>NW_024063513.1:1446322-2752644 GCF_006381635.1 Hibiscus syriacus
AAACCTATGAGATATTGAATAAAAATTCTAGCGCCGCATAGGGCACCGAGGACGTAAGCACATTACTGAACCTCGTTAAAATTCTTGTGTTCTTTCCGTTTTCTTTACCTGATTATTCAACAATTGGTATCAGATGTCAGGAGAGAAATTCAAAGTTGCGAAATTCGATGGTCAGGGTAACTTCGGATTATGGCAAACAAGGGTGAATGATCTGTTGGCACAGTAAGGGATCCTGAAGGCTTTGCGACCTACAAAGCCGGCGTGAATAGAGAAGGAAGATTGGGAAGAATTGCAGCAGCAAGCGGTAGGAACCATACTATTATGTTTGGCGGACGAGGTTATGTACCACGTCATGCATCTGTCATCTTCAGATGAAATTTGGAAGAAGTTGGAAAGTCAGTTTATGTCCAAATCCTTAACGACTAAACTGTATCTAAAACAGCGGTTGTATGGGCTGAAGATGCATGATGATCATGATTTGGAGCAACACGTGAATGTCTTCAATCAAATCGTTTCTGATTTGGCTCGACTTGATGTGAAAATTGAGGATGAAGACAAAGCGATAATTCTGTTGTGTTCGTTGCCTCCCTCTTATGAACACATGGTGACTACTCTTACATATGGGAAAGAGACTATCAAAGTTGAGGAGATTACTGCAACCTTGTTGGCTCACAACCATAAGAAGTAGAATGCAAGAGAAAGCTCTCAAGCTGATAGCTTATATGTCAAGGGTAATCGAGATCGTGGACGGAAGCAAGAGAAGGTAGGGTCTGGGAAGCGGAATTTCAGATCCAAATCTAGGGATAAGAAGATAATTCACAGTTACAAGTGCAAGGAGGCGGGACATATGAAGCGAGACTGTCCTAAGTTGAAAAAATAGACTGATGAGAAGCGTGATGACTCATCCAAGTTTGTGAATATGGTCGAGGATGACAATTCTGATTGCAGTGAGGTGATATGCTCTCTATTTCAACAACTCAATTGACGAATGCTTGGATTCTTGATTCTGGATGTTCTTATCACATTACGCTAAACAGGGAATGATTTTCGACATACAAGTCAGTTAATTTTGGTTCTATTTATTTGGGTGATGATCGATGTTGCAATATTGTTGGTATTGGTGATGTCAGAATTCAGATGTATGATGGTTCTATTTGGACGTTGTGTGGTGTTCGGCATATCCCAGATTTGAAGAAGAATTTGATTTCTTTGGGCACTTTGCACAATAATGGTTTTATCGCTAAGGCTGATGAGGATAGGGAAACCATTCGGATTGTTAAAGGAGCTTTGACTGTGATGAAAGGAAAGATGACTGCAGGGAATATTTACAAATTATTAGGGAGTACCGTTGTAGGTGAAGTTCATTCTGTTGAGTCTTGTGATGATACTACCAAACTGTGGCATATGCGTCTTGCTCATCTTAGTGAACGTCGTATGACTGAATTACATAAAAGAAATCTGTTGCATGGTGTTAAAAGCTATAAGCTCGATTTTTGCAAGTATTGTGTTCTTGGTAAACAAACTAAAGTTTATTTCAAGACTGGGAAGCACACAACTGAAGGGATTCTTGATTATGTGCATTCTGATGTATGGGGGCCTTCTACAACATCGTCTTTGGGTAGATATATGTATTATGTTACTTTTATTGACGATTTTTCACGAAAAGTTTGGGTGTATTTTTTGAAACAGAATTCTTACGTTTTTTATAAGTTCAAGCTGTGGAAAGCTGAGGTAGATAACCAAACAGGAAGAAAAATCAAGTGTTTGCGGTCTGAAAATGGTACGGAGTACACAGATTCACAGTTTCTAAACTTTTGTAAGGAGTATGGGATTAAGAGACATTTTACAGTGCGTAAGACACCACAAACAGAATGGTGTTATGGAACGGATGAACATGTCATTAAATGAAAGAACCAGATGTATGCGGTTAAATGTGGGGCTTCCCAAACACTTCTGGGCTGAGGCTGTTAACATGGCGTGTTATCTTATCAATAGATTGCCAAGGGAATCATTGGCTAGGAAAGTTGCAGAAGAGGTATGGACTGGTCATGATGTTACTTTTGATCACTTACGGATTTTTGGTTGTCCTGCTTATGTGCATGTACCTACTGATGAGAGATCCAAACTTGATGCAAAATTGAATGAGTGCATTTTTCTGGGTTACAAAACAGGTGTCAAATGATTCAAGTTCTGGGATCCAGTTGCAAAGAAAATTGTGATTAGTAGAGATGTTGTTTTTTATGAACAACCTATGTTGCAGCAGAAGAAAGACACGACAGTGGTGGATTTCGAGCAGTTTCCAGTTTAGAAAATAGAAACTTACTCAACCAACTTCTGGTGGTTCCGCTACGGTTGATTTGCAGGATTATAGTCTCGCTAGAGACAGGGTGAGACAAACGAATATAAAGCCTCCGAACATATTGGGTTTTGAAGACTTGGTCTTTTTTGCACTTACTGCTAGCAATGATGATCCAATTATTTTTCATGGTGTTGTTACTAGTCAGGAAAACGACAAGTGGATGGCTGCCATAGTTGAGGAGATGGAGTCTTTGAATCATAATCACATATGTGAGTTAGTTCACCTTTTTGAGGGTAAGAAGCCTATTGGTTGCAAATGGGTGTATAAGAAGAAACCAACAGTAACAAAAAAAGAGGGGGAGAAGTTCAAGGCTCGTTTGGTAGCAAAGGGTTTTTCACAACATAAAGGAGTTGATTATGATGAAATTTTTTCTCCTGTGGTCAGACACACTTCAATCCGAGCAGTACTTGCATTGGTGGCTAGTTGGGATTTGCATTTAGAGCATATGAATGTTAAAACTGTGTTTTTGCATGGTGATTTAGAGGAGCAGATCTACATGCAGAAACTTGAATGAAGGTTTCATTTAACCTGGAAACGAGCATTTAGTTTACAGATTGAAGAAATCTTTGTACGGGTTGAAACAGTCTCCAAGACAATGGTACAAACGGTTTGACTCCTATATGATCAAGATTGGCTACAAGCGATGTGAGTATGATTGTTGTGTCTATGTTAAGAGCCTTGATGACAATTCTTTTATTTTTCTGTTACTGTATGTTGATGATATGTTAATTGCTACGAAGAATATGGATGATGTTATCGGTTTGAAAACTTTATTGAGTTAGGAATTTGATATGAAAGATTTAGATGCAACAAAGAAAATTCTTGGAATGGAAATTTGCAGGGACAGAGACTCAAGGAAACTGTGGCTATCTCAACGAGGTTATGTTGAGAAAATGCTAGAAAGGTTTGCGATGAGCAGCGCAAAACCAATGAGCACTCCATTGGCGAATCACTTTAAGCTTTCAGCAGAACAGTGCCCTAAGACAGATAAGGAAGCTGAAGATATGGCAAAGGTTATGTATTCTAATGTTGTTGGCTACTTGATGTATGCAATGGTATGTACTCGTCCTGATTTAGCTCATGTTGTTAGTCAAGTTTGTAAGTACATGTCTAAACCTAGTAAGCAACACTGGGAAGCAGTCAAGTGGATCTTTAGGTACTTAAAGGGTACTGTGGGATATGAAATTGCTTTTGGTAGTCAGCGGGATAATCTTTTGGTTGTAGGATATGTGGATTTAGACTATGCGGGTGACTTGGATAATAGAAGATCTACGACAGGGTATGTCTTTACTCTTGGTGGAGGGCATATTTGTTGGAAGTTTACTATTCAATATGTTGTGGCATTATCTACAACTGAAGCTGAATACATGGCAGCGACTGAAGCTGTAAAAGAAGTTTTATGGATTACTGGTTTAGTGAAAGAGTTGGGTGTTCAACAAGGTGGAGTTCACTTGCTTTGTGACAATCAAAGTACTATTAACTTGGCTAAGAATCAGGTATATTGTGCTAGAACTAAGCATATTGATGTAAGGTTTCACAAGATTAGAGAGTTGGTTGTATCTGGAGAGATTTTTTTTCCAGAAGGTACATACTGATGAGAATGCCGCTGATATGTTCACCAAGCCAGTTACGACTGACAAGTCATGCATTGTTTGGACTTGTTGAATGTTTCGAGTTGTTAAAGAAGTAAGGTAACCCAACTCGCATTGAATGTTTCCTAAGGGGCAAGATATTGAATAAAAATTCTAGCGCCGCCTAGGGCACCGAGGACGTAAGCACATTGTTGAACCTCGTTAAAATTCTTGTGTTCTTTCCGTTTTCTTTACCCGATTATTCAACAAGTTTAGTGGGTGGATATTTATGTAAAAAGTAATATTTGTCGTGGGTGTTGGGTAGGTGATGGGTTTGAGACCTTACCCACCCCACATCCGCCCACCCCGTATCCGTCCGCCCATTAATTACCCATTGCATAAATTTTAGACATTTATGAATTAGGTTAATTACCCATTCATACATGAAGTATATCAAATTCTCAATTTCATACGTAATATTTTAAAATTCTCAATTTTATACATGGAGTTTTCTACTGTTAAAGGGTTCACTCACTTCCGTAACGAAAAGTGACATATGGAATCCTGTGACCACTGACAAAATGACACGTGATACTTTATAAAAATATTTTTTATTTTTAAAAACCATTTACTCTATATTTTGACAAAAAACATATAACACATACTTACACCGGTGTAAGTTAATAAAATAAAAAGTGTAACTAACATATACTTACATCGGTGTAGTATATATGTGTTAAATGTTTTTGTAAAAATAAGGGAAAATGATTTTTATTTTTTAAAAAAAATTAAAAAAAAATATTTTTTAAGTGTCATATGTTATTTTGTCAGTGATCAAAGAGTTTCACGTGGGCGGGTGTAGATTTGAGAATGTACCCACGTGGACAGGTGTGAAATTAAAAAATTAAGTAGGTGGTGGATACAAAATATTAGATTTTGAACACCTGTCCCACCGGTTTGCCATCCCTAATGTTATCAATTATCGTATTATATGTAATACATTACAGTAATCATAAATTTATCTCCATAATCTATCAATATATAATGCTTTAGTTTTTTGATAAATGAAGCCGTTCTTATTCTCTTATTTCTCTCTGCGAGGGACTCCTCCAAAATCCAGTCTCACAAAATTGATCCCACATCTTATTTTCAAAATCTTGGACTGTCGCGCAGCAATCATCGTGATTATCAGCTTTGCATCGCTTACCTTTTCCCCATCAGGCAGTCCAAATCAACTTCCAATTCCTCCCTTGTGGGCCAACGTTTAGTCGGGCCTAATAAATGTTGATTCTTCTTCATCACCCGTCTCTTCTTTCAAGTGTTCTGGCAAACCCTGGCGGGGAACTTATAAAGGGCTAACACAAGCAGCTCCACGATACTGCATGGAAAACAGCAACATACCGCCGTGCATTCCACCACGGTGACGCCGATGGGTTGCCCTAATCTATTCCTTTTCTTCATCGTCTTTGGATCCTCCGTTACCGAAAGCGTTTGCCTCCGTTTCGCCGGTTGTGCTCTCGTAGTCGGAGGAGCCATCGTTGGCCAAAATGTATATGATTCTCCCTAACTTATCTCGATCAAACCAAAAAGAACAAACACATATAGAGAGTTAGAGGATAGATAGAACGAGGAGTGTGATTTTGAAAACACAAGCAACCACGCGAGAATCTAACTGTAAATTCATTTTGAAATGGATTTTCAGCTCAGCAAAGCAAACAAAAAAGAAAATCGAGAAAATAAAATCGGGAGAAGAAAATTAAATCCAACAAACAAATTAAAGGTAGGTGTTTAACAACACGGAAGAATAGCCGGGAATTTCGAAAGATAATTCTAGTTGGTTTATTTTTGTTGTTCGTTCTCATGATTTCGTTTATTTGAAATATTAAACACGGCTACTCAATACGTTTGGTTTGATAAGCGCACCCCCAACGTTTTTGAGGTGTGATAAAGAATATTTTTGTTATAAGGCTTAATATCAAAACAAGTACTCAAACTATATTATTTTTTCAAATAGGTGCCTAAACTAATTTTTGTATCATCCAGGTGCCTAACGTTACAACCGTTACTCGTTTAGGTGCCCGGGCCGTCAACGGCGTTAATTTCTCCAGTTAAGTGACACATGTTAATAATCTGGTGATTTTGAAATTTATTTTTTAAATAAAATATTATGATATTTATAAAAGACACTAACTTTTCTTATATTATAAAACAACTCTAAAATCCCAAATCCTAACCTTAATCCACCGCCACAGCCCTTTCCGACTATGACCACCGCAATTGATGTAGTCCCTACCATCCTCCTACTCATACACCGTCGTATTTTTCGTTGATTGGCCGTCAAAATCGCTATTTTAATCCTAGGGTTCTGGAGGTTTAAAACGTTGATTCGTCGTCGATAGGTCATCGATTGGCCACAATTACATTAGGGTTTTGGTCTCCGGGAGGAGGGGAGGTCAGGTGGAGCTTTGTCGATGGCAAAAGGCGGCTGTCGGTGTGAGTTTAGGGGTTGAAATGAAGGTTTTCAAAGTTTTGAATTTATTTCAAAGTTTGTGTTTTCTGTTTTTTAAAATATCTAATTTTTCTGTTTTTTTTCTTTTACTTTTTTTTTAAATTATCAAGTTGTGACTCGTGTCATTTAACGGGAAAATTAACACCGTTACCGGCCGAGGCACCTAAATGAGTAACGTTTGTAATGTTAGACACCTAGATGAGACGAAAATTTGTTTATGTACCTATTTAGGAAAATGGGTATAGTTTGGGCACTTATATTAGTATTAGGCTTTGTTATAACGAATATATTTCCCAATAAATGATTTTACCGTTCAACGTTAAAGATGGCTGAGTGACACTGAGTAGAGAATTTCTGATGTGAGTGGGATGGTGCGAGAGTTAAGGATAAAACTAAAAAGGATAAATTACGTATTTAGTATATAAACTATCAGTTTAATTATATTTTAGTATCTAAACTTTCAATACTTTTAAAAGCATATCTAAAGTTTAGTTTTTGTTTCATTTTAGTACCCCTCCATTAAAAACTTTAATTTTTGTCTCATTTTAGTATCCCGTTCAAAATTTAAAATTAAGTTTTGAAAAAATTAAATGTTTAGGTATTAAAACATACTAAAACTGATAGTTTAGTTACCAAATACATGAAGTTTTTTAACAGTCGGGTACTAAAATAAAATGAAAGTTAAACTTTGGGTATTATTTTAAAAAATTGAAATTTTAAATATTAAAACGGACCAAAACCAATAGTTTATGTACTAAATAAGTAGTTTACGTAATTGTAAATTGTGTATCAAAAGATTATACTAACAAAATTTAAATTATAAGACACAAGTAGTCAACAGTAATTATTAGAAAAGTTTTCGAAGTTTTCTGATGTGAATGATCTTGGAAGTTCAAAGGACGTAAAAGGGATCCCAACTGAGGTGAAAGGGTTAGGCTTATTATATGATGTTCTCGTCAAGTTTGGTCGAGTGGGAGTAAAGTATGCTGTAGACCATAACACTGGAACCGGTGCAGTGTTATATTTTCCCAAAAAGTGATATTATTATTCTTGTTTTCAAGTCGCGTTATGTTTTTATCTTGTTATGCAAAAGCTGAGAGAACATGATAACTTGACCTTTAGTGATCAAGTCTGTTAAAAACACCATGTTATCCTAAAGCTAAGAGATCATAACACTGGAACTGGTGCAGTGTTACATGTTAGGATAAAGTCATTAAAGCTGAGACATCAACGAGAAGGAATAGTTAATTACAGCACAAATTAGATGCATATTTATTAGGATTTAGAGTTCTGCATTAATGTGTAAAACACCAGTGACCTGTTAAAAACAGTGATTTAACAGACATTTCAGTTTTCCACCCCTAACAATATCTTAGCCTCCTCGAAAGTTGCCCATACACTCTGTAAATCTGCTTCCAGCTTCTCAGACAACAAACCCGAATGAGATGACAACAAGTGCTTCACCTTCTTCCCAGATGCAGCTCTCAATGTCTGCAACTGTTCTAGTCTCCTTTTCTCCGGCTTCAGTTCTTCATCAACGGCCTTCATCTCCGCCTCGACAAGACCTTCATCAAAAATATTCTGCTGATACTCTAAGATCAGACTATCGATTTCAGATTTCCCATTCTCGGAAGTTTCGAGGAGGGTCTCTTTTTCTTGGATTGCACGTTCCATGGCAAGCTTTAACTCGTCCATCGACTTTGATCCTTTTTGTATTTCCATTGAGACAGCTTCTATGTCGTGTTCTACCTTTATCAGCTTATTGTTCAAATCCTGGTGTCTCATTTTGATGGCTGCCAAGCTTTTGCGGGATGACTTGATCTCGTTTTGCAGCTTGCTTTTCTCTTCTTCAATCTTCAGTAAATCGGTAGCTTTGCCACCCAAACATAAGTTTCTCTGCGCGGGATCGACTTTATCCAAGTTATCAATGGCGAATAAAACCTTGTCATTCTCTTGTCTTTTGTGTTCTTCCTCAAGCTTTGATTTCAAAAGGGCAATGTTGTTCCTTGTTGCTGATTCAGATTCCTGTGTCTCATTCAAGGACGCCTCGATTTCAACCTTGGCGTTCTTAAGATTGACCAGTTCTTGTTTCTTGTTGTCCAAGTAGGACAATGAGGCATTTAATTTCGACCTTGCTTGAGCTTCTCGCTGTTCGAAGAAAGCAACTGAAGAAGAAAAGCTTGAAATAGAGTATTTGAGTGATGATAACTTACTTTCAGTTAAAGCTTTTCTTTCTTTTGTTTTGGAAGAAATGATTGCAACAGATTCAAGGTGTCGTTGTTTCTCCTTTATTCCACTTTCCATCAGTTCGATTTCTCTGGAAAGGTTACCGATCTCACGGAACGATTTCTCAAGGGAGCTGAATTCAGTAACTGTCTTGGCAGAATCCAAAAGTCTTTTGTTTGCCTGTTTCAGTATTGCTCTTGCAGAATATAAATCTTCGGAAAACTTTGCAGCAGCGGTATCTGGTTGGTCTATTTCCATGTGATTCCCTGCTTCTGACTGATTATCCGAATGTGCATCGTCGACATTCAGAATCACTTCAGACAACTTTCTTTCTCTTGCATACTGCTCATGTGAAAAGAGGGTACCAGTTTCCCCCTCCAAATCTTTTGAGTCAAACTGCACATGAGGTTCACCCAAGCTGACTTCAACTAGCTTCTCAAGGCATTCCATGTGATTCCCTGCTTCTGACTGAAGATCCAAATGTGTATTGTCAACATTTAGAATCACCTCAGACAACGTTGGACTTTCACCTGCATTCTGCTCATGTGAACAAAAGGGGGCAGTTCCCCCCTCTAAATCCTTTGACTCAAACTGCACTTGAGGTTTATTCAAGCTGCCTTCGCCTTCATCGAATTCAATTAGCTTCTCAAGGCATTCTCTAGGCTCCTTTCTGTTCGGAGTTCCCAAAGAGGAAAACATTCGTTTGAACTCGTCTCTCTCCTGCATTGCTCTTTCATACAAACCCATCAATTTGTCATTTTCTTCATGCATTTCAGTAAGCTGTTGCTCAAGGTTATCGACATCTTTCTTCAGCTTGACCAGCTCTTCTTCACCATTTTCATGTAAACCAACATCATTAATGTCTCCTTCATTCAAACCTTTACAATTTCTTTCAGAAGCTTTCTGTTCAAATAATTCAAGGAGTTGCTTATTATCCTCAACATAGCCCTTAAGCTTGGATCGTAATTCATCGTTCTCTTGGGATAACTTAAACGCCTTCTCATGAGCTTCTGCTTCTCTCTGACTTGCAGCTGCTATGGCATCAACCATTGTTTTAAGCTCCACTTGGTCATTAGGAGTGATGATAGTTGGCACATCCGCTGACAATGAACGAAGTTCTGTTTGTTGTATAGCTTCCTTCGCAGATCTTGAAGACCGTTCTTCTTCAAGTTTGTTAAGTAAATCACTCACATACCTGCAAAAATTTATAATTAATTTTTCGAAAATGCTTATTCATATATGATGCTGCATGGATGTTTCTTTCTATTTGTACATAATCTCTTAAACTATTGAACATACCTCTCCAACTCTTCCTTCTCTTCCAGACAAAATTCAAGTTTTTTCTGGAGTGCATCCATTTCCGACTTGTTGTGAATGGCCTTTTTAAACGAAAATGTTTATGAATTAATCACACGAACTCCATCTTTAACCAGAAAAAGAGGTACAAAGAAATAGTTCATCTGAGTATAGTTACCTGCATTCTAAGAAATTCATTTTCCTCCTTGTGGCTAGAGGACCAAGCTGAATCCTGTTTGCAATATATCAAATTTCTTTTTTTAGGCAAGAAATATCTAACAATAGATATTTTTTTCTTCAAATTCAGACACCCAATTTGATGTCATAATAGTATGCCTCTTATTTGCAGTCAAAGAAGTTATTGGCTATCTTATGTCTCACAAACCTCTTAATACTAGGCCAAGAGATTATTGGCAATTTGAAAGAAGATCAACACAAGAATAGCATAGTATTGTTATATAGGATTAATTTCAACAACAGAAAACATTTAGTTACATTGCCAAAGAAACATGCTTGAAATTGAAAGTTTTAAAAAGTACACTCGAAAGAGAGCTTTCTATTCATTATGATATTACAATTATAGAAATATCTAACAATAGATATTTTATGGCAAGATACACATTGCAAAAGACAACAGAATTTTTTTCTTCAAATTCAGACATCCAATTTGATGTCATAATAGTATGCCTCTTATTTGCAGTCAAAGAAGTTATTGGCTATCTTATGTCTCACAAACCCCTTAATACTAGGCCAAGAGATTATTGGCAATTTGAAAGAAGATCAACACAAGAATAGCATAGTATTGTTATATAGGATTAATTTCAACAACAGAAAACATTTAGTTACATTGCCAAAGAAACATGCTTGAAATTGAAAGTTTTAAAAAGTACACTCGAAAGAGAGCTTTCTATTCATTATGATATTACAATTATAGAAGACTGTGTTGGAAAAGTAATCTAGCTCAGTTGTGTTAATTCAGATTATAGTAAATTACAAATAGTTTCCAAAGATATAGAGATGCATAAGAAAATAACCACACTGAGAACCTGGAAGAAAGTAGATAATATTAACTAATTTGAAAGAAGATCAACACAAGAATAGCATAGTATTTTTATATAGGATTAATTTCAACAACAGAAAACATTTAGTTACATCGCCAAAGAAACATGCTTGAAATTGAAAGTTAATAGAGTTTTAAAAAGTACACTCGAAAGAGAGATTTCTATTCATTATGATATTACAATTATAGAATACTGTGTTGGAAAAGTAATCTAGCTCAGTTGTGTTAATTCAGATTATAGTAAATTGCAAATAGTTTCCAAAGTTATAGAGATGCATAAGAAAATAACCACACTGGGAACCTGGAAGACAGTAGATAATATTAACCAACCTGTCTCAGTGCACTGAGATCATCAGAAACTCCAGACACCACTTTAGAATTTGTTTTCTGTATTGCATGAACATACCAAAACCAAGATTTAGAAAATTTTGGTCGCAAAAATTAAAATCATCAAAATTCAAGTCATGACAAAGGTTAGCAAGAACCTCAATGGTTAAGGACTCTGGTTCATGCATAAGTTTCCAATCTAGTGCCTCTAGCAACTGCATAATAGTTAATGGAGTTAGCAACATCTTCCCTAAATATCAATATTGACCATGAAATTAAAAACTAGTAAAGTATATTTGAATAACTTTTTTTTGCGCCTTATTGTGTAATGCCTTAATCTGTTCATTCTTCATCTCCAGCTGGCCTTCATCACAAAGGGACTTTAATCTGTGAGTAGTAAAAAACATCAGATACATAATATTAGTGTTCATTTATGACAAAAAAAGAAATCAGTGCAACACAGATATCAATAATAGAGAACAAGTAATAGAGCAAGTAAACCACTCAAAGCGCTGGTTGGTTTGCTCATAATAACAACTATATTTGGTATTTATAACTCAGTACAGATCTCAATAATAGAGCAAGTAAAATAACTGGATAGTGTTCAAAGAGTGAAATGGAGAATCCTGAGGATCAGGTGAACTTGCCTTCTAATCTCCTCCTTCAGTCGCAAATTCTCCAGGGCAAATCTAGTGACTTCTTGGTTGCGATCAACTTGAGCTCTTAAAACCTCAATTTCCTTCAAGTATTCTTCCTTCTTGTAATAAGGGTCCCTGCAGACATCATGCTTTTCAAGCTTTGGATCTCGTCTTCTCTCTGTTTTGCCTAACATCAGTCCGAAACAAAGTGACAATTTTCTTCTAATAACTTATCAAACTACATTATACTCTAAAGTTACCTAAGTAAAGAACAAAAGCTCACAGAAATCCTTTATAAACTTCCCAGCCAGGAAAACTGAGACCTATCGAATAAAGAAAAGTTACTTCATAGGACATACCAACTGCAAAGCTGCCTGATTTTCTGCTGTCAGGGCCTGTAAAGCAGCTTCATTCTCTCTTTCCCTCTTGAAGGCCCCAACAAGTGCAACTTCGTAATCTTTTTTCTGGAATACAAAGTCATAATCAGAAGAAAAATAAAATTAGTTTAACAACTATAAAATAGGAGTTTCCTCAATTAAGTAAGATTTCTGCATACCTGAGACATCCTTTTATCAGATGTAAGTGGACTGAATGATCCATGAAGACCTTCCCACTTTAAGGGCCCTGGAGATGCTGGAACACTTGATGTCAAACTATCACTATCTAGATTTTCAATTCTGCCATTAACAAAACCTCGTAGACGAGATACTTCTTTCTGAAAGAAACAGAATTTTGAATATTAAGGATTACTAGAAACCTGAAAGATTATGGGAACCATGCAAAATAAATTAATAAAATGAATCATTTAAGCTTTGACACAAGTTGGATTCATTAAACAGAAGTGTGCTTGCTGCTTGAAATGTCCTACTAAATTAACATTTATCAACTTAGCAAAACATAAGACTCACAGTATAACATTACTATAGCAGGAGTAGCACTTTAGGGTAATTTAAAAAACACTATCAAAAGTTTAACAATATTACCTTCAGCTGTTGAATTTGCAGCCTCATAGCAACAACATCTCCAGATGCATCTTCATTCACCACTGCCTGCACGACATTAATTCAACAACTTCCCATAAATATGGTATCCAAAAGTAAAGTAATAAATATTAACTAGAGTTTGACAAAGCAAATAACAGCGATAATACATACATACATACATATATTATAATTGTCTTATATAGTATTTAAAGATATTTTCACTATTTGAAATGAAAAATATATAATTTATATTATAAAAAATGATAACAAATTAAATAAAAATCGAATTTGGTTCGGATAATCAATGTTTTTAAAATTGTGAACCATTAACCGTCCAAACACTATGGTTTGGTTCGATTTTCGGTTTATTCAGTTTCTTTGCTCACCCCTATTCAAGGGTTGGCATCAATTTCCATTGAGACCTTAAAACCACCAAACATGCGTTGTATATAAAGTAGCTAAGCAAAGATCTCATACATTGTTCTTAATAAATTTAGCCCGCTGTGCAAACTTCAACGTACTTAGTGTCTCCAGTGAACAACTGCAGAGGATGGCAAAAGAAGAAAAAGAAAAATTGTCATTTACAAGTATGTACACAACAGATAAGTCGAGCTCATAGAAAGACAATAAAAGTACATTTAAAATCCAGGTCATTGTGAAAAATATAGTTAAAAAATATAAATTAAAAAAATAACATATTCCCTCATATTTAAAATTGAAGTTTAAAACAACCAACTAGCGCAGAAACAAAAACAAAATATATTCCACTAACCAATTAGAGGGACTAATATTCGCAATTATTGTTGTTTTTGCGTTTCCTCCTAGAGAATCCTGGAAGGAAAATAACAAGACAGAATTAACTTTCAGTTGCATAGCATAACCTGGAAATATTTGTGTGTGTGTATAACCAAAACATGTTAGGATAACTGCACAGTAGCTACCCAAGTCCTGCAAAACAAGGACTCATATAGTAACAGATTTTACATCAAAAAGTCCATGACATATAGCACTTTACCTGAAGAAAAAAAGTGAGTTTTGAATCTCGATAAGGTACATGGAGAGACTTCCCATTGGAAATATTTACAAGGTTCATTATCACAAATCTGCCAATATAAATTGTTACTTATGAGTGGTACAATGAGAAGTCAGAAGCAGGAGCATATAATTTGTTATTAAAAGTTAAATACTCACCCCAATGTTGAAAGAGACTTGTTAATATTAGTAGCCTCCTTGAGGCGTTCACCTTCAGCCCCGGAACTCTTTTGTCTGTCATGGGCAAATTATAAATGATATATTATGAAGAAACATAAAAAAAAAGCGGATGCTTTTAATACTTTGAAATTTTGTACCTTTCTGAGCCTGCTAAATCAACAAGATTAAGCCGAGCAAAGCGGTGGTGTCTTACAGATTGAGACTCCCACTGACATCAAACACTTTGTTAGAATTTCTTGTCTCAAGATAAAGACAATTTGAACAACGACAATTTCCTAGGAACTCTTCAATTAAAAGGTCACACTTACCTTGCTTTCAATTATGCATGTAAATACGCTGTGAGAACGACTACTAGAACAATTCATGTTAGTCGCAGCCACCTTTCTGTTTGCTGCACCCTGAAATATTATACAAAGCTTTTAGGTTAATGATGAGTTGGGTAGAGAACAAGGACAATTTTTTTTAAAAGTATATACAATCAAAATAAACTCAAGAAAACATTCTTAACTGCCTTTGTAACTTTTAACTAAAATTTTTAAGTTTGATCATCTACAATCTAGATGTGTTTTATGATAGGAGTAACTTTTTGGAGTCAATACTTGAATGAGCAGTTGAATCACATCCCGTGCACTTGTAACTTCCATCTCCTTAAGATTCTCAACGTAAACCCCTTTCTTTATGTCTTCTCTTATCTGCAATATAACCACCAAAGAGTAGTAAATTTCTTTAGTTGAGGAAAAGAAAACTTTTATTTCATGCTACACATAAACAAATGAGGGGAAAAAAAGGACAAAGAATTGTTCAACATACGCAGGTGACTTTACCTGTAAATTGGTTGATGATGGATCTAAGAGATCAAGAATTTGTTCATTATAGATTTCCAGAAAAGAGCATTTGCATGTAAATCTTAATTTCTCATCTTTACGATTGTCTTTTTCCTGACATCACAGAAGAATATTATGAGATAAAAAAGGCAAGAGATTTATAAAATAATGAAATTTTGTATGTAAACTCCTAGCATAAAGAAGCAACTATGTATTAAGTTTGGTAGAAACTTTGGTATTTATTTTACTTACACAAGTTCAATGCCCATTTCCGTTATTGTATTAAACAATTAATGAAGAAGTGCACAAGATTTAAGCTGCAATGCTTTTCAACACACAAAAAATTCAAAACTAACCCTTAGATGAATCTACCAATTATGATTTTGCAAATAGTATAATTGTCTATATGATCATAAGAGAGAATTATTTTGCATCTGAAGGAAGTAAATTGCACCCAAGAAAGTTGTGAAGCTATTTCAGTCACAATATGATTAAGTTATAAGGCACATACACCACACCTTTTGTATTCTTGAAAATAGGTGCTCAAACACCCTAGGTGTCATCCCACAGTTGACGCTGTGCCTCCGAGTCCCTCCTTCAATGTCTCCGAGCATTGTGTGAGTCTTCCCACTCCCAGTCTGTAATAATAAATTTTAAGTTGAAGCCAATACCAAAACAAGAACAAAAAGAAAACCAAATCAAATTAAATTAAATAATTTTAGAGACCAGTAAAGTGAGAAATTAACCTACAATTCATAGAAATACTAGAATGAATTTTACTCAAGAGATATTTGGAAGCTCACTTGGCCATATGCAAACATGCAGCTGTTGTAGCCTCCCATGCAATTTTCCACCATAGGCAATCCAGCTACTTTGAAGAGATTCTCCTGTAAAATCAATTAAATGTCATATTTCAAAATAACAGAACTAAACATAAAAATTAAACCAAAAAGACTTAAGATAAAAAAGAGGCATACCTGGCTAACATGTTCATCAGCAATAAGATCAAATGTAAAACGAGATTCTGGGTGCCCCTTCCAAGTAATTGTCTGGCAACTTTCTTGCCTAATACACTTGCTATTGCCTTGTAGTGAAATCTCAGAACTACTAAGGGGACGAATTCTTATGATAACCTAACAATTTCCCAAAAAATAAACTAAAATTAAATCCAGTTAGCTTAACTTTGATATACTCTCAATGATATATGTCTTTGCTTGGTTTTCTATTGAACTACTGGCTTTTTTATTTGCACAATAAAATACAAAACAGCATTGTGACAAAATATGATTTCCTAGTGAAATACGTACTCAGAAAACTACGTTTTGGCAATCCAGAACATTTCTTTCTTTCTTCCTTTCCCTTTTCACCTCTTTTTAAACTTTTGTTAAGAAAATTAAAGATAATACTCAAATATTTCAACCAACCTGCACATTGTGGTCTTTCCAAAATGCTGGATCTTCATGGAACTCAAAGCTCTGGGACGACTGCGGCGCTCCTCCTGTACTTTCAGTCAAATCTTCGTCCCACTCACTGATGCTCGGAATTGCGGATGCGACAGCAGTGAAATGGCCGGGATTCTCCTTCACTGCCGATTTCCCCAGAAGATCCGGCGAATTACGAACCGACGACAAGGAGACCGACTCAGATGAAGATGACTGGTTATGGTAGCCAAAACGGCTCTTGATAGCGCTCGCTGTATCCGAAATGAACGGCATTTTGGAAGGGAATGGCTTCGTTTTGAGTGAAAGTGAAGCGTTTTGGGTTTGAGAGAGATTTGAAAGTGACCAGGAAGAACGTTGGGAAATAAAGAAGGGCCAGATTTTGAAAGGTTTTGCCAAGGAAAAGCGAAGAGGAAAAAATCTCAGATCGGGTGGCATATACTGTATAGATGTTGGAATGGACGGTAAAGATTAAGTGTGTTTTTGAATTATCGACCGTTGAGAATGGTTGAAATTTTTGAACTGCGATTATGGAGCCCTTTTTAGTCCATCTGAGCGTGAATATTTTATTTTTCTTTAAGGAAGCATTAAATTACTGAAATACCCACAGTTCGCGTGGCTTCAAAGTATGCTCAAACAGCTGGAGTTTCCTTGGAACGGAGAGATTATTTAATTTCGCGTTAACTACCTTCTTAGTCATCAAACTATTGAGAATGTATTTTCTTAGTCACCTAACAAAAGTCTTGTAAATTTAATCACTATCATTACACTTTAATTTCAATTTAGTCACTGATCGTTTGACTGCTAACGGGAGTTAGTTTTGTCATTAGCATAATTACGAACTTAGTCCTTAACACTTACAAATTGTATTAATTTGGTCATAACTCTAAATAATTCAAAAAATTTAGTCCTTATATTTACAATATTTATAAATTTAGCCCTCCTTATTAATGCATTAATCCTCCAGACTTATAAATTCTATCAATTTAATCATAATTCTAAATCATTCAACAAGTTTAGCCCTCATATTTCCTCCCAATTTGGTTCTAATTCTAAATAATTCAATAAACTTAAACGTCATATTTGTAAAATTCTATCAATTTGATTATACTTCTAAATGATTCAAAAAAATTATCTTTCAAATTTATAAATTCTATCAATTTGGCCCTTCACATTTATGCTTTTAGCCCTCAACGCTTACAAATTCTATTAATGTCATCATAGTTCTAATAATTCAACAAATTGTTTTCGTATTTATAAATTCTATCCATTTGGCCTTCCACATTTATGCATTTGGTCCACATCGCCTACAACTTCTATGAATTTCGACACAATCCCTTTTTTTAAAAAAAATAAATTATAAAAAAAAAAAAAATTATAAAATAATCAAATATAATAGTAATAGATTTGATGCAAAAAAGATACTAAGCATCTTAAAGATATAGAATATCTCTCCCTCTCCAAATTGATAAAATCATGGCAAAGTTAATTCGTGCATGTAGCTTGTTTGCTGATAACTTTTCTATCGATAAGTAATTTAACAATTTAGTACATATTTGTTCGGTTAAAAGCTTGGAGGCACTGAAAGGCTTTTGGCGCTAATATGTTCTATTTTTAACTTTTGGCATGAATATTTGTCGAGCTTTATAATATGTTCTATCTTGAAGAAAATAATGTCTGTCGGGATCTTAAGAATGCGTAGCAGTATTAGTTGATAACTGACAAATCAATTTTCTTTTACTTTCCATCTGAATGCAATTCATGCGACGACACAAAGTTAGTCTCCACTCTTTGATGCGCAACCAAAACTATAAAATATGCAAGCATATAACTGATCCGGGAGACTTCCATGTACGCATCCTTGTCTCATGAAATATCTCACACCAGTCGGATATCTTCCTGCTAAATGTGGTTTAGTGCAGTCAAGACTCGAGAATCTTAATACGGAATAGAAGTACAAAACATTGTAGAACTCGAGATCAGTTCGCAAGTAATAAGAAAGCACCCCAGTACAATCCATGACACTAGTTATATAAATATGTAGCTGATCAGCTGTCAGAGATCGAAGATCCAGAAGCACCAAACCCGATTTTGAAATTGAAGGAAATGCAAGTTAACACTTGAATTCCCTCACCTGATATTGTCATCTTAAGTGTGTAGGAACCCTGCAAAAAGTAAATAAATAATCAGATAATCACATATATGTTAACTGTAATGTAATTGGTTAGTGAATGAAGCCTAAAAGAATCTAATTAGTTCTGCAGTTTGAAACCGGCGCATCCTGTTTCACTTTTGACCGTGCTTCCTATTGAAGTTCTTTCAAGATCAAACCACACAAGCTAGATGGAGTTCGTAAAGTGCCAAGAAGAAAGGATACGCCTCTGGATTCTGGTCTCCAATGACAGTTTAAGTAACATTCAGAACATATGACAAACTACGGTCAAGGAATTAATTATCGAAATAATAAGATTCCCAAATCAAACAACAATCTTATGTCAACCCAAATTGTAAAGAAGAAGAAATTAAGAAAGATTCATCAATTGAATAAAAGAAACAAATTAGCCGCAGACAAGAAAAAAGAACCACTCATGACTGCAGTGAGCTCAAGTTACCCATGCTTAGTTTGCTTGAACGACAAAGGAAATCCAGCCGAAGGAAGTAATTGCAACACTATATATATATACATGAATGCAACTATCCATTTTATGACAACATTTATAGAGTTTGGTACTAGCAAAGGATGTCACAGATAGGCTAATGAAAGGTTTTATGGGTTTCCTTATTGTGCCTGCACGAAAGTTGAGGAAAACAAGTCTTCTACTAATATATATATATATATATCAAAACTAGACACCAAACATACATAAAAGAAAGAAATGGGCGATACTAAGATCAATAATGAAACATTGCGAAAAACCATTGATTTCTCCAACCGATTATGAAAGATTAGGTCAGTTGAATGTCTAAAAAAGTCAAGTTATGAGGGAACCTTGCAAGTGGTACGGTTCTGAAAATAGTTTGAAAATGAAGAGTTTATCCCAGTTAAGAGAAGCTTACTGGTGGAGTAAATCCAGGTAAAACTTGATTGTGAGAGAGCACAAAGTTGCCAACAGCAACAGGGCAGGATGTTTCCTCACAAAGGTCGTGAGTTTCTTGATGGATATGAATACCAAAGTAGGAAACATCGATCACCGCTTTGCCACCGGTGATAGCTTTACCTGCAAAACATATGCATTCATGAAATGTCAAAGAAGACAATCTCTGTGAACCATGGATGTGGAGGAAAAAAAAGGCATACACTCACATAAACGGCGAACCAAAGACGTTTCTGGATGCCAAGAATTTTCTTTAAGAACTAAAGTTTTTGAAGAAAATGGTTTCGCCATTAAAATACAACACTACCCCACTCACTAAGATTAGAAGTGTTATTTACTTGAGAAATTGGATAATGATGTACGGTTTTGTAGATCATGAGGAACAGTGGGAAGAATTAACATTAATGATGAGGGTTTCAAAAGAACTAATGAATTAATGATATTGATTTAGGGGTTGTGCCGGTACTTGAACAGTATTGAGGCCATTATTAGGGGTTTCAGAATTGAGTTTGACTGTGAAATCAATATCAGCAGATATTGAGGACTATAGCTCTGATTCTAAATTAAAAGAAAACCTTAAATAAGGAAGATGAAGTGAAGGCTGTAAACCTGGATTTCTTTAGCCTATGTCTTTAGAACTTCGCGTTTTCGGATGCGAAATAAGATATAATCTTCCAAAGACCTAGATACAAGGAAAAACTAAAAAAACAACTTAAACAAACAGGTATCATAGATAAAGATCATCCTTGCATACTTCTAGTTCTAATCTTACCACACAACAAGCGTAGGAAAAGATTCCCTTATCCTTAACTTATGATCCAGAGTCCAGAGAACACATACATACATAAACCATTAAGAGAAATTGCAAGAACTGGAAGTTACCAGTAGAAGCTGAGATGGCGAAGGTGGCCGGTTTGCCTCTAATCACTGGATTAGGTGATATATCTACTCCTTTGACTTTTACAACATAATTACCTTTCTTATCTGCATTGATTTCAATCCAGGAACGCAGGCGTGTATTAAAAGAAAATCAAAGCGATTGAACGCCACAAAAAAGAGAGAGGGTAAAATAAGTAAAACAACAGCAAAAGCAATTAAGAATCCACGGATTAACATACATCAGTTCATCTTAGAGTGAAAAGGGGGGAAAAAGATCTAGCAGAAAGAAAGAAGAAAACTGACCGCAGTAGTTGAAATCAGTGGCCTGAAGAAAAGGTAAAAGAAACAAAGAGATGGATAGAAGGGGCAAAATGATGAGCTTGAATCGAGCTGCTAATGTGTCCATGGTGGATAGCTTGCTTACAGAGGTTGTTTGACAAAGTGAAAATTATATAAAGTCTGTGTTTGGTCATTATGTGATTATGATTTATGGGACCCAAACCAAAACCAATGATCTTATCAAGCAATAAATAATTGTCATCGTCAGCTTCGTTGTCACTAGGTCCCGCAGTCGAGATTAATCTTTGGGTTCTTGCATTGACTACAAAATTGGATATGGATTGAGGCCTGGGAATTCGGACTACGGCTAGGCCTTAACCTATGGATCTCTCCATTAAAGCCCAGCCTCTTGGTGTACAAACTACAAGTATCTCACGTTTAAAAAGTAGGGTAATAAATTAGACGAAAGAGATCATAGATTATTTTAAATCGATTTGATCAAAGTTTGATAATATTTAATTTGAAATATTTGACTTGAATTCTTAGTGATTTGAAATAAATTATTTGATACTTGATTCGAAAAGCTCGCAAGTTACTTGAAATAATAATATATTTATTAAAAAATAAATTATTAATAATATCAAAATTTATGTGTTTATTTGTTTTAAAAATATAGTATAAAATTTTTATTTACTCAAAGTTTAGGTTCGAGATTGAGCTTCAATTTCTATTTACTCAAAGTTTAGGTTCGAAATTCAATTTATGATTTGGAGTTTCAATCGAGCTTAAAAATCTTAGACTCATAAATTTTTTTACTCGAGTCAAATTCAACAATACTCAAACTCTAATCAGTTCGGTTGCAGTCTTACTAAAGGAGTTTCTTAGTGTCAATGTCATGCTAATGGGGCAGGTGTGATTACGTACATCAAGGCAGCGGTTAATGGGGTTCTTTTTCGGAATTTCAAAGGAAGATTATTGTTAGTCGTGCTTAGGGATATAAATGAGCCAAGTTGAGTCAGAATATTACTTAGTACGGTTTAATTTAAAAACTCTAAAATAGATTTTGACTTAATTCAAAAACTCGCAAGTTAAAAATTTTTAAGCTCAACTCAAATTCGAAATTATGAATTAAAACTCTTAAAAGCTTGAAATGGAAAAAATCTTAAATTTAACTCGCTTGATGCCTCAAACTCAAATATGAACCTTAAACACATGAAAATCTTATATTGTGTTTTTTTAAAAAAAAAATCAACATATAAATGTTAATATTATTAATAACTTATTTTTTAAATAAAATGATAATATATTATATTTTTTAACTACTAATAATTAATTTTTTAAAATAAAATGTTAGCATATTATATTTTCGAGCTATTCACTAACTTTTCGGGTGAAGTATCAAGTAGCTCGTTTCGACTCTCGTTAATAACTCAAGCCGAGCTCGAGCTCGAGTTTGAGTCCATTTGAATCTAATATTTATCGAGTTTTAACTGAATCGATCCTAAATAACTCGCAACATATTTCATCTCATTTAGAGCCCTAGTCATACTATGTTAGCCATTGATCTATGTGATGCGAGCCTCGATGGGTATGAGTTATCACACAAGGAAATCGATGAACGGTCACATTATAATGATCTAATGTTATTATTGTTAATGTCGTTGGCCAGTTGATTCATCGAAGTTTTGACTTATTTATGGTAAGCTTCCATTTATATGAAACACGATGACTGCTGAAATCGGCACCCATCTTTATTGTCCACATCTTTATTCGTTGGGCTTCCATTAATTGTTTATCTTTATATTTCGTTTATGATAGTTGTGACTGAATATCTATTATTGTTCTCAATGAAATAATTTTCAACTAATATAAAATATTTAAAAAAAATCATCACTTATAATATCAGTTTTTTAATAGTTATTAGTTCGGTGACTTACGGTAAAGTTTATCTAACAACCACATTTTGGTTCAATATAAAATTGATATAAAAACTATATACCCTTTAACAATTAAGTTGTTATGTGTCCAAAAAGAAAAAAATAATAAGTCTACTCACGAATCAATTTATATTAGTGGTTAAAGGAAACATTATTGTTCCTAGATGTCACGTATTCGAGCACTAACGATTACAGCAGGGTGTTGAATATTCATTGTCAAATGATTGAGAATATTTAAAACATATATTACTTTATAATCATATTAGCTTAATAAACAAAAAAAACTAATGTATTAATGTTACCTAAAAACTTACCATTATTATTATTGACGAAAAAACATAGATAATATATACTAAATTATCACATCTTAGGTTAATACGAAATTAATATTTACAAGCTTGTTAATCTATCAAATGATTTGAATGATAAAAGAGAATACATTTCTTTTAAAGATTTTATGTTCGAATAGCTACGTATGTGTACATTTCTTTTAACGTGCAATGCATTTTTTCTAATAAACTTAAAATTTAATAAATATTTTATAATTTTTGAAACTTTAATATTAAAAAATGATTTGAAAATATTTTAGTAATTTTATCTTTATTCTCACATCTATTATTTGGTAAGGTCTGCACAGCTGAATAGAAAAGGAGTTACCTAGCTAGTGGAGGGAGTGGGGTGCTTTGACATCATTTTCCACGATTCCGACATTGAGATCTCTATGCCTTATTATGAGTTTAGAATTCGATAGTTGAAAGAATCTGCCAGCTATTTTTGGTATCCTTGCATTTTTATTAATATAATATAACATGTTTATCATCGTTCAAATTGGCAAACTATTCCTTAAATTAATAAGGCTTAATTAAAAAAATAAATATTCAAATTATATTGTTGTTATCAAATAGATGTTTGAACTTATTTTGAATCATCTATACACTTAATGTTATGAACGATATAATTTTAAGTGTCTGAACCGTAATGATTGTTAAATTCCCGTTAAATGAAACGTGTTATGTTCGGATAATTTTATAAAATTTATTTAAAATAAATTATATATATATATATTTAAAAAACCCAAAATTTCAAAAAACTTTCACAACTCTCAACTTTTTTTAAAAAAACTCTAATTTCAATCACTAAACCCATATCAATCGTCGCCATTGACGTTGATCACCTTCACCAAAACCTTCATCCTACGACAATCCACACACGACCATAAACACTACATCTTTACGAAGGAAACGACAAAATTACAACCAAAATCATATTTTCAATTAACTAAAACCCCAAAATTCACAACACTCAAACGATGCAACAACGCGCACAACACCAAGAGAGATGACGCTCGACTAGGAGATGACAAATTGGAGTACTTTTGTCATTTTAGAAAAATAGAGTTTTTTTTTATAAATATAACATTTTTATTTTTAAAAAAAATCAAAATTACCATTGCATTACACATTTCACTTAACAAAATTTTTTAATGATCGCTACGTCTTGAATACCTAAAAGAGTAATATTTGTAACGTTAGATACGATTAAAAAAAAGTGTGAGCACTTATTTAGAAAAAAAATTAGATATTTATTTTATAATTAAGCTAAAGTAAATGCTCCTAATTCCCTTATTTACAGAGTAGAAATTGTAGTTCCACGTGTAGGTTTTCATCTTCGAGGGTAATTAATTAGACAGGACATTGCGCGTGAAAATTTGAATCCTCCTTAATAGGTGGCAGAAAGGAAAAAACCCCTTGTAAGTAGGAACCGGTAGTCACCGTTAATATTTCAGCCTCGTTATGCGTCCTTCCGGTTACCCTTCCCAGCATTCATTCACGTCTCGAAGATGATCAATAAGGTGCACGAGTCCTCCTTCCGTACATCCCTTACCGTCTGCTCCCAGTAAAAAATATTATTATTTATTTCTTTACAATAAAATTGAGGAAAAGTTAGATTTCCTTTTCAATTATTTTCGTTTCTTTTTTTATTGATATTAAAATGCTTGGAGATTGGCCTTTTTTCGTTTTCTAATTCTTCGACGGCTTCGAGGATTACAGAGGAGATAAGGTGAAATAGAAAAGCTTCTAACAAATAAAAGAAAAGTAAAACTGAAAAAGGAGTTTTTCTCCTTTCTTCCTTTATGGAAAGTGTTGTCGATTTTTTTACGAGGCGGTTAACTCATGACCTTAGTTAGGGTTTTCGAAAAGTCGAATTAACTTTAATTTGAGGTGGCAGATCTTGATTTATCCCAATTAAGGGATTTTTAAAAAAAAATTGTTTCCAGCTCTTCATTTTCAACCTTCTTCGGTACTTATCAAGCCTTCAGGTGATGACCTTCCGCCTTACAAGAGAGACGGCGGTGGTCTTGCCCGCGTGGTGATTTGTTTCGCGAGCGGAAGTCATTGTTGAAGAATCTTGGCTTAATTGCATGTCTTGGCATCCTACTTCATAGATATTCTTCCATTAAGACGCGTTATAAGCCATAGCTCAATCTTACACCGTCAATGGAAGAGTACTAGCGCAGAGCAAAGACAGGCTGAGACCGACCATGATCAGAATCACAACAGAGCTATGAAATCACCGGCACCAATGCAGAGGGAGCAACATCAACAGCAACAACCACAACAACAAAACCATCAACTAGAAAGCCAGGCTTCGACACATGGACTTAGGTCTCCTCCTCCTTCGACGCAATAGCAGTCTGCAGCAGCTACGCCTTCTACTCAAGGACAGTCGCAAGCTCCAGTGGTGGGGCCAAGGTGGGCTCCCAATTCGGTGGAGAATGCGATCATAGAGAAGAAAGAAGATGGGTCTGGCCCTAGGTGTGGCCATACCCTAACGGTTGTGGCAGCCGTGGGAGAAGAAGGGACGCCTGAGTATATTGGACCCAGGTTGATTTTGTTTGGTGGTGCCACGACACTAGAAGGGAATTCTGCTTCGTCTGGG
The DNA here is from genome assembly GCF_006381635.1 of Hibiscus syriacus. Lineage (NCBI taxonomy): Eukaryota > Viridiplantae > Streptophyta > Magnoliopsida > Malvales > Malvaceae > Hibiscus > Hibiscus syriacus. Next base: position 1,471,897 of record NW_024063513.1, read on the forward strand.
ACTCCATCATCAGCTGGAAGCACTGGCATCAGTAAGTTGGTTTTGTTTTGTTTTATTTTATTTTGATTTGATGGTTATGGAAAAAACCCGCAAATTTTTATAAGATGCATAGAAATTTGGTTACTCATATACAAGTATGTTCAATAACCTTAGGGGATTTAAGGGGCACACTCTTTAAACCCTGCTATTTTAGCTTCAAATATCATATTTGACGAGGTTTAGAATGAAATCAATCAATAATTGGAAGTCAAAGTTGGATGGCAACACATGCAACACATGGGTTGCTAAATTAATAAAGTGGCAGCCGACTGCTTGAAAAAAAATAGAGAAAGTGTATTTTTAGTCATTTGCATTTTAGAGTATTTACAAGATTAGTCCTTAAGCTTCAACAATAAATACCATAGCTCATTTAGTTTCAAAATCATCCCAAAAATCATTTATTTCTCCCAATACTAGAGAGATTTCTTGTAAGTAGTGAGTGTTTTTTAAACAACTATAAATTTTCTCTCTTAGTAAAAGATTTGCACTAGCCCGGAGACATAAGCAAATTGGCTGAACTCCGTTATCAATTTCGAGTACTATTTTTCCGTTTTTATTTTGCATTCTCACTAATATGGTTATAGGAAAATTACTTGTTACTCGTTTTATTTCCCAACAACTGGTAATCAGAGCTTTTGGTTGAAAATTTTGTCATTTTTTTGCGAGGTTACTATTTATTACTATTCACATGAATAGTGAATAGTGAATTATCGGCGATACGAATTTGTCGACGGACGTGTTCTAATACACGATGGTTCGCAAGAATTGTCAAAAATGATCCAAACGAAGCCAGATTCGAGTGGGAGCGATGGCTGCAGACGAAGGGAATGTGAAAATTAAAAAGTTCGATGGTGCGGACTCATCGAACTTTGGCTTTTGGAAGATGCAGATTTAAGATTTTCTGTACCAGAAAAATCTATATCAACCTCTCTCAGGAAAGCAACCTGAGGGCATGAAGAATGAAGACTGAGCTCTTCTCGACAAAGAATCCCTCGGAGTTATATGACTGACGTTGTCCCGCAATGTTGCTTTCAACATAGCAAAGGAAAAGACCACGGCGGGTCTTATGACGGCTCTCTCCAGTATGTATGAGAAGCCATCGACCTCAAACAAAGTTCATTTGATGAGACGATTATTCAATTTGCGGATGGCAGAAGAGGCATCAGTGGCTCAACACCTAAATGAGCTCAACACAATCACAACCCAGTTGAATTCCGTGAAAATTGAATTTGATGATGAAGTTCGAGCTTTAATACTCTTATCATCTCTACCAGACAGTTGGAATGCTACTGTTACAGCAGTCAACAGCTCGTCGGGAAACAGCAAATTAAAATTTGACGATGTTCAGAATCTGGTATTGAGCGAATAAATTCGACGGAGAGAATCGGGTGAAGCATCAACCTCCTCAGCCTTGCATCCGGAGTCTAGAGGGAAAACTTCAGAAAGAAATTAAAATCGTGACAGATCCAAATACAGAAGGGGAAAATCAAGAGCGGAAAATAAAGATTTTACCTGTTATAACTGTGGCAAGAATGATCATTTTAAAAGAGATTGCCAAGCACCGAAGAAAAATGCCAGCGCACAGGAATCTGCCAACGTGATAGAGGAGACATGTGATCACATGATTCTAAGCGTCAACACTCCGATTGAATCATGGATCTTGGATTCAGGTGCATCTTTCCAATCCACCCCATGCTGAGAAATCATGGAGAACTATGTCAGTGGTGATTTTGGGAAAGTTCATCTAGCTGACGATGAAACCTTGAAGATCGTCGAAAAATGAGACATCCGACTAAAGTTGCCAAACCATAATACCTGGACGCTGAAAGGAGTGAGAGATATTCCTAACCTCAAAAGAAATTTGATTTTTGTACGACAGCTTGATGGAAAAGGTTATAGTACAACCTTTTCAGGCTGTGAATGGAAGATTACTAAAAGAGCACTCGTCAGTGCTCGTGGTAAAAAGACTGATACTCTCTATATAACCTCAAACTTAGAGAATTCATTGTTGCAGTATATGCTGATGGAAAATCAAACCTATGGCACCAAAGGCTTGGCCATATGAGCGAGAAAGGGATGAAGACACTTTTGTCAAAAGAGAAGCTGTCGGATCTAAAGAATATAGATGTCAGACTATGCGATGATTGCATCTTTGGCAAACAAAAGAAAGTCAACTTTGCAAATATTGGTAAGACACCCAAAGCTGAAAAGTTAGAGTTGGTTCATACTGATGTATGGGGACCATCTCCAGTTCTATCTCTTGCAGGCTCATTATATTATGTCACCTTTATCGATGATTCTAAAAGGAAGTTGTGGGTTTATTTTATGAAGAAAAAATCTGAAGTCTTTGATACATTCAGAAAATAGAAGGCCATGGTGGAAAACGAGACTGGTTTGAAAGTCAAGCAGTTGATGTCTGATAATGGAGAAGAGTACAAAATAGAATATTCAGAGATTTCTACGCAAACAATGAGATCAAGATGGGGGACAACAGTTCCCATGACACCGCAACAGAATGGCGTAGCAGAGCGCATGAACAGAACTCTGAATGAACGTGCCAGAAGCATGAGGATACATGTCGGATTGCCCAAATTTCTATGGGCTGAAGCTATCAACACTGCAGCTTACATGATCAACCGTAAGCCCTCAGTTCCTTTGGATGGCAGAATACCAGAGGAAGTTTGGAGCAAGAAATAAATAAATCTTTTACACTTAAGAGTGTTTGGTTGTATTTCTTATGTACACATAGATTCTGCTGAAAGAAGTAAACTTGATGCTAAGTCCAACAAATGTGCCTTTGTTGGTTATGGCGGTGATGAGTTCGATTACCGACTTTGGGACTATGAAAATCGGAAGATCATCAGAAGCAGAGATGTCATTTTCAATGAGAATGTGATATATAAAGACAGAGCAACCATAGAATCAAGTAGCTCCAATACCAAAGCTGAAACAAAGGAATTTGCTGAGTTTGATGAGATTTCTAGAAATGATATTCAGATCAATCCTGAAGTAGTTCAAGAAGAACCAGGCACACTAAAACTGAGACGCTCCTCTAGAATTCCTAAACCAACCCATCGTTATTCGCCTTCTTTGCACTACTTGTTGCTAACTGATAATTGTGAACCAGAGTGCTATGATGAAACAATGCAGGTGGAGGATTCAGTCAAGTGGGAGTCTTCCATGAAAGATGAGATGGACTCACTTATGTCAAATCAGACGTGGGAATTAGCTGAATTACCACCAGGCAAGAAAGCACTCCATAACAAGTGGATTTACAGGATCAAAGAAGAGCACGATGGGAGCAAACGCTACAAAGCAATAATGGTTGTCAAAGGCTTTCAGCAAAAAGAAGGTATTGACTACAATGAAATTTTCTCTCCAATCGTGAAGCTATCTACAATTAGACTGGCGTTGAAAATTGTAGTTGCAGAGAATTTACATCTTGAGTAGTTAGATGTGAAGATAACTTTCTTTCATTGTGATTTGGAGGAAGAAATCTATATGAGGCAGCCAGAAGGCTTCATAGAGACAGGCAAGAAAAACATGGTATGCAGGTTGAAGAAGAGCTTGTATGGTTTAAAACAAGCTCCTAGACAGTAGTACAAGAAGTTCGATAGCTTCATGGGTAGTAGTGGTTTTACCAAATGCCAAGCAGATCATTGTTGCTACATCAAGAGGTTCGACAATAACTTTATTATTTTATTATTGTACGTTGATGACATGCTCGTTGCAGGCTCAAACATGCAAGAGATTATAAACTTGAAGTAAAAATTGTCGAAGCAGTGCAAAATAGATTCTTGGGATGAGGATCAAGAGAGACACAAAGTCAGGGACTTTGATGTTATCACAGGCTGAGTACATCAACAAAGTACTCTCCAGGTTTAACATGCAAGATGCTAAACCAATAAGTACACCTTTAGGTGTTCATTTTAGACTCTCCAAAGAACAGTCACCAAAGACGGAGGAAGAACGTGCACACATGCTGAAGGTGTCGTATGCCTCAACAATTGGAAGTCTAATGTATGTTTGTACTAGACCAGATATTGCTCATGCAGTGGGAGCTATTAGCAGATACATAAATAATCCAGACAATGTACACTGAGAAGCAGTCAAATGGATCCTCAGATATCTGCGGGGTACTACAAACAAAGCACTTTGTTTCAAAGGTGGAGATACGATACTGACAGACTATGTAGATGCTGACTTAGCCGGAAATGTTAACATCAGAAGGAGCACTACAAGGTATGTCTATATTCTAGGAGGTACTGCAGTGAGTTGGGTTTCTCAACTACAGAAGATAATTGCTCTCTCCACAACTAAAGCAGAATATGTCGTTGTTACGGAAGCCATCAAAGAGATGGTTTGGCTCCAAAGTTTCTTGGAAGAGTTAGGCAGGAAACAAGAAAACAATATCTTGTATTGCGACAGCCAAAGTGTTATCCATCTAACGAAGAATCTGTCTTTTCATTCCAGGACGAATCACATACAATTGCGATATCATTTTATCCAGTCTCTTCTAGAAGATAGGATTTTGAAACTTGAAAAGATCAGTGGAACTCAAAATCTGGCAGACATGTTGACAAAGACGGTGATCACGGACAAACAGAAGTTGTGTTCAGCTTCAGTTGGCATGCTAAAATAACAAGACAAGAAAAGCTATTGCATTTATTAAGGTGTGAAGACAGATTAAAATCAGTCTTTAAGTGGGAGATTGTTGGAAGTCAAAGTTGGATGGCAACACATGGGCTGCTAAATTAATAAAGTGGCAGCCGGCTGCTTGAAAAAAATAGGGAAAGTACATTTTTAGTCCTTTGTATTTTAGGATATTTACAAGATTAGTCCTTAAGCTTCAACTATAAATATCTTAACTCATTTAGCTTCAAAATCATCCCAAAAATCATTTATTTCTCCCAATACTAGAGAGTTTTCTTGTGAGTAGTGAGTGTTTTGTAAACAGCTGTAAATTTTCTCTCTTAGTAAAAGATTTGCAGCAATCCGGAGACGTAAGCAAATTAGCTGAACTCCGTTATCAATTTCGGGTACTATTTTTCCGCTTTTATTTTGCATTCTCACTAATCTGGTTATAGAGAAATTACTTGTTACTCGTTTTATTTCCCAACACTATCCAAGTTATAATTTATAAAAACATCAATGGATAAGGAAATGGTCATGGAAAAAGAAGATACCTTGCGATATTGCTTTTTGACATCTTCTGGAGACGAAGAATCAAATGGTAGCTTCAGAAACTCGAATGGATTTAACTTCAAACTTGAAAGAATTCTATGATTTCCAGAAAGAACTTAAATGAGCCAAAAGTTAGTCAAGGTATGATAGAAAAAAGTAGCTCATCAACAATAACCAAAGTTGTTAGTCAGAAAACATAAAACAAAAGGTTCATTAATATAATAAATATTAATAAGTGATGGTCAGGTAGCTTTCTTATTTACATCCATATCAATTTGGTATTGGAACAGGGATCGGGCAAAGCAAAATATCTCGTGGATTAAGATAGTTCTTTCAAATAAGATGGACTAGACAAGAATGTCATAAAATAAAGGTCACGAAAAAAAAAGTAAACCATTAATCCAAAAGAACTTCCCAAATTCTGGTGTTAATGCAAAATGAACACAACCAAGCCATACATCCATAATAGACATAATGGTAGTTATTGCAGTTCTAAAAACCACTCCGTGTTATTTTGCATCAATGAGACAATGACCAAAATGAGTCACTATAGTTGTGGCAACAGACAGATAAAATATACTTATTGAGAAAGAGGAGGGTCAGAGGGGTAGCTATATTGCTTCAACTATTTTTTTCTTCATCCCCTAAACTCTAAAGTGTCCATTTTTGCCACATATCTGAAACTTCAAACTGGGTCAGGATGGGGGCATGACCCTTCAAACATATCAACAAGCTTTGGCAAAACTGAAAGCATCTTGTGTAAGTCATATATTCAACTTGCACACTTATATGGAAGGAAAGAATAATGTATCTATCGCATTTCTCGTTATCTCAACAAAGGCACAAGGAGATTAGAAAAAATAATAATGCTTCACATGGACTACAACACTAAACCACCAAATGTATATCAAAGTGACACAAATTCATGTTATATAGACTGCTTACATCATAAGCAAATGCATTCAAATTCCATTCAACTTCTGATGCTCTCTCTTAACCATAGGCTAATAGGACATCGGTTATACTAATACCGAAAACATCAAAGCACTCTCTTATTAAGTATTATTGTATTTAGAGCTTTCACCAACTTAGATAGTATTGGCTACTTGCATGACTTTGATCTTGAAAACATCCATTAATATCAAGTTCTAATAGAGAACGGAAAAACAATGTAATCTGGAATTAAAAACAGCATCAAATACAAAGAATACCCATCAAGTTTAAACGGCTAAATGAGCTAAAAATATACACATATTTCCTACCTAAGCTGTTAGAAATATCTAACTTAAAAAGTAAGGCAATTCATCGAATGGTAAAGTACATTATTTGAGCTGAAAATTTACAGAAAGAAAGAAAACCCTACTATGTAGAAGCAATCAAACCAAAATAAGTTGAAAAAACACATAAACTCCATGCATAAGAACAAATTAACTGGATAATACAGATAATAATTATTAAATTCAAAGAAAATGAGGAAAGAGATGGAGGGATAGAGAAAACCTGACGACTTCATTGTCTCTTTCGACTTCGCTAACTTCAGCGAAGAATTCTTTGAGAAGCAAATCTTCTTCGACAATGCTGTTGCTCTCTCCCATCGCTGATTTCTGCTTTCTATGTGTATTTTTTTCCACAGATTGATTCTCTTTTCGAAGGCTACTTGGCTGGCCTGCCTTCTGCCTTTGCGTCCCACAGACGAAGCAGCAGAACGTAGTCGGGCCGATTGCTTGGTTTCTATTTATGAATTCAGGCCATGGATCCAAATCGGTTCAAAATTAGTTCATAGATGGATTATCTGATTAGCCTGGTAGCCTGGGCCTGGACCAAGTCTATATTAAACAATGTTGAATCCTAACTATACCTATATTGGCTAGATTTTTTTTTACCAAAATTTTGGCTTGAATATTAACTTTTTATTTAAATTAAATTTTAAATGATGTAATATTAATTTTAATAAAATAAATATAATTTTAAAACTAAGTTTTATAGATTATTATATGTCAACATATGAATACCTATCTTGTGTTTTACTGATGACCCGTTAATATTTTATCATGGTAATGTTAATTCTGTTCAGGGTCATGAGCGCGTTGGAGCAATTTTTTGAAATGTTTGGGCTGAAGTTTAGAGCTGTCAAGACGGAATCCTTTGCTCGCGGTTCGTTGCGGTGAAGCTTCAAGAGATTATTGGTGTAACCGGATAAGTGATTGAGCAGTGTTAGTGGAGAAAATCAAAGCTAAGTTGAGTCAGTGGTCTAAAAGGAACTTGAGCTATGGTGGTTGGTTGCAACATATTAAAGTTGTTATTTTTAGTTGTGTTGATTATTGGAGTAAACATATTGTTTTGCCTAAAGCGATTATCCACAAAATTGAGTAATTTTTCATGAGTTTTTTTCCCCAAGAGGAAGCGAGTTTGCTACTAAAGGGGCTTGGATTAATTGGGGGTAAATTTGTTCTATCAAGTCTGAAGGGAGTTGGGTTTGAAGAGTTTAGCCTTTTGGACTAAAATTTATTGTTTATTACTTTTCTAAAATATTGACAGATGAAGAGAGTCTGTTAGTCGCTTAGATTAATGAATATGTGTTGAAGGGTGATGACTTTAGAGTTGCTGCCTATAAACCTCACTTCAGCTAGACTATGAAGAAGTTGATAAAGCCTAGGGGTGAAGCCGTGAGCTTGTTTGTCAACAGTGTTAATTGACATTTGATTAATAGTATGTGGATTTGGGACGGGGTAAGAAGGAATATAGGGATAAGGTGAAGTGACAAACTCATCTGGTTCCTTCTCATATTTCTAAGTTTAAATTATTGCTTGGATGATTCTCTTATACAGATTACCTACTGAGTATAGGCTTAAGCGGTTTCGTATTCCTACCGACAGATTGTGTGATATTTGTGAAGCTGAAGGGAAGATAAGAGATCACCTTTTTTCTACTTGTTCTTATTCACGTGGTGTCTAGAATACGATCTTATTGACTTGTAAGAAGATGACTTTTTATGGATTGAAACGAATCTGCGTGATAAGTCTCTCATTGTTCTTATTCTCAAGCTTGTTTGGACTAGGTTCTTGTATAGCATTTGGAAGGATCAGAGTTTGTTCTATTCAAATTGTGTAGCTCTTGTACAGATAAAAAAGACAAGGTGAATAAGAGGTTGTGTATTGATTGGAGATTCTTTAATTGTGTAATTTATTGTCGTTGGTTATATTTATTGTAGCAGTTGCTACTCTCTTCGATAATGAATTATTTGACTTATCCAAAAATATATTAATAAAATTATATTTTAAATATCTAGTTTATAAAGAACGTGATTTAGGGGTAATTTTACATTTAAATCCAAATAAAAAAAATACCAAACGTATTCTCTTTTTAATTCTATTGTTGAAGTGAAAATATCAATCAAGCTCAAACCATGACCGAAAGGAACAAGCTCGTATGTTAATGGGTTTACATAATCAATGCCTATAGACATCGATGGAATTAGATGAAGTGCTCAAATAAATTATTCTGTTTTTACCTGAAGAAAAGGCAAAGACGATGATACAAATTTATTATTTGTATAAATCAACAATGAGCTCACTTGAATATAAAATTAATTAATTTTACTCATTTTATTTTCATAATTCTTTGAATTGATTGATTCATTTGTAATGAAATTATATTTGTGCATAAAAAAATTTTAATTAACATTATTGTAATATTTTATTAATCAATAATACCATCTTTTACGTATAACATAGCGGTAGAATTATTTACAAACAAAAATTAAAAGTTTTTGAATTTATTCTAGAATTTATCATGCACAACTCATGTAAATAAAATATAAAATTAAATAGATATAAATAAAAAAAACAATGTTCTTTTAGTCTTTTTTTTATGTTTATATTCATTATTTTAAAAATCTTAAAAGTTGTATGTTGAAAATTAATTTCGTTAATGTGTCGTGAATTTGAACACAGGTAATTATTTCTTATTTTAAAATGAAAATTTACGAACTGTTATATCTGTATACAAAATAAAATCTCAAAATTATTCTCTTTCTTCTTTTATCCAATTATTGGAAATTTAACTACACAATCACAGCCACCCTCGAGGAGTGGCCGTGGAAAAACTAGCTCGGGAGGCTAAAAACAGATAGGGTAACAGTAGTAAGTAATAACAATGATAGGCACAAATTTGGTGGAACTGTGAGGGTGGTATTTTGACGATGATCATGATCAGGAAGTGGCTATGCAATAGGGACCGGAGAACACGAGAGATTTCCTACTCTCTTTGCAGCCTCTTAGCAAAGGAACAAAGTAATCACCATTATTCCCTCTCAAAACCAGCAAATGTTGTTGATCATTGGCCGTTTGATTCTTGGGGAGAAGGAGATGTTTGTAGCCGTTGTCCACGAGCAATGATGGCGGTGACTGCTGAGCAAGTGGGGTAAGGATAGCTGCCTTTGACGACATGCCCTGATCGGGGCTACTCCAATAGTACTCATATGCATTGAATGATGCGGCTGCAATTGTTGATGGCGGTGGTGGTGGTGATGGAATCAACCTAACCACCCGTGGCCCTGGCGGAAGTGACTGTAGCGACGGCGGTGGGAGGGTGGTTGGCTCAACTTTCTCCTCTCCAAGTTTAACTATTTCATCAAATGTTTTGGGCCATGTTGGGTTCCTATTTGCTAACCATATGGGCTTATTCATCATTGCAGCTAACCTATGCACATTCATTGCTCCACTCTCCAGCTTAGGTCCCTGCTCCATCCCACGACACATATCTTCTTCTTCTTCTTCTTCTTCTTCTTCGAATATGTTTGTTTCAGTTCCTTTCTCTTCAGATTCATTAATGGTATTGGAAAAAGTGAGGACTAAGCGACCATCTTGCCGTTGAGCGAGGAAGTTATTCTTCGAAGGCACTGAAACAGCTTCAAGAACCAATCTGCCATTATCACGATGAGTCTCCATGCGAACCGAAGCACCATCTTTGCGAGAAAGGGAAGGTATCGGCGGAGGGAACGATCCGTACTGTGGCGATTTCTTCCCGACTACATCATAGTTACATTTCACGTACCTCAGTTGATCGTCTTCATCATCAAAACAGGCGGTTTTTTGTTGCTGGAGCACTCCATGTTGATCTTCCTCTTTACGATCTTCCTCCACGTCGCCGGTCTCCGACGGAGGATACGAAGAAAACCCATCGGAGCCCGTCTCGGAACCGAGGCTCTCGGTGCAGATTTCGAGGCTTTTCTCGTTTAAACAACTCCCCGATCTTTCCACGAGAGGGTGAACATAAGGCGGGGGAAGTGATTTCAGGGACTCATCGTCCGCTTTCTTCGAAACGATGGAGCTCCATATATCGAACTGGCATGGCTTATCGAGATCCTTCTTGTCTTCACAATCCTGTTCAGACGATGAATCTGCAATGGGAACAGGAAAATCTTCGGAAGATGCAATCCTTTTCAATGGAGAAAATTCATTTAGAGTAAGCCATTTCTTGGAAGACATATCAGCCGATAAAGTCCTTCGAAGTGAAGAGCCTGTAACTGTTGGTCTCTGATCAGCATCCGATCCCAGAATCGACACTATGCCTTGCTTCTCGGTGACATTAATGGCTTCTTCGATGATGTTCAGGGCTGAAGATAAGCCTAAGTTCTTACAAAGTGGACCAGACATGGTACTAGGCAGAAGAGTACTGAAATTGTATCCCAAAACGAATTAACGACAGAGATCTTCTAAAAAAGAAGAAGCAAATAAGCTTAGAAGATTGGAAGAACTGAGTTGATTACCTTTTGATCAACAGCAATCAACAGAGGCCTAAATTTAAGCGAGGCAAATGAATGGGTATGTGCCTTGGTTTGATGGAAATGGAAGGGCGGGGGGTATTTGTAGCAGCCCAAAAAGCCTTTGGAATCGTGTCCAATGGGGCCTATCTTACGCCACCATCGAAATTGAAAACTCCTCCTTTGGTTCCAGAAAAATAATTAAAGTTGGCCGATAAATTTATAACATAAATAAATACAGAACCGTCCATGACGACTAAATAATTTAAATTTTTTTATTTAAAATTATTCTATATCAAATATTGAACAAACAAAAGCGAGGCTCACCTCCTCTTTCGGTCTGTCCCTTCCCTGTAGAAACTAATTTAATTCAGTAATGTGGGGGCAGTAACACATATGCATTGTAAAATGAAAACTGTAGAGATTCAAACGGAAGTGTCAATCGGGAGGGTAAAGAAACGTAATCGCGTATTGGTATCTATGCCATTTGTTTCCCCTGCCGAACGTGGCAGAAATTGGAAGGCAAATAGTGACAAAGTAATGGAGAAGAATACAAATCCAACAAGAGCTGGACACCATTAACCCTGAGCTTGATGCCTGTGCTTTTTCCAGATCATTGAACCTCTTCTTTTTACTCACTTCAAGGCTCAATGCATATGTCAGATTCATTCATGGCTACGCTTTTTTCCTTTTTTACAAATATCATTTTTGTTTTTAAAATATTATGTAATGATAATAAAATGGTTTTACGAAGATAACGATAATACTTATTTAAATTTATAATGAAAATAAGTGATAAATATATCCATTACGGTGATAAAGAAAAATGTGTGCGTATGGATGGAGCGAAGGTGGCTTGAAGAGGAAGCGAAGGAAGCACTTCCATAGGCCAAAAACACATCCTTCATATGGTCCTTAAGCGATAGAGATTCTATCCATCCACCGTTTTTATCATTTAAAAAGAAAACACCGTATTTTTTAAAGAATCTCTTTAAGCTTATATTCACACAGAATAATGTATTAGAAAACAACATAGGGCGTCACGTCTGAATTTTGATACCTTCTTTTTTAATCTTTAACTTTGCTTAATTGGTCACTTCCCCCCATCTTGTGAGAAAAGTAGTGAAATTAATTTATACGTATATGGAAGAAGTGGCCAATACGAAGCATCTTCTCTCTATGTATATGCCAAAAGGTGGTGATGTTGATAATAAGTGTCGCACTTGTAAAGTTTGTGGATGAGGCTATTGGGAATTTGTTATCCGCTGCTTTGAATACAATTCTTAACATAAATTATACGATTTTTAATTGATATCAATATTTTGATCACTCTATTCATGATTTTTAATATATTGGAAAATTATACTTATATTTAATAATGAAATTTGTGTAATTAAGAATTTATATAAGAGATACAAGTAAAATTATTTGAAATCAAAATTGAAATTCAAAGTTGACTCTATAAATTGTAAAATTATCTGGAATCGGATTTCTACTTTTAAAATAAAATTTAGTTGTCCGTACTAATTTTATTATTCCTATTATTTATTATTTATTTTCTTAATTGTTGTTCGTTCTGAATTTTGATTATTCTACCATTTTTTTTGTGGGGGGCGTTAAACGATGACTGTGGTCATAAGTGAAAATTTATTTTGTATTTACTATATTATTTTCATTACATTAAATAAAATTAGTATATATTTGAAGATATTTATAAATTAAATTGTTTTCTGTATTTCCACTATATCATGTAAATCTTGTAAAGCTACAAATGGATGTCAATTATGCATGCATTATACTAATGTTTTTATAATCACTAATGTAATTAATTATTTCTTTAATCAATGGTTTATGACGTGATTCCACTCTACACTATTAAATTAAATAATATCTGTGTTGGTGTACAAAAAAGGTGGAAATTAATTAATTACGACCTCAATCAATGAATCAAAAGGTAGTTGACCATGTAAAAATTAAAATGTATTCTTTCTATCAATATTTTTTGGTTAAATATGAAAAGCGTTGTGCGATAGTGTTTGACCTAGCTATAAATAATATTTAGCCAAGGGATGGCAGAGCTTCAATGGCCGGTTTAGAATTATTGCATTTTGCTCAGGATTTAATTAATCCAATTTTTTTAAATCTCAAGTTTGACACTTGACAGTGTGTAAATGTATTCTTCAAATGGCATCATTGATGAAAAAACATCAAATGTGGGACAATATATACTATTTCAACCTTAACTAAGGTCGAAAGTTCAAATCTTGATAATTGTGAATTGAGTAAATTGGGTTGGAACAGTCATTATTACTCTGTAATATTCGTATGGATTAATCGATCAATAGATTAAATATAGTGGTTATACCAAAAATATATATGTATACTATTTCAATTGAAAATTAAGAACTTTTTAGATTTCATAGGGTGAATAAAAGTAGATATTCAATGAATTATTTTAAAAAAAATCCCGAATTATTGATGTTGAATATGTTGCGACGGGTTGAAAGGAAGAGTTGGACCGCTATTGTTTGCGTTTACAAACAGATAGAATGATGTGACGAAAATATAATTTTTTACGGTTATCTGCTTGACTTTTTCTCTGTGTGCTTTCACGATAAGTCTATATTTAGTAATACACTGAATGTTTTGCATCAATAATAATAATAATAATTTTTATATAAAAATAACTAATTTTATTCAAAGTAAGAAATATTATAAATTACAATAAAAATTTACAATCACAATCGTAAATTGATCACACAATTATAAAAGTTTCCTATAATTATTGAAACAAAACTAGCAACTTAAGATCATATACGGATCATACAATGAAAGATTAAATCTAACCAAGAAACTAGAACAAAAATAAATACAAATAGATGTGATCGCATTGACAAATGAACCACAAAAAGAGGTCAAACTATTGAAATATCACTGACAAACCGCAATCAGACTCGAACGACGTGAAAAACTATCCACGAACGTAAATTAGATATCCAAATCCAATCTAAGTGTCCAAAACAAGAAATATCAACAAGATATCATATAAGCGATATATTGATCAGTCATGATAATATCAAATCAACCTTTTGTAAAAAGATAAATTAAAAAAAAGGTAAAAAAAATTGAAAAACATAAGAAAAAGTGTCATAAAAACATGAAAACGTGCAATATAAATAAATTTATTGAAAATTAAAAAAGGAAAAAAAATAAAGATATGATATGATATAGAGAAGAAAAAATAATAAAGAATATCGACGGTCGATAATTAATATTAAAATTAATACTACTGTCGATTAACAAAGACGGAAAAAAAAATAACACACCAATAAAAAAAACTCTCGTCTTATTGTTCTTAAACACCGCACTATGAGATTTAGGCTTGGTGGCACAGCAAAATTTCTATACAAACAATAATCTTAGATCATCATTTGTATTTTATATTTTTTTCTTAAAGATGAAAAATATATATGTTTTTTAAGTACAAGGGAGCAAATTCTTAACAAATTAACAAATGGCATACGGCCACGTGTCATGTTCATCTAATTTCCCATTAAATAAAAAAATTGTCATAAAAAGGGGAACCAGGAGGGATTTAGAGAAAGATTGGGCATATGGTTATGTCCACCTCTAGCTTTATTTTTTTATTTGTGATAAAGTAAGATTTAGTCATTGAGCATTATATTTTTTTCTAAAATTCAAAATTTATTTTATACTCTACATTAATTTCAAAATTTTGTAATTTTTACGATTTAATTCTAGAATAACTTTTTTTAAAATGTTTTATAACGGTACGGACATTTCATATTTTAAAAGTGATATTTGTTTATTTATTTTGGAAATTTCTAGAAGCATGCCATTTATTGCAATTCAACATTAATTTTATACGATAAAATTTACAAATGGTCATTAAATTATGTTAAATTTATCCTTTTGAACATTTAACTTTTAAAAGTTACATAATAAATATTAAATTTTAATTTTGTTAAAAAATGGGAATTGGACCCTCAAATTCTAAATAAAATTTAACTTTACTCTTAATTTTAATTGAAGTAATTCTTATTAGGTTTGATGAACTGAAAATAAAATAGATATAGATAAAATAAATATCATATTTTAATTTTATATTATAAATATTAAATTTCTACCATGATAAGATATTATAAAATTATGAATTTTTTTAAATAAAAGTTAAATGTTTAAATAACATCATTAATAAAATATAATTTTATTATTTGATAATACAAATTTTCGGACATAGAAAATTATAATTTTTTTATTTTAAAAATACAACAACAATTAAATAAATAATTAGTTATAAAATATTTTTTGTTTAATAAAAAGTAATAATTTCATTGTTTGATAACTGATTTTTTTTTAATGTTTTTAAAGAATTCTAAAATTTCTTATTTATTAGAATTAATACTTAAAAATTTTGAAAAAATATTAAAGTGAAAATTTATTTATAATTGAGGAGCTAAATAAGATATTTTCATTAATTTAGTGTGTTATTCACCCTTTAATAAAGTTCAAAGTTTAATGTATATTTTGTAATTTTTAAAAATTCAATGATATATAAAATCAATTTAAAAAAAATTTGTGAATATTTATAAATTTTATAATATTTTATGTTAGTGATGCATATTTATAAAATCAATGCATATTATTAGTGGTAAATTTTAATAAATGTCTCATTTATTTTATATTCATACATATCTCTTAGCGCAACTAAAACAAGGACCGACACGTGTTCTCCTATATGCTTATATAAAAATAGTTATTGTTTACTTTATTCTATTCCAATTTCATTTTATCATCTAAGAAAAGGCTAGATTTGATATAAATGAACCATTTATTATAGGCATTTATTATGTAAATGCACATCGTAGTATTACTAGATTAGAGGTGGTAAATGGGTTATTCGGATCGGGTTTCAGTTGGGTAATTTCGGGTCTAAATTAAATTAAATTAAATTTTGTTCGATTCGGATCTAGTTCGGGTGTACGATGAATCGGATCGGGTCGGTATCGAGTTGAGTCAATTTTTGAGTCGGTGATTATTGGATCGGTTGTTTTTCGGTTCGGATGAATATCAGATCGATTTATTTTAGGATCGGGTCGGATCAATATAGATTCGGGTGATTTTCGGTTTAGGTCAACCTTTAGATCAGGTCAATTCGTGTTGAATTGATATAATCAAAGTCAAGTATATATAGAATAATTGATATATACTTGTAAAAATATGTCTTCTTATTTGTTAATTTTATCATTTAGGTTTAATTTCAATTCTCAATCGTTCAATATTTTGAATTAAATAATCATCTAGAGATGATAAATCGATAATTTGACACAAATACGATCCTATAAAACGTGTTAGAAAATGTTATCAAAATTTTATATTGATCTTGTATGGAAAGTTTATAATGAGAATTATTTGATAAATAAATAAATTTTTTATTAATTTTTTCCCAATTATAAATTTAATATTTTTACTAAATTTTAAAAAAATAATACATAACTTTATTTGTTAAGTTTTAGTAGTAACATAAGTAAACTTTATATTATTTTTATTATAAATCTAATATTATTTATTTTGTTTTAGTTGTTTTATATTATTTTTATTATAAATATAATTTTTTTAACAATTAAGATAAGTAAATTTTATTTATTATTGTTTTCAATCTTACAATTATATTCTTACTTTTATATCCTCTTAATTTTATTATTATTTTATTATAAATATAATATTTTTAATAAATTATCAATTTTATTTAAATTAATTTATTATTGAAAATATCTTTTATCGTTTAATAATTTTTATCAATTTCAATTTGTTTGGGTTGCTTTCGGATCAGATTAAATTCGGTTCTGGTTGCTTTCATATCGGGTTAAAATTCGGTTCAAGTTTCTTTCGGTTCGGGTTAATTTTGGTTTCGAGTTGGGTTAATTTCGGTTCTGTTTGATTTTGGTTTCGCTAAATTTTGGATTGTTATGGTTCGGGTCGGGTATGGGTTGGGTATAAGATCAAATTTGATTATCATGTTCGGATTAATATCATACATTGAGTCGGGTAAAACGGTTAGAGTAATCGGGTTCGGGTCAAGTTTTCCATGTCTATACTTGATCAACCATTTATTATGTAAATATTCATTTAAGTGTTATTAAATCAACCGATGAATATCTAATCTGCAAATGACATCTCTTAATAATATTAAACTTCTATTATGTCTTTAAAATTTTATTATCTTAATTGATAGTAACTTATTCCCTGTAAATAAATAATTACTCATGATCACAAGTCTCGAATCATAATTCTAATATCGTTTATTAAATTTTATATAAAAGTATAATTAACACAAGATTAATTTGAAATATAAGTATACATATAATAATCAATATTTAGAATAGCTCGACCCTAGTTGCTTGTACTTACGTGTGCGAAAAACATTTCTTATAGGATAAATTATAACACGCGTCATTGAATTATGTTCAAATGTTCATTTATTGAAATTTTAAAAGCAATATGACAATATATTATGAAATTTTGATAAATGTATTGATCAATTTAAAATATTTTAATAAAATTTAATAATTATTTTTATACCATTTTAATCAATTTATTGATCTTTAAATAACACGTATTCAATACATAGATTCCACAATAATTATCTCTTTTTAAAAAAAATCAAAGATACAAACTTACTTTATATGTATAATTCTATCACTTAATCACCGAAAAATAATTTTCTCCAACATTTTGTCTATTACCAATGTACATTTAAAAGCTTAATCACTGAGTTTAAATATCAATAATAATGTTATTTATTATAAATTTATTTAATGACTAAAATAGAATAACAATAATTATTTTAATTAATTTTAAAATCCTCTATTCAGAAAAATAATAATTTTGAAACCCAATCAAATGATTTCCTTATACTTTTATACCCATCGACTCTTAGCCGTTACTCAATATTATTCACCAATTATATAATTTATCTTATTGGCAACTTAGTTGATAACTAAACTTGTAATTAATAAAATAACTTCTCATATTTAATACTTTTGTTTATTACTTTCGATAATTTTTAAGAAATCACTCAAATTAATAATTTTATTATTCCGATAATTAAGTGACGTTGATAATCTTTCGTCTAAAGTTCAAATCTTGTTTTCTTTCCTAATTATTAAGAAATTTACTAAAGGTTCCATTATTTATGTCCCCTTCGTGCTTAATGCTTAAGTTTCATCGAAGATGGAACTCAAAGGACAAAGTACATCTCAATTATTCAAAAGATTAGATATATATATGCACACGTGTGTCTTGAAAATCTTTATTATAAAAAGACTATAGATTTGGTCATAAATTTGAGGCAAAAAGAGGAGAAAAAGGAAAACCATTGAATTGAAAATTCTAAAAAAAAGATTTCAACTATCAACTAGGGCCGTAAATGAGACGAGACATATCGTGAGCCACTCAAGATTGACTCAGTCAATTCTTGATAAATACTCTACTTGTGCCGCATGAGCTACTTGATACTCGACTCGAAGAGTTCTCGAGCAACTGGAAAATATAATGTTAAAATATTATTTTTTTTAAATTAAGTTATTAATAATATTAACATTTGTGTTGAGTTTTTTTTTTAAAATACATTATAAGGTTTTCATATATTTAAGGTTCAAGTTCGAGTTTGAGTTTTGAGCTACAATAGAGTTCAAGTTAGTTTTTTTTCCATTTTGAGTTTTTTTGAGCTTCAATTTATAATATTGAGTTCGAATCAAACTTTTAAAATTTAGTCTCACAAGTTTTCAAGTCGAGTCGAGCTCAATTTCAAAATTTTTGAGTTGAACTGAGCTCAACAATACTCGAGCTCGACTCGTTTACAACCCTCTCAGCAAATGTGTTGTATTGGTTATGTGAATAATTGAATTTAACATTTATGGTAAAATGTAAATTAAATTTATGGTTTATTGATAATAAATATATATTATTTTAATTTTGATTAACTCTAAATAAATTTATGGGTAAAGTATAGTAATGGTCACTGAACATTTCTGAAGCTTGCATTTAGGTCCCCCAACTTTTAAAACTTGCAATACAGTCCCCCAACATTTATTCCATTTGCAATATGGTCCCCCAACTTAAATCACTATTAGAAAATTAGGGTAAATTATATAAACGGTCATTGAACTTTTCAGGCACTTGAATTTAGTTCCCCAACTTTTAAAACTTGCAAAACAGTCCCCCAATAATTTTATTTTCTTATTAAATATAGATGTATAGAAAATATAAATGATTCAATTTATATTTAAATGTATGAATCATTTATATTTTTGATATATTTTATTTTTCTTGTATAAACTAGTATTTAAAATATGTTTATATTTTAATCAAAATATTTCAATATACGAATAAAAATATATTTATATAAATGTATATTTATATTTAGATGTATAAATAAAAATATATATTCATATATTAATGTATGAATCATTTATATTTTTTGAATATTTTATTTTTAATAAGAAATTAAAATTATTAATTATATTAGAAATACTCAACTTAAGATTATATATATAATCATGAATTATAAATATGAAAAATATAATTATTAAATTTAGTTTAAAAATATATAAATCTTAAATTTATTCTTTTAAAATATTGTATCAACTAATATTTAAAAAATATATTAAATCTATCAAACAATTTATCAAATATAATATTTTTTATTGTAAAAAAATATAATATTTTCCCATCATTTATTGCTTTCAAATTTCTTGCCGAAGTTCAAATCTCATTATTTCCATTTTCTATTATATTCTTTTTTTTATGGCATTGGTCATACTTATTAGTATATGTATTATTGTATATCTCTTAACACAAACGATGGTGTTAGCTTAGTGGCTCCACCCTGTATCTTTCATTTGCGTGACTCAGGTTTGAGTTTGCTCAAGACCCAAATTTTACTTCTTTGTAACTTAATTTTCTTCTAATTAGGTGGTGACATGTGTCACCAATAACATATATCATGATCATGTGTTAACACATGTCAGATCCTGGTTAAATGATTAATTTATTAAATTTTATTTAATTTAGGACCAAATTGATAGCATATATAAATAATTAGGTGGTGACATGTGTCACCAATGACACATGTCATGATCATGTGATAACACATGTCAGATCCTAATTAAATGATTAATTTATTAAATTCTATTTAATTTAGGACCAAATTGATTATATAAATAATAAAGACTGAGTGTATAATAATGTCAATTCCTTTTAACTGCCACTTCATCATTTGTATCAATTGGTAACGACTAGTGGCTTAGTTGAAACAGTTAAATAATTATGTTGTATGATTGATAAATTTAAAAGATCGATGACAAAAGTAAAAAGGGCTAGATAGTTAAGTTGTCAACCTAGTAGTTTACACTTTTATTTATACGTCAAAATAACATTTTATAAATTTAAAATTCGAATTATTTTCAACCTCTTCTATATCCTAACTACTTTTTTTAATTAAAAAAATTTCTTCAACAGATAAGAATTATACTATTATATTTATATAAAAATATATATCACATGAAATAAGATGAAATTAAATAATAATAAATCTGACATAATTGAATTTAATTGAATTATTTTGGAATTTAGGGTTTAGAATGAAATTGAATTACTTTGGAAATTGGGGTTTAGAATGAAATTAAGGAATGTTTTGCAAGTTTTAAAAGTTGGGGGGCCTAAATTCAAGTGTTTGAAAAGTTCAATAACCTTTTATATAATTTACCCTAATTTCTAACAGTGGTTTAAGTTGGGGGACCATATTGCAAACGGAATAAATGTTGGGGGGATTGTATTGCAAGTTTTAAAAGTTGGGGGACCTAAATGCAAGCTTCAGAAATGTTCAGTGACCATTACTATACTTTACCCTAAAATTATTTATAATAATATATTATCCTTTCTTCTATCATAAAAAATTATGTTAACTAAAAAATCATTTAAAAATGTCTTTGTGTAATTAGTAATCAAAGTTAATTTAAGAACGGTCAAATTTAAGAAGACGACAATGGTTTTCCACAGCCATATTAATATTAGATAATCAAATTTAAGCTTAAAACTAGGGATGATAATTTGATTTGAATATGATGAGTTTTGACCCGATTCAACTCAATGAGGTATGTTATATATATATATAATCTGGTTTGAGACGAATGTTATAATAAGCCATGGTGGAACACAAGTTAGACCAAGGGGGCCACCCCCAAATTTTTTAAAAAATATATAATTTAAAACGTTAAAATTTTCAAAAATTTAATTTTCCCTCAAATGTTTTTAGAATTTCAGATTAAATTTTCAATTTTTGAATATTCTTAATTAAAACCTCTCCCAAACTTTTTAAAAATTATCATTGTGTCTCTCAAATTTTCAAAATTAGACCCTACTTTTTATGGGAAAAACATAAACTAAACCCTTCAAAAATTTTAAAAATCTTAATTCAATCCTCTGATTTTTTTAATATTTTAAGTTGCCCAAAAACAACTCTATCACCAAATCCGCCACTGATAACAAGTAATGTCAAATTGAGTTGGATTTAGATTTAAGGTAAAAGAATCTTTTACCATATTCGATATGATCCGAGATAATAATATAACTTTATTTTTATATTTAAAATAATTACTATAATACCCCTATATTTATATAATTAAAAAATTATCAGATCAAATTCAATATTCATTAATATTTCCATGGGAGAAAAAAAAAAGATTTTTCCCAGCATGAGTGCATGACTGACTTTGGATCATCCAATATGGTGCCAAAACCCAAAAGGAGAGGAAAAAACGAAAAAGAAAAAAAAAGAATATATATGGCTGCCTTTGCCTTTCGGCTTTTTGCCTTTGCAATTTGCATGCATGGCTTTCCACTTCTTGCAATGATATTGGGAAGACCAATTCCACGAATGATAAACTGCCACGCTCTCGCTCTTAAGAGGGACACGTAAATGGCTGTTGGTTTTATCGTTTGATGGCTTGAGCGGCTGGGCCAGGGGTTCCGATCTTTAGGTTCGTGGTCCAATTCTAAGACCCCCTTTTTGGAGCTTAATCCAAGCAAAGATTTATCATGAATATCATTCTTTTAGTTTTATTTATCATGAATATTATTCTTTTAGTTTTATTTATTAAATTAAAAACAATAATATTTAAATTCATAATATCATTTAATATTAGATTGTTGGAAGTGGGCCATCTCTGTCACCTTGGATTTGGTTTGATGTTGAGAGTTGAGACCAACGGTGGCTATGCCTTTGCCTTTTCTCAATCATGGGCACCCAACCAGTTGAGTAATTGGTGGCCAGCCTAGCAGAATTCCCATAAAATCGTATATTCCGAATAAACCTCGGTATTTTTATATTATATTTAGTGGTAAAAAATTCGTGTCCATGTCAAAATAAAACAATATTTACTATAAGAGGGCATTAGATTTCCTACAGTACCGATAAAATTATATAATATTAAATATGAATATATATCACTTGCAAATATGATAATAATATGTAAGAGGAAAATGAAGTGTGATTGGATGGGTTGTTTGTAATTGTATTACTGGTTCTGTCACTTCCAAGATGCTCTTTTATAATTTTCTTTTAGAGTTGGTTATATGTGTCAAACTTAGGTAACAGTAGATACATATGGAATTTTTTTCTTTTCATTTTGGTCATGCATCAACTTAATCAAAGTGGACTATTCTTGCTTGTTTGTCTAAGAAAATCTCTGTTGCTAAGTATATAATGCGAATAAGCTAAATTAAGAGGTCGTATTGTTATTATATCATAGTTTTCAAATGTTTATCCGCCAGTCTGTTTCCTTATAATAAGATACCCTTACCTTTCATTAGATTTAACGTTTGATTAATGATGTTTTTTTAGGAAAAAATAAATAAAATTATTTATAATTTAAAACTTTAAAGAATATATTAAATTGGATAGTTCGAAATCCGTTTATAAAAATTAATTAATAAGAATTAAATTTGCCGGGTGCATGTTGGACCGGACTGTTATTTTAAGAATTATTTTTTATCTGAATTTTGTTCGAATAAAAATATATTTTATTTTTTAGTAACCAAATTATCATTAGCTTTTTAGATTCATCTTATCTAAACGTAGCATGATTTGACCCTTCGATAGCTCAATTCCAAACCACTCATTAGTTAATGACGAACTTTGTACCAACAAAGCAAAGTTTCCCGAATTTGATTTGCAGAAAGGCGTAATAAGCACGAGTGAAAAAAAAAAAGGCACAGCCTTTGTCTGTTTGACAAGAATCTTTTAGTGCGATCATAAAAGCGAGTATCAAAAGAATCAAATAAAATTAATTTAAGGCCGACCCAATGGAATCGAATTTAATCAGTGGAATATCATTATTATATATTAAATACTTTTGGTCCAGCATCCATGATTACAACTTTCATTGCGTTTGCACTAATATTAATATTAATTCGTGATTGTCGCTCATTATTATATGGAAATTTATGTCCAAGTTCCAAAAGCTCCAGCATATTGTGTATTAGCTTTATCAACAACAACAAAAATATGAACCCTTACCTCTGCGATACATAGATAAAAATAAATATTTCAGTATTTAGGATAAATACAGTATTGTTAATACGAATATATGATATATAAATAAAAGAAATGTCATTGTCAAATCTATGAGAAATCTTTCCAAATATCCCTAACCCATGGCCTGAATGAAAACGTACGTTATCAAAAAGTGCAAAAGACGTGTGAATATGAAGATCGAAATGTAGGATTCTTTTTTAGGCTACATTCGTTGTAGATTGTATGCATGACCTGAGTCTTTCAGGTGGGGGTGGTAAGTATCCCACTTCATCAGGGACGAAGTTAGAATTAAATATTGATAGAGGTCAAAATATTAGATTATTTAAAATCTTGTCAGATATTTAAACTCAAAATTCAGCTTAAATCAAGCGACTTTAGTGATTAAGGGATTGTTGTTATCTTTGAGGTCCCGAATTCAAGCACTGTGTATGTAGGGATATGAGCGTTCATTATCAAATAGTTAAAAATCTTTGTACATGTACTACCTTGTATTCAACTTAAATTTATAAAAAAAAAACCTCAAAATTCACAAGACAACTTCTAATTTGTCTAATATTTAAACTTACAATGACTTAAATTGTAATTAGACCAAAAATTTAAGAACACAGGCTTATCATTCTTTAGTTCGACCTATACTTGATTAAATATTTAATAAATGTGTATATTTTTAAAATTTTAAAATTTATTTTTACATAAACTAAAATATTATTAAACCAAAATTATATCAAATAAACAAATTATATTTAATAGAGGTCAAAATATTAGATTATTTAAAATCTTGTTAGATATTTAAACTCAAAATTAAGCTTAAATCAAGCGACTTTAGTGATTAAGAGATTGTTGTTATCTTTGAGGTCTCGAATTCAAGCACTGTGTACGTAGGGATATGAGCGTTCATTATCAAATAGTTAAAAATCTTTGTACATGTACTACCTTGTATTCAACTTAAATTTATAAAAAAAAAAACCTCAAAATTCACAAGACAACTTCTAATTTGTCTAATATTTAAACTTATAATGACTTAAATTGTAATTAGACCAAAAATTTAAGAACACAGGCTTATCATTCTTTAGTTCGACCTATACTTGATTAAATATTTAATAAATGTGTATATTTTTAAAATTTTAAAATTTATTTTTACATAAACTAAAATATTATTAAACCAAAATTATATCAAATAAACAAATTTTAACAGAAGCGGGAGCCTCTTGGACCCTAAGGGACCTCCGTCCTTGCAGGTCGTGTTGGATTCTTGTCCACTCGCCGGCCGGTCATTTTGTACAATTACGAGATTCGTTACAAGACATCATCTGGTCTTTTTGTTGTTGTGTACGGATTGGGTCTTGCATTTCAAGTATGTTCGGTGAAAAAATATGTCCTCGTGTTCTATTCCTAGATACCTTTAATTTTTCTTTTTAATAAAATGATGCGGCTAAGTGAAAATATACGTGGTGTAATTTTTACTTTGGGTTTGATATAAAAATGTCTAAATTATACTTAAAATTAATTTTTGGTGTCTAATTTGTTAAAAATAGGTGTATGATATTTTCTCTATTATATTTTTAAGTGTCTACAGTTAAAAAAATGTTAAGTGACATGTCTCACGTTCAGATTTTTTAAGAAAATATTTTTAAATAATATTTTATTTAAAAATAAAAAATATAGACGTTACATGTCTCTTAACAAGTTTTTTTACTGTATGCACCTAAACATATAACGAAGGAAAAATTAAACACCTATTTTTGATAAAAAAAATTGTTTAAGTACTAAAATTTAATTCTAGATATAATTTATACACTTATTTTTATATTAAGCCTTTAATTTTTTTATGTAACGGATCAATTTACTTGGTGGCCCGTTATGGTTAATCTGCAGATTGGGTCTCGCACAACCATGGCGCATATATTGGCCCAATTTTGTTATTGGCATGCAAATACACCTATTATTGTCTCGTGGCAATCATTCTTTAGGATAACAATCATTCTTTAGGATAAAGAAGATGACATTTATATCATAACAAATGCACATGCATCTATTTGGCGTTGCCTCTTTTTTTTTTCAATTGAAAAAAGATAGATTAACATGGACGTGTTTGAATAATCCATTTACGTGTATATGCAAACTCAAACAAATTTGAATTATGGATGGAACTAGGGATGGACACATAAATTTATGTCAGGGGTGCAAACTTAAGGAATATATTAAAACTTTTAGGGAGTGCAAAATTATATAATCAATAGTAGATGCAGAAGCGTACCTGAATTAATTTACAGATTAAAATCATTGAATCGTTTTTTTGGTTGTGATCTTCCAAGAAGATAGAGTTTCCTTAAGTATAAACTATCTGACGAGGATGAGAGTAAATACGATAATGTCTATTTTTTTAGGACCATAAGCCCTTTATATAACTGATTTAAGAATCAATTATTGTCTGTACTTATAACTCTGCCACTCATCGAATTATAAATACAACTTTAATAGTATGTACACTTTTATTTTCATGACACTTCTAATACCTTATGACTTTAAAACATAATTGGTCGCTTAGTTAATGTCATATTTTATGATAACAATATATATTACAAATATGTGCTCATAATTATTAATTTTAATTCAACAAATAAAAAATACAAATCTAAAATCTAAGGGAATTTGAAAATTTTAGAGGGTGCGACCGCACCCCAACACCCCCGTAATAAAACCATAAGTTAAGTAATTTGACTCAGAAAAAAAATTAAATCATATAGAGAAAAGTCAGATATCTTACCTTTTAATATTATTATATTAATGAAAGACGGTCATGGCCCTTGCATGAAGCCATGGATAAATGATACTCCCTCTGTCCTATTATTTGTGTCTGAAATAGACTATGCACATAGTTTTAGGAGAAATATTTAATTAGAGAAATGATAAAATCCCCAAAAGATAATTGATAAATTTGACATATTTCTTTTGATAGGTATAAAATAGTGAGATATAAGGACAAAAAATAAAATATAAATGTTGTTATTTGTTGACATTTATAATAATATATTTTGAATGAGACAATTATAAAACCAAAAGAAACACACTTAGTGAGACATGAGACGGATGGAGTAATGATTATGTTGTTACGGTATCAACTCCCAATGAGCTGGGTATCCCGAACTTTGAAGTTATTGTTCGATGAAATTTAATGCTATTGTAGAATACAATTACTTCAATTCGTGATATTTGTTATTGGTGGTTTGGACAATAAATAGCAAAAACTAATGTTTGGTATTATAATGGTTTACTGTAAGAAAACCACTAAAAGCTGATGAAATATTCAAACATACCCTTTTTCTATTAAAAAAGAAAAAGAAAACGCTTCGTAGTGAGCAGGTTGAGGTAGTGAGGTTTCGACGGATTCTTAGTCTAAGTTTATTAAAATTTAAATTATATTATGTGAATATATATTCTTGAATAAGACTTTGGAAAACCGCCGCTGTAAAAAATAAACCGCTGCAGAGAAAACTTTGAGACTAGGAAGTGCGAGTTAGAAATGATTGATTTTCTTGAATGTTGATAAATTGGGTGCATATATAAAACAAATGTTTGTCTCTTAGTGCAAGAACTTTTCTAGCTAAGCAATGGACCTCTGAATGTTCAATCTCTTTATGATGGTCTTGGTCCTCTAAATGAATTTGATGTTAGTTTCTCCTTGTTCTTTACGAATCTATGCTTCTTTATGGAGGCTAAAAGCTTTGTATTATTCTTCTTGTTTATATATTTATTGTTAATTAACATATATCATATGCATTAACATGTTAGTTTCTCCTTGTTCATAACGCACTCCTTTTTATTATTATTCACTGCTTGCATTGATTAGGTTAGATTCTGAATTTCTTGTTCAATGGCAATCTCTTTACTATATCATTTATTATCAGAGGTTGTGGCTGCAATGCAATGTGATTCCCCCCCCCCCAAACATTTGGTGCATAGGCATAAATTCTTCTGGTGACATATTTGTATTTCATTGTTCCTTACAGGGCAAGAAGTATGTGTTTGTTGCCAACTCATACAACTTGGTGTTGAAAAAAATTGACTGCTGCAAAATCAGAAATTAGCACTGACTGAAAAATATTAAATAAAATAATCAATCAAAATGAGGCGTTAGCATTGGCCGGAAAACAATCCACTGCCTTAGAAGCGAATTCGCCCCGATGTGTGTAATCGCTACAATGGACGAATAGTCTCTTGAGGTTAACATGACTCTCCACGTTCCGTACACCTGAAAAATGGAGTGAATTTGGTGGTATTGCTCTTCTCTCAACTCAAACAACACTCAATAAAGGTATATGAAAACCAAAGAGAGTGTTTCAAAGCAAATGTTTGCTTGAGATATCTCAAAATGAATGAAATTGCTCACTAATTATAGGCTAAATAGTGAGTGCAAAATCGCCATTTTCAAAGCACAATTTAATTCTATTAAACATAGAATTAAATGTCATTTAGAAATATGTTACAAATTGAGCATTAACCAACAATCCCCCAATAATGCAAAATAATTTTTTTTTGTAAAAATGAGAGCATTGAAGTTAAAACACAAGAAGAACAATAATGAGATTAATTGCTTAAGCACTAGTGAACGTATCTTAAACTAGTACATAGTGATGATTAGTTATTCTTCTCTTAGATAAGTGAAATTAGTCTTGAACTTTCTAAGATAGGGGTAAACTCGTAACACAAAACTAACCCCTTCATCCACTGAAGTACTCGATATGTCTACAAAGAGTATATACAAGAGTGTATATATGTTTAGCCCTCTTTCCTCAGGATTCTAAGAAGTGTACTAGAAAAACGGCCTAACGTTTTTCATAACATTTTTCATAGAAGGTGGCTAATCCTTCTCACTTACGTAGGTTATTTCAACAGGTTTATCTTAATATAAACCACCTAAATTGGACTATGAAATAATTAAGAGGTTTTTCAATAATTCATCCTCACAATAGGTATGGTAAATTTCTTCATGTTCATATGAAATGAATAACCCAAACTTTGGGATAAAAAATCATTAACAATAAATATTCAATCTCATTAATCATTAATCAGTGAATTCAATATGTCCTTGTCACTAGGAACTCCCAAACTCTTGGGTTTGAATTCATTAAGAGTTTTAATAAAACTCAACCTCTATGGCGGTAGGTTCATCAAGCCCTTCGCAATTATGACTACCACTCAACATTGGGTTATGAACTTATTAAGAATAGATATTCAACCAAAATAGATAAATTCATCAAGTCTTTCTCACTAAGATCACCCAAAGCCTGGATATAAGTTTATTAAGAGCAATTAAGCTCATCATGTGCATCTACATTATTAATCATAGGGATAGGTAGAAATGTACACTATGATTCTTTCCATGGTTTCGTTTGACCACATTGAACTTAGATAATTGAGTTGGGTATCCACCATGAATTCCTCAACCAATGGATTTTAGACCCATCCCCTCAACGAATCAAGAACCAATTTCTGACTTTAACCTTTAGTAAGCGGATCAACTAGGTTTCTCTCTCACTTTAATTATCATTTTAAGACACTCCACATTTCTAACATTTTAAGATAGAAATAAATCCACAAGTGTCTCAAATAACGTGTAAACAATTTCTCTTGCACATTTACTCATTCCTACTTGAGTAAAGTTTGTTATTAGTTTTCACCATAAAATTATGTTTTAACAAACTCAAATTTTGTTTACACATGATTATATTCTTAAGCAATTACAAAATTCTTTATATCTCATTTTATTCCTCCTCTACTTTTTCTTATTCAGAAGGAATTTTGATTTTCCTAACTCTTCATAAAAAGTGTTTAGGAAATTATGAATATTATGAGGAGTTTTTAACTTTTCCTAAATTCAGGAAAAAATATCTCAAGTTTAAAATAAGAGATTTTAGCACACTCCTGAAATAGATCATCTCTTTTCTTTCCTCTACTTAGGAAAATTACTCAAATAGATTTAATAGCTACAATCAATCTTTTAGTAGCAATAATGTCTATCATATTCATGATATTCAACATATTAGCCTTAAAGAGACCATCGCATATTTTATTTACTATGACTAAATTGATATTCCACTCAACCAAATTAATCTTTATTCTTATAACTTCTGTACAAAGTTTTAAGAGTTTTTTTAACTTTTTTATAGTACATTATAAAATTGGAATAGTAAGCATAGGAATGAACAGTGCACAAGGTAGGTTTCTATGAAAGAGAGGTGGCGCACTAGGCATGCTTAAATACCAGGTCTTTCATAGAACCAATCCCAGACATGCACTTTCATAATCATCACACTATTTTCCAAAAAAATATTTATAAATTTTTCTTTCTTAAGGTTTTTTTAAAGAAGTATGCTTGATATTTTTAGTCGCAATAGTATCTAATTAAGCATACACATTTTGTGCTCACTACTACCTTAGTCTAAGTAGTTTTTCACTACCTTAGTCTAACTAGTGGTTTATCGCAATTCATAATATTTCCACTAAGTTATAAAGACTAACTTAAAGGCTCGTACAATCTAATTCAAGTATCAATAAGGCATGAATTAATATACAATAAGTCTAAATAATCTGACATCGCATGTAGAATCATAATTTTTAGATCGATTTGTTCATCCTCATCATGCATGCAACTTCAATCTTTGCATTAGGACCCCAAAATCTATCGGGATAATCACTTCACCAAAACCAATATCTCTTTTTAATATTTTTAGTAGATTGTGAAAATCAAACTCGAATTTAACAACTATTCGGTTTTGGAGAATCTTCTCATTTCAGCTTTACTAGTTCCATACTACTCCAAAAATTACACATGTCATGCATCATTAAAAATTTCTCAAAGGAAATTATTAGTATGATAAAAAGTATTTATAATTATTTTCACCATAGTTTTTAGGAACTATTTTACCCCCTCCCCACATGGGAACAAATTATTTCATTTCTCCACATGAACCAAATATCATACATACATTATTTCTTATACTGAAATATCAATTTTCATAACATTATAATCATGTCACTCCTTGATTATATCATATAAGTTTCAAAATTGAATGTTTGATAAACACTAACATTTATATAGCTATTAACAAATATTTATATAGCTATTTAATAAGGTATTCAATCTTAAACATTTCATATCACCGTTGAAACCTTTAAAATTACACAAATTCGTTGAACATTAATATCATAACCACAAGGTATTATTCGGATTAAACCATTATAGTCTCTATTCAAAGAATTACAGTTTTTTCTCATAATTTTTCATTATTCAAACATTAGTTCATTTATCACCCAAACAAATTGTCAATAAAAATTACCACTAAAGCATATTCAACTGATGTAACTTAAACACAAATGTGCCAAACTTTTAAAAGTAATCTTAATCCACATTTAATAAAATAACCTGAACTATAACTCTGATACCATTTGTTAGGAATTTGAGAGCATAAAATAACCAAAGAATATCAACATAAAATAAGACATGCAAAGGAGACGGGATTTAATGTGGTTTGACCTTACCTTCCTCAACGAACGAGATGAACAATAATCCACTATAAACGTAGAGAGCATGAAGAATATAAATACAATATATCACATGTATCTCAAAACATGCTATAACTACTAAAACCTGATATATCCCAAAATATTCTTCTTACATCCTTACAAAACCATCTCTGCAACATAACCCTAAAAAGTTATACATATCCTAAAAAAGATTACATTTCTACAAAATAATTACCTCTCACATTACTTTAAAAGCTAAAACATAATATATATTTATAAAATTGAATACTTGGTCACCAATTATTTTTATTTTATAAGAATTCTTGCTTAAAATAAATATTTATTTTATTAAATAAATCCAATTACCAAGAACCTTTAACCACTAAAATTACAATAAAATCCAACTTAATTATCAATTATAATTTAAATAAAAATATAACGAATTATAATATTTATAAATTTAATTTGTTTGTCTATATGCATCATATAAGTAACAAGATTTAAAATATAAATAATGGTAAAAGATATAACGTATATTCGTATAGAACTTAAAAAAACAATCTAAAATATATAAATTTCTTTAGTGATCAGTATCAACTTGGTTGAACTGAAAAATATAATTTGTATCATGCACTTTTAACAGATTCAATAGAACTTTAAAAAACAATCTAAAAGAAAATTATTCAATTCTTAAAGAAATAAAAGTGCATTGAAGTATGCTTGATTTTTCAGTCTGTGTGTACATATGACTTTGATTCTTTTGATATAAAATGCACATTTATATAAAAAAAAGTGTATTAAACAGGAAAAAGTAAATTTTAATTATTATTATTTCTATATAAAATTACTTTGATAAGTAATAAGATTTGAACTTTTTGTTATATAGTAAAATTTGAAGATTTCATGTGTTTGACTATGACTGTGTTCATTATTTTGAGTTGAATTGGAAATCAACAAGATTTATTCCCCTTGTGTTTTGTTTAATTATTTTCATCAACGTGGATTTAAGCAATTGGCGGGAGCATAAAGGTGCTGAATTGATTAAGGGCAGCAAGATTTAGTCAGAACACAAAACAGACATGGAGAAAGTCAAAGTCGCATGGATGACCGACGCCTCATTTCTCTCTGGGTTTTATACTCCATGTCGGAGCCTCGGAAATGGTCTTGAATTAATTCTTCCATCTCTTACCAGTCCATTGTGTTTTGACATTTTATTTGTTTGACTTTAAAGTTGCACAACGTTGCCCTTTTGCCGATCTTTTTATCATAAGTATATAAGCGTATATTTCATCGCATATTCCAATTTCCAGAAGAAGAAAGAAAAAGGATGGATGGGATTGAGATTCCTACCCATTTCCTTTGTCCAATTTCTCTCCAGCTCATGAGAGATCCTGTTACGATCTCAACGGGAATAACATACGATCGAGATAGTATAGAGCAATGGTTATTTTCATGCAAGAATAAGGAGTGTCCGGTTACCAAACAAACCTTGCAAGATGCTCATCTAACTCCAAATCACACTCTACGTCGGTTGATCCAAGCGTGGTGCACTGTCAATGCTTCCCATGGAATCGAAAGAATCCCAACACCTAAGTCTCCGGTTGAAAAAACCCAGATCGCCAAACTCATTAACGACGCCAGAAAGCTCCCTGAGATGCGACTCAAGTGCCTTGCGACCCTCAGATCAATCATGCTGGGAGGTGAAAGGAACAGAAGCTGCCTGGAAACGTCTGGCGCTGTTGAATTCTTGGTATCTATCGTCAACAGCTGTGATTGTACGTTGCTTGAAGTGGAGAGCGATGAAGGGCCGGATTTTATAACAGCTAGCGACGAAGCATTGTGTATTCTTTACCATATCAAGGTCTCCGGAAGCTGTCTAAAGAGTATTATTAGCAAAGATCTGGCATTTGTAGAGTCTCTATCGCGAGTACTAGAAAATGGTAAACACAAATCTCGGGAATACGCGGCGGTGATGTTGAAAGATATTTTCCAAGTGGCGGATCCGATCCAGTTGATCAACGTTACATCCGAATTCATTTCGCAACTCGTACGTGTTTTGAGTGATGACATGTCGCAGCAAGCCACCAAGACCACGTTGAAACTCCTTGCAGAGCTTTGTCCGTGGGGAAGGAACAAGATCAAGGCCGTCGAAGGCGGTGCAGTGTTCGTCTTGATTGAGATTCTCCTCCGTACCTCCGAAAGGAGAACATCGGAGCTCGCTTTGTTCGTGTTGTGTCATCTTTGTGGTTGTGCCGAAGGGAGAGCCGAGCTTTTGAAGCACGGAGCAGGGCTAACCATTGTGTCGAAGAAAATATTTACGGTTTCACATGCGGCAAGTGTGACGGCAGTGAGGATTATGTCCTCCATTTCTAAGTTCTCGGCAACGTGCAGGGTTCTTCAAGAGATGTTGCAGGTTGGAGTGGTGAAGAAGCTGATATTGGTGGTTCAATTTGATTGCAATAACAAGAGCAGGGATAAAGCAAGGGAGATACTGAGATTGCACTCTAGGGTTTGGAGGAACCCTTCTTGTTTACCTTCTCATTTGTTGTCTTCTTATCCATCTTGAGATTTATGCCCCTTTTTTCATGGACAAGACGATGGCGGCCGTTGATGATCAAACAAGATGAGATTCATCTCTGCGTGTCTCCGGCGGTGACCCTAGCAAATCGCTTCTGCCCTTTCCATTTGTTTCTGTGGTTATTGATATGGTAGTTGAATGTTCCTTCAAACTTCACGGTTCATAAATATGGGGTTTTGTTCATCATTATTATTTTTTCTTAGGCTTCTGGTCTTGAAACCCAAGTTCTAGCAATTGATTTTATAATAAAATTATAAACCCATACTCTTGTTTCAAAGGGACCAAATTTTCTGGGTCAAAATAAATAAAATGACCCATCAAGCCATCTTTGAATTTTTTTTATTAACAAGGTGCGAGCAAAACTTAATTCGACTTGAAAAATTAATTTTTTTTCAATTTCGAGTTATTCAAGTCAACTCGAATTATAAATTCAGTTTTTGAGTTCAAGTCGAGTTGAAATTTTGAATTTTCGACCTACTCGAAAGACCAAAAAGTTGACTAAGTATTTTGACAATTTTACGATTTAGTCCCTTGTTTCATTATTTCTTCAATTCCTCCTTCATTTTAAGTCCATTTTTTTACCAAATTTGAACCATGTGCTCCTAAAACATAGTATAATACATGTATACTTTCAATTCCACTTTTTGATAATAATTTTTTTTATTTTTCAATTTAGTCCTTCAATTTTTCACAATCTTGTTATTTCTACAATTCGTCATTTATTTTAAATCATTTTTTACCAAATTTGAGTCACATGCTCCTAAATCATAGTAGAATACATGTGTACTTTTAATTCCTCTTTTTTATAACAATTTTTTTATTTTTCAATTTAGTTCTTCAATTTTTCATAATCTCCTTATTCCTTCAATTTTTGATTCATTTTAAATTCCACACTCTATTCCAAAGGCCAATCGACAGAAACTATATCGGTGGCAATGGTAGTGGCCGGAAAGGGCGGCGGCAACGAATTAAGTTTAAGATTTGGGATTTTGAGTTGTTTTAAGAAAAGTTAGTTTTTTTATATAATTATCATATTTTTAATTTTTTTACAAATAAATTTCAAAATTACCGTATTGTGACATGTGTCACTTAACGGGGGAGTTAATGTTGTTGACAACCCGAGCATCTAAATGGGTAACGCTTGTAACGTTAGACACCTGGATCAGTCAAAAAATAGTTTAAGCACCTATTTGAGAAAAACGGTATAGTTTAGGCAATTATTTTAGTATTAATCCTATATTATAAAGAGAAAGAAAA
Source organism: Hibiscus syriacus (assembly GCF_006381635.1). NCBI lineage: Eukaryota > Viridiplantae > Streptophyta > Magnoliopsida > Malvales > Malvaceae > Hibiscus > Hibiscus syriacus. The sequence goes on from NW_024063513.1 coordinate 1,506,865, forward strand.
ATAGAATACAAGGGTGCAACAGCAAAAGAATTATAAAACCCTATCATATGAATAAATTTTAAATATATTGGGGTTTTATGCCGTTTTTTTGGAAGGTCGGCTGCCACAATACCAAGTAAGTTTTTCTTTTTGCTCATCTTTGTTTCTACTTTTGTTTTCTTTTTGTTTTTTGTCCCATGGGTTGGTTTGGTTGTTGAGAAAAAATGAAGTAAAAAAGAAGAGAAAGTTGGTGTTTTTCCCATAAAGTTGTGCATGTATTTGCTGTGGTCTGTTACTCAAGTGACCTGAGGTTTTACTAAATCTGATTTATGCTCTCCCACGATGAGTTAAAAGACTGAACTTTTTTTAATGATTTTCTCGGCAACCAAACTGATGAAAATCAACATGGACGAAAGTCTTGTTTTGGCAACTTGTGGTGCCAAACTTGTTTTTAGACATGTTATAGTTCAATTGGTTCCTGTCATCTTGTAATACACATATATGTGTATAAACTGCTGCCTCTGTTCTTTTCTGTTTTGGGAACTCCATTTTTTCCCCTGTTTTGTCTTAAAGAATCTCGAGTATATTTGTATTTAAGTTTTTCAAGGAACCCCTTGTGTTCTGCACCAGTCCACTTCTGAAAATTCCATCGATTCAGAATTTTGCTTTCATTTGTTTGATTCTGTGGTAATATTTCTACCTGTTTCAAATATAGCAAAATTTCTATTTCTTTCAGTGCCTGTGTAGAATCTTCATTAGTTGCTTTTTCGTCGCCGTCTGTTTGGCTGCTGGAGAAAATTTAGAGAGAGAAAAACAATACTAGGAACTTAGACAATTCTGTCCCGATGAGAAGTTGCATTTAGAGTAAAATGATGTATTTTATACCTTTCAGGTTACTAATTTGGGAGGAATGTTGCTATGAACCTGCACTGTCTGGACTCCAGAACCCGGAATTGCCATTTGTAGCACCGGAGGGCGGCTGCGGTTCTAGCAATCCCTCTCAGCTTGGTTGCCAACCATGGGACAAAGTTAGAGTGCTGATTAACGAAATGATGAATAATTGCATCCTTATCCTCAAATACCTAAGACACTTGTTAATGTCGTTTATCAGGTTGGTTGGCCGAGCTGCATTTACTGGAAATCATCAGTGGATTAATATGCAAACAATTACGCCATAGATGCTCAACCCCCAGATGTATATTACAAATTTAGCATCTAAAAATGGTTCAACATGGTGTTCTATCTCGATTAAGAAGAAATGCGGACTGTCATTTTATGTGATGCCCCGCACAGGCAAACAGGGATGTTATGAGGGTGGAGATAATCATGTCAATTGTTCATGTTTTGGAGCAAACTATGGAGGGCGGCAACGCTTTCGACTGCAACAATGTGATGGTTAAGCAACCTTTTCACCGAGATGCCTCTATACAAGCAACTAGCAGTGCCAGTAGATTACAGTGAAACAGCTTGCTGCCTGTTTATTCGGGCTTGGATATAATTTTAAGAGCGACCCCTTAGCTTTGCTTGCCATGACTAACATGCACTTTCTCTTTCAATGGGATTCTTTATATTATTTATTAAAATCAATTGATGCAATATATAATTAGACCGGTAATTATAAAATATCAAGGCTTTACTTATAATAAATTTCGATAAAATTTTACATATTAAAATCTAAATCAAAGTAAATTTAAAAATAACCTGTATAGAAAATAAAATTATATTTTTGAACATAAAAATTAAAATTTCTCGAAAATTTTACTTTTATCTATTTACACAATAAAGCAATGAACCTTTGTTATGGGCTATCATCACTGCTTATATCATTTGAACTTGAGTTTAGTCTTAGATAACTTACAGAGTTGGAGATCATGATTTAAATTTAGTTGGATTCGATATAAAAAAAATTATGATATAAATTATTAAAAAGTTATTTTGAAAGAAAAATAAAAGTATGTACGATACGAACCATGTAATTCAATCAGCTTCATGTCCGTACATATCTACACATGTACTCTAAGATCTTCACAACCGAAAATTGTATAATGTTTTACTGTGCTGAATTTCTTCTCTTCTACTTGTGAATTTTATCTAACATTTTCACTTAAAAAATGAGATATTATCTATTTATGATTTTTTTTTATTATTTTACTTAATTTCATACTCGTAACCCAATTTTCTTATTCTCAAGTTGCTAGATCCATTATTAAAAAAAATCATAGAACCCTAATAATTGAGATAGACAACCCTACAACCAATGATTAATTCAGGTTTGGTACATTGATTACTTTGGCGATAAGAAGTAAATTATATTTATGTATTGTTTACACTTTAGCCTTTGCTTTCCTTTTAGGTAATTTCTCTAGCTTTTTGGCAAATCAATTTTTTCTCCCAATGGCAGTTGTCTAGTTGTGGTATCCAAGAGATTACTTCCCCACTTAGATCCTCTGTTTTTTTTAAACCTTTTTCTCCTCACATTATCTGACCAGAAATGATTCCATTTTTTAAAATCAAAGTTGATGTTTGTGACATATTCCAATGTATGATCCGTGGGGCAAACAAAAAGATTAGACCTAAACTGAAGCTGATGCATTGTATTAACCAAGTTTTTTACTTAATTAATCATTTCGACCTTATCTCCCCCCCCCTCTTTAATTCGTACACAAAATTTCACATGTTTGTAAAAAGTACTGCAAATTATCATATATTTTAAGATGGTAAAATTTCAAGTTTAAGTTTTTTTTTTTTAATTTTGTCGCATAATTGAAGATTATTTTTCTTTCTGTAATTATATGTTATTGTGTAAAAGGAATATGATACAAAATATAATACTAATTTTACATGTATAAAAATATTAAAATAGAGTAGTAAATACGTGAAGATATACTTAACGTATGTTGTTAGAGTTTATCATTTTGAATATTGTTTAACCTGATCTGAAAAATTCTGATACGATATGTTTGATGATAAATAAATTGAGAGAAAGATATATGTGGTAGATGTACAAACTCAGGAATCAATATAATCTCACAATTTAATTAAGGCGTGATATAAAAAAGTGTCTCAATTATATATATTTTTTCATTTAGTTGCCTAAATTTTTTTCGGTCAATTTAAGTGCCTAATGTTATTATTTAGGTGCCTCGACCGTTAACGCCGTTAAAAATATATTAAATGACAAAAAAATTAAAAAAAAAACTTAAAACAATACTTTTTAACCAAAAAAACCTAATTTTTTGTCAATTTTTTAAGAAATCCTAAAATTTTGAAGCCCTATTTTCAACTCTCTTAACCCACGGTCGTCGTTGCCTTTTGCCGTTGTTGCTGTCCCTTTGCTATCGATCTGGGTGTTGGTTGTTTGGCCACCCACTGTTTGTCTTTGCCCTTTGTGGTCATTAACCTTCGTGAAAACAGCCTCCAACATTGGCAATAGCAACCTGCGTTCGTATTTCATTCTTCGACTAGATTGGATGATTCTACTTGTAACTAGGATTCTACCTGCAACATGCCAGCAACGTAGACGGCGATGACAGCGACAGTCGATGAGGGAGGATAAAGGGGAATGAAATTAGAATTTAAGATTTGAGGTATTTTTAATTTCAAAGAAATTAGATTTTCTAAATAAATATAATTTTTTTTAATTTTTTAAATAAAATGTTCAAATTTTAATAAATGTGAAACATACCATTTAACATATTTTTTTTAACAATCGTCATGATCGAGACACCTAAATGATAATATTGATAACATTAAGTATCTAAATTGACCGTACACAAAATTAGACACTTAAATGGTAAAATATGTATAGTTTAGATTTTTTTTGTATTAAATATTTAATTAAAGTTATTAATATGTACAATTCTTTATAAATATATATTATGTACAATTATATATGTGCGTATGATTCTAAAGCTTGATGCAATATTGCATTTCTACAATGTACTAAAAATTACAAGTAAATATTTATTTTATTCCCGTCAATTTTTTTTAGAGTTTTATGTGAATATATACGGGTGCTTAATGAGTTGAGCAGTTTGTGAGCAGCTCGAACTCTATTCGGTCAAAAGTCAGTAAAAGTTCAACTCTGGTTGACTCGACTTGAGACATTAACGAGCTGAGTCTAGTAAAGTCCAACTCGACTCGATAAGTTCGCGAGCAGCTCATTATTTTTTTTATAATTTTTCAATATTTATTTTAAAAAACAATTTCATTCAAAAATTACTAATGTACTAATAGATAATAAAAACATGATAAATAACTAATCTATTAATTTATAATATTAGTCATCGTCCCTCACCAATCATATTTTTAATTATTAAATAATATAGAAAACGTATATATTTTTAAAAAATAAATAAAGAAAAATTTACCAGACCCCTTCAATTAAAAAAATTGTATTTATGGGAAATAAAAAATATTTTAGCCCCCGCTATAATAAATTTCTAGTTTCGCTCCTGAGTATTAGTATATTTTACCTATAATTAAAAAAATAAGATAAAAATTCAGTGAGCTTAATGAGCAACGAGCTGAGCAACGGGCATAACGAGCACGAGTCGAACAAAATTATAAAGAGCTTAACAAGCAACAACTCGAGTCGAGCAACAAATTTTTTTAACGAAACACAAATCGAACACTGCCCAACTCGCGATCAACTAGCTCAATTAACACCCCTATGAATATATATGATATTATATATTTTTTACTAATTTACAAATTTTACTCATAATTACCCGTAACATATATGATTATTTATGTTATTTTTAGATTTACCAATAAAAAGACAGAAGACGTATAAACTTCCAACTTTTACAACCTGCCCAAATTAAACGTTCCAAATTAAAGAGGTAACGTGACATGTAATTTGAATCCAATCATGTATGTGTGTTTGTTTGAATGCTAGTAATTAATTGCTAACTTAATAATACAACTAGCTATAGGCTGTAGACATCAAGAGAGCCACTCTATTGGGGCAAAATTCATATCGCTATTAATTACATATGTTTCAATTTTTCACATATATAATTGGGTTATATTTTTCTTCGTGAAAATCGATGTTTTAGTATTATTTCACTTTATTTTTTTTACAATATGTTTATTTAATATTCCTAGGACTATAAATAAGAAGAGCATAACACAAACAATTAAATTTCTATTACTTTATATTAATTTGTTAAATTAGAAAAACATAGAGAATATCTTAACTTCATAAACAATTAAAATTTAAGAAATGTTTTATTTCGTTTATCTATATTATAATTACATAAAAAAAGTTAAAAAATATATATATATCCACAATGATCAAAATCCGATTAAGTTAATAAGATTCCATTTATTGGATTTACGAGAAACGAAAAAGGTTGTGGGGTCGGGACCCAAGATGTCTGCGACAGTCTGCATGGTTTCCCGTAGCGCAGGTGTTGTTAAGCCAAAAATCACCCAAATATTATAATATTACATATCAGATACTATTTTTTTTTTAAATTTTATCAATTTAACTTCCTTTTTGATATGACGCGTTACATGAAATACGCCTTTGCTTAGGTGGATTGAAAGAGCGTTCTTTGAAAACGTACCTTTTGAGGAAAATGTTGACATGACGCTACGTGAGAAGATACGTTTCTTAACAATGTGGGATAAAAGTCAAAATGTGTATTTCTTAACTTTTTTTATCTCTATATCTAATGAATATACTTATATACTATTGTTAAAATAAATTAGGTTAATATTTATTATTAAGGTTTGTATTAATTAAGATTAGATATTTTTTATATGTTAATATATGAATCTACTCATAAAATTAATATGTATTAAATTATGATGTTAATATCTATAGTTTTTATTTTTTTTATTTTTTAAAATGTTTTTAGGGATTATGAGGATCTTAGAAGTAGGGGTGTATTCGGTTCGGTTCAGTTTTTTTACTAAAAATTGAATCGAACCGTTATAAACGATTTTTTAAAATTTAAACCGAAACCGAATGGTTAAAAAATTAAAATATGTGAAACCGATTTTTTCGATTCGGTTCAGTAATGTAGTTTTTCATAAACCGAAAGATTTAGGTTTTTTTTGTATTTACTTTAATTGAGTATTTGGGCTTACCGCTTATGGGTAAGGGTAAGTGGGTAACCGGCTGGATTGACCCAAATTATTTATTTTGTTCAATATGGAACATAATGGGTTTTATATGAAAAATCCGAATCGAATTAAAATATTTAAATATTTAAACCAATCCAAAACTAAACCGTATAAGATCAATCTTAACCGAATAATTTTACTCGATTTGTATCAATTTTTTTATTTTCTCGATTTTATTACTCAACCTTACTTAAAAGGTGCGCTCCTTAAAATATATCTACCCATATGATGTAATATCAACATTTCTCTTGAAAGACCGTTTCAGAAAACGCTATTTCGATCCACCTAAGCAAATACACATTATCCGAAAGAGTGTTTCGCTAAAATTTGAGGAAACGAGATAAGTAATATTATAATATATGGGTGATTTTTTTTTATATATATAAAAACGCCATGTGCGCATGGGTAGAGGGGAATAATCCAAATTTGGCGGGAGCAGAGCAGTTGGACCAATGGCAAAGCGCCATCTATAGGACATACTATAAACCTGGATGGGAAAGCTGAAACATTGCACCATCCTTTTAATAATGAGATAAAAACAGAATAGCTCACAATTATTTGTTTTCCTTTCTTCTTCTTCTAAATTTAAAAATAAAATGGTTTTACACGTCACTGTCCTGTAATAATTCACTAATCATTGCTTTCGATTTCTCAACTCTTTCGGGTTTTGCAACTTGTTGGGTAACCTATTTTTCATTTTCCTTCTTTTCTTATTAATTTGTGTTTATTGGTGATTTTCTCAAAAAAAAAAAATCACCCTATAACTATATATTTTCCTGTCAAATACCGTTCAAATTATATTTCTCGATATAATACCATTTTACATAAAAGTACGCCCCTACAACGCGCTTTAAGTTGATCTGACGCCACGTAGGATAAGACGCGCCCCTTGTAGCATGCCTTATTAAACGTGTAAAAAATTTGTGTGTTATTTTTTTAAATATTTTTAAACTAGTGCCTAATATGTAATTAATTTATGTTATAGTGTTATATGTGTAAAAATGCAAACTTTATCTATTTATTTTTTTGTGATATTATTTTTAACAACAATTAATAATGTTTATTGACTTTTAAAATTAATTGATTAAAAATATTAAAATAAAATTTTAATTACAATTGAGAGATCAAATTAATTATTATTCACTTTTTAAAAAATAAATAAAAAAATAATAAAAATGAATAAAATTCAATAAAAATATAAGGTAAAGCTAAAAAATATCATATATTTATTTAAAATATTATTTCTAATATTAATTTTAAAAAATATAAAATATAAAATAAATATTAATTTTTAATTTTATTAAAAATGAATAAACATTATTAACTGTTTTAAAAAAATAATAATTAATGAATAATAATTCATTTGATCCCTCAATTGTAATTAAAAGTTTATTTTAGTTAAATTTATGATTGTTAAACAGTTGTAGGTGTGGAAAGCTACAAGAATCAAATGAAAATTCGATCGTACAAAGTCAATAGCTTAAAATTGTCTAACTGCTGTCTAAATATCAACTCAATTGTACCACGAATAAACATCCGATCAAAGAGTTGATCTTTTCTGCTCAATCTTCACAAAAACTATTTTGTCTCGTTATTAATTATTATTTTTTAACAACAGTTAATAATATTTATTTATTTTTAATAAAATTAAATTTAATATTTATTTAATATTTTTTAAAATTAATATTAGAAAGAATATTTTAAATAAAGAGATGATATTTTTAGCTTTACATTATATTTTTATTGAATTTTATTTATTTTTAATTCATTTTTATTGCATTTTTATTTATTTTTTTAAAAAAGTGAATAATAATTAATTTGATCTCTCAATTGTAATTAAAATTTTATTTTAATATTTTAAACAATTAATTTTAAAAGTCAATAAACATAAATAGATAAAGTTGGCCTTTTTACACAAATATCACCCTAACAGAAATTAATTACATATTAGGCACTATTTTAAAAATATTTATAAAATTAGCACTCGAGTTTTTTACACGTTTAACAAGGTGCGTTGCAAGGGGCGCGACTTACCCCGTGACGTAAAGCGCGGTGCAGGTAGCGCGCTTTTTTGCAAAGAGTGTTAGATCGAAAAATATAAACTGAACGGTGCCTAATATGGAAATATATAGGAGTTGGGTGATTTTTGGAGAAAATCGCCCTGTTTTAGGCGTCGTGTGTTTAAATTTTATCTTTAATTATTTAATAAGTAGATTTAAATAATTATAAAATTTAAGGGTTTTGTAGTTAAATTTATTAATTTTAAATTATAAAAAATGGACCTCTCTTATATTTTTATATGCAAGTAAGAAAAAGAACAAGTAAAATAAAGATTTGGAAAGCGAGCATTTTAATTGTGGGCCTTTTACGCCAACTCCATTTCTCATCAACTAATAATTAATATAAAATAATATAATAAATAATAAAAAAAGGAATGCTGTAAAAAAATTTCTTCTAAAATTTAAAAATATTTAGTGAATAAATATTACGATGATTACATTATGTAGCATACATACATACATGTTATGTTCTGTTTGTTTTAAAAAAATATTTTATAAAATTTATATTTATAAAAATAATTATTCAAGATGTTTTTCGGTTAACTACAAACCGTGTTGTTTACTTATTTAACCGCCTTCCCTTCACTCCCTACAAAACTCGTAACTGAAAAAGAAAACCAGCTTAAAATTTGTTATCCTTTGTTTCCTGCTATAAAAGTCAAGTGAAATAGCAAGCTTCAGAGAACTCAAGAGCAATGAAAAAGGAGGAGCAGATCGTAGACGAAGATTTCTGTGGCTTTGACGGATAATGATTTTCGATTCTTTATCTCGTTTCGGTTCGTTATTTTGATTTGAAAGAGAGAGAGAGAGTAAAGAAGTAAAAGCAATGAAGTCTCGAATGGAGCATTACGAGATCATGGAACAGATCGGCCGTGGCGCTTTCGGCGCTGCCATTATCGTTTACCACAAATCCCAAAAAAAGAAGTAATTTATAGTTTGTGACTTTATTGATTTTTTTAATAATGTGCTTCATTTTTTGTTGAATTTTTGGTATTTCCGTCTATGATTTCCAGATATGTATTGAAGAAGATCAGATTGGCGCGGCAAACGGAGCGTTGCAGGAGATCAGCACATCAAGAAGTTAGTTTGATTTGTTTAACTAATTTAATCTTTAATTCTAAACAGCTCAAGTTTTCTGATTTATAATTTCTCGTGAATTTTGTGGAATGTAGATGGCACTAATATCGCGAGTTCAGCATCCTTACATTGTTGAATTTAAGGAAGCTTGGGTTGAGAAAGTAAGATACGATCGTACGATTCTACTTTTTTTTTTGGTTAGATTCTCGAATCTCCACTTTTACTAAAAGCTTGTTGAGTACTTGACTGCCCTTTTTATGCAGGGTTGCTATGTATGCATTGTTACTGGATACTGTGAAGGTGGAGATATGTGAGTTTCCAAGCTTGTATGTTGAACTTTAGTTCAGATTTCAGAGCCTTCTGTTCTTCAATATCTGCAATTTTTGAAATGTGTAGATATTTTTTTCATTTTGTTGAACAGGGCTGAATTGATGAAAAAATCAAATGGGGTCTATTTCGTCGAGGAGGTAATCTAATTCTCTGCTGATTTTACATTTAATAAGTTAATATTTTCTTGAGTTATGCCTCCACGTTGTGCAGAAACTCTGCAAGTGGTTTGCACAGCTTATTCTGGCTGTTGAATATCTGCATTCCAATTTTGTTTTGCATCGGGACATAAAGGTATGTTTTTTAAATTTATACTAGTCTTTATATTAGTATCTTAATGATTTATGGGTTGACTTTGGCACTATCTTATCAGTGTTCCAATATTTTTCTTACCAAAGATCAAGATGTCCGCCTTGGTGAGTTCGTCTTATCCCTTTTCTTCTTGTTTTCTTACAAGTTCCCTCTCTCACATTTCATCCTTGAGCTATATTAGATATCCTACGTGATTGCACATCTTTATTCTAAATTTCATTTCTGGTCTTAACTGGTTCAGGGGATTTTGGACTTGCCAAAACTCTAAAGGCAGACGATTTGGCTTCCTCGGTATGTACCATGTAACGAAATACATTTTTATATCCCTTGTCTTTAATCTTTTTCAACCACTTCCAAAGATGGAAAATATCTTGGTCCTTTTCTTCTACGTTAAGCTTATGCTACTAAACTCAAATGGAGCTTTGTTAATAGTTGTGTTCTGTTTGCTGATACCTGAAGTTCCCTGTACATTTTATGGTAATAGTCTTGCATTGAAGCACGGTACTAATAAACTATCTGATTCATAAAATGCTCCACTAGTTGAGGAATTGATACAGTAGAAAATTAATTTAATTTGTTGATATAATATGGTGTGCCACAGCTTGGAGTTGAACACGGTAAAAATTTTAATGTTGGTTGCTGAGAACAAATTGTTATTAATAGTCAAGTGAATAATTATAATCAGATCAGCCAGATTAACATAGATAATCACCTTTTTCTTCAAGGAAATAATTAAGAGAGAAAAAAAATAATTTGTTAGCTCTGGGATTGATAGCTCTGTTGCTGAGAAATTATACATGTGTGCAACTTCCGGTAACTAGTCACAGGAAGCTTACATTTAACGGAAGGGGATATGTATTTTTGAAGGCCCTCAATTATTAGTTTAAAATAAAAGGAGCTAAAAGTTGCAGAAGGATATGCCATATCGGCCATAAATGTCCGAAGACTAACAGTATCTATTAGGTTAGATTTGTACTCCTCAATCTCCAATCCTAATACTTGGTACATTTGGACGAAGCCAGTTGGGAGCAGGGAGTTGAAATTTGCATCGCAAACCTCCAACGGTAGGGGTAATGCCAACAACCACTAGTCCACAACTAGGTTTCTCAGACCCTTTTATTGACGACCAACTGTACTTGCACCTTTTTCAGTGAAGACAAAAGTTATATACCTTTGATATCAATTATTTTTTCAATTGTGTATTTATTCTTCCTTACATAAAAATGTGCTAGTTATTTGTAGCTTCGTTGCAAGTTAATAGTTGTTTTATACATGGCACAGGTGGTTGGAACTCCCTATTACATGTGTCCTGAACTGCTTGCAGATATTCCTTATGGTTTCAAGTCTGATATCTGGTCTCTAGGTATGTCTTTTCCGCAAGACATATTTGTATAAATTTTTTCCCCTGACACATTGCTTCTTGTTCAACAGGGTGCTGTATGTATGAGATGGCTGCTCATCGCCCTGCTTTTAAAGCTTTTGTAAGAGTTCTTACATTTATTTTACTCTAATTTGTTTCTTGTATTCTGGAGTGAGCTTACAATAACCCTTCATTAGATCTAATTTTGGCAAGTAGCTTGTATTTCATAATTTTCATTTGATATTATATTAAAACAAGGAAATTGTAAGATTTATTTTATCTTCTTGTGGAAAATTCACCATTAACAAATGTAGCAAACCTTTGTATCTGTTGTTTATCTTAATTACGAACAAGTACAGCCCTTTTCTAGGTTCATAATTCGGAGGTCTTCTACGGAAGTTGCTCTCAACCTGTTATTAGGGGCAGCCTACTATCTTACCTCCCCCTTACCCCATTACATATGGGAACAAGGGACATCCATTTTTTCTTTTAAACATTGCTTTCAAAGTGCTCATATTTGTCTGCTTGAATGGTTTATATAATGTCCCTAGGTCTTCTGTGACCGATAATTTTAGGCTTTCGATTAACTATGTAAATTATACAATTTGATTCAATTAACTTCTGTCAAACTTCCTGTTCTAGGACATGGCGGGGTTGATAAGCAAGATAAATCGTTCCTCTATTGGCCCTTTGCCTTCTTGTTACTCTCCATCCTTGTAAGTCTATATATGTGCATTTTAGAACTCCCTGTTGTTTGTTTGCACGATGACCGAGTGGCCCACGTGATTTTTTATGCTCTCCTTTTGCTTTTATATCCTTGTTTTTTATTCTTTCATCGAATGTTACTATGTATGGAGAAAGTTAAGACATCTTAATCAAATTAGTCTTCTTTTTTTAATCCTTTATAAAGCTCAAAGTAAACATGATTATTGCTTAATCCTCTGTCAAGTAATCAACTTCTCAGTACATGATGAATTGTTTAACGTTACACACACAGGAAAACACTTATCAGGGGCATGCTAAGAAAGAATCCAGAGCAGCGACCAAGTGTAAGAGTTTCTTTTGGCACAATTCTAAGAATTCTACACCTGCCAGACTTCAAATTAACAATTCAAAATTTTCATCTTGATTAGGCATCAGAGCTTTTGAAGCACCCTTATTTGCAGCCTTATGTTGATCAGTATCGTCCATGCTTCAGCTACCCTTCAACAAATTGCTCCTTGAAGAAGCATATTTCCCCTGGTCGTGAATCTTCTGTTACTAGGAAAAATATAGCTGAAAGTCAGAATACTAATAGCTCGTGTAGTGATAAGGATAGTTTGCTTTCATGTGACAGAAACGCTGCCACAATGGCTTCAAATAGCAATAGCAAGGCCACTGACACAGATTCAATTTCTAATGATGAAGGAAGTACTGAGCAGCACCTGCCAAGTGAAGAAGAGAATAGCCCCATTGTTTTCACAGTCACAGTTGATGAAAAAGGAATGACGAAACCTTCTTATGCAGAACAGGGATCAAACGTTCAATCCAAGCAACCAAAGATCATCAAAAGTATAATGACGGCTTTGAAAGAAGGGAAAGTAAGAGAAAATGGTTTCCCAATGAGAGGCAGCCGTACAAAAACTGCAGGTGGATCGACTCAAAGAAATAACGTAGAAGCATCGCCCAAAGTTCTCAAACCCCCTACTCCCACTCTGGGTTCAAAGTCTAATGCAGATACACTAACTGTGGCTTCAGCAAGATCACCATTAGATTCCACAAAAAGGATACCGAGATCACAACATTTGAAGCACCAGGTAAGACTGCCACCAACTGATTCTATTTTAATCTTATTCGTTATCAATACCCTCGCTTATTTTGCAATATTCTTCTTCCTAGTTACCTTTAATTGAATCCTTCCCAAAGGCCAAACCTGGATTTGAAGGGATTCCTCATCCTGCACCTGGAAAGCATGTCGCTGAAGATGTACTACATTCCAAGCAAATGCAAAGGACTCTTTCCGATGTTGCAAGAAGATCATCTATTACCGGAAGAATGAATCATGCTGAAAGTGATGTTTCAAACGTGCCATGTAACGTACCAAAGTTGGGATTTCATGAGATAAACCAGGAGCGTGAGGTTATTCCTTGTCAGCTGCCCAACGGTTGCCTTAAAAATGCTTCTAGGGTGGTAAAACCCGAGATAGCTCTAACGGCAGGTGCCAAGGGGGTTGAAACAGATAGCAACAATTCTGCTTCATCTTCAATCTCAATTCAACCATCTGAGATGTGTGATGATGCGACAACCTCTTTCATCGATATGACAGAAGAGGTGCATGATCACGAGAAAAACACCCACACAAAGAGCTTGGAATCACATCCACCATACAGCTCACTTTCGCTGAAATCAGACACGCCTGAGGTTCTTTTGAGGGAAAACCACGGGTATGATCATAAACCAGTCATGTGTTCAAGTGAAAATTCTAGTCCAACCAAGGATCTTCATTTTACTTGGGTTGATGCAAAAATGAATCTGAGTGTCCCTATGGCCCTTCCACGCCCTGTTTCTGAAGAAACATCTGTTCATAAAGATGATTCCGCTGTAAGCTGGACATTTAGTAGGGAAGATGCTCCATTAATCCAGACAAATAGTGTCGATGATGCTCCTTTAAGCGAAATAAATACTAGGGATGATGTCCATATAAGCGACCCTAGTTGTAGGAATGACAACCCAATTAGGAGGCCGAGAAGCAATGATGATGCCACCATAAGCAGATCAAGTAGAAGAGACGGTGCCCTTATCTACAGGACAAGTGGTGAAGATTGCCCCATTCTCAGACCTAGTATAGAGGATGAAACTCTGGAAAACAGACCGAGTAGCAGAATAGATATGATGCTCCAGTCAAATCTTTGTTCTGCATCCAACAGTGATGACGAGTTGACTGTTATGGAACTTCTCTCATCAGTTGGAGGAAATATGCCTTGCCATGCCACACCAATTTCATCTTGCCAGGAGAATTCACTGCCAGCCAAAAGAACAAATGAGACTGGCCCAACAATTGAAAAACCAGGAGCGACCTCTTGTCCTCCCGTTCTTGATGATGTTATACATGTTATAAGGCATAGTAGCTTCCGTGTTGGCGGTGAGCAGCCGGTGATGGAAAAAACAGAAAGGGGTGTGGATGTTGGGGATTTCATAAATGTTGTGAGGGATGAATTGGACATGAGAAACATGACGACTAGTCCAGTGAACCTTACGTCATCAAGTTGCTCTGAAGCTTTAAGTTCAAAATCAAATGTTTCGGATTATGCCGCGGGTGTTAAGGAAACAGATGTTAGAAACCCCATTTCCCCAGCGGAGACATCAGAAAAGGGAACATTGGATATCAAGCCTGATAGGCAAAGGGCAGAGGCACTTGAAGGACTTCTAGAATTGTCAGCAGAGTTACTGCAACAGAATAGATTGGAAGAGCTGTCAGTTGTTTTGAAGCCTTTTGGAAAAGACAAGGTGTCCCCTAGGGAGACAGCTATATGGTTAGCCAAGAGCATGAAAGGACTGATGCTTGAGGACTGTCCACGGAATTCATGAATTACTATTTTTTTTATCCTTCTCTTTCAAATATTCCAGGGTGCCTTTCCAGTGGATCGGAGCTAAAAGTTCAGTACCATACCAACAAACCGCTTAGCTGTTGGTAGAGTTCATGAATTATTTATTTCTGGGGTGAGCTTAGTTTTTTTTTCCACGTTGCCGTTCTAAGTGTTGGCTTCTTAATTAACCATTCTTATGTCTACCATATGAACTTTTAAAAGAACAGAGATATTGTTTTTTCAGTTCAGTTCTGTAATTCTTTCAGTGCATCCTGTTATAGTACATAGCTGACTTCTTGTTAAGACAAGTGATTTACGTGTGGATATATGCTATAGAATGTATGTATGATGCAACTTAAATCCAAACAATTCTATTGATTATAGATTTTACAGGGAATAGGCAGAGGCAGCTTTATTTCCTAAAACAAATACACTTAATGCATCGCTTAACCACAAATTACAAATACCCTAAACTGGAAAAACACCATCAGTCGAAACCTGATGCTGATATATTATAGACAATCAGATTAGGCTCCTTTTTCATTAGTTTCTTTCCCTTCCTTTCTTGGCTTGTATTATCAGCGTCACACGCACACAGTTTTGCCGTGCACTTTCTTGCAGAAAGGACTTGGCCTTGGATCTGGAAGCCCACGGCTAGCTTTCACTGCACAAGTCAACGGTAGTCATTTTAATACAATACCAAAACCAAACATATTTTCATATTCTACACGTATCCATCATAGACTATTGTTATTATTATAAATCAGATTCATTTTAATTTAAGGGTAAATTACACGTTTAATATCTAAATTATTATTTTCATTTCATTTTAATATTTAAATTTTTCTATTTAAAATCATATTTAACATTTATTTTATTTTTCAATTTGATATCATCCGTTAAAAAAATTAACATGTGATATTTTTAAAAAAATTTAAATATTGATGTGATGTTATTTTGTGATTATATGTTAATATTACTGTCAAATTTTAATGACAGAATATTAAACTAAAATATAAACAAAACATTATAAATACTTTTAAGAAAAATAAAATTTAAATACAAAAATAGATGGAAAAAAAAAACTCTTTTAAGTATGGTATTAACGGCGGGGTAGTGATAGTAAATGATTTGATCTTACTTGTGGCAACTAGTGGTCGAGCCGAGGTAGGAGCGGTGAACATAGCAAGAGTAGAAAGCAAGATAATGCAAGCTATCAGAAACGCCTTCGTTTTGGACCACATTTTGATTCCAATTTTGTTCTGTAAACTCCGCTTCCATTTTATAGGCACTTCTAAAAATCAAAGTCCCAAGCTATGCTAATATTATAATATTAAATGTTAATTTCATCACCTAATTCATTTGTCCACTAACTAAACTTTTTTCAAAATAATACACCAAATCGATTGATTGGGATACAAGATAAACAAATTGTATTTAGGGTGCGTTTGAATGTGGATTGTGAGATACTGAGGGGGAATTTTTTTTCGGACTATGATTTTCCCGTTTAGATTGTAAAGATTTTCAACCCCTGGTAATAAATCATTCTTAATAGTGACATTTTGGGGGTTTATTATCGGGAATGTGATTTCCCTCAATCCCTTAGGTATTTGTCATTTCTCGACGTTTTGGATTAAAATGTCCTTAAAATAATTTTTTTCAAAAATATTCTTCTTATGTCGTTGAATAAAAAAATTCTACGAAGGTTAAATTCCAAATTTATTCTTAAACTATTTTAGATTTACAAAAAAAATCCATAATTAGAATTTTATATGAAGTTTAAGGGTTAAAATAAAATTAAATCCTTTCATTAAACCTATTTATCTTTTAAATTTTGTAAAAAAAATTATATAAATTTTATGAATTTAAATTTTTTAAAGAAAATATATAAATTAAAAATAGTAAAATTATATATTTTCTATGATCTTTTATACAAATATTTTTATTTGAATATTTAGAGTTCAACTTGTTAAAAAAAATAAATATATAATAAGGACAATTTGGTAAAATATACATTCCAATAATCTTTTATTCATTTAACCAAACATTGTAATCTTACATTCCTGCTAAACGAATCAAACACAACAATGCAACATTCCTAGTAATGTGTTAGGTAATATTACATTCCGGTAATCCTATTCTCGAAGGTAATGCTACATTCCATGAACCAAACGCGCCATACATCGTCATATGGTATATCTTAAAATTTAATATTTTTTCGGGCAATTTAATTACCCTTAAAGGTACATGGTAGTCAAAGGGTGAGTCTTTGCTCGTAATGTAAAATATTGATGGGAAAGTGGAGAGAAATTTCATTTTTTGAATAAATTATAGTGATAGAGTGATGATGAAGGTAAGTTGGAATTAGTCAGATTATTCATAATCTTTAGTCATTATCAGCTCGTTGAATCATATCAAAATTTTGGTATAAAGAATTGGATAGTCAAAGTTACCTTCATCATCACTCTATGACTAAAGAGACCGAGTTGATAATGACTAAAGATTATGAATAATCTGACTAATTCCAACTTACCTTCATCATCACTCTATCACTATAATTTATTCCTTCCCACTGGGAAAAAAATGAAATTTCTCTTCACTTTCCCATCATTATTAATATCAATTAAAGACTTGAAGTAAATTGCCACTACAAAGGTGATTAAATTAATCAATTGATAAAAACATATTCAATTGATGACAGTATCCGTTGGATTTTATCAGAATATACGAGAGCTACCTTTATATTTATATCCATACTATCATAATTTAAATTTGTTGAATATCGATACGAATCAGTTATCTTGGTGGTTAAAGCAATGAGTGTTATTCTGAAAGGTTTCTGATTCTAGCATCATATATTATAGGATATTTGATTGTTCACTGTCAGATGATTGAGAATCTTTTAAAAAAATATGTTGGATTAAAATCTATAATTATGGGCAATATATTATTATCGTAAAATATGACATAAATTAAGTTACCAATTACGTTATAAAGTCATAAAGTATTAGAAGTTTCATGGAAATAAAAGTGTAGATACTATTAAAGTTGTATTTATAAATTGATGAGAGACAAAGTTATAATCGTATTTACTCTTATCCCCATTTTAGAGTTTGTACTTAAGAGAGTTTTATCTTCTTTGAAGATCACAACAAAAGAAATATTTAAGGATTTTAACCTATCAATTAATTCATGTACGTTTCCGTTAATCTAGTATTTATTTTATTTTCGATGATTTAACATGATTAGATCCTGATTTGTTTTCATAATTATTATGGTTTGATTTTAACAAGATACAATCATTTTTAGACACCTAAATTAATAAAAAAAAAATTGAATATCGACTTTCAAAAACAGAATTCGAGATATAATTAGAGTTTAACTTTGCTTCACATTTCAACCATCTTTAAGTTTTCCACAATTATAACTTTTGTTTTCTTCCTTAATTTCTCAACACCAATTTTTAGCTTTGGAAAGAGCAGCACTTAACTAATAAAAAATGAGGTAAATTACACGATTAGTACATAAACTATCAGTTTTGGTCTATTTTAATATCTAAACTTTTCATTTTTTTGAACCATACCTAAAATTTAATTCTTGTTTCATTTTAGTACTCCATTCAAAATTTAACGTTAAATTTTGAAAAAATTGAAAATTTAAGTACTGATGACAAAAGTGATAGTTTAGGTACTAAAAGTGTTAAATTTTTAACAGTGAGATACTAAAATGAAATGAAAACTAAACGTTTGGTATAGTTTCAAAAAAACTGAAAATTTAGAAACTAAAAAACTGATGATTTAGGTAAAAAATGAGAGCCAAAGAGTAGTGTTTTAAGGTAAATATTAGAAGCAAATCCCATTTCATGCTTTTGCTTGCAAAAGTTGATGGATTTTTGGCGAGGCGTAATAATAAGGTATCACCCAGCAAGACTGCACCCCAAGATAAGATTGCACCAAACGAACACTCATTCTGCACCCACCCACCATATGCCAAGTTACACCCCCTATTCCCAATCATAGACATACGCCGAATAGATTTCCACGTTAGATTAAGTACTTTTACATTTAAGCATAACATATACAAATAATCATTAAATTTATATAGAATATCATAACATAATTTTTATAATCATTTAAATTTAAAGAGGTCCTGTGGCTGTCATCTCCAGTCCGCAGCGGGCAGCGCACAACGATGGCGGCCCAGGACTGCGGCCACCACGACGATGATGAGCAGCGAGTCAAGCGCATAACAATAGCCATTGTGGGGTTCTTCGTGGTTTTCGGCATAGTTGTGTTCCTTGTATGGGCGATCCTCCACCCCGACAAGCCCCGCTTCATCCTCCAAGACGTCACCATCTACGCTTTCAACCTCACAGCTACAAACTTACTTCAAACATCCAAATCACTGTCTTCCCACAACCCCAATGACAAGATCGGCATCTACTACCAAAAACTCGACATCTTCGCATCTTACCATAACCAGCAGATAACCTTACCCACGCTGCTACCCAGGACCTACCAGGGCCATCTCGTCGTCACCGTTTGGTCCCCTTTTTTTATACGGCAATGCGGTGCCGGTGGCGCTGTTTCTGGAAGAAGGGTTGAGCCAGGACTTGAATACTGGCATGGTGATGCTCAATGTCATGGTCTACGGGCAACTGAAATGGGGAGTGGGGACTTGGGTTTCGGGGAGGTATCAAATAAACGCCAATTGTCCGGCTTATATTTCCTTTTCCGATCGAACTAAGGGAATCCAAGTTGGTTCGGCTATGAAGTATCAACTTGTTCAAACCTGCACCGTCGATGTTTCTCTCAACTAGTTCGTTTATTTTAAGCGTATAATAATCATGTCAGTTGGATTGGTTCTTGTGCAAAACTAAGATGAGAGAATTTTTTTAAATGGAAATTGTTGGTAAAGATTTGTGTGCTTTTACTACACATGTTCCTTAATCCTTAAAACAAATAATAATATTTTTTAAACTTGGATAACTGAAATAATTTATCTACAATATTGCTATTTTATCACCTAAAAGCATGTTTTGGATCATTTTCCATGGATGTATGGCATTAGTTGCCAACGTGAAACAGTAAAGATTGGCTAAATCAAGTTAAATTTAGATTACTTATTCTAATGGAAATGGCAACATTTGAAACTCGAAATAGGGGTTTCTTTAAAACTTTCAAGAGTCAAAACAACACTTTGAGAAATCTTTCAAGACCCAAAAGGCCAAAATTTTACGCTTTAATGTATATTATATATAAGGAAAATGAAAATGAATGTTAGAACAATATGAATATTTATATATATATATATATAATGCTGTGAATTTAAATAGAAAAGGATATAACTGTCCAATGGGTTTAATTCATTATGTATTTTAGTTGGCTGATATGTTTTATTAGTAACGTGAAAAAGATAAATTTTATATTTGTTAGATATTATTTTTATAGGCATAGTGTAACAAATTAATCCTAACGTTTGATAGTATTGTCAAATTTGTTCTTATTATTTTTTTGGAATATTTTACCATTCAACGTTCATTTTAAGGGAAAAAACACTACGATAGATGAAAAATGTCTGATGTTGACCAAGCACGTACAAGTGAAGAGATATCCTGACGTGGCTATCCATATCATGATACATGATGACGTGACACTATCACGTCAATTTTTTTTAAATAAACAATAAAATTATTATTATTATTATTTATATAATTATTTATTACCCATCAGAGGGTGAGACTAGTGTTGGTTTAAAGGAACTATTAAAAGGTAAACTATATAGGAGGGGACTTAAACTTAGGAAAAAGGTGTGGAATGGCATGGCTTTTGCCATCAGACCAAGCGAATTAGTTAAATAATGAAACAAATCGTATTTAATATATACTTAAATTTGAATTTAATGAAAAAAAAAGTTAAATACTTGTTTATAATTTAACTTATATCTTCTCATAATCTTATTTCCTCGTAACCGATTATTTCAAAAATAGTAAAGTTAAGGGTTTTGTTTCCCCTCTCAATTTATTCAAATTCATTGAAGCAACAATTTTCACTCAGTTACGAAGATGAATTTTCTTATTTTCCAATCAATTATTCCCAAAATCGTATATTTCAAATCTAGTTTGTTTTTTTGAATCAAATTATCCACCATTTCTTTATTTTCGAATGGGTTTTCAAAAAAGTTTTTTACAATGTTTGGGTTTGTGCGAGTTTCAAATGAGTTTTATAGATTTTATGAATGAATTGTGCATAATAAGGGTGTTCAAAAATACATGATCCTGTTGACTCCAACCTAAAAAACAGATAATTTTCTAAAAATATTACCTGACCTGATCAAGTACCCGACTCATTATTTTTTGGGTAGTCGGGCCCAGTCTAGGCTGATTTTTTTTATAACCGGGTACCCGACCCGATAGTATTTATATATATATATATATATATATATATATATTCAGCTTAAATTATATTTTTATTTTAGGTTTATTAATATTTTTATCTTAAAATTAAATTTAAATCCTTATTTTTTATTAGATTTGTATTATGTTCTTTTAAGTTTTAAATTTTACAATTTTTTTTATTGATTTATGAATATGAGATTCGAACAAGATCGAGATTAATAACTTTATTTTTTTTTAACCAAAAACCCCTTTTAACCGTTACGAGATAGCATGCTGAGGTTAAGAAAGACCTCATATTTATTTTTTTTTATTAAATATTTAAAACCAAAAACCCTAATGTCTAATTCATTTGATGGCGGGAAGAAGAGATAAAGATAATTAATAAAATAAAATAAAACTTGATTCTGACTGAAAAAAGCAGTGTCCAAAATTTAATTTATTATGTAATTATACATTTAAAAGGGGAAAAACTAATTTTATGATTTTATTAAATTTATTGCAACTCCCTATCTATTTCCGAACCAAAATTCGCTCCCCTCTTCACCAGGGATGTTTATAAAAAAATTCGATCCGATTTTATTAAGTGCGGTTTGATTTGATTTGAATTTGTACGGTTTTTGAATTCTAATTTTTTAAAATAATTCAAATCAACAACATTACCGACATATTGTTCAAATTCTAAACCCCAAATACACTACTAAAAGTTATACAATTATTCAAATTCAAACCATTCTAGAACAACAACCCAAACCACAAACATCCATATTTAAGGGTGAAACCAAAAGAAACTTTTCTACTATTAACGAAGTAGTCTTGAACGCCGTTACACCGCAACTATTGCAGCGGGAATATGCCGTTCTTATTTTTGTTTTACTTATTCTTCCGTACCGATTCTTGTTTCAAGTTTTAGTCCCTTAATATTAAGGCAAACAATTTGAATATGTCATTCATTGTAAGAGGCTATCAGTTCGATTTGATTTGGATTGATTCCGGATTTTCAAACCATAACCTAACCGAACGAATTATTTTAAAAAAACCAAACACACTGAATCAATTTTATTTTTTTTCAGTTATCAATTTTCGATTATTTTTTTTAAATCGAATTAGATCATCACACCCTTACTCTTCATACCTTTAGTTCCTTTTTAATTATATAACTTATCATCTGCTTATTATTTTCTATTTCCCGCTTTTTTTAATTTTCCTTCTTTGCAAACATTAGATCTATCTTCAATTTCTCGTCTAAAAGGAAAAGAAAACAAAAAGGAAGAAGAAAGAAAGAGACTGTCTTTTTGCTGAGAATTCTTTTACCTTCCTCTTTTTATCTCTTCCCGAAACACCTCTCGAAGGCAAAATTCTTTAATATATATTTTCTTTTTATTTGATTTTAAGTTTTCATGAGATGTCGAATTCTCAAGCTTCGGATCAGTTAAAGCAATCCATTCAACAGCAACCGCAGCAAATTGAACACCCGGTGAAACAACAACGATCTTTATCTGTGAAACCGGTGTTTATGGCTTCTGACTATCACCGCTTTGCGTCAACTGAATCTCGCTGCAGCGCAGATCAAGAGCCCGAAGCCATAGTTGTTAAGTCTCCCGTAGGTCACTTTTCCCTCTGTTTCTTTTCTAGTTTAGTGGTTTTGTTTGTGTTGTTGACCATGGGAGTTGGTCGAGATCTGCTTTGGCTGTGATCTGGAGGGTGACTACTCTGAATTTTGATCTCTATAACCTGGAATTTGAATTTATGTGTGAAATTTTGTGGTTGAAACTTTAGTTTTGTTTTCTCTAGATTGGGGTTTTGTTTGTGTGTTTTTAATTGCGAATTTTGTCGGGTTTTGAGAATCTGATTTATTATTGGGTTGATTGTTGCCTTATTCGGTATTACGTTTGACTTGACAAGGTTTTATTAATCCATAAAGAATAGGTAAAGTCTTCAATTTAGTTTAATAAAGAATCGAATTAGAAAAACAAATCCAGAGACTGAACTAGAGAACAAAACAAAAAGGTCAAAACAGACTCAAACATTAACATTCCAAAGCCTAGAGCTGCTGGATGTATATTCTAGTCAATTGCTGGTTTTGATCCCCCTTTCAATGAAATTATTGCTTATCATCACTTCTAAAAGGAGAAAGTTTTATCTGTTTTATCATTCAATGAAGTTACCAGAATCATTTTATGCTTTGATCTTAGTAATCATTTAATGCTTTGATCTTAGTTTTAAATTTATGTGTTTCAATGCGATAAGATTCTAATGGTCCAGTTTTCTCGCAATTACTTTTCACCCTTGGTGCTTGTTAGAATGTCCTGGTTTTGCTTACGGTTAGTGGTTGTGCTCATTTGGTTGGAGGGTCAGTATAGATTCAATTATTGGTGTTACATTTGTTATGAACGATTTAGTCATCATGATGTTCTGTAAAATATTTAGTGTTTCTGTTTCACATGAAAAACCTGAGGTAGTTTGGAACGTATTGAAGTATTAACACTTGGATGATAGAAATTGTCTAGAGTCTACTGCACTTGGTTGAAAGATACCCTTTTTCATAACACATTTTCTCGGATCTCTTAAATGTAAATGCTCTGAGAACGACAAATCCAAGAATTCCAAGTAGAGCATGGCTGCATTGGCCCACTCTAATACTCAAATTGAAGCTCATCCTCCTGGTCAAAGTTCCCTACACCGGGTTCCTTTCCACTTGGATCGCTGGAAAATTTGTCAAATCAGCTTGGGAAAGAAGTTGTACCTGGCGATGGAACCACCGGTGGTGAGATTGATTTTGCTTCTAGGCCAGTTTCAGTTTTGGAGTCTTCCTTTCCTGGTGCCCTCGATCGATCAGATCAAAACGTTGTGGAGTCTCATGCCCTGGAAGACGGTCTCAGTATGGGTCTATTGGTTTCTAATGAGGCAATAAGTGATTCAATCCGATTGCAGGTAAAGGGTCTTGGGAAGGGCCCAAAGCTCGGGAAGAAAAAAAGACCTCGCGAATCTAAAAAGAGCAAGCAAAAGGCTGAGGTTGCTTAAGTGTCTCAGAGGTAGCTTGGGCTTTGGTCTATTAGCGGTTTTTGAAGGAGTTTTAATTGATTGGATTGTGTTGCTTCTCCAAATATGTAGATGGTTCGCCTCTTGGAGTTGGTTGTGTTTTTTTCTCATTAATAGATTTGGGTGTTGCTTTCGGTTATTTTGGTTTTTTTCTCATTATTTGGGTTGTCCTTGTTTTATTTGGCTGTTTGAGGGGGTTTCTTAGAGGTTTTCTGGTTTTTTCTTGATTTGGTGTTTGTATCTAGATTGGTATGTTCTTTCCTCTAAGGTGTACTGGTTTGTTTTTTTAATAAATTATGAGGTACTCTTTTCTTCCTTCCAATTTTCGTTGACATACGGTTTAGTATGTTGATGATTATGACGGGGGGTTTTAATGAGGCCTTCAAATCTTATAAAAAAAAAGATCCACGGTTCAACTTCTTGCAAATATGCAAGCTTCTCTATATTTTTTCCATCCAATGTAATTCAATTTCTTAAATGAAGCCTGAAGTTTCTTCTTGACTAATTTTGCGGCTCAATATTATTTACTCATGTTTCTAATTGCAATTTGAAAACATCTTGCCATATCAATTAAAGAGGAAGAAGGATGTAGCAGATCGAGAAGTTGAGTCTGGTGAGTGGGTAATGCCTCAAGGTTACACTGAAGTGGCTAGCAGTCCCCTTCAGACACCTGTATCAGGAACTGTTGGAAAGGCTAAAAAAACATCAAGGCTTGCACAAAGTAGTAAACTGGGCCCTCAAACTCCTGCTTCAAATTTTGGTTAGTAGTATTTTATGCTATTTATAAAGTTGAGGCGAATGAGAGGTCATTGTAGATCCTCAGGTTAAAATCATCTTTTGAACTAGTTCTGGTGAAAGTTAAGGAATAAATGTTGATATAGATAAGGACAAACCTTCTAAAATTTTGCAGGTTCTGCTGGCAATAATCTCGCTCCTGCTGGTCCCTGTCGATATGACAGCTCCTTAGGTAGTTTATTTTTTATTTTTTACTTCTGTATTTTGTTTGGTGTTAATTTTCGAAGTATTTTTTTTAAGAAGTTTATCGGTTATTAAGTTAATGTTGAGACTGATGTAATGTCATTTGAATTTAACTCAGGGTTATTGACAAAGAAGTTCATCAATTTGATTAAGCAAGCTGAAGACGGCATTCTTGATTTAAATAAAGCTGCCGGTACCTTGGAGGTAACTATGTCTTCATTTTTGTTAAACAATCAGATGATATGATTTCATTTCTTAATGGTTTCCTGTTCCTACAGGTGCAAAAGAGGAGGATTTATGACATAACCAATGTCCTTGAAGGTATTGGTCTCATAGAAAAAAAACTCAAGAACAGAATTCAGTGGAAGTATGGCCTGTATCTTCTTTTGTTTTTCTATAAACTTTGTCGACATTATTTGGTTTTTCACTTAAGAAAACACTCGAATCTTTTAATTGATATCAGGGGGCTTGATGTATCAAGGCCAGGGGAATGTGATGAGAATGCTGCAACTTTGCAGGTACAATTCATGAAATTGTAGATGAATTGTTTGTTGAAATGCAGATTCTTTGATAGATTACGCGTTAGTGTTTTTATTTACTATAAAATTAATTTAATTTTACCTGTCATTTTCTTCTTTGGGGTACGTTTACATATAGTAGTTCACTTTTTGCTGATGATTTGTTTTTTTGCCTTTTTGACCGTGTTAAATCCAACATGTCTTTTATTTTCATCTCAAACGATGAAACTTTGAGAAGACAGTATCACTAATTTATAGTTAAACTAATATACAATGTAACTATGACGATCTTCTTCGCAGCTTTAATTTCAGACCCAGACTTCTATCAAAAGCAATGACATCTTTATCACTACTCATTGCAGTTTTGTACCTTTTTATGTCTTGTCCTTCTTGGCCTCTCTTTCCCTTCTATTTTTTATGTTTTTGAAAGTTATAGTGGCATGTTAGTTGTGAATTCTTTAGCGCATATGACAAAGCGTAGTTGAATCGTATTCAGTTAAGTTTTATTACTAGCAAGTACAATACGTTTAAATGATGGTTGTTTTTCATTACTTAAGCTTGCTGTGAAAACTTCATAATGGCAACATTCTTGCAGGCACAGGTTGAGGACCTTTCTATTGAGGAACGTAGATTAGATGAACGAATAAGGTTAAGCTGCTATGCCCTTGCTATTGTATCTCAGTTAAATTGATTCCATTCTCTGGATTGTTGCTGAGATTTCTATATTGTGCAGAGAAATGCAAGGAAGATTGAGGGACTTCAGTGACGATGAAAATAATCAGGAGTAAATCATCACTTACCTACTTAATATTGTATTCTTGTAGACCTTCTCACGATTTCAGCAGAGCAACTTAACTCATTTCTTCTTTTCCAGGTGGTTTTTTGTCACCGAGGAAGATATCAAGAGCATACCATGCTTCCAGGTATATTCATTGCCCAAATAACTTATTAATGTTTTGAATTTTGAGTCGGTAAATTTAAGGTCTTGCTTATGCTAGGGCTGCATTCTACTTTCTGCTTGTAACTAAATGTTTCTTTGCCTTTTGTTTAGAATGAAACACTGATAGCTATTAATGCTCCACATGGAACAACTCTGGAAGTCCCTGATCCTGATGAGGTAATCTCAAAGGCTTGAAGAATTAACATATGGTTCATGTTTCTACGTTCAATCACAATTGCAAACTTTTCTATTTATATCAGGCTGTTGACTATCCCCAAAGGAGATACAGAATTGTTCTCAGAAGCTCAATGGGTCCTATAGATGTTTATCTTGTCAGGTACAGTTGCTTCTAGTTGCTTAAAATTTTTCCTTTCGCATGTTGAAACCTTTATGGTAAGGATAATTTTCCATCTGAACACTAGTAGTCAACATTCCTGATGATTTCCCTCTTTTTCTCTCTGCTACCCAGTCAATTTGAGGAGAAATTTGAAAAGATACAAGGTGTTGATCCACCTCAAAACATTCAATCAATTTCGGGTTTGAATAACAACCCAGCAAAGACATTGGCAACAGAGGAGAGCAGAAGGAGTGAGTTCGAAATGCTGGGCCAAGATACAAATAGAATCTTTTCAGATATTAACGACTCACAGGACATCATGAATGGGATCCTGAAGATCGTTCCCTCAGATGTTGATGTAAGTTGGAATCTTTTACTGTATGGATATCGTTGCTTTTAGAAAAAAATTAAGTTCTTTCAGAAAACAAACATATTGTCCTAAGACCTTAAGCTTATGAGTTCTTTGATTGTATACCAAATGGGGCATGCCCTTTGATCAACAAAATTTTATTGACCATTTCAATTACTCATATGACAGTTTATTAACTTGTATGATCGTCTGATAAATCATTAATGAGTACTTATTTCCTAATTTCTTTTGCAGAGTGATGCCGATTATTGGCTTTTATCAGATCCCAGTGTTAGCATAACTGACATGTGGCCGACTGAACGTATCCTCTACTGAGATTTGATTCAATGTTTATTTTCTCTTGCTCATTATTTTGCCCGTAACTCTCTAACTAAAGCTTTCATTGAATGGATCGGGTATGATACACCTCGTGAAGACTATGGTACATCTGCTGTTAGCCCACCACACCCCACACCTCCACGAAATGCAATCGAAGTGCCTGGTGCCAATCCAACTGGGAAGTGAAAGACTTTTCTTTTGCATTTGCAAAACCAAACATTACTCGGCTTGCATTTTGTTGAAAGCATTCCTGATAGGCTGATACTTTGGAGAGTCTGGCATAAAGGTTCTTGAAAAGGCGGAAACTTGATCTTCCTCAAATTTCCAGGAATTAAATGATATCAAGTACGTAACAGTTAAGTAATACACGTGATCTACATGATATTGTGGTAAATAAGGGGTCATATTTTATCCGACTTCCCTGTATATAATTCTAATTATTTTGCTTTCATTGCGTTAGCTAGGTCATCTCGTTTAGATTGATCGGCATTGATAGGGTTATATAGAGATCACATGGTGGGAAACAAAAATGATCTGATGACCTTGTTTATATTGTAGTGAGCAAAATCTTTGATGAAATAAAGATGTAAACTTGTACATGATGTTCAGTGCATGACAAGGTTGTTTTGTGAAGCAACATACCAGAACTATGCAAGGGCTGAACTTGGCTGTAATGTATTTAATGATGCAGTAGACCAATATCGTCTTGAAGACACGCCGTCGAGCTTGAGTGGTTCATTGAATTTGCCGGAGGCGTCTGAGCTAGGATCGACCTTCCACTGAGATTGAAATATGGTGAAATGACAAGGCGTCTCAGATGCTGAAAGTCATATTAGGGCTTGGAAGAGTAATAGAGTTTGCCAAGTATTATGATTGTGAAGCTTCGGTTTTTCTAATGCATGCGTTATGTGCGTGTTTAAAATGTTTTTTTTAATTAATAATTGATATTCAATCTATTGATCGAATAATTCAGATTGGATATTGTAGAGGCGAGGGTGACCTTTCCAATCTAGTTTGCTTCATTCGCAAACACCAATGTTCGAATCTCTGATTTTACTTAAGGATATGTTAATATATGAACTCATGATGGAATATTTGTATAATTTTTATTAAATCTGGAATAAGTTATTGATAAACTTGAAACAATGCGTACAAAATATCCGTGCGTAAAGTATCATAAAAACCATAAAACTAAATCTTGCAAGATTTAACACTCACAGCTGAAACGTACATAATATGAAATTGACTACGTTTGTAGAGGAATAAAATTCAAAATGACCCAACAATTAAAATGATACATTATCTAAAAAAATTATATAACCATAATAAATGTTTATATGGAAAAGAATGTTGGGGGAAAACATGAAAAGAATCGATTTTCCATTCTTACAATTAAGATCTATTAAAAATTAATTTTATTAAGTTTTGAATATGATAAGTATGTAAGAGCATCTCATTGTAGTTATCTATTAAGGTTTTAGGTTCGAGCACCGTGTACTTAAGGGTGTGACCGTGTACTTAAGGGTGTATGAATCCTCATTATCAAATGATCAGAAGTTTTTGAACAAATATTACTTTGTATTCACTTTACTTAATAAAAACATAACCCTTCTCATTGTATTAGTAATTATCTCAACTTAAAAACAGAGATTCGTTAGCCCTTCTCTTCCTATTAGTAATGATCTCAACTAATAGAAATCAATCATATCTGATATGCTGAGGAATTTGTGTTCATAAAATAATTTTTTTAAGTTCTAACGAAGCGACTCAAACATTCTAGTTGTATATGATTAATTAATTAAAATATTTTATATTATTAAGTAATATTGTATAACAAGATCTCAAAAAAGATTTTTACCAGCATGAACCAATTTAAGCATTCATTGTCAAATGATTGAGAGTATTTAGAACATATACTACCTTATAATCCATTAGCTTAATAAAACAGATTTTATTATAATTTCTAGATAATAAACTAACTAGATTTTAAAGATTCAAGCCGCTCTCTCCCTACTCTGTCTTCCTTTTTTTTTGAATTTGTATATTTTTTATAGATCAGATCACTTTTTTCTTCTTAGATTTTCTTTAGCCGGCGGCGGCATTGACTTTGTGGCACGTTTATCTCTGTCTTTGTAGCACGTTTTTCGATTTTTTTCTCAGCTGTTTGTTTGTTCTTTTATTTATATTTTCTCAGGGTTGGATTATGACATTGATCTGCAGTTCTCGGTGATCTTTCCATACCTTAATTCTCTTTTATGGTTCGTTTGCTGATTAAATCATATTTATTTGTATCTATTTTAGTCTCTTGGTTGGCTTTTAAACATTTTTCCATGTATAGTCCTTATATGATCTAAAGCGGCTAGTTTCAATGTTATATAGGAAAAGTCCAAATCATGTATATAGTTTATGATGATGGTTGTAAACTCTTATCGTAAATTCGAATATTTTCACTTTTTTAATAATACTAGTGACTTCTGTTCAAAAAAAATATTTGATTACAATTTCCCAATAAATTTAAAATTTGAAACCAACTAAATTGATAATCATCGTTGATAATGTCTTTTTATGAAAATAATTAAATTTATGATAAACTTGTTTTAGAATATCTTTCATGAATATATTTAAATTTAAAATTTGAAACCAATTAAAATTCAAGTCTTCAAATTGATTTAGATTTTATAAAAAGATTTCACTCAAATTTGTATTTAAATTAGCTCAAATACCTAAAATAAACTTCACTGAATTCCCATTGTTTCTCACATTAAGCCGTCATAACAAAAATTTATACTCCGTATCGATTGTCTCTCAAGAATATAGTCCGGATTCAACAGTCTCAGTTATTCCAGAAATCAAGTGTTTCTGAATGCAGCAATCAGATGATGGCCTCGATCTTCCATCGGAATTGGATTCCAGAGTTCCGCTTGTTTCATACACATCATTGAAAGATTTGATTCCACCGAAGTCCAAGAATTCTCGTCCCTTTTCGTTGTTCATGGATTTGATTCCGTCGAGATCGAATAATTCCAATCCTTGTGTAAAAGGGTTGACGATTAGATCTTCTTGTGAAGTTCCGATAACCAATTTGTTGTTGAAGAAGACTACTTGGGTTTATTTGCGGCCAGTTGAATCAAATTCCGGAGAAACCAATTCCTTTTGCCTTCCTTGGATTAATGATTGTTTCAGGTTTATTGAAAGCAATTTAATTAACAAGATTGTTGCCGCTCTTGACAAGCTGGTGGGTGAAATTCATGTTGCTTCTAGCTTAGATAGTTAATTTTTTTTTAATAAAAGTGTATATTCTTCCGCTACATGAGCGATATGCAGTGACCGATCTATATGCCCTCAATCGAGTATGTGTACATATTAAAATTTGATTTTTTTTAATCATTTATTTATTTTTGTGATAGTATTCATCCTGAATTTTTTTTTATGTCAACCATATTAAAAAAATTTACGTTATTAATAAATGTGTTCTTACTTTCAAATAATTTTAAAATATGTCATTGTCAATAGGATTCATCATCAATAGGATTAGAAAAACAGTTAATTTCTAACACTAAAATCAATACAGATTCTAAAAGTTAAATCTCTCCCATAAAAGGGAATTAAGGTAACTAATCTTTAATCGATGGTGTCATTATACATGTATTATTTCTCTTAAAAAAACCTCCAAATTAAACTAACTATAAATAGGAGAAGCCCCCAAAAGCAAAGAAATAAACAAGAGAAAGAGCTTAAGATGCTTATTTTTTTGAGTTGTCCTGGTTTAGAAAATCAAGCGAGACGGTGCTTTTGCATTTGGGGCACTTGGGATCCACCTCCGACAGCATGACATACATGAGGCACAGTGGACATCTCACTAGCATCATCGGCGTTCCTTCGTAACTGTCCGGGCCACTGGGCGGCTCAGAAGACACGCACGAGCCTCCCGAAGACATTTCCGATGAGGAGACCGATGCATTGGGCGACATGACAGCTGCTGGTTGGTTAGCTGCCCCAGGAGTAGGTGGAGATAACTGGAGCTTCAGTTCCACCTTTGGAGTGTTGGCTTCTCCACTCATCACGTATGCATGTTTTTATGTAATATATCACACCTGCTTTGATAACATGGATCATATAGAAACAGCTAACATAAGCAGTAGAAACAGGTGGCCTAAAAAAAATCGATGAAACATGAATAAAAAATTGGAGTTCGGTGAAGTGTATGTACCAAATTGAAAAGGGAGATCTGTAAGAAGGTGCAGACCAAAAGAGGTTGATTGGATTATATATGCAATGATTGCTTTTTATATTTTAAATCGAATCAAATAATAAATAAAAATGGATTTTACTTTTAATATTCTTTTAAATCGAATTGATATTAGATGGAATTTTATATTTTTATACACTTGTTCACAAAGTCAATCCGAAAGCTGAAAAATCAACGTTCTTCACCGGAGAAGGTTATAAAGCTATAAAATTCGACCAGCTTCATGAGGTCAAATACTGCAATTAATTATAATTGATGTACATCTTGCCTGCTTCACAATCCAAACCAGAGAGGAGAGGTTTACAGGAATGTAAGATTACATTGTTTAGTTAAATAAATAAAAGATTATTATAATGTATATTTTAAGAAATTGTCCCTATTATATATATATATTTTTAATAAATTGAATTATACTATAATTTTACTATAATTAATTTATATATTTTCTTTTAAAAAAATTAAATTCATAAAATTTATATAATTTTTTTTATAAAATTGAAAAGATAAATAGGTTTAATGAAAGGGTAAAATTTTATTTTAACCCCTAAACTTCATATAAAATTCTAATTAAGGGCATTTTAGTTCAAAACACAGATAATCCATTAATACCTAAGGGAAGGAGCATAATCACATTTCATGTAATATACCCCAAAATACCACTGTTGGAAATAAAGGATTACCGGGGTTGGAAATGTTTGCCAACCAAACGAGAGAATGACATTACATTCCTCCGGTAATCCAAGATTACTTGAACCAAACACCCCTAAATGTTTCGACTCCAATGCTAGACATATTTATGCCAGCCATGGATTAGAAATATTTGAATTATAAAGAAGAAAACCACCTAAAAAAAGGTTATATTTAGGTTTATATTTCCATGAGAATGTAATGAATTATAGCCAAAAATGTGACGAGCATTACTATCATGCATTACGACAGTCCAGTAGTAAGATGTGTTACCAATCATATTTCTGGAGTTTAAAACACAAGAATAAAAATTCCGTCTTATATGGATTCATTGGCACAGGTTGTTCAACAAAGTAGCACATATCTGGAGTTTTTAACAGGCTTGTAACCTCCAAGAAATGTCACAAGCAAAGCTAGCAAAGCGAGGATAACAAAAGTTGCATAAGTGAGCCGGAGATTGGCGGTCGTCAACCGTGAAAACAAGTATAGCAGTCGTTTTGATGAGTCCCCCGACTTCGGACAACTTAGTTTCTCTATAGAGATCTCGCCAACACTGCATTCCTACTCCGTTGATGCTTTGGCAGCCAGAAAATCGAGTGCCTTGGGCTTCCTCAATTTGATTCTCCGGTTTGCCGTGCCCTGGAAATGGGACGCGCGGGGTTCCTTCTCTTGCCTCGGCTGCTGACTTCTCTGATAGCCATTGGAAGTGCTCGCAATCATAAGTGAGACATTCGGTCGTGCTGACAATGGCGCTTCATCGAGCTTGATTATATCATCTTTCAGTATCTCAGCAAAGAATCTTCTTCGCATCGGAATCTTGGAATTTTAAGCCCAAACATATCAGAATGCCAGGTTTCTAGGCAATAAAAAAAAACGAATCCAGTTAAACTGCATGAATAATATGTGATACTAGGATAGATTCTCATGAACAAACCTTCTGAGGTGTAGAAGATTCTGTTGGTCCAACATCGTTGGAATGTTTTTGCTCGGATTCCGATGCGGAATCGAGTTGCCCAATAGAATGAGAATCATAACTAATAGTACCCTTCTTCAAATTGGCTTTGTCCAGTTCGGAAGTTCCAGTATGGTCAGTAGCAGCATCTAAGGTAGCACAGTTGCTGTCATGCATAAATGGTGGAGTCCGGTTTGATGTGTTATTCAGACGAACCTCGTTATTCTTCCTAAGGCGGCAAACAACTAGTAAATCCTACAAATTCAGAAAGCAAATGAAACATGAATATTTAGTCAAATATTGAGCTCAAATCAGTGAACCGCATCTATTGATATGGCTTGACTACAAACGTGAACCTGCAATATCTGTCTCCCTAATACGAAGCAGGGCAACCAGTCTTCGGATTAATTTAACTTTATTGAAACCATTATATGTTCAATAGTTATGAAGATTTATCACCTGGGACTTTCCATCCATGCAGTATTCGTGCATGATCCATTCTGTTCTTTCCCCTCTCGGTGCACGACCTGTGTGAAACACAAGCGTCCTCTTGGTACCAATCACATTAGAACCCGACTTGACATTGTGCTCTCCCTGTGGTTTTCCAGTAACCCTGTTCAGTTGCACATCTACTTTGTGAACCATTCGGGTACTTTCTCCCACGAGAGCAGAAGAAGAACCACTCATTATCCGACTTTACGACAGATTTGTCTGGGAAATCAGTGGCAACCACCAAAGAAAAAAAGTATTTGTGAATTAATAACATAACTCTACTGGAACATAAACAATTATCTGCAGCATCAAAAGGACAATCCAGGTGCTAATCGCAAAATTGCACAACACAATCTTGTTAATATCTGAGAAATCCAATAAAGACATTTTACCTAAAATCATGTAATTAAGATACCAATTCACGAGACAAAAACTAGAAAAGATCATACCATTAACAGCTGCTAGGCTTCTTTCTCTACTTCCACTTGCAAATTAAGATTCCATTCTTCCTGCTACATCAATTTAATTTGTGTTTTAATTAATTTGAGAAAATTCGGCATGACGATATAAAACAGAAAAGAACAAAATACATTGTGGGGAAGTTAAAAGAAAAGTTCAAACTTCTCTGCAGGAAGTAACACAACCTGCGGCATTCAATACAAGTTTTAAACAGGTTCATACATGATGACACCGGCCAGGCAACGATAAATTTCTCAGATCGTAACAACTTCAGATAATTGTTGGGCACAGCTTGCAATTCTACCATTGAAAACATCGATTTCTACATCGAGGGAAGATAAGGCTGATAGTCACAGATACAGATTCCATGGAAATTCTAAACATCTTAACAATTTTGCAAGGTTAACTGGCTTCCACACTAGCTTTTTACCTTCTAGATTCCATCAACCTCGTGCATGGTCATAACTTCTAATGGAATAAAACTGAAAGCAAAACTAGAGTAACCCTTAAAACCCACAGAATCCCACTTTTGCTTCTTTCGCATTCTGTTTTGAAAAAAGTGGCTAGTAGCAAAATGACAACAGCCCAAGTATTTCAACGTCATTATCATATTTCATATCCAAATTAGAACACCGTAGTTTTCAAACTTCCTCATCATTATCAACATACAAACTCCACCCCGAGTTAATTTACACTTGAAAAAGACAAAGCTCCGTATAACACACAGATATATGGATGTAACCTATTGTAAAATAAAAAATAAAACCTGGTAAGTCCCAGGGCTCATATCTACAAATTTCAACCTCGGGAATGACCTCAACACACTTCTCATATCCGTCCAGCTTCTTTTTCAAGTAATAAGAAATCAGTTCAACATCAGTTGGAGAAAATCGAAGAAGCTTCTATGGTCATCTGGGTTTCTCTTGAAACTCCTTCCCCAATCCCCTGCCATCACCACACCATCAATACAAAACTTGCCCTTCTCCTTTCCTTTTTCTTCTCTGTTCGTCGTGTTTGTTGTCATGTTAAAAACAATAATAAAGTTTTCTTTCCCCCCTCCCCTTTTTTTCTTTTCTCCCTCTAAGACTACAAACTTCTGTTTAGTACAGTATAGGATCTTTTGCTTTTTGGTTTTGGTCAACATTCGGCTCGGCGGAAATGGAGAAAAAGGGTGGGTAAGTTTGAGGTTTGGGTTCTGTCTGTCAGAAATGAAAGAGATGTGTCTGAATGTAGACTAGGGGCCGAAGTGACTGACAATCGGTACGGACCGCGATCGTCACATGGCGTCCCACTTGGTTTTGGACTCTCTCGTTTTATAATATTTTTACTTTTTAATCTCAATAAAAAACCAAGTTTAATTACAAGACAAGAAATAAAGCACTTGAATGAATCTAGTGGTTTGGACGTACATTCTTTTTACTATTTGCCCCGTCACCCAAACCTTAACAATTAAGTTTTATAAAATAAATTACGGAATTAGTTAACGTAATTCATTTTTTTGATAATAGAATTTTCTTTTTGTTTTTTAAAAAATAACTTACGGTCTGATTTTTCGTAAGTCATTTTTTAAACTTTTTACTTCAAAAAATAAATACTCAAAATAATTTTATTTTGTGAATTTAATATTAATAAAATAGTTTTAATATCATTTTCATCAAAATATTAATTATTAAAATATTTAAAATATATTTATTAATATTTATAATAATATTATATTATATTTTTAATATTATAATAAAATAATTAATTATATTATAATAATATAAGATATTATATTTTTATTTTAATAAATATATAATAAAATTTATATATATTTAATAATGAATAATATTATTTGTATATTTAATATTAATATAATAATATAATAATATTTTAATGAAGATATTTAAAATATACTAATTAATATTTTTAAAATATAATATAACACTATTACTTTAATAAATAATTAATATAATTTATAATATTTTTATTTCACTAAAATATACCAATATTAATATTTTCATTAATAAAATTATAAAAATAATATTTAATGATAAATAAATTATTTTAATATTTAAAATAATAATATTAAGTTTTATGATAAATAATATTATTTATTGTATTTAATATTTATAATAAATATTTTTTAAAAATCTCATCAACTAGTGAAAAAAAAAATTTTAAATAACATTTTCCAAATATCATAAAACGTTTTCCAGATGTTTTTCAGAAAAATGTAATTCATTTTACGGAAAACATTTTCCAAAAAACGTTTTTCAGAAATTTAATTTATTTTCCAGTAATTCAAATTCTAATAATTCATTTTTCAGAAAATCAATTATATCCAAATAAACAGACCTAACCTTCATTTTTTTTACATTCTTTTTTTTAATTAAAAGAAAAAGAAAATCATAATTTCATGATAAGACGACAATGTAGAGTTATTGTACAACCCATGTGAGGGGTTGGATTTGTTGTCAAATGTGTGGTCCGAGACAATTTGATGCGGATTAACTCACATGGATGATGCTGACTCACTACGTATGAAAAAATAAGAACATGTTGGAAATTATTGGACTTTGATGGTCTGAATTTGACTCTTAGCGCAAATTCGTATCCATAAATTATAACAGATTCATACAGCCTAAGAGTTGATTTACTGTCTGGTCTTCTAAAGTTTGGGAATTGATGAACATTAGCCAACAAAACAAATGACGAAACATTACAAAAAAAAAGGTTCTATCTTTTCCTCAGCTCGTTGAAGTTTGCCCTTCACATCCAGCGCTAACTACCTTAGGCCACTGTTTTGAATCGTCCCTATTCAAAGCCGGTGAGCCATTGCTCCATTGCCAGGTCGGACTCGAAAAGCTTCCGATGGGTGCTCTTTTGTTACTAGATAATATGTGATCTCTAAGGCTCTTCACTGACCTGTATCTTCTTATTTCATCTTCATGATCCCAATCTGTGGAGTCCGAACTTCCTCTTTCTAAGCAAATGCTTCCCCATGAAAGCTCCTCGGACCGAGATTTCATCCCCTTGTTCTCTTTTCCGATCGGAATCCTCTTAGATTCACCATTGACATGATTTCCACAAGCATAACTCCGCTTGTAGCTCTTGTCATTGTTGTCCATGATTAATTCAATGGAATGGAGATCACTATCAGCTGAATCATCTGCTTCACACTCTTCTCCACCATTCACCATGACTTCACCTTTATCGACATCTTTCTTGGCTGCTCGACACATTCCAAAATCTATATTCTTCAAATACACTTCGAGCTCTTTGATCTTCTGCAAGTTCGGAGAACCATTGACATTTTCTTCGTTGATTTTGGTTCCTAGGTATGCCTCAAGTTCATTCCTCAACTTTTCGACAACTGCAGTCTTCTCCTCAAACTGATGTTTAGCCTCCGAAAGCTTCATTTGAACTCGCTCCTCGCGTAAGACATCGGCAAACTGAAGCATTTCCCTTTCCTTCTCCACTTCTTCCCTCACTTTAGCCGTCTCTCTTTTCAGTTCTTCTGCCATGGCTCGATCTTCTCCGATTCCTTTAGCAAACTCATCACAGACTTGCTCCAATATTTCCTTTGCCCTCTTCTCACCCTGAAACTCCTTTGTCGCCTTCGACAGAGATGCCTTTGTATCGGCCAATTCTTTTCCGAGCTTCTTGTTCAATCTCTCTGTTTGCCTCCGTAGTTTCTTCTCCACCTCAAGCTCATCCGCTACACATGCTATAGCATCTCGGATTCTGTCGCGCTCCTTTCTCTTCCAAGCTGCCTTTTCTTCTGCAAAATGCCTCATGAGGTGCTCCATTTCATCACAATAAGAACATGGCTCACGGATCAAACGATCAACTCCGGTGCGAGCTCGATCTAGTTCAATGCGCAGGGCAGATATAAGGGACATGGTCGATGAATGTCGCTCTTCGAGACCACATACATGATTCAAAACTTTTAAGAGCTCTTTCGAAGTGGTGAGGCCATTCCGGATGTCCTTTAAACGAGTTTCGGTCCCACTTAGGCATCCAGCATGATTTTTACCTTTAGAATGAGTTTCAGTCTGCATCACGAAGATTCAACTCCAAGATTATTGCAGTGAATTCTCAGTTTGAAAAAAAATGAATAAAGTTAACTGATCATAAATATAAAACAACACAGATGGAACGTCTGATCCGGAATAAATTATAAACACGCAGATTTGAAGCACAAACAAACTGTTGGTTATTAATTAAAAACTTTGGAAATTTTTCATAATTGTTTCATCACCTCTATTAGACTGGCGTTGCCAACGAAGTCCGAACTCCCCAACTTATAATCACTTAATTCAAGCTTATGAGAAACAACCGAAGATCTTCTCTTGTGAGATTCGATTCTGGATCGACCCGTTTTCTGTACAATTCAAAAAACTTCCATTAATTGTTTATTTTAACCCAAATCTTCAATAAAATAAAATAAAAACATACGGATCCCACCTCTGAAATAGGGCTATAAGACGGATCAAACAAACTCGGCGGCAAGGTGTGAGCCATTTTCAAAACTCTGGGAGCTTTTCTCCTCCTATCTTTCTTCTCCAACTCTTCCTTGCCTGGCAGTGAAGATATTTTATTGATCTCCCACAACGTGGCGGCAAGTTTTCTAGCATAAACTGAAGCTTCTTTGGTTTTGGAACCACTCTCCGGTGAACCTGTGGTGGGAAACTCAGCACTCGGGATTGCTAAAGAAGGTGACTTCGTTGAAGCTGCCAAAACCGCACGCTTGAATCTGTATTTTTGGATCAAAGATGAAGAAGATGATGATGA
The DNA here is from genome assembly GCF_006381635.1 of Hibiscus syriacus. NCBI lineage: Eukaryota > Viridiplantae > Streptophyta > Magnoliopsida > Malvales > Malvaceae > Hibiscus > Hibiscus syriacus. The sequence continues at coordinate 1,546,193 of NW_024063513.1, forward strand.
ACAACCACGTTTCCTAATCTTGCATAACCGTTTACCTTTTCCTTCCCCATTTTGTTGTGGTTGCCATGACATTGGTAGTTTTATATATAAATCTATATTTATTTTTTCTGACAACAATTTCGCCTCAAAGTCTGAAACTTGATGACCCAATATCAAGACTTTGAAGTATTTTTCAAGCAAAACTATCAAGATTTGAATTGAAGATCCCCTTTCTAAAGCTAAATGGAAAGTTTTTTAAATGAGAGGTGGAGGGAGGAAAAGATGATGAAAGAAACAAATGAGCATGTTTTCTTTGTTGGCAAGTCCCTAACTTATTGCCTTGAATTCATCAAAGAAAAGCAAAGGAAGTGGACAATCAAAAGATTCTTCTTCTTCTTAAGAATTTTTTTTTACAGAGTAAAAGAAAGATCGGAAGAAAAAAAATTAAACAAAAACGAAATGCGGAATGTTGTTGAAAGATTTGAGTGAGAGAAAGAAAGTGAAAGAATTTGATTCAGAAAACTAAAGAGGGAAAGAAAGAAAAATAAATAAAGTGAGAAAGGGGAGAGGACGTGGCTTAAGACGTGAGACTGGCCTGGGTGCTGTGTTCCGTAATCTCAGCCGGAATGTTCTTTATTAGTATTATTATCCTCAATTATTTTTACAACAAACGTTTGATTTTGCATTTATTATACATTTATCCTCATTCGTTCTTAATTCGCGATCTATGTTATAATTAACAAATATATACTAATATTAATACTCTGTCGTTATATCATTGAAAAAAAATAAATAGTGATAATATTATAAAATTTAAGACTACTTTATAAAAATTGAAAAAATATATGTCATTTTTATGAAAAAATGATATAAAATAATTTCTTCAAAATTTAATCTATTTAAAATTAAATCATTTAAAGAGATTAATCATAAATTTGAATCACACATAAATGTAATAAATATATACCTAATATCAAATACTAGCAACCCTAAACCCACAATGAATATCATTGGTTTTGCGCATAAATATTTCTCTACCGTAGTTAATCGGTTTCTATGAGATATATTGTGCATTAAATTTGTATGTAAATGAATGGGTTGCAAATACTGGATGATAAGAAGTGAAATAGAGGGGTTCAAGACAAAAATACTAAACAAATAAAGGGGGTGATTTGCAAATAATGGAAATAGGGAAAAGTGGGAAAGTAATAATTGTGGACCCGTACATCTCTAACTTTATCGGTCAATAATAAGTAAAAGGAAATTAGGAAATTTATTGGGAGGAGAGGTAGGGAATGTTAAATAGCCCAACCTTTGGATAGCATATAAAAGTATTTATAATTTGAATGTTTCTAACATTTTGAATATATTAAATGATTTTAATGATAAAATATATTATTTTTTTTAAAAAACAACGGTAATATTCAGCGGTTGAATTTGTAAAATAACAGTAAAATTATATATACGTGAGAGAGAGGAAATTGAGGTAGAAGATGAGAAATGGATGGCGTAAAGGGAGAGGTGTTTGGGTTTTCGAGGTCTGCTTGTTGTTGATGATACGTCAGAGAGGAATAGTAGTTTTCAGGGGTGATTTTACCAAACTGACACCCTTTAACCGATTATCTTCCATTATAGCATCCTTTCATCTATATTTTCCGAAATAGCACCCTTTGTGCTGAGATGACGGAAGGCGCATCCCCGGGAACGCGCTTTCCATGAATTTATATTGACTCAGGTGACACGTGTGAAAGGCGCATCCCCGGAGACGCGTCTTTCATTAAATGACTTTAATACCCATCCAATTTTTCCTCAACTACCCCTCCTCCTCCCCCTATATAAACTCCTTCAACCCCTCATTCTTCACATCAAAATCATCTTCTTCTTTCTTATATAATTCAAATTCTCCAAATCTTTGAGTTTTAAATTTCTTATTAGTGGTAAGAAATTTATTTTTAAGATAGTATTTTTTTACATAGTTATTATATTTTATATTAATATAATTATATAAAATATTATTTTTATTAAAATAATATTTATATAAATTATTATTTATTTAAATTTATTAATTAATTATTTTTTTGTGCTAATTATTTTTTTTTCTACAGTTATAATGGAAAGTGAAGTGCTGCTGCGATTAGATGCTAACCATATCTCTAGATATTTTAGCGATATTATCATCAATAATTATTTACTATAATTTCTCAATTTATAATAATAATAACAGATTAAATGTGTAATTATACTAATTTTATTAACTTATGCATCAATATTTTAGTTAAATAATAATAACAGATGACTAGATTGATAATATTTAAATAATTAAGTGATAAAATTAATAGATTGATAATTAAAATAAAAAAATAATAATATAACCATACGGTAATATAATAATTTTATACATTTTTCATATAACTATAATAAAATAAAAATTAGTTTTCATCTATTGTTCTATCCGATTAATGTGGATAATACACTCCACCTTTAACACACATTAAAAAAAATTCATTCGATAATTATTAAATTATAACCGAAACAATTTACATAATATATTACTAATTTATAATAACAATAACAATAAAAATAAAAAATTTATTATTAAAAACATACCACCGTATCACCTAAGTCAGCAAAACCCCGTGAAGGCGCGTCCCCGGGATGCACCTTTCACACGTGTCACATGAGTCAACATAAATTCATGGAAAGCGCATCTTCGGGGATGCACCTTACGCCCCTCACAAAGGATGGTGCTATTTCAAAAAATATAAGTGAAAGGGTGCTATAATAGGAGATAATCGATTAAAGGGTGTCCAGTGTTTTCAGGATCCCATTCCACGGCTACTTGTTAACTTGTAACTTTATCAACAGTACAACCGGCATCCGTTGATGTTATCTGTAATTGATTCTTATGGTGACACCTGTCCGTTCATCCTTGTGGGCTTCAATGTCTTTTGCTGGGTTATCCAATGTTTCAGAGGCCTCTTTTGGGTTGACAGCCATATAACGGTTCTTTTCCTAGGGCAGCCCAAATTATTTTTAGATCTACGATATTTTTTACATTGCATAAAACTCATCTCGTCAAGTTAAGGTGATTAATTTTAATAAAAAATATTTTTTGTTCAAACATTTACATCAATGTGATAAATTTTAACAAAAAAAAATATATTTTGTTAGAACTTGTCACTTTGAGATCACGAGTTTGAACAAAAAATATTTTTTTATTAAAACTCGTCATCTCGATGTGAAAAATCTCATAAAAACTGTAAAAAATACGGTAGGTCACAAAATAAAAACTCAAGTGCCCTGGGCTAAATAAAAAAACCATATAATAGAAGATGACAGAAACAATAGCATTAGATGGATCCGAATTCTCTCGTTTGTGTTTGTGTTAGTTGTATCTTACAGGCTGAAAAATATATATGTAATTAATTACAAGTATAGTTATACTAAGTATTATTTTTGATCAAAATATAGTAAATTGTTAAAAATATATTGGATAATGTAAGTAAAATAAAATTCAACCGAAAAAAAGACTAATAATCCAGATTACCGTTGAGATAATATTTTACATAATCCAAGGAAGGTAAAGAGAACAATAGTTTTAAACAAAGAGAAGTAGAAAAACACAAAATATGACTAGTATTTAAAAAGAAAATTACAAATGAAGACTAGTATTTAAAGTAATCCTCGTTCCTTCCTTTAAACCCGATTTGCCCAAAAGTAAGAGTGATGAAGAGTCCAAGGTGCCATAATACCAACCACAACCTGTTCATTTTATCCAAAAAAACTAAATTCAATTAAACTGTTAATGCCCAAATTAGACGAGTAATAGTTATCATAAATTGTTCTTAAACCCAACAGTTGCAATTCTTACCAGAACTGGGAAGTAAGAGCCGGAGGTGTGGGGAAGTGAGCGAGCTCAGTTCCAATGCTATCAAAGAAAAGGCCAGTCAAGCTCTTCCCATCGATCGCCGGTATGCTGGATGGAGCTAGCCACCCAATCAGCCCAAATCCTATCACGTTGAAGTCCCTACGTAGCCAGTCCCTCTCGAAGCTTCCCCACGTTTTCAAATCAATGTAATTAATCACCGTTCACCACTAATACATTTCAGTAAATCATCCATTGATCCAGACTTACCATGTAAACCTGCCCCCTGAAGCACCAGCTAGCCTCAAAGGGTTCCTAGCAGTCACCCCGGATCTCAAAAACCCTGCAATTGTACACCCACCAAATGCTGATTTTACTCTAGGAATGCCTGATGGCAAACGATGGGCTTTTGTTCCCCTAAAGGACGGTGGGTACGTACCTGAAGAGAGGGGGGGTTTCCTTGATGGGGATGACAGCGAGGTGACGGAGCCGCCGAGGCCGACGACGGTTGATGGGGTTGCGAATGTGGCTGCCATTTTTGGCGTATGGCTGATGTGCTGTCACAGATTTGGTACCTAAGCTTGTGTGCTTCAAACGAGAGACGCGGATTTTTTCTTTATGGACTACCCAAGATTGCGTGGATGAGTGATTGCTCAATGGCTTTGAGACACGCCGGAATTCAGTGGATAAAGTGGACCTTGTCTTTGCTTTGTTGGCTGATGATACTACCACTAAATGGATTACGTTTTGATATTCCGATCAATTTTTCCTTTTGCATATATTGTATTCATTAAATTTGGATTTTTGGTTACGATTTTGACATTTATGCTATAAAATTAAAAAGTTTAAATGTATTTATTATTTTAACTATTCATCTTCTTATAAATTATTACGCAAATAATTCTTATTCTCAATTTGATATTTGAATTAGATATATATTTTTCAAGTTGATACAAGAAAAAAAATTACTTTAACATCGATATAGAGATTTTAATCTTATCTATTATTTTGGTGTTTTTAATATAAATTTATTTAAAAATATATACATATAATGATAGACTCATTGACATTCAAATACGTGATTTAATCTTTATATTATCTCATCATTAAAAATATTTTTAATAAAAATATAAAAATAATAAATGAAATTAAAGTTTAAGTACCAACTTAAAAATAAAAATTATTTATATACCAACTTAAAAGAATGTGTTTAATCTTATTAAACATATATTTAAATCAACTAAAAATTATAACTATTTGAATTCAATGGTTAAATTATTTTAAAATATAATATCTTGTATTAAAATATTATACTCTAAAATTTAAAATCAAACTTTTAAATAATTTTATTTAAGCAAACCATCATAATTTTTTTTATTAATCTAGGATAATTATAAGTTTTAATAATTTTTAATTATTTGACAATAAACATGTAAATATCATTTCATCACTGATACTCAAACTTAAGATTTATATGAATAACAATCATCAGGGTCGAGGTTAGATTTTCGAGAGCCCTGTATAAATTCTTATAAATGTGCCCCTATTTTCTAAATATATTCGATTTCGAGATAATAATAGTGGCGTTTTATGACAAACGCCGCAATAAATCCATATATAGTTACGTTTTTTTAAATAAAATCTCAATATAGAATCTATAGATATACTTTTTTAGGGACTATTTTTTAGGATCCTGCTCCGTCGTGCAGTTCGCACCACCCCAGCCACGGCACTGACAATCATGTCTTCAACATTTATAAAATCTTCAACTTAATATATATATTTTTTTATAAAAGGCATTTTCCTAATTGGTTCACATGTTTGGACCGTTTATAAAATGATAAATTCCCTTTGTAAGTTCCTTGTAAGTGGACTGGAGGTTCACCCCATTGAGATATGAGCAGAGGTAGTAATCGGGCGGATTCTCGTAGTTTTAGATTGAATTATTTAAAGTTTAGATTTTTTTGTTTTCTTTTATTGGATTTTTTTTTTCGTTTGAACTTTTATGTATTCGACTTTTTATATATTTTTAAATAAATTCATTAATAAGAAAAGTCTCGAAAAAACATAGATAAAAGAGATTATTATCAAATAAGGATTCATTGTTGTTCTTAAAGGTTATGAGTTTGAGCACCAGTTAGGGGTGTATTTGGTTCGGTTTAATTTTAAGTAAAAAACCGAATCGAACCGAAATAAATGGGTATTTAAAATTTAAACCGAAATCGAATGGTTAAAAACCGAATTATGTGAAACCGATTTTTTCGGTTCGGTTGGATAATGTTGTTTTTTCGGTTCGGCTCGTCGGTTTTTCAATAAAAAATTCACTTGAAACTATAAATTCAAAAAAAATTGTCTATTCAGTTCAATATGGAACAAGTGGGTTCCATATGGAAAACCCGAACCGAACCGAATCAATATAATTGAATCTTTAAATCAACCCGAAACCGAACCGTTTAAACATAAACCCGAACCAAACTGATCTGTTTTACTCGGTTCGTGTCGGTTTTCTCGGTTTCATTTCTCAATCCTAGCACCAGTGACTGCAGCAGAGTGATTGAATATTCATTGTCAAACGGTTTAGAGTATTTAGAATAATACTATTTTGTAATTACTTTAGCTTAATAAAAAAATAATAACACAATTAATCAATTTAATGGTAAATCATATGTTTAGTACCTAAAGTATCATTTTTAGTTTGTTTTAGTTCATAAACTTTTAATTTTTTTTAAAACCATACTTAAAATAAAATAAAACTGATAATTTATGTACTAGATGCATAGTTTGCCCTAAATGTAATTCCCACTAAATACTAGCTATAAATGTAAAAACCTCACAAGTTATCCCAGCTTAACATGATAGTCGAAACTCTTATCCTTAAAGTTTATAAACCAACTCTTAGATATTAGTTCTAAATCCTCATTTCATAGTCTTGGTGGTTATAAATAAGTTTTAAATTTCATAAACCAACTTATATCAGTATTAGTGGTTAAAAGAATCGTTGTTGTTCCTAGAGGTCATAAGTTCAAACACTAGTAACTGCAGTAGGATAATTCGACATTTATTATCGAATAATTAAGATTTATTCAGAACAAATACTATTTTATAATCCTTTTAGCTTAATAAAATGAAAAAAAAAATCTCCACTAAACCAACGAATGAGTCGCATTTCATCATCGGAAATAATTTGTGAAGTTTAATGGTAGCGGTAAGAGTTAAGCACCAACTTCTTCGTTCGGATTTATTAACTAATAGCCTATTATCTAATCACTAACAGGACCCTCCCGCTATCTTCAATTATTTACTTTGATTCAACATCAGAATCTAGACACTCTACTATTGATAAGTTTATAACAATATTTACCATTAAATTAGAGTTTAGGTTACGTCAATACATATTTGATTATTTTTTAATTTCAAAAATATTTATAAATTCGAGTCAAACTAAATTTATTTAATGGCATAAACTGCTATGGTTCCCACTTCACATCCCCAAACACAACTTAATTACTTGGATGGTTTTCCTCGATAGGTTTCCTACAAAAGAAAGGTTGCAACGCATGAGACTTCTTAATGACTGCAAATGTGTTTTCTGTGGTTCTACTATGAAAACAAGGAACCATCTTTTCTTCGAATGTCATACTGTTGCTTCTTTATGGGCTGCTGATTTCTCTCTAAATGGGTTACGTCTTTTGTCATAGAATGATTTCCTTGCTTGGGTTACTGCTAATTGGAAGGGTAAATCCCTTCTTACATACATTTTGAAGATTGCTTCCAATGCCCTTATTTACACCCTGTGGGAAGAAATAAACAAAAAGATTTTTCAAGAACGATCAAGGACCATTGAAGATCTGATTCATGCCATTAAGGAAACTGTTGGTTTTCAACTAAGGGGTAGAAACCTTAATAGATTAGATATTGTTAATATTACTCTTTGTAACAATTGGGGTATTATTTGATTGCTGTTATTTTTTGTATGTAGAGCAATCCTTCTAATCTGAACTCTGTTTTTGTAACAGTACCTGCTCTTTGGGTAATAAAAAGAATGAATTATCCAAAAAAATAAATTTATTTAAATTTAATCTCAAACTTTTTAGATTCAAATTTTAAGTTTTGATTTATTGCCACTTCTAATTAAGATAATATTTGTAATGTTACAAGTACATTACAAAAACAATCATAGTTATAATAAGCATTAAATAAATTTGAATGACTAAACTTTTACTTTAGTCATAGTTGATGTTAAGATTTTGAGTTTGATCGCAAATAATATTTTCTCATTTTTTTCTTGCATGTATATATATATGTGGCAAAATGGTGTGAAGCGTGTAAGGATTGATTCTAGTAAATAAAAGAAATTTATTCATCCACACCCATATTATTTAATTATTTATACAATAATGAAAGGTTAAATGAGTTTGTTAAAATTTTAGTTTAGTTCTAATACACATCTTTTTAGAAGAAAAAAAATTAGGTTATATGGGCAAAAATAACGACCAAAACGCTCCACAGACGGCAAAAATGGGTGATACAAGAGCCGGGTCGTTCGGGCCGAGCAAATCGACCCGAAAGGGTGAAGGCAAGAACCAGTTGCTTGAAGTTTCCATTTCCAAAACTTTTGAACAAATGGGTATTCCTTGGTTGTAAACATCCACGGCTGAGATTAATTCCGTCGCCATTGGTAAAGAGCTGTCATTGAGCTTTAGCGGTTGGAGATCGGGAAACGGAAATGCGTCGGAGAAGAAGGAGCGGTGACCGGAGGGAAACGTGGAGATGACTTGTTGCATACGTGGTTGATTGACAGAAGGTCACGTGGAGTAACAAATGTTATGCCATAGGTTTTCTTCTGTAGATAGGGAACGCAAATGAGAGGAAACGCAGGCGGTAGAGGCTAGATTGGGACCGCCGAGTCGTGTGAGGATGAGAGCTCGGACTATATCGGAATGAAGGCCGGCGATCGTCTCATCGCGGCGCTAACAACAGAAGAGGAAGACGGAGGGGAAGCCATTGGCTTTAGGTTTCGTAACAAGTCTTAGGACAGCTTTTGCTAGGGACAGCTCTTTCGGTAGTCTCTTTGGAAAATATTTCGTCCTTTAAAAGCCACAAGACGGGCAAATGGCCAAACTTTGTCCTACATACTAACTATAGACTCTAATTTATTTATTATTTTATTTACATTTTAAAATATAAACACTTATAAACAATACCTACACAATAAAAGTTTATCATTTTATTTGTATGATTCATTTTTAATTTTACTTTGGGTGATTTATTTTTAGTTGTAAATTGATATTGGTACTTTTATAACGTATAAATAAATGTAAGTTTAAATATATTTAAATATATTTTATTTCTGGCTTAAATGTATATTTGACTCCTGAAGTTTAAAAAAATTAATGTGACATTTATCTTATTTTGGATCAATATGACCTTTTAACTCGAAAAAAGAACTTAATGTGACTATTTGACTAACGTTTTTCGTCATTGACCAAAATTCCGTTAATTCCTGCTGATATAAATTGGGTAAATTGCACCATCCATCACTCAACTATTTTCTTCTCTTCTATTTTGGTCACTAAAATCTAAAAGTTTTCAATTTCAAAAACCCTAGAGACTTCAGGGACTAAGGCTGTAGTTAACTCATTTTACCCCCATAAAATCTAAAAGTTTTCAATTTCAAAAACCCTAGAGACTTCAGCGACTAAGGCTGTAGTTAACTCATTTTACCCCCATTTCTCTAACTTCTTCCTCTCCTCCTCACCGACTGAAACTGGAAAAAATATAACTTATTTTTTTATTTAAAAAAAGAAGATAGAAATCAAAGAACGGCGTTATCATCGATCAACGACCTAACAACCATTTCGCCCGCACGACTCCATTCCAAACAAAGTTGCGATTCTCGCCCGTGTATACATTCCTTTCTTTCTTCGAATTTTCAGTTCTTTTCCTTCTCTTTTGTTTTTGTTTTCTGGTGCAGAACAATGGAAAGGGTTTTCCAGTTTTCTTAAACCCTTCTCCAGCTTTCAGCAATGTGTATGAATTTGGAATTTGTGCTTAAACTATATCTTGAAATACATGTCTAAAGAATTTTGATTTGTTAAAAATAGGTTTGTAAAGTTTTCACATTACAGTGTTTGATCTTTAAATTTAACCTTTGATAACATGTGTCACTCTCGTATCTTTTTCAAAAACTTTATTTTAAAAAAATAATATTATTAATTTAAAAGAAAACCTAAATATTTTCAGAAATTATAAAAAAGACCCAAACACCTTAAAATTTCTCCTTCTAACCCAAATTATCATCCATCTTCGGTTATTATCGGTCGTCTTCACCGCCGTTGAACGGTTACCCACCCGTCATCGTCATCGTTGCCGCCGACGGTGGTGTCATTGAAATGGAACAGAAACACCGAACACCATTTCATCTTTCGGGAACTCCTCATCCTATGAAATCCAAGCCAAATTTACCCACATAGGATTGAGTCCAACTTGAAAACCTATAATCGCAAGTCTCAAGAAACAATATTTAATTTTATTGTAAAATTGTCACAAAGATAATAAAAAGATGATTACATTTAATTTTAATATAAAATAAATATCATATCGTTATTATTGTTAATTGAGATGATATAATATATCAAAATTAATAAATAATATTTAATATATTTTTTAAAATTATTTGAGATGATACAAAGGACAAGGCATTTTCCAGTTGTAAATACTTGGCGGCAGTGTATAGATATTTATACGTTCGCCACCAATTTCACAGGAAGAAAGCCATTGCCAATGGACACTCTTTCAGGGGTTGCTTTCATCACCAACTGTAATAGTTCTCCATATACAAGATTCTTTCCCCATCCTCGCCCTCAAAGACCTCCATTTTCTAGACCCCAAACTGTACACGTCTTAAAAACAAGCTCTCCTCCAGGTAACATCTTCACACACCTCCTCACACTTCGTATTAACCCATTGGATTTTGTGTTTTATGGTTATTTGGGTCATATTTGGCGTGGGTCTCTTTTCAAATCTAAGTTCTTTGACTTACCAAAATCAATTTTTTTAGGGGATTATCATTGAATTAAATTTTTGTCCAGGAGCTTTTTCGTCTAAGGACGAATGTTTTATTGGATCTACTGTACTGCCTTTTACTTTATGATGAATTTTACTGTTTGATCATGAAAACCATGGCTACTAATTTCATGAAATCGTATTCAATTTCGCATGCTGCAATTTCTTTATCATCATATCCATGAAACCATTCATGCAAATAAGTGAAATTTTCACCCACCAGTTTTGGCTTAGATTTTGATAAGATTTTAGTGTATGAGTTATACATGCTTGATTATATATTTATTTGACATTATAATTGCTGACTATAGGTGGTAATTTTTCACTTATCTTATATTTCAATAAAATTTTCAGTGAGTGAATCTGTAGAAGAGAATGTTCTGGAGATGTTCTTCAGGGATAGAGAAGTAAATGGCGATTTTATTTCAAAAGTTTCAGACAAGCTATGGCAGAGGGAGGTCCTGAAAGTTGTTGATACCAATGCCATTGAACCAGAAGATATCGCTCAGCAATCTGAGCAGGTACAAATATAGTATTTCTTTACTTTATATTGCTTACGAATTTAGTTTAACATGTCGGTTTGCCATGTGCAATAATATTAAATCCTCAACTCCCTTAGCCTAACCTCTTCTGTGTTCTTGTTTGTCATTATAATACAAGAGGGACGGGTTGCTTTTTCTTGGAAGGAGGAGAGGGGTGGGGTTTTTTTTCCTTTACTTGTGTATATACTCTCCATGTTTGCATATTTTTCTGCATATTATTTTGTTTATGAAGCTGAATAGCTGATTCAGTTCACTTGTGCTATTGATTATAAATATGTGTAGGTCATTGGAAGTGATGATGATAGTGGGTTTTTGAAGCTGTCAACCACTCAAGAATGGTTATCAGGTGACAATTCTGCACCAAGGAATAAGAAAGCCATTGCCAAGGTTTACTTTTTTATTATAATCCTCCCTCATTCCCCCATGTCTGGTTATCATTTTATTATCATTTTACAGTCAAAGTGACTCACGTGTGTTCGTGAGACTAGTTCTTGCCAAAAATAATTTGGCTGTCCTTGGTTATCTCAAATAGAACAGAATCCAATGGATAAAGGCCTATACGTCCCCTGTATTTATTAACTTTGGGAAAAGGCTTGTCAACCATATGAAATAGGTCACTATTTTTTGTTACTAACCCATGTGTATGAACAGGTGTTGCGGGATGACAGCGAAAGAAGGAAGAAACTGAATCTTCTAAATTATGAAGCTGTATGCCACTCTTCAGATTTCTCAGTTAGTTGTAGGGGTTTATTTTTCTATCTGAAGTTATTTCTGTAATGTATCAAGGACTGAAAAACTGGAAAGATGTTTTAGTTGCATAATGTGACCATATCTTGCATCAGACAATTGTTAAATTGTTTTGAAAGGTAATAAAATGCTAATTGTTTGTCATTTGATCCCCCAGCTCAAGAGGGAATTGATGCTTTTATCTATTGGAATTGGAACGGCATGCAGCGGGTACTGTTTGGTAGTGTTATCACTTCAGGTAAAGTACTGGGTGGTGATGTACAAATTTCAGTGATATGTATATTTGATCAGTTGTGCCCTGTTTGAAACCTGGAAATGAATCTGGATTGGGGTTCTTTTCAGGTTAGTTGCTACATTTGTAATTAGGTCATTTCTGTTGAATCAACCTTGATGACCTGAGTGTGGCAAGCATGTGTTTGTAGTGAATTTCTAGAACCAAAGAGGTAATTAGTCGAGGTTTAAGCCCCCTTCTTTCCACATGTTTACGTATATGATATGTTTGGACTGGACAGATCCCATTCTTATCTTATTAGAAGAAAACATCGCAGTCATGGTTCATCAGCTGGAGTAACAGGAGGATGATTTACGCCAAGGCACAGTGACTTTTTTGCCGTTTAAATTATTAGGGGCCTAATAAAATTTTAAATTTTAATCCTCTAAAATTATTTCTGCACGATTTTTGAATTGGATAACCCGATTAGCATTTAGTTGATGATATCTTTTATTCTTGCAAGCCCAACTTACGGACATATGGTGCTCATATACTAATTGCTTGAGGGAAGGATGAGGAGAGAACCAATTTATTATTGTTTTTTCCACCATGTTAGTCATCTTAGCCGAATGCTTTAACCTAGTACATTTTCTGGGCAGCTGTGTATACCTCCAGCTCTTATATCAACAAGCGGACAACTTATCTCAGGAAATGGTTCCTCAGATTTTCAAGCAGAAGAAAGCTAAAAAGTACCTCTAATAACTTGATTTTGTGATCACTCTTTTCATAGTAGTAGTATGCGAATCCTTTTTCTCTTCGATTGAATTCAACAATATTCGTTTTCTTATTTCAGAATAGGAATACGAAGCGAGGACCTGCAAGACTTCTTTGAGAGAACGATTAAGGGTAGCGGCATTGCTCTTTCTTCTCCCAGACTAGTGATCCCGGCTGCTGTATATGGACTGTGGATCCTGTCCCATAAATTTTTGGCCAATGATTTCTTTGATTTCCAGGTAGGTTTTAGACACTTTGTCCTTCTTTTCCCCCTGATATTAACCTGTTGAGCAATATCCTGCATACAGTTAGTTATTATGTTGCTCTGACTTTTCATTTCTCTTTACACATATTTGGATATAGATACGAGGATAAGACTCTCCAAGGATATTCTAAATACATGGAAAAAGAAAAATTAAGCATACCATATCCGACACTTACAATCGAGTTCCAGTAACATAGAAAAAGATGACCTGTTTGTGAAATTCGAAAAACAGGATTGAAGTTTGAAATATTGCAAAAAGTACTTTGTACCGTCATTAATAGTTTTTGGTATTTATTCTTCATAGATTGTGCCTGCAATGCTTGGGATGCTTGCATACAAAGCAGCTGCTCTTGTTCAAGTATACAGGGACAATGAAGACCTGCAGTTTCTCTTTCCGGAAAACGAGTAACAGTCTAGTAACGAGTCTCCAATTATAGAACACTCAAACTAGTTTTTGGTATTTATTCTTCATAGATTGTGCCTGCAATGCTTGGGATGCTTGCATACAAAGCAGCTGCTCTTGTTCAAGTATACAGGGACAATGAAGACCTGCAGTTTCTCTTTCCGGAAAACGAGTAACAGTCTAGTAACCGAGTCTCCAATTTATAGAACACTTCAAACACTGAACTGATCACTCACCATTCGGTCGGAAATTGAGCTACCTTTGATGATTCCGGCAAGTCAGCCATCCAAACAACTTAGTAATTCATTTTCTACTTTCATGGGCTGATTCGAGTAGGATTGGAGTTGCATACATTAGCTTGCGAGAACGGATGAATGCCGAATGCGGAATTGCTACTTAAGCCTTGAAGCTCCTCCATTTGACCGTTTTGAGGTTTTAATGTATATATTTCTAAGCTCCAAGAATGAATATGATGCTCAAAATCCATGTATTTTTTGGTAGTGTGATTCAGTTGGCATTCAGCTATTCATAATCCATTGGCGTTTGGTCTTTTTGCCGAATGAAAAAATGGATGTTGCAAAGCCAATTCTCTTTTAATTTTCATATGAATTTTATTTTGAAATAAACTCAAATATGAAATATAATCTTTTAAATAATTTAAAATTCATATCTTACCTTAAATAAATATTGTATATTTATTTTTAGAATAATTTAATATTAATTTTGTAAAATTAAGTAAAAATTTTAATAAAATTTTATTCCCAAATAAAATGGGAAAGTAATCGTATTTATTTTTCAATTTTAATAACAATTTAACTTAAACACTGCTTTGTTTTTGTACAATTTTAACGCATTTATTGTACTGCTCATTATTCATTACCTAGGCATGGGGTATTGTGTTTTATTCTTCTTGATAGTTAATTTACGGATTTTAAATATTTTTTGAGATGGCATAGAATTTAAGTTAAAAGGTTAGAATGAAAAATCTAAGAAAGGAAAACTATTAAACTAATGTCGGTGATTAAAATGAAAACTATATTTACCCTACAAATTATTTGTTAAAAGGTTATTTTTTTTGTCTTTTCACCTTAGTTAATTCGAATTAACTCGTATCACATATCAGACTTTGATTAATTACTTGATTTATTTAATTAGGGTCTATCTGATATAACTTTTTTTTTATAAAAGAAAACGACTTTTAAAAGTGCTATACAAACAAATTTTTAAAAGTAATGCACAAAAGTATAATTTAAAATTTAACTGTTTAAAATTACTATTAAAAAGTCAGTTCGAAAAAATAATTATAGACATTATGTTATAAATTAAAATATAAAAAATATATTTTATAATAACTCACTATTAATATTTTAATATATAAACCATGAATTTTATTTACTTTTTAAGTAATTAAAATAAATTATTTTTTAAGTATGTTAGTATTAAATTATTAAAATAAAATATAAATACATAATTGAGTGGAGTTTATTCATTAATAAGAGTAAAATTATAGTTTAATTTTAAATAAAAAAACTAAAATTCATAAATTTTATGATTGATTTAAAACAATTGTCTAAACCGTAATATTCTTTCAACTTATCTGACATTAATTTTATGATAAAAACGAAGTTTTTAACTAAAAAAGCTGCATTACAAATGGAATCAACTCCGCTCTTTTAAACATTTACTTAATCTAATATCTCCCTCTCTTACCCTAGATCCAATCTGTCCTCCCATGATGCTCTCTAAGAACTCCGGCCGCGGTCACCGGGGATTGCAAGAATCGATGTACTCAGTGATCTCTCTACTCTTCATTTTAGTTGCTTGCGTCGAACTTTGCGATGCCGCCGCCGCCATCGACGTCTACCGTCTAATCCAATACGACATGTCTGGTTCCGCTTTCGGATCTCGTTTCGCTGCCCTCAACCACCATGCTGCCTCCTTGCATTTCCCTCCTGGCGCTGATCTTTCCAGAACCGTCCTCATCATTCCTCTACGTGAACTAAACATCACTTTCGTCCGAGGTTCACTTTCATCTCAACAATTTAAGTTCTTAGCCTTTTTTTTAATTCAGAAAACAATTAGTTAAACCTTTTCTTTTGGCTTTTGACAGATTATATTAACCAGAAAAAGCTGTTAGGAGGATTGCTATTTTTGCTTCCTGAAATATTTAACCCTGGAAATGGAGGGAACAAGCAAGTTCATGAAAGAGAGAAACTGAAAAACGTGTTGGCAGAGCTTGAACGGTTACTGATACATGCAAATTTACCTGTGAGTATAATAGAGATAATAGTTCTTATGGTTAAATTTACCTCCATGCAAAAGTAATGCGTCTATATCCCTACGTAAGTTTCCATGTTAATTTGGTTTCTTGGTAACTGAAGCTTCCTCATTTGTTAAACTAATTTTCATTAAGATCTGGGTTCTGTAAACTTGACACTTTAAAGGATTAGATTTTCTCGTTTGGAGCTTTATTTTGTCTCTGTTGAATGAGACTGAATCAAGTTTAATGTTTTTCCATATCTAGTCATTTATTAGCTTAACTAAAAGACTTTGATTCCAATTCCTCGCACCATGCTTCCGTCTTAAGTGGATAACTGTTATTGTCATATCAATTAATTGTTTGATTGGAAAATAGCATAAACCTTGAAAGTTCTTAAAACCTGCCAGAAATATGTAATTCAACACCAGTGCTTATAAACAGGATTTGAGCTCATCTTTTTCTATTTCTTTTCTTGGATCTTTGGTAGGCTGTTTCTAAAAATTAATTATACAAGGATAGTTACTTAGATTTCATACATGCTAGTGTCCAAAAGGGCACTATCCTCCTATGTTCCACTAGTGTTGTCAGATAATGAAGATATCTGTCCTTTCTCAGTTTTCAGATTCTTTGCATTGTATGAAAATGATATTTGGAATTTAAATCCAAGTTAATAGTGTTCTGGCGACTCCAAATGAAGTCTCTGTTACTAAATCATTTTAAGGGAGTAAAATTACAGGAGGACTTTGCTAATTCTCAACTCTTGATTTCTTTTATTATTTATTTGTTTGTTTGATTTTTTATATCTTCTTTATGGTGGACGACCATAACTTTATTTTGGGGATTTTGTGCTGCAGTATCCTGTCTATTTTGCTTTTGAGAACAATGAAATTGATACTGTGTTGGCGGATATCAAGAAGAATGATGCAACCGGTCAACCTGCTACTGCAACTACAGGAGGGTCAGTTTATAGTTTTTTCAAAAAAAATTTAAAAAAATGATACTTTCTATTCAAGTGTTCTGTATATTCCTGTTTGGTACTAGGAAACTGGCTTACCTCTTTTTTATGAGGTAGAAAACATATTACCTGGATACTTGTTTTATATCTCAAAATATTGTAGAATGATCATTTTCCAGCTAGACACCCAAATAAGTGGTCCCTATTTTTGTTCATTTTGATGTTGAATTGGTAATAAAATACCTTTTGCTGTCATTGTTAATGTTATTCAAACTCTTGTGAAAAAATGCAGATACAAGCTTGTTATCCCAACACCTGAACCGAAGAAAGTTGCATCTCCCACCATCACTAATATTCAGGTTTGTGTCTATTTTTACATAGTAGAGAAAAATCACGACTTGTATTCTAGCTGCTCTGCTTATGTACAATAATATTGAGACATATTAACATGCGGAATTTACCAACCCTTGGTTTTGCTTTTATCATATGAAAGAATACTAGTTGTGGTTTAAAAGAAAGAACTATATTGTCTTCTGACTGGAGACAATAGAAATGTATGATCGCTTCTGGAAATTACATTGCGTTTTTTTCACTTGTTGCTTGCCCCATCTTCATATTATATTTTTGGCTTGGAAAGATATTTCGACTTCAGATATTGGTATGTTTAATTTTTCTTGCGCTAGTTTTATTGCATGTATTATCTGGGGAATTTTGAATATGCTATTAATGGAGTTTTCCAGAAGAAGTTTTCACACTGCTAATTATGATTTGATAACAGGGGTGGTTGTCTGGATTGAAAGCTGATGGAGATATGAATCAACTTCCAACCATTGCTATTGTGGCATCTTATGATACTTTCGGGGCTGCTCCTGTGCGTATTTTATTATTTTTCACTAAGGAAAATCAGCTTCAATTATCCAAATGAAGATGTCATAAATTATTTTAAATGTGTAGGCATTATCAATGGGAAGTGACAGCAATGGGAGTGGCATTGTGGCGCTTCTTGAAATAGCTAGGTTATTCTCTCTCCTCTATTCAAATCCTAAGACAAGAGGAAGGTACAATTTACTTTTCGGCCTGACATCTGGTGGACCATATAACTACAACGGAACTCAGAAGGTGATTCATTTTCCTCGATGAACTGAAATTTTATCATCTCTTTCAATGGCTTGGATATCTTTCTAGTTACTTTTGCTGTCATTTTTGTTGCCCTGGTCATGTGAGTATCATATTCTGTGCAGTGGCTTCGTAGTTTTGATCAGCGTTTACGCGAGAGTATTGACTATGCTATTTGCTTAAATAGTATTGGTTCTTGGTATAATGAATTGTGGATTCATGTTTCTAAACCTCCAGACAATGCCTACATCAAGCAGATTTTCGAGGTAAGCTGCTATGTTACCTGGACTCTTCATTTTTCATGAAGTATCCGTGTCCGGCACTTGTGTCTGACGCTTGGATGTGGGGATATGAAAAATATAGCCAGACCCATGTGCAACACTGACATCTGAGTCAGAGTAACACATGTAAGCTGGCAGCATCTTATTGGGGGTGGCTCCCTGGTTGTATCGTGTTCTTTCTATGGTTAATAAAATCTTAAGGCACTCTTTTCCTCCTTCCGCTGATTAAGGAGCTTCTCTATAAGCTCCTTTAATCATGAAGGAGGTTTTTAACGAGGCCTGCAATTCCTATCAAAAAAAAAGCTGGCAGCATCTTGAATAATAGGTCTTGAGTGCATCATATTACATTTTCTTTCCATTGTTCAGAATCTGATAAATGGTGTTATTGAAGGGTTTCTTGAATGTGGCAGAGGAGTTGGATATCAAAGTTGGCTTGAAGCACAAGAAAATAAACATCTCCAATCCTCGAGTGAGTTGATATATGTATAATTGTATATGTTAAGTTTCAATGTTTTAAGCATCTTCTGTTACCATTTTCTGAAAATAAGAATTTTATTATAATCAACTTCATCTATGAGAGACCTATGAAACTTTAATTTGATGTATCTATGAATTAATTGTTTTTGTGGTTTTCCAAAATTCAGCTGTAACCACTTTGCTCTTTATGATCTGTGGTCTGTTTTGGTCTGAACATCTTTTCTGGCAATGGTTAACTTGTTATTGAAATAAATCTGTTAAATCTGAACTTTTTGCTATTGTTGGTAACATATGAATTTACCGATAGATATCGCTCATGAAGGAACAGTACATCTGTTTATCTGAACATTCTGTGGATAGATGTAAGAATGCTATGTTCTTGCAATTCTGCTGTTTAGATCTGGTAATAGAACTGTTGATTTGCTGTAGGTAGCTTGGGAGCATGAACAGTTCTCAAGGCTGAGAGTTACCGGAGCCACTCTATCTCAAATTCCTGTTGCTCCTGAACTCCTAGAAAGCACTGGAGGTCTGTTTGATAGCAGGTAATATTTTCAGACTCGAGCCCTTATTATAAAATTGCCATAGTGTCTTTATGGTTGAGATTAGTTGCTGCGAGCTTTGACTATTTGCAGACAATTTGTGAATGAAACTGCAATCACTAGAGGTGTGAAGTTAGTTGCTGAAAGTTTTGCGGTAAGATCAAATGACCTACTTGTATATATTGATTTAATTTTTTGAATGCCATTCTTGTGATAAAATGAGTTTGTACTTGTATAATCATTTTATAGAAGATCAGTTTGGTGCTAAGTTTCGAAGCTTGTTTAAAGTCCAAGTGGGCAATGGAGAGAGTATCCGATTTTGGTTTGACAGTTGGGCATTAGATTCTCCTATTAAAGTTGTTTTCCCGAGATTATTTGCTCTTTCTTTGAATCAGAATGGAAAGTTAATTGAGTTTGGTGAGTTTCGATCAGCAGGTTGGTCTTGGTACGTTCAGATGAGAAGAAACTTGTGTGATTGGGAACTGGATCAGTTTTCTAACTTAATGGCTATCATTCATAATATTAGTCTTTCCCAAGAGTCGAGACATGGTCTGATCTGGAGAGGAAATGGGGAAGGTATTTATTCAGTCAACTCTTGTGTGAAGTTATTCTACTATGATTCGGCAGCTGAGACTTTTTGGTTGAAAAACATTTGGAGGGGATTGATGCCTCCAAGAGTGGAGACTTTTATGTGGCAGGTAGTGCATCAGAAAGTCTGAATTATAAAAGCGAGGGGTTTCGAGGATTGTAGACATTGCATGTCCTTTTTGTAAAAGGGAGATCAAATCTTCCTCTCATTTATTCTTCACCTGCTCTGTGGCGTGGTCCCTATGGAATAAGTTTATGAATATTTGGAAAGTTAGTTCGGTTCTACATGGCAATGCTTAAAGTTTTTTATTAGCTTGGGATGATTTGGTGTCTTATTCATCTATTTGGTCCTTTATTCTGGGAGTTGTTTTTTTTGGACTATTTGGAAATTCAGAAATGCCATTGTGTTTGAAGGGGGATTGTTAGATCAGATTGATCTATTTTTTATGGCAAGATTTAGGCTCGCTTCTTGGTTTTTAGCTAAGTTCAAGGATGTGTCTATTTCTAAGGTCTCTCTCATTAGTGATCCCTCTATTGGGGATTTATGCTCTTCTTCCAGGAATTCGATCCTCAATATTGTGTCTTGGTTTCCTCCTCCAAAGGGCTTTCCAAAACTGAATGTGGATGCAGCTGTGAGTGGTGATTGGAGGAAAAGTGGTATAGGTGGTTTATTGAGAGATGAGGATGGTTCGGTCATGGGTTCTTTCCAAGAGGCTATTGGGTACCTGGTCCTCCTTTGATGGAGCTTAAAGCCATTAAGTGTTTAATTTTTTTTGATTCTCTTTGACAGCAGTTCAAGAAGCGTTTGATTGTTGAAAGTGATAGTAAACTAGTATTGGAATGGGTTAAGAATTTAGATAGATGTCCTTTTGTTTATGTTGATTTAGTGAAGGACGTTGCTGCTAGGTTAAGAGATATGGAGGGTGTTATTAGATGGGTTGCTAGGAAAGTTAATATTGAGGCTGATGCTTTAGCTAAGGTTGGTATTGGCTAGTTTCATTGTTCTGTTTAGGGTGTTTGTTTAAGTGTTTCTGGCTGTTCATTGTAAGGGGGGTGTTTTGGCTGTTTTTTAAACATTATGTATCTTACTGTTATTAATGAATTTTGAGGCACTCGTTTTCTCCTTCCGCTGATTAAGGAGCACCTCTTGGCACTCCTTTAATCATGAAGGGGGGTTTTTAACGAAGCCTCCTCTTCTTATCCAAAAAAAGTTTGTGCTTGAAAGAGAGAACCCTCAGTCCCTCCCATTTTTATTAGTAAGCATAAAAAATGGAAATCTATGCTGCAGTATAAGAACTTCTGGAAGGGAATGTGTGGACTGTGGGCCAATTACATCTGTGTCCGATCTTTACCAAAGCAGTGTCAAATGAGTCAGTGGCATGAATAACCTGTCATGTGATGCTCGTGTGTGGAATGTAATGGATTTACATGTGTAAGCATAGAAGTGAAAATTTCTCCTGTTGCATATTAACCTAGGAAAAATCAATCACAATTCTCACCGGAGGAAAAATTTTAGCATCGCATGTATGCTGGTTCTTGATGCAATTTAGTCTTTTGAGTTTTCTGCAAAATGGAAAGTGTCATTTAGACCATGCTTTTGCTGGTCAATTTCTAGATAGAGTATACTGGTATATGACCTATGTAAGCCAACCAACTAGTTAGCAAAGGCTTTATCTTGGTGATTGTTTTTTTCTATTTTTATTTAACACGCATAGTAAAGAGTATTTGGATAGTTGCTTATTCAAAGGCATTAAGATTTAATCATTGCTTGTGCATTACCATTTACTTTTATTTTAAAATTGTCACTACTTTGTGCAGAGGCATATCTACGGGCACCAGGGAAAAAATGTCAAAATATTTGCAGATGGTGGTAGTTTGGCTGTCAATCCTGCTTATGTGCAATCTTGGCTGGATCTTTTATCACGAACACCTCGAGTGGCTCCATTTCTTTCAAAGAATGATCCCTTTGTCATGGCATTAAAGAAGGTTTGTCTTCTATTCCTTTTTCTTGATCTTCTCTTTTATGTTTCTGTTTCTTTCTTTAAGATGACGATGATGTACACTTGAAGAATTGAATTGGTTTCCTTAGAGTTGGCATAAAGAAATACTTTGCTTATATAAATAAAGTCGCATGCACCATTCAGAAGCAAAACTAAATAGGAAAAAAAGTTACCTCTATTTCATCCCAGGCTGCTTCACTTCAAAATTTTTATTCTCGTATCAATGGAACAATCTTTTGGATGCGGATTTATGGTAAATGGTGAAAACACTAGAATTACTTGATATGCGCTTTCTTTAACTTTCAATTCTGATTGCTGTCTGTTTCACTCTTTGGCAGGAATTAGCCGATCACACTGACGAAGTAAACTTGCAACATGAAATTCTTGAAGGGATGTTCACTTTCTATGATTCAACTAGCGCAACGCTTAACATCTATCAGGTATTTACTATATGTTGAATTAACTCTTATCATTTATTTTTCTCTATGATTCATGAGATTGGTTGGAACTCTAGGGATATATAGACAGAATTAATTTCTGTAATTCATTTCTCATTGTTTTCTACGGCATAAAATGAACAGTTTGATTGTATTATCACAGGTCGCTAGTGTAGCATTCGACTTGGTGTTACTTCTCGTGTTGGGATCATATTTGATAGTGCTCTTTTGTTTTCTTGTCATCACAACTAGGGTAAGCCACTATTTAATTTATTAAGCAGATATTAAACCACTGAATATTCATCTTTTATTTCTGTATTTAGACTCACAGTTTTTTTTAAATGCTAATTTAATGACGATTCATTGCCACAGGGTCTTGATGATCTAATCAGTTTATTTCGCCGCCCCCATTCTCGAAAGGTAAAAACAGCTTGATCACTTAAGTAGAACACTGTATGCGATTGCATTTGTACTAAATTAAATGTTTTAGACAAAAGAAAATCCCAGGACATTCCTTAGTTGTTTTCACTATTTTTTGTGTGTGCTAGGGGATCATTTTAAATGAAATCAAATTTAGGCGCGGGAAAATTTTTGCTCAAATATTTTGTATTCTATTGTTATTGGCAATGGTTCTTCTTTTGGCTAGAATAATACATAGGGGATCCGCATGTGACACATGTTTAGTGTTATACCTATCGTACATGGTTTGACTTAGATTCATTTTTTACTACGTTTTCTCATATATTTGAAAGATTATATTTTTATACTCATGTTCGTTGAGTAAATATTTCAGGTAGAGTTACAGATACTTGGAAAAATAAAGAGTTTGAACAGTAAATGTAGTATAAATAATAACAGTAAAGAAATAAATTGACATTTAAAAATGTGAATATGATCATATTTATCGATTTGATTTGCTACTTGCAATATAGCTGTAGTTAAGAAAGTCTCGATCTCTCACTTTTAGCAGCCATTTTGATCCAGCTATCGAGCAATTTTGAATTTTCCTTCCTTGCGGCCTTAAATAAGTAATTAATATGAGCAAAAACCCTTCATATCTGCAATTAATTTCTAGCCCTGTCTTCAAATCCACCAAAAAGAGGGGACATGAAATGTGGGATTTACTCGCTCAGCTTTGGAAGCAACTAATTATCCCTATAAATGAAAGGTAGTTGATCGGGGAAAGTGAAAATAGTGCTAGAAACTTGTGAGAATGGGACTGAATGTGTATCATGAGAAAGTTTGTGAAATGACATCCTTCATCAGATCCAAGTAAACTCAAAGTTGATTTTATTTAATTTGGATTGTATCTTTGAGACTTACAAAAAACACCTTAGCTGCTGCGACCCAACTTTCAAGTATTAATCCGATTCTTTTCATCTCAAACACTGTTCTTAATTTACATTTTTGCCGGTACCATGAGCATGATGTAACAAGTATGAGAAACCGTCTTCTATGGAGCATATATCTTAATTTTACTCAAACCGATCATGCCTGTTGTATCATTTTATATTTTATTAAACGTTCTTTTTGTATCTATCGAAAGTGAAATGACAAATGATGTGGTGAAGGTTCCTTCCCCTTCCCTTACTTATATGTATATGTTAAAAGGAGGCAGAGAAATCAATGATGGTTAAATATTTGGAAGCGTTGCATAACTAATCTCTTAGCAGCTTGGTCCCACAACTCTTGCAAGTTGGCCTGGAACATGGGCTACTACTACTACTCCCTTGTTTTATGGTAGCCATGGTTGTTGAAATAAAAATGAACAAAGCGACCAAGGAATAGCAATCTAATTAATTACGAACGAATCCGCTCTTCACCAAAAAGATTTGGATTGGAGTGGCGCATATCATTAGATTAAGAGAGCGACATACTCTCTTTTACGACGTGTTGAAATAAAAATGTAGAAATTTACTTCTAAAGTAAATGTTTTACCCACTCTATGCGTTGAACTTTTTATTCTATTTTGATATTTAGTGTATCTCTATTATTGATTTTAGTCCACAGATTTAACAAATATATTGCAAAAAAAAAAATGAAGCAATAAAAAGATATAACGTGACGTTCTATCATGAACAATTCAAGTAAAGTACTCCAAGTTTTAGTTGGATCAGAATTTTTACTTGAAAATTTTCAATCATTATTTTAATCTATAAACTTGATGTTGAGATGGAATCAAAATTTTCGACTCTAGCCAAAAATAGAATGGGAAAGAAGAGAAACAAAGGGGAGGAATAGGATAGCAAATGAAGAAGGAAAGCGGCAAATCGTCCGTGGTGTTAGCAACTGTGTTGGGGACGCTAGGATTTATTTTATAGTCGTTTATTAAAAGACCTAATTGACAGTGGAAATATCATTATAGAGTATAAACATCAATTAATGAGCTCTTTAATAAAATTTTAATGAGCTGTTTACTAAAAAAATAAATTTAAAATGGAATCCCCAAAAATGCATAACAATTAGCGAAAAAGCCACGAATTTACAGTACAAACTGTCTATATGCTAGCATTAAACAAGGAACAAAGATTACACCAAGCTCTCCACTTTTAAATACACATAATTAATAGAAATTACTGAAAATCTGGCAACAGTCTGCACTCATAAACTATATATATTATTATAAACACATAATAAGTCTTTCTCCCAGGTACTTATTAATGAAGAACCCACCGAGATGCAGCATCAAGGTATACCGATGATGGGGATGAAAGGAACGTAATAGCTGGACGGTGCAAGCCCCCACTCCGGGGGAAGTGGCAGATCAACGGTCTTGGATGAACTCACTCCACAAGGTTTAGCATCAACCGAAGCCAGAGGGCATGAAGTTGTGAAAGCTAGTGGAGTGGAAATGGTGTAAGAGTTCGCGTCATGGCTCACCTTCACAACCTTGGACACCAGGTCCTTGTTCTTTCCGTACAGCTGCTCCGGTCCACCCAGGAGCTTGGCGAGGCAGTCCGTAGATGTTGCCGGAAGCTCAACTTTGAAAACACCATTTTCTTGGGTGGTAGCAGTGGCTAGTTTCTTCACTTTATCACACTTCACTGCAACTTTGATGCCTGCAAGTAAATGTAAGTAGGATAAACGGACGGATTTTAAACAAGTCAAAAAAGAGTTGGAATTGAAGAGACAACCCGACAAGTCATAGTTATGTTTGCAGTCGAGGCAGGAGATTTTGGCATTGACAACCTGGCAAGTTGAGAGTTGAACCCTAGCAAAAGCCAACACGACCAAGACGAGTGCTGCAGTTGAACCAAGTGCCATTTTCGGACCAAGCAAAAAAGTTTGGAGTTCTTTTGGTTTGAGGATGGGAGGAAGAAGGCTTATAAATGCAAGGGGGATGGGATACTTAATGAAGGCTGAATTGGTAGTTGGTGTTAATTTACTGCAGTAACGTACTAACACGAGAGGGGTTGTCTAAAAAAAAGGCAGATTAATATACAGTTAAAAAATTGTGTGATCGGAAATTTAATAAGATAATTAATAAATTCGGTAAAGTACTATCTATTATGTTGTCAGACTTATAATGTTGTAAGTAGAAAATATGAAAAACTATTAAAAAATTTAGTAACCGATAAACTGTGGTTACGTGTAGGTATCAATACATATATATAAGTGTTCATACTTATTTCACTATGAAAAACATTAATTTATGGTTATCTTTTGAGTGAGTTTTAAGATATTAATTTAGTAATTATACGCGTCTAATGATTTATTTTTATGTTACAACATATATTATTATTAAATTAAAAACACACACATAGATATTACATATTTATTATTATCTTTGTTAAAATTGTTAAATTTAAATTCTAAATAATATTTTATAAAATATTTAAACAATATTTTATAAAATATCTAAACAATTAAATAATTTTTGTGTAAATAAAATTATTAAATTAATGTTGTAGGTGAAAAATATGAAGAACTATTAAAAAAATTTGAAACAAAAATTGCATAACTTATGTATATATACTTACTCTAAAAATATAGATATTTATAGAAATATTGTCCTCAAAAAATATTAATACCTATATTGTATATATCGATACTTATATTTAAAATTTAACCGGTTAAAATAAAGTAGGCGCTACCTATTACATTAAAATACCTACCAGTTTTTTTGAAGGATGATAATAATATAAACGGTTAAAAAAATAGACGCTACCTATTACATTAAAATACATATCGATTTTTTTTTAAGGTTGCTAATAATGTAAATGGTAAAAAAATATACGCTACCTATTACATTAAATTACCTACCAGTTTTTTTAAGGTTGCTAATAATGTAAACGATAAAAAAAATAGGCGCTACCTATTACATTAAAATACCAACCGTTTTTTTTAAAGTTGTTAAAAATGTAAACGGTAAAAAAAATAGGCGCTACCTATTACATTAAACTACTTACCGTTTTTTTTAAAGGTTGCTAATAATGTAAACAGTAAAAAAATTAGGCGCTATCTATTACATTAAAATACCTACCAGTTTTTTTTAAAGTTGCTAATAATGTAAACGGTAAAAAATAAGCACTACCTATTACATTAAACTAACTGCCGATTTTTTTAAGGTTGCTAATATAATAGGTAAAAATATGATAAAACTGGTTTCATAATGACAAAACCGGTAAAGCGCTACCAAATATGTTAAAAGTATTGATTTCATTTAAATAAGTATCGACACTTTTAGAATTTAAAAGAAAAGCAGTAATAGCACCTATAAAGCATCGATACTTTATAAAAATGTATCGATACATAATAATATAACAGGTAAAAAAATGACAAAATTGATTTTATTATGACAAAACCGGTAAAGCGCTATCGGATATGTTGAAAGTATTAATTCAATTTAAATAAGTATAGATACTTTTGGAATTTTTGGAATTTAAAAGAAAAATAATAATAGCGCCTATAAAGTATCAATCTTTTATAAAAATGTATCGATACATAATAATATAACAGGTTAAAATATGATAAAACCGGTTTCATTATGATAAAACCGGTAAAACGCTACCGGATATGTTGAAAGTATCGATTCCATTCAAATAAGTATCGACACTTTTAAAATTTAAAAGAAAAGCAATAATAGCGCCTATAAAAATGTATAGATACATAACAATATAACATGTAAATATATAACAAAAACAATAAATTGCTACCGGTTTTGAAAAAACTAAAACGTCTCTAAAGTATCAATACCGTACATAAAAGTGTTGAAAAAACTAAAACGTCTCTAAAGTATCGGTTTTAAAATAACATAACAGGTTTATCGTCTTTTTGACAAAACCAGTTTTCATAATTGCGCCTATAAAGTATCGATAAACGTATAAAAAGTATCGATTCTTAAAATTTTGAAACCGATTACTTTAAAGTAATAGGTATATATACAATATAACTGGTTAAAATATATATTGTATATGGTTATAAAAAATCATTTAAATTTGAATAAAATAATATCATAATATTACAAATATTTACAATTAAATTTAAACAGAAACTCAAAAATCAACTCGACTTGAATTTTATAAACTTAATTCAAAAAAAATTTCAAATTAACTTCAAGTTATAAAATATGAGCCGGTGGATTGTAATAAAGTTTTATTTGATATCCGTACAATTGTACAATGTAAAACCCTAATCTTTTTTTTAGCTTAGTGGGAGGAGGAAGAGAGATTCAACGTTCATTATATATATATATTCATTATGAAATTTGATATTAAATATGATAAGAGAATATGTTGTCTTAGACATGTATGGTATCTAATACTAACCTATAAGATTATAATTTACAAGGATGCATGGAAGATGGCAAGTGGGGAACCCTTTTGACATGGAGGGGGTTAGAATAAATAGAGTGGGGCCTCCAATTCCATTAAATGCCCATTTATTTACTTGCATTGCGATTTGTACTGCTGGATTCAGTTGGACCCATTCATCTCTCTACCTATATAGTTCAACCATTTCTATCTGCCCAATAAATTGCAGCTTCTCTTTGATATTTGGTACAAGAGCAGCAGCAGCAAATCAGTCAATGTCACCTTATACTTTTACCCCATCTTTTACTTACTACATCACATTCGATCATGAGGAAAAAGTAGACTTGGACACTCCTAAATTCAACTTTCATCTATAAGTAGAGACTAGGCCCTTATAATTTGGTCACGCATATTACTGTTAGATTCCGCCTACGACGGGGCTTTAAACTGTAGGATTACTTCAAAGCTATTGAATGCATTGACGAGCTTAGGACATGTTTAAGCAAAACAAATTAAAAGCACAATTTGAAAATAAAACATACTAGTATGTAGGGATGGAGTTAAGATTAATTTTTTATTGGAAAATTTATTAAGGGTTTAACAAGTATATAAACCAAAAAAATTGAAGGTGGCCAAGGCTCAATTTTATTAATGTTCAAATATATAGGGACTTAAAGTTGAATTAGACAAAAACAAATTGTGGGGGATGGGCCTCTCCCATGTATATGGCTCGTCGCTATTGGTGTGGATGGTGGGGTGCTGTTTTCTTGCAGTTGTTGTAAGGTGAAACTGATGGGATAATTTCCTTTTACACATTATGTCCCTAACATCATGCTACAATCATTATTTAAATCCATGGTTACAACTATATTAAATTTGTTGTAATCAAGGACGAATATATTATTTTTATGTTAAGGGCTAAGGGAAAGGAACAGCATTAGGCGCATATAGTAACTTGGGTGGCATCAAGTTAGGAATTTGCAGATATACATGGACATGGAAAGAATAATTTATTACAAATCGAATTCAATGAGCAGTGAAACACAACAAGGACCAAGAAAACCAAAAAGGCATGTATGTAAAGAAAAAGAAATCAACCCAAAAGGCCGAAGGAGGAGGAGCTGGGTTTGTTTTTAACAACACGGCATAATTTCCTAATCTCCCCTTGTGAATCAGAAAGAACTTCAACAGATCCCAACTTAACCATTGCCTGTCCGAACCTAGCAGTGAAGTTACTGCCGGTAGTTAAATTGGCCACGATGTTACTGGTCAAGGGGTCCAAGGCTAACGCTTGATCAATGCCAAGAATTCCTCTGTGTTTCTTTGTTTGATTGTAGAAGGAGCTGTCGAAAACAAATGTACTCGTGAGATTCTGGTCAAGACTCACAGCTGCGTCGGCTTCTGACTTCTCCGGACAGATTAATCTCAGCTGCTCAGCTAATGACGGATCCATTGTCGGGTCCGCCTTCCTGCTGCCCCCGAAGTTGTAAAGCCGGTCTTTAATGAAAGAGCAATGTGTAAACCCTATTGTGTGACCACCTGCAATGCATGCATATATATATATATATATATACACACACAAATTATGATCTTTCAAGTATATGACTAAAATATACGTTGAAGTAAAAATATACCTAGGAGTAAAACCATGTCTTCAAGACCAATTCCTTTATTTTTAAATGCATCAGCCGATTGAGAAACTGAGAATCTTGGTGAAGGAAGATTGACGTTCGATGCCAAAGACTCGGTACCATCTCTTCTTCCGGTCTGAACCTCATATCGTTCTCCTCCGCTCTGCATCAAATCAAACAAAACTTGTCTTCAAACTATGCTGGACAGCTGGAGCTAATTTATCTTCTGAAATTTTACATCGTAAATAAGATATTACCAATTGTACAGCATCCCTAGCAGCCATGGCGATGATATCAGCACAAGAAACAACTCCTTCACAGGCTGCTTCAAGCAATCCCTTTGCTTCATCAATTACATCATACCCACTAACACTTAGATTCGCGGTCGCGTTTTTCTCACTGGAGTCGCCGTCTAACAGAATCGATGCATCACATCCCTTTGGAACATGTGAAATCCAACTCTTTAAAACCCATTTTCATAACAAACTAACAAAAGAAAAAAAGAAGGAAAACTCCTGCAGTTGCTTACTTTGACGAAGCAATCATGGAAATGTAAACGAATGAGAGCAGGTGCGATTCCTTTTGCCTCGTTGAATCTTCGTTCGACAACCGAGAACACAATGCCCTCAACGTTACTTGAGTTACATTTACCCTTGTAAAATCCTACCTGGAGAGATGCGTCGCACTGGCCTGTGAAATTCACAAGGATGATACCAAGTACTACATAAAAACGCAGCTGCTGCTACTGCCCTTGATATCATTTTTTTTTGTTCTTCTTCTGGGAATTGCCAAATGGAGATGAGATGAAATCTATAGAGAACATTCATATATATATATATATATATATAGGAACCGAAGCTAGCTTCTAATTGAATGGCGAGCACGACCAGCCTTGAAGCAGCGGCCGGCTAGCATAGTTCAATTTGTGTGTCGTTTTCAAAAACGTGCACTCATGTTTCCTTTGAGCAAAACATGCAAAATGGCATTCCATGAAAATTTAAAATTTATTTATTATCTCATGTTTTGAATGGCACTCATGTTTTGAATTATTTTTATCTCATGTTCGTACAGTTTATTTATTTATTTATTAGGTTTTGTTCAAAGAAGGATAATTTTTTTTTTTTTGTTAAGGGTGGATTTGAACTTAGGAGGTGAACTGGAATTTATAAAATTTTAGTGAGACGAAAATAAATTTTCAATAGAAGATACATAAAAATAAAATTTAAAATATGTGATAATTTTAAATTTTCAGGGGTGACTGCCCTACCCGCCCCTCAATCTTTCCCTAGTTGGCAATATATCCCTAATTTTATTGTAGCATAGAAATTGAATTAATTTGATCGTACCATAGATGAATCATTGTTTTAAGAATAAAATCATCTTGATTTGTATAATCCTTAAGATGAACGGTGCCCTAATATTAACACTGTACTTTACAATTTTGTAGAAAACTAATAATACGACTCTCTTAGAAATTTTGAAGAAAATAGAGAATTGTTTAAATGATTTTTAGCACTTTTTTAGATGATTAGAATGAGCACAAAAACTCTCTATTTATAAGTTAGGAGAAGGGGCTAAAATGGATAGAAAATATGTCATTAAATTTAACTAATAGATTATCTCTAAAAAGATTATACACGCGTAACGTATCAATGATACATGATTATAATGATCACAATCATTAATTAATTGACAGTAACACATGTGCATGCGAGAGAGATATCCACTAATACTCAATAAAGAATAAGAAAATAACTATAAATTATAGTTATTTTCTTTTTCTTTCTGATATTAAATTAATTTCGTATTCTTAACATTTTTGATAATAATAACTCATAAATTATATTTTCATAAAATTTATTAATGTTTTAAAATTTAAATAAATATACATTACACTTTTTAAAGGTATATTACACTTCAAACCTAACACAAGGGTCGGTTTTCAAAGTAAAAGTGTGTTGTAACTTGATTTCTTGAGAGGAGGCAAGAAGAGGCCAACCTTATTAAGAAATTCATGTGGCTCTCATCTTTTATGCTTTCTTTTTGTTAATCAATAAAGAAAGAAAATGCTATCTTCTTCTTTATGCAATAAGTAAAACCCAAACCCTTCCTTTTTTTTTAAAAAAAATGCTGAAGATAAAATGGAGAAGTCGGTCCAAACATGCACTAACGAGTGTGGGAGAGGATATATACTGAACAATTATCATAGTAATAATATTTTATGTGGCGAATAACTTTTTGTAAAGGGAAAACGATGCTGTCTGCTGGAAACAAGTGGGCTGGTTTATTCTATTTATTTATTCAAATCTTATCTTTTTAAAATTCCATTTTAGAAAAACAATATCCAAATCGATACGTAGAAAGTATGTCGTATTAGATATTTGATTAATATATATTCTTATTTATTGATATCATATTGTTTAGGTTGTTAAGGTTTATATAATAATTCAAATAATTAAGAAAATGTGTTTGCCGTCAATAAAATAAATTCGAGTATCACTTTTGTAAATAATCATAAACAGATATTATTTTCGAGTAATACGTGGATAAATAAGCCAATTTACTCCACTCGGCCACGCAAACTGAATATATATGAGTTGACAGTACTGAAAATATTTTATGAAACATATAAATTTGCAAAGCTACTCTATGCTGGAAATCGGCTTCAATATGAGCTTCAAGCACCTGAGATTCCCAGCAGCAACCTTCTTTTTGCTGCTCTTCCTTCACCTTCATCTTCTTCTTGCACTTCCTCCAAAACCCGTGCTTGCAGGTATTTAATTATATTCATATTAATTCTTCAGTTGCTTTAGTTTTTTCATATACGCTTCTTCTTGTGGTTGATTGTCTCACAGTTAAAGCTGTCCAAGTTTAGTTTTTTCTTTTAAGCTTAATTAGGTGAAACGATAATATGTTCATAATTTCTTAATTAGATATAAGTAACATTCCGTGTGAATTAATTTGTTTCTTATCTTGGATATATTAAGCAACTTTCCACCGTGTTTTCTTTTAAATATTAAAAATTAAAATTGATGAAATAGTTAATATTCTGAATTAGGCCAAGACCAAAATGATAAAGAAGCAAAGGAGGCGGCAAAGCCAGTCTCAATCTCGACTGAATCAGGAGGTGAGCACGTGATCAGAGTTGTTAAAAAACGTGGTGGTGGTGCAGCTGCTGGAGCCCGCGGCGGTGGCGGAGGAGACACGGCTGCCAGCGCCAATGGAGGAGGAGGTGATGGTGGGGACAACGGCAGAGGATCGGGAGCACAGATTCCAGTTTATACTGCAGGTGCCATGAATCATAACCGTTACCATCACCATGGGTCTAACGGTGGCGCCATTAACTGTGTTGGCTCAAGTTGCTTGGCTTTAATATTCATCACTTCTGTTTCTCTGTTTTATTGTACAAACATTTGATGATCTTTAATTTTCTTTTCATGTGTATGAATATGAGGATACATACATATATCATATATGTGTGTGTATAGAATTGCAGTGGTATTTTTTTTTTGATTGGAGAATTGCAGTAGTTTTATTACTTCATATTGCATCTCATTTTTATCTTTATTTATTATAATTCTTTCCTTACATGAGTTACGCTAATCATATACAAACTTAAATTGGAAAAAATATTTAAAAAGGTTAAACAAACCACTCATCACACTGAAAAGATACATAAGTCTTTCTTCACAACTTCCAAATTGAACAATAGCTAACTAATCTTTCAGAGCATCTTAGGTGTTGAGTACCAGGCTTCAGGCAGTTGGCAACAATGGCAATATGGCATCTCTTTCACCGGTGAAGGTTTCAGTCTCATCAGGCTGACCTGCATCAGTGATTAGCCCTTGGACGGTCGGTGTCGCGCCGTGGTCTTCTTCATCTTTCATCTCATTTTTCATATTATAATTCCTGAAACTTTCACTTGGAGGTTCTTCAACTACGGAGAAAAGCTCTTTCTCTTCATCTTCCTTTTCAGCATCTTGAATGCGGGAGATTGAAGGGCTCTGATCTCCGTTATCATCGAAAAGCTCCAGACGGACAGCGGTGGTTGGCTCGATCACCGAATCCTCTCTTTCTCGCAGGGTCCTTAAGATAAGTGTCTTGAGGAAATTCATCACTTGGACTGCATACATCAGTGCATTCAAAGGATCTGTCATCTGCAACCAAAATAGGCAATGAGTGGCAGCCAACAATCAGGACATTATATTACATATATACATATCTGTGAAGATTATAAGAAACTCACCTGAGTCATGTTTGGTGCAAAAACCATAGCGATATTACGGGCATTCATCTTGTTTAGATGTTGTTGCTGAACAACATCAGCCATGAGATTGACGGCCCAATCAAGTAGAGCAAATTCCGTTGGGGCTACAAGTCTTGCAAGCTCAGCACACTGCTCTTCAGTTTGGCATTGCAACACTTGCTCGGCCAATAAACAATCCAAGACTCCTCTTGGAAGTTCTCTGAACCAAGCCTAAGCATAACCCACAGCATATTGGTATATATATATATAAAAAAGAAGGCATTAACAGAAGAAATGGCCAAGGCATTATCATACCTTGATTAGTCCGGCCAAACAATGTACGTCAATCCCTTCCGGAACCACTCCGGCGTTCAATTGTTCTCTAACATATTCCTCCTGACTGTTATCGGCATTAATTCGGAAAATCCCTTCTGCCTGCATGTGCGAATAACGACTTAAGGCATAAAACATAGAAACTAAACCTGCAGGTTGAAGACGAAGGATTGTAAAAGGAAATTAAACCTGCAAGCCTCCTTGGGCATATAAACGTCTTTGCATTAGCAAGAGTATTGTTGGCACCATGTTCCCTCTGGAGTCATATGACAACTGCATGGATTCTGTGGAAACTCCGAACACAGTCGTACTGCCGAAAGAAGGAAAAAGAACCAAGTTATGGAAACAAGGC
This sequence comes from Hibiscus syriacus, assembly GCF_006381635.1. Classification (NCBI taxonomy): domain Eukaryota; kingdom Viridiplantae; phylum Streptophyta; class Magnoliopsida; order Malvales; family Malvaceae; genus Hibiscus; species Hibiscus syriacus. The sequence goes on from NW_024063513.1 coordinate 1,581,012, forward strand.
AACAAAGAATGCAAGTTTGGTAGAGACGGCAAAACCTTGCGCTAGGAGCTTTTCTGGGAACTTCAGGCTCAAACTCAACAGGCAAACCCAAGAAGCCGTTGAACCTATCAAAGGTAACATGTGCGACGTGTCTGACATTGGTCGGCCAACTGATCTCCATAGCGCAATGCTCCCTTCCATCCATACTTATACTTACAAGCAGTCAATGATTTACTCGCAACCAAAGCCCACAATTACAACTGATCTCTGTTCTCTTCTTCTCCCTTCTCGGTTACAGCGTTGATGAAGTCATTTCTGTCATCATGGGTTCAGGTTCAGAAGAGGAAGTGTTGTTAGTGCTTTGAGGTGAAGGAAAACGGACATCGGTCATGGTTGGCTATGACAGTTATGTTCATTTCGAATATTTTAAATAAAATAATAAATAAGGAAGATGAGAAGATTTTTTTGAGAATCAGGATTTGGAAGAGACAGAGAGATGATGGAGTTGGATTGAAGTAAAAGGGTGTTTTCAAACGTGAGAATCATTACCTGAAAATCCACAAATATAATATATTACTAGAATCATTTTTTCTCTTTCTTTTGGGTGTTTGTTTTATGGGATTTTGGAGCGTTGAAGAAGCCAAATTTGGTAGAAATGAAGAATTATTTTAAATGAACAATAAGTGTTAACTTTTATTATTATAAAAAAGACTGATTTATTAGTATTTCAAATATTTTGTATTGATTTTGTCATAAACAATGATTAATGACGGATTATAATTAATCAACATTGATTATAAAAAGATTTTATTTTTTATAAAAACGACTACATTATCATATTATTAATAATTTAATAGTTTAATTCTAGAAATAATAATAATTTAATATCTTAATTAAAACTTAATATTAAAATTGACATAAAAATGATATAATTAATATTAAAGCATCTAAAATTTATTCATATGCTAATGAAGCACGAACTAAGTGACCTTCTTAATAAAAGAATTATTGTTATTTCTTGAGGACCTGAGTTTGAGCATTGAGAATGCTAATAGTGTGAACGTTTCAATATCAAGAAATTAAGAATTATTTTTAAACAGATAATGTCTTATACACATTTAATCGATTGGCTATCGGAGTTGGATTGTCTTTCTCAAAATGCTTATTGGGATAAGTGGTTTTAGAATAGTACCAATAAAAAAAAGAATATTTAATTTAATGGTGGCTTACACTTTCAACTATCAGCCAGTCAAGACGCGTTTGATGGTCTATTCCGATGGTTAGTTCATTTATTCATCTTGGGCACGTTTCAACAAAAAATTACCTGCCCATGGGATATTGACATTTACCAATTGATAGTGATTAATTAAATTAGTTAAAAAATAACTCGATTTATCAAATTTATAAACGAAAAACTTAGACAATAATTTACATAATGAGAATGATAAAACTCGGAGTCTTTTTTTAATTATTTAAACGAAATTTAATTAATCAATTTCAGTTTATAATAATAAGATACCCGTTTTTATACACATAATATATGAAGGGTAAACTACATCAGCAGTCACTCCATTTTTACAAAATTTTGAATTTTAGTCATCTAATTTAAAAAACACATTCATTGTAACCACCACAATTAAAGAACACTTTTAAACTAACGATATCCAATGATTTTTTTTTTTGATAAATATTTACTCTTCAAACAACATATGCAACCACCTTAATAAAAGTTAAATGGCGATTAAGATGTACATATTTGTAAGATTTTTTTATTATACCTTTTTAATTTTATTAATAAATTTAGTTTTAACAAAATGATTAATCGACGGTTAAATAATTATTAAATTAAATATTCAAGTTCCCCTTTGATGGGTTTGTCGCATAGTCATATGACTCTCATCAATTATGTTTCAACTTGTAGCTTTTCTAATATGTGTAAATAATACGAAAATGAATATAAAGATATGATAAGATATATATATACATCGTCAAGTCTAACATACTTCCCATGTCACTATATTTAGGTAAGAGAAAGTTTATACGTAGCTCTCACGAATACAAATCCCATATGCATATCAATTTTTTATCAAGTAAAAATGATATATATATATTGAGTTGTGAATGAAATAAACTGAATTAAAAAATGATTTACGATGTTTAATTTAAATTAATCGATTAATAAATATAATATCAATGATTATAAACAAGATTGGTTAATAACCTTTTAAGTGTAAGGTTAAGTAAGATTTTGTAAAAAGATTTTAAAACCATACAATATAAGTATTTGGTGTGATTGAAGCAAACCACATCAGTGTTTGCTTAATAATGGGCCAATGATCGTTTTGGAGACTGTTAACACTCGACAATAACCAAAATTCCATTCTTTAATTAATTTGTAACAAAAGTTGAAGGCTCGTTGTCTATTTCTATATCATGTTAATCTTCTAATGAAGCAAAGCAACGTAGCAGACCATATATATTTCACTTGAACTTAGGACTTCTTGAGAGAATAACGCCAACGTTAATTATTAAGGTCGCTCAATGAGCTCTAATATAAATAAAATTAAATCCAATAAATCAAATTATAAAATATGTATTATAGATATAAAAAGAGCACCGAACATCACTGGTGGAGTAAGCAAATCTGCTCACAAACAAGAAGTTGTCTGAATTAAGCAAGCAACAACCACCTGAAAATGTTCCTTGAAATAAATTGAGGCAATGCCCATCCAATCAACTATAAATAGTACCCTAAGTTCCCCCATTCTTTGCCAACCATTGCCTTGATTTGCTTTGTTTAAGTTTCTAGGTTTCCAGTAACTCGAGTTGCAATATTGTTGTTGCAATGGCACACACCAAAGAAGCCAAGCGTGTGATATCCTGAATTTTGGGTCAGTAGTTCGGGTCAATCCGCAACCTATAGTCTTTTAGATCTCCCAAGTCAGTTTGGACATATGCAATAGGGTATTGGATTTAAGTTTGGTCTAAGATTTAAGGGGTAGTGATGATTTTAAGTTGGGTTTTAAAGGTAAGGAACCAAAAGTGTCGTTTATCCGTTTCTTGTTTTAAAGGATAGAAACCCCTTATTTTAAGAGGTTTCACGTGAAAACCCAAACCCACCAAAATATTTCCCTTCCCCTCTTCATTTCTTTCTTCCTGTCATTCCCAATTCCAAGCCTAATTAGAAACAAGCAAAGTAAGAACCTTAATATCCATCCCTTAAGCTTCAATTCAAGCCTTAAATCTTAAGTTTTGGGTAAAATTTTAGAAAATGGGTTTTTGGGAAAGTTAAGAAATTCAAAGGATTCAAGTTTATTCTAGTAAATTTGAGTTACTTAGAGTGTCATTAACCTTGTTTTAAGCTTTAGATGAGTTAGTAAATCTTTTTCTCATCAACGTTAGGCACTTGGATAGGTAAAAAAAACCGTAGGTACTTATTTGACAAAAAAAGCGTATTTTGAGCACTTATTTAGGCATTAACCCTAAATAAAATTAAAATTATTTATAAAAATGTATAGCATTTAATAACCCATAAAAAGATTTAAGCAAACCCTAATGAGCTTTGTTTAAGTATTGACTAATAAATAATCAACTTTTGCATTATTGCGACACTGTACTATAAATGGTCCATGAAACAGCATCTGCATGTAATGGTTTAAAAATCATTTATGGAAAGCTTTTTGCATTTAATCAGTGAAAGTAGTATTCAATTTCAGAATTAAAAAGACGATTGATTTAACCTTGTGATTCGCAAGCATTTGATTCTGCTTTGATTGGTTCAAGAATTTGGTATTACATCCTTACCCTTCATGCCTCGACAAACAATTTGGGATTGGGATTTTCTAATCACTAATTTAAGATGCTTTTTTGATATATAGAACTAATAATATTTTTATCAAATATAATAATTGAATTTATCCATCTTTCTGAAAATGTAACACGTAAAATATGCTAGAATAAAATAAATAAACAAATAAAATAAATATAAAAATAACAATATCAAATTAAGTGAACACAGTAAAGTTCTTAATATGCAAGAATAACAATACAAAAACAATCTATTTTAGTATACAGAGCAATATTTCCAACAACTATATAGGGAACAACATGAAAACCAGCTAAAGCCTTCTTCAAAATCCTCATCAACTTCACCATCTTTATTATGTATTTTTTTTATTAAAGAATATATATATATATAAAATTTAAATCCATGTATCAACTGTTAGTGATTTTAACTGCCTTGGCTACCACAATGTCACCTTTAAACTAGGGCCCTCCTCCATCTCCTGGAACTAATTCCTCACTGATTTTCTCATACCTGCTGACAGAAAAATGAACCGACCAACCAATCCATCCATCAATCATATGTTATAATGGAAATCAAATAATATATGCATAAAAGAAACATCAAATCCATGATTGGTGGTACAAATTATTCGGTTATTGCAGTATCCTAAAATTTACATGGTTGCAAAGTATAATACCGAGGTCATATGTATGGAACCTGTTTGATGTTCACATTTTTCATGAATATAACACACTACTGATGTTGTTAGTGAGCTAAGACCTATTTTACTAAGACTCGGGTGTGACAAATTCGGTATATACAAGTTTTTACATTTCTAAAACGAGTCGAATACGAGTTTCGGATATGATCGGAACAAGGGAGATACATTAGTATTTCATGTAGGATAGACAATCAGTGTACCAACTTCTTCAGGTAAGAGACTGTCAAACCAAACCAACAGAGGATCAAAAGTTGATCTGGTTGCCAGGTTGGTCGGTAGGTTGAATGGTCAAATAAAATGGTCCATCTGTCAAGCTTATCCATTGGCTAATGCTGATGCAAGGTTTTCATAATTAAAAAAGCATGGTCCAAGAGGTTGAAAGCTACCACCCTACTTTTAACTTTACTAGATAATCACTATAAAAACAAATTCTTAATTATAAGCAGACATTTAAGCAGCTTAAATAAACCATGTGATAGGTATGGCTCATAAATATATCAATAAAGAGAATAGGGGATGAAGGGGAGTGAGCGAATTTGGACAAGGTTAATTATGTAATTATGTATCAGATTTTTTATTATAAATAGAGATGTAACCTAAACCTATGAGACATTGAATAAAACTTCTAACGCCGCCTAGGCACCGAGAACGTAAGCACATTGTCGAACCTCATCTTTAGAGATAAGAGCTCAACCGCCTCAGGATTTAATTTTGGGTGAGAAAACGATGGAAAATAAAATAAAAGAGGAAATGTGAGTTGTGGCTGTCGGCCATTAGACAAATTCTAATGGCTTTCTGTCTTTGCCTTCTTGATGGAAGCCAATTTGGACTTTTGTATAGCTGACGACAAGGAAGAATTTCGATACGCGTTGATTTCACATGCATGATATAAAACTTTGCAGGCTGAGATAATAAAGATAGAGACCCATTACCATATTTAAAATGAACTATATATATATGATAGCAGTTTGAGGTTTCACACCAGACCAGACAGTGGGTGCATACGTGGAGTTGACACCACCCATTTGGGGTCTTGTTTATGGATGCCGTGGGGTCAAAACCTTACAAGAAGACGGATCCAAAATTTTTAATCTTTCGACACGAGAAAGGCTGGAATCTGAATACTTCAACTCCAACTTCTCGAAACCCGAGTGTTTGATGAGTTCAAAGGATTTGAAAAGAGGGTTAGCAGCATGAAAAATGCACACTGTGCCAGCACAATTTAAACTATGAGGTTGTTGATGGTCAAGTAAATGAAAGAAACCTGAGTTGGCAGAGATCAACTAATATGAGGCTTAGACTCTGGTGTAGTGCATTAACATCCATCCATGTTCACATGCAAATGGATCATGTAATCATGGCTTCACATGTATGGTGCACATGGATCACATTGCTACTTAAAGAAATAGGGATGAACAACTTTGATAGTTTATTAATTGATGTATGCTGCAACATTTCAAATGGCATTGAATATCTCACCTGAAATTTCCTCTTCCCTGGAATTCGAGTCATCTCCAGCAATACTGTTTGAGTGTTTTCCCTTTGGGATAGCTATCTAACTAGTCAAATTGACCTATGCTCAAGAGAAGATCAAGTATGTCATAGCCAAGATCAGAAGACTGCAGACTAAGAATCCCTGCAAAGAAAGCTCAAAGCTAAAGAGAATTAATGGAGATGTCATTATTTAAATAAAATGCTTGAGTTATTGAAAAATTAAGAAACGCTTTTCTTACATTATTTTTTGTAGCTGATGAATATATCAACTCGGGAAGATAACCCTGAACTCCAATGTTATAAACCAGGGTGCCATCTGGATAGAAGAGGCCGTAGTTCCTCTCAGATGCTGGACCTGTCTTTAGATTCTCATTGAAAAGAGCAAAAACATATATATCGATCGGGACATTTGGTTTCGCCGGTGTACCTTGTCTCTGTTCTACCCTTTTAAACAGATTGCCATTATACAATCCTGCATTCTCTGGTGTAGCTCCTACTTCATTTTCATCCCCTTTGGAAGGCCAGCCCGTCTCTGAAACCCGGACTTCGATATCCGTATGCCCAATTGCTTTTATAGCTGAATAAACAGCATCAACTTGAGCATACAACATGTTATCATATTTCAAATTGGTAAAAGGATCCATTGTCCCTTGATTAGGTTGGAAAAGCACATAGTCTAATGGCACCTCATTCGGGCTATCCTTGTACGCGAAATACGGATAGGCATTGATCAAGAACGGGGACTTGACCTGAGCATGGAAGTTCAAGATACCATGTAGATATTCCCCAATATCTTGCCTGAAAGCCCCGGCCGAAGGAGGGAACGACACACTTAAGATATCGAGCGAATGCGCGGTGGTAACGGATACTTGTTTATCAAGGCCAAGATTAACAAGAGTATTATAAACTGTTTGCATAGCTGGGAGGAGATTGGACCATTGCTGATGATCATTGTATTTGAAGACCTCGTTCCCCACGGTGATGCAAGTGATCCTGGTCCGAGTAAGGTAGGGTTGAACTCGCTGTTGAACCCAGGTCTGAGCTTTGATCGGATCGGTCATGTTTTGAAGGTACTCATTCCCTAAACCAATAATGAAATCAACATTTGTGTTGGAGAAAGCAACAAGAACATTGGGATCTGCATCATAGAGTTTAACTCTGCTGATATTGAGGGATCTGAGGAGGTGCGAGACACGGGTTGGAGATGGAAGATTGTTTGCAATTTGGCCATAGTTGATTCCAACTCCGAGACCATGGACTTCCACTGATGAATCTGGAAACATAAAAATTAAAAGAAACAAACGGATCAATCATTGACAATCGAAGCTTTAGTTTATTTGAGCAGAAATTAATTATACTTGTGTACTAAACATTGATCACCCACAAATGATCGTATCTTATATAAAAATGAATTGCGCTTAGCTCAGATTAACAATCGAAGAAACAGTAATATATGATTTTTTTTGCATGGAAATTATAAAAAAAATTAAGAAATTGAAATGCCATGGTTATGAACTCGACAGAAACTCTGTTTTCATTCCTCTGGAAACGGATAAAGAAAATGACCATCAACTCAAAAACGGAGACAAGAGTTGGAAGTTAGAAACGAAGGATATGAACCTGAGAAAGTGAGAAGAACCAAAAGCAAAGGAAAGAGAAGAGAAGAACAAGCAGCCATAACAACTGATCTAATCTTGGATTAAACCAGGCTCTTAACCAAAACTTTCAGCGACGATCTATCATTCGCCACTTAAACGCTTTCTTCTTCTTCTTCTTCTTCTTCTCTCTCTCTCTGCCTCTCGGTATAAATGCACAACTCTGTCTTTCTCTCCCTCTCTTCGCTCTGTTTCACCAGAGTACTCGGTTTTTGTAATAAGAAAACGTGAAATCCAAATCTCCTGCCCCCGTTCTCCCCTCCTATCCTCACTCCCATCTCCAAAAACAAGCCGCGTGTCCAACTCCTCTCTTTTGATACGATTTCGCACTTTGTTTCGAATAAAAAAAACATTTCCTGGAAAGTGAACGCCTACTTGGAGAATATAATGGGTAATTAATTGTTTTATTCTATCCTTTATCTTTTAAAATTTTAAAAATATGAAAATCGGCCAACAATTTCTTAATTTCCTAGTTTAATTATGAGAAACTTTCTGGAGAATTGATTACCGTTGAATTGATCAGGATGTACTACAATCTTATATACAATTAGATGCTTTAAACATGCATACATATATGTATAATTTATATTTTAAATAATACTCATGAATAAGTTATAATATAATTTCATAATATTTATTAAAATGATTAATTATTTAAATATTAATTAAAAATATATTATTGTATATTAAAATAATTATTAACAATAAGTTGATATAACAAAATAAGATTTAGATTTGTTAAGTAAGATTAAGAGTTTTAACTTTGACATTTGTGAATGAAATAAACTGATTTGAGAAGATTATTAACTTTGACACGTATTACCAACATATGTGTTTGATTTTATATATTTATTCCTCTTCTAATGGAAAGTTTATTTTGAAATCTCAAACATATAATTAGAGTTGTAATATTTATCATTTGATAATAAACGTTATACATTTTTATAAATATTGTGTTTGAATTTGAGATATAAAAAACAATAATAATCCTTTAATTATTGAATTCGTTGAGTTCATGTTTTTATTTATTTATATATCAACATATTGTAAATATATATGAGTATAACTGATATAAAAAAAGATCAGATATTAAATATTTTTAGTTAATATTAAAATTAAAGATAAGTTTTTAAATATAATTACATTGTTGTTAAAAATATCAAATCGTTGCCACATACATTAAATTTAATTATATAAAATATTAAAAATCATCAAATTTCTTTAAACAATTAAAAATCTCTGATATACTTTGCAAAATAAATTATTTGTATTTTTTGTGTTCATAAACCCTTAAAAGTCAAAAAGTACGAATATAATAACATTGAATTGCTGCGTGTACGTGTATAACATAACTGAAGAGTGTCCATAATACAAATGCAATGCTACCTTTATATATATATATAATTCTTTCTTCAAAAGTTCAATATTTTTATTAGAGTAATGAAGCAGATTTGAAATATCAATAGCTAACGTGCATGCAAAATGATCCAATAATTTATTTTATTGAGGAGAATCAATACCATTTTATATTTGATGTATGCATATTGATACAAGAAAATATTCTTTGACTAATAATCCAAATGCTTTTGTAACCTCTAGACCCGATCAATGCGTTTCTACTAAGTCCAACAAGTTACATTCATGAATCATAAATACATTTAAAAAAAACATTATTCGATAATTAAAATCATGTTACAAATGACATTTATATATATATAAGTATAAAGAAATAACAATAATACTCAACTTGTAATATAAAACTAAAAAGTAACAAATTAATTTTTTAAAGCATATCGTAAAATCTAAATCACGATAAACCGAATATCAATATCAAAAGCAATAGTCGTCCATGAAACAAATACATCAAAATAAAAGCACATATTACCAAAATAAAGTCAACTTGAAAGATAACAACATTACAATTAGATGTACTACAATAGATGTGTTGATCCTCCAAGTGTTTGATCATGTGTATCTAACCAAAAGTATCTGAAAGGGAAAAATATTTTTGAAAAGTGAGTTAGGCTCAGTGTGTCTCAACATTACTATAAAATCATCATAGGTACACTAACCAAGTAATAGTTCAGTAAATCTCATAAATCATAATGTAGTGTAGTTTTTTAAACTCGTAGTTTAAACCCATTGTATAAAGAGTTAACCTAAGGGAACATCTTAGGGTCTGAGAGCCTACCCAAGAAAGTTTCGGGTCCACGGGGCCTACCTAAGAATACATCTTAGGGTCGCAGGGCCTATCCGAGAATGATCTCAGGGCCGCGGAGCCTACCTAAGAGTCACACTAAGTCCATAAAAATTTTCCAGCTTGATCAGAGTTGTACTTTATAAATCAGTATCTCAAAAATACAATTGCACCGTGACATAATTTCCATAAATCCTTAATCATTGTAATCATATACCAGTGAAAACCAATAATCAAATAGCAGTCATAATCCATAAGCCATAACCATTAAGTCGGTGCATCAATAAAACAGTAATTATAGATTTTAGTGTACCACATGTTAAAACAATAAAACAATTAAGTAATATATAGGAAACACACCTCGATAATAGGTTCAAACAGTAGATCTATTGAGTACTGGCCTCGCCACGCGCTGCTACAGTTTTTGAACCTAATTCATAATAACACTATATTACTAGTGGGTAACATAATTAATTTATGAAATCATAAGATTTACGGGTCATACGAGTGAATACTGGCACACATGGTCTAACGGATTTAGAGGAGATGGGTTGAGCTGTCGAGTGATCATGAGAGTCTCTTGTACCTTCAAATAACAATAACTAATCATCCTCAAGTCTTAATTTAATCATTCAAAGCTAAAACTCTTAAGTATATATGTATTTTTCGGGTTTGACGGACAATTTGGAGGCTTTCGGCTTCGAATTTGGCAAAACAGACTGCGGAATCAGAATCAGGACGTCGAAAAACAAAAAATGCGTATTTTTGAAAATTGACTTTTTGGTCAAAGTCAACGAGTTTGATTGACGATTTTGAGGCTTTCGGGTTTGAATTTGGAAAAACGAATTTCGAAATTGGACTCAGGACGTCGAAAAACATAAAATATGACTTTTTGGTCAAAGTCAACGGTCAACGCTCAACGGGTTGGGTCGAACCGGGTCAAAATTGGGTCAAACTGCCCCAACAGTTTTCGAAGTTCCCCACGCGCAGGGGTGGCCCGTGGGGGCGCGTGAGACGTCTGACAGAGCCCGAAAAATTCCTGAAAATTTTCTAAATTTTTTTAAGCGATTTTAAGACACTTACCAAGCTCGGTTCAAAATTTTGAACGGTGGAGAGCTCGATTTCAACTCTTCGGAAACTTTGACTCTCTCACCTCCCTCACGCGCCGGCGACAACGGACACTGGTGGACTCAGAACGACACAAGGAACACGATGGTGCGGGAGATGTCGAAAACGGAGCAACGATCGACGATGAATTGACCCATTTTCACTGCGGTGGTGTTAAACAAATGTCAAAACTTTGAATTGAAATTCACGACGTCAGACAACGTTTCGTTACGATCGGTTTACGGGGTTTTGTTCACCGTTCGATGACGAACACGATGGTGGTTTCGGATCGACGATCGGTGGTCAGACGGCGTCGGGATCAGGTTTGAAAAGAGGGGTGTGAGAGAGGAAATTTTATGAATTATTTTTGAAATCAGAAATCAATTCACGCATTTAACGTGAATTTGATGCCGAACTAGTTGGAAAAATTCATGATTTGGTCTCTGAATTTCTTTCAACTTCTAAAATAATATATAAGTTTTAAAAACTTCTAATTTAGTCCTCAAATTTCACCAAATTACTTAATTATAAATATATTTTTTTCCGGGTGTTACAGCTTTTGAAATTATAATTTCATTATTTATGAAAGAACTATTTTATATTAAATTTCAAAACTATTATGCATTTTAGTTTAATGTGCGGACTAAAAACATGCATTTTGATTCGTTTTGCACCAAGTAATAATGACGATACTTAATGATAAAACTTTATGTTTATTTATATATAGATAAGTAATCTATCTAACATAAAAATAATTAAAATTATATACATGAATTTTTTATTAAGTTAAAGGTAATTATAATATTTTATCTATTTAAAATACTCTTAACACATTTGATAATGAAAATTTAAATCCATGATATACGATATGTTGGAATTTAAAACCTTTAAAAATAAAAATCATTTTTAACCACTAGATAATTCGGTTTATCTACTTTGCTAAATGTATATAATGGAATCTTTTGAACTTTTTGTTAGAAAATAAACTGTGTGCAAATTCTGGATGTGAAAAATGTCTACGTTGCCAAACTAATGAAACAAATAATGTTCACACACGGCATGCTATCATCTTATTAATTAAATTTAAGACTTTTATATATTTATATTTATTTGACATTGCTAAAAAGGTTACAGATGCATTCGGAATGACCTTTATATAGCAAAGGCCATTTTTTCACCAAAGAAAAGGCAGTTTCACTTTTGCCCCGGGAAAGCCCAAGGATAGAGCCAACGCTTTCTCTTTCCTTCCTATATATAAAATAAAATGCAGAGAAATAAGAAAGCTAAAACGAGAAGTGAGAAATGGAGACGTACGGATATAAGTGGCAAAGGCATTCTGTGGGCATATAATAAAAGGAAAAAGAAAGTGTCTTTAGGCTCACTCATCGTGAGGGAGAAATATGATGCTTTAATTGATTCCGAGGTCATGTCCATTTCATGTTTTTCCTTTGTTTTTTCTGTTGTTCAATCCATTTTGAACTTTGATCAAACACTCCATTTTCAAAAATATTTATATATATAAGTAGAATACCCATTGGGCATTGGCACCTAAATATATGAGGCGGTGATGTCCAAATCTGCAGCATAACCCCTTCAGAACAACATTACTTTTGTATCATTTTCAGTGAGGTTGTGGTCAATGAAAAAGGTGATTTCATTTTATCACTTCTTTTTCTCTTGCAGAAACTCTGGTCCCATTAAATCCTTAACTTTGTCTCATGCTCTTGTTCTATTTTGTTAACTTATAGTTAATTATTTTGATTTTTTTATTACTAAAATCAGTACTATTGATATGAAAGAAATAATTGCACAAATTGATATTTGAACCATGCCATTTTTAAAAAAAATAACTATAAAATCATCTGGACTGAACACCAGTCATGGTTTTGAGACTATTGGCGATGCAGGTCCAATTGTAAATAACTAAGTTCTGTTCATTTCAATTTTGGACAAAGCCCAGGATGAAATCAAATCATTTTTTAAATTAGTTTTAAAAACAGCTCCTGTTATTAGAGATAATATTGACAGTTCCATAGGACAGGGGAAGAGCTTCAAGTCTTCAAATACTTAGTAGAGCTCGCTTTCCTTGTGGGTGTGAATCTCACAGTCTGAGTTTGGGTACGAAACACAGGTCAGCACATAACCATCCTCCATTTGTTTTTCATCCAGGAAAGAGCCGTCGGATTGATCCACAGAACCTGAAACCATTTTCCCCACACACGTGCAGCAAGCTCCAGCCCTGCAAGAATATGGCAATTCAACTCCTGCTTCCTCGGCTGCGTCCAAAATGTATTGATCATCGGCGGCTTCAAACTCGTTCACCTCACCATTTGGTCCTACAAGCTTAATCTTGTAGGAGCTCGCCATTGTGGTTCTGTAATTGGAGGAACACTTCAAGCCAAAAGATTTAGAGATGCTCTTAACAAATCCAAGACATGTTGGGGCTTTGACGATTGCTCTTGTAGATCGATTGGAAATTGCAGATTTAACAATGTAAGGGGAGGTGAGACTCAAAGTTTCCATCTTTACTCCTGAAACCAAGTAATATTTGTACAAAACATATATAATCAGAAAAGCAGGATGGCCTAGTACAAACAAAGCTGAAAAGGTGGCATCAAAACCAAACAAATAACTAAGCAAAATCAGAAAGGGAACAGTGAGCTAATATTCAGATTGTTGATTCTGGGACAATGGCACGATTTATGATTCCTTAGCAGCAACATTTAATAAGCTGTTAAATATAACTTTGATATCATGAGTAACATAATATAATAAAGTAGACGTAATATCAATTTCAAGGTATGAAAGAACTAGCATCCCAAGATGGCACACGTGAACATTGTCTTTTATATGCTACTACATATTTCATCTCTTCCTTTACTAGTTTACTACAATTCTCTCATTCTTAAAGAAGATTGTATGTCATACAAGTTAATCTATGGCTAGCTGTTTTTTACGCTCTTCTAAATACCTGTAAAAAAATTTAATAGAATAAGAGTGAAACTTGTAACCTGTTAATACTCTTGATGAAAAAGAAATGCTATCATCCATTGCAGTATTAACAAGACAATTAATGTCAGGAGCACTATGAGAAGAGACAAGCTAAGGGCTCCCTGCTCTTCACTCGAGGCTCCATACTTCGAATAAATTAACAAAATCTTCTTAAAAGAATATACCGGTGTTCCCTCATAATAAGACCAGAACAGAAGCGACAAGACTTAATCCCACATACAAGGGTTCAATTGCAAGATCCGAGAAATATATATTTATGTTGGGTACATAAATCCTCCAACTCAAATCATCCTTATCTATCAGTATCATCTTTACAAATTCTAATAGTTTCAAACAATTATTTATCAACTCCAACCATGCCCATTTAGGTTTCCCTTTCAATCTTTCTATCCATTGCAAAAGGATCATAACCCAATAATCTTTATAACAACGATCAATAAACTCAAATGCACAGTAAGCAAACCAAAGTGAAGCTGTTATTGCAAGCTTGGTCTACTTATATGCTTTATAAACCCATTTTTTCCTGTCTCCATTTGAGCAGGAATAAAAGGTGATTTTTTTAGAAACATGAGAAAAGTTTTATCATTTCTGTAGGTTTAAGTCATTACTTCATCTTGGATGCTTTCCTAGTTTATGTTGTCTGAAATATTAAATCCTTGTTTTTGCGCCTATCGACAATTCTTAGAATGTTTTTTAAACCTACAGAAATGATAAAACTTTTCTCATGTTTCTAAAAAAATCACCTTTTTCTACCACATTCAACCAGGAAACCCAAACCTAGAGAGGGCACAAATAAACAAAAACCCAGATATCAGAAACAAGTACTCAGACCTTAAAAGACATCACAAACAAAACAAGAGATCCTAGATGTAGAGATATAGATGGACATGCAAAATACTAAAGAAAAGGGGATAGGAAAATGGAGCTTACAAAGTAGGGAGAAAATGAGGGTATCGAAGTTTTTGAATCTTAAAAACTTAATTATAGTGATTGTTTTCTAATGATCTAATTTATATATTGAGAATGTTGGTCCATGTTCAAGTCGGCGGCTTCGGCGATTGGTATCAATGGGGGTTTCGGCTTTTGGCACTTGTTGGCAGGCAAAAAGGCGAAGGCTTGGGCTTTTTCTAAATCAAATAAAAAATGTTTCCACAACCTACCTAAACCCTAGCCCATGTTTTATTTTTTATTTTGTTAAGCCGAAACAAATCGGAATTATGGATTCCATTGATGAAATATATACACTTATACATTAAAATCTTTATAAATTAGTAATATATAAATTACTTAATTTTATTAATTTTAAAAAAATTAATTAATTTATAAATTAATAATTAATTAATTTAAAGATATTTTTCTGATTCAATAAACTTATATTACTTTTTTACAAATTTAATACGAAGATTAATGACTTTGGGTACCACAACAAAAAGGATATCAATTATCTATTGAATTACCTAAGTGAAAATGATACATGTTAGGTCTAAAATTTAAAGGAAATTATAGCTAGTGTTATTAAAAATTCTATCGAGGATAAAACGAAAAATAAAACAATGGGATTATTTAGTAAACAACTTTTTGAAGAGCTTTTAGTTTGTTTAAGCATAAATAATTGATTGGTACTCAAATCATACATTTTTAGTGTTTGGTAAACACCTTTATAAAAGAACACATTAAGGAAAAAAACTTATTTTGAGCATAAATAGTTTATTTGAGTTTGTTTTGCATAAATAACTATTTATGCTCAGTTACACTTCTAAGTGTCTATCGTTATATTTTTTTTAAATTTTTTTATAATAAAAATTTTATTTTTAATGAAAAAAATTAGAAAACAACAACTTAATTTATTTACAAGAGAACCCCAAACTTTTAATAAAATTATAAAAAAATATATAAAAAAAATCTCATTTCAAATCGTTACCCACCCATCTTCGACCACCCATTGATCAATTGTCATTCTTATTGTCACCCAAATCCCCCAAATCTCTAAAATTCCTAACATTCAAATCTCTAAACCATTAAAATCTTAATCTCCACGATGGAACACTGGAGGAGCACTGACGGAGCGACAACGAGGATGAATTTTGAACGGAATTGCACGGTGGTTCGAATGGTGGTGACAAAGTGGCTTATGGACATCGAGATCAACCGGAATTGACGAAAAACAATGACAGTGGTTTAAAATCTGACGAACCTTCGAACGCTTTTCTACGACAAACGGTGACAGCTTAAGACGAAAGGCTAACGGTAATTTTATTGGGAGTCGGCATCAGTTCAAACGACAGTGGTTGTGATGGTTACGGATGGCCGACCGGTGACCATGGAAGGGGGAAAGGGGGAAGGGAGTAGGGGGAGAAAGAGGGGAGGGCCTCTGCTTCGCAGGATTTTTTTTAATTAAAAATATTTTTATTTTTTAAAATTAATTCTCAAAATTATCCAGATTTGACATGTGTCACTTAACCTCCAAATTTAACGGTCGTTACGGTGGAGACACCTAAAAAGTGTTGTGATGAAGAAATTATACCATACCTCTTTCGCAATTACATTTCCACTGTAACTCTTTCCAAGCATTACCTTACATCTCTTCATTATAAATGCAGTTGTGGCGGGAAGTCGAGTTGCCTCCGCTCCAACTCTTCCTCCATTTATTGATCAGTAATCCCTGAAACAGCTGGACGGGCAGAAATCGTATCAGGTACTGATACAGTCCTCCAAATATCTTTGCCTTGGAGATTGTTTCTCATGGGAAAGAACTAGAAGCACTGATCAGATTTATAACTCACAATGTTTGGAGGACATTTTAAAGGGTAAAAGGTCTGAATTGTCAGCAAAATAAAAATGACAAAAACCCTGCCTTTATATGCATTTTAAAAGCACCTTGAACTATATTATGTTGAATGGATATATCCTTTGGGAACGATTTTGCTTGCAAACCCGCAGCCTACAGAGACTTTGAGTTTGAGCTATTATTGGTCGAGTAAAGACATCAAGGCTTCATGCGACTACTTGGATGTAGCCAAAAAAACGGATTATCATACAGGTTCAACTCCAGAATCAAGATCGCTGATCTGAAATGGTAACTGCATTTCTTTCTCCAGCATCTTTTACAATCTAATGTAGTTGGTGTAAAGGTTTCTAAATTTACAGTCCTATAGGTAAAGCTTGTCAAGACCAGTATAACACAATGCATCTGAAAATGAGCACTAGGCAAAGATAAACATGACCCAAAACCACCTATTGCGGCCAATATAACAATAAAAGTGCGGCCAATATAACAATAAAAGTACGGCGAATAAACCAAACAGCCGAACAAGTACTGCGAATCAAACGATGCATTAAAGCTAACTTCCAAACGAAAAGAAACGGGGGAATCACATATAAACCTGACCACACAACAAATAAATTTGGAGCCTCATCTGTCTTTTGTAAGACCATCTCTTTCCTGAGAACCCATACGGATTTGGCCAGTTGTAATTCTCCATTGGGACCTCAAAAGTTTCAGCTATCAGCAGCGTTTTACCGTTCTTGTTCATAACCCGCAATACCGCATGGTTTCTAAAATGAAACATTCATTATTTTATATAACATGGTTAACAACATTTAATTAGTGACTCGAAGCTTATAACAATTTATTTTAAAGATTGATTGGTCTACCGTCACATATATTTAACTCTTATATCGCAAAACTTCGTTCCACAAAAAAAATCATGGGGAGAATGATTCAACAGTGTTACAATTTGCATGAATGAACAGCCATATACTCATCAAGACTGCCAAGTGCAAACCATATGCCAACCAATATTTTCCGTGTAGATCACAACTCACAAGAATATATTAAATGGATGGTAACTTAAAATTCATGGAAAAATTAGTCGATAGGCAAATCAAGTCAAAACTTACAATGTCTAAAATTTTAACATTCTGAGTAAAACAAAAAAAAAAATCTGATTTAGAATTAATACCACTGCTGCTTTCATTCCGTACAAAACAGATGCAAATCAAAAGATTCTGTTTGAAGGGCCCATGGTGCTCTTCAAGTATAGGCACCTCACCTGCAATCAAAACAGATTCCAAATTCAATCAGATTACATAAACAACATCATGAAAATGGGCAAGCAACCTGAACATATGCCAAAAAAATAAGAAAACTCACATTTTGCCAGTTTTTCTTTAATAATGAAACAAGGAAATTGACACTCATTTGCACATTTTGGAATATCTGCTTCTCCTCCATGGCAACATTTCCAACGGCCACGCCCATGCAAAGGACCTTCTTCAACTGGAACTTAACCATTGCCTTGGTCTCATTCACCTTGGACTCTAAGGACTCTTGTCTGTTGGTGAGTAACAAGGGTTGGGAATTTCCCTACATTTGTGCGTGACATCATCAACGGGAGGTATAAGCTCATAAATCATAACTGAAAAATACAGAATGAGTGAACGTAGGACTTCCTGCAAATGCCTTGGGAGTGCAATATTAATTCAGCTGAAAACATGCCAATAACAATGCTTTTATAGGGCACTTGCCTGCTTTGTTGAGACCACACTACAGCAAAACTGTACATTTTCGGCGTTTTTTTTTTTACTTATAGCGGCGTTTTTAAGCGCCGCAAAAAACACCTGCGGCGCTATGACAAACGCCGCTGAAAATAGCGTCGCTAAAGTTCGCAGCGTTTTGTAACAAAAACGCCGCAATAGGTAACGATATATAGCGGCGTTTGTCCAACAAACACCGCAATATGTGTTGATATTTAGTAGCGTTTTTCCAACAAACGCCGCAATAGGTGTTGAGATTTAGCGGCGTTGTTTCCAAAAACACCGCAAAAGATCTGGTATATAGTGGCGTTTTTTTATAACAAACGCCGCAAAATGTCATATCTATAGCAGCGTTTTAAGATATAAACGCCGCTAATTACCTCTCTATAGCTAAAATAAATTGATTTTGCAAATTAAAACTAATTTGTCAAATGTTGTTTTACTCTTTATTACCCAAATTTAACCTGTAGCATTTTCCAATAAACTTGACATCCATAACAACAAACTTAAAATCCATAACAAAAAATGAAATCCATAATAAATCAAAGTTTACATTAACGTAAATATAATGTAGTTCAACATTATTAACTATAATAAACAATAATATCTAAGATATTTTGCTTCTAATCTTACACATTCTTCAAAACTCTTCTTCACAATGAGGCGTTTAAATTCAAAGAGATAAATCCAGTTTATATGGGAAAACAATGATACAGAGCTAGTATCGTCCTGTCATTTCTTGCACAGATATTTGCTTCATGAGGTCTTACTCCAATTGGCATACCACTTGAAAAGGCCCCATCCATGGCAATGCAAACCCGATCTCTAGTTTCATATCCAAATAAATCATCAGTTTATATGAAAATCTATTATATCTTACGTTAAAAAAGTTAACAACACATTTCTGCATAGTCAGTCCCAGCAGTCAACACTCTATGGCATGGGCAACCATCATGATGATAAGCAAATATAGAGATAGATTTTAATAATTGTGCAGAAACATCCAAGCTTGAATTTCATGATAACTTCTAACAGCTTATCGGACCAAACATATTTTAAATCAATAGCACCCAGAAAAAGGCTCCAAACTACATTTCTAACAAAAGAAAGATATAAAGATGGAAATATGACAGCTTACCAAGGACCAAATCCTTTCAAGCATTCTGCTAAAACAACCTGAGAACACAAAAGCACAATCTAACTTAAAGATAAGGAAGCAAAAAGAGAATTTAACGGAGATTGTAAATTAATATTTTATCCCCATTTGTCACCTCAGTATTTTCCCCAAGAATTTCAATTATAAGCCCCATCAACTTATGTGCAGAGGCCATTGGTTTCAATTGAATGCTTTTCTGTGCCAAATTGTACATGCTTTCTAACCCCTACAGAAGAAATAATAAACGAGATATGTAATACAAGGAAAGTACATACCACTGAATGGCCTGATGTATAACAAGTGAAAATATATAATTCTATCCAATGGCATGTTGCAGACAGACTATTAGCATTACCCAACATTATTTGTAACATACTTCTCAAACCCTGATGAGTCTGCTGGTGAGCACACTGAACATTATTTGTAACGAGTAGCATTTGTAACATACCTCTATTGTTTTTATCCACATTCCACAAGTTCATCTATTCAATGGAACATCTCAGAGATTAAAATTTCTACAGTTCTTGAACAATTAATTATATAGATTATTCCATTAGAAAAAAAAAAATACATTCAGCACCTACTAATATAAATCAATTTTATCTGTTTTACTACCTCATGTTTGCAATAGATTTAGCAGTAACATCAAATCCATATCTCATATCCATTTCGTACAGAAAAAACATGAAAATCTATCCATAAAAAAGTTTTGCAATACTAGAAGGAACTCAAATATATTATTTTCACAGTTGCTAATTAAAGGTTTTGCAAAGAGTCTACCAGTAGTTGAGGGTTCAGGTCAAAACCCCACACAATATCGGACCAACCGAGGCGGATCAATAGCACCCAGAAAATATTTTCTTCTATTGAAACATCCTTTGAACCGAATGAAAGCTGACAAAATAATCTCCAGAGCCCCTACTAGCAAAACCGGGTTCTTCCAACGAATAAGTAAATTATATTTATCATAATAATGATCATTATTTCATCAACATCCTATGCAAAAAAGAGCAAGCATATTTACATGTCGGAAAGGGTGGTAATGTACCACATGGCACACTTCTAAATGATAATCTAAAACAGTTTACCATGATTAATGCATAATAATGTACTGATTCAATGGACTTGCAAGTGATACATATATGTCTCCATAAGAAAGATTTTTAAATGTTACAGTATGGTTCCATGCAAGAAATAAAAAAGTGACAATGAAAAGAAAGGAAAAAGAAGTCATGAATCCTAATACCCGCCATGCACATAAACATGAGTTGATGGCTTATAAAAAATTTCGAACTCCTGGAGTAAAGGACCCACTCCCCATCAGGGTACATGATGTGATCTTGACTAGCAATACCCAACCCAAATTTTGTAATGGTCTGTGTTCTTTTGAGCCATCTTTATCTTAGACGATATGATGCACTAAGGACCTAATTTATACGTTGATCAGGATACAAGCCCACGTACCAATCTTTACGAACTTTTATATGTGGTACCTCTAATTTATCAGTCATCAAGTACCCTGAAGCCCTAAAAAACCAACCGTTGGACAAATTAGCATTCCAACACCACAATAATGAGTTCCCTACCAATAGAGATCATTTTCTCTAAAGTTCCATAATTAAGAAAACAACCTGAAAAAAAAGCACTTCACCATTGTAGGTAGCTAGAGCGATTTCCCTCACCATCTTTATCAATCATACAAGAGAGGACTAGAATGCACGGTTGACTGGTGAAAAGCAGGCCAACCTGACAAATTATTGAAACTCAATGATCAACTTCGATCGGATTGCTCTAGATTCATCGATAAGTTCGATTTAACATGATATAGGGAAAGCACTAGTACCTGGCATTTTATCGCCATCAGAACCTTCTAAAACTTCAAGGTAGTGAAGAAATGAGGGAACCACTATGTCAAGCTTCCCATCACTAAAAATTACACAATATGGCGGGAGTTAGTTAAATTATTCTGTATGAGTTTACTCAAAAAGATGAGCAGATTTCGAAAGGGGAAATGAAAAGAATTGAGATTTTTAACATAGTCAAAGATGCGATGAAAACACGAACTCAAAAGGTAAGAGTAAACTACCTATTGATATCAGCAATTAAGGGAGTTGCATAAATGCGGAGCTGACCTCCGTTTGCCATCTAAGTTCTAAATTCTTTGGGCACTGTGTATTCAACAACGCATCCTCATCCCTACACATTCATATACACAAAATGTTTTCAAATAACAATAACTCATGTGATTGAATCGAAAAAAAAATAAAAATAAAATTGAGATAGAAGGACTTACAGTTCGGGATAACCAAGCTCGTCGTCGGTGGCCTTTCGTTGACGGAATTTATTATTGGAGTCATCGCCGAGCAGTAGTATGAAAGGACCTTCAAGCACGAGTAGCAGCAGTTGTTTTCGATAAAATTAGGTTTAGAATTCAATTTCAAGGGGGGAAATGCTCTCGCATGATTTAAGTAACACCTATTGCGGCGTTTGTAACAAAACGCCGCTAATGTACTTATCATTAGCGGCGTTTTTGGATATAAACGCCGCAAAAGGATAGATATATAGCGGCGTTTTTAGATACAAACGCCGCTAAATACCTTTATTTATATAAGATTAACATATTTTAAATATTCATTTCTTCTTACATAACTAAAGTTACAACCATACATTTAATTAAGACGAAGTACTTATGCATAAAACTACTTAACAACAAATACATTATAATTTAGAAACATTAAAGTACTTATGCATAAACAGTCTTCACCATACATTATAATTTAGAAACATTAAAGTACTTATGCATAAACAGTCTTCAACATACATTATAATTTAGAAACATTAAAGTACTTATGCATAAACAGTCTTCACCATATTGTTCAGTACAATTTAGTCTTCATTGCTCCTTCGTGGGAAAGGACGTAGGAAAGCTGTTTTCCTTGTTTGACGACGCATCGTTTTTTCCTCCGTGTAAATTCTATATGAGAAACTCTTCATCCATTTCACCAAATAAATCTCCTACCTCCGGTTCACAAGAAGACTCCTTGCGCGCTTCAGTGCTTCACTTGAAACAGATAACGACCCTCCACCTACAGTATAAAACTTGATTGGAGGTGCTTGGGAATTGAATCAAACATTAAAATATATTTAAACAGATTATATAAACGTTTACTTGGAGTAACAGTAGAGGCAACATCGTCTTCATTGAGGATCGATACTGCTTTTGCAATTGAAGATTCTTTCAACGCCACAGTTACCAAATTCGTTTCTAAAATAGGGTATTTATCCATTTCTCTATCATCATTCTCAATAAGCTTCGAAGACTATGCGTACGACTATGAAATTTGAGTGACCGTACAAAGGGAAATATGCGGCATAAAGATTATAGAATTTTACCTTCAAGTAGGAGATCGGCCATGGAAGGGTATGGAGCAATATGAGTTCCTGTCGAGT
This sequence comes from Hibiscus syriacus, assembly GCF_006381635.1. Taxonomy (NCBI): domain Eukaryota; kingdom Viridiplantae; phylum Streptophyta; class Magnoliopsida; order Malvales; family Malvaceae; genus Hibiscus; species Hibiscus syriacus. The sequence goes on from NW_024063513.1 coordinate 1,604,106, forward strand.
CATCATCGAGTTTCGACGGCGAAACCGGACCGATAGCCTCCCAGCGATAATTTGATCCATCGTCAGAGCAAAGACGCCATGTAGACATTTCGATGATAATTTCTCTTACTCAAGGTAAGACCTGTTCTTTTTTTCTCAAATATGTTAGCTGTTAGCTTTCTGGGTTTTCCCCATTTTCAGAATACCAACCAAAACAAAATTGAAAAAGATCATAGTGATAAGAGGATCAACGTGGAATTGTGTAGTTCGTCGGTGAGAGGGCCGATTTGGTCGCCGGGATAGACAAAAGACGACGTCGCTTGGAATCGTGTGAGGGTCGTTGTTGTACCAGAGAAACTATGAGGAAGAAGAGTTGAAATGATTTTAGGGTTTGGGTGGGAGAAAGGGAGGACAATATATTTAACATTTTGCGGCGTTTTAAAAAACGCCACATATCACATGTTTTTACGCTTTTATACAAAAACGCCGATAATTACCACTCTATTGCGGCGTTTTGGTATAAACGCCGCTAAATGTTAAATATGCGGCGTTTTAGCTAAAACGCCGCTACATGTCTACTATATTGCGGCGTTTTTACTATAAACGCTGCTACATGTCTACTATATTGCGACGTTTTTACTATAAACGCCGCTATTGTTTAACCTTTCTATGGCGTTTGTCTAAAAACGACGCAAAAAACTATTATTAATTACGGCGTTTGTTGAAAAAACGCCACTATATACCATCCTATGGCGGCGTTTTTAACAAAACGCCGCTATATTTATACTCTATGCAGCGTTTTCACAAAAAACACCGCTAAGTCTCAATTTGTGGCGTTTGGATTGAAACGCTGCTATATGTAATATTTTGTGGCATTTTATCAACAAACGCCGCTTAAAACGCCGCTACAGAACAGGTTTACTGTAGTGCCAGGACCCAAAAGACGAGGGATTTGCTTGATAACAGATTCAGAAGCCAAAAAAGCATGATACTTCTTGGCAAGCTCCTTCACTAACTTCTTGTTCTTGTTTAGTTTTTTTCAACGCTTCTACATCCATATAATCCAAACCAATTTTCTATGCCTGTATTATTAAACCATTCAAAACAAAAATTTAATTGCAAAAATGATTCAAATACTAGAAGTATTATCTAAGCATAATGCGCATCTTATACCTGATTCCGAAAATAAAGCATTCTTCTAAGAAATATAAACAAACAAAATTTCACCTAAGAAAGCTGCAAAATCACCTCTTCAACATGTTGAGCATCTCCAAGCGTGCAAATTTTCATCTTGGGGCGTGGAATGTGTGGCAGCTTCACAGATCCACTGAAACGCTTATCCTTTTGGGGATCATAGTTTTTCAGGCCAACTTGGAGTTCAACAGTCTCAGTAAATTTAAGTTGTTTCTCCTTGGACTGAGCTACAATTGTTGAAATTACTTCTCTAAGGGCATCACTCCGAAGCTTACTGTAAATAAGAAATCCAAAATCTTTAAGCAAACAAAACCATAAACAACCAGATAGCAAATGATTAATATGGGCAACTTAAACATCTCAAAATAAAAAAATAGCACCCCAGAACACAAAGATCAAGCCAATGCTTTGAACTATGCTATCAAACCCAGGAACAAAGGTAGTTCCCTAACAAATCACGCTGATCCAAAATTGACAACTATAACTTACCGTCAAGGTTAAAATTCTACGACAATGAGAAAAAAATTGAGAGTCATATACGAGTAAAAGCTAAACACACATAATGACAATGCCATTTTCAAATATTTCACGGATTAAAGTACACAACAGATTATTCTATATTTCTATTAACACAAGGTAAAACTCTTTAATTCGAGTACAAAACACAATCAATGAAAAATTAAAAAGTCGTTCTAATCATAACAATATTTCTAATCAACGTACCTAAGAGGATTATCCTGCAAAGCACGTATGAAAAAAAAAAGAATCCAAAATCTACTAATCCGTGTCCAGCAAATCAATAGCAAAGTTAAAATTACCTCATCTCTGAATCTAAGTTCTTTCCACGGAGCAAAGTATGAACTTTTACCTGCAAAACAACGTTACCAAGTCATTAAAAAGTATCCGAGAGGAAATGGGAGTTGCGACAAGAAATGGTTTAGCGATAAAGAGAGAAAATAGTAAGTAATGCCTACCAGAGAAGAAAAACCCGGGAAATATATATCGAGTAATATAGTTCTCACCATATTTATTATATATTTGACATGTAAATTTTTATTTTCATATATTATTCAATTGAAAAATCACATTTATCTCTTATATATATATTACCATCGAATTCAATTTCTAAAAGAGCTTTTCTCTTCTTGAGTTTATAGAAAACCTTTGGCACACCTTCTTTCATACTGGTACTTAAAGAAATATTTTCAAATTAACACACGAACTAGGTATTTTGTTCAATACTTGAAACAACTTTTATTCCCGTATTAGTATCTGAGTTTTAATTACATTTATTGTTTTGGTACTTTAATTAGCAATATTACTTTTAATGACGTCATAAATTTATAATATTAAATCGTACCACATATGAATAATGACATAAAAAACTTTAAATTTTATTAAAATTCGTTAAAAAATAATAAAATAACAAGTTAAGAAATCTCAAATCTCATAAAACACCTGTAATAAAGCGAAGTCATCGATGTTGTGTCGGTTGTTTTTTCAATAGTTACTACACGTATTGATTTAAATAGTTTTAAGAAAATTATAACTCAATTTAAGTACAAAAGCGAAAGAAAAACAAATAAAAAAAATGAAAAAGAGAGTGAAATATTACGATTTTAGTCTAAAAAACATATGAAATGTCATGAGTAAATTATGTCTACTTTATGTAGGTATTTACAAATGAAATCTGCCTGAAGTTGTCTGATTAAAAGAAAAAAGGTTTTCTTCGTAATTTTGGTGATTAAGGAAGAATAATGGGTGACAATTCATTAGATTGTGCCAATACACTTGATGGAACACCAAATCCTGACGAATTAATGTCTTTGTTAATCAATGATGTCAAAGCTGAAAACCCAGAAGATGAACAACTGCAAGAAAGCAGCAAATTCCTACTGCAACCTCCAACAATGGTACCAAACCAGCAGAACAATCATACTATGTGAGATGTTGAAACTGTATCTTCGTCTTTCCTAAAGGATCAAATTATTCAGAATAAGATGATGAGGATTGGAGGGTGTTTAGTGAATCCACTAGGGTTCCCTTATATAGACCACAAATGCATGCTTTGCCTGCACAATCACCTTCAAGAGAGTTGCTCGTAATGAATGATTGATCGGTTGACATTACAGGATGAAACCAAATGCAAGAAACCATCGGAGAGGTTCAAAGGAAGAGGAAGAATAAGACCAGAAACAGAAGTTCAGCTGCAAAATCTCGAGCCGAGGCTCAGGTAGGTATACTGTATACATACATTTATAGCAAGCAGAATCCTGGAACTTAAGGAAGTTATGTCTAGAATTCGTACTTCTTTTTCAATATACCGAGGCTATGATCTCCATTCATTCTTTTATAGGAGCATACGAGATTTCTGGAAGAAAAACTGGTGCAATTGAGAAATGAGAATGCTCATTTGATGAAATTACTTTCCCTGATGAGAGACCAAACATTTCTTGACAAAGATATGGAAGAAAATATACATATTTTATTTTAAAAAAATCAACTTATGGTTATATATATCAAACGTTCTTAAGAGAAACAAATACATACCCCATAATTTTAACTGTGATCTATATCTTGAAAACAGTCATATTTTTGCATTATGATCGAGAAGCGGTTGAACAGAAATGATAACCCGCCAATTCCTTTTAGGTTGGATGCTTAATACCTGCGCGGAAATGGACAGGAAAGAGGAGATTGAGGAGAAAAGGCAAACAGTGTTCAGAAATTAGAAGACTGCATATGTAGAGAGGTTGAAGCTCATCAAGATCAACGGTGGTGAGACCAAAGAACAAAAGGGGATTGTATGGTTCATTTTAAGGTCAATTGATTCATCATTATACATCCAATATAACAAGATCCAAGTATATATACTGAATGAAACTGTTTGCCTTTAGTAGACATGTTTAACAAAATAAAGAAAATAGATCAAACTGCTGCAAGTTTTTTGATAATCAGATCTCAGCATTAATGGATTGATAGAGTGCAAATGTTGAAAATTTGCATAAACTTTTCATCAGATCTACTTTATATTTGTACCTAAAAACAGTGGCTAGTTAATGAGATTTACAGACTTTGTGATCCGAAACAGATAAAAAGTTGTTTCCATATTAACATGGAAAGAAACAACATGAAATAATTGCTCAACACATACTTTCAAGCCCCATGAATCGTTGAGAACTACTTCTTCCCTCAGCCATAAGCGCTTTACGAGCAGAAGCGAGTCCAGTGGGAGCTAACAATGAATCAAAAGAAGACATCCATCCAGTCTCTAAGCAGCTCTTCTTTACCCCATTTATCAGGTATCGAAACTCTACCTGCAACCTCTTCTCTGTGTCTTTTAAGCCTTTCACGTACCGAATCCTTGTCGTTTCCATCCCCGCAATTCCCTCTAGGAACCAAAACTGAACCTTGTACAAAACTGTCATTGCTGCTGCAACCATAAGACTTTTCATCTTCATTGCCTAAACCATGCATATCGTTGGAGTTGATGGACAAAGTCGGAACACGAACAACAACGGGTTTCGACGGATTATGATTCCGGGGACTGGAACTATTACTAGACATGTTGTTGTTGCGGCTGCAGCTTGATGATGATGATGATGATGATAGTGTGCAAAGAGGAGAGAAGGGTTATATATAAAGGGGGGATGGGTTATTGGGTGTGGGGGAATTGGAGTGCACGTCACCATATAATGGGTTTCTATGGTTTTCAATATATAAACGTTTCATTAGAGCTTAGAGTCTCACAATTGTGTGGCTCTTTCGTATGCCATAAAGAAGGGTGGAAGGTTGTGGACCGTGAATAATGGTGCATAGGCTCCAATGGGGTTGGTGTATTGGATTTTATTAGATGACGTTTTGAGGTGGGAAACTGTATACACAAAACACATGTTTGATTTTCTACTTGGGGAAACGTGTGGAACTAAGCTCAGATATTTTCCTCCACATTTTACCTCTAAAATTTGCCCCAACTTTATTATTTATTTATTTTATAAAAAGTTATTTACAAATTATTTTTTCTCATCAAATCTTCGACTCTTCTAATACTCTATTAATAATTTATTCTTAAATAACAATATAAATATATATATATATATATATATATAATATATTTATAAAATTTTAGATGATATTTTATTTATTAAATAATATTATAAATATCAATTAAATGGGTGAATAAAATGATAAACATGCAAGGCGAGTGCGAATACCCTTTCCCTTATCTCCATACTCACTCAATATTTTTGTAGTTATCACCTACTTACTACCTACGACGAGTAAAAATTTTAAATTCATTTCTGTCAATGTGGGTACATTCTCAAATCCACCCCACACCTACTACCCAATTAGATACCCACATGTACTCGTCAATACTTAGCTAGCAACAACCTCACAGACTACATAAACAACAAAATATAAAACAAATGCGTCCATTGAGAAGCATAATAAAATAAATCAAGAATTAATTGAGTTTATACCCTAACATTTGATTAAATTACAAGTAATGTCCTATAAAATCTTAAGATTTATATAATTATCTATAAAATTATACCTAAATTCATAATGATCCAAAATTTATATGTAGGATAATTAGTGAGTGAGTTGATGTGGGGCGGATGGATGTGGGTCGGGTAAGGTCTTAAACCCATCACCTACCCACTACCTACATCATATATGACTTTTTACATCCACACTCGCCCACAACCCAAATCATATATGATTTTTTACATCCACACCCGCCCAAAACCCACTAAATTTATATCCTTCCCCGCCCCAATTGAAACAGGTGCGATGCAAAATCTACGAAACTATACCTATCTACCATCCCTATTGGTGGAAAGGAATATGAGAATATATCTAATTAGAGAGACATTAAAATTAAAATTAATTAGTATCATAATATTATAAATATTTAAATTTAAATTTAAACAAAACTTTAAATATATATATTCAATCAAAGACGAAAATATTTCAAATAATTTTTAATAGTATAACCATACTCACAAACTCAACTAACATATTTTTCTTCAGTCCAACCTAACTCATTGGATACTCGCTCTTAGTTGGATTAGAATTTTTCTAAATCATTTTACCCAACCCCAAACTCACAGAAATTTAGATAAATTATCATCAAATAAAACTTCTAATTGGGCTAACTTGAGTTCGTAAAACCCTTGTTCAATATTCAACTCCTAGTCCTAACACAACTCGATCTTTGGACAGATCTACTCAATGGTAAGTAAAAGTAACAAAAAAAAAATTTAAAATAGAATAAAAAAATCAAACAAATAGAATCTGAATAAAGTTCCAAATTTTATCAAGTTTGAAAGAAGAAAGGCTTCTGCATATATATGACATGGTTGCTTCATATCATAAAATCATCCATTAATGGAATAATAGTTTTTTCTTTCTTCTTTCTTTTGTAGACCTAAAGATAATAAACCTGTGGATAGTGTATACATAAATGTTTTCCCAAGAACTGCAAACAAATCTTTAGCCTTGAAACGGAAAAAGGAAGAAGGAAAATTGCATCGAAAGACAGCAATGGTTTTCTCATGCAAAACATGAATTTTTTTTCATGTCACATTCTTCACAACCTTTCCGTGTCCTCCCCTTCTTTCTTGATTTTTAACAACAAGGGGTTAGCGAGATAAGGGGTTCGTGGTGATGGCAGAAAGACAAAGGTAAAGCCATAACCAGGGACATGAAGAGGCTGAGTCATTCGCTCTTAACAGCTCGGTAAATGTAGCAAACAAACATCAGGGAAGAACGGAAGCCTACTGTGCCAAGCATCAAGAAGAATGCATAGCACATGCAGGCATTGTAGCCGACAAAGAATGAAAATTGCAGTAAGCCACACAGCACAGATCTGCATCAATTGCAAAAATACCACAAATGGTTTGAAATGTTATGGCAATGCAAGGGGGAATTAAGATAAACAAAGAATGAAGCACTTACTTCAGATAATGAAGTGAAGCTTCTTTAGCTGGTTCCAGGAAGAAGAAAGTGAAAGAAATGAATGGAAAAGTTTCAATAATCAGCATCATTTGTTATTCATAAAACCTTCTCATCTTTTTGTGTTGAAAATTCAAAGTACATGGGCTGCTAAAATAATAAAGTAGCAGCCGGCTGCTTAAAAAAATGAGAAAATTATTTTTAGTCATTAGACTTTAAGGTATTTTCAAAGATTAGTCCCTGAGTTTCAACTATAAATACTCTAGCTCATTTAGCTTCAAAATCATCCCAAAATCTTCCAGTTCTCTCTCAAGTGTGTTTTGTAAACACCTGTAATTTTTTCTCTTTAGTAAAAGATCTGCAGCAGTCCGGAGACGTAAGTACAATTGCCTGAACTCCGTTATCAATTTTTCGGGTATTATTTTTTCCGTTTTTATTTCGTAATCTCACTAATCTGGCTATAGGGAAATTACTTGTTACTCGTTTATTTCCCAACAACTGGTAATCAGAGCGTTTGGTTGTGAATTTTGTCAATTTTTTGCGTGTTTACTATTCATTACTATTCACGTGAACGGTAAAATTCATGAATAGTAAAATTTTGTCGGCGATACGAATTTGTCGACGGAGGTGTTATAATACACGGTGGTTCGCACAAATTGTCAAAAACGATCCGAAGAAGCCAGATTCGAGTGGGAGCGATGGTTGCAGACGAAGGGAATATGAAAATTGAAAAGTTCGATGGTGCGGACTTTGGCTTTTGGAAGATGCAGATCGAAGATTTTCTGTACCAGAAAAATCTATATCAACCCCTCTCATGAAAGCAACCAGAGGACATGAAGAATGAAGACTGAGCTCTTCTCGACCGACAAGCCCCTCGGAGTTATCCGACTGACGTTGTCCCGAAATGTTGCTTTCAATATAGCAAAGGAAAAGACCACGGCGAGTCTTATGGCGGCTCTCTCCAGTATGTATGAGAAGCCATCGGCCTCAAACAAGTTCATTTGTTGAGGCGATTATTCAATTTTCGGATGACGGAAGGGACATCAGTGGCTCAACACCTGAATGAACTCAACACAATCACAACCCAGTTGAGTTCCGTGGAAATTGAATTCGATGATGAAGTTCGAGCTTTAATTCTCTTATCATCTCTACCAGACAGTTGGAATACTACTGTTACAGCAGTTAGCAGCTCGTCGGGAAATAGTAAATTGAAATTCGACGATGTTCGGGATCTGGTACTGAGCGAAGAAATTCGACGGAGAGAATCGGGTGAAGCATCAACCTCCTCGCCTTGCACACGGAGTCCAGAGGGAGAACTTCAGAAAGAAATTCAAATCGTGGCAGATCGAAATCCAGACGGGGAAAATCAAGAACAGGAAAGAAAGATTTTACCTGTTATAATTGTGACAACAAGGGTCACTTTAAAAGGGATTGCCGAGCACTGAAGAAAGATATCGGCGCACAGGAATCTGCAAATATGACAGAGGAGACAGGTGATGCAATGATTCTAAGCGTCAACAGTCTGATTGAATCCTGTATCTTGGATTCAGGGGCATCTTTCCACTCCACCCCATGTCGAGAAATCATGGAGAACTATGTCAGTGGTGATTTTGGGAAGGTTCATCTAGCTGATGATGAAACCTTGAAGATCATCGGAAAAGGAGACACATCTGACTAAAGTTGCCAAACCAGACCACCTGGATGCTGAAAGGAGTAAGACATATTCCTGGCCTCAAAAGAAATCTGATTTTTGTAGGACAACTTGATAGAGAAGGTTATAGTACAACCTTTTCAGGCTGTGAATGGAAAATTACCAAAGGGGCACTCGTCATTGCTCGTGGTAAGAAGACTGGTACTCTCTATGTAACCTCAAACTTAGAGAATATCATTGCTACAGCAGATGCTGATGGAAAATCAAACATATGGCACCAAAGGCTTGGTCATATGAGCGAGAAAGGAATGAAGACACTTTTGCCAAAAGGGAAGCTGCCAAATCTAAAGAATGTAGATGTCGGACTATGCGAGGATTGCATCTTTGGCAAACAAAAGAAAGTCAGCTTTGCAAAGATTGGTAAGACACCCAAGGCTGAAAAATTAGAGTTGGTTCATACTGATGTATGGGGACCATCTCCAGTTTCATCTTTTGCAGGCTCATTATATTATGTCACCTTCATCGATGATTCTACAAGGAAGGTGTGGGTTTATTTTCTAAAGAAGAAATCAGAAGTCTTTGATACCTTCAGAAAATAGAGGGCCATGGTGGAAAATGAGACTGGTCTGAAAGTCAAGCGGTTGAGGTCTGACAATGGAGGAGAGTACAAAAATAAGAGATTCAGATATTTCTGCGCAAACAATGGGATCAAGATGGAGACAACAGTTCCCATGACACCGCAGCATAATGGTGTAGCGGAGCACATGAACAGAACTCTGAATGAACGTTCCAGAAGCATGAGGATACATGCCGGACTACCCAAATTTCTATGGGCTGAAGCTATCAACACTACAGCTTACCTGATCAACTGTGGGCCCTCAGTTCCTTTGGATGACAGAATACCAGAGGAAGTTTGGAGCAAGAAAGAAATAAACCTTTCACACTTAAGAGTGTTTGGTTGTATTTCTTATGTACACGTAGACTCTGTTGAAAGAAGTAAACTTGATGCTAAGTCCAACAAATGTGCCTTTGTTGGTTATGGCGGTGATGAGTTCGGTTATCGGTTTTGGGACTATGAAAATTGAAAGATCATCAGAAGCAGAGATGTCATTTTCAATGAGAATGTGATGTACAAAGACATGTCACTGTAGAATCAAGTAGCTCAAATACCAAAGTTGAAACAAAGGAATTTGCTGAGTTCGAGGAGATTTCTAGAAATGATGTTCAGATCAATCCTGAAGCACTTCAAGAAGAACCAGACACACCGGAATTAAGACGCTCCTCCAGAATTCCTAAACCAACCCAACGGTATTCTCCTTCTTTGTACTACTTGTTGCTGACTGACAATTGTGAACCAGAGTGCTATGATGAAGCAATGCAAGTAGAGGATTCAGTCAAGTGGGAGTCTTCCATGAAAGATGAGATGGACTCGCTTATGTCAAATCAGACGTGGGAATTAGCTGAATTACCACCAGACAAGAAAGCGCTCCACAACAAGTGGATTTACAGGATCAAAGAAGAGCATGATGGGAGCAAACGCTACAAAGCAAGATTGGTTGTCAAAGGTTTTCAGCAAAAAGAAGCTGCAGAGAATTTACATCTTGAGCAGTTAGATGTAAAGACAACTTTCCTTCATGGTGATTTGGAGGAAGAAATCTATATGAGGCAGTCAGAAGGCTTCATAGAGGCAAGCAAGAAAAACCTGGTATGCAGGTTGAAGAAGAGCTTGTATGGTTTAAAATAAGCTCCTAGACAGTGGTACAAGAAGTTCGATAGTTTCATGAGTAGCAGTGGTTTTACTAGATGCCAAGCAGATCATTGTTGCTACATCAAGAGGTTCGACAATAGCTTCATTATTTTATTGTTGTACGTTGATGACATGCTCGTTGCAGGCTCAGACATGCAAGAGATTATAAACTTGAAGCAAAAATTGTCAAAGTAGTTTACTATGAAAGATCTGGGCGCTGCAAAGCAGATTCTTGGGATGAGGATCAAGAGAGACACAAAGTTGGGGACTTTGATATTATCACAGGCTGAGTACATCAACAAAGTACTCTCCAGGTTCAACATGCAAAATGCTAAACCAGTAAGTACACCTTTAGGTGTTCATTTCAAACTCTCCAAAGAACAGTCACCAAAAGACGGAGGAAGAACGTGCACACATGGTGAAGGTGTCGTATGCCTCAGCAATTAGAAGTATGATGTATGTCATGGTTTATACCAGACCAGATATTGCTCAAGCAGTGGGAGCTGTTAGCAGGTACATGAATAATCCGGGCAAGGTACACTGGGAAGCAGTCAAATGGATCCTCAGATATCTGCGGGGTACCACAAACAAAGCACTTTGTTTCAAAGGTGGAGATACAATACTGACAGGCTATGTAGATGCTGACGTAGCCGGAAATGTTGACATCAGAAGGAGCACTACAGGGTATGTCTATACTCTCGGAGGAACTGCAGTGAGTTGGGTTTCTCAACTACAGAAGATAGTTGCTCTCTCCACAACTGAAGTAGAATATGTCGCTGTTACGGAAGCCAGCAAGGAGATGGTTTGGCTCCAAAGTTTCTTGGAAGAGTTAGGCAAGAAACAAGAAAACAATTGTATTGTATTGCGATAGTCAAAGTGTTATACATCTAGCAAAGAATCAGTCTTTTCATTCCAGGACGAAGCATATACAATTGCGATATCATTTTATCCGGTCTCTTCTGGAAGATGGATTTTGAAACTTGAAAAGATCAGTGGAACTCAAAATCCGACAGACATGTTGACAAAGACGGTGACCACGGACAAACTGAAGTTGTGCTCAACTTCAGTTGGCATGCTAGACTAACAAGACCAGAAATGCTGTTGCATTGATCAAGGTGTGAAGACATATTAAAATCAGTCTTCAAGTGGGAGATTATTGAAAATTCAAAGCACGTGGGCTGCTAAAATAATAAAGTAGCAGCCGACTGCTTAAAAAAATGGGGAAATTATTTTTAGTCATTAGACTTTAGGGTATTTTCAAAGATTAGTCCCTAAGTTTCAACTATAAATACCCTATCTCATTTAGCTTCAAAATCATCCCAAAATCTTCCAGTTCTCTCTCAAGTGTGTTTTGTAAACACCTGTAATTTTTTCTCTTTAGTAAAAGATCTGCAGCAGTCCGGAGACGTAAGTTCAATTGGCTGAACTCCGTTATCAATTCTTCGGGTATTATTTTTTCCGCTTTTATTTCGTATTCTCACTAATCTAGCTATAGGGAAATTACTTGTTTCGTTTATTTCCCAACATTTTGCTCCTAGACTATAACTCGATACAAAAAAAATCCAATAAAGCTGTTATTTATTTATTCATTTAATTTTATACAGGGTGGCTGTTAGTGAAGAAAAAGTATTTCAAAGTATTTGCTTCAATATATGGTTTTCTGATAACTTAAAAGGACCAGAAAATTGAGATCTTGCAGCCAGTTATAAACAATGATCAGTTCTAAACTGTCACTTAGACGAAGGTGTAAGGGTCAGACATGGCTATCAGAACGGATATTTTCAGTTTTTTTCCAAGATTTCAAAGATTTGAAGGGTCCTTAGAAGATCATATTCCCATACCCATGTTAAAGTATGTCTCGGAAAAGGGTATTTGCAGAAAAAATGAAGAGTTGCAGTAACATAGGCCCTAATATATGAAGGTAAGCAGCAATAAAAATAACATAGCAACATCATGATCTACAATATCTCATATTACAATTTTTATCAAAAAAAAAGATCTCATATTACAATGAAAGTTCTACATATAAGCTTAGATAACAACCTTCATTAATATGCAAGTAGTTATGTTCAGCATGTGTATTCATGTGCATTAAAATCCATGTATATAAAGTTGCAAGGGAACATACCTCCACCACCATTGATAATCTTCCACAGATAGCTGAATAAGTGTCAAACCAACACTTAATGTCGCAGTGAGTAGGATGGGGACGATGAACATGATAAACAAAATGCTGGGAAGAGTGAATATCCTGTATCCTCACAAGCTCACATATAAATGTTGTAACTTGAGGACAATGGCACCAAAAGGTAAGAAACCCCAAGAAAACATCTGACAAGGAGTTTTCCGGTACCATGCCAATGGTGGAATGTCTCTTGGGTATCTTTTTGTAGCACAAGGTGACTGAAATTCAGACCTAAAGCGGTTTCATATCACCCCACCCAACACAAGCAATCGAGTGGAGAGAAAAGTGTATATTGATAAACCAAGGGAAAAAAAATTGATATCGTCGGTCGATATGCGGTATTGGGCCAAAAAAAAAAAACTAAGAAATATTGATAAACTAATCCCGTTTATTAATCAAATTTTCATTTTAGATTTTGGGTAAACTATCTATTTACCCGTTCATTTCAATTTTATTCAATCAATAAAATTATAAATATATTTATATTAATTTTATTAAATTTATATTTAAAATATATTACATTATACCGTCATAAATTTTATAAATATTAAAAGATGATAAATTTTAGTATTTTATATATATATATACTTCTAAATGTATATATATATTATATAATTATGTAGTAATATTTGTATTATAGTATATATGTAAAGAAATAATTATTAATTAAAAATAAAATAAAAGAATTATGAAACTATATACTTTATGAAATTACTATTTATAATTTTATTTTAATATATTTTATAATATTAAAATAAAAATATGAATTAAAGTTAGTTTTCAGAAATAATGATGACATTTTAATTTAATTATAACATAAAGTAGATTATTTCTCAATTACAAGCTGAGCTCAAATTTTAAGGGTTTAATTTTTGTTAAATTTTTATTGAAATATTGATCAATTTTCATCCACAGTATCTAAAAAAATATATAATAAAAATATATAAAAAGTTAGAATGATATTATTTGTTTATATATTAAAAAATTATAAAAAATATATAAATACTAAAAATCTATAATTAATTTTATAAACTTAAAATAAAAATCTAAAACAATATTTTTATGTATTTAGTTATGATATATATTTAAAATTTTTATGTCATTATTTTAAAAATAATATTAAAGATAAACATTATAATTTAACTTTGAAGGAAGTTGAAAGATTATAGGTTAGATTTGTTGAATTCGGGATATATGATGAAGTAACATATTATTGGATTTTTCATCTAGGAGGAAGAAGGGGGGTGGGTTAAAATTTTTAAGTTCTAACAATTGACAGTGATGACAATCGATGTCAATCAAGGACGATAGTGATGAGTGGTGTCTAGAGACGATAGACTTTAATCAAATCATAGATTAAATTGATATTTTATCTAAAATTGAAGAATCAAAATGATATTTTATCTAAAATCAAAAGTTAAGTTAATATTTATCTAAAAATTAAATATTAAATTAAAAGTTAACTCACTATGTTATCGAATTTATCAGATTTAATAACTCAATAACCAAAAGTTAATAATTTATAATGAAAATAAACAAATTTAAATAATTTAATAATATAACTAATTAAAAAGTATATTTTTTTAAAAAATGATGAATAAAAGTATATAAATATAATCATCAATTTCATAATTTATTTAAAAAAGTAAAATACAATATTATATTAATTTTTATATAATTAAATGGTAAAAAACTAACTTTTTAATATATATAATTCAGATTTTCTGAAATGACATTTAGATGAGTTATAGGATCACGATTGGTACGTTCTTAAACATTCCTCGGGAGGGTAACAAGGTGACAGCCGCTTTGACTTAACAAGCTCAGAATAGCTCTATAAAGATTATAGTTCTATCGGAATCACTTTTGTGGATTTTTCTGTTGTTTCTTGAGAATCTTGTACCTCGATATGTTGTTTGGATTTTAGTTTTTGGCTAAAAAATTATTTGATTTAAAAATATAAATATTTGTGATTTTGATCGGTTTGGATGTTTTTAAAAAAATTTAATCCGATCCGATCTAATCTAATTAAGTGATACTTGATTCGGTTTGGATTTATACGATTTTTTTATTTTAATTTTTTAAAATAACTCTTGAATTTTTTTCATAAAAAAACATCATACGTATAACAAAAACAAAGGAAATATATATTTTAACAAATGTAAACTTGTGAAGCTTATAAAGAGAATATATATTTTAACAAATGCAAGCTTGTGAAACTTACAAAGAGAATATATATTTTAATAAATGCAAGCTTGTGAAGTTTGCTCACCTTAATAGTTTAACAACAGTTTGTAGATGAAATCAAGATTTTTCATCTTTGGGCATAGATGAGTCTATTTCTTTCCCTTTTGTAAATTTAATATTGTCGAGATGCAAAATTACAGCAACCACTCGGTTCGGTTCGGTTTGGATTGGTTTCAGATTTTCAAATCGAAATCGAACCGAATCGATCGGGTTTTTTATTAAAAAAACATTAAATCAATTTCGATTTTTTCGGTTATTGATTGTTTGGATCGATTTTCGATTTTTTTTGGATTGGATTAGATCTCAACAACCCTAATTTTGATATTTCTATGAGTATTCTTAACCTTGTGATCGTGAGATCGAGTTCCACTGAGGACAATTTATAACGGAGGTCTTCCACGGAAGCTACTCTCAATCTGACGTTGGATAACCTACTATCCTATTTTCTCCTACCCCTTTACATATGAGAATAAAATCAGCTCATATGAGTATTCTTTTCTTTCCTTTAGAGCATGCTTTTAATGAGACTTGTATATTCCTGTGTATGATTTCTTGCTTAATCATACCCTTCACCAATATATATTCTGAAATTTTAAAATTAATTAGAAAAAATATTAAATGCTTTTTATACCAATTAATCAACACGCTACTGTGAGTTGTTTGACAATAAAAAATGGAATATTTCTCTACCCTTCCTTCTTCCGCCTTCCCTACTCTATTGTTTGATCTCTGGTTTTTCTAAATCTCAAATTCTCCAAAAACCCGTTTGGAAAAGAAAATCAATCTTCAATCGATCATATGCAATTTCATTGAAAAAGAATAAAACTTGGGCAAAAATATGTATAGCAATTTCAAAGAACAAGCGATTGAGTACGTGAAGCAAGCGGTACAGGAAGACACTGCTGGCAACTACAGCAAAGCGTTCCCCTTATACATGAACGCACTCGAGTATTTCAAGACCCATTTGAAATACGAGAAGAACCCCAAAATCAGAGAAGCAATCACCCAGAAATTCACCGAGTATTTACGCCGTGCCGAGGAGATCCGTACCGTTCTTGATGAAGGTGGGCCAGGACCGGCTTCTAATGGGGACGCTGCTGTTGCCACGCGCCCCAAAAGTAAGCCCAAGAATAGTAATGGCGGAGGTGAAGGCGGTGATGGGGAGGATCCGGAACAGGCCAAACTGAAAGCTGGGCTTAATTCGGCTATTATTAGGGAAAAACCTAATGTTAAGTGGAATGATGTGGCTGGGTTAGAAAGCGCTAAGCAGGCTTTGCAAGAAGCTGTTATTTTGCCGGTCAAGTTTCCTCAATTTTTTACTGGTTAGTTATTTTTCTCTTTTCGTTATTGCCTTTTCGAGGCTGATTTCATGTATATGTCTATATAATTCGTGGCTTTAGCTGGATTTTGATAATTTCTCGTTGATAATGAAAGGGGCCAATTTTTTATTGTTGAATCATCAATGATTTAATCGATTTGTAGGTTTTTCTTTATAGGTTTTGCTTCTAATGATTTGTAGTTTTAAGCTATAAATGCGTTTTGTTTGATTTTAACTATTCGCAGTGAATAGTAAAATGGGTGAATGTTGATTATGGGACTGTTTAGAATTTTATTCGATCTCACCTGTGACACTATTTAGAAAGGAGTCCCCAGCCCCTAAGAGTGCACCTTTGTTTTTCTCGGGTAACACTTTCTGCTACTCGATGCAAAGTTATTGAAAAGAAGGTAATATTGATGTTGCCTCTTCAAGTTACTAGTTGTTAACCAGAGGCACACGGTCTGAAATTTTAACCTGATGCTAGTATCTTCAATTAGCGACTTAAAGATAACCTTTTTTTCATTTTGTCGAGTGTTACCAGTGAAGAACTATGGTGCAGGGCAGGGGACTCTTTAAATTGGAAGGACTTTAATGATAAAGATATGATTTTAGTGTTGGTGTTGTTAAGATAATCATGCTTGTTAGTTTAAGGTGATTGTCCTAATGGGCGGGCCCTAATTTTGTTGCAATCTAAGCTGATTATTAAATTTTGTTGATCGTACTTGTTAATCTCAGTAACTCTACTTATCATCATTATCTTAATGCTCAAATTCTTGCAAAACTTAAATTTGAGGAACAGCATCTGGTATCATGTTTACTACGATCTGCTCGCTGGCTCTGTTATTGTCAATTTAGAAACAGTTGTTTGCAACAATAAAGACTCCACCTTCTTTTAGCTGAACCTAATCTACATTCCCTTTTTAGCTGCTTTTCCAATGTTTATATTGATTATCATTTCAACATTACTTTACTTGTTCTACTTTTAGGAAAGAGAAGGCCATGGAGAGCTTTTCTTTTGTACGGGCCACCTGGGACTGGGAAGTCATACTTAGCCAAGGCTGTTGCTACTGAAGCAGACTCTACATTTTTCAGGTAAACCAATTCATTTAGCCTCTTCACCTGCACATAAAAACAACTCACGGATAAATCCTAATTTTGTTTCTGCTAAGATTTTTTCTAGTGAGGTTTTCAAGCACAAATAAAGCCCAAATTTGCTTTTGCTGAGATTTTTGGAGTGCTATGTCTTTCACTTACCTTAATTTACTTTCTCCTACTATAGAAACTTTCTTTTGTTAATTTTAATTGCCAGTACCGAGTCCAATAAAATGACGACATTGGTAGATTACTTCAAAAGTTTACCACATCAAGTAGTAATATTAGTTATTTGAAGGACAACAAAAATAGATGTAATGATTGAGATAACAATGATATTCAGCGTGTGCTTCAGGAATGGGCTTTGTCTTGCACAGTTATTATAACCATACAATTACAATGTATAACTTCCATTGTTGTGAAGGTCTTGAGGATATGGGCGTTTTAAAAAGATGCCTTGTGCGATTAGTGATTCCCTGTAAAACTATTTATATTTGGGAGTAAGGATGGTTGTTGGGAAATCTAATGTAAGTATGTAACCTCGAAGATATGTTAGTAGTTGTGCATTTTCTGTGTCATTGAGTTAGGCATGTAGTTAACACCTGTGAATTCTTCTCATACTTGCTCTTAATTTAATGTCTTATACTGACACTTTTTGTTGCTTATAAAGACTTGATATTTATCAGTTTTTCTTGTGTTTAACAATTGGTCTTAAATTTTGTTATCTTGTAGCCTCCTTCTGCTATAAAGACATGATAATTGTGTTTGGTTTTGATTTTGTAAACCGAGGCTTTTATTTGATAATATTATTGATTATAATATAAGATTTTGCTAACAATATCCCTATTATTACCGTTTAAGGTTACCATATTAGGCAATATTTTCTTTTGATGCATAGAGAACCATGTTAACTGTCAACTAACACTATCTATCACTATAAATAGAATATTAACTAACCTTAAAGAATGCCCTAAGGGTAGCAGAATCCATTCATGTATAATAATAACTTTACCTTTTTGAGTAACATTTAATTATATTCTCTAACGTTTTTTGTGGTAGTTAATTTTCTATATACATCTGTTCTATATATGTGCATGTTTGCTAGGTTTCTGTTTGTTTTGCTTTTGAAATTTAATCCTTTTTTACCCTTCTTTCTCTGCTAGTGTTTCTTCGTCAGACCTTGTGTCAAAGTGGATGGGAGAAAGTGAAAAGCTGGTTTCAAACCTTTTCCAGATGGCTCGTGATAGTGCTCCTTCCATCATATTCGTTGATGAAATAGATTCCTTGTGTGGTCAACGAGGTGAGGGCAACGAGAGCGAAGCATCAAGACGAATCAAAACTGAACTTCTTGTGCAGATGCAGGTATTTGTTAGCGGGTGAATGTGCTAAGAATAATTTAAGATTGCTTTGTCCAAGGTTCTTCAAGATATTATTTTCACATGAATTATGTTCTTACAATCTCCAAACAGTTTTCATTTTTATCTTCAGGATTTGGTGTAAATTCTTTGGTCTTCAATTTTTAAGTTCACCAAAAGGCTTGTTTGCCGTTCATAAATATTTAATACTAGCTCCAAAAGGGTTTTTCTACTAAAGTTTTTTTTCTAGTCCAAAGAACTTTTTCCTATGCACTTGACAAGTAGATATTTGTTTCATTACAAGTTTTCAAGCTTATTGGATGAAATTTATACATTGTTATTTCTATGCTTTAGGGTGTCGGAAATAATGATCAGAAAGTCCTAGTGCTTGCAGCAACGAATACTCCGTATGCACTTGATCAGGTGAAAGATAATATCAGCATATATTTTGTATATATTCATCTTGAATCGGCTGAGATGGATTTCTTTTGTTAATCAATTGTTCTTTAGGCCATCCGCCGCCGCCGTTTTGATAAGCGTATTTACATTCCTCTCCCTGATCTGAAGGCTCGACAACATATGTTCAAGGTACTAGACCTCATAATAATAAGAAAAAAGAAAGAAAAATGCTTGGTTGTTTTCTTGTTTTGACTTCCTTTTCACTATAAAATCATTCATTTACTTTTGTATCTTTAACATGGTTTCCTTGCTTTGGTACAATAAATTGAAACAGGTGCATTTAGGTGATACTCCTCACAACTTGACTGAAAGTGATTTTGAAAGCTTAGCTCGACGAACAGAGGGATTTTCAGGGTCAGATATATCTGTTTGTGTAAGTGCAAAATCTATGGCAGATGCTTAACTCTTTTTTTCTTATTCTCCTTTCGCCAAATTCTCTTAAAACTGGATCTTAATATGAATGGTTAATATTAACTCACTTGTGCTTTGTCTTGACAGGTTAAGGATGTTCTTTTTGAACCTGTTCGTAAAACCCAAGATGCGATGTTTTTCTACAAGACTCCTAATGACATGTGGATGCCATGTGGACCAAAACAACCAGGTGCTGTCCAAATTACAATGCAGGAATTGGCAAGCAAAGGACTTGCAGCACAGGTATGGAGTTTGCTCGAGAAGCTGTGTTTACAAATTCTTCTTACGCTTGGGTCTCATTGTTTCCTATTTACTTTTGAAATTCACCATTTTTTTTTCTTTACATGGAAAGGAAAATCAAAATAAAGAAAC
This sequence comes from Hibiscus syriacus, assembly GCF_006381635.1. Taxonomy (NCBI): domain Eukaryota; kingdom Viridiplantae; phylum Streptophyta; class Magnoliopsida; order Malvales; family Malvaceae; genus Hibiscus; species Hibiscus syriacus. Next base: position 1,624,074 of record NW_024063513.1, read on the forward strand.
AATTTCTATAGGGTATTTCGGGAAAAAAAACACTGGAATTGTAATGAGTATTATGTCATGCAATAAATATATCATTTAATGAATGATTGATCGTTTTTATTGATTAATGATCCTGCAGATCCTTCCACCTCCTATTTCGAGATCAGATTTTGATAAGGTGCTTGCAAGACAGAAGCCAACCGTGAGCAAATATGATCTGGAGGTCCATGAAAGATTTACAAACGAGTTTGGAGAAGAGGGGTGATGGCTTTGATGAATACGTCACGTTGATCTACTCTCCGGTTGTGAGTGCGATCACTGTAATTTGTATTTTATTAATAACCGCTGGATCATCCATCCAAGGAATTGTTTCTATTTAGCTTGGTCAAGCAGGGAAGGTAACTTAACTTCCCTTCTCTGTATTCAGATGCAAAGAACGTTTCGGCACTCAGTTCATTGCTCATCTTTTTTTACTGTGTAAAGAAACGTTACTCTGAAAAATTTGGCTTCAAACACTTGAGTATAAGTTGCCTATTTTCACCTAATGATGGCACGTGGTTTTCAAATGCTGTTGAACTTTCAGGTATCATTTGAAGCGTCGGCCATTGCTGCCTACCGGTTAGCTGGATGGGGAAAGAAAGTAGGGAAGTTATTTGTTTATTTTTTTTTGAATGCTTGTTTATTTATTTTATAGTGTGGGTTAGGGGGCGGGGTACTGGATATGGGTAAATTTGATTATTTTATTATATTCGTATGATATGAAATTTAACACAATATTTCTTTGGATTGTGCAGTTATTTCACTTTTGAAGATGCCAAAGGGCCTATTTTCTGATGAATACCATATTGGTTCATAAAAGCCCTATTGGGTTTTTTTGGCCCATTACAGCTACTGAGTTTTTTTTTATTTAGCTCATTAGGGCACTCGATTTTTTATTTTGAAGACTACGATAATTGCTAAAGTACCAAAAATATTTTTTTAATAGACCCGGATAAGTGGGCCTCACGGGGGTCATTAATTTTTTAAAAAAATATTCGAGGTGTCGAGTCTCATTTAATTTTTTTTTTAAATTATAAAACTTTTAAATTTTTAAAATAAAAAAATGACTGAAACTTGTCATATCGAGGTGATGGGTTCTTTCGAATTCAAAAAAGGTAGTCGTTTATAATAGTTGGTCAACAAACAACAACAAAGGTCATTGTAATGGTTAACTAGGTGATGAGTTTTGCTGAATTATTTTTTTAAAAAAGTAATTAAAAAGTAAAACTTTTAAATTTTTAAAATAAAAAAATGACTGAAACTTGTCATATCGAGGTGATGGGTTCTTTCGAATTCAAAAAAGGTAGTCGTTTATAATAGTTGGTCAACAAACAACAACAAAGGTCATTGTTAATGGTTAACTAGGTGATGAGTTTTGCTGAATTATTTTTTTTAAAAAAAGTAATTAAAAAGTAAATTAATAATTTTATTAAAAAAATTTATTTACAAACTAATAAGTACATAATAAAAATTATTTATATTTTTTAAATTCTTGAAGATGTCGATGAGTGGTCAAATGATAATGGTGCTAGGCTTGTCTAGTACGTCGGGGTTGTTGAGCTTGATCGTCGTCATCGTCTTCATCTTCGTTTGGTTGTTCAAAAGGAGGTGTACTTAACACATCCTGAGATCAACCTTCGAAATAGGGTGATGGAGTTATGGTATTTGATGCCATCATTGTCGTTACTGATTCGACTTAGCTATGTTGTTCACCATATATGATATGATCTCATCACTTTCATCCGCATGTTCTGTAGAAAGATGCTTAAATGTGTTACGGTGCATCCCATGAACCTCCAATCCAAGTCGATTGAGTCTCAGTTGAAGTATAATATGGAGGATATAAACAGAAACTAACTTGAGATGCATAACCAAAAGAAGAAGATGACGATAATTTCTTCGACTTGGCAAATCTCCTTGTGTTGTTCCCATTCTCCCACCTGTTTCAGTTTCGTGAGAAATGGTTTCCCATTTGCTTCGTAATTTCAAAGATAGGGAGAATGATCAAAATTTAGGTTGATCTATGTAATCTCGTAACGCGAGGGGACTAATAGGTGATGTTGATTCCATTGCTCAATGTAGTAAGTGTGCTTCCTCGTCTAATTTTCGATATGTTTCCCACGCGTATCAATTTTATGGAGCACGTCCATATCCCATATTTGAATATGAATCGGTTGATGAGACGTAAACTGTCGCAACACTCTATTAGCGGCATGCATCTCAACAATAGTAAACTGTAATAAAACTGTCACAGTACATCATAAATCAAACCCATCAAAAAAATTTCCGTGGCAATAACCGACATATTTCTTCGTCACAATACGGAAGCCAAGAAAATTGCCAATATTAATTATAAAAGTTAGTATATATAAAGTTAAACAACTTCAACAAAATTAATAAAAGAACTAATATTTACCGTATGTCGACCGACGATGTCGATCCTCATCCGTATATCTTTTTTAGTAGCACCTAACAACTTCGTCTTAGTTATTTTATGGTGTTATCTAAAAAAATATAAAAATAAAAAATAAAAAATAGATAAAAATATATTAAAAATTACCTTATAGTCAAATGAAACTCAACCAGAACTGATGTAATTGGTGTAAAAAAGGGGAACTAATACCTAGCCCAAAATTGAAGCAATATTAGACCGTCTGCTACATCGACTTTTGACCCCTCTAGACGATTGCAGCCTTGCAAAGCTCCTGGTACAAAAATGCTAAAATCGTTTAGCCCCAACTAGTATTACAACACTTAGCGAAATTATTTAATATAGGCAGATATTTAGTGTGCGCCAATTTACCAGATTTATCTGGTAATAATACCCCTCCAATCAGTTGGAGAAGATATGATTGTGATGCAAAAATAACCTCTTTCTCGGTAGAGTCGCCCGTCAACTCCAACCACATCATCCATATCCGATACCCGTCTAAGACCTCAGATGGTGGTAACCTTTCTAAAACTTCGTAGATAATACTCATGGGGTTGTAATCGTTCTGCCTCACGACGACGACACCATTCACATGAACACTGAATTTGTAAGCGACATCTTCCAAGTAATCGTCGCTTCGTCACTTGAGAAATGGAGAGTGTGCGTCTCAGATCTCCAACATTCAATTAAAGCTGAAATCAACTTCAGATTCACCTTAAAGCCACATACAAATGTGGCGAATATAGACTGAATTGCTGAAGATATATCATCATCCGCTGACGCGGATCTCTCGATGTCATTCTGCGTTGACGGATATTTCTTCTTCTTTCGGACGGAGTTCGATCGACGAAATATGAATATTATTAAGGCGTAACATTTCTTATTAGTAAGCCATTTTTAGGGGTTTTTTTTAGAAAGTAAGAATTTTCTCTTTTTTTTTTTGTAACAATGGATGATGAAAAAACTAAACCTCTAACCTTATTTATTGCCCCAATTTCAACGGCTATAAACGACTAAAATTTTCAAAAATTCAGCGGAAGGTGACGAGTTTCATATTGAATGTTGCCAAGTGACCGTTGTTGTTGACCAATGACTATTTTTTTTAATATGAAGAAACTCGTCGACGAATTCCAGCCACAATTATCGTATTCTCCAAAATAAAAACTGGATGTTTACCTAATATCTATGGGATTTGATATTTGGTCACAAAATGTATACGTGTAAATGATTTGTCTTATTACATAAACTATCTAATTAACTACGTGGTGTGGCGTTTACCTAATGGGGATTCATCATACTACAGACGGTGATCATCTTGATATCAATATTAATAAATTTAACATATTTTTCTCATGATGATTGAATTTGATTTGTAAAACATATGTTGTTTTAATTATCACCAATTTTATCAATCTTATAATTCCATATAAAATAATGTGGTTTGGAAAAGTAAATATAATTGTTGGGATTTAAAGTTAAAACTTTTATTTGAAATTATGATTTAAAAGAATTTCGTGAACCAATATTTGTTAGAGTTAATCTATTTCATAAATTATAAACTCTTGTTCCTTTATCTTTGAAATTTTAATAAAGTTCTTTTGCAGTCTTTAGTCTCACACAAGGCTTACAAAGAAAAAGAGTAGTTTTTTTTTTTCGTGAAAAAACAAGTTATATCCTTTTACTTGTAGATCTCTTGGTCTCTCTTACCTCCTTTGTAATCGAACTAGGGCTTTTCTTCTTACAAAAAAAAAAAAACCCCCTTTTATTAGCATTCTTTTAGTTAAGTTTTAGAATTATATTCGGTGAAAAACCTTTTCTTTCTTTCTTTTTGTTAAAAAAAATCGTCTATGTTTTCTCGTACCATTACCTATACCTGGACCCTTGCTTCTTCGCTTCTAAAGCACTCCAAACCCCTAGATTTTCTTATTTTCCTTTCTGGGTTCTCCATAATACAAGGTAGAGCGTCTTTTTCTGGATTTTGATCATTTTCCGTTATTGTATTTTTTAAATGTTTATACGTTTTATGTGCCAAGAGCCATTATATTCAATTTTCGTTCTTAGCTGCTGGTTGGTTCTTTTCCCTCGTCGGAACGCTATGAACTTTACTAGTATTTGCCCGAGTTTTATCCAAACATAATGTAACCAGAAGCCGAAACTGAGAGGATTATGTGAAGTAGCCAAAGGAGAGAGAGATGATCGCTGAAAAACCAAGTTGGGTTAGGCATGAGGGAATGCAGATACTCTCCGTTGATGTTCAGCCTGGCGGAGGTGACCACAAGGTAAAACTTCCCTTCTTGGCACTTACATATCTCGTTCGTCTTTGGGTTTCTACTGCTAGAGGTGATCATTGTTGCAGAGTTAGCATTTATATCCTACAATGATATGAGCAGGGGTTATCTAAGTTTGCCGACAAATAGAATCTTCCATTCGTGCGTTAGATCGTTTGTTACTTTTTAGTTCTTTAAATTTCACTGTTTTTATATCGGCTGAAAAATGCAGGTTCGAATATGTTGGTAGGGACTTGGAAAACGATGAATCTACACAAAGACTTCTTGCAACCTTGCGTGATCACTTTGGGTCTGTTAACTGTGTTAGGTGGGCTAAGCATGGACGTTACTTTGCATCCGGGTCCGATGATCAAGTAATTCTAATTCATGAGAGAAAGCCTGGTTCTGGAGTCACTGAATTCGGCAGTGGAGAGCCTCCTGATGTTGAAATTGGAAAGTTGCAATGACACTTGGGGGACACACTGCAGATGTGGTAATCATAATGCTCTTAATGTTAGGACATTTTACCAGCGATAAGAACTCAACTCTCTAATTTCTATCTTGTAGTTAGTTTTATTCTGCTGCATATTGATTGATTTTTCATTCTTTGAAAAAAGCATCATATCTTACCTAGAAATTCAGTTTCTGCAGAATCTTTTTGTTTTGGTGATTTCTAATGCTGTACCTTTAAGTTTGTGTTTGTTTTGGTGATTAGTTAGAATAAGGATAGATGGTTGAAATTCCCTACTGTAACGTTGTATGCAGCCCCTTAATTTATTGTAGTGATTTCTTATAAGCACTGTCTATCTTCTGACTTGGAAGCTCCATTTATTCTCGTTTGAAGTAGGTGGATCTTAATTGGTCTCCTGATGACTCAATATTGGCTAGTGGCAGTTTGGACAACACCGTCCATATATGGAATATGAGCAATGGCATCTGCACAGCGGTGCTGAGGGGTCATTATAGTCTCGTTAAAGGAGTTACCTGGGATCCCATTGGGTCGTTCATAGCAAGTCAGTCTGATGACAAGACAGTCATAATATGGCGAACAAGTGACTGGAGTCTTGCTCATATAACAGAGGGCCATTGGGCAAAATCTGTATGTTAATCCGGGTGGTGGAAATTTCTTTTTTCTTGAACTCTTTCATTTTCTGATGGAAATATGTTCTTTTCAGCTGGGATCAACTTTTTCAGGCGGCTTGGATGTTCACCTTGTGGCCATTTCATAACTATCACCCATGGTTACCAAAAGCCAAGGCATTCTGCACCTGTTCTAGAGAGAGGGGAATGGGCTGCCACATTTGACTTCTTAGGTCACAATGCCCCGATTATTGTAGTGAAATTTAATCACTCAATATTCAGAAGGAATTTTGCCAATTCACAGGAAGTGAAAGCTCCTGCACCTGTTGTCTGGGCAAGTGGAGCTGCTAAGATCGGGGGTAATGAATCACAGCCATATAATGTTATTGCTATTGGAAGCCAGGACCGCACTATAACTGTGTGGACAACTGCAAGTCCTCGACCTCTCTTTGTAGCCAAACATTTCTTTGGCCAAAGTGTTGTAGATTTATCCTGGTAAAGTTTTCACTTTAGTAAATGGTATATAGTTTTTTTATTTATTCACACATTTGTTTGCTATTCTTTTGTGCCATTTTTTCTGTATCTCTCAATAGTACCTCTTTTCATAAACAGGAGCTCTGATGGTTATTCTCTCTTTGCTTGTTCATTGGATGGGACAGTGACTACTTTCCATTTTGAAGCAAAAGAACTTGGCCACAGGCTAAGTGATGCTGAACTTGATGAATTAAAGAGAAGTCACTATGGTGACATTAGAGGTCAACAAGCTAATTTGTCGGAGAGCCCAGCACAATTATTGCTTGAAGTTGCTTCAGCCAAGCAAAGTACTAGTAAAAAAGTAGCTTTGGATGTTCAGCTGAATCAGATACCTGCAAAACCTTCTGTTGAGTTGGGAGTGACAAACAAATTTGCTGAGCCTCAGAATGATAATGTGAAGAAGAACGGACCTGCTGCTAGTAATGGATTAAATAAAGCAAAGAGTTATGCTCGGATTTCTAGTCCTGTGAAACAAAGAGAACACAGACACACCGATGGTAGAAATAGGAACATTCCTGAAGTAGTCGGTGTGCCATTTCAGCAGGAAAATATTTGTGGCAATGCTCAATCTCCTGCAGTAGATTTCCGGTTGCATCTTCCGATCACAGAAAAAAGGACAACAGTGTAGTTCCGACTGGTGGTGGTTTGATAGAAGCGTCTGTCAGGGGAACCATTGGTAGAAGCTTGTGTGATCTGTGGTCACTTCCAGGGGAACTGTTACTGACAGTCTGGTTATTGAGAGAGTTCCTGTCTCTGCAGGTCAAGAGCAAGGTGTCAACTCTGGGAGCATGAAGCCTTCAAGATCCACTGCTTCCTCTACCACGTCTCTTTTAATTAGGGGTTTTTGACAAGAAAGAAGGCTAGGATGTGACTCCAGTTTTCTTGGAAGCACATCTTAGGGAGCATGCATTGAATGACATTGCTGGTGTAGGACATGCATGTATGATGGAAGAAACAGAAATTGTTTGCACAAATGGGTCTCAAACTCTTTGGTCTGATCGTATCTCTGGAAAAGTTTCTGTTTTAGCAGGAAATGCGAACTTCTGGGTTGTGGGACGTGAAGATGGGTGCCCACAGGTAAGCAAGAACATTGTATCCTAGACAGACAAGATTTGTATTTTCCTTTTCGTATGTGAAGGTGGTGTGAGATTTTTCATCTTCTTGTGTGGTATCATGGTCTCTTACGTTGTGTTCATGGTCTCTTACGTTGTGTTCATGGTCTTCCCACCTTTTCTTTTCCTTCCATTTTTCTGGGGTTGGGGACTTGGGCTGTTATATGAGGTTTTGTGTAGGGATTTCACCATAGTAATTACAAGGGTGGGTTTTAGACTTGGGCCTTGCATGTATTTGATATGCCTAGCAAATCTTTTCTGTGAGATTTCATAAATTGTTTAGCAAATGTACCTTAATCATTTTTTTTCTTATGTTTTTGAAGGTTTATACAAAGTGTGGAAGACGTGCATTACCTATCCTGATGATGGGATCTGCAGCAACCTTTATAGATTGTGATGAGAGCTGGAAATTGCTATTGGTCACAAGGAAAGGATCTTTGTATTTATGGGATCTCTTCAATAAGAAGTGTCTCCTTCATGATTCTTTGGGTTCTCTAATCAGTTTGGGCCTTAGCTCATCAGCAAAAGGTTCATGTACTCGATATTAAAGAGTCTTTGTATAATCCTGGAAGACTTATATCTTGTAGTAGTAGGTTTACGGCTTATGATGTCTTTTTCATGTGGATGTTAGACATATTACCTGAGACTTTTATGTCTCTTTTCAGGCACAATCAAAGTTCGATCTGCAAAGTTATTTATCCTCTGCTTGTTTTGGCTACACGGCATGCTTTTCTCTTTGACATGAGTCTCATGTGTTGGTTGAGGGTTGCAGATGACTGATTCCCTGCATCAAACTTTTCTAGTTCTTGGAGTTTGGGTTCAGGTCAGACTGGCGAGCTGGCTGCATTGCAGGTGGATGTATGGAAATATTTGGCCCGAAAGCTAGGCTGGAGCAGGTTTGTCACTGTTAATATTTACCCTAAAACCATGAAACCATATAAGATTTGATACCTAGTTTTGTTTGGCATCTTATCTAAGTTAATGAAATGAATTTTAATTATACTTTTGTCTCCGTAAAGTTCCTTCGACAATTTGGTCCTAGAGTTTTACTAGTTGTCATGTTTTGCAATAGGGTAACTGATGGAGTGCAGACACGTGCTCATTTAGAAGCTCAGTTGGCATCATCTTTGGCTTTGAAATCCCCTAATGAATATCGCCATGGCCTTCTTTCTTACGTACGCTTCCTTGCAAGGTTTGTCTCTCCCCGACCAACTGCATGTATGAGTGATAATAGCTGAAAAATGCATATGCAATGCAGCCATAAAATTGCTATCTATTTATTCCTGCAGAGAAGCAGACGAGTCTCGTTTGCGTGAAGTCTGTGAAAGTTTTCTCGGACCACCAACTGGGATGATTTCAGATTCCAAGAATCCTGCTTGGGATCCCTATGTGCTTGTAAGCCTTGTTATTCCAACCTCTTATAACATTGCATACTGTCTCCATCTATTTTACAGCATTTTTTTCATCATATTCTAGAAATATCTCTGGAGAGTTGCTTCTCTGAAAATAAATTACCTGAGCTGTTTTCCAATTAACTTTATTGTTTTGTCAATTTTATTGTTAAAGAAAGCGCATTTATCCTTGTGGTTCCAATTTATGGTGAACATAACCTGAATGGCTTTTTAATTTTCTTTCTGGCGTGTTCTTCTCCGACTGCAAATCATTTCTAGACTGGGCATATTCGTATATTTTCACTTGTCATACTCGTATCGTGTAACTAATTTTTCATCATGATTGGATGTTTGTTTATCTAGGGCGTCGAATATACTGAATATCTGTGTCTTAACCAAATTGGATATTTGCAGGGAATGAGAAAGCACAAACTTTTAAGAGTGGACATTCTGCCTGCAATGGCATCCAATAGAAAAGTTCAGCGTTTACTTGATGAGTTCTTGGATCTTCTCTCAGATTATGAAAGTCTAGACCATAAAACACCATCTCCACCGACTTCATTTCAACCCACGATAGATCCAACGGAGAATACCCCATCAACAGATACTCCCATCGTGGCAACGCGTAAGATTGGAAATCTGCTTCAGATAAAATGGAGCCCCCTGCATCGGTAGCAGATCAGGTAAACTTGGTCATCCTATCGAACGATCCAAGTGAAACGCAGCTCCAATAAGTGAATGGTGAAAACTTCAATAATGCATAGCATACTAACCAAGGGTGATCAACATAGATTAGGGGATCTGCACAGTTAATTTTTGGCATCTTCAGCTTATTGCTAGGGTAGCCTCCAACGATGTATCTTTCGTTTTCATTTCATTTCCGGATCACGTAACTTTAGAATTAGTTAAAAGTAAATTCATGTCGCACACCATTGACCGAAATCATTCTCTTGTAATAATTAATTGAAGCTTACTGTTATTAGAATCTTAACATGTATGAATCTGTAAAAAGGGACCTAAAGTTTGTGAGAATTTTTAATCAATTTCGCCTCTGCCTTTCATCATTTGATTTGCTTTGCAGCTTGAAATTGTCCCGGTTAATGTCAAACGGGCGAAAGTGAAAATAGAATAAAATGGTGGTTGAAATCCATTGCTAATCCCGTATAATAAGCAATGATAATTGAAGAACACGACATAAACCAAACATCAATATATCAAAGTAAACGGCGCAATGTTTTGTTTCAAATTGATAATTTAATCTAAGACGGGTAAAGTTTTCCGGAACTTCGAAGGAATAAAGAACACGTAATTAAGAAGGAAGTGCAACTATTGATAAATTGACTTAATCCAAACGTCCCGTCGTATTACATGAGTTGAAATGACGCATATTTGTTGGAATTTTAAAATAAAACAAATATAATAATAATATCAAACAAATGGAGATATTAAGTATAATTATAAACCATATTAACATATAACTAACTTCAATTTCAAAATAAATATATTGGAAAATTTTGCAAGAAATATGCAAAAAGGATGGGGTGGCGCTGAAATGTAGTTACCGGGGTCTACAGTGGCGAATGTACTCCTTAGTAATAAATTTTGAATTTTTTTTTATTTTACTTGTATTTATTCTATACAAAAATTTTATTTTATTAATATATATGTGTCTAAATATACTACGGAAGTCTATCGACCATAAAAGAAATCGATCGACATGGTTACCCCTACGGCCGCAACTATGATATCTCTCAACGCTGGTTAAGAAAATTATTCCTTGGACGAACAGTTCTACCACTTTGATCCGTACTATTTCTTTTCATTTTACTTGTTTAAAACGTGCAAGTTTACTTAGCCTACTACATCTTATATGTCGTATTTCACGTTCATATCTGTTAGCTTATGATATTTCACTTTCAAAAACGATCTGTTTTTCTTAAGTGAAACGTACTGATGTTGATACACGCAGATATATGTGTTTGAAGAAATTTACGGATAAATACAAATTTGCTAACCTCAGCTAGAATTGAAATGTACAGGATACATGAGAAAAAAAAACAATTGACAGACGAGATACAATGTACCGTTCGTGATAGGGTATTAGACTATAATATGTACTTAAGGATCGGCATGGGTCGGTCAAGTCGGATTTTTTATCCATCCGACCCGATCCAAAAATTATAAATTATCTACCCAACTCGAAAAAAACATATATTTTTCACCCGACACCTAAACCCAACTCAGTTTTTTGAGATGAAATTCGAACTCTACCTGAACTAATATATTTATTAAAAATATTATTTTTATTCAATAAAAATAAAGATTTAATTGAAAGAAAATAATATATAAAAGAATAATATTGTAATTATCCTTAAATATATAATGCAAAATTATTATTTTTTTGGATCGGGTCGGGTCAAGTATATTTTTACCGTAAACCCGACCCAATTGGGTCGGAACCCGTCGGGTTCGGGTCTCATGCCAATCCTTATATGTATTTTTTTAAACAATGACAATTGTATTTTATTAATAATGGAATGAATTAAAATTACAACGTATCAAAATATAGAGAAAAATTTAGAGACAATAACCATTAAAATATTCACCCAAAAGAAAAAAAAAACTAAAACTAAAGTTGCAAAGAAAATTAAAATATTCCAATAGAAATGATGACCAACATCAAAATACAATAACTTTCGTAAAATTTATTGTCTAGATTGAGACGCTTGACTAAGTGATTATTGATTAATTTTTTAATTCATTAAATTCATTTCGTTGTGGCTAACTAATAATATATATTTAAGAATTAAATCATTATATATATATATATACATTATGTTTAGAAAAGTAACTTAGTCTTGTGAAGCGTTACGAATGAGTATATTATAATACACACACATACATATATATAATATAAAGTACTATGCAAGTGGGTGGAGAAACTCGTAATTTTAAAGCTATATTTTTATTTAAAAGTTCTCTTCTTGGGGTATTTGAAAGTTTGACTAATAGTAATGCACAGAATCTTCGAAGTTGGTTCAAGTAATAAGCAACTTGATATCGCTTAAGTACAGTCTTAGGTTTGAGTCATTGTGTATGTAGAAAATCCTCATTGGGAGGCTCACCTAGGGGTGCTTATCGAACGAGTCAATCGCGAGTTGGGCAGTGCTTGACTCGTGCTCAATAAAAAAATTGGTTACTCGACTCGACTCGTTGCTCATTAAAATTTTGCTCGACTCATGCTCGTTAAGAAAACTTATTGTTCGACTCATTGCTCATTAAGCTCTTTACTCATTAAGCTCGATGCTCATTGCTCGCCTCGTTTTTTGTTAAGTCAACTAAAATTTTTACCTTATTTTATTAATTATAGGTAAAATCTACTAATATTATATAGAACTTTAGATAAATATAAATTAATAAATTTAACAAAAAAATTATCAAGAGAGTGTATGAAGTAATTTTAAAGTCTAAACTGCAAAGTAACAATCTACGAATACATTAAAATAATAAATAATGTTTGATTTTTTTAGTGTATAAAATAAATTTTAAGATAACTACTAAAAATTATATAAAAAATTAACGAGCTGCTCGCGAATTTACCGAGTCGAGTTGGACTTTGCTCAACTCAACTTGTTAAGGTCTCGAGTTAAGCTCGAGTTTGAGTCGAGTTTTTATGGAGCTTTGACATAGTCGAATTCGAGCTGCTCAACTTATTAAATACCCCCAGACTCACCCACCAAAACCATGTGTGCGGCATAATATTTTCAAGGTAAAAATGATAATTTATTTTCTTAATAAAAAGTTACTTAGGTTTCTCCGGTAAAAGATGAATAATCGATAATGATTTTTTTTAATAAGTGAAGAAGTATTATATTTTCAACATAAACATTAAGTTTCAAATTCACATAAAACAGGATAACATAATATTATTCACCACTCAATCAATTAATGGATTTCAATAATCAATAACGATTTTAAATGAAAAAGTGAAAACGCCTTTAATTTTGTATTTATTTTAACAAATTTTACTAAAAAGTTTTATATATTAATATAATCTTAATAAATATTGATATTGATTATTTTTTGTGTTTATATTATTAAGCCAAATCACATCAAACTTGTTCAATAATTTTATAGCATAAATATAAATAATTAAATATATTTAAAAGATGTATAGACCCTTGCTTATCGCTCATCTATGCCTTTGCATGTTAGCACCTCTTTGCCAAAGGAAAAAGGAAATCAAATAAATGGCGGCGGCCCACCATCTCCGCCGTCGCCAGCCCCTCATGGTGAGCGACGATATTTCGTTACTATTTTTTTAGATAACACCCGGCCTACATGTGAACTTCCCCATTTATATGTTAATTGGCAACTTGATATAATTATAATTTTTTTGGCACAAACTTCAACTTATAAAATTTTAAAAATATAAATAGATTTTTGATAAAAGATATATAAAAAAATTAAAATATTTGATATTTTAATTTTTTAGAGAGAACGACCCTGTCTAGGTCCATCATTTACACACCTAATAGTCTCTTGTAATTTTTTAGTAATAACTTTTTTAAACTCCATTAATTAATAGTAACAATATATTAATCAGCAGCCCTAATTAAGAATTAAAATTTCTGTTTGGATCATGTGAGATTTAGCTATATAATATATAAGTTATTTTCTCTACATTTATAATGTATATGGTACGATCCATTATTGAAGCCTGAACAGTTCCCGTTTTAGTATATTATATTTAAATATTCACTGTAGAAAATTTTATAATATATTCGTAAAATAGTTTATATTGCATTGATTACACTTTCTCTTCTCGTAATCTAACATTAGGGTAAGATATACTATTTTATGTGTGTTTGATCTACTCTATCATTATTATAATTTAATCTTAGTCTATATTTGATGATTGTAAAGGTATATTAATATTCAATTTGAGCATATAAAATAATGATAAATTAATAGAATAACTAAATAAATGTTATATAGAGAGATAGGTTGAATCCAACATTGAGATAAGAAACAAAAAAGGTGTTATGGGAGCACAGATGGATTGATGGAGACTAACGGGGTGGTCATCCTTATGACAATTTTAAATTTTTATATAATTTATTTATTTTTATATTTTCTATTAATAATTTAGTTATGTCATCTAAAAAATTTATAAGTTTGCATTTAGTGTAAAATTATGCATCCATTCATGTATGAGAATAGAACAAAATATAAAAATAAATAAAATCATTTACTATTTACAAAATAAAAAAAATTAAATAAAATATTAGTTTAAATTATAAAGGAGATAAAGAAATAACAACAATGGATAAAATTATATTTATCATTAATAATAATAAAAACTAAGAAAGGATTACTTAGAGAAATAACATTAATGGATGTTTAGTCTAAAATTATATTTATCATTAATAATAATAGAACATTATTTTCATTGAACTAGTTTATGATATTTTATTTCCCTTTATATAGGAGAAAATTAATATTTATGGTGTGATAGTATGGAATGCTTTTGTGAGTAGAATAAATCCAAATATAATGAGAACTACATTGACTACTCTGCATGGATCTTTCCCTTTTCTTGGACTAGAAAAGGTAAGCCGCCTCTGACGTTGGCGGTGAGACCAGGGGTGAACCTTGGTGTTTTATTTGGATAGAGAAGCCTGATGTTGAATCGGCCGATTATAGCTAGAACCACCGATTTCATCTCCGCCAAAGCCATTTCCTTGCCTAGACAAACCCTTTCCCCAGCTTGGAAAACTGGGTACTTGAAAGGGTTTTCAGGGACATATCTGCCATTTTCCAACCATCTGTCCGGCTTGTATTTGAGACAATCGGGGCCCCAAACCCGCTCAATCCGACCCATTGCATATGGATGATAAGTCACCCTTGTCCCCTTTCTCACAAAGGTACAGTCAGGCAAAATGTCGTCTTCAAGAGCAAACTTTGAGTCGAATTGAATTGGTGGAAACAATCTTAAACTTTCACACACTGCCGCGTGTAAATAATGCATGTCTCGCAGTTGATCGAAAGATGGAAGTTGTTGGTGGTGGTCATCGCTCGATCCCACGACCCTTTCGACCTCTTCTCGAATGGCCGACTCAACTTCTGGATGTTGAGATAACAACCAGAAGAAGCTCGTTAAACCTGCGGCCACCGTGTCCCGACCAGCCAAGAGGAAACTCACGACAATGTCTCTGAGGTACTTGTCGTCATTGATTGTTCCCATGAATCTTGACAAAAGATCATTGCTGTCTGAGAAACCCTTCTCGCGCTTCTTCTTGATCATCTCTTGAGCTAACATATCCACCATTTTAATGGCTTGTTTAAGCTGTTTCTCAGTTCCTAAATTCAATGCCCTCTTGAGCTTCCATATAAAAGGTGACGATGTCAGCGCCCTTTGCGCCGATAGCTTAGTTGCTAAATCAAAAGCTTCGGCCAGCTCCGAAACGGGCAACGATAACTCGAGGCAACCAGGGTCTAACCCGAAAGAAAATTTGCAGATATTATCGAATGAAAACCGTTGAAACACGTCTTGCAAATCTAAAACTCGTTGTTCAGCGGAAATCGATGAAAAAAGAGGGAGAAGCCTAGATTGAATCTCTGAATTGACGATATCAAACGCGTGCCTTCTTATGGCAGTGCTACCAAGCTCAAGGCTAGCCATTTTCCTTTGAAACTTCCACGAATCACCATCGACGTTGAAAATACCTTTACCAAGAAGATCGCCGAGGACAGCAGCGAAAGGTTTCCCCTTTGGGTAGTTTTCAAATCTGGTCCTGAGAATGTGCTCGACGTTTTTAGGGTTTGCAGTGATGGTATTGCCGAGAGCATGGATATGGATCGTTCCGGTTGCAGATTTTCGAAGGAGGTGAGTGAACCAATCACAAAGGTTATCGAATTCTTTGGTCCAACTGGAAGTGAGATAAGCCTGGCAGATTTCACAATTACACCAGGCCTTCTTCAACCTCAAAACGAAGATCAACAAAGAAAACAAGAGGATGAAAGAGAAGAAAGTGATGCAGAAAGCAGTGCACATGGAGGAAAACCACGAGTAGAGTCCTGAGACCATTGAAGAAATAAAAAAATAAAGCTTAAGAAAGGCAATATGAGTAATGAGATGGTGAATGGAAAATGAAGAGAGATAATGGTTTTATATAGTTATATGATATTAGATCTATGATTACTTTCATAAAAGAAATGAAATTGGAGGACTAAAAACAATCCATCTGTGATTTTATTTTAATTGATCGAGATTTTACTGACGTGTATTTTCTAGCCGCTCGACATGCGAGAAAATATTTCATTGCATGAATAATACGTGCGCAAAAATAAGCAATGGGTCCATTTGCAACAGAAAGCAAAACAGCCAAATTCTCAAAAAAGAAAAAGAAAGAAGATAAAACAGCCGAATTGGACGTCCCATTTCAAGCTTTCAACCTCTGAATTAAGACTAATATATGCGAGCTTTCGTTTGCCTTTAAAATATTATATATATTATATAAAAATTTTAGGCATTAATTAACAATTATTAGATATCGGTATTAATTGAAAATAAAAATAAAATAGAATAATGATAAATTAATATTCAATTTTATGTTACTAATAATGTAAGCGGTAAAATAACTAATAAGGTAAACGGTAAAATATTAATATTCAATTTGAGCATATAAAATAATGATAAATTAATAGAATAACTAATAATGTAAACGGTAAAATAAAATAGGTGTTACTTATTACGTTAAACTATCTACCGGTTTGTTTAAAGATTACTAATAATGTAAACAATAAAATAAAATAGGCACTACCTATTATGTTAAACTACATACCGGTTTGTTTAAAGGTTACTAATAATGTAAATGGTAATATAAAATAGGCGCTACCTATTACGTTAAACTACCTACCAGTTTGTTTAAAGGTTAATAATAATGTAAACGGTAAAATAAAATAAACGTTATCTATTTTGTTAAATAAACTCTACCTATTACGTTAAATAAGCGAAACCCATTATGTTAAACTAGCTACTGATTTGTTTAAAGGTTAATAATAATGTAAACGGTAAAATAAAATAGGTGCTATCCATTATGTTAAAAAGGCGCTACCTATAACGTTAAATAAGCGCTACATATTACGTTAAACTAGCTACCAGTTTGTTTAAAGGTTAATAATAATGTAAACGGTAAAATATATACAACTTAACTGTTTGAAATATTTTTTTTAAAATTCGAAAGTATTGATACTTGTAGGTTGATGTGAGGGGTGGGATTCATTAATTTTTTCAAAAATATCGATACATCATATATCAATTATAGATATTTTAACATTCATCAATTTTTTCAAATGCTAAAGTCTCGATAACAGTCATCAAAAATCTAAAATTCTAAAGTATCAATACCGGGTACTAATAATTTTCCTGAATATGTACTAATACATATACACTAAGTATATAATAATTTTTATACTTCTACACTAAGTATCGATATTTTTACAAATATATTTTAATGGAATTTTGTAAATAAGTCACTTTCAATAACTTTAATATTCCAGATTGCAACCTACTTCTTTATTCAAAATAACATTATTGGACGCAACCTAGTATGATAATATTTATTTATAACAAAATAAGAAATTAATCTATTTTGTTATTATTTGTCATTTCAAGGTCTCATCAGCTTAAACTTTGGAAATATTTTAGGTGTCAACTAATATGTTTATAATATTGATAACAAATTAAGTAATTAACCTATTTTGTTATCGCAGATTTCTAAGGCCATCAACTTTAAACAGACGCTACCTATTACATTAAATAAGCGCTACCTGTTATGTTATTATGATTGATAATGTTTCCAATAATTAACCGGTTATGTTAAAGTCAATATTTTTTTGACGCGTTTTACATACGACAATAATGTAGACGCTATATTTCGACCTTATCATATAATAATATATTATTTATTTATTTTTCTTATTTAATTATTTATTTTACAGGCCCAAGGAGCTGCAGAGCCCGACAGAAGATTCTGGTCCAGCACCAAGCCCTCCTTCACTCATCCACAGCGCCGCATCACTCATGGTTGAGGACTCCTCGCCGTGCACGCCTCTCCAATAACCCCAGAAACGTCCGGCAATCGAGACTCATGTTCATCACCAACAACCCAACATTAGACTCCTATTAGGATTCAAAATGTAATCTAAAAACATGCTTTTCTTTTTATTATAAATAAGTGTAAAGCAACACCATTGTAAGACATTCGGATTACACGAAATAAAAGCAAAAGTTCCAAGCAGAAACCAGAGCAAAAACCGAAACCTTTTTTTGATTTTTGAGAAGAACGAAAGGTAACAGATCATACCTTTCATTGTTTTGATATCTTGCATGTTGTTTCCATCGTGTTGTTCTTGATTTAAACCCCAAATAAAACATTTTGGTCGATGACAGAGGGGTGGATCTTTCGAACTTTCAATCTCAGATCTACTCCGAGACTTATTTTTTTCAAAGAAATATTTTGGTTTTCGAAGAGAGTGGAAGAAAAGCTTTCGAAAATATCAATTTTTTTTTAGAGTTTGTCACCGATGAACGGCGGCCGACGAGGCGGCGCTACCGTATTTCTGGGTTTGGGGGTGGCCGTGTTCTTCATTGTGAAGAACACGGATGAACGTTTCAGAGAATTCTAAGGGGGCTGTTTTGATCTGTTTGGAAACTAAATGAGAAGTGTAAACTTGTTTGCTGAAATTAGTATTTATAGTATACCCGCTTGGACTGTGACCCGATCCGTATAACCCATCTGACTCGCGTGTTTTTAACAAAAAATAGGGAGTTCGCGTTTTGGTCCCCAGTTTTCAAAATATTGAATTTAGCCCCCTAATTCAATTTTTAAACCTCGATTCCATCTTAATTTGGCCACTTGATTTTCTTTATTTTATTTTTAACCATTGTCAATTTATCTATTAAATTTCTTTTTTTTTAATCATTTTCTTATTTCTTTAAATATATTTTGTTTATTATCATTATTTTACATATATTTTTTATTATTATATTATATTTATTATATATATATGTTTTTTTCTTTTAATTTGATGATGGGTTTGATTTGATTATTTTAATAGGTAGTGGTTGATTATTTTAATATGTGGTGTTGATTATTTTAATAGGTAGTGATTTGATAGATAGAGGTTTGACTATTGAATAGGTAGTGAGTTAATTATTTATTTGATTTGTTAATTCCGTTTTTTTTATTTTTATTTCATTTTTTTAAATTGTTAAATATTATTTTATTATTTCCTTTCTACTTTTTTATATTAATTTTTTTTTCATATATATGTATTTTTCACGATCTAACGGTTTTGACTTTTTAGAACTTTCAATTAATCAAGGGTAAGTAATTTGGATCGTCATTTTACATTTTAATTCAAATTTACAACTTTCTTAATTAAAGACAATTGGAAATTACATAGTACCGAAAGGGCGGTTCAAGGGTGCTAATCCTTTCTTGACCGTAACCGACTCCCAAGCCCGACATATTTCTGGTAAGACGCAGATCAGGTAAGAAATAGGGTATCCGATCAACCCATTTGTTTTAAATAAATGATCGGTGGCGACTCCAATCCATATTTTTTCTAGTCAAAGCCCAATTCCGGGGCCCAACCGAAAGACGGTTGCGACAGCTTGACTCCGCTGGGGACACAGGTAAGCGAGTCAGGCTAAGGTAATTTCCAGTTGTCTTCTTAATGAAAAATGTAAGTTTGAATTTTAAGGTAATTTTTCGATCCTTGTTACTTACTTTTGATTATGTTTTTCCGAGTAAATAGTTGAATTGACCATTTTCTAATGATTTCAGCTTTCCAAATATTTTTATTTAAAGGCTCTATACCCGAGCTCTGAACCCTTTTAAGTGAGGGTGAAAACGACGCCTTCGTGTGAATTTATTCTCCGTATGGGCCTAGCAAGTAACCTTCGGGATTCATATACCTTATGCCTTCGTGTGAATTTATTCTCCATATGGGCATAAGGGAATGTATCCTCCTGAGTTTAACTTAGTCCACACAAGCCTGTGATGGGTTTAGGACTAAGGGTCTGGCAGGTCCAAGGGGGCACCAACAAGGAGAACTCGGGTACCGTTTTTTAGAACCTAACCCGGGAGACTATGGAGAAATTAAGCCTACCCCGAAACCACATTCCGAAACCTATGACGTTTATTTAACCTTGTTGTTTTTGTCTTTTTTTCATGTATTTTACTTATTTATTTTTATATTATTATTTTACTAACCTTTTTGCCTTTGTGTTTGTTTTAAGGCATTTTGCATCATAACAAGATGTTACTGGTCCCTGAAAAGGTGTTTATTATACAAAATAATCTGAATTAATGGACAAAGGTATTGTAATACAAGAGACTAAGAACCCCGAGGTACGACTATGGTCCGAGAAGACTCAGAAAGAAAAGGGAGACAACCTTCAAGGAAGCTATGTGTCAGAGCTGGTTAGTTACGCATCTATCAGCCTAAAACAGAATAATGTGCAGGAGCTTCGAGATATCTGAGATAGTTGGAAGGATGATCGGAAACAGAAGTTTAGCCAACGGTACGGTGACATTGCACTTTTACTTCATGTTAAGACTGATGAGCCCTTGATCAGAGCCATGGTCCAATTCTGGAACCCGGGATACAGTTGTTTCACTTTTAACTGGGAGGACATGGTGCCTACTATCGAAGAATACACTACACTGCTACACTGTGAAAACATCAAACTAGGGCGAGTCTACGTTAAGCACACCAAAAGTCAGCCTTTCAAGAGTACACTGGCCAGAGTCGCGGGAGTAGACGAGAAATGGGTAATTGATCAGACTCGGCGCAAAGGCAGCGGGGAATGAATTGAATGGATCCACATAAGGCAATTAATGAAGAACCACCCTGATGAGTGGAAGACTATAGACCTTTTCGCGCTGGGTCTGTACGGTTTGGTTATTTTTCCAAAGGCTTTGGGGTGCATTGACGTAGCCGTGGTGGAATTATTTGAACAACTACCTAGACAAGTCAACCCAGTACCAGCCATCTTAGCAGAGACCTTTCGTTCTCTTAATCATTGCAGAAGAGTTGGTGGAGGAAGATTCATTGGGTGTGTTCAGCTCCTTCAAGTATGGATTTACAGTCACTTCTGGAAGACCAACGGGGTTGCTTACCGCCGATTTAGCACTACATATTCACCTTTGGGAGAATTCATCACCATGAAATGGCATGAAGGTGCTTCAAAAGAGAAGTGGATGAAAGTTTTCACTCATCTTCAGGACCGAGATATTGTCTGGAGAGCCCCTTGGTTGTTCATCAGTGATGTTCTTTTCCGGTGTGAGGGCTCTGACACTATGACCTTACTTGGACTTTGGGGCGCAGTTGGGTATGCTCCATTGTTAGCACTGAGATAGTATGGGGAACATCAATTTGTCACAGCAACCTGCGGACTATCTAGATCAGAGTTTGGGTATCACGGTAACAGCTATAAGAAGATGATCAAGGAAACAGGCGATTCATGGAAGAAAGTATTCCTGATGGATGTTGTAGCTGCCAAGAACATGCTTACCCCGGATTATGTGGAATGGCAAAGATTGAGGAAAAATGACAATATTTCGGTACCAGACTGTGAGGACACCCAAACTATGGAAGAACATCTCAAGCCTGTCCCTTCTGAACTTGAGATAGTCAAGACAGAGTTTGAAGCTGTGAATAATGAGCTGAGGCAGAGGATAAAAGAACTTGAGGCTGAGAACTATCAGTGGAAGCTGGATGCTGACTCTCAGAAAGATAAAGCAGACAAACTGGAAAATGAATAGAAAAGAGTCTGTTTCGAGCTCGAAGACTTAAGAAAGGGGTATCAAGATGCTGTCAAGGATAACTCCAAGTTGAAAGTGTCCTCCGAGTACTAGAAAGATGAAGCTCACAGCCTGAAAAGAAAGTTCGAAGGGCCTGATGAGAAAGCCTGGAAGGAACAGATGAAGATTGCTCAGAAGCGCTTAGTAGATAGTCAACGTCAAAACCAACGCTTGAGAACCCAGATGGCTGATCTGGAGAAGCAGCACGAGAGAGGTATCAAAACAATAGCCAAGTTAGAAGCTATTGTAAATGGATTCAAAAAGCAAGCGAATGAGCTTCAGATAGTGCCCTTTGATGGAGGTCTGTAGTGGCGTTTCCGTTGGGAGCAAGCACAACAAAGGGTGAAGGCTAGAGACGCAGTCATCCGAGACTTCCTAGATCAAGTACAGAAGGCAACCCATCATCTTCATGGCCTGGCCAGGGAAGCCGGAGTGGTTCGACAAGGTATTCAACCAGTGACGGATGAAGGCAGAAGACTTGTCAATCTACTAGAAGCTATTCGGGGTTTAAAAGATTTAGTCCGAGTGTACCTTTAATTGTTTTTATGTCTCTTACAAGATAAGATATTTTTGTCTAAATAAAAATTATTTATAATAATGAACACTTTTTTTTTGGATCAGTGCCTCTAAGCTGCATACATCATGCATTGCATATTTTGCATTCTATATTTCATGTTTATTTCTATATTTTCCATGTTTTTACATTCGTATTAACAAACAAAACATGTCTCAGAAAGCGAAAGAGAAAACACCAAGTCTACCACTACAGACATTAAATACGCAGCATCCACATAATACCCGAGCAAAGAAGAGACAAATGGAGGCCAGAATGGAAAAACTCGAGGAGAACATGACGAGACTGCAAAAAGAATTGGAAGACAGGATGGCTCAAAATAGTCAAAGCACCCTGGAGTCCATCAAGAAGAACCATGAGTCATTGGTTGATCAAATTATGGCCAAGTTATATGGATTACAGTAAGCTAGTGCAGTAGAGGGAGGTTCCTCCGGAGGGGTAATCATATCACCAGCCCCACAGGTGGTTATCTCACCCGAGATCATACCAACACCACAAGAGAACTCTTCTGCTGTCAAAAGAAAAGCATCATCTGTTGTAAAGGTGCAAACTTCCACAACTAATCCTGATAATCATCCAAATGATTACGGTATCCTAGATTTCGATGAAGATGACAAAACGAAGAAGATAGAAGAAAAGATCAGGATGCTAGAAGATCGAATGAAATTGGTCCAAGGGGATCATGTCTATTATGGAGTGGACGCAAGAGAGCTGAGCCTAGTTCCAGATTTGGTGCTTCCGCCAAAATTTAAAGTTCCTGAGTTTGAAAAATTCGATGGAAACAGCTGCCCATCTTCCCATATCACTATGTTCTGTCGGAAGATGACAGGATATAGAGGGAATGACCAACTTCTGATCCACTGCTTTCAGGAGAGCCTGTCCGGTTCTGCTATCCGTTGGTACAACCAGCTCAGCCGAACTCATATCAAAACATGGAAAGACTTAGCCAAGTCCTTCCTGGAATAATATAAACATATCAACGATATGAGACCAGACTGGGTTATGCTACAGAGCTTGGAAAAGAAGCACAATGAAAGTTTCCGACAATATGTACAGCGATGGATGGATTTGTCTGTGCAGGTTCATCCGCCCTTGGATGAAAAGGAGACTAGAAAGTTATTTGTACAAACTCTGAAGGCACCTTATTTCGGGCACCTGGTATAAATTACATATGGAGGTTTCTCAGATCTAGTTATGGCTGGCGAAATGATTGAGTTGGCCATTAAACAAGGGAAAATCGAAGGAGGAGGCTCTAGTAAAAAGCCTCCCATGAAGAACAAAGATTGAGAGGTCAACAATGTCGACACCTACAACGTCAACAAGAGCGTTACGGTCTCAAGCTCAAAGACCGCTGCAGTTGTACCATCTGGTACTTCTAATCAAGCTCAGAGAGAACCAAGGAAAGAAAGGGAAAGAGAGCAGTTCGATCCCATTCCCATGACATATAAAGAATTATATCAACAACTCTTTGATACTCATGCAGTGTCGCCTTACCCAATGTATCCGATGAAACCCCCATATCCGAGATGGTATGACGAGAATGCAAACTGTGAATACCATGGCGGTGTGCAAGGACATTCGATCGAAGGTTGTCTCACATTCAAGAGGCTTATACAACAAAAGCGGAACAAAAATTGGATCACTTTCAACTTTGAAACACCGAACGTATCCCAGAATCCCTTGCCTAATCACCCATAGACTGGAATTAATACAATCACCACCAGGGATGGCAAGAGAGTCAAAACCAATGTTTCAGAAGTCAAAACTCCTTTGGCCTGGGTATAGAGCCAAATGGTGAAGGCGGGGCTTCTTACACCTCAGTCATGTCCAACAAGGAATGAAGGTGGAAATTATTGCTGCTACCACGATGAAGAGGGGCATAAAGTGCAAGGATGTTCTGAGTTCCGAACATTAGTCCAGCTCATGATGGACCATAGGGAGCTGGAGTTTTACGAAGAAGTTCAGGAGTCCCCGAAAGCAGACATTTGTGCTACTGAAAGAGCATCAGACAAGAGATTCGGCAGGGGTAGTCCTTTGATCATTACCCCTAAGGCGAAGATGTCAACAGTAACTCCACAAGCAAAGGTGGTGATTACGGCCCCTCGACCTTTTCAGTACAAAGACAATCGGCAAGTGCCATGAAAGTACGGATGCCAGGTGAGTACTTCCGAAGGATGTGACAACAATGTGGGGCAAAGACAACTAGAGCCCTTCAAGGAAGATGTATTGACTATAAATGAACCTATCAAGGAGGAAGAAGCTAAAGTGTTCCTCAAATTTCTGAAGCATAGTGAGTACAGTGTTGTAGAACAACTCCACAACTTGCCGACACGCACTTCAATGTTGGCACTGTTATTAAGCTTGGAAGCACATCGGGAGGCACTGTTGAAAGTCTTGAATCAAACATTCGTGCCACAGGACATACCAGTCAGTAAGATGGATCGATTGGTGAATAATATTCAAGCCGTTAATCTCATCTCGTTTTCAGATGATGAGATTCCATCACTACTTACTGCAAGGGGCATGCTCTGCCAAGTGTATTGATTGATAACGGCTTAGCTCTGAACGTAATGCCTTTAGCCATTTTGAAAAGGCTGCCAATAGATACCTCTCATATGACGGTATGCCAGAACGTGGTCCGAGCATTTGACGGAACCAAGAGAGAGGTAATTGGCAAGATCGAGGTGCCATTAACCATCGGACCAGCCACCTACAACATTGAGTTTCTGGTGATGGATATTATGCCTTCTTACAACTGTCTTTTGGGAAGGCCATGGATTCATCAAGCTGGTGCAGTACCATCCACACTGCACCAGAAGGTTAAATTTGTTATTGATGGGGCCTTAGTAATTATCAATACTGAGGAAGACATTGTGGCAAGTGTGACCACGGAGGCCCCATACATCGAGGTAGATGAGGAGGCGGTGGAATGTTCATTCCGCTTCTTGGAATTTGTGAATGCCACCTTTGTAGCAGAAGGAAAAATGATTCCTAGACCCCGACTTTCCAAGTGTACCAGAATGGAGATCATGCAAACATTGGGACAAGGTGCCAAGACTGGAAGAGGTTTTGGGAAATTTCTGCAAGGGAGGATTGGTCCAGTCCTTCCTGTTTCAAAGCCAGATCGGTTTGGGCTCGGCTTTCAGCCCAGTTACCATGAAAGGAGAAAAGAAGTTCAGAAGAACCGAGAAAGAAGACTAACCATGTTGATTGGAAATGAACTTCAATGGGAGCCCATGACATTCCCGCCTCTTTGCCACACATTCAAGACAGGTGGATATGTGTTTGAAACCACCCCAGCAGATTTAGAGGCGGATTTGGAAGAACTGAGCATTAATGTCGTAACCACTGGAAATGCTGACGACGTCGTTAGATTTGGGATATGCCCTTTACCACCTGGGTTCGTGCCTAGCAGTTGGACGGTCGAATAACTACTTGTATTTTACAAGAATTTTTCAGAGTAATATTCGGACTGTCCCTATTTGCCTATACTCGGAGCAATAGGTGATCTTTTGTAAGGGTGAATAAATATTAGGTTTAAGTTCAATAAAAGATGAAATTTTTTTTCTCTTTTCATGGCAAACAAATTTTCCTTTAATTCCTTTTGAATTCATTATCTATCCTCTTTATTTCAATACTTCGTTTCCAGTTTCCCTAAAAACTTAATTCTTGATTATTTCGTGTGGGATATTTTTCTCTCACACATATTTTCCCATCTTTCAGATCCCCAGATAACGATAATGTAGGCACTAATGATCCTGATCCGGAGGTGGATTTTGAATCGGCCATTTATCTCAGGGAATTTGATGAACGCAACACTGAAGAGGAGTGTAACTTGCCTACTGAATTGTTGAGAATGGTAGAAAGAGAAGATAAACAAATATTGCCCCATAAAGAGACAATCGAAATCTTGAATCTGGGCACGGAGGAAGATCGAAAGGAGGTTAAAATCGGTACAACTCTTTCGACTGAAGCAAGACAAAACCTGATAGATTTACTTCAGGAATACAAAGAGGTGTTCGCCTGGTCATATCAAGACATGCCTGGACTAGACACAGATATGGTAGTCCACAAACTTCCAATTAAACCAGAATGCAAACCAGTGCAGCAGAAAATGAGAAGGATGCGACCAGAAATGCTCCTCAAGATTAAGGAAGAAGTCAAGAAACAATTTGATGCCGGATTTCTTCAAGTGGCCAAATATCCGGAGTGGGTGGCCAACATAGTGCCTGTGCCGAAGAAGGACGGGAAAGTACGCATGTGTGTCGATTACCGGGACCTTAACAAGGCAAGTCACAAAGAAAACTTTCCTCTGCCACACATAGACACTCTTGTGGACAATACAGCTGGGAGCAACTACTTTTAATTCATAGATGGATTTTCGGGATACAATCAGATCAAGATGCACCCTGAGGACATGGAGAAGACAACTTTTGTCACAATGTGGGGGACTTTCTGTTACAAAGTGATGTCTTTCGGATTAAAGAATGCTGGGGCAAACATATCAGAGAGCCATGGTAACCCTATTCCACGACATGATACACAAAGAAATCGAGGTTTATATCAACGACATGATTGTCAAGGCACAAACCGAAAACGAACATGTCGAGCATTTGAGAAAGCTCTTCCAGAGACTAAGGAAGTTCCAGCTTCGATTGAACCCTAACAAGTGTACTTTTGGGGTAACATCCGGGAAACTGTTAGGTTTCGTGGTCAGCAGAGAAGGCATTGAGGTTGATCCTGACAAATTTAAGGCTATCCAGAATCTACCTCCACCTCGAACACAAAAGGAGGTCCAAGGTTTTCTGGGCAGATTGAATTACACAGCACGGTTCATATCTCAGTTAACCGATAAGTGTGATCCAATCTTCCGACTTCTCCGAAAGAACAGCCCTGGGGCATGGAACGAAAACTGTCAGATCGCATTCGAGAAGGTGAAAGAATACTTATCTCATACTCCTATTTTAATGCCTCTCATCCCAGGCAAACCTTTATTCTTGTACCTTTCCATATTCGAGAACTCAATGGGTTGTGTCCTGGGTCAACATGACGAGTCTGGAAGAAAAGAAATAGCCATCTACTATCTGAGCAAGAAGTTCACTGATTGCGAGGTAAGATATCCGCCTATCGACAAAGTTTGTTGTGCTTTAGTTTGGGCTACAAAAGACTCAGACAATACATGTTGTATCACACCACTTGGTTGATTTCCAAGTTAGATCCTTTAAAATACATGATGGGTGTACCTGCTCTGTCTGGAAGGTTAGCCCGATGGCAGATGTTATTGTCTGAATTTGACATTGAGTACGTGAGCCAGAAAGCCATAAAAGGAAGCGCCATATCGGATTTCGTAGCAAGAAGAACCAACGAGAATTATAAGGCACTAGACTTTGATTTCCCAGATGAGGACTTGATGGCTTTATCTTTAGAGGAAGCAATTACTTCAACAGACAGTTCCTGGAGAATGTACTTCGATGGGGCATCCAATGCATTAGGACATGGTATTGGGGCAATATTGATCTCTCCGGAAGGGAGTCACTACCCATTTACCAGCAGACTAAACTTCGATTGTACCAACAACGTGGTAGAATACGAAGCTTGTGTCTTAGGAATTCGAGTTGCGCTAGGGCAAAGTGTAAAGACCTTGCGAGTGTACGGAGATTCAACATTAGTAATCTATCAGCTCCGTGGAGAATGGGAAACCAAAGATACAAAATTGATAGAATACCGGAAGCTAATGTTGGATTTGCTCGAAGAATTCGATGAAGTCACTTTCCACTATATGCCAAGAGAGGAAAATCAAATGGCTGATGCTTTGGCTACCTTGGCAGCCGCATTCAAACTTGGCGGGGAATCTGAAATGATGCCAATCGACATGCAGTCGTATGAGTACCCGGCTCATTGCTACCAGATTGAAGAAACAAAAGACACTAAGCCTTGGTACTACGACATTTTGCAGTATATCAAGCATCGAAGTTATCCAGAGGAAGCCACTGAAATCGACAAAAGAACCATTAGAAGGATGGCAGCTGGGTACGTTTTTGATGGGGAGGTCTTATACAAGAAAAGCCATAGTCAGGTTCTGTTAAGATGCGTCGATGCTGAAGAGGCGAAAATGATAATGGAAGAAGTACATGACGGAGTTTGTGGAGCATATGCAAATGGACATATGATGTCGAGACAAGTAATGAGATGCGTATATTTCTGGTCCACACTGGAAGGTGATTGCATCAACTATGCTATTAAATGTCATAAATACCAGATTTACGGAGATAAAATAAATGTTCCACCTCATCTGCTTCATGTCATGACATCACCATGGCCTTTCTCCATGTGGGGCATGGATGTTATTGGGCAAATCCATCCGAAGGCTTCAAATGGTCATCGTTTCATCCTTGTAGCCATCGATTATTTCACCAAGTGGGTAGAAGCTACTTCCTATGTCAGTTTCACTCAATCTGTTATCTGTAAGTTTTTGAAGAAAGAGATCATATGTCGGTATGGTTTACCTGAAAGAATCATTACCGATAATGCTACAAACTTGAACAACAACATGATGAAGGCTGCTTGTGAGCAATTCAACATAAAGCATCACAATTCTACTACCTACAGACCAAAGATGAACGGTGCAGTAGAAGCAGCAAACAAGAACATTAAAAAGATAGTGGAGAAAACGATCGAGACCTACAAAGACTGGCACGAGAAGCTGCCCTTCGCTTTGTTCGCTTACCGAACCTCGACAAGAACCTCGACTGGGGCAACTCCATTTTTGCTGGCATATGGAATGGAAGCAATGTTACCCATTGAAGTAGAAATCCCATCATTACGGGTCTTGACAGAAGTCAAGCTGGATGACGCGGAATGGGCTCAATCCAGATATGATCAGCTAAATTTGATAGATGAGAAGAGACTGAAGGCCATTCGCCATGGCCAAATCTATCAGAAACGAATAATTCGAGCACATGACAAGAAGGTACGCCCGAGAATATTCCGAGAAGGAGATCTGGTGCTAAAGAGAATTTTGCCAGTTCATAAAGATTTCCGGGGAAAATGGACGCCAAATTGGGAATGACCCTATGTTGTGAAAAAGGCCTTTTCTGGAGGAGCCCTTGTCCTGGCCGAAATGGACGGACCTGACCTACCACATCCCATCAATTCGGATGTAGTTAAGAAATACTTCGCTTAGGATGAAAACCCGAAGGGGCGTCCTAAGTCGAAAAAAAAAACAACAAAAAAAGAAAAAAATGAAAAATATTTAGGGTGAAAACCCGAAAGGGCGCCCTAAATTGAGAAAAAATGAAAAAGAGAAAAACAAAAGAAAAGAACAAAAAGGTGGGTTCAAGTTGAAAACCCGTAAAGGGTGTCTTGCAACCAATGATGGGTCCAAGTTGAAAACCTGAAAGGGCGATTTGGATAATTCAAGAAATCCAGACAGTTGAAACTCCCCGACATCTGAAAGTTTCACAGGAAATGTTGCACTCTCCTGAATGTTGTCGCATTTTCAAAGATCCATTGGCAAATGTTGTATTCAAGGACACCTAACGGCTTTTCAGCTCAGAAGTGCCCACATTATCGAAATCTAATACACTCATTTATACCTCATCATGTCTTCACCTTCCAAAACGTTTGTCATGTATTATTTGTTCTTTTTCCCTCGTGAATAAAAGACAATTCTTTTCTCTACACCAGTTCCTTTTAAGCATCTTAGATTGAGCTTAAACTTAGTGATTTGTTATTTGTGTAAAAGATATTCGTATATTACTGTACAAAGGTTCATTTAAAAGTATAGGTACTTGGAAGCCGATCAAGGCTCATGCATATAATTGAGATGGTCGAGAAGTATTTTCCCAGATCAATGATAAAAAACAAACATCAGATTGGAACATTTGAAGAATTTAAGATCAGGGATCGAAACTTCATCAAGGTCCCCTTAACTTTTTCAAGTCTTAGCTAGAGACAAAATCAACTTCGCAGCGAAGGATATTGAACTCGAAGCAACACAACTTGATCGACAGTAGATTTTAACTTCACGACAAAGTATATCTAGCTCAGAGTCAAACATCCATGATTTCAACTCCACGACGGAGGATATCACTCAAGACAACACAAGTTCAACTTCACAACGAAGGGATGGCTAGTTGTCAATAACAATCTCGGAGCCGGTATTAACTTCATAACGAAGGATATTGGACTCCAGACAACGCAAGTTCAACTTCACGACGAAGGGACCGCTGGTTGTCAACAAACAACTTCCCAATTTCGGAGCCAATTTCAACTTCACAACGAAGGATATTGGACTCCAGACAACGCAAGTTCAACTTCACGACGAAGGGACCGCTGGTTGTCAACAAACAACCTCCCAATTTCAGAGCCAATTTCAACTTCACATCGAAGGATATTGGACTCCAGACAACGCAAGTTCAACTTCACGACGAAGGGACCGCTGGTTGTCAACAAACAACTTCCCAATTTCGGAGCCAATTTTAACTTCACAACGAAGGATATTGGACTCCAGACAACGCAAGTTCAACTTCATGACGAAGGGACCGCTGGTTGTAAACAAACAACCTCCCAATTTCAGAGCCAATTTCAACTTCACATCGAAGGATATTGGACTCCAGACAACGCAAGTTCAACTTCACGACGAAGGGACCACTGGTTGTCAACAAACAAACTTCCCAATTTCAGAACCAATTTCAACTTCACAGCGAATGATATTGGACTCGAGACAACGCAAGTTCAACTTCACGACGAAGGGACCGCTAGTTGTCAACAAACAACTTCCCAATTTCAGAGCCAATTTCAACTTCACAGCGAAAGATATTGGACTCCAGACAACGCAAGTTCAACTTCACGACGAAGGGACCGCTGGTTGTCAACAAATAATTTCCCAATTTCGGAGCCAATTTCAACTTCACAGCGAAGGATATTGGACTCCAGACAACGCGAGTTCAACTTCACGACGAATGGACGGCTGGCTGTCAACAAAATTTCGGAGCCGATTTCAACTTCACAGCGAAGGATATTGGCCTCGAAACAACGCAACTTACATTGGATTTCAACTTCACAACGAAGGATATCCAGTTCCCATACCCTAACAGATAGACTCAACTTCACGACGAAGGAGTCATCTGTAACACCACAACTCTAAAGTCTTCAAGTTAAGTTTTCACCTTCGCGACGAAGTATCTTGAGCCAAAAGACGATTCAGAGGCCACTTGCCAAAAGCTTTGAGCTCGTTTCCAACTTCGCAACGAAGGATTCCGTGCTCAGAATTTTCCTGTTTTTACTCAACCTCGTAACGAGGGAGTCATCTCATATTGACAAACCAGTTTCAATATCGGATTTCAACTCTACTATAGAGGATATTCGATATGGTCGAAATTTACGTCATTTAATCTTTGCCCTATTTTCGTTACACGATAATGAGCAAAGAGAGGCAGATGTAGACGCTATATTTCGACCTTATCATATAATAATATATTATTTATTTATTTTTCTTATTTAATTATTTATTTTACAGGCCCAAGGAGCTGCAGAGCCCGACAGAAGATTCTGGTCCAGCGCCAAGCCCTCCTTCACTCATCCACAGCGCCGCATCACCCATGGTTGAGGACTCCTCGCCGTGCACGCCTCTCCAATAACCCCAGAAACGTCCGGCAACCGAGACTCATGTTCATCACCAACAACCCAACATTAGACTCCTATTAGGATTCAAAATGTAATCTAAAAACATGCTTTTCTTTTTATTATAAATAAGTGTAAAGCAACACCATTGTAAGACATTCGGATTACACGAAATAAAAGCAGAAGTTCCAAGCAGAAACCAGAGCAAAAACCGAAACCTTTTTTTGATTTTTGAGAAGAATGAAAGGTAACAGATCATACATTTCATTGTTTTGATAGCTTGCATGTTGTTTCCATCGTGTTGTTCTTGATTTAAACCCTAAATAAAACATTTTGGTCGATGACAGAGGGGTGGATCTTTCGAACTTTCAATCTCAGATCTACCCCGAGACTTATTTTTTTCAAAGAAATATTTTGGTTTTCGAAGAGAGTGGAAGAAAAGCTTTCGAAAAAATCAATTTTTTTTAGAGTTTTTCGTCGATGAACGGCGGCCGGCGCCGATTAAAGGGGGCTGTTTTGATCTGTTTGGAAACTAAATGAGATGTGTAAACTTGTTTGCTGAAATTAGTATTTATAGTATACCCGCTTGGACTATGACCCGATCCGTATAACCCATCTGACCCGCGTGTTTTTAACAAAAAATAGGGAGTTCACGTTTTGATCCCCAGTTTTCAAAATATTGAATTTAGCCCTCTAATTCAATTTTTAAACCTCGATTCCATCTTAATTTGGCCATTTGATTTTCTTTATTTTATTTTTAACCATTGTCAATTTATTTATTAAATTTCTTTTTTTTGTTAATCATTTTCTTATTTCTTTAAATATATTTCATTTATTATTATTATTACATATATTTTTTATTATTATATTATATTTATTATATATATATGTTTTTTTCTTTTAATTTGATGATGGGTTTGATTTGATTATTTTAATAGGTAGTGGTTGATTATTTTAATATGTGGTGTTGATTATTTTAATAGGTAGTGATTTGATAAATAGAGGTTTGACTATTGAATAGGTAGTGAGTTAATTATTTATTTGATTTGTTAATTTCGTTTTTTTATTTTTTATTTCATTTTTTAAATTGTTAAATATTATTTTAGTATTTCCTTTATACTTTTTTATATTAATGTATTTTTTTCATATATATGTATTTTTCACAATCTAACGGTTTTGACTTTTTAGAACTTTCAATTAATCAAGGGTAAGTAATTTGGATCGTCATTTTACATTTTAATTCAAATTTATAACTTTCTTAATTAAAGACAACTGGAAATTACATAGTACCGAAAGGGCAGTTCAAGGGTGCTAATCCTTCCTTGACCGTAACCGACTCCCGAGCCCGACATATTTATGGTAAGACGCAGATCAGGTAAGAAATAGGGTATCCGATCAACCCATTTATTTTAAATAAATGATCGGTGGCGACTCCAATCCACATTTTTTATAATCAAAGCCCAATTTCGGGGCCCAACCGAAAGACGGTTGCGACAAATAATATTCCCGGTTATTACCATTATTATTACCAACACAAATAACATTTTCGGTGAAAACATATAATATTTCCGATAACGTTTTTAATCGGTTATCTATTTAACCAGTCATATCATTTTTTAACCGTATTTTAACCGCCTCACATCACAACCTCTTATTGTATCTTTTTATGTGGTTTTGGCTGTTTATTAGTAATGATTCCGAATTTATTTTGAGTTAATTTATTTCTCATTTTCCTTGAATTCGGCAGTCCAACATTGTTGCTATTTTTATTACATTATATTTAAATTTTGTTTCCCAAAAAAGAAAAACTTTCCTGTATAATTGAGATATGGTCTCCATGATTCCTTTTTACATATGTAAACTTCCCTTAAAATACGTGCCCAATTCATGATCATTGTCCTTTCTAAGTTCGCTTTGTTAGATTAAATTTTAATTTAGTTTGATTGTCTTTCTTTTTCACTATTAGTTTACTTGTTACTATCATATTTCATATTTTATTTATTTGTTTCACTGTTTGTCAACATTTTTTTATGTTATTCACTTGTTTCCTTATTTTAAGATGCGGACAAGACTAGATCGAAGTTAATTTCTTTTGTCTTAAATGTTAAATAAATTAAATTCTTTCGGTTTCATTTTTATTCTATATAAAATACTAATTATTATTTTCTATAAAAAAAGATCATTTAAAGAGAATTCGGTTAGTCTTAGATATTAGGCCAACCGAAGTTTTTGAATTCAACAATGAATCCTTTTTGTGTATATATTTCGCACTTTAATTAAATAAACTTGTCATAAATTGTCAATACCTTCGTCATATTATTTCAAACGGAGTATGTTCTAGAATCAATTGGACGTTTGATACCTTTTAGAATATTGAAGGATTTCGAAGTTATTTGACGAGCGAACATATCTTTGATTTTTTTTCTTCATAAAAACAATATCATAGGAATTTTCGGACTTTGAGGAACATTTCTAATTTTCTTAGACGTTAGAAAATTTTGAGGTGTTTTAAAGAGTTGTAATTTCGAGTTTTCAACGTAATTCATGAAAACCAAGGTGTCTTCTTGAATGAGATTAAATTTCAATATTCTTCTAGATGTTGATGAATATCTGAAATCACCTACAAAAGACTTCACCGAAATTTTATATAGATTAATTTGTGAACTTTTAGTATTTTCGAGCATAATTTTAATTCTCTTAGCCGTTAGAGAATACGAAGTTATTCTTGAGAAATTAAAATTTCCTTATTAATCTAGAAATACATTAATTGCATTCATAGTCTAAACAAAAAAATGTTAAAAGATAACGTATATAGTTGATTTTAACTTTGAGGTTGTCCCGAGCAACGTCGGTGTGTGTGGTTTGTTTTGAAAATCTTATTCCACGTTTTTTTTCTTTAATATCGAATTTCCCACGTTCCACACTCT
The DNA here is from genome assembly GCF_006381635.1 of Hibiscus syriacus. Lineage (NCBI taxonomy): Eukaryota > Viridiplantae > Streptophyta > Magnoliopsida > Malvales > Malvaceae > Hibiscus > Hibiscus syriacus. The sequence continues at coordinate 1,658,910 of NW_024063513.1, forward strand.
CCTGCTGGTCACATATATCTGCTTGCTCAATATTGTAGAGACGATGGTAACTCTCCCAACCCAATTTGTTTCAAACACAATCGCTAGGATCCGAACATCTGACCTTGTTTAAGAGATATAATGTCTCATTCCACTAGACCAGTTGGTTGTTTAAAATGATATTTAATTAGTGGTATTAGTGAAAATATAATTTTTTGATAAATTATAATAATTTTTAAATAGAAAACTACTAATTAATATTTAATTAGTGGTATTGGTCAAAATGATAGCAATGAAAGGAAATTCACCTCTATACATCTTATGGTTCTAATTGCTTTTTGTACAAAACTTAAACTATTATGGTCTTCAATTAATTGAATCATAAATAATTATTTTTTAACTCATTCAAACTTACAATCTTAAGAAATGTAAACCAAATCTAGATGGTAACCAAAATGTCAACCAAATCAATGATTTGCTAAAATGAATGAGAGAAAACAGAAAGGATAAAAAAACTTATTAATCAACTGATATAACATTTATAATCATTCATAATCACACGAAACTCTTTATAGATAAAGTAGAGCATAAAATAAATGTTTATCTTTTATAAAGACTACAACATAAGATAAATGCTTATTATTTTTTTCTAATTTAATATGTACATATTTATTTTTAATTTAAAATTTTAAAATCATAAATATTATAAAACCCATTGAGTGATTTTTAGTAGTCAGAGAGAGTATTATTTTCTCTTGATGTCTTATATTTGAGCAGTTACGTCTGTCTACAGGGTGTGTGCGTCGTTAATGGTAAAGAATGATTATGAACAAATACTACCTTATAATCACCTCATGCTATTAAAAGAAAAAGATAGACAGATTATATAACATGCGTATTATACAGTATATTGATTTGAATGTTAAAAAAAATCAAATCCAACAAAAATTAAATGGCTAATAGATCGATTTTGTTTTTGCCTGCTGCTTTTTTCCAGCTTACTTATTTTTCACAGCAATCATGGTAAAAAAGTTGACACCCCACTCTGAAGATTGGATAAACTTCCAATTTTCAGCTTACTTATCTTTCACCGCGATCATGGAAAAAAGTTGCCACCCCACTCTGAAGATTGGACAAACTTCTAATTTTCACACGTTTTTCATGTTTTTTCAATCAAGACATTAAACAAACAGATCCTCCCCCCTTTTATGAAAAGCACCTACAGTTTTAGAAACATACAAGAGTCAAAGTGGCGGTAGGCTGGTTGCTTCACTTTTGCAAGTAAAACTTTTGAACTTTTCTTTTGCTAATATGATTTTTATACGGATGACAATGAGCCAACGAAATGCATTCCTTCCCCCCCAAGAAATTTAGGATATGAGATAGGGTTTAAGGGTGTATACAAATAAAGAACTTCAAATTGGAAACCACTTCCTTAATAGTAATCTCATGCATGTTTTTTTTTAGCTTCAACCTACATTCCTTGCAAAAATGGTGCTCCATGCATGGTTCTTAACTGTCGACAGGGATGCATACCCATTATTTTAGATTAATTAGTAAATATAGTTTAATATATTAAGGAAAGAAAAAATAATTTTTTTTTTTGCATATCCATCGCGTTGAAAAATAGTATTAAAACTTTTGGATTCCCATTTATAAATTTCTAGATCTGGCAATGGTTGTCGGCACTAACACTAACCTATAAGCACTTAGCTTAAAAACTCCCCTTAGAATTTGCAACCACATGAAGACTTTCCTCACCAAAGTCGGATTCCAGGGTTCACTTCATTCAGATATAAAATATCTCAGCTGAAGTGGAATTTCATTTTAGTTTTTCAATTAAAGATATTTGAATCATGTCATAAACGTTATAATATCACGATTGCTATTTTATAATGTTGTTCTTTCTATTACCCATACTTAAGAAAATTTAAATCTCCGCTTTAATATGTATGTTAAACTCGACGTGTGGTATTTAGAGACTAACGTCCCCTTAATAATATCTTTATACTAATCGGAAAACAATAGTTCAGAAGATCGGGTTTTTTGTTGGTAAAGCCAGATGTTGCAAAGGGATGGGTACGGGTCGGGTTTGGGTCAACTTGACCCGATTCTAAAATTTTACATCATCCGCTCGTCCCGAACTCGAACTGACTTTTGACAATATTATATTGAAAGTCCCCATTAATTATTTTTTTAAACAGTAATCCCTTAGTAGATTTGTTAGAAAATGCCCCCAAACTGCACACGTATGACTAACTCGTGTCATATCCAGTACGATAACATGTCTCGCATTTTATAGGATGCAAGGTACTGTGCACTTTTCATATTACCTAGTTTAATATGATTATTTAGTACCTCGTATTTCCTAGAACATAAGGTCCACGAGATATTGAGATATTATCGTTCGTAAAAGTTTCGAGATTTAAAATTTGAAAAGATTCTCGTAAATCACTTTTCGTATAAAGCGAGATACCTTTTGCCCCTCGCTTTAGGGGGAGTGCTAGGACCATTATAAATAGATCTCATTAACCAGAATTCCTCACACATTCCTTCAAAAAAAACTCTCATATATTATCTCTCTCATATTATTATGACTAGACTACTGAGGGCTGATCTTCCGCATGTATGCACTTATTGGCGGGAAATTTAGCGGTAATTTTTATTTATTTATTTTGGATTTATTTATTTATTTATTTATTTCGAATTTATGTATTCATTTATTTCTAATTTATTTAATTATTTATTTTTGATTTAATTATTTAATCCACTCAAATTTATTTATTTATTTAGGTATTTCAGATTTATTTATTTGTTTGTTTTGAAATTATTTATTTATTTATTTGAAGGGATATGAACGTTCGTTGACGAGTTTTATCAACCATTTCTCATCCCCTAATGAAGATATTATTCCATATTTGCACAAAGCTGGTTTTGGTTACATTGGCACCGTAACTGGTGGTACGAAGTTGCACCCTTTATTGATAAACACATTGATTGAACAATAGAGATCGGAGACACAGATGTTTCTTTTTCCATGTAGGGAGGCGACTATTACCCTTGAAGATGTCACATACCATCTTCGATTGCCTGTTAATGGAAATCCTATTACTGATATGACTCATGGGAGCTAGGGAACCTTGTGTGAGGAACTGCTAGGAGTTACTCCGATGGAGGATGATTTGAACGGAGGGAATATCTACATTAAATTTTTGAACGACAATTTTGCGTTGCTTCTTGCCGATGCTGCTCCATAAATTAAATAAGTAATTATTTAAATTTATGTTTATTTATTGTAATTTATTTATTTATAATATTTAAATTTTGTTTTAGTTTATGTTAATATAATTTTTTACGATAAATTTATGTATTCAAACCTTTTTTATTTTACAATAATTTGCTCGTGCTCATATTTTACAAGTTATTGGGGGTCTTGATGCATGATAAATCACGAAACAAAGTACATCTGACGTGGTTGTATCATCTACGCGATTTGCGGGTCTCTAAAAATAAGAGTTGGGGATCGACAATGTTGGCCTTTTTGTTTCGGGAGCTATATAAAGGTGTTAATCCGAACAAACAAGCACTTAGAGGTTGTTTGATGTTGTTACAATCGTGGGCTTGGTTTTAAATGCCCTTTTTAGCACCGATTCCTTTACAACCAACCTCATTGCAGTTTCCTCTATTTCAGACGTAATTACAAATAGCCTACGTTTATATATTTATTACTACATGTTTGTTTTACAAATAATTATATTTTTATATGAATGATAGGTGGACCGTCACATTTACTCACACCCACCTACCAAAATCGTTGCGTGATTTTAGATTGTCGATCGATAAGATGACAGACAAGGTAATCAATTTTATAATTTTAATTGTAAATTAAATATCAATTTTTTATTCGAGATTTTCTAACACAGTTTACAAATATTTGTGTAGTTCGTGTGGACGATGTATAATGATGGTGCTATTACAGCGTGTACTCCGGATGAGATATATCACAGTTCGCACGTTTGGATGTCAGTGGTCCCATTGATAATGTATAAGATAGTCGAATGTCATTCTACTGATCACGTGTTGCTACAATTTGGTCGTGTCCAAACGATTCCGCCACCACCAACAACCTTGGATAAGGCTTTGCATCGCCTAACGTGACAAGAGAAGACGAAGGTTAATTGTGAGGTGTATCATGTGGATTGGGTGATGCAGTTGATGACGAGATTTGTTAGGCAGCCCGTTTCTGAACCCATATTGGCCAAGGATGTTTCAGATGATTACATGACATGGTTCGAGCAAAATGGGATACCATATATTTATGGAGGATGCAAGAGCGAGACATTTATAGGCCTCCCTAAAACCGTCCTTCCATGCAACGTCCCGCGATGAAACGTCCACCGACTTAACGTGGTGCAAGTCAGAGTAGACAAAAACACTCTCAAGCCTCATCATGAGGAACGTCACAAGAACCACCTACATAGCATCAAACACCGCTGACGGCACCTACATTCACCCACTCGACTCAGTCAGCGTTTCAACATATAGTGACTCCGTCACCATTTCAGCATACGGAGCTACCGACGAAAGGTTTTTTCGTCGACGTATTTTGTTATTATATGACGATTGTTGTCCATTCTCATTGCCCTCCTACTCTAGTTGAAGCATATTATCTGTCACCTCTGTGTGTATCTGTTCGACCATTGGTAACAGACTTTGAATACGGCACTGTCGAGCAGACATCGCCACAGAGCATGTTCTACATCGATCTTGGTCTAGAGACAGTGGTGGTGCAGGCCATGTAGATGAGAGAGGGGGTGGTAGTGGTGATGATCAGAGTGATGATGATGCCTCCGGATATAGATTGGTTCGTATAAATCCTTGTCAGACTCCTCGTCTGCCACAATGCGGTACGAGTGGAAATAGATATCATTAGTTTTTTAAATTTGTAATTTTTTTAGTTATTCGAACTGTATTTTCTTTTTTTTAGTTAATCGAACTTCATTTTCTTTTTTGTTTAAAAAAATAGTATTTGAATATAATGTTCTTGTTTTTAAAAAATTTTGAAATTATTAATCAACTTTAAATTATTAATTCCTTTAAGTTATCCTTGAACAATATGATAATTAGTTGTTCAGTTTGATGCATAAACAACTTGAGAATCATCATTTTCTCACACAAAAATTATTTTAATACTAATTTAAAAGCATAATAAAAAAGCAAACTACATGAGTTGTTTATCGCTCTCTCTCCCGATGTTCACGGGCAATACGTAGCATAACTGGCTCTTTGTTCTCATAGTCTTGTGATAACCGAGTTACTCCTTCATTGTTTGTTGAATTTGGTTCTTCCTTAAACGTTATAGTTAACTCGATGTTCCTACCACCAACACGTGTGTAAGCCATAAACATCTTTCAAAGGTTTCTTGTATTCGATAAGATCAACATGTAATGTGATTCAATACCGGTATTTCCCATGGGAACTTTAGCTTGCAACGAAGACATTTGTCGCATTGAAGATTTTTTAAGCTCCGTTGAAATCAAATCGTACAACTCATCTTTCTTAATCTTGCCATTGAAGGAAGTGTAGAAATAAGTTCCGGAATGGAACATAGTTGCAGAAAATCTCGCCATTACTATTTGTTTTAGGAAGATATTTCATCCAAAATAGACCCTGATCTTGTTTTATAGACATATTTTCTCACTCATTTTAATAATTGACTTGCCATACTGAATCAAATGTTGCTTCCACGTCAGAAATCTCTACTGCGTTAGGAATCCCTCAATAACTCGCGTTTTATAAAGAGCGAGTTTTCTACCACGTCAGGAATCTCTGCAAAACTCGCGGTTTTCACAGCACGAGATTACCCCACTATAAATAAATATCCCCCTTCCACTGATATTGTAAAATTTAACACGGTCTATGCTTATAAGAGGCTTTTCTTCTTGTGGCACAACTTGACACTAAACTTATGTCAATATTGGTGCTATAAGTTATGCCACCCGAATAGAATGTCTTTTATAAAAGACATGGTCTTCTTGAAAAAAAAATGCTTGTTTCATAAATTCTGTCTTTTTTGTCAAACCAACAATGTTTATAAAAGACATTCTCTTCGGGTGCCCTCCTTTTCAACTTGTCTTTTATACGGTATATTTGTAAAATCGATTAAACATGAGTAACCCGACCTTCTTGGGAAACTCTACGAAGGCATACTCTTCTAGTGGCATCCTTTACGACTTTTCTCGCTTGAGACACTGATATGACCTTCACTCGTCTTCTTAGCTTTTTGCCTTGCATTTACTACGGAGGGCTTCTCGGGAAACTTCTTGTTCCATCAAACCCCGACCTTCTCAGAAAACTAATCGTTTCTAATTAGAAGACATTCTCTTTAGGTGGCATCCTCTACTTAAGCATCAAACCCACATATGACATACCTCTACTCGTTCCCTCAAACCTATTGTGTTTTTTCATTGTACTACTTTTGTTTCGAACAATTTTAAACATGATTATTACACGACATGTGGCAGACCAGTGGAGCTTGGGGCAGAATCAACCAAGACGATGCCGTCGAAGCCATGCTTCGCTACACTGACGCCGGTCTCTCCACCTTCGACATGGCCGACCATTGTACGCTCATTTTTCGTATACGTGGCATCATTTCATTGGTTTGTTTTATTAATTTTTCTGACCACACAACCAAGATAGCGTCTTAAAATCCACGCGTCACCTTGTTTCATTTGCCACGTTGCTATTATTCTCGTTTAACATTTGGCTGACGAAAATGCCATTATCGAATTTTTTTTATTGTGGAAAAAAACGTAGTAGTAAAACAATAATATTCGAGAACCATTTGAATGGCGGAATTCTTACAGAGTTCGTTAAGCAGCTTCACATTGAATTCAGTTAAATGGGGAACAAAAAAACTGGTATAATCCAGTAAGAAAGTTGAACCCAAACCAAATTCAGTGCGTCGTTACTGAAGATAACAAAAGGAGCATAGTTAAGAATGGGAAGGATTCGTTGGAAATATGTAAAGTCGTGAATGGGATGTGGCAAACAAGTAGGGGATGAGGTAGAATTGATCGAAACAATGCTGTTGATGCAATGTTTCGGTATGCCGATGCTGGACTGACCACTTTTGATATGGCTGATATATGTAATCCTCTCATTGCTTTTTACTCTTGTTGCAAATGAATGCCCTACTTTGAAATTATGAATGGGTGCCTGTGTGTGTTGAATGCATTTGTTGCGTCTGATTTGGTTAAGTAAAAAGTTTATAATCTGGAAATTATTGTTTGAGAAACTAGGATACCGGAGTTGGTTATGGTAAAGCTCTTTGAATTAGTCCAGACAAGTGTCGTTGATTGAGGACTATTCCTCTCTAAGTATTTGAAGCGTATAAAAGGTCTATGTGTGAATTTTCAGTAAGTGAAGTTTCTTACCGTGTGTTACAGTTTATGTGAGTTATCTTGGTCACTGGATGGGATATATATAGTTAGTTGATAGAGGGCCACTCTAAATATTTGAAACGTATAAGAGGTCTCTGTGAAATTTTCTGTAAGTGAAGTTTCGTACATTGTGTTTCAATTTATGAGTTGTCTTGGAAATTAGATATCGTGCGTGGGTATTCTTTCATTGCTAGGCTTCTCTGGTATCGCAGATGGACCTGCAGAAGATCTTTATGGCATCTTTATCAATAGAGTTCGTGGAGAGCGTCCACCAGAATACTAGGAAAAAGTTAGAGGGTGAGTTGTAACTTGTAGCCATATCTTGCTCAACATTCATGTTCTTTAGCTAGATTTTGGTTAAGATCAGCTTTCTTGGACACTACACTAGTTTACTCTGTGCATTGTACTTTGGAGGTTATTTAGTTTACCTTTCATAAACTATTGTTTATAAACCCAAAATGGTTGGGAAGAGTAATTTTTGGGTTATGTTTACTCTGTTGTATTATTCATGCAGTCTCACTAAATGGGTGCCACCACCAGTAAAGATGACAAGTAGCTATATCAGGGAGAGCATTGATGCATCACGAAAGAGGATGGATGTGCCTTCATTGGACATGCTTCAGTTTCACTGGTACTAATAAGTATATGTCACACTTTCTGTCCACTTAGAACAATTATCTATAGAAATTTGAGACCTTCCATTAAAACCCGATTCAATGATGCAAATTTACTCTTAGTTTCATGGAGAATTATACTACAGTTATTACTACTTAGTTTCATGAAGATTTAATTTTTTATTTTGTTTGCTTTGATTCGTAATGACATTAGTTAAAAGGTCATCGTCTTTGTTAAATAATATATAATTCAGCGGCATTCGAATGATGTTTGTTTAATACATCACTTTGAGTCTTGAGGATTTTTTTATCCATTGGATAAGTATACTCAACAGAATATGACTACCTTGTTAGGTTTAGGTGTATGCTGGATAAGATGGCATTGTTTGAAATTTCATTCATGGATTGACTTAATTTTAATTTCGTTAATTTCTTTGCTACATACTATTTCTTTGCAACTATTTGAAACAGGTGGGATTATTCCAGTCCCGGCTACCTTGATGCACTAATACACCTCACTGACCTGAAAGAAGAAGGTTGGAATTCATTCTCCACTATTTTAGCTTTGATTTTGGATGCGATAGCCTGCAATTCTCAGTTTAATGTTTAATCAAAATGCTTCTCTGATCAATGTGCAGGTAAAATTAGAACCGTTGCTTTGACAAGTTTTGATACGGAAAGGCTGCAAATAATACTAGAGAATCGAATTCCTGTTGTTAGCAATCAGGTTTTTATTACTCTTCAACAAGTTATCAGGTGTTAGTTATCTCTTTTATTGGCTAGTTTATGTTTTTGGCATTGCCAATGATGCATCATCAGGTGCAACATTCAATTGTTGACATGCCTCAGCAAAAAATGGCAGAGTTTTGTCAGCTTACAGGCGTCAAACTGATAACGTCTCTCTCTCTCTCTCTCTCTCTCTCTCTGTATATATATATATATATATATCCACACGATACCCCAAAAACACATCTTGTCAACTTTTAGCTCAGGCATTGTGGATATTGTTCTCTAAATAGATAGAACGAGCAAACCAGGAAAAAAGTTCCAATGAGAAATAACGAATTTGAGGCCAAATATCTTGCGAACTCTAACTTTGTGTTTATTTATCTATATTAGATGACTAGGCAGTGCTCTGCCTTAATAGCAAAATTGATGAGAATTTCAAATGCAGGTATGGAACGGTAATGGGTGGTCTATTATCTGAGAAGTTCCTTGAAGTACAAAAGGGTACAAACTTTTTTGGCATATTTTTGCTGTTCTGTATTCTATATTGAATTTCTCAATCTTAAACTCAATGAAACGACACCGAATTAGAAATTGTGAAATGTTGTTAACCCATTTTCAAATTAGGAATCTGCCTAGAAACACCTAAAAATATGGATTATAAAACAAATTCAACAAGTTGTGAAAACTTGTGGGAAAAAAATCCTTAAATGTTGAACACACACACATATAATTTTACCTTTTGTTTGTGGTATTTTAATATATCAATGAGTATGGCAGATGGTTGATGCTTGGGGAGGATGGAGCTAATTCCAAATGTTACTTCAGACTCTAAAAAAAGTAGCATCTAAACATGGAGTCTCAATCCCAACTGTTGCTGTTAAATACATACTAGATCAGGTAATTAATTACATAGAAGTTATTTATTTATTTAAGGATTGTTGAGTATGATGCATTGAAACGTAATGGGGTTTTTGCTCGATTTACTGGAATGTTATGACAGACAGCAGTAGCAGGATCAATGGTAGGTGTTAGACTTGGTTTATCAGAACATATCCAAGACACAAATGCCATATTTTCACTTGTTCTTGCCGAGGAAGATGTGAGCAGCATACTAGAAGTTTCAAAAAGAGGGAAAGATCTGCTTAGAGTGATAGGGGATTGTGGAGACGAGTACAGGCGCGCATGAGATTAATTTCAATCATATCTTGGTGTCTGCCAGAATAACATATGCAGGATTATCTGGTTGTACCATGTTGATGATGTTATTTTTCGTGTCTAAGATATAACTTTCATATGAATCGACATATTTGTGGTATAAGAGATTTTGATGTTATCCATGTCTTGTTTGTCTGAAACTATTAGGTATGGTCATTACTTCAAGCTAGGAAAGCATGGTCATTCTGGAACGGTCTGCAAAATTTCATTTATAGAAAGAACATTGAACCTTATGATACATGCATGATACATTTCATTTCATATACATATTCGATCTCTGAAGGTCTCGCCGGTCCTGCAATTGGTTATCTCCGCCATTCAATTTGTGCGGTAGTGTTTTGGATTTCTCAAGTAACATGTTACGAGTTAGTAAGTAAAAAAGGGACTATTTTTTATTATTATTTCAATAGAAGTCTTCTGCCTTAAAAAGAAAAAGAAAAAGAAAAGTTTTTACCAAAAAAAGATCTCAGGCAGTCGAAGCTCAAGGGGGAAGGAGGGAGGGATAAAGCGTTTTCCCGCGCTTTTCTTATGTGAAAATAAATGACCCGAATGGCCTTGATTTATGGGCTTCGACCCATTTTTCTATTTAGGGCATCTTGTCCCTTTGACTTTGGGCATTTTTCCTCGATAGGAAAAACTAATAATTTAAAATGAACGGTCATGATTGAAATTAGACGGACATCGACAAAAGCAAAAACCCTAGCAACATCGCCATTTATACTATATCTTCATTTCTTTTCCTTCGAAAACCCTATAGTTCTTTCCCCACGGCTCCTTTTTCCCTTCTGGCTCTAAGGTTTTCTTGGTCGAGTAGATAATGAAGGTGATCGCAGCCTACTTGCTTGCCGTCTTGGGAGGGAACCTTTCCCCTTCTGCCGGTGATCTGAAGGATATTATCGGATCTGGGGGTTTTCTCACTCTCTTGTTATCTCGATTTACTATAGTCACTTAGTTGATCTATGCTTAATTCAGCTATGATTTGTTAGTGGTTGTTCTAATGCGTTCATTGGATTTTAATTGAATTTAGTCGAATCTACATATCGATATTTTGTTTTTCATTATATCTAGTTATAGTAATTGCAAATGGTAAGTATTAGCATAATGGTACTAGACTACTAGCCACTAGGGAGGTATTAAAATTCTAATGAAATTCATGCCAATTTATACCTTTTTTATTTGTGAATCCAAATTCTGAAAAGCAAACGAGCATTCAGGCAGGAATGACTTACTTTTTCTTTTATTATGTAAGTCGTAGTTGGAGCTGAGGCTGATGATGATAGGATAGAGTTGCTATTGTCCCAAGTCAAAGGCAAAGATATCACCGAGCTAATTGCATCTGGAAGGGAGAAGTTGGCTTCAGTTCCTTCAGGTGGCGGTGCTGCCGCTGTCGCTGCACCCACATCTGGTGGTGCTGGCGGCGGTGCTGCACCGGCTGCCGAGGCCAATAAAGAAGAGAAGGTCGAAGAGAAGGAAGGGTCCGATGATGTAATGATTGTCTTACTCCAAAATCTACTACTAGTATTTGACTTCTTTATTCACGTGTTCTTGACTAACATAAGTTCCTTTTTGAAACTTGATACAGGATATGGGTTTCAGCCTCTTCGATTAAGCTTCTATTATGCAGTTTCTTTTATTTTAATTGGTATATGGTTTAGTATGTTTGTTACTCTTGTTGGACACTGTTCTTTCATCTTCATTTATGTTTTGAGTTTTCTTTGGAGCATGCAGTTGTTTCAGTTGCAATTTCGAATTTTTCAATTAAACCAGATTATGATTTATGGTTTATGGGTTGGGTGTGGATGTGATGTACGGAATTGTGATAAATTTTAAAATATTATGATTTAATTTGTTTGATTTTAAAATAGGCAAAAATTTAAGAGTATTTAAAGTGAAAAATGATAAGTCATGAGTAAATTTATAAATTAGGTATAATATATGTTTTCCCATGCAGTTCACCTAAACCCTCAGTCTAGCTCCTGTACATTTTTTCTCATTTTCCTCGTACTAACATTCTTTCTATCAGTTCATCCCATCACCATTAAATTAAAAAAAAAGTATGATCAAAGCTGTAGAAATAACTTAGAACGGTTCATTAAATAACATTTAATATTAAGATTGTACTTCAATTTTATAGATCATCAATTAATCACTGTAAAACGCCCTATTTAATTTTGTTTTCTTCATTTTTACGTATAAAATCTGGTTTTAGGTCCATCAATTAATGAATCAGTTTGAAAAGAGGTTAGAGAAAGTATCATTTGCCTTGATTTGGATATATATATATTCGAATTTTCTTTGCTTTCAATTGTTTGGGAAATTGTTTTTTCTGTTGGTTTTTCTTCGTTTTTCTCTTTCATGTTTGATGTTTGGAGCTGTTAGTGTGATTAGTTTATCTAAGTTATTGCTTCATTTTTTAATGTTTTTATTTATCAGACTATCAATAAGCGATCATTGTTATATTTTATTTATGATAATTACAACTGTATTTATTCATTTTGTAACTGACAAGACATATATTGATACGATTTTCGATAAATAAAATATACTGATTATTTTCAAAAAAAAATTATTATAATTAAACTTTGACCGATCCAACTAATTAATCATTGCAAAGTATAATTTGCCTTCAATCTTAAATGCTTCTTGTGGAGCATCAACTCTCGCTATTTTCCCACTCCCTTCTAACTTTTATAATTAAATTTTATTCATGAACCTTTAGAAGAGGGGGGGGGGGGGAATTACACTTTGAAAAGTGTCTCGGGGAATTACAAATGTCAAAACTAGTTGGTTTTTTAGTCGCGGCGCTAAATAGAATCTAATGAGGATGTTTATCTTTTTTATCCAAAAAAATGTTTTTGAATGGTAAAAGTGTAAATACAAAAGATGCCGAGCATACAATAATAGAAAAGTGTTTATCATATCATAAAAAAAAAGAAAAATAATCTCATTGATCAAAAATGCTTTATAATATACGATTTTAACCAAATTTTTTTGGATTTGCCAAAATGACCAACTAAATCGCAATGCGATCGATAATTCACAACGCGATCTACGGTATCGCAAATCAGTTTCCAGATTCTCAACGCGAACTTCGACTATCGCATTGCGATTTACATATTCGCATTGCGATTTACATATTCGCATTGCGATAGTCCAAGTTCGCGTTGCGATTTATTCCAAGTTCGTTGCGATAGTCGAAGTTCGCGTTGCGATTTATTCCAATTTCGTTGCGATAGTCGAAGTTCGCGTTGCGATTTATTCCAAGTTCGTTGCGATAGTCTAAAATCGCAACGACGGTATTGCATTTGTTTCTTAAGAATTTTCTCTAAAAAAATAGTATTCGCGCAAATGTGTCGAAGACACGTATTACCACGACAACGACCACGAGATGAGACGGACGGCTTGGCTTTCCCACATAGTATTGGAAACACTATTGGGAATGGTATTTAAGGCTTGGCTTTCCCACTTCCTTGTTGAGTGATAGAGAACAAGGGGGACTCTCGCGCGCCGCCGCCGTCGCCGTCCATCTCGGGTCGGGTCGTGGTCGTGGTAATACGTGTCTTTGACACGTCCGCAATTCTTAAGAAACAAATGCAATACCACCAGTTGTTGCGATTTACATATTCGCATTGCGATAGTCCAAGTTCACGTTGCGAATCTGGAAACTGATTTGCGATACCGGAGATCGCGTTGCGAATTATCGATCGCATTGTGATTTAGTTGGTCATTTTGACAAATCCAAAAAAAATTGGTTAAAATCGTATATTATAAAGTATTTTTGGTCAATGAAGTTATTTTATCTAAAAAAAAATTATTATTTTTTTTAAAAAAATTACTTAAACATTTGAATAATATGAGATGTACAGAAAAGGTTAGAAAATGTACTGAAGCTTTGTTGAGAAGAAATGCACAGAATGGGAGTTAGATTGATTTTGCATATTTACGTGGGTCTTGTCTATTTGTGGGCAACATCTGCTGAACCCAAGTGCATGCCCCGCATATAACGTATCTGCTACTACGTTTCGGATTCCATGCATAAATGTTCTTTTGTTTTCTTCTTATATAATTTGTTTGTTGTAAAATGGGGAATTTCAGTCACCGTTTTCCATTTTCACCATAATTATTCATTATTTTGTTTTGTGAGCGGAAAATAATGGAATATTGTATTGAAAAATGAAATTAGAAAACAAGAGTCATGAAAAATATTTTAAAAAATAGGATGAATTCTATTGTGATTGATAAAGTTATCAACATAGTAATGTAATTTTTCATTTTTTGTTTTTTTAATAATCTAATATAATTATAAGACAATTTTTCTCGTTCATTGATAAAATATATCTGGTAGAAGTAACTGTTTAAATTCGGAATCTAAAAAGAAAATCTGGTTAGGCACTTAATAAATTTCATTATTACCTTAATTAATGATCCATCGTCCTCGAATCTTTAATTTTATTTTCAACATTAATTTTAAAAATATTATTAAGCTCGAAAGAACAATGCAGAAAGTAAGTTAAAATATTATTTTATTTTATTTTTTTATTTATCAGAACACATTTAATTTTCAGCAATTACAAGTTCACCAAAAAAAAAAAAAAGCAATTGTGAGTGAACAAGGTGAAACTTCTCGTGAGTTGCATTTCTCACCTTTGCCTTCCTTTTCCCCCTCTCTCTATCTTCATTCGTTCAATTCACAATTTTCTTTTCCTCTTTTTCCCTCCTTTTGTCCCAGCCCTAATTATACTCTTTCTCTTTCTCTAGGTGCCCAAAGTTTTGGTCTTTCATTATTTTTCTTGTTTGGCATCTTCAAAGGCAACCCTTGTCAGGGTTTACACGTTTTTCCTCAGTTTCATAGGTACCCCTTTGATAATTTTCTCTTTATCTACTTTGGGTTTTTCGGGTTTTAACTCTTGCCAAGCTTTACTTTTTTTTTTGGTTCAAATTCTTCTTCCATGAAAAATATATATGTACTTACAAGAGTTTTATATATTTTTCTACTGCTCCCGCCAGTTTTTGAGAGGTAAAGTTATTCGATTCTTTAATGCTATGCTTTTTTGGATTTGAAAGCTTAACCTTTTATGCTGCTTTTAGGTGTGAAAATTGGTTGTTTTCTTTAATCCAAAAGCCCTGATATGGGTTTGGGATTTCAGTTGAAACTCAATGCTCAAAGCTTGTAACAAATAGGGCTTTCAATAAAACTCTAATATAGCCTTTAGTCTTTAAGTCGGTTGTTGTATGTAGCTGATAGGCTGATTAGCTTTATCGTGCTTTAGGGTTTCGGCAGCCTTAAGCTTCCTTGATTTCGAAAATGAAGGGTGGGAAAAGGAACCCTGAGTAGTTATGGCAATTTATTTGATGAACTTGTAGATGCTTGCTGATTAATTACTCACGCCCTTTCATGGAATTGTGCAGGATCGTTCTACTTCAATGATCGGTTACTTTATTTTATTTATGGCTTCTATTTCTCTCAAACTTTGTGATACATTCTGGAATTTGAATACTATGTTTTGAAATTAAAAAGTGGGTCTTCGATTGGCTATATACACCCGAGAACCATTATGATCCAATGTTCTCCTCAGGAATCAGTGAGGTTGTTTTATTGCTCAGTTCTACTCATTCTTTGAGATTCAGATACTTATTCAGAAATATGTTAGATTAAGTTTGCAGATTAAATAGTTCCCCTGATTTCTTGTTGTAGTCTTTGAGTTGAATTTTAGAAAAGATGGATGTAGGGCCTAGTACGTCTGAAATTGTTGAATCGACTGATGAAATAGATGCTGAATTGAAAATGGGAGAACCTGGTAAGAGCTACAATATGCGAAAATCAGTAAATAACTATTCCATTGAGGATGACATTAACCGTCTGTTTGAAGCAGTCAATGTTAGGACATCGTCTAAGGTTTCTGGTTTCTCAAGGGAAATTGGTAGAGATGCTTTATGGAAGCGAGCAATGAAAAGACCAGTTAGAGTTGGTCCTTCTCATGCTTCGGGAATTGGAATTTCTGAACCTGTGAGCTTGAAGCAGGCACTTAGAGGATTGTCTATCTCTCAGGCATCAGAGATGGCTGCTATGAAGAAGCGGTCATCAAAACCAGCAGGTTCTTCAGGAGTCTCGGAAGCAGGAATTATAAGAAGGTTGTATGGGGCTGTTGTAGTTGAAGAAAATGGATCTGGAGTTCCCCTAAATGAAGGTAAAGAGAATTTAGTGGAAATCTCACTTGTTCCTGAAAAGATCACATCCAATTCTTTGGAACAGATGCATGAATCTTTGCAAGTGTCTAACAAGAAGGTTTTAAACCAAGATTCAAGCCCTTCAGATAATGCAACAACAGAAAAGGCATCCACTAGGTTTCTGGCTGCAGATCGGATTGTTCATTTGGCCATGGAGTCTAAAAATGAAGTTTCAGAAGCAGAACTTAAAAGGCTAAATTCTATAGGTTCTTCCACTGTTAATCATGCTGCTGAGGAAGCCATGGAAACTGGTTGTTCCTCTATCCCAATTTGTGTTGAAACTCCTTTGCCAGAAAAGGAGCCAAAGGGAAAGTTGCTTGCTGAATCTTCTTCTCCTTCTGTTTCTAGTGCTGCTGGTAAGGTGAAGTCTGTTTGTGAAAATCGGCGTCTAATCAAGCCAGTCTTGAGGAACAAAAGCTTTATGAGGAAGAAAGCAAAAGAGGAGTCAACTACCACTAGCAGCAGTTCGAATTCCTGTAATGTTTGTTTCAGCAATGATCTCAGTCCTGGTACTAGTTATTCAGATAACCAAATAGAGAAGCCTTCGGGATATGGAAGGAAGGAAAATATGAAAGCTTCTCAAGTTTCCAACAGTACAAGTTGCAGCATTGAAGTTAACTCAAACGTGGTGAGTACAAATTTCAAACCGATTTCGAGTTCAAACTGTAGCAACAAATCCAGACCATTGTTGATAGAAGCTGATGACAGATCAAGATCAAGGGAAAAGGGAGAATTTTCCCAAAGCTCGAAAAGTAGCATTGGGGAGTATAGTAGTAGCACAATCACTAGTGAAGAAAGTAATATCAATGATTCTAGTCAGATTGGTAGCAGACCTCACATGTCAAAAAGTTTGAGGTGGAAAGCTCTTTGCTCTGTCCGGAAGCAGCATGGAAGCTTGAGTTTGAAGCACTTCAAGCTTCTCAAGAAGTTGGGTTGCGGGGACATTGGCACTATTTATCTTGCTGAGCTAACTGATACAAACTGCTTATTTGCTTTGAAAGTGATGAACAATGAATTTTTGTTGAGCCACAAGAAGATTCCTAGGGCACAAACAGAAAAGGAGATAATGCAAATGCTGGATCATCCTTTTCTCCCCACACTATATGCCTATTTTGCAACAGAACAGCTTTCTTGCTTGGTTATGGAGTATTGTCCAGGTGGTGATTTGCACGTGTTACGACAGAAGCAACCTGGCAGGAGTTTCTCTGAACAATCAGTAAGGTAACACGTATCTCTTCAATGATGTTGGAATATGCTTCTAGTTTGTGCTGACAGGAACCTTTAGTGTTCAATTCATTGTACACTTCTTAATTTTTTTCTGTTTCTGATTATGCACCAACAGAGCGTACAAGAAAATAGGGAAGAGAAAATGATGTCCCCTTTTTTTGTGTGAAAGATCTAAGCATTTTGTTTCTCATTTTTTTGTGTCATTTAGTCGTTGCTAATTTCAACTTAAAGTAAAAAAGGAAATGTAAAGAAGACAAAAAAGGCAGTTCTCATCATGAAAACTCATGCACCTCGGAACAGGATTGAAATTTTCCACAGATTTTAATTTGAAACTTACAGGGAGTAAATCTGATTTCCGTGCATTTGGTTTTGGTAATCCTCACAAGAGCATACAAGTGATGGAGTTTAAAGTCAAATTCATACACCAGATATACGAGGTTTTATAATAATTAAGATTGTTAGAATTAGATTTGAATTAACATTATTATGGTTCATCCACGGTTTTCTTGTTGCCCCGGTTTTCTGATGTTCTTTTTCCTATATTTTCTTTTCATTTATGCAGGTTTTACGGTGTCGAAGTCCTCCTTGCGTTGGAGTACCTACACATGTTTGGCGTTGTATATCGAGATCTAAAACCAGAAAATATCTTGATTAGAGAAGACGGTCACATTATGCTCACAGATTTTGACTTGTCACTCAGATGTGATGCTAGTCCAGTGGTTCTTAAATCCACTTCCTCCGTTGCTGGGCCCGCAGAGAAGATGTCAAGTCCATGCTCTGTGTCCAGCTGTATTGAGCCTTTCTGCCTCAATCCATCCTTTCAAGTACCATGCTTCACTCCTAGGCTTCTATCTCTTTCTTCCAAATCAAGGAGAATAAAATCCGATCTAGCTACTCAGATTAACCCCATGCCACAGCTTGTAGTGGAGCCAACCAGTGCCCGGTCAAACTCATTTGTTGGAACACACGAATACCTTGCTCCAGAAATCGTCAAAGGTGAAGGTCATGGGAATGCTGTTGATTGGTGGACATTTGGAATCTTTCTGTTTGAGCTTTTGTACGGCAAAACGCCCTTCAAAGGTTCGGGAAATGATGAAACACTATCCAATGTGGTGTCCCATAGCCTTAAGTTTCCAAGCAGCCCTATAGTTAGTTTTCATGCAAGAGATCTGATACGAGGGCTTTTAGTTAAGGAGCCTGAGAACCGGTTAGGATCAGTGAAAGGAGCTGCGGAGATCAAACAACACCCTTTCTTTGAAGGCATAAATTGGGCTCTGATACGTTGCGCAATACCACCTGAGATGCCAAGGGTCTGTGAAACTGGCATTGGTGTGCCGTCCCCAGCTTTGCAGAAAAAAGACAGCTCCAAAGGTGATAAATTGCAGGGCTCCGAAGTCCATATGGAGTTTGATATATTTTAGCTAGGGCTTATCTGATGCGAGAAAAGGAAGCTCTTTTCTGGCTTCTCTTTTTAACTGAGTTTTCTTATTCTGGTGTTAATATATATACGCACCCACACTGTAAATCGAATTCAGAAAAATGGTGGCAAGTTTTTACTATGATATATATATACTAGAGCCAGTTGTCTTAAAAAAGTACAATAATCATCCAAGTTCGCAATTTATAACCTTGGTAGAGTCATTCAATTATTAGGTTCTGTAGTTTTATTATGGCATTTCGTTGATTTTGTTCTATGCTTCTGTAATTTTAATAGTATACGACTCTCTTACGGAAACCAAAACGCTTCATCGTCAACCACTTTAGACAGTGCTCTAAACTCTAAAGCGAATACTTTTCCTTTATCTGACGAAGGGGATCCAGACCTCTGGTGCATCTGAAAGATGAGGTTACCAAAAATCTAATATGAAAGCTAATTCTTCGCTTTGAGATTGAGAATGTAGTGATGTACAGTGAAGATTGAAGGGATTAAGCCACTAACCCACCCAGCCCATTTCAGAAAGTCCAAATCCATTACCAGCCCATTGTCCCATTCAACTGCCTTTTTTCTACATCCAATCCAATCCGGTTTTTCCACCAAAGGCCTGTTTGCTTGCTTCCGGCATCTCCACATTTGCAGGCGCTAGGAGGCCACCACATATGAACAATACCACAACCAGATTGCCATCATCAGCAACCGCTCCATATTTACCATTTTGCCACCACTCCCATTTCCTTTCTTCCAATACCTCATCTTTCAGTCCTCTCTTTCATTCAACCAAATACCCATCTCTCCAAAACCCAAAATCACCCCCATATCCCCTCCAAAAACCCACCGATTCTCCTGCTTTTAGGCCGCTGGAGAGAGCATCAATGGCATCTTCAGCACCATCAGCAGGTGCAGCCACAGAGACGAAGCCTTTCTCTGTTCTTTTTGTTTGCTTAGGCAACATATGTCGGAGTCCAGCTGCTAGGTAACATATGCCGGAGTCCAGCTGCTGAAGGTGTCTTCAGAGATATTGTGAAAAAGAAAGGCCTCGACTCCAAGTTTAAAATTGACTCTGCCGGCACCATTAATTACCATGAGGTAAACAAATACCCCACTTCAAAAGTGCTAGAAACGTTATTTTTTAACTGAGATTTTACACTTTTGTATGGCAAAGCATCTTATTGGTTTTTTGTTCATGATTTTGGTAATCGAACGAGTATGAGTTAATATCGGAGCTTCCTGTTATACCAAATACGTTAAAGGATAAACAATTATTTCTTCTAGGATTCCAAGCAATGTGACTGATAAGATCGTAAACCTTTTTCTTTAACCTTTTAGTCGTTTGATTCGAAGATCCCGATGGGTTGCAGTGAAGAGAAAAAAATCTAAAAGAGAGAGAAATTAATTGTTTTGTTATTGTGAAGGGAAACCTGGCAGACCCAAGAATGAGGGCAGCCTCAAAAAGGTTTGGCATTGAGATAACATCTATTTCAAGGCCAATCCGGCCATCTGATTTTAGTGATTTTGACCTTATTCTTGCAATGGACAAGCAAAATAGAGGTACCGCTCTTTGATTGGCTGTTTAATTTAGCCTTTGTTAACTCTCATTCTATGAGTTAAAATTTTAAATTGAATTTTTTGGCGTGTTCTCACTTTTGATTGCTCATTTTCACTTGTGTAGTGTTAGTCATAAGTGTATTAATAGTTGCTCTTATTTGCATGCAGAGGATATATTAAAGGCTTTCGATAAGTGGAAATCCAGAGACAAACTTCCCGCTGATGCATATAAAATGGTTAGTGGAATGTTAAGAGTGGAGACTGTCGGTCAATTATGGATGGCTTTTCCATTCAGATATTTGTACTGGTTATGCAGGTTAGACTGATGTGCTCCTATTGTAAGAAACACGACGAGACTGAAGTCCCGGATCCATACTATGGTGGACCGCAAGGTTTCGAGAAGGTAATGTATCGTTTTTCAAGGTAGATTGTAAACATTAGCATGGGAACCATTTCATGATGTTTTCTCTTTGCATATTTTGGAGCCTGGGGAATATTTCATTGACTTTTAAAAAAGTGAGCTTTTTAGGTCATTAGATCTTTGTGGTTTTTGAGAGAAGGAAGAAGCATTTAGATATGGTTGGGGGTGGGGTGATCTGAAAAGAAGAAAAAGGAGGAAGAATGAACAATTTAAGGGAGGAAACTGAAACTTCTGTTTAGGAAAGTCTATTCCCACTTTTTTGTTATTGTTATTGTTTTGTTTTGTTTTTCGGACTTAGGTTTCTTTTGCTAACTCACCTCTGCTAATAGGTTGAATTGCAGAGAAAGAAAAATAATTTTGGATGTTAGAAGAGAAAACCATTGTATCCTCATTTTCACCCACTTTCTCGTTTTCTACTTTCTTTTCTCGTTGCTCATACTTGAGAACGAGTGCCTGGGATGTTATTGTGATTCCCATGTTTCGATATCATTCTGCAATTTATGCAATATTCACATTCTGCATGGAACTGGCTAAGCTTATTATGTGTCTTGTTGCCAATTGATACAACAGGTTTTAGACTTACTCGAAGATGCTTGCGAATCATTACTGGACAACATCTTGGCTGAAAATGGCGGCACTCATAGTTCCTAAGTTCCTTTGAAACCCCAGTTATGTGTTCTAAGAGGAACTTCCATTGGCGTTTGCATGTATTTAACTGTTTTTTTTTGTGTAAAAGCAATATGTCCCTTGTTAAGTTCGGTCTTGAAATTACAATGACGATTGAGGAAATAATTTCTGTTGATATATTATGCTATAACTCACGTACCAGTTGTATTCCCTTTTCCATGTGATGAATCGGTTTAAAAGGCTACCGTTTGAAAGTAGAAGTTTTATGTTGCTAAAGATAATTTTACTAAGATCAAATGTCAAATAAATTTCCAATTTATTTTGAAAATTGGTGCATGAAATGCTTTATTGTGATAATGGAGATATTTTAAATGATCGAACGAACCTAAAATCAACAGTCTCGGTTAGTAGGTTCGATTCTGAGCCAACCTAATTGACCAACTCTTTCCCTGTGAAATGGTTTCCAGCATGAAGTTGTAAGGCAACATCACCAATAACCTGAAATTTGCAAAATGTGAGCAACAATCAGACTTGGAAATCCATATTACTTGCAAATCTGAAAGTGTCGAAAAGATGTGTACCTTAGCCATGGATATGCAAGAATGTTCAGTAATCCCAGAAACATGGGGTGTAAGTATAACATTGTTGAATTTCAGAATGGGGTCATCAGGGTCAAATGGTTCTGTCCATGCAACGTCCATTCCTAAGCCCCCTAACTGTCCAGATTCGAGATGGTGCACAACAGCCTCGTAGTCTAGTGGACCTCCTCGAGCAACATTCACCAAAAGGTCTCCCTGAAATCAAACTATTGTTAATATCAACATCCTCCGACTACTTTAAGTGCAACCATTTCATTAGAAAACTAAACACTGAAAGTTTACAGAAGAGAGAAGCCTTTGAAACAAACCTTTTCATTGAAGATATGAAGGACTCGTTCACTATGCCAACCTGAAAAATTGAAATATCTCAATTGTATGAAATACTTTTTGTAGCCTTAATATTTATTGGAAGGGAAAGAGAAGCCTTACTGTTTCTTTATACAAACTCAGGCAACAGACAACTGTGTCAGCATCGCTTGCAAACTCGTAAATGTCTCCATGAATGCCTTTCTTGTCAATCAAATCATCAATACTCGGAAAACCTGAATGAATGTTCAAGGCATAATGAATGAAAATGGAATTGCAACCGAGCTAACACTATTTACTTAATAAATCTTCTATACATTTTGGGGTAAAGAAGTTCCCAATTTGAGGGCCAGCTCCTTTTTGTAGCAATAACTTTAACACCAAATGGTTTCAAGCGCTTTGAAAATTCAATTCCAATATCTCCACATCCCAATATAAAGACCTAGGCATGCAGGTCTATTACGTGAATGAAAATTAAACTAAACATTTCATTTCCAGGAAATAGAAAAGGAAAGAAGAAAAAAAACGTTTCTTTTTGTTAGTAATTCATTTAGCTAGCCTGGTATAATCAAGATTATGAAGTTCAAGCACTTGCTCATCAACTATATTATTAGTGACGGTCACCGTGAAACGTGAAAGAGAAAGCAAAGGTCCAAATTTCAGGAACGGGATTTTCATGCGAGAATCTAAAAGTAATGTCGAAGCAAAGGGAAAACTGAAAAGATAAAGCAGAAACTGACCGTTTTACCCAGATGTGTGTCCCCGGTAGGCTCTTCAAGCGTCTTCTGCTTTACAGATATTAGCATCTCATTCTGCAACACCGCCACAAATTTAAGTATGGACGACAATACAGAAAATGGATGTTAAAGTTGAGGGTTACTACAAATACATGTATCAAAGAATATAGTGAACCATAAGAACATATTAAAGCGATGCAAGTCCTG
The DNA here is from genome assembly GCF_006381635.1 of Hibiscus syriacus. Lineage (NCBI taxonomy): Eukaryota > Viridiplantae > Streptophyta > Magnoliopsida > Malvales > Malvaceae > Hibiscus > Hibiscus syriacus. The sequence continues at coordinate 1,682,227 of NW_024063513.1, forward strand.
GCTAATAAAATAAATAAACCTGTTTCCGAAGAAGACCCAACATTAAACATATAGCCATTTCAGCCCAAGATGCAGCATTTCCAGTAGCATCCCCAGGAATTCTGGCAACTTTTATCCCTTTCTTCGTAGCAGCATCGATATCAACGCCTTCATGCCCAAGTAAGAAAAACGAAAAAGTTAATGCAGTAATTGTAATGTGACAAAAGCTTTAAGCTACAGACTATTATAATATAAAAGAATAATTAAGGACCTTCTAGGCCAACACCAAACTGCATAATAAGCTTCATCTGTTTTGCACGAGCTATGACGTTTGAATCGAACCGCATGGTTTTTACAACACAGAGATCATAATTCCCAATATGATCAGGAACTTGCTCGAGGGGCAATTGATCAACCTACGAGAAGTTCAATAAAGAGAAGCTCAATGTGAAATGCAAAAGATTCAACTCATTTAGGAAAGGAAAAACAAGAAACATGGTTCGCTTCTGTTGGACAGTAGGTACAATTCTAAAGCCAAAAAGTAGATAAGCAGGAGAATTTGAGCGAAGTACTTGAATAAAAGGATACTTCTCCAAGTATTCTCTGGTATAATTTTGCGAGCCGGAAAGTGTATTCTCCAAGTATTCTCTGGTATAATTTTGCCAAGGATACTTCTATTCTATTGTAGGCCAACACCAAACTGCATTAGAAGCTTCATCTGTTTTGCACGAGCTCCGACTACTATAATATAAAAGAACTAGGACCTTCATTTAATATTGAGTGAACTACACGTTTAATACCCAACTATCACTTTTATTCTGTTTTTGTTACTCCACTATTCTTTTTTTTTTTCAAAATCATTCCTAACATTTATTTTTGATTTCATTTTGGTCATTTGTCGTTAAAAATTAATGGTGATACTTACATGCTATCATAAGATAATGTCACAACATCATTGAAAAATAAAAAAAAACGTTGAAACAATAGTTTTATTAATTTTTTAATATGTGGTGACCAAAATGAAACTAAACATAACGTTATGTATGATTTTGAAAAACAAAGAGCAACCAAAATGGAACAAAAATGATAGTCGAGATACTAAACATGCAAATTACCCTTTATTGGTGCAATTTAAGTTTGTTGAAAGATTAAGTATATAGATATGATTTCACCCACGTACATAACATAACCTTAATTTATATGATTATGGATTTTGAGAAATTATTAATTAGCAAAGACTGATTTAAAAGAAGTTCAAAATCATAATTTTTTGTTGATTGAATAATATTTTTTTATTGCTCGAAATCATTTGCACCTTCCAAAAACTTGCCATCAACTTGACTTCTCGGCCTCCGAACAAAATGATAGGAAAACATAAATGCCAATCTAAATTGGATATCACCATGGAGATTTTTCAAATAATAAAAATAGAAGATAAAAATGACTATACCAAACCTGCAAGGTTATTTGAATCAGAACATTATAATATGAAATTTATTGAATCAAAACATAAACGGTCTTAATGTTTAAAGGAAGTATTGTTATCTTTTGAAGTTCTGAATTTGAGCAGTTACGTTTATATGATGTGTGTTGATTATAAACAAATAATAATTGTAATCACCATAAACTATATACGCATTTCATATCGTAGCTATAATATAAATGGCAACAGAATCAAATTAAAATTTTATAAAGTTTAACTGTAAATAGAATGATAATTAACTTTTAAACACATAATACATGCCAGCTTGGACCACCATTTTTTTTTTCTTTTTCCAGTGGAATATCGCTTTCCTTTAAGTATCCTTTCCAAGATTCTTCATGTTTCCCTTCGCTGCTACTCAATTCTCTGACATGGTAATGGTTCAAGCTGATGGGCCCTCATCCCACGTGCTTATTGCCGGCTCACTTACTGTTTATTTATATACATTTTTACTTGTAACCTTTTGCCTACAATGAGTAACAATCTTGATGAAATTTGTCATATTTTTATCAACTTTTTGGTGCCATTATAAGAACTATTACGGCATGGACGATGTCGTTAAGATGGAATCATCGTGTAATTTTCGATTAATCACATGAATACGAACTTTGAAAATTAGGGGCATAGCCTTGTTGGGACAGGCAAGTATGGGTATGTCGGAATCGTGATATGGTAGGCTCAAAATTCCGGGGGGGGAACGAAGCAAAAGGCATGTGATATACATATCAATAATTGAAATTAAGATTATTGGGGAATTGACAGAAATGGCAGGAAGCCATAACACACATACAGAAAACATAGGGATGCAAGCGAAAGAGAGATTACGCATAACAAATACTTAAATTCCTAGGTAGCTTGTTTCTATTATTATTGTTGAAAGATATCTTGGCAAGAGGATCAGGCTGGAGATTTAGCAGCGACAGATGGAAAATCAAGCACCACCAACTTGTCAATGGCTGCAACAAACGTTGCAGAGAATTCAATATGGCTGGGATGGGTGGTAAACGCAGTGTAATCTTCTTTCTTTTCGAATGTCATCAAGAAGGCATGAGTGAATCCTTCTCTAAGCATCTCTGCACTTTCTATGTCTTGTCCCCTGTTAGAGCGGTTTCAGTTTCATGTATTCAGTTCTTGACATAAACATCCTAATCAAATTTTAAAGGACTAAAACACTTCTACAACGAGAAAGTATTTACTCAATGAAAGGGCATTGAATACAAGCATGCAAAATGATCTAAATTAATGATTAAAAAAAAAACTCACCATTCAAAAGACTTGACCGCATCAACCTCAGAAACCAGCTTTTCCATACCTTTCAAAATCTCTTCCACCACTGCACATTCCTTGAACTTCACAACAACAAGATGCTTAAACCCTGCCATTATTACACACTTAGAAAAGAAAGAAAGAAAGGAAAGCTTTTCAAGCTTTGAGGGTTTATAAAACGTCTGAAGCAGCTAACCCCGGAAAAACCACACAAATTTATACACAAAATCCAAAGTTATTTTGGTGTCAATTTCAACAGTCTCACCCACAAATTTTCACCGTTTGTATTGCCAACCATGACCTAAAGCCTAAAGGGATCAGAGCCCTTTGTTAGACAAGATCTGCATTTCAATATATGGAGAGGTACAGGTTTGCATGGGTGGGGAGACCCACTGGTCAGCCATTTTCTTTGCTGTACCACACGGTAAAAATTGTCCACAGCTCGTTGTCAGCTTTGCCTTGCCTTTTGCTTTTGCACATGAAATGTTGGTCATAACTCATAATAGTTCCATTTCATTTTTCTTTCTTGAAATTTGAGATCTTGCATCACCTGTTTTTCTCTGCCATTATGATCACATGATACGACCTCTTTTCTTTCTCTTTTTTCTTATTTCGCCTAGTTTTCTTGACCATGAACACATACATAATTATACTAGTTTTCATGACCATGAACACATACATAGTTATACTAGTGTTTTTGCCCAACGTAGTTATACTATATCATGCATCTAATTAGTATTAATAAGTTATTACTGATTAATAATTATTGAACACAATAATAAAATATTAAATATGTTATTGTTTTTACTCTTTTAAATTTGAATGATATAAATTTAAACATATTACTTGATCAGTGTCTTTTCCTTGATTGAACTCTTTTTGAACACAATGTCTATTACTTTTCTCCATATCGTTCCCATGTGGCTCCAAGGTTCAAACCTTCACTTCATTGATGACATTTCACCATACTTTATCTTTAAGGAATATTCAGGTTCCCCCACCCCTCTTTTACAAAGTATGATGCAGGATGAAAGGAAAGTTGAGTCATATCAGCTCGCAAAGAAGTGGCTTTCTACAAACTATACTTGATACATACATTTACATGCTGTCTACCTAAAAAAAAGAAACAAACATTTAATATAAAGGAGTTTTTAACTCGAATCAAAAGTGAAATAAAAATATATGGTAAAGCTTGGCTGACCGACATGCCCGCCCTCGTGCAAGGAATAAATGTAAGCACAGAGATGGTGGGGGGCCAATAGACCCAGAATTATAATTACAAAAAGCTGGTACAGTCAAATCTGAGATTCAATTCAAATGCATCGTCATCCCCCATGTACCATCTGAGGTTTGAAAGAGATAGTGGATTCATTCACGACAAATGGGTCTCAACCGTAATGGGTGCCCACTCCCCATGCTCACTCTCTGTAAACCCCCTCCCCCAAATATATATATATATATATATATTTATGTCTACTTTCTTCTTTCCTCGTTTCTTTTAGGTGGTGTAATTTAAAAAAATAATTTCATGATATAACAATAAATATTATTTTAATTTTAAATTATAACTATTAAATTCAATCTTAATAACCTCTTATTAAAATAATAATTGTTACAAAGTTTCGCGAGTCTCCTTAGAAATATATTGATTTAAGATTATCTTCTCAAACTCACTTTATTGTTACATAATATCTGTAATGGACATTTTATATTTTTAAACTCAATTTTTATTTTTTTTAACAATAATCCCAAAGTTAAATTTTAAATTGTATTTTTAATCAGCATTTTGCAAAGTTCTTTTTTCAACCGTACTTTTAAAAATGACTTTTCAAAAATCTTGCTCAACAACCGCAGGTATATAGCGAAGCATAACTGATACCCTAATTTTAAAATTATCATTTTGATTTCCTTTTCTCGCTATTATATTTATTGCATTTCTGCTGCAATTTGAATCATTCGACATTACAACATCAAGGTAACCAGGTCAACATTATTAAATTATTTAGTATAGTCGAACTTCATTTAAGGTGTTTTTTAGTATTTATGTATATTCTTTCTCATATGATATTTCAGATGACGGTTCGTTTCCATTGAATTCTTCTTCTTCTTTTATGAAGATTTGATAAATACATTAAATTAATCTCAAGGTCAGTGGAAATTCCAAAATAAGTTATGGAATAAGCAAGTTAATTAATTTAGCTTCAAAGTAACTACTTCCTAATTATTCATTTGAATTAATATTCATTCCGAATTTGACTTTTCAAATGAAATGTTTATAAGGATCGACAAACGGATAGATAAGGAGTCGTTTCTTAAAATTTTTAAATTTTTATGATTGTAGATATTTTAATTATATTTTCTATTAAAATTTTGTTTTTATCTTTTAATATTTTATTAATTTGTTTCAACATAAAATTATAGCATGAACCAACTTACCTAAGTGCTTAAAGGAATCGTTGTTGTTCCTAGAGGTCATGAGTTCGAGCACCAGCGGTTGCAGCATGGTGATTGAACGTTTATTGTCAAATTGTTGAGAGTATTTAGAACATGTACTACTTTGTAATCACATTAACTTAATAAAAAAAACATAAAATTATATGCAATCCCTAAATGTAAACGAGTCTATTGAATCATGGGCAATTACTAAATCACATAAATTTGATTAATTTTAAAATGTAACATATAATTTCTTATTTTATATGTTTTACATATAAATTTTAATTTAATTCAATTTTTATGAATTTTTATTATTAATATTAAATACTATCATTTTATATTTATATTTATATATTATGTATAGATGATTATAATTATAAAATATAAATATAAATAAATGTATTTATATTTCTAAATGTATATAATTAAATGAAAATTTTATAATCATATGTGAACTATAATCAAAATTATATATATAATTATATAAAATGAAAAATTACGTATAAAATTACATATTAAATTTAAATGGATCAAAATTTTGATACACATGAACTTAAAGAATGTATTTGCACTTTGTTTCTCCTTTCAAAGATGATATATTATATTCAAATACGTGTAGGACTCTTATGGTCATAACGTTGCTAGTAGAAACGCGGATATGTGATGCCTTTTGGGCTACTGGAGTCTGATTTTGGTGGCCCAGAAAACTGCCAATCAAAGGCAATTTTGGCCCAATACCATAGGCGGGCTAATTATTTAGTCCAATATGACATCAGATTTTTTATTCTCGGAACTACAGCATTTACTATAATGACTTATAACTCATCACAAATTTTAATAAAATATATTTTTATTCAAACTTGTAACTCCGACGCGACAAAATTTAATAAAAAAATATATGTTTTACTAGAACTCGTCACTTCGATATGATGAATTTAAATAAGAAATATTATTTTGACAAACTCTTCATGTGGGCATGATGAATTTATCCTATACTGTAACATTTACTGTAGATTTCAAATTATTTTTCGAGATTACCTAATGAGTTAATTTTCCTATTGGGCCAATTTTACTATTGGGCCAATTTTACCGCCAATCAAATGCACGCATACACCGAATCTGTATATAACTATATATTAAAATTGGATACTTACGCCACTTGAAAATGCACAAATACATTGAATGTGTGTGTATAAATTTCAAAATTAATAAACGTTTGAGTTATTATTTAAGTTTTTTTTAAGGTTTGTGTCACTCTCTATAAACTAAATTAAATTTATTTATTTTATTTAATCAACAACGATACTGATTTTGTAATTGGTTAAATTTTTAATAAAAATAACCTTGTGCTTATAATATTTTTTTTCTTACCTTTTATTATAATATTTTTGTCTTTCTTCTCATTCGTTTATCGTTGATATTAAAAATTATAATTCCTTTCTCAATTAAACGTAAGTGTGTAAATATTTTTTAATATAAATTTACAAGTGTCAAACTTAAAATTGTCAACTTTGTAAGAGTTGGTGAACTCCCACTGAGAAAAGATTTGTTGGGCCAAGCGCTGGGATGTAACAAATTGATGTGAATGGAAAGGAGTTGAAGAATTAAAGCAGTTTTTGGTGGGTAAATGATTGGCAATTTGCCGACTAGATTGAAGAAATTAAAAAAAAAAAAAGGTGGTGAAATGGAAACCACATCTTATTTTATTTGTTATAACACTTTCAAATGGACAATATCCTCTGGCTCCATGTTAATTTTAACTTCAAAGCCCATAAATAAATAAAAATGAAGCATAGTGGTTTAATAATTTTCATCATGATTGTAAAACAACTTTCCTTCTTCGGAGACCAAAACTGTCATTTTCTGTGGTTTATTTAATTTCACACACTTAATATTTTATAATTCCGTATTTTTTAATATAATTGTTTAATTTCGTACCCTTAACTTAAATTTTACCTTTGTATCCGGTTATAAGAAAATGGAAGAGGTATTATTATCTTTTCACCCTAGGCAGTTTTATGGTTGCCTCAACTCTGGCTTTATGTACCAGTTTTGCCTTTTATTTTGAACACTGATCTGACCACCTCAATTTAATTTTGTCTGGTTTTTGACAAAACCCATCTTTTGTAAAGGATCACGAAGGAATGCCCAAACAACAGACAAGTTACCAAACTCTGCTTTATCTGTCTGATTCTCGGTTAATGCCCTTGGAAATCAGACCCCCATGGTTACAAATATACGTATCCTTGGGTGGTGCCGGCCAAAGAAATAATGTTACTCCTGAGCCAAAGATTACCGTTTATTTCGCCTGCATCTGATGGTCCAATGAAGAGTCTGAATAAAGGGACTTAACTGGCTAAAATTTTAGTACCATTTCTTGGTAAACTGAACCCCAATTTTGCTTCTATTAATTTCTTGTGGACCACGTATTAATTCCAATGCACCTAGGGGGCCATGGTTACTGTTAAAGAGAGGGATAGGGGTTGGGGGTCCTTGGACGTAATGGACTCCGGTCCTTTGATCACAAAGGGTCTCAAAGATGCCAAAACCAAGCTTTGCTAAAAGCTTGTTCAAACTACTCCGTTGAATTCTTAGATGAAACAAAGAATAGAAAATTTAAAGCAAACCATGAACAAGAGTCTGTTTCTTATATGTTCTTACAGGCACAAATCAACAACGAGAATTCAACTCTATCTTCTTCATCTTTTTGCACCAACTTCTCCTCCAACCAAAGCCGGCTATCCAGTTCACTTCTTGTCCTAAACATGAACACGGCCGAACCGGCGGCTGGATTGAAGAACCAGTCATGCACATCCCACATCAAATCAACTAACAATCCATCGACGAATATTGTCTGGTTTCCTCTGAAATTCCATCGCAGTCTCTTGACCCGAATCACCGTCTTGTCGTCGATCCAGACCGATAAAATCGGATGCTTTAGGCCTTCATGTTCTCCGCTACATCTGATCAAAATGTCATGTGGAATGCCAGTTTCGTTGAATTGAGCCTTTGTGGAATAAAGGGTATTGCCCGAACAATGTTCTTGTCGAGAAACGAGTGAGATTTTAGCGACTGAGATTGTAGTTTTGAGCTTCTTGTTGACTTCATCGTCAGCCATATCACCTACCATAAGGCCTATCTCTGAATCGACCATGACTATGACGTAGAATCCATGAACTGGTTCAGGTCCCGTGTTATACTTCGCAGCTGAAAGATCCCAAAAGATTTCGATGTTTGAGTGATCCGATTCGACCGCTTTGTAGCCTTTCATCTTCCTGAATAACCTCAAATTGGTGTTGAGCTTGAAACACGGTGAAGGGTCATCGTTGAAGTTTATGCTTAGGCTTTGACCGGCTTGATTATTGCACCAAGTGAGTTTGATGAAGAACAGCTTCTGAGTTGAGAGAATGACCTTGTAAATGGCGGCGACTGCGTTCTGGACTGAAGGGACTTGGCTCGAATAGCTGGGACGTGGTGGAGGTTGAGAAACATTTACCGCGTTTTCACTAAAACAAGAAACGATGTCTCTCATGTTGCAGTTAAATAACAAAACATTAAAGATCGGATATATTACATCAAAACTTGGTTTCTTTTGAGGGATTCATGAAAGAGAAAACAAGATCTCAAGATTTTGAGGGATGGGTCTCTCTTTCGCTATGTCATAACCATATATGTGTGTGTGTGAATGTGTTAGAAAACTGGACAAGGTTAGTGCTTTTGAGCTCTCTCTCCCCTGCTTTCGATATTTTAAAAAAAGAATTTTATGTCATGCAAATAACCGGAAGACAGGCAGCAGCAAGGAATTCAGGTTATCTGATTATTAAATATGAATGTATGCATAATTATATGAGACAAATATAGAATATAAAATTAGTTTAGTTTATAATGGGATGCAAAATGTTAATATAAATGTCATACGAATATTTTTAATATATATATCTATATAAATACTTGTTAAAATTTTATATAGATATATAAATCAGCTCGTTAACTTGGCAGTTAACTTTAACATTTACAATAATTTTAAAATATTATTTTTATAAATAATTAGATATTTTAACTGTTTCTAAGACTTTCTTTACACATGCTTAATATGTGGAGTTGAATAATTTTTTGAAAAATAATAGTGACGATCAAATACACAATTTTCTTAAATTAAAGAGCTGTCGTCATATATTTTCTACCAAAAATGTTAGTTACCTCATTTCAAAACACTTCCAAAAGTGAAAAAGAAAAGGAAAGAAAAGTCATCCCAGTGGTTAACTTTTTTTTTTCCGTTACTTGAAAGTCCATTAATTGCCATAGTTTGTGATCCTAAATAACATTTATCATCATTTGGATTATTGATCTGATCATCATTCACTAAAAATGGCCCACGGGCATGAGAGATAAATTTATTATCTTTTCGGGGGGAGGGGGGTTTCCCTTCTTTTTTGGTTTAATTTTCCAGCTTTGTGAGCTTATAGTTCAAGGATTGAACTTTATTCTTCGTTTGGCTTCTAGGAAGAATATATATTCCGAGCTTTTTTCCCTCTTTTTTTTTCACCTTTTGTCACATGAAGCAGTGTTTTAAGCTAAAGCTGTGTTTTCACTTAAAAAGGTAAAGCAGTGAATACCTAATTCTCTCAAAAATATTTGAACATAAAAGATAAAATGCATATATAAGCAGAATTCTTTTAAAAAATATTTGAGCATAAAAGATAATAAAATATTTCTTGTAATTTTTCAAACATAAAATATTTAAAACAAAAGAATTAGCGTCTTTGTTAACACTCAATTTTATTTTTTACAATTTCAAACTTCTATAATTATATACGTACAGAAGTTAAAATGATGATTTCATATACCGAATGAACAATTAATTAAGCAATTATCGTAATTAATTATTCTGTACTATTTGAAAAAAAAATCCACCTCACCCCACTTTATATTCACTTTCTAAAAGAAAAGATTTATCTCCATTCAAAACTTCAATCTTACCTTTCTAACAAATTATCAACTCCAATTAGTGTATCTTTTCACTATCATTAACTTTTAAGGTTTATTAAAATTACAGCTTACAGTAAAAACAACTTTCTTAATAACTTTTCTATAGATCTCTTATTAATTTCAAAATAATTCGATAAATTCTGAACCAAATATACAATAATCTATTGGTTTCAAGGTATCTCATCGTTTAACTTAAAATGGACCATTGTAAAATCTTGTTTCGATTAGTTGTGCGTTGTTTTGTTTATTGAATTGTTCTGGTCAAATCATATTTATGGAATCATTTAACAAATTTAGTTCGGATTAATATAGAGTTGACTACTGTTAAGTTTAGAAACAGCTCGAGCACATGAATATTGGAGCTAGCTTATAAACTTCGCTAATTGACTTTGCAATTGCATACATGCTGTATTACTTCCTGGAAAACCAGAGAGAAGGAAAACTTGGACGAAACCCACTTCGGTTAAACTGAGCCAGCTCATGGATCAATATATGAATCTGATAAATAGTTTGGTACTTTCTCGGAAATTGTTAGACGGTCCATATCAATGAAAATACCTAGAAGTATATGTCCATTTCTTGCATAAATATTTTTTCTCATTCCCATACCTATGTATCTCTTGCTTACTCTGAGACAAGATTTATCAACTTGGTCACGTTTCCTACATGTTCCTGTACGAAAATCCATATTCTCATACAGATTTTCATATCTATGCAGTCGATGCTTCAGATCTTCTGTATAAGTCATCTAAACTCTTTATCATCATCATTATCCCTAACAGTATCATCATCATTATCCCTACAGTGAAATTACTGATAAAGGGAAATATTGTTTTAGAGGACTTGGTTGTGTCTGAAAGGTGTGTATTTATTGTCAATAGATTAAAAAAATTCTAAAAAAATATTATCTTATAGGAAAATAAAAACAAATTCAAGGGGTGAATAGACCTTCATATGCGGGATGATTCATCATCCACTGAACCTCAAGGTAATTCTGCTCACTTTTTCCATATAGGAGGTCTTGATTGTCGCAATATGTATGAACTTAAGCAAAGAGGGCATTGATGCGATTGGGGTAGGACAAGTCTATAATTCAATACTGACATGGGGTTGACGTACTTCACTTTTGCAACTATCCCTATAATAGGTGACCCTTCGTATTTCTTCCCATAATCCACAAAGCTCTTCAAGCCTACTACAAAATGACAAAAACATGAAATAAATTGTCTAGTACCAGGTAAGTCGTGGTTGTAGTAACCTGTCATGCACTTGAGGTGAATCAACAAGAAAGATAATCTCAACCAGCTTTCTTTCAATCCTAATCATTGTTTGTTTGAACATCTACAATCATGTATATCACTATACACTACCTTACAAGGCCACCATAGTAACCCTTCAAGACAGTGAAGCTTCCAAATAAATGACAAAGCTTTAAAATCAATTACACCATCCTCATTTCTCGGAGACAAACATCTAGAGTACAGCATTAGCCAATTTCAAGGAAGTCAAATTCAAATTTCTTTATGTATGGGTGCAATAATACCTGCTGTTTTCTTTAACTGTTCTCAAAATTAGTTTTAACATCTAAGGATGCAAAGAATAGACATAAACAGTAGCAACAGCAATATTTAATTAATTTTTGATGGGCCAATTTGAAGTGTTATCACACTATTCATCAACATAACTGTAACAGTAGTCAAAGAAGGAGCCAGGATGCCGTTCGGTACAAACTTTTAGCAAAGGAAGCATCCAATGACTGTATATTAAAATCATTACAAACTCTGGAGAAGAATTACAAGAGTCGCTTAAAATCGCCATCCAAGTAAAGGTGGGTAAATAAACACATTCAGCAATTGAACAATTAAAAAGTTGAGTTCTGAATTATCAAATGAAGTAAGCAGCATCAATAGATTGAGCCCAAACTCTACAAATGCTTGCCACTAGATGGGACTGAGATAATTAGCAAATCGACCTGTAGTCCGCAAAGACAAATATCATTGATAAAAGTCATACACATAACTTACAACAATTTTCATTGTCTGCAAAATGAATCGAAAACAATGACACTACTTATCATCTAGGCAGAAAAAACATAGATTATCCAACCTTTTACCTTTTTGCTTGTAAGAAATGCTAGCTGTCTACCTTCGACAGCAGTTACCTTAGCAGACCAAAAACTTTCATTTCCCTCACCAGATTAGCAACATGAAGAGATGAAATGCCTCACAATATCAATAAATGTATTGAATAAACCAATAAGGCATCTTCTAGTTTAACCATAATTAAACCAAACGATTAATCCGAAGAACAAATTCTTGAACGCAGTCACGCACTGACCTAGTTACTTCTAAACTGCTAGTAGGCTGAGCTAGTGAGCTTTGGAAAACGACCCATTGTTTTGGAAAAATATAGGGTTTCCTTCTATGAAAACTGCTGGTACATAAGCATGTAAGCAAAAACGGCTACCTAATTCTAAACTCTCGATCGTCTTGTAGGATTTCCAACAGGTACTAGTTACATTGAATGAGAGATGAAGAGCAGTTAAACCAGATGTCAAAACAATTTAGTTTGGAGCTTGAAGTTTCCGGATTAAAATATCTAATCCAATCAAGTCATGTTCACTAAGCAACCAAGATGTATAAAAGAAAGTGCCTAAACCAGAAAAATGTAAGGAAAAAAAAAGAACTGGATATACCTTCAGCACAACTATTGGCATCACGAGGAAGCTTGGAAACAAGGCAAGACGATGCAACCGCGCTGTGAATCGGTTGAAGAGTGCTTACTTCTCGTCGAATCAACCTTCAAGAGAAAACCAAAAATGAAACAACGAACTCATACAGGAAGGGTAAAAGTAAAACCCCATTATTCTATTAACCAATAAACATAAAAGAAAAAAGACAAGTACCGAGAAGGAGATGGAGGAGAAGTCCGGGTCTGATGAAGAATGAAATTGGATCGAACTGAAAATGGGATTTTGGTTCTTGTAGTTGTGGCTGCTGTTCGGAACACTGGACGAAGAAAAGATCTTGATGCAATTGCAGCTGCCATTTCTGATTTCTTTCCTCTCAATTGGAGTTTGGAACCCAGATAACATGAAAAGCCTCTGCAAAACCCCGGCCCCTAGTAAACCAGTGAGTTTGGTTCATGGGGCTTGGTTTAACACAAGTCCACCAAAGTAAGCCCATTAGATTCTAATAGAAGTAGACTCCTAGTATTCATTTCTTTTTGGGCCTATACTTTATCCCCTTCGGATATGATAATATTGTAATTATATTATTTGTTTCATGGTGGAATCAGCCGCTTGGAAAGGTGGAATATTTTCACCTCGGCAGCTACGTAACCGGACTTTTCAAAGTCGTTTTTATTTGTATTTTAATCAACACGGTGATTTTGACATAATTTCGCTTTGTTATTTACCTACATTTCCACATTAATGCATTTTCCTAGTAAAACAGCAAAGGCCCTAACATACAAGGGTCAAACATCTGACAGTCTCTAAATAATATTATTAGCTTCTGGAATGAGTAACTAAAAGTAACAAACCTGGACTTAGAACAAGAAACTAATGGTCCTTGAAATATAATTTATTCAGTCCTGCCTTGAGTTGAATAGCTATAGAGATCAGCTGTATCTGCATTAACACGGATCTTAGGCTTAGTTTGTTTTCACTGTGAAACCTCTTCGAACCTCTTATGTCTGTGCCGCGCAGACTACGCGCAGACATTAGGCTTCGCAGACCGTTTGTTTTTAGAAGACAGAAGATCTTCAAACGTCTGCACGAGCTCTTCTTGGTGCATACATGATTTTATGTCTTCAAAGGTCTGCAGGAAAATTAAAATCAATTAAATCTATTTTAAAATTTATTTTAAAATATATATTTATTTATTTTAAAATATAGATTGATTTATTTTAAAATATGAAAAAAAAATATTTTAAAATATAGATTGATTTATTTTAAAATATGGATTGATTTATTTTAAAATATGGATTGATTTATTTTAAAATATGAATTGATTTATTTTAAAATATGAAAAAAATTATTTTAAAATATAGATTGATTTATTTTAAAATATGGATTGATTTATTTTAAAATATGGATTGATTTATTTTAAAATATGGATTGATTTATTTTAAAATATGGATTGATTTATTTTAAAATATGGATTGATTTATTTTAAAATATGGATTGATTTATTTTAAAATAGGGATTGATTTATTTTAAAATATGGATTGATTTATTTTAAAATATGGATTGATTTATTTTAAAATATGGATTGATTTATTTTAAAATATTAATTGATTTTTTTAAAAAAAAAATCATTATTGTAGTTGTATGATTATTTAAATTTCAGTATTATAAAATTAAAATTATTTAAATTTCAGTATTGCAAAACTCTTTTAAGTTTAAAAAATCAGTTTATTTTATATTTCAGTTTATTTTAGCAGTCTGCAGACGTTAAAAAAACAAACAGTCTTCTTCTTGCAGACTTTTGGTCTACCTCTTCTGCTGCATATGTCTGCAGATGTGGTCCGCAGACTGCAGACCTTTTACCTTTTCAGAAACAAACACCACCTTAGTCATCTTGAAAAATAGAAAATATAATGGTTTTTGAAGCATGAATATAAGGGCACAAAATAAATGTTGGATAAGGTTTGTTTTCTGCAATAAAACTGATAATTTTAGCGAATTTTATGTGAAATAATTATGTTGTTTAATCGTTATTTAAAACTTCAATAAAGTTTTTCGTGTTATTATTTTAAATCGAAATTAATTATTTTCCTCTCTTGAGAGATCAAATTTAATTTTTGAATTTTAAATATTAGAATATAACTTTACCATTTTAATAACTAATAATATTTGTTAATCATACAATAATCTTAGCATTTTTTATGAGTAAACTACGTTAGATCCCACCAAACTTTAAACCTTGACTCGTTTATACTACTAAACTTTCAATTGTCAATTTTAGCATTAATGTTTAGTTTTGTGTTCAATT
Source organism: Hibiscus syriacus (assembly GCF_006381635.1). NCBI lineage: Eukaryota > Viridiplantae > Streptophyta > Magnoliopsida > Malvales > Malvaceae > Hibiscus > Hibiscus syriacus. Next base: position 1,697,377 of record NW_024063513.1, read on the forward strand.
ATGTCACTCCGTTGTTAATGACTTAATGGGACGATGACATGACATTCACGTGTCATGACGTTGCTAACATGGTTGCCTCATCAAAATGATGTCATTTTGGCTCGACTATTTTGATGCTTAAAAAGCCCAAAATGACGGAGTGACATAATTGAACGTAAAACTAAATGTTAGTGCTAAAATTGAAAGAATTAAAGGTTTGGTAGTATAAACGAGTCGACGTTTAAAGTTTAGTGATATTTAGTGTAATTTACCCTTTTTATCTAGAACACTTAGGTGGTGTTTGTTTTCACTGTGTAAGCTCTTCAAACCACTTATGTCTGCGTCGCGCAGACATTAACCTTCGCAGACTGTTTGTTTTTTAGAAGACAGAAGCTCTTTAAACGTCTGCGCGAGCTCTTCTTGGTGCAAACATGGTTTTATGTCTTTAAAGGTATTCAAACCTCTTCAAGAACAATTATAAAATATAGTTATTTATTAAAATAATTTTAATAATTTAATAAGGTTATTATTTTAAAATAATTTATTAAAATATGGATTGATTTATTTTTAAATAATTATTTTAAATAATTTATTAGTATGGATTGATTTATTTAAAAATAGATTGATTTTTTAAATAATTATTAGTATGGATTGATTTATTTTAAAATGGATTGATATTTTAAATAATTTATTAGTAGGATTGATTATTTTAAAATTAGATGTTATTATGTAGTTGTATGGATTGATTTATTTTAAATAATTTATTAGTATGAATTGATTATTTTAAAATATGGATTGATTATTATTGTAGTTGTATGGATTGATTATTTAAATAATTAGTATGTATTGATATTTAAAATATGGATTGATTTATTTTAAATAATTTATTAGTATGCATTGATTTATTTTAAATAATTTATTAGTATGTATTGATTTATTTTAAATAATTTATTAGTATGGATTGATTATTTTAAAATATGGATTGATTTATTATTGTAGTTATATGAATTGATTTATTTTAAATAATTTATTAGTATAGATTGATTTATTTTAAAATATGGATTGATTTATTTTAAATAATTTATTAGTATGGATTGATTTATTTTAAATAATTTATTAGTATAGATTGATTTATTTTAAATAATTTATTAGTATGGATTGATTTATTTTAAATAATTTATTTGTATGGATTGATTTATTTTAAAATATATATTGATTTATTATTTTTAGTTGTATGGATTGATTTATTTTAAATAATTTATTAGTATGGATTGATTTATTTTAAAATATGGATTGATTTATTTTAAATAATTTATTATTGTAGTTGTATGGATTGTTTAAATTTCAGTATTGTAAAACTAAAATTATTTAAATCTCAGTATTGCAAAACTCTTTTAAGTTTAAAAAATCAGTTTATTTATATTTCAGTTCATTTTAGCAGTCTGCATACGTTAAAAAATAAACAGTCTTCTTCTTGCAGACTGCAGACTTTTGGTTCACCTCTTCTGCTGCAGATGCCTGCAGATATGGTCCGCAGATTGCAGACCTTTTAACTCTGCAAAAACAAACACCACCTTAGTAAGGGATGGGCACTGGGCAAGGTGGGTTGGTTTTTTGGCCTCCTCGAACCGAAAATATAAAACTTATACCTGATCTCGTTCCGCCTCGATGAATTTTAGGTTTTTCCCACCCGGAACCTATCCCGATTTTTAGACTACAATCTCGATCCCAACCTGACTCTATCTGAATAAATTAATATTTTAAAATAATTAAAATAGCATATTTTATAATAATATGTTTATAATTATTTATTATATTTTAAACTATTAAAATAACATTTGATAATAATTTTTATACTTTTAATAATTTTATAATATATTTTAATAATATAAAATATAAAATTTTAAAGTATTAAATAATATATATATAAACCGGGTTGGATCGATATATTTTTTTAACTTAAACCGGTTCCGCTGCACCTCAAAATTATACTCAATAAAATTCGTCTCATTCGGAACTTCGAAATTTTAAAAAGAAACCGCTCTTATAAGATTAGGTCGGATAAAAAAACATTCACATTCGGATATTTTAACCATCCCTCACTCAGTCACTCGAGTTTTTCTTTCCCGAAAGGTGAATCCTCACTTGCGTTATCTATATGCATTCTTTCAATATTCTATATATATATATATATATATATATATTGCGATCTTGAAATTAAAGGCAGACTGTTCATAAAAAAGTTCAGATATGGTTAATGCTAAAGGATAATAGTTTTCCCTGTAAAAGAAAACGGAAAGATCGCCACACAAAACAAGCTTTCAAGAGAAAAAGGACACCTTGTTAAAACAAGACACGAGAAACGTCTCAAGCAAAGGCCGTAAGGCGTAAACAGGGTGACCACTGTTATTCTCATTTGTTACTCACGTGACAAAACCATTTTCACCCTCCAATAATGTCTGGCCACGTGTGCATAAAACTGCCAAGGGATACGCCACGTCACTAAAACACCGGGGATATCCATTTCGTTCCTTTTGTTTTTTTCTTTTTTATATTACTTCATAGCTATAGAAACATAAATGCTAATATTAATTACCGAAAGATTATCGGCCATGCTTTAGCCTCTTTTTTAATTGGTGCGTGTCTCGCTCTTACTTCTCATTTATACTCCCTATTCATTTTTCTGGGAGAATTTTAGAAAAAGCCTTGTGAGATGTGAAAGGAAGGGGAAATTTTGAGGATCTTTTGTTTTGGCTCCAAAAATGGCTTCTCTGTATTGCGATAATCAGGAAAGAGGTTCTTGTTTTACTAACGCACGCTATGGAAGATCGTGTTCCAAAGCTCAAGCTTGTCTCAAAAAGATTCTTCATTTAATTTCAAGTGTCCCACCGTCCTGTGAAAATAACACGAACCCTTGTAAGAAGAGAGGGTTTGATATTGATCTGAACTTAACATTAGGTTCTTTTCTCGACGGCGGTGATGAGAGTGAAGAAAAATCTGACTGTGTAGCTGAAAACAGCTTCATTGAAGACAAAACAGCCACGGCCACGGCGACGGATGCTTCTTCTGATGTCACAAATGTTCAAAAAAAGCAAAGAGCTCAAGAGCAGCAGCCACGGTGAGTTAAAACGGCGACGAACACGAACCCTTGTAAGAAGAGAGGGTTTGATATTGATCTGAACTTAACATTAGGTTCTTTTCTCGACGGCGGTGATGAGAGTGAAGAAAAATCTGACTGTGTAGCTGAAAACAGCTTCATTGAAGACAAAACAGCCACGGCCACGGCGACGGATGCTTCTTCTGATGTCACAAATGTTCAAAAAAGCAAAGAGCTCAAGAGCAGCAGCCACGGTGAAGTTAAAACGGCGACGTCGGAGACGGCCGCGTTATATGATTCATTGGGTTTGCTACTAGAAGCGGCGGAGATGATTGCATACGGGGATTTTTGTATGAACGGAAAAGAAAAGGAAGTCGAGGAGGCAGAAAAAAGTGGCTGCGGCATGTCAATGGAAAGGGATAAAGACAGATCGGTTAACGTTAAAGAAGACGGGTTCGAAGAAATTGAGGATATGGCGCCGCCGGTGGTTCGATCAAAGCGAGGGCGGAATCAGGTTTTGCCAGTCAGGTATAGGGACTCGGTTTTGGAGCCGTGGACGAAGCGACCAAAGATATCAACAGCGACACCAGCTGCCGCAGTGGTTTCGAAGAAGAAACGAAAGCCGAGGTAAAATAATCAATTAAGAAAGAAAAAATGATACTAGTAAAAGTGAAATTCCTTTTTACTGTTTGCGTGTTTGAACTTAGAAGGGCCTTTTATTGGAGTTACTGTGAAGTAGAAAAAACGAGCTTAGAAGTATGTATTGTTACCGTTTTGAATGAAAGTTATTCATTGCTCTAAAATACTGCAAGAAATTGTCGAGGCAGGGATCTTAATTAAACAAACACCCGAATTAGAACGACGTCGTGCTGAAGTCCATCCCGAAGACTAGGAGAGAACAGCACAGTGCAGTGATACTGATAACGATTGGTCATCAGGTGCGACTATATATTTGATCGTTATTTCGTTCTTATATTAAACATATTATTGGTGTAGTGCTATTTTAAGTTTTTAATCTAAATATTTGTTAAATTTTTTTTTCGTTTTAATGTAAATATTTAATATTATTAACATAGAATTATTTACTGCCCTTAAGTTTTACTTCTAGAAGGAAGCTCCGTCTCTAATCTTAACCGAGTCTAGTTATTTCGTATCTAATAAACTTCATTGTATTCCTATGACATACATGATACATTTATATGTTCACATACATTTGAAATTATTTAAATTATTAATATCTAATTTCCATTGTTTTTCAATATCAATGAATATAATTAATAGAGAATAGAGCAAAGCCTATAATTAATAATGTTTCGTTGCCTAATTTAACATATTTTATTTTTTGCACGAAACCAACAGATATATTTCTCGTACCCAATTGTTCTAAGAAATTGGTTATAGTTATATTATAAAAATTATTTTAAAAATTATTATTTCATATATTGATTATAAAAAAAATATTTTCTAAACAAAATTGCAGTGTTACCATATTTCCTTACACGATGGTATACAAAGTCTGATATATGTATTGGGCTTTGGGGCCTCTAATATTATCATTTTATTGATGTTGCATGCGTTGATATTGAAATTTGTATTTTATGCAACCTTTGATATATTTAGTTTAAAAATAGTTTGTCGAATTTAAAAGTTGGTATAAATTTAAGAATTAAAATAAGAATCAAACTGCATCATATGTGCCTAAACTAAAAAAAACATATAATAATAAAAGTTGGCCTACCAATTTTATTAACAATGGATGTGATTAGTATATATGTATAATTTGAGATGAAATTGGATTTGTTAATTCACAAATTAACCAATTTAGCTTTTCCGAGTCACACTCGAATTCAAATTGTACCTTATTAAGGATTTTTCGATTTGAAAGCATTATTATTTAAATTTTATTATTGATATCCATAAAAAAAAAAGTATTTTCCAAAAACTTTCAATCAAATAATATTAAAATGTGTATCTCACAAAATCAAAGTTAAAAAACTGACTTTTAAAAAATAATAATGAATAAATTTAATGAGACGGAAGGGGTAATTTTTTTTTTGCAAGAGTTCAGGTATTAGGAGTTAAGACAGGAATATGGAAAGATCATAAATCAGGTGGCACCGGTAAGATCGAGGATGAGCTATTAGCACGATGATTTTGCTCTTAAATTTGTGATTCTTAGTACACTAAAGACCTAACATTGAAAACGTAGCAAAATTAGACCAATAGATACAGAAGACAAATCTCAAAACTTGAACAAGATTGATTCTATAGTTTGAATCACTTTAAATAATATTATAGGGGAATAGACATTTCTATAGAAACAAGTACTTCTATGCAGATCAGAACTTCCCATTAAATAAAAACATAAACATTTCATTTTAATTTTAAGACAACCCATGAATACAAATAAGACAAGAATTGATGCAAACATACCAACCTAAAACGTAATATTAATCTAAAGTTTCGAATCAAGGAAAAACACCACGCATAAGTCTTCTTAAACCTTAAACTCCTCATTAACCAAGTCTACCAAAACGAGACAAAAGATGTCTATCCCCCAAAATTAAACATGCACATTAGAGCACATAAACCCGACCTCATTTGCCTCCATGCTTGGCCTTCTTGTGAGAATCTAAACCACCCTCGGACCCAAAAGACCTGTCCACAGAACACCAAGGGAGTTAATTAAGAAACCAACTAAATCAAAATAGGAAGCAAGTTGCAAAGTGACAAGATAATGTACTTGTTACAAGAACCACAAGAGAATTGACCATCAGACTTTGGAGTCTTTGCAGCATTTTTCCCAGCCAGCTTTGCTGGGTGCGGCGTTGCTGTGTGACCGCCCTTCTTACCATCTACCGTTGTAAACAACAATAATCACGAAATAGTAAAGAAACTAACAGGCCAATCACGATTAAAAATATGTAGAAGAAATATGAAGTGGCAGAAAAGATATATGAAACTGAGGAATTTAGAGGGAACTGCAAGATGACCTGTCTTCTGAGGAGTAACTGCAGATTTAGCCTTTTTTGAAGCAGGTGTTGCAGGTTCAGCAGGCCTCTTCTTGCTTGACTCAACCTTGGAAAGAAAAAAGCCACAAGTTACAATTATGAAATCAGGTCAGCTTCAACAATTCAAAAAATAATTAGATGTCTACCAAAGATACCTTCTTTGGTGTTTCTTCATCCTCATCGTCTGAACTACCATCCTCAGACATCTGTTCACACACCAATCACACCACATATCAGAATCAGAACCAAAGACCACTCAGAATACATAAAAATAAGGAGGCACTCATTACAAAAATAATGAATTAAATTTCAAGGGAAGTTATTAAAAGAAACCTCATCAGAATCATCTTCATCCTCAGAATCCTCCTCCTCCTCAGTTTTCTTACTAGGTTCAGCTATCTTCACAGCTGGTTTAGCGGGCTCTGGTTTCGAAGCATTAGCCTTGGCTGTTTTTGCATCTGCCTTTGCTTTTCCTATGATGTAAAAAAACGTTAAACAGAAGAAATAAGAAATAATCAAATCTCCAACCATTGATGTAAATATGGGTACAGAAAGAAAGATTACCATTTTCAGCAGCAACAAGAGGAAGCTCCTCCTCCTCATCACTATTTACTTCATCACCAGACATATCTGCAAATAAGAACAAACACATGAGAAATACTTCATGAAAATGAAAGAAAGCATGTAGGACAACTATATTCAAGGCCTCACCTAAATCATCAGTGGCGACAGAAAAGAACACAAGAGTCAAGAAAGAACAAGATTGAAGAGGGACACTTCATGTTCATTTAAAAACAAAAACAAGGTAATTGAAACAAGTATACAAAATGCCAATTAATAAAAGGATATCCTTCCTCCGGAACATAAGTTTTGTACCCAAGAAAATAGACACTCCCATTCTTCCAGTTGTGAGAGAGCTCAAACTCTTGGTCAAATACTAGATCAAAAGATAATTGTGGGAAATTATGGTGGGAAAGTGTTCCAAGAACAAGTTTTTTCCCATCAGTATTCACATAGAGCGGAACAGATTCTCCCTTGTTCTTTGACTCACCAAGTGATGCCTGAAACACAAGCAGTACTAAAAAATAAATCGATCATATATACTAATATCAACTTGTTTATCTAAATAATTCCAAACCTGGGACAGATGTATGACATAACCAGCACCAGGGTCGGCTTTAATAGACTGTCCGGCCTTAACTTCAATACCTGATTGTAAGATAAAAAGATGATTAAATCTATTACTCCAAACTAAAAACAAAAACTGAATATCCGCAAGTGTATGAATCAGGTCTTTAAACGTTACACATAAATCGGAAGTAAATTATCACACTCAACAAGATTTCATTCAATGAGCACAGTATCAAGTTAAACCGTAATATTGTAACCATCATCAGTCTTATTAATTATTTAATAAAACCTCACAGACAATGTATCAAATAATAATTCTTACACTAATAATATGTATAAGACTCACTCAAAGCAAGCCAGATATATGCATTTACGTAGAAAAATAAGAGTTCAAATCAAAGAAAAAACTAATATCATCTTAGTATAAGAAAAGGGGGAAAGGTCAAACTTCCCAGAAAAAGTTCTGTTAAATATTAAAAACAGGAGAAGCGTAAAACGAAATAGATTAGAATAAGGAAGAGACTAACCAATAACAGAAAAATAGAAGCAAAAGCTCAAGAGGAAAAGAAGAATAACTTACCCCAGAACTCCATAGAAGAGGCTTCAGTTTTTGGGAAGAGATATCTAGGGTATGCTATATTAGGATTAGAGTACAACTCTTCCTGAAGAGGCGCAAATGACCGATGGAGTTGAGACGAATTTATAAGTAAGATGCCGCCCAATTGTGTTTATTCTACTTTTAGGGTTTCTTTTTTGGGGATTCTTTGGTTTGGGAGGGTTTATCGTTTGAACTTTAGCCCAATTCATTTGGACTTTAAATGACGCAAGCTTCGGCCTATATTTTTAATTAACCTCCTCAGTGTTTTAATAGTGCATTGTAAAACTAAAAAACGCCCATAACGACATCTTATAAAATTTGGATACTAAATTTCACTATATATTACCAACTAATTAAGCTATTTTAAAATATTTTTTATAATTATTCATAATTAATTAATTAATTCGAACAAAATATTGAACATGTTTATTATGAACATAATATGTCAAACTTAACTTGTTTTATTGGCAATTTTAAAATCCAAATATACAATGAGGTTTGAATAATAAAAATTAAATGAAGTTTGACACCATATATCTTAGAGTTTAAATAGTAAAAATAAGATAAAAATTGGATCTTAAAAGAATCAGACTTAAAAGTTGGATTTATTAATGGAACAAACTTGAAAAATAAAAATATTTTTTACATTACACTGATCTTGATACATATGTGTAGACACACTTTCGTCCGGACAAAAACTATATATATATATATATTATACTTATTATTATTATTATTATTATTATTTATTAATACTATATTACATATGTTGTGCAGGCCTAACTATAACCTGAGACCCAACACTCATCCCAATCCAATTAATTCAAACCTAGCAGACTCGACCCAGTAACAGGCCCAAAGAGAGGTCCAGAAACTGGCCACTTGACAATCCTAAAATAATTAGGGTTTCTTCATCCAGTCGTTGCCTCATTTCAGCCCTTGGATATGGACATTTCTAATGATCCAGATCGCGTCAAAGATTAGGGTTCCAAAACCCTAAGGCCCCTACTCCAACACTGCTCCAACCGGCCAAACCGAGAGTCCTCACATTCGTTCCAGCCGCTTCTAACAACCTGGAATTCCGGCACCAACTCAAAACAGAAAAACAACCAAGTCAGAAATTTCAGTCCTAACGGGAGTCTAAAACCGGATTGAAATCCAGCACTATAAATACACATGTAAGGGGGGAAACGGAAGAGATTACGAGGAGAAAAATACACACAAACATTCGAAAGAAACTACACAAGAGAACCAAACACTTGTAACGTTTCGAAGAGAAATAAAAAGGGTAAAAATCTCACTTTTTTCGATTTCGTTATTTGTATGTTACTTTGCTTTTCATCTTCTTCTTGATTAAAAAACATAAAAAGGAACGAAACACCGATGATCGGGGGAAGGCGACCGATATTTTCAAACTCAGATCTAGGCCCCCCGAGGCTAGTTTTTAAAAAATGATTAGATTTTTGAAGTGGGAATGCGAAAAGCTTTCGGAAAAAGGTAAAAAAAAAAATTGGTCACCGCCGATGAACGGCGGCATGCGAGGCGGTGGTTGACTGAAAACTGGGTTTTGGGGTGGTGTTCTTCGTTTTCACGAAGAACACTTTAGAGGATTTTAAGGGTTTGGTTTTGATCCATTTTGGCTATAGGAGAAAAATGAATTTTGTTTCTACTCGACCCATGGGCCTGAAGGGATCCGCGTGTTTTTTTAAAAAGGGGGGAATCTTAGTTTTAGTCCCCCGTGTTTTTAAACTTTCATTTTTACCCCAAAATTTAATTTTTAATCTTGAATTCCTTCCAAATTTTTCTTCTTATTTAATTTCTTTTTCAATTTAATCCATATTATTATTACTATCATATATGTTTCTTTTTCTTATTATTTATTTAATTTAGTAGTAATATATATATATATATATATATATATATATATATATATATTTTTCTTGTATGCTTTTTTCTTTTCGGTTTACTTTTTTTTTATTTTTATCTATATATTTTATTATTATTATTATTTATATTTTTTTCTCTTCTTTTTATTTATGTTTTTTATTATTAATTTTCTTCACGTAATGTTTCATTCACATGTAAATATACATTTTTTTTCATTTTTTCTTTTATTTGTATATATCATGGTTTTATTTTTTTACCTATTTATTTATATATATATTTTATTTATTTTTTATTTTTTTATCTTTTCGTTTTATTTCACATGTCTATATATATGTTGTTTTTATTTTTGTTTTTGTTTTATTTCATTTTTCTCATTTTGTTTGTTTTATTTTTATTTATTTTACCATTTATTTATTTTGTCTAGTTTTTCCTTTGTTATTTTTTGTGTTGTTTATTATTTTCGTATTTATGCATTTTCTATCTGAATTTGATCTTGCACTTCATTATAAATCTAACTTCGCTATCTTTTTAAGGGTCTTCGTTCAAATCTATCAGATATAAGCAATTTGGATTATATTTTACCTTTTAATTTAAATTACAATTTTCTTAAGTAAGACAACTGGAAATTAAATAGTACCGAAAGAGCAGTTCAGGGGTGCTAACCCTTCTTTGAATGTAACCGACTCCCGAATCTGACATATCTTTGGTAAAATATAGATTAAGTAAGAAATTAAGGTGTCCGATCAGCCCAAATCTTGTTTTTAAAATGATCGGTGGCGACTCTAACTATTTCATTCAAGTCGAAATTCAATTCCAGGCCCACCCGAAAGACGATTATGACACTTTGAATGCTAAGCACACTCGAAAATAAACATTATTTCAATCGATTATTATTCACAACTGATTAAATAGAATTTATGTATAAAATATAGTTTTCTTTCAACATAACTGATAAAAATGCAAAGTAAACACACGAACTAAATAATCTCAATTGAACACTATAAATATTAAAAATGATCATTTAATATCAAAAGATTACAAATTATCTTTGGATGTAAACCCAATATGTTGGTCCGCATCCTGAGGCTAGCGTTTGTTTTTAGAAGCAAAAGGAAAACAGAAGGAATTAGGGGGGGGGGGGAAATGGCGTCGATAATATATTCTTCAGCCTTCCCGACGAGGTCCCTCAACTCATTCCCGAGTCACTCCGAACGTTCCAGCAAACTTAAATCACTGTCGTGGGCCTCTTTGTTTCCCTGTATCAACATCTCCGTTACCTCATTCACCCCCTCCTGCTCCATCTCTGCACAAGGTATTGTTTTTTGTTCTAACGTTATTGTTTTAATTCCTGGAAAATAATTTTGGATCAAGTAATGGGTCTTCATATGTTCAACATGAACCTGGAAAGATTGAGTTTAATTGTATACTTGATGGAAATTGTAATAGGTGAACAAGCATGCTTGGTTAATGACCAAGATTGGTTATTTCATTATTTTATTTGTCATAGATTGCATATGTTTCCCATGGAGGAATCAACAGTAGGGGAAACATTTTGATAGGAAATAAAAGTGTTTCTCTTATTGTTAATTTAATGGATATTAATAATTGGAGCCATAATTCTCGGTGTAGCAACTGAGGAACGTCGAGAAACCAGTGACTAGCCGTTGAGTATGGTGAAATTAGGTGCTCACAAGTCTGCAAACTGCTGCTTTGCTTTAATTTTACCAGAGCTGTCCTATTAAATACATGGTTTGATTTGTCTTTTTATTTTATGAAATGTAGTTTCAATGACTGCCCGTTTATTGTTTACCAAGTGGTACAAGTCCTTGCGTTGCCCTTTTGCTGATATACTCTTCTAATTGAAATTCAGTGATATCTGATGAACTTTATAAGAGTTTGCTGGTTTGGAAGGAATAATATATTTTCTATACAAAAGAAGGGATATCTATATATTTATATATACACTATGCTTGTTATTCGAATATGCCTAGGCATTGATGATTTTAAATAGCATTTTTGCATTGTGGAGATTTCTCTCGAAGCAAATGATGGTTATTAGACACAGTTTCTGATGAGAATATCATAAAATCTTAACCTTCATTATCTGGAGTAAAATAATATCATTCATGGTGCTTCTGTTTTTTATGGTTGATATGAGACATCTTGCTTTGTGGTTTGTTTTGCTGTTTACCAGCTTGTTCGCAGCTGGCATTTAACAGCCAATTGCAAAATTTTACTGGCGAAGTCCAATTGATATATACACACACAAACAAACATATGTATAAGATCAAAATCTTCTCTCGTTGTTGTGCTATATGTTCCATGGGATTGACTATCGTCATAGTATGATCAATCAAAATAGTTGAACTTATGAATTCATATGCTCAGGTTGTCTTCTGAGTGAAACAGACATCTGAATGATAATTTTAGTCATTCTTTGTAGACAACATGGATCTGTGCAACTTTTAACACTTTCGGGATCCCAAATTGTTCAGGCTTTAGCTTCCATGTTAAATGGTTGGAAAGGTCTTTGCTTTGATTTGTTATATGATAGTTACGGTTTTCTGTTGCGCATATTTAGCAAGTTAATTTTTGTTTGACATATTTATCTTCAGGGTTATTTTGTTCGAGCTTCCTGGATCAGGAGATCACGTGGCGAACTTGCAAAGCAACCCAATAGGAAATAATGGAAACAGAGGGCCAATATGTATATGAGGCCATTCCTACTAAATGTTTTCTTCTCGAAGAAATTTATTCATGCAAAAGTGATGCATTGGGGTACGAGCAAAGTGATATCAGTCGCAACCACGAATGCCAAGGATCTTAGAAACAATTTGCCATCCCTCACAGATCACAACGCATGCAGAGTAATTGGGAAACTTATTGCAGAACGATCAAAGGAAGCCGATGTCTATGCAATGTCTTATGAGCGTATAAAAGGTGAGAGGATTGAAGGTAAGCTAGGAATAGTTCTTGACACCATTAAGGAGAATGGGATCATATTTGTATGAGCCAATCAGCGCATTGCTGTCGTAAATAAATTAATTAATTGTAATTTGTTAACTGAACTTTGGAAATGCAATCAATATGGAGCCCTAGAATACAATCTTGGTTGTGCACTGGACTACTGGAGTATGAGATGATGAACGGCAAATATTCTGCTGGCATTCAGCCAAAACATATGATCTTGTAAGCAAAATCAAATTAACATTTATTTAGGCATAAGCTGTAAACAGGATCATAAAATGAAACAGACCAAATTACAGATATAAGTTAAATGTTGGGTCCGTTTACTTTTTCTAATCCCTGTTAGCCATGTTATTTATTCCTCTCGAACGACAGCCAAAGTTATGGGAGTTCATGTGTATTTTGACACCTAAACTTGTTGCACATTGTGGATGTTTTTATTTATTTAACAATGTTTGTTTCAAGAAACCATTTCATTAACAAATACTATTATCTTGTAATCATCTCATACAATTCAAAAAAAAGTTTATTTCACGAACCTTTACTTGTGATGTCATTTATGGCCTCAACCCTTAAAAGTCACTTGCCTCACTTTTTTTTTCATGTTACTAATCCACTCATAATTAATTTTCAAGTAACTATCTATTCTCATATTTACAAGTAAAAAAATCATTAAAAAAAGTTACAGAAGAAAAAGAAAACGAGATGAGTGAATTTTATTAGTTGAGAAAAAAAGAAGGCCAGCCAGCTGCTAGGGTCCATTTGGGTCAGATTCATGTAATAGACTCGAGACTAGAGAGAGCTTATTAAAAAAAAATTGAAGAAAGTTTCAAAAGATGAAAGAATGAGTAATGGCCACGCCTGCAAAAGCACCACCGAATTGCCTTATTGGGTCCAGATGCTTCGCTTTGCTCACACTTTCTGCAGTTTATTTTCTTTTCCTCTCAGAAAGATGGCAAAAAGGAATCAATTGAGTGGAAGGTATTATAGTTGACTGCTGGGGACTCCACTTTCTGGGTACTGGATGGATTGGGTTAAGTGCCCTTATTGGCCTACCAGCATTTCATTTATTTCTAGTGGTTCTTTTATAAGGTAGCATACCACCTAAAAAGATACTAGGTTCTATCACCAATTTTGTGCCTTCTTTCTTATCCCTTTCTCCTTAATAAACAATTCATTGTTAAAGCTTAATTATAAGTCTCTGCTTGCCAAAGTGCTGACAATCCTTTCCAAATTCGCCTCACAAATATATAAGATTTCTGATCGCCCATTATTGTTTGGTGGAATCCTTGTAATGGGATCTGATATTCATATTTATAACTAATATTATCTCATTCACGGACTGTGCTAAAATGACAGTACTCTGATTACAGTACAGTATTTCCCTATTCAACTTGTTGCTTCCCTGTGTTAGAACTTTAACATGGCCACTATACTTATTCTCTTTTGATTAACTTGGAGCAGCTCATATGTATGATAGCACTCAGGTTCTATCTCTGAACACAATCAGATCAGTGTAATACTTTGAAATCCAGCTCGCGATTATCCGAACTTCTGTTTTTCGTTGCTTGATCAACCATGGTGGATCAGTTTTCATTTCCGGTAAAAGATCCAGGCAATGAGATCCTACAAGGACAAAAAAAGGGTTCAACAGATTCTTGTTAGTGGATGTTTTGACGTGACAGGAACTAAGGAAACATATAGCCGTTTACATATTTCGTAAGAGATGGTATGTAAAGCACCATTTACTGTATATACTGCAACGACACTATCTGATATATTCTCCAATACCCTGAAGATAAGATAGGAATATTTGACATTTATGTTACGTGTATGATCAAATGATTGAATGCAAATGATCTGCAGAAATCAGATTATTGTTTAAATGAATTGTATGGAATTTGTTTCGGTACCCGCCACTGCTGTAAGGATCTCTGAGGCCATTAGAGAAAATGATGTTGCTGGCAAACCTATGGAGAATCAACTTTAAATCCTGTAAAATGATGATGATGATAAGATACTTTTTAAGGGTTAGGTTTCAGTATTAATAAATGGAATGTAATGATTGGGAAAGGAGGTTAAAGGACACAAACATGGCCTCCATAGTAAGTTGTCACCCAATGTGGACGAGGTTGGACACCAAATAAGCTCTTGCACTTCCTTATGAACTTGTTTAGATTGAATGGCGATGGTGGGAACATTGAAGCACTGTGTTCATGGCCTATAGGCATCACCATTTCACTACATGTCTGTAATGAGGTCAAATCCCATGTAAAATAATCTCATTGGGAATTGCATGCAATCATGAAGAAAGAAAGTTTAGTGGCATTAACATCTGATAATATTTCATACCAGGAAGCAGGAACCTAGCCCTACTAATATTCGGAAAATCTGAAAGTTCGAATAGCAACATATGTAACTCCCGATTTTAAAACCAATTCTTCTACAAGTTTTTGATTGATACATGGAGAGTAGCATCATCTAGCTACAGTAACATCTCACCTGCCATTTCCAACTCATATATGTTTCATCAGTTGGATGGTTGAATTCCTCCATGTCATAGCATGATTTATTTCCCATATAAGCAACGACACCGGCGAATATTCGGCCAAGTATATCCGTCCTCTTCGGGGCTCCATCGATGCCACGGCAGACGATATTAAGGGGATACGTTGGGGGACAATCATATTGAGCTACTTCAGAATATACTGAATCCAAGTAGTCTTTAAGATCGAAACTTCTCTTCAATTTTCTGAACAATAAGAAGATTAGTTATTTGTGCCTTATAATAACATTAAACATGGCATATTGACAATATTAGTGGTCATTAAATAGTTTACTTGCAAGTTTTGAACATCTTGCTGAGGATTGAAAGACCATTAAACTTGGAAGCAATTTTATCAATTTCATCCCATGATTTCCGGATAGTTTCATAGCATCTTTCACTAGTTTCCTGTCCATTATAGAACAAGTTGAAACTACGTTAAAAAAAGGGAATGGTTTATAGTCAAAAAGAGAATCAAAATCAGCCAATTAGATTTTTTTTTTTACTTTGAAATCCTTGGTCACAATGGCGTAGTAACCAACTTGCGGTGCAAGGCCATCAAAGTAAAGAATTGGAGCTGAGGATGCAAGAGCTCCAAGAGCAACATGTGGATATTTCAGCCGAAACCATGCAGCAAGCACTGCAAAACATATGAAAAATCATGAATATGGTCTTAGATTAAAAGAACCGGAATTTGTGTAAACTTACTTCCACCATATGATCCTCCGATGACGATCACTGGAGAATTCTTTGCCGAGAATGTTTTCTTGATGTGAATGATAATGGCAGCATAATCTGCAATAGCTTGAGCTGAGGTGAAGTAACCCCTAACACTGGCGTTTCTTAAAGCTGCTTCCCTTGATCCAAATGGTACGGATTTTCCATAGAACCGATGCTGCAAACATTACAATGTCATGGTTTCTGAGTAAATTAAAGCCTCCAAAACAGAAGATAAATAAAGACTTAAAAAATCTTCTTCTTCTTTTATGGAATAGGAAAATCATAATCTTACCTCTATATATACCTGCAAAGCCTTGAAACGAGGGGCATTATCTCTGAGAAAACCAATGCCAAATAAATCATAATCCAATGACTCTTCGGCACCAAAATAAACCAAGATTGGTGAAATAGTGTTTGGACCTCCCCACTGTTTAGAATCTATTATGTATCTTTGAGGAAAGATGGTGAAGCTTTCAGGTTTGTAGTTGAAGTGATCGAGAGTCTGGTTGTAAAAAAGGGTCTCGAAATCCTCTGAAACCGATGAGATCGATCCGGTTTGAGGTTTGCTTCGGATTGTTCTTCGAAGTGCTCCGAGCCTTGGGAAGCTGAACTGTGTTCCGGAGACATAGGATAAGGAAATTAAAGAAAACAAAAGCAATTGATGAAGAAATGAGTGTCTCGTGATCAAGTCCATGGACTTTGTTTATCTGCAAGATTTGAACTTCTTTATCTTGAGCTATATTATAGTTCAAGATGAGCATTCTATTTATACTACGTAAGAGATGGGTGATTCTTGTTAATTGAATTATGTACACCGCAATTTATAAATAATTAAGCGTTCAACATGTATATTTTTTACATATTTGCAGCGGTAGCTCGAGTCTTGGTGGTGTTATAAAGAGTCCAAGTTTTGAGTTTTATCCCAACCTTAATTACCAAAGATAATGTGGGAAAGGGTATTTACTACTCTATCCTTTTGTGAATCACATTGATCAATGAAAAAAAAGGGGTTATAATATTAATATATGAGACACCATTTGATGACATAAGCCTCAATGCATATTCAACTTTGATTTTTTTTTTTAAAATCGAAACGATGGAGTTAAACGATAAATAATTATCTTTAAATATTATAATTTCTATTTCAAGGTTAATTATTAGGTAATTTAGTAAAATATAATATTAAATTTTATAAAAAAATTAAAATTTTAATATTATTATAAAATTTGAACGAAAGTAGTTAATTATAAAATAAGATATTAAATACGGCTACTAAAAAAATATGTCGAAGGAAAAGCTGGCCTTCACTTGATTTCGAAGTTTAATTGGCGTTTTCTTCATTCTCCTCTCTAAATAAATAATCGAACAGATTCGGATTATATATCTGATTTTGATGGGAGTGTCTTTAAATAAAGATTTTCTGCATATATAATAACTCAAACTTAAGACTTATTTAAATAATATCAAACTGCTTACTACTTGAATCATCATTGGTCTCCGAAGCATTTTCCCTAGGGATGGACATGAGTCAGGTTTCGACTAACATGACCCGACCCAAAAAATATATACCCTCCACCCGACCCGAACACAACCCGAATTTTATGAGAAAAAATCTAAACCCAACCCGACTCGATCCGAAATAATAAAAATATTATTTTATTCAATAAAAATAGTGATTTAATTGGGAAAAAAATAATATATAGAGGAATATTATTGTAATTATTCTTAAATATATAAGGTAAAATTAAATATTTTTTGGGGTCGGATCAGGTTTGATATTTTTCAACATAAACCTGAATTATAACCAACCCGAACATCACATTTAAAAAATCAATCCGACTTAACACGACTATTTATTCAATAAAAACAATGATTTAATTGGAAAAAAATAATATATAGAGGAATATTATTGTAAATATTTTTAAATATATAAGGTAAAAATATGTATTTTTTTGGGTTGAATCAGGTCGGATATTTGTCAATATAAACATGAACTATATTCAACCCGAACATCATATTTAAAAAATCGATCCGACTTAACCGATCATTTATTAAATAAAAAAGTGATTTAATTAGAAAAAATATACTAGAGGAGTATTATTATAATTTTGGGTTGAATCAGGTCGGATATTTGTCAATATAAACATGAACTATATTCAACCCGAACATCATATTTAAAAAATCGATCCGACTTAACCCGATCATTTATTAAATAAAAACAGTGATTTAATTAGAAAAAATAATACATAGAGGAGTATTATTATAATTATTTTTAAATATATAAGGTAAAAATATGTATTTTTTTCGGGTTGAATCAGGTCGGATATTTGTCAATATAAACCTGAACTATAATCAACATGAACATCACATTTAAAAAATTAATCCGACTTGACCCAACCATAACCTAAATTAAAAAAAAAACGATCAAATCAAATTAGATCAAATACCATTGAATTCAGATCGCATGCCCATTCCTACTTTTCCCCGCAAGAGCTCCATAGATGTATTAGTGGTGAATGAGTGGATGCCTATGCGGTAATGTGTTGATGCTAAAGTACCTGATGAAAAGGAAAAGAAAAACACATGGATTATTTGATTGTCCCTTTTTAATTTACTCATCAAAGTTTGAAATCATTAGGAAAGGCCACGTTAAATGTCACTTGAAACGTATTATATTGATTAATTTATATAATTTTAATATTATTTAAAGTTCTTTTAGATCAATTTTAATATTATATAAAGACACATAAAAACATTCAATAATCTTTAATATTATATCTAATTTCTGGTTAACATATTCTTATATTTCTCATAGGTTTTATCTATTATTTTGTGCAGTTAATAATGGATAATTTATTTTTATAAATTCTATTAATAGTTTAAGATAATTATAAAGTCATATTTATTTATAATTATATTTAATTATTGATAATGTACGCACCTTACAATTTGAATCTATTTTATTTTTTATAATTTAGTACTGATATTACCAACCTGATAATATATAAAAAAATCTTTTAAATGCTAACATAGACTCCTGAAAATTGACCAAGCATGTAATTTTAAAATAAATATTTTATTGTTTTAGTTTTATCCATAGGTTTATGTTGTTAGATTTCAAGAATATTTCATTAGTATTTAAAAAAAGAGAAAATAACCTCAGTGACTAAGAATCCTAGATAATATACGATTTTGATCAATTTTTTTTGGATTTACGAAAATGACCAACAAAATCGCAATGCGATCTCTAATTCGCATTGCGATCTCTAATTCGCATTGCGATCTCCACTATCGCAAATTCGCGTTGCGATTTTCCATTTCGCATTGCGATAGTTGAAAATAGCGTTGCGATTTTCCATTTCGCGTTGCGGTAGTCTACAGTTGTTGTTGCGATAGTCTACAATTGTCGTTGCGATTTTCCAAATTCGTTACGATAGTTAAAAAAAAAAGATTTTGTTTCTTAAGAATTTTCTCTAAAAAGATAGTATCCGCGCGGACGTATCGAAGACACGTATTACCACGACCATTACCACGACCACGACCACGACCACGACCCGAGACGGACGGCGGCGGCGGTAGCGCGCGAGAGTCTCCCTTATTCTCTATCACTCAACAAGGAAGTGGGAAAGTCAAGCCTTAAATACCATTCCCAATAGTGTTTTCAATACTATGTGGGATTGAGCATTACCAACACTTATTTCCAATACAATGTGATTATTCAGGAAACAATTAACAATCATGCACCTTAAAACAACTGAATTAGCAACCAATTGCATTGGTATTATACGATTAAATATGTCATAATTAAAAGTCAATCTACAATCAATCGTGATTATTGCAATTTTAAGCAAAACATTCAAAAATAATATCACTATTTAAGGCTCAATCCCACATAGTATTGGGAACAAGTGTTGGTAATGCTCAAATCCCACATAGTATTGGAAACACTATTGGGAATAGTTTTTAAGGCTTGGTTTTCTCACTTTCTTGTTGAGTGATAGAGAACAAGGGGGACTCTCGCGCGCCGCCGCCGCCGCCGGTCGTGGTCGAGGTCGCGGATACTATCTTTTTAGAGAAACAAAATATTTTTTTTTAACTATCACATCTTTAATCGACTTTGTCGGATGCTAAAGCAAAGCTGGCCTTAAAGAGTAGAACTAAGTAACTAACAATAATGGGTAGCTAGTTATTTTGGCTTTGACTGAAGAATCGATCCGCCATTTGTGTTTCTGAGTGGACCTAAATGGGGGATCCATATATATTCCTTGATTGATTATGCAGAGAGGCAGGTTTCTTTAAGCCAATTAAAGGGGGTAAAAAAGAAAAGGCAAAAGGGGATGGTAGACTTTTTATATCCTTTTATGCTCCACGAAGTCTACAACAATTTCAATAGCCAAAGGAAGATGACCCGAAATGTTTTGTGGGTTTGTTGAGGAAATGAATCGAACCACGTTTATGAGATCATATAGGATGGAAGATCACGGTTACCAAAATCAGATAGCATGTGCATGTATGTGTATATAGGTCTGATGTTATCTATAATGGTGATGAGGAGAGTAAGATTAATGGTCATGATTGTGAAATAAAAGCACAAAATGGGAAATGGTCCAAATCAATAGGCAATTAAATCTATGCAAACGGATAGAAGCCTACCCACTTCCCCTCATTCCTTACTGTTTTGGCAACTGAAGCCACCAAAGTCTCATCCAGATTTGACATGATTGACAACAAAATTAAAGAATCCTTGCCTGATCTTGGCATATGAAAGTTTGATATCTGTCAAGTCTCCAATTTTAGACTCGTGTGAAAAATGTGTTATTAAATGAAAAACTCTCATTATTTTTTTAACAATAACTTCTTAAAATATTTGTTAGAAAAATAAACATTTGTGCACATGTAGGATTAACTCGCGTCCTACCCAGCGCGTGAATATGTCTCGCGTTCTACAAGACGTGAGGTATCATGCACTTTTTAGATTACCCAATTGAATATGATTATTTAATACCTCTTGTTTCCCAGAACGCGAGATCTCCGAGATATTGAATCGTCTCGATAAATTTATAGCGAAAATACCTCGCGTTTTCCAAAAAGCAAGGTATTTAGTTTTTCCAACAAACCATAAGTGCTTATACGCATGTTTGGGAGGATGTTCGGGTATTTAATCTCAAACTTTTTGTAACTTATGATTCTTCATATTGTATTGAAATTTATCTTTCAGTTGAGGCTAATATAAAGACATGCAATATATTGTAAGCGGGTTAAAAATTGGGTTGAAAATGATTCCAAAGCTTTTTTTTTTGCAAGAATAAGAAGATACAAAATCGAGTTCAAAATGGATCAAATGCTTTGTTTTGTGCATACAAAACAAGATAAAATAGCTTGAGGGACATGACTAGTATCGACACATACGATACATTTTAAGCGGTCTGATAATCGTGTTGAAAATTGTTTGAAACGAAAGTAGTACAATGAAAAAACATGATAAGTTTGAGAGAACGAGTTTGATGTCTTAAGTAGAGGATGACACCAAAAGAGGATGTCTTTTGAAAATCAACGTGGGCTTGATGGAGATTGGATCAGGGATAAATATAGAATTCAGAAGCCATGCCCACCACAATCATATCCACGTCACGAGCAATAAGTCGATGAAGCCACCTGAAGATAATGCGAAACAATTAGTTTCAAGAGAAGGTCGAGGTTTTACTCAAGTGATAAGTAAAGGATGTCACAAGAAGATGATGTATTCGTAGAGTTTCCCAAGAAGGTCGAGTTACTCATGTTTAATCGACTTTACAAATACACCATATAAAAAGACCAGTTGCAGAGGAAGCCGCCCGAAGAGAATTCCTTTTATAAACATTGTTGGTTTGACGAAAAATACGGAGTGTATGAAATAAACATTTTTTCGAGAATGCCATATCTTTTATAAAAGACATTCTCTTCAAGTGGCATAACTTATAGCACTAATTTTGACATAAGTTTAGCGTCAAGTTATGCCATCAGAAGAAAAACCTCTTATAAGTATAAACCGTGTTAAAATTTACAATATCAACAAAAGGAGGGGATATTTATAGTCAATAATCTCGCTTTTTGCGAAACACAAATTTCAAATAGATTCTTGTCGTGTCAAGAAACTTGCGCTATACAAAATGCGAGTTATACAAAGATTCTTGATGTGGAAGTAACATTTGATTTGACATGACAAGTCTCGATTTAGAATGAGCGATAAAATATGTTTATAAAAATAAGATTGGTGTCCATTTTGGATGAAATATCTTTGCAAAACAAATATTAATGGCGAGATTTTAAGCAATTGTGTTTCATTTCAGAACTTATTTCTACACTTCCTTCAATGCCAAGATTAAGAAAGATGAGTTGTACGATTTGATTTCAACGGAGCTTAAAAAATCTACCACGCGACTGATGTCTTCGTTGCAAGCTAAAGTTCCCGTAGGAAATATCGGTGCTGAAGCACATTACATGTTGACCTTATCGAATATAAGTGACATTCGAAAGATGTTTAAGGCTTACACACGTGTTGGTGGTAAGAACATCGAGTTGACTGTACATTTGAGGATGAACCATATTCAATAAGCAATGAAAGAGTAACTTGGTTATCACAAAACCATGAGGACGAAGAGCCAATTCTGCTACGTTATGCCCATGAACTTCGGGAGAGAGAACTTTAAAAAACTCATGTAGTTTATTTTTATTATGTTTTTAAATTAGTATTAAAATAAATTTTGTGTGAGTATGATGATTCCCAAGTTGTGTATGCATTAAACCAAACAACTAATTATCATATTGTTCAAGGATAAATTAAACAAACTAATAATTTAAAGTTGATTAATAATTTAAATAAATTTAAAAAACTAGAACATTATATTCAAATACTATTTTTTTAAACAAAAAAATGGAGTTTGATTAACTAAAAAAAGAAAATACAGTTTAAATAACTAAAAAATACAAATTTAAAAACTAATGATGCATATGTCCACTCGTATCGCACTGTGGTGGACGACGAGTCCGACGAGGATTTCTACGAATGAATCTATATTCGAATGCATCATCATCATCACTCTCGTTGAACTTTTTATAATGTTTTGATATAACAGTTTAAGGCAAAATGTTTCTTGGACTTGAATTGAATTTATTCAAAGTTTTCAAAAAAATTCAAAGTCCATTAAAACTGAATTTGAGCACAAAACAGATTTTCAACGAATGTAGTACCAATAATGTTCTTACAATATCGATACTATTTGAACAATACCTATATTGTTCATGCGGTACCGATACCAAAAATAAGAGAAGTATCAATACTCCCTAGGTAGCACCGATACTACCAGCTTGCTCAAATTCCAGAATGCAAAATAAGTATCGATACCATAGGCTTAGTATCGATATCATCAGGCTCAACAGCTAGTAACTGCTAGTTTTATTTAAAAACAAAAAAGGTAATACCGATACTCCCTATATGAGTATCAATATCCGCTGTACTGGGCACCTTTATTTTGCAAAGAAAACATCCTCAACGACTCCAAATCATCCCCAACAACTAGAAACAGTCACAAACTCATTTCAGTATATAAATACAAGTTCAAGACACTTGAAGAAGTTTAAGAACACCTATCCAAACAATCAAATACAAGAGAAGAAGTTTTTATTCTTATTTTCCTTTCTCTTGTAAATATGAGTGTTTAGTGAGCCTTCAACTTGTAAACACCTACCTTCAAGAGATTTTCTTGTTTACATTTCTTATCCATTGTGTAAAAGGGATTGGTTTTAGTTTAGCCATTGAAAAATTAGAGAGTGTAAATGTTATCTCTTTGTCCTAAAAAAGAAAGAACAAATTAGTGAATTTGTTAAAAAATCCTTAGTGAGGAGCTAAGGTAGTGGAGGTAGACTTGGTTGAGAAGTCAAACCACTATAAATCCTTGTGTCAATTGTCTATCTTTTTAATCTCCTTACTCTCTAAACAATTTTTGCCTATTCACCCCCTTGGCTCTTTTTCTGTTGTTCAAATAAAGCTTCGAAAATCCTAACAACTCTAATTACCACTACCACCATCACCATCACCATTACTGTCATCGTCACCCTCATCTACATGACTAGTACCACCACTGTCACTGGGACCAAGATAGGTGTAGAACATGCTTTGCGACGGCGTCTGCTCAACACTGTCGGATCCGAAGTCTATTGCCAGTGGTCGAACAGATGTACATGGAGATGACATATAATATGGTTCAACTGATGCAAGAAAGCAATGAGAATGGAAAATGATCGCCGAATAGGAACAAAATATGTAACATCCCAATCTTCAGGTCAATGACCAAACTGTAAGAACTTCTAAACTCAATGTTTGAATTAGAATAAATATGTAAACACAATGATTTATAGTGGAATTTATGTGTAGGGCTTAATGGAAATTTGGGTTTAATGAAGAGGGAAATATGGTCTTTTTGAATTAGAATAAATATGGTCCTTTTTAAGGAGATATACACGTAGGGTTAGGAAGGAAACAAAGTAAATTCTAGAACCATTTCCTTGCTCTTTCTTCTTCTACGTGAGCTCTATTTCTAATGGTGAGATTCTGAAATTTATGGTTTTCCTTTAATTATTGGGTTGATAATGAAAGTTTGGGTATTATATAAGCTTAAGGAAAGCTTATATAACATTATAACAACAAGATGAATGTTTTAGAGATGGATTTGTAAAATGGGGTTTTAGATGAAATTTTGATATGGAGTAGTTTTTGAAGTTTTAATGATATATTTGACTTTTCAATAGGCTAATTAAAGGGTTAGGAGTGTTAGAATTGGTTAATAACATGTTCGAAATTTTGGTATGATTCTAAGATTTAAGTGTTCAAACGGGAATTTGGATGATTAAGAGTGGTAAATGAATACAAATTGGTTTGGAAGTGTAAAAGTGAGTTTAAAGGCTTAAGGTATGTATTTATAGGAGAGTTAGGAGGATTTTTTTTTGATGATTTTCGGGATGAAAATGGCTATTATGGGCCTCGAGTATCGGTACCCTTATGAACAATACCGATACCTCTTGGGTTGAATATGAGTATTTGTAAGGGTTGTATCGATACCTGTTGATAGTGGTATCGATACTGTAAGGCTAGTATCGATACCCGAAGGATGGTATCGATACCCTTAAAACATCGAATGCCAGATTGGTATCGGTACCTTGAGGAGGTATCAATACCCTTGAAACATCAAATGTTATTTTGATATCGGTACCATGAGGAGGTATTGATACCCTTGTAGGGTAGTATCGGTACCATTAGGGTAGTACCGATACTTCTAAGCATGAAATGGAAATATAGGTTTTCTTACATCCCTAGTTATATTAATTTGATATAATTGAGTTAAAGAACGATATTGATTTTAGATTGTTTTGTGTAGTGATTGAACGTATTCGACTTCCAGTCAGCTTGACTTTTTGAGTATCGAATTGAAAGGATTTGGATTAGACTTTAGTGAGGAAAATGTGAGTACAACTTCTCTTTCTTGTAATAGAGTTGAGGAATGCTTACGATAAGCCAACCTCCATGTTTTTGATCGAAAACTTTATATTTATTTTATGTTATATTTCAGTATTTTATTCAATTTTCATTATACAAACTATGTTTTATGATTATATGTTATGGAAATGTGAACTCTGAATAAGTGAATCTGAACTTTGAACCAATGAATGTGAACAAACTTTAGGAGAAAGAAACTATATGAATAAGAAACACTTTGAATAAGGATTAAACAATATTATATGATTAACAACCTAAAATATATGTATGAGGATTAGAGGTATAATTGACATGCCAAGAGTCGAGGGTCTTATGTGGTCATTCGGGACAAATATGTGGTCTTCCGGGATAAATATGTGGCACTTCGGTGCAAATTACGAGCTGTGGTGACAACATTAGTGCACAACCTCATAGTACTCAGATACATAGAGTTCTCAGTAGTATACCTTGGACACTTGAAATAAAGACATACAAAGTGTAACTATTCATTAGTATACCTTTGATATGAAAATAAAGAAAGTTTTGTGCAAAACATTTTGAATAAAACAAATATGATTTCTGGTAATAAGTTAGCACTATTATTATTGCCTCACTAAGTAATCGACTTAGCGTGTGATTTTCTCACGCGTAGGTTTGAAGAAAGCAGAGGACTAAGTGGTGAAGGATAACATATCACCAGAAGATCAAATCAGAACAAATTAAATGTCGGTTTTGGGTAAATTATGTAAACTATTGGCATGTATTATACTTTTAATTTGAAATGCTTTGATCGATTTTGTAAACTCTTAATTTTGGATATCTATGTAAATTATTAAGATTTTATATAAAATAATTTTCTATTTAAAATGATTATAATTTATTCCTATTTTTTAATTTCGTATGTTTTGAAAAGTCAAATGTGACACCTCGGATTCGTATCTAAGTCGGGTACGAGTCAGGGGTGTTACAAAATGCGTCGGCGAAGAAACCTTCCGTCGATAGCATCGTATGCTGAAATGATGATGGAGTCACCATATACTGAAATGCAGACTGAGTCGAGTTGGTGAATGTAGGTGTCGTCAGCAGTGTCTAATGCTCTGTAGGTGCTTGTGTCGTTCCCGATGATGAGACTTGAGCATGTTTTTGTCTACCCCGACTTGGCCAATGTTATGCCGGGGACGTTGCGCGGGCAGATGGTTTTGGGGAGGCCTATAAATATCTCGCGCTAGCTCCTAATCGGTCAGAATATGCGACATCCCATTTTGCTCGTACCACAACATGTAATCATCTGAAACACCGTATGTCAAAATGGGTTCAGAAACGGGTTGTCTAACAAACCTCAACATCAACTGCATCACCTAATCCACATGATACACCTCCCAATTAATATCCGTCTTCCCTTGTCGCGTTAGACGATGTAAGGCATCGACCAACGTCATTACTGC
Source organism: Hibiscus syriacus (assembly GCF_006381635.1). Classification (NCBI taxonomy): domain Eukaryota; kingdom Viridiplantae; phylum Streptophyta; class Magnoliopsida; order Malvales; family Malvaceae; genus Hibiscus; species Hibiscus syriacus. The sequence goes on from NW_024063513.1 coordinate 1,724,268, forward strand.
CAGGTGGATGCAGTGTCATATCTGATAGTATAAGCTAAGTTGCTCCCTCCTTCAGACATGCACACATATGTTTTACTTTTGCCTGATTTATGTGGAACATATTTTTAATATTTTAATTTATAAAATTCATTATTGCTTTTTAATTTAGTATTTTTTTTTCTTATCAAGTAAATATTATGATTTGTATATTTGAATTTTACTTTTCCTGATGATATGATATTAAGTTTACTTTCATCCTTACTGCCAGGTGGATGCAGTGCCAGATCTGATAGAACACATGCATAGGACAACCAAAAGCAAGGCATAAGGCACAAAATTTTTAGCGGTTGATGTTATTGCATGCATTAGTGTCTATAATCTTGTGAATGTTAGGACTGGTTCTAGGTCCTTTTTTTCCCTTCACTCAACCTTGTAGCTACCCAACTTGCTGAATAGTTTTTTCCATAAACAAAATCCCTCTCTTGACTTAATCGAACGAAGGAAGAAAAAAAATATGAAGTAAAAAAGGAAAAAGAAGTGTTGAAACAGTTGAAATTTCCAAAATGGTGAGTTGCAGGAAATGAGTAGGAGAGTAAACAAAAATTCACGACATGATATTAAACTTTAAAGGTTGGCTCAGGACATTTGGCTATCCATTCTTGTTAAATTTGATGATTGGAGGTGATCCATCAATCCATGAAAACCAGTTGTTAGTGACTATATTTTGCGGTGTCTGGCTGACTTGGAATAAGGTAGTAGAATTTAGTTTCACTTGCCAAGCCAATTAAAATTAGGGTTAACTACATTAATGGTCACTTATGTTTGTGTTTTGTCCACTTTTGGTCACTGATTTCAAAAAACATAAGATATGATCACTTTCAGTTTTATTTAATTAATATATGGTCACTTAAGTTTTTATTTAATTAAGCTAGAGTCATCACGGCTTAACTGTTGTTAACAATTAACAGAATATGTGACATGATAGTTGATATAATCACACATTTGGCCCTTGTCATTTACATATTCTCTCAATTTAGTTATACTTTTAAATAAATTTTAACATAAAATATATATTTTTAAATAAAAATAAAATATTTTTAAATTAAGTTAATAATAAAATATATTTAATAAGTTAATATAAAAATATTTTTAAGTTAATATATATAAAATATTAAGAATTTAAGTATTTATACACTAAGATACAAAATATATACTCCATGTTGTCTACTTTAGACCAAGCAATGGTCTTGGCTTAATGGTTGGATACATGTTTAGTTTCCTAGGTGACCAAGGTTTGAATCCTTTTTGCCCTAAGGTTTGAATCATTTCCTTAATGTGACATCATTCGATTAGAGGATTAAATTTATTTTAATTTATTAAAAGTATGACTAAAGTGAGAGAATATGTAAATAACAAAGATAAAATGTATGATTATATCAAAATATTTAACTGTTGTTAACGGCAGTTAACTCGAGGTGATCAAATCTTAATTAAATAAAAATGAAAGTGATCATATCTTATATTTTTTTAAATAAGTGACCAAACGTGGATAAAACACAAATATAAATGATGTGTAGTTAACCCTTAAAGTTATAACACGTGACAAGTTTTTGGCTTATATGTATATATATGAGTATGGATTCACTTACGTAATGTACCACTCGTTAGTTCTACACATTTTTTACAAGTAGATCAAGATTAATTTATGGTTGAGATTAAAACACTTATTTCTTTTATCTATTCTATTTTTCGTTCTTGTTGAACATAAAAAAAAAATCCTTCTATTGCAATCTCCTGGTGTTGAATTAAAAGGTAGGATCATTATAATTGAGCTTCTTGATGCTGGAATTCAACCGTATAAGGTTTTAGTTTAGAATACAATGAGTGAACAAAGATCGGTGGAAAGTACATTTTAAATAATGTATTCCTTTTCAATGCAACAGTTGAAAAGGATAATTTTCCATAGAAATGATAAGGAGAACTTTAGATCAAAATAATAACTATTTTGGTAATTCACAAAAAAACAGACACCAAATCCCCCTCAAGTTTGAGTATTGCAAGAGACTTCAAGTTAATTATTGGAGGAGGAATCATAACTGGTAGCTTCAATTCGAGAAGAATGGCAGTAGCTGCCAATATTTACTACTTCCACTATCATAAGAACTTAAAACTCGAGAAGAATTTTACAAATGTAAATTTATTTTACAAGGAGACTAATCAGTCTGCTAATTGGTTGTTATGATGACTAGAGATTGTATTTTACCGATTGGAATGGTTTTTATGTTTTTCTCTTATCGTACGAGTCATCAATCAATTTTAATGGAACCCAAAAAGAAAAAAAATGCAGTAATGAAAAGAATTAAAGAAAGTTTTTTGTGCAAAAAAAAGAAAAGAAAAGGATTTTTTTTATGCTTTAGCAAGAATGAAAAATATAAAATATATATATAAAAAAAAGATATGTTTTAATCTCAACCATAAATTAATCTTGATCTAATGGTCAAAGTTATGCAACACTAATTTTTACATTCTGTATGTAGATTCATCCCCTATATATATAGAACACTTTATGTCCTCTTTCCCTCCATTTCCACGGCAGAAATCCGTTGACAGTAGAAATAAAAACCTTGTAGAAGATCTGTAATAATGATTAGTTTTTGTTCTGTGATTGACTGGTTGAAAGCAAAAGGAAAGCAAATATTTACTAGCATGCCATGAATTTCCCTCTGTCCATTGTCTAGGTTATTCTCATAATAAAATCTGAATTTTTGGCAGGTATGTTGATCGAATTGCTAATGCTAAACGGGAATTGAAAGAGCTTGACATGGAGCACAATGGGTTTGTTCTCGTGCTATTGTCCTCTTTCTTTACAAGTCTTTGGTTTCGTTTTTCTTTTTCCGGGTCTGTCGTCTCATATTTGGTAGTAGATCTTGTTATCATCTTTGCTTAAATAGATCCATGACCTCTATTTGACAAGCTCTTCGATGTAATTTGTCTAATGAATAGGCATGTGGATTTGTTGGTGGGAGAATTTAAGCACTACAAAACAAGGCTTGGCCATGGAGGAATTAAGAAAGAGGTAAGTTGATACTCCATCCTGTTAAATTGAGCTAGGTATCAGAATTAATCAATGTGATATCATTTGCATATTGCTCTTCATTGATGCTGGATGAACTTTGTAATGGAAATGGAGTGGGACAAGGGTGGATGTTGCCAAATCCCCCAATGCTCCAAAGTTGGCATGAAATGCTTAATCATCCGCCCGCTCCACTATGGTTGTGTAATATAGAAAATCTCTACCACCTCCGATGTTGGATGAATCCATCCCTGCACATTCCACGTCTATTTGATTTTTTTCTAGTTATTTCTAATATTCTTATTTTTTAAAAGGCAAGTTAATATACGAGTATAATTTTTTTTTAAATAAATAATTAAGCATAAAGAATAAAATATATTCACAATTGTTTAAACATGAAATATGAAGTATAAAAGAATTTAGGGTTTTTTGTATAGCACGTTTTTATATTTTTACCTATTTAATACTTGCATACGTATAATGAGGGTAAAATAATAATTTCATATAGCAAGCATGGTGAAGCTGGGCATGCATTTTCTATAGCCGTTCCATGGCCACTCTTCAGAAAAAAGAAAATCCACCCCGTCCTGCTCTCGTCTACTTTTCAAGAAGGAAAATCTGTTTCATTTGGAACTGATTGATTCGGAATCCATCAGATAGTTCTGATTTTGCGATTCCTAGATGAACTGCCCTTGGAGTTGGTGTACATGTTCAGTGCAAGTTAGTTGTACCTGTATCTGTTCTTGTAGCTGACCTCTTTTACTATTTTTTCCATTCAGGTTTTAATCAATGGGCTACAACAGTTTGCCTCCTTAAACGTGAAGCCAAAGTTACAGATTGTTGAAACTTTCATCAAGGTAACTCCATGGTTAACATGTTCGGTTCAGAAATTGGTGCAAAAATTTATTCCTCCATTCATTTTGATATGTATATGGAGGATTAAGTTCGATCGTTCTCTTAACAGGCTTATTATCTCCCTGAGACTGAATACGTACACTGGGCACGAGCTCACCCCGTAAGAAATGTTCTCACTACAGCAGAATAGCAGTTGCTTTTATTATCCTTTTTTCGTTTGTTCGTCATGGAAACCTGAGAATAATAACTTTGGCGGTGCAGGAATTCAGCAAGGATCAGATCGCGGGATTGATAAACCTCGTTGCTTCAATTAAAGGTTGGAAAAGAAAAACCAGGTTGCGAGTTCTGGAAAATATTGAATGAGCCGGTATGTAGTCAACCCTGAAATTAAAGTGTAAAGTTTCACACTGATAAAAGAATTATCTTTTATTTTTATTTTTTTTGGGGGGGGGGGGTTCTTTGTAACAAAATCATGTATATCCAATGGTGTCCCTTGATCCCCCTTTCATTACATTGAGTGCAATTAAGGTTGTATATCTTAACTGTCTTTGTAATGCCTGTGTTTACCTTGATAATGCAATTTTGAAGCAATACATGATGTTAAGTAACAATTTTCTTTCGATATTTTAAATTACTAATATCTTATTTTATTTTTATAAATATTATTACTCTAATTTAAATCGAAAAGAATAAATCATTCTATATGACTTGAGAAAAGACTTGATATGAAAACATGTTTGTAATATTCCTCTTTTTCTATTTAGGTGTTTACATTTTTTTTGTTCAATTTAAATGTCTAATGTTATTATTTAAGTGTTTATATGATAACAATCATTACAAAAAATGGTTAATTAACATGTGTGTTTATAAAATTTATAAAATTTCATTTAAGTTAAAATTTTGAAAATTGTAATTTTTATTTTAAAAACCCTAAAACTTTCTTTTATCTCTGAAACCCAAAAATTTAAAATATCATAGCTCTAAACCCTTCTACCCATGTTAGTTGCCGTCATCGTTGATAATCTAGGTCATTATTACTGTCGTCGACCATCTGCGTACCCGTTGTCGACCGCCCCTGACCGACCACCACCCTAATCTCCTGAAATCTCTGCAATCCCAATATTCATTGAAAATGCCAAAGTTTTCTATAAGAATTAAGCGACCTCGGTGATAAATGAATTATTGTTATTCCTTGAGGTTCTAAGTTCAAACACCAAGGATGTCAGGAGTTTTAGCGTTTAATGTCAAATGGTTGAGAATTATCTTTGAACAAATATTACTCTATGCTTACATCAAATTATTCAAGAAAAGAACACTCGTACTCATGATATTCATGGCCTTAAATTCCAAATCCTAAAAAATATCAATAACTATTTTATTACCAAGCATAAATATATAGAATAAAAGTCAAATATGTGAAACAAAAATAAAATAGATGATTTAAAGTTTAGCGAGGGGCCTTCCTTCTGGGACCAATGCCTCAACTTCCGGACTTGGCTGCATCCCATCCATCACAGTGGTAAGTAATTACATTGAAGTGATTGAACACAATCTTGTACATTTTCATGTGTACCCTTCAAATTTTTGGTGCAATCTTAAAAAGTAAAAAAAAAAAACAGAAGACAACAAAAATATGTTTAACAAAGAAGACAGAAGGAAAGTGCTTATTTATGAGTACCCTTTGCCCCTAAATTCCCTTCTGTCTTACACATTTATAAAATTGTTTCTTTCTTTACTTTTTGCAGTCACCAATGGTGAAAAGGATAATATTTACAGTTACAAACGGTGGTGGAGTGAGATTTTGTATAGGGTATAAGTTAATAGAGGAGATGGGGGGAGGGGGAATAATTGTGTAAATGTCTCTGTCAAGGGTGGAATTATGAAACGGTATCCAATGCCAATGCCCGTAGTTGTACATGCAGACAAGCGCAAGAGGGATACATTGATATGATAGGTGCAGACAGAGACACGCCATAATCTTATTTTTCTCCATCACATTACAATCGATGATAATTATTCTATACATTTCCATCTACACTGAAACTAGAGTTACAGGCTGATCTTAATAGATGTCGATTTATAACCATTCGTTTCCGGGATTCGTGCTACCTGTTTATAATGTTGTAAGTTTCCCTTTCATTGCATTAACTTTTAGTGGAACATTCATTACATTATGATCACAGTCTTGTCGTGATTAGAAAGAAGCTGTAATGGTTGATTCCAAAGGTAGAAATAACGTGGAAGAAAGGGTATACAAAGCGTGAAAAACAAAATATAAACAAATGAAGGTGCCAAATTTGTGTATACATACATATATATGATGTTTCAAAAATGATAAGAAAGAAACAAGGGGCCGCAAATTAAAAAAAAAATTCTCTCGACCCAATAACCTATCTTCATCTCCATGTCCAAGGATCACCGTGGAAATATTCTTCAAGAAACTCTGCAAAAGCACGACAACCAACAACGACAAGAAGAAGGAGGGATTGAAAACGATGGAGTAAAAGAAGAAGAGTGCAAAACGCCAACGTCGAGTGATCAGAAAATAGCCAGCATTCAAAGCTGCCCGCCGACGCCGAAGAAGAAAGTGAGAGCAAAGTTTGGGCTGAAGAGGAAGCTATCAGAGTTGCACTTCTTCGAAACCACGAGAAGGGAAGAGTTAGAGTCGTTTTTCCGATCCAACTCGGACCCATTTACCTTTGGTGGTTCTCTCAAATTCAAGAGGAGATGCAGGAGTGCTTGATTAAATTAAACTAGCTAAGCAATAAATCTATCGTATCGTATATCTCAACAGCTAAAGTTATTCCATTTCTACTTCTTTTTAGTTTCTTACAAATATCTATTGATCTCCCTTCATTTTTTGTCCATCAAAATCTGCATATGAAGATCAAAGGTAAGTTTCAATCATCTAAGGGTAAAAAGGGTTGTGAATTGAATTAGGAGTCGGATTAGTTTGTTGAAAATATGGGAGACCAAATAATCATTATAATGATGTGGGAATTACTTTGATCTTCTCAACGTTACTTCCCACCCTTTATTCTATCATAATTATGCCTACATTAGATTGCATGTAAACTTCACAAATGATATTTGCTACGTACTGTGATATTTAAAAAATATATAGATTAAATAAGACACTTTAAATTATAGTTTTTTTTATCTATTCAAAAAAGATTATTGTTTTTTTATACTCGCATAATATCCCATACTAAACTTACATATATGTTATCATAATACGAGTTTAGGAAAAATCAATTACATATAAATAGCTGAAATAAATGTCATAGTTTAATAGTTAAACTATCAATTTAAGATTTAAATATATATAAAAAATTGAGTTTAATTTTAAAATTTAAAAGATTTAAAAGTAATTAATTAAAAAAAATTTGGTCCCACACAACAAATGGCTCCGTCACTGGGATGGATGTGAACCAATAAAGGAATACAAAGGTGGATGATTTCAGAGGTTTTGGTCAAATTTATGACTTATATATCGATTATTTTCAAACCCTAACTTTCGTCCTAAAAAAAATCTTAAACATGTTCATTAAATCATATATATATATATATATATATTATCAATGATTTTTTTTAAATTAATTTTCTGTAACTTTTAAAAGCCTTTAACTATATGTTAAAGTGTCTATGTATAAATTAATAATAAATTAAAAGTAAATTATTTTTAACATATTTTTTGGGATTTACTATGCTAAAATAATATCTTAATTATGATAAATGTTAGTTTACTAAAGAAAATAAACTAAATTCATGTTACAGTGTAAAAAATCCTCATTCGAAAATTTTGAAATATTCTTTAATATCTTTTTGATTAAACTAGTTAAAGTGATTACAAATTTGTTATCATGATGATCATGTTTTTGTTTATCTTTTTTCTCAGGATTAGATTTGACATCGCCACGACTGATCAAGATGACGTTTATTTGTTATCATGATGATCTTCCCTACTTTGGACCCTCAGATTGACTTGGATACACGTTTTGCGTTCGTGGATAGTTTTCTCACGTTATTTGACTCTGATTTGCGCTTTGTCTATAGTCTTTCAGTAGCTTCATCCCATTTTGTGGTTCGTTTATCGATGCAGCCAGATTTGTTCGTTTCTTTATTTTATTCGAGTTTTTTTGTTAGATTTTTTATATGTTTCCTTCTTTGGTCCTTATGTGATATAGGTGACTAGTTTTTGTCTCAATAGTAATAGGAAAATGTCGTAATTATATTTTAGATTTATGGTTATGCTTGTATATCTTCATTATAATTTTGGATATTTTTCTATTTTTAATAAAACTATCTACTTTCTATAAAAAAAATAATACTATGTTTTAGTTACCCTTGTATTAAGGGATAGGAAATAGCTACAGGTTAGCACAAAGCCTAGTAAGGACAAACTGTTTCGCCATCTTTTATGCCCAGTTTCTGTCGAGATTATTGCTATGAATTACCCGTTTTATCAAACTCTTCTTTCTGTTGCCAAAAGCTTCACAATTATGAAGTAATAACACATCACATGTGTAACATTTAGGACAAATTGTTAACTTAAGGTGGCATGTTATTGTGACATTATTTTAAACCAAAAAGAGTTGAGCTTCATTTTTTGTTTTTGTATGCAAATTGAGAACAGAGCATGTGGTGTCCCCTTCCTTTATATCTCCCATGATGCTTCTTAAACATGTCCCATAATAATCTGTATGATTACTTATCGTAAACCCATATTTTTTTCCACCCATTTTTACCGTCAAAATAAATTTTTTGATGAGCTAAGATGTTTTAACCTGAATTGGGAAGAAACTGTAACGCCCCGAATCCCGTGTTAGGAGTTTTTGACTAACTCGAGTTGGACCTTGAATTAATTCCTTAGCTTATAGGAAGCTTTGACCCAAGTTGAAATGGTTTTGGATTAAGCCCAATAGAGAGTAAAAAGGGCATTTTTAGTTTGCAACCAAAATCAAGAGGACCAAGGGAGTAATTAGACCAATTGAAAGGCTTAATACCCATTATTTTGGGTGATCTCACGTCTGACTTCTCCCTTTTTTTCTTAACTCTTCTTTGTCTCTTCTTCCTCTCCAAATTCTCATCTTCTTTCTTCTTCTTCCTTCAAGTTGGGCAAATTAAAGGTGATAACTTGGTTACTTGCAACCCTTGTTTCACAATTCAAAGGTAAGAACCAAACTCAACACCTCTAGAGCTTCCATTTGAGACAAAAAGAGTAAGTTTTGGCCATGGTTTGCAAAAAGGGGTTTTGTGGGGGGTTTAAGAGATTCAGAGGATTTAATCCGTTTTCAGTGATTTTTAGCCTTAGGAAGTGTTTTTAAACCTTCATTACCCTCTACATTCAGCTAGTAATTCATTCTTTGGTTATTGTTTAGTGAGAGGAGTTGGAGAAAGCTGCAAAGCAAGGGGAAGGAGAAGTTCACCTTGGGTTGATCTTTGGACACTCTTAACAGCTTAGAATCAATAGGTAACTCAGTTTTAACTCAACTCTAGCACATGTAACTCATTAGATGAGTTTTGGTAGGTTGCATAAGCTTGAAGCATGATCATGGTAGATTGCATTGTTTGGGTGTTTTCTGCATGATTACAGACTCTTTATGACCCCTAATAACAGATAAAACACTTAAACATCAGTTAGGGACCTCAATGGGGCTTTTGGGGTAGAAAGAACAGGGCACCTCGTAGTAAGGTTATCGACACTAGTCATCATTCAGGCAAAAATTAGGCAAGTTTTAAAGGGTAGTATCAATACTCACCAAAGAAGTATTGATATTGGGACCTCGGTTTCGATACTGGTAGGGCTGGTATCGAGACCAGCAATCCATAATACAAATTTAGTATCGGTACTCACATAGAGTATCGATACCAAGGTAGGGGTATCGATACTGGGGGAATTTTCAAAACATCAAACCTAATTTTGGTATCGATACTCAAGCAAGTATCAATACCCTAGCACCAGAGTATCAATACTCAACATAGACTATCGATACTACCTTAACCAATTAGCCAATACCAATCAGGGGGCATTGATACTGTAACACCCCCAACCCATACCCGACCCGGATATGAGTCAGAGATACTACATTGACTTTAAAACACAACTCTTAATAAATAATAGTAAAATATTTGAACTTGTATTAAGAAAATACAATAATATACATACTGTAATATGAGTTTACAAAAAAATATTCAGAGCATACACAACTTAACCCTTTAATTACATGCCAACTGCTATTTACATCACAAAATGACCTACTGATTAAGTTGCTTCTGATCTGATGGTTGCAGGAGTAATACTGTCAAGCTGCTTCACCTGTCTCTTCTAATTTCCCGGATCCTACGTGTGAAACACTCACACGCTAAGTCATCGACTTAGTGAGGCAATAATAATAAGGCAATGTAATGTAATGAAAATGTCAGGATCATATGATATGAGATGCACACATGTACTTAATCAATATAGTATACTTCATCAATATCCATACCTGTAAGCGTATGACTGTAACATTCATTATTCTGTATTAATAAGTTTATTGGCCCATGATAGCATATTGAGAACCTAAGGTATTTGAGTAATGTGAGGTTGTGCACTATGCTGTCACCACAGCTCGTATAAATGCACCGAAGTGCCCGTAGAATTGCACCGAAGTGCCCGTAGAATTGCACCGAAGTGCCCGTAGAATTATGTCCATAAGGACCACGTAGAATTCCTTAAGAATCATATACATATACTATGGATCAAGTATGTGTCTTTCAAGACTTCACACAGGTTCCAAAGGATATATATGTGTCCTAAAGAACCGAGTATACCCTCTACCCTTGGCATGCCAACTATACCTATAGTTCTCATCTACATAACATGGGCTTATACATTTCCCGTAGTTCATATCACGTAGACATAGTATTTCCATAACTTTAACACATAGGCATATCATTTACATACCTTTATCACATAGTGCATATAACTTTTTCTGCATATTCATGTCATGTAATACGTATAATATGAATTCATGTCATGTAATACATTTAATACAAATTCATGTCATGTATCATAATATGGAATGTAATCATATGTCAAAATATGGAATCTAGACTTATCACAAGTCTAGAACTGAACATACTACTATATTCATGTTATGCATATGCACTCACCTATACTTCTTTGCCTTTTCCTTGATCGATCCTACTTGTAGATTGTTCCCGAACTCGAGTAGGCTCGGTATCTACATAAACATAATTTTCAAGATGATCATCAGATGTCTATGTCTTGAAATTAAGCTTTAATAGCTTACTAATTAAAAGAATCTATAGCTTAGTCTTGCTTTATTTTCTTTCTTCTTCTTTTTCTGGGGGAATCGGTTCCCCCCCCTGGGGTATCGGTTCCCCTAAAGCATTCTGGAATTTCTTATACGATGAGGGGGTATCGGTTCCCCCCCTGGGGGTATCGATTCCCCTCTTGCATTCTGGAAATTCATTTCGTTGAAGGGGTATCGGTTCCCCTTGAATGGGTACCGATTCCCCTAACCCAGAAATCCTATTTTGAGCCCGGAAATCATCTAATTTCAGCTCAAACATACTTATTTCAATCCCTTTAACACTCTTAGCTCTCATACACTTACTTAAACTAATTATTAACCATTCAATACCTCTAAAACTAAGAAAACTCCTCATCCATATAGAATTGAAGAATCTTACTCCAATTTCAACTTGTTCTAATTTCAATTCTATTACTTCATACTTCTTAATTAGCTTATTGATAAGTCAAAAATCTGATTCAAACATCAACAACTCACTCCTATCAAGATTTCATCTAAAAACTCATTTTCCAAATCCTTCTCTAAATCACTTATCTTGTTGCTTTAATGTCATATAAGCTTTCCTTTAGCTTATATAACATCCAAGCTTCCATTTCCAATCATAAAACATCAAAGAAACTACCAAGTTCAGATTCTTACCTTAATTGCAAGCCCCACGTTGAGAGAAGGAAGAGAAGAAAATGAGAAAGAAGGAAGAAGAAATGGGAGTTTCTGGAACCTAAAATAACACGTGGGTCTCATATACCCCATAACATTTTATTTTAATTAAAAAAATTCCTTGCAAATGACCATTTGGTCCCCACCTTAATTTCATATTTACCAACCTTACTTTTTAAACTATATAATTATTCTACTTTAATCACCAAATGTTGAAACTTTGCAAATTCATCACTAACCCGACATGGAGGATGTTACAAATCTCTCCCCCTTAAGAAAATTCGTCCTCGAATTTTCATTGCATGAACAGATGAGGGTATTGATGCCGCATATCCTCTTCACGCTCCCACGTTGCTTCTTCTACTCTGTGATTTCTCCACAACACTTTGACCAAAGGAATGGTCTTGTTCCTCAATTGCTTAACTTCATGTGCTAAAATTTGAATCGGTTCTTCCTCATAAGTCAAGTCAGGACGAACCTCAATCTCTTCTAGTGTCACGATATGAGAAGGGTCAGATCTATATCTTCGAAGCATCGAAACGTGAAAAACATCATGTATCTTTTCCATCTCAGGTGGTAAAGCTAGCTGATATGCTACCGGTCCTACTCTCTTTACAATCTCATATGGTCCAATAAACCGAGGACTCAATTTTCCTTTCCGACCAAATCTCAACACCTTCTTCCATGGAGACACTTTTAAAAACACTTTATCTCCAACTTGAAATTCAATTTCTTTCCTTTTAAGATCCGAATAGGACTTTTGCCGATCAGAGGCCACTTTGAGGTTATGCTGAATTTCTCGAACTTTCTGTTCTACATCTTGAATTAAATCCGGACCAAGAACACTTCGGTCTTTGAGTTCATACCAATTTAATGGAGTACGACATTTTCTTCCATATAATGCTTCATAGGGGGCCATCTTTATACTAGACTGATAACTATTGTTGTAAGCGAACTCTGCCAGCGGTAAATACTTTTCCCATGATCCTTTAAATTCCATTACGCACGCTCTCAACATATCTTCCAATATCTGAATAGTTCTCTCTGATTGCCCATCAGTCTGAGGATGAAAAGCCGTACTAAAGTTTAAACGAGTCCCCAACGCTCCATGCAAAGATTTCCAGAATCTAGAAGTGAATCGAGGGTCCCGATCAGAGACTATGGAAACAGGTACTCCATGCAATCTAATAACTTCTCTAATATACAGCTCTGCATACTTTTCCATAGAGAAATCCGTTCTAACCGGGAGAAAATGCGCTGACTTAGTTAATCGATCAACAATTACCCAGATTGATTCTCTTTTGTTCGGAGTCAAGGGTAACCCCGAAACAAAATCCATCGTAACATTTTCCCACTTCCATTGAGGAATGAAAAGCGGTTGCAATAATCCTGATGGAACTTGATGCTCGGCTTTGACTTGTTGACATATCAAACATTTAGACACAAATTCTGTGATGCTTCGCTTCATCCCTGACCACCAAAATCGATCCTTTAAATCCATATACATCTTGGTTCCACCCGGGTGCATCGTTAACGGACTGCAATGAGCTTCTGCTAATATCTCCTTCTTCAAGTCGTCATTGTCGGGTATTACAATTCTTCCTTTACAATATAGATTTCCATCTGACTTAATCTCAAAGTCTTTAATCTCTTTGTTCTTTACTTGCTCAATTCTTTTCAAACACATTTCATCTTTACCTTGCAATTCTCCTATTCGTTCCAACCATGCTGGTTTAAGGGTTAATTCCGCACAAAGACCACCGTCTCCCGTTAAAGATAATCTTGCATCCATAGCTCGTAAAGCTGCAAACGTCTTTCTACTCAGAGCATCTGCTACCACATTAGCCTTTCCGGGATGATAGTCAATTATCACATCATAATCCTTTAAGAACTCTACCCATCTACGTTGCCTCAAATTCAATTCTTTTTGAGTCATCAGGTACTTCAGGCTCTTATGATCCGTATATAAGTAACAACGTTCCCCATAAAGATAATGACGCCAAATCCTAAGAGCGAATACTACAGCAGCCATTTCTAAATCATGAGTGGGGTAATTCCTTTCATGTGGTTTCAACTGTCTCGATGCGTACGCTACCACTTTCCCTTCTTGCATTAATACACACCCCAACCCGTTATGGGATGCGTCACTGTATACTACAAAATTCTTGCCAGATTCCGGTTGAACCAATATCGGAGTTTCCGTCAGAATTCTCTTTAAAGTTTCGAAGCTTTCTTGACATTCAGAAGTCCAAACAAATGGTACGTTCTTTCTCATTAGCTTTGTTAGAGGCAGCACAATCATCGAAAAATTCTTAACGAATCTTCGATAGTAACCGGCAAGTCCCAGAAAACTCCGAACTTCAGACACATTCATAGGAACTTCCCAATCCATTATAGCTTTAACTTTCTGAGGGTCTACTCTAATCCCAACTGCCGAGATCACATGCCCCAGGAAAATTACTTCCTTTAACCAGAACTCACATTTAGACAATTTGGCATACAACTTTTTATCTCTTAAAATTTGCAAGACGATCCTCAAATGTGTGCAATGCTCTTCATGGGATTTCGAGTACACCAGTATGTCATCAATAAAGACAACGACAAACTGGTCCAAATAGGGCTGAAAAATCCTGTTCATGAGATCCATGAAAGCAGCAGGTGCATTCGTTACCCCGAATGGCATTACTATGAATTCATAATGACCATATCTCGTTCGGAAAGCTGTCTTCGGAATATCTTTCTCTTGGATCTTCAATTGATGATAACCCGAACGTAGATCGATCTTTGAAAATACCGAAGCTCCTTTTAGTTGATCAAACAAGTCCTCAATGCGCGGAAGGGGATACTTGTTCTTGAGGGTCACCTTATTGAGCTGTCGATAGTCAATGCAAAGACGCATTGATCCATCCTTCTTTTTAACAAATAACACCGGAGCTCCCCAAGACGATACACTTGGTCGGATAAATCCCTTCTCTAGCAACTCTTGTAATTGATTCTTTAACTCTTGCAATTCTTTCGGAGCCATTCGATAAGGTGCCATTGCAATCGGAGCTGTTCCCGGCATTATTTCTATTTGGAATTCTACCTCTCTATCCAGAGGTAATCCTGGCAATTCAGCAGGAAAAACATCAGGGAACTCTCGAACTATTGGAATTTCCTCTAACTTTTTCTCTTGGGCTCTTGAATCAATCACATTTGCCAGAAAACCCTGACATCCTTGTAGCAATAATTTCTTGGCAGACATCACTGATATTACATTTTCTAAAGGATTAAACTTTTCACTGCTCACACTTATCTCTGTTCCGTCTGGACTTTTCAGAGTTACCTTTTTCAATCTGCAACTAACATCTCCATAATACCGGAACAACCAATCCATTCCCAGAATCACTTCAAACTCGTCAAAGGGTAATTCCATCAGATTAGCAGGGAATTCAATTCCCTGAATCTTTATGGGACACCCCTTACAAACTTTATTCACCCGGGCACTCTGGCCTAATGGAGTTGTTACTATAATCTCATTACTCGTAGCTTCTAAGGGAATCCCCAACTCCTTTACTAACTTACTTGTAATATAAGAATAATTAGAACCCGGATCAATCAGTACCAATACTAATTTATCATACAACTGAAAAGTACCTGCTATAATATCAGGGTCATCACGGTCTTCACTTGTCTTTAGGTTGTATACTCGAGCAGTGGATCGAACTTCAGGTTGAGCAGAGAATTCAGACGGGTTCCTTCCTCTGCCTCTTCCTCGTCCCCTTTGTGAAAAAGAACCAGCTCTTCCAGATGGTGCCGGCTCACCAATAATCAATGGACAATCACGGACAAAATGTCCGGCCTCTCCACATCGAAAACAAGTCCCAGCTACCATACGACAAGTTCCATAATGGTTTTTCCCACACTGCTGACACTGTCTCCCTTGACCCGGAGTAGATCTCCCAACACCAGATTCCACTGACTGCGTCTGTCTAGGTCTTGCCTGACTTGCTCCCCTAGCAGACGATGCAACTGATTCTGATCTAGCTTGTGATCGAAATCCCGAGTCTCTTCCCCTTTTTGTTGGTGTTGAACCAGAATAAGTAGTCGTCCTCTTTGATGTCTGAACTCTCGAGTCCCCAAATCTTTCATTCTGAGCCCTTTCAAGAGCTTTTGCACGATTGATCACCTCCTGGAACGAGGACAGGTTTAATACTATCAACATTTCTTTAAGTCTAGGGCGCAAGCCCTCCACGAACCACTCGCAAGCATCTTTTTCAGTAGGCACAAGCTCAGCTGCAAACCTGCTCAGCTTATTAAACTCACATTCGTACTCATACACAGAGCGGCTCATCTGCTTCAAACTCATAAATTCCTGCTTCATTTGGCGGATAAACTGATCTCCAATATACTTGCTTTTAAATTCATCTAAAAATAAAGACCAAGTCAACTGGTCGGTTGACATCCTCATGGTGACATTCGTCCACCATATCCTCGCCTGACCCCTCAATAAAGAAACAGCTCCATCTAATTTCTCCACTTCGGAACAGTGGAGACCATCTAACATGATTTTCAAATCATTCAACCAAAGATCCGCTGACACCGGACCTTCCTCAGCTTCTCCCTTAAACTCGGGAGCTCCTAAACTTCTCAATTCTTTTGCTACATTAATTCTGGGAGTTAGTGGAGCAGGAGGTTGAAGACGCGTCAGAATAGCGTCTAACGTTCTGAAGAACGTATCTTGATCTTGTACAGGCACTCCTTGAGATGCCTGTTCTTCACCTTGCCTGGCCAGGGCAGGTGAATTACTGCTTTCAGCATGCCTATCTTCTCCCGCTTCACTTCGGGAGCTATTATGTCCGGACATCTAATAAGAATAAATACATTATCCTATTAGCAAAACAGCATACTCATACTATACCAGATCAGAAGTTCTCACTATTAGTTGGCATGTATTCCATTTAAAGACTCCATAGACTCTGGTTTATGCCTAGAATCGGCTAAACCATAGCTCTGATACCATTAAATATAACACCCCCAACCCATACCCGACCCGGATATGAGTCAGAGATACTACATTGACTTTAAAACACAACTCTTAATAAATAATAGTAAAATATTTGAACTTGTATTAAGAAAATACAATAATATACATACTGTAATATGAGTTTACAAAAAAATATTCAGAGCATACACAACTTAACCCTTTAATTACATGCCAACTGCTATTTACATCACAAAATGACCTACTGATTAAGTTGCTTCTGATCTGATGGTTGCAGGAGTAATAATGTCAAGCTGCTTCACCTGTCTCTTCTAATTTCCCGGATCCTACGTGTGAAACACTCACACGCTAAGTCATCGACTTAGTGAGGCAATAATAATAAGGCAATGTAATGTAATGAAAATGTCAGGATCATATGATATGAGATGCACACATGTACTTAATCAATATAGTATACTTCATCAATATCCATACCTGTAAGCGTATGACTGTAACATTCATTATTCTGTATTAATAAGTTTATTGGCCCATGATAGCATATTGAGAACCTAAGGTATTTGAGTAATGTGAGGTTGTGCACTATGCTGTCACCACAGCTCGTATAAATGCACCGAAGTGCCCGTAGAATTGCACCGAAGTGCCCGTAGAATTGCACCGAAGTGCCCGTAGAATTATGTCCATAAGGACCACGTAGAATTCCTTAAGAATCATATACATATACTATGGATCAAGTATGTGTCTTTCAAGACTTCACACAGGTTCCAAAGGATATATATGTGTCCTAAAGAACCGAGTATACCCTCTACCCTTGGCATGCCAACTATACCTATAGTTCTCATCTACATAACATGGGCTTATACATTTCCCGTAGTTCATATCACGTAGACATAGTATTTCCATAACTTTAACACATAGGCATATCATTTACATACCTTTATCACATAGTGCATATAACTTTTTCTGCATATTCATGTCATGTAATACGTATAATATGAATTCATGTCATGTAATACATTTAATACAAATTCATGTCATGTATCATAATATGGAATGTAATCATATGTCAAAATATGGAATCTAGACTTATCACAAGTCTAGAACTGAACATACTACTATATTCATGTTATGCATATGCACTCACCTATACTTCTTTGCCTTTTCCTTGATCGATCCTACTTGTAGATTGTTCCCGAACTCGAGTAGGCTCGGTATCTACATAAACATAATTTTCAAGATGATCATCAGATGTCTATGTCTTGAAATTAAGCTTTAATAGCTTACTAATTAAAAGAATCTATAGCTTAGTCTTGCTTTATTTTCTTTCTTCTTCTTTTTCTCATGGGGGAATCGGTTCCCCCCCCTGGGGTATCGGTTCCCCTAAAGCATTCTGGAATTTCTTATACGATGAGGGGGTATCGGTTCCCCCCCTGGGGGTATCGATTCCCCTCTTGCATTCTGGAAATTCATTTCGTTGAAGGGGTATCGGTTCCCCTTGAATGGGTACCGATTCCCCTAACCCAGAAATCCTATTTTGAGCCCGGAAATCATCTAATTTCAGCTCAAACATACTTATTTCAATCCCTTTAACACTCTTAGCTCTCATACACTTACTTAAACTAATTATTAACCATTCAATACCTCTAAAACTAAGAAAACTCCTCATCCATATAGAATTGAAGAATCTTACTCCAATTTCAACTTGTTCTAATTTCAATTCTATTACTTCATACTTCTTAATTAGCTTATTGATAAGTCAAAAATCTGATTCAAACATCAACAACTCACTCCTATCAAGATTTCATCTAAAAACTCATTTTCCAAATCCTTCTCTAAATCACTTATCTTGTTGCTTTAATGTCATATAAGCTTTCCTTTAGCTTATATAACATCCAAGCTTCCATTTCCAATCATAAAACATCAAAGAAACTACCAAGTTCAGATTCTTACCTTAATTGCAAGCCCCACGTTGAGAGAAGGAAGAGAAGAAAATGAGAAAGAAGGAAGAAGAAATGGGAGTTTCTGGAACCTAAAATAACACGTGGGTCTCATATACCCCATAACATTTTATTTTAATTAAAAAAATTCCTTGCAAATGACCATTTGGTCCCCACCTTAATTTCATATTTACCAACCTTACTTTTTAAACTATATAATTATTCTACTTTAATCACCAAATGTTGAAACTTTGCAAATTCATCACTAACCCGACATAGAGGATGTTATAGATACCCACGAACAGTTTAGGATAAATAATCCAAGGATTAAGGGATCATACTCGAGGTACCCCATATACTTTGAATAATAGCAAATAAGACTCCAAGTGAGAACAGTAAATAATATCATAACAGTAGACACAATAATAGCTAGGATTAAAAAAACGAGTCTTTTTTGACACTCGAGAAACAGTCAGGATACCTGAGTCGCAGAACACACCAGTCAGTGGATATCAAAGTCAGTGCCAAGGCACTTCATCAGCCAAATGGGTACAGATGCCCTAAGACTCGATGACGTAAGTTGACGGGTATATGTTTCCGATGCAGATTCCGAATCTCACCCTGGTTTACTCGAGGGTATATTGGCAGGCTAAAGGGGTGTGTGAGCTCCGAGATACAGAACCTCCAGCCGCACCATGATGCCAACCACAACTTAGTAGTTTAGTAGTTGTATGTTTTAGACCTGTGCCATTAGCCAATTAATTTCATGAATGCATATAGTATAATATAGTTATTAGTGAGGCATTGAGCTTGTAAGCTCAGCGTTCAAAATGTGTTTTCGTGCGTAGGTTCTTATGTGATCGTTCGTGGGGAGTTATCATCACAAACATTCTAGTGCGACATATCATATTTCTTAGAGACCTTCAAAGTACGTCTTGATTCATTTTTAGAGGGCATATACTATTATGGACCCTTATGTGTATTACTTCGTAACTTGGATTTGTACTCCGTATTATATTATTTTGTCTATACTTGGGGAGCTCCCTATATTTTGTAATCTCGGATTATCAATATGTTTTATCTTACTTATTTTTGGATGGATTTATAAGTGGTTTTAATTCTATTTTAAAGAAGAAAAAAATTGGTTACTATTTCGATAGTGTTGGGACTGTCGGCACACCCCATGGCGCAGCGGAAACAAAGTCGATGGATGGTCTCACCAGCGATCCAAGTACAAAAAACTTGGATTTGGGAGGAAAAGATACGAAATCCACATTGGGTTCCTGGAAAATCAATAAATTGTCTATGCAGTCACAAACAACTCGAATCCATAGCCTCCACAAAATTGTCTCGGCCTCTACGCAGTTCACCCGGTTGTGAGTTATTTCTCCTTTTTCCCAAAACTGTTTTGAGGAAAAAATCCAAGAGATAAGAACGGATGCTAAACCATTACAATCATTTTATATGATAAAAAAACCCTAACTCTTAGGTTTATTCCGTATTAAATGTTTATTTCAAATTTTATATTTATTAAAAGAAATGTAATCATAATTATATTTCTTTAATATCCATATATATATATATATATTCGGGATTAATAAAGTTACATATATTTCAAATATATATTAACTTTAATTATATACATTTACATTAATGTATAACTAAATTGTACAATTTCAATTTATTTAACTTCTGCTCATTTCAACCATGGAGTGTGACCCTGTATGTTTCTGTAACATTAGTAGTAATTATTAGAACCATTCTAATATTACAAACAATGAGTGACATCTAGCAGTATATCATTGTTACCTAAGTTTCAAGAAGTCATGATTCGACATAACATATTTGTGACTAACTATTTTATGCATTATATCATTTTTGTCCTTTATATCTAGAATGGTGCAGCTCCTCCCCAGCTGAAATGAGATGTCTAGCTAGCTCAAAAGTTCAGCTCAAGTCAGCTATGAGCTCGGAGTGTAGCTGACAACTTTGTCTCAAAATGATCTTGAGTTGTCCCGGAGTTGTCCCGGAGTTGTCCTAGTCATGTTGTCATATCTCTTTGACTCCAATGCTAGCTTAAGTTAGCTCCCATCATGTGGTCGCCTATGTACCTTCAAAAGAAAACATAATATAAACTAAGTATTTTAAGTAAATAACTTATAATATAAAGATGTGGTGCATAGATATAATAACTTCATACATCACATAATAATGAATGAAATGTTATCATCATAGCTATATGTAAACTATTATCATAATCGTTGTATAATAGCTTCAACAAGTGCTATTGTTAATGAGCTTATTCGAATAGTGCTCATGTCACTTGAGATTCTTGTTTGGCGGTCTTTCTTCTGAACCTGAAGCAGTGGGGACAACTATTGATCTTTCAAAATTGTTTCTACGCGTGTTAGTGTCATGAATATCCATGCACTATGTGCATGTTGTTTGTTTTCTTTAGAGCAGCCAACACAAAATCAAACTCCAACCACGAAGTAAAGTCTGTTGGTGACTCGTCCTTATCCATACGCGAGAAATTACGGGCCCTTGAACTTTTCCATTCCTCCACACACTCTTTCACCAGCTCATGTAGATCATTGTCTTGTTTTCAAAATTTTAGGACTCGTACGTGAGAGCAATCGTGGCCATCTTAGACACTGAAATAGTGGAAGCCAACGGCGACAGCCTCCTGGCCTTGGCGGTGAAATGACGGACGAATAGCGAAAGCATCTTCCATGTCTCTTCATCCTCCGCAAACCGAAGCGACGCCAAATTTAGGATATCTTGAACCGATCACAAGTAATGACAGTGAAGGGCTCGAGTTAATTTTTTTACTATTGTTCCTTTCGTTTTCGATATGAACTTACTATTTGATTTTTCCCCTTCATCTGAACCGGATTCATCTTCTGTGTTTTCACGGTCTAGAGAAAAGGAGGCAGCGTAAACCTGAAGCTTTTATCGTTTACCGACGTTCTCAGTCTTCAATGGAGTCACGTCCATGAATTTTAGTCGTCTGATCTCCATCCTATGTCTCCTAGTTGCACATGAACTTGACTCCCTCTAGGTGCTAATGCTTCACCTTCGTTCATCACTCTGAAACAGATATCTGCCGTCAACCACCAAAGCACCCCGAATGGCGATGATTCATTTGGTGATCTGTGGATATTAAGCTTATTAATAGCTAGTAGCATTTGTTGAAGAATTAGGAGATTCGTTTCTAATAATCTCCGCCGCCTCGCTCTGGTGATAAACTTCAAAGCAGTGCAGATATTTTTCTCAGTTTAGGAGCTGCTAAGGTGGGGAGAGAAGGAATATGGTGGCGGTGGTTATTTGAAAAAAAAATAGAAACTAAAAATTTTCAGGATAAATCATATATAAAATTATTGTGCGAAAATGTGTTTGATGTTTTAACAATAATTTAAGGATAAAATTAAATATTAAACTTTTTTTCTAATATTGTCACATTATCAATTTAACGGAGATGACAATAGAATGGTCATTTTGTTATAAAAAGATAATATTAGTAATCAACTTGTAATTTTTGAAAGTTTAATTAAGAAAATAAAAGCATACCTAAACTTTAGTGACTATTCATATAGTTTACTCATTTCTTTACCGTGCACAGTGGAACTAATCTCTATCCTAGGAATAGAATTCCTCTTCCCCCATATAATGCTCCTTTTGGTGCCCCACCATAAGTAGGGGTGTACAAAAAATCCGAATATCCGAATATCCGAAAAAAATATCCGAAACCGGTTTTGGGAAAAACCGGTTTTTTTTTAACCGGATCGGATTTTTTTAAACCGGTTATTTTAACCGGTTTGGAGAAAAAAACCTAGACCGGTTTTTTTACCGGATAAAAAACCGGTTTGAAAAAAACCGGTTAAAAAACCGGTTTTTATCCGAAAAAAAAAACCGGTCTGGGTTTAAAAAACTAGCCGTTAATATAGCCGTTTGTGACCGTTTTTGACCGTTTTTTCTTTAAAAAATTACCATTTTACCACCCTAAACATGTATAAATAGGTTGGGGATGTATTTGGTTGATTACAAATTTCTCAAATCTTATTACACAACACTTAAACATCTCTCAAATCTTAGTTTTGTAATTTTTTATTCATCATGAGTAACACTGCTGAATCTTCCGT
Organism: Hibiscus syriacus; assembly: GCF_006381635.1. NCBI lineage: Eukaryota > Viridiplantae > Streptophyta > Magnoliopsida > Malvales > Malvaceae > Hibiscus > Hibiscus syriacus. The sequence goes on from NW_024063513.1 coordinate 1,747,214, forward strand.
CGGGGGAAACCTTGAAGTCGTGAGAGTGATCGAACACACTCGAAACAAAGATATTTGGGATCACTACGATTTATGTGAGATGTCAAATGGCTCGAGGAGGGCGCGTTGTAAACTTTGTCTAAAGTTTCTTGCATCGGAAGGAAACACAACGTTGAAGAACCATTTGACAAAATCATGCAAGGCACTTCGCTCAAGATCGGATCCTAGTCAATCGAATCTTACACCGCAAGGTGGTGTTTTTGTTTACGACAACGAAAAATTACGAGAAGCGTTTACAAAGTTCGTGATTACAAAAGCATTGCCGTTCGACCACTTTGATGATGAAGATTTCACGACAACAATTCAACAACTAATGCAACCACGTTATACTCAAGTAAGTCGTACTACCCTTAGAAGAGATGCTATAAAATGTGGCGTACGGCGAGGGAAAAAATGATTTTAGGATTCCAAGAACACCGTTATGGTGTGTCGCTTACATGTGACGTTTGGAGTTCCCCTCATAATACCGGAAATTCTTTTTTAGCCGTTACGTCACATTGGTTAGATCAAGATAATTGGCAAATGATGAAAAGAACAATCGCGTTTGAATTATTCGGTGAGCCGCATACCGGTGCTAATTTATTTACACTTTTAAAACGGGTAATTTGTCTTTATAAATTAGAAAATAAAGTTTTTTCTATATCTTTTGATAATGCATCGAATAATACAAACGCGATTCCAAGATTGAAAATATTACTTTCACCGATTTTAGACGGTGCGTTTTTTCATACCCGTTGCGTTGCACACATAATTAATTTATCCGTGCAAGCCGGTTTGGAGGTTATTGAGCCAATTAGATTAGAATTTAAAACAATGATAAAATCGATTCTTTGTAACAACAACAAAAGACTAAATGATTATAAACGATTTTGTAAGTCTGTTAATAAAAAAGCTTTGGGTCCTAATTTGGATTGTCCAACTCGTTGGAACTCAACTTGGATGATGATGCATACTGCCTTAAGGCAAAGGGAAACATTACAAACATTTCACGATCGGCTTTTCGAGAGGGGTCATGTCCCAGACATTTATCCGGATTCGAGTTGGGAAACTATAGCCAAAATAACCGATTTGCTTGAGGTTTTTAAAAATGCAACAACTTTTTTATCCGGTGTTTATTACCCTACTAGCCCGTTGGTTCTTAATCAAATATTTTGTTGGCTACCCGACTAAATGACTTTGAATTTGAAACCGAAGTTTTTCAAGAAATTGGCTTTGCAATGAAGGAAAAACTTTTAAAATATTTTAAGGAGATTCCCCCCATTTTTACTTGTGCCGCCGCTTTAAACCCAACGTTAAATGTTGGTGGGGTTGAAACACTAATTGAACAAATTGCGTTTGCTTTTAATCTAACCGATGATGAACCCAACTTTGTCCAAAACCAAATAAATTATTTTAACAAATGTTTTCGAGACATGTTTGCAATTTATTTAAATAAATACGGATCAAGTAGTGTAATACACGATCAAATGAGAATGAATGCGGAATCATCTAGTAGACGTCCAAGTAACATAAATTTGAATCTTTTTAACACTCTTGTAAATTCCCAATCCAAACGATCACGTACTACCACCCCAAGTAGCGAGTTGGGAAATTATATGTCATGCGATTTTCTATCAAAAATGACATTTGAAGAGTTTGAAAGTTTGGATATTTTGGCTTGGTGGAAAGAAAAGGAAGCACAATTTCCGATTCTAGCCGCCATGGCCCGTGATTTACTAACCGTCCAAGCTTCTACGGTAGCTTCGGAATCCGCTTTTTCTGTTAGTGGCAGGGTTATATCGCAACGGAGATCAAGACTAAGTCCCGAGTCGGTGGAAGTATGCATTTGTTTAAAGGATTATTTGGATGGAGCGGCTCGTAAGCAACATATCACCACCCTAGAAGATGCAATTGATGCCGATTTGGAAGCAAACTTACACATTGAAGAAGTCGAACTTGGAATATCCCCTCCAAACGAAGAAGGCGAAGATGATGAAGAAGAGATGGCAATGTAGTTTATTTTATAACTTTATTTCAATTATCGTAAACTTTGTTTCAATTATCGAACTTGAAGTTTTTAAGTATTTGAATTTATCGAACTTGGAAGTTTTTAAGTATTTGAATTTATCAAACTTGGAAGTATTTAAGTATTTCAATTATGTTGAGTTAATTAAGTATTTCAATTAAGTATTTGAATTTATCGAACTTGAGGTTTGATGCTTTCTCTTTGATTCTCTCTTGATTTTAGTTGCTTGATGTTTCTTGTCTTTGATCAATGACTTCTAAGCTTGCTTAAATACACCTTGAATCACTTCTGAACGTTAGTGATAATTAATGAAGATAATATAGCCGTTTAAGTGTGAAAACATTTAATAAAAATGCTTAGAGCGTGGGGGAATCGGTACCCTCTCATAGGGAATCGGTTCCCTAAGTGTAAAATTCAAATATTTCGACCGTTGAATAGGGGGGAATCGGTACCCCTATGGGGGAATCGGTTCCCTCCGAGCATTCTGGAAATCTCGGAGCCAAACCATTCAGTGAGGAATCGGTACCCCCTTGGGGGGAATCGGTTCCCTATGAGCAATCTGGAATATTAAAATCGGTTTTTTTATAACCGGTTTTTTAAAAAAACCGGTTTTTTTAAAACCGAAACCGGTTACACCGGTTAAGATATCCGGCCCTCCAAACCGGTTAGAAACCGAACCGGTTATTTTATAAACCGGTTTTTTTTCTATGGGAAAAAACCGGATCGGATAAAAACCGATCCGGATCGGATTGAAATCCGAATTATGTGCAACCCGTCCACAAGTATATTGATACCTGGCTTAACCTATTAAACTCCGTTATATATTTCTACTGTTAATTAACCTACCGTTAACTAAAAAAATGGAAATAAAATCAATTTCAAACACAACAACTCTGGATCTCGACTATTTATAGCAGATAAATTAGGAAAATCTCAAAGCTCACATTTACATACATCGATTTCAAGTATCACTCCGACCTCATCTGTCTTTTTTTTTTAGTCTCTGATAGCAAGTAGCAAACTCCTGGTCAGTTAGCCAAAATCAAATTGCGATAGGTAGTAAATTCAGTTAAATAACAGCCATAGGAAGATGTTATTAAGCCCCAAAGAAGAGGATCGGCCGAAAACCCAAAGATTGAGAGGGAATCACGATTTGTATTTGGATATGGAAGATGTTGATTAAAGATTTACAGAAAAGATTTTATTTTATTTTTTTTGTAGTGAACAGTTGGTTAATTAACGATAGAAATATGTTAAGGGATTTGATACATTAAACCAGGTGTCAATATACTAGTGGTGGGGCACCAAAAGGGGCATTATATGGAGGCAGAGGAATTCTATTCCTATCCTAGAGGTTATGATGGTGAAACTCGAAAACACATTTGACATTTTTTTACTCAAATATGTATATCAGATACAAATATTAAATACAAATAAATTACTTGAATAGACATAATTACCGAAAGAAAAAACGGTACCGCATTAACAAGTGAACGGCAAGGACCATCCTTCTCTACTGAAGCATTTTTCCCAGAAAAAAAAAACCTTAAAGATATACTAAAACCTCCAAAATAAGAAAAATATAGTCCAACAACCATTGCATAAATTATAATTGATGATTTTACACTCAAATTAGCAATACATGATGATTTCAACAAGATGGATTTTCTGTTTCAATCATGCCTTTAATTTATGTACTCATCAAATCACGACTGGGGAAGGGACCCAAGAAAGGCGGAAATAAAGAAATGAGATAAAAAAGAAGGAAAATAAGATATCTGGAGTGATCCTGATTTTAAAGAAAGAAGAAAAAAATGAAATTTTTCTATGGGTTTTCTATTTTTCTTTTGGTTCTTTTCATTAGATATATAAATGCTTTTGATCTTAAAGGATTGAGTAAGCACGGATGACCTCGACTACCGGTGCCCGACACATTGGGCATTTTCCTTCACCATGGACCAGCTCATTAGCACATTTTGAGCATGTGCACATGTGCCCACATCTGTAACGATATGACACAGGAATGAGGAAAACAAAAAATTAACGGCCTAACTTGAGTGAGGATCAATTTTGAAGATTTACCTGTACAGTAAGGAATCAATATTGCCTTCGCAGCATATACAACAAATTCCTTTCCTGACATTGTCCCAGTTAGACACATCCTTGGGCAAGTTGTCATTGATCATCCCTGTAACAGAACATCACGATAACAAACAAGACTTGAACAAATCCAGCATAAGAAAATTTCAGCTTTCATTAGAACAAGAAAATTATATTTCGTTACTAAGAAAAATATGCAGTTCAATTTCTTAAATGATAAATGTGAATTACACAGGTGGTGTCTCCTTAGGAATATGCACTTTCCCGCATTAACCCCCAAGGAAATACAACCAGGTGAACTGATACGGAAGGAAAAGAAAACCTTGTGAACCAGCTGAACGGTTAAGGGCAGCAGAAACTTCTTGTCTTATTGATCGCTGTAACTCGAGTTGCATATCCATGCAGGCCTCCAGCATCCTCTGCATATTATTCATCCTTTGCTGCAGCCTGGCCATGTCTATCCTCAAATCATTAACGATCTCCCACTCCTGCACCAAATTAGCAGCACAATTAAAATGGAGACCAAGTGAAGTGTAGTCAAACAGATTCAACCACTTAGATTATCCCCGCTCCCTCAATTATTAGTGAGATACTATATGCTGCCATGTAATTAACTGCTGATAAAGATCATTAAATAATCCCCACTCCCCCAAATTTTAGCGGGATGGTATATACTTGCATGTAGTTATCCTATTCAAAGATAGAAGGAAAAATTTTCCACTTTAGCTATCCAAAAGTAAAAGGTACATTGTAGTTCAGCTTTCCCGCATAGTGTGTGTAACTGAATCCACCGATTCTGCTAACTTGGAGAAGCTTGATCTAGGTTTCACTAAGGCCATTACTTGATCATTATCTTTGACGTATCAAATAACAGCTTTATATTAAATATTGTAATAGACAAATGAACAATACTCTTCCATAAAAATAATGGATTTTGGCCAGAAGTATCTAAAACAATAAGATGATAGATTAATCAACTTTACATAAGATAATCTAGAACAGAATAAAATTGCAAATAAGAAGTGACATACAATACCGAAGCGTTGATGTGCAGCATGTGGCACCCAATCATAATGGCGTGAATCCTGGTCCCAGAGTGGTTGCATAGGTGGCATCCTGGCTGAAGGAAGAGCAAGTGGGGTAGTCTCAGCATCCCCATGGCTATCATTCTGATCCCCACTTTGCTGCTCTATATCTTGCTCAACAGAAGCAGGAGGAGATGTTCCATTTGGCTCCCAATCAACAGAAGCATGATTTTGCCTTTCCACATAAGATTGTATCAACTGATCAAGACTCTCACGGAAACCACTGCGAAGAAGATTAGAAACACTTCTCCTACAGTATTGAAAGTAACATGGGTAAGAAAAATTTAATCACAAGAGCCTACAGTAAATAAAATCCTTACCTGCTTAACAGTTCCCTCAGTTCCGTATTGTGTACATTATCATCAGGAAAATAAAATGTATCAGTTCTCCCGATGGTAACAGGTTCTAGATTGTAAGATCCCTCCAACCAATCCCTCGTAGATTCGTGGAAGCCTCCATCATGGTGCATGTCAGAGGCTTCTTCATTACCATCCATGAATTCATTATACTCGACGCTAGCTTCCTGCCAGTCAGCTTCCACAGTTAGCTGGTCCTCCTGCCATTGTTCAACTTGAGAAGCAGATTCTTGCCCATCAATCTGTGCTACTGGATTCCTTTGCAAATTTTGTAAATCATTCATTAACCCATATGTCCCATTTCTTCCACCATCTTGGGAAGAATGTTCATAAGAAGTTGATCCAGCTTCTTGTAGATTAGTACATTCTCCAGCCTCATTCGCCAAAGTTCCAAGGGACGACTCATTAGCAAGATTTCCTTGCCAGTCGCCATCCAAGATTTCTCCACTAGCATCTGTGTTCTCATTGGACTCATCACTGAAAGACCACTGCCAGTCTCTAGCAACACTCGCAGAAACTTGTTCCCGCCACTCTTCTACCCGAGCAGAGGTTTCCTGCCAATTTATATCTTCATCATCATCTAAATCAGTTCTACCATCCAGCAACCTTTGGTTATTTGTTTGCTCATTCTCGTGTTCAGGGTTTTCATTTATTCCATATGTGATTTCCAATGAGTTAGTTGGTTGGTTTTGCCCATTTCTATTAGCATTGGAATCAGCATTAGATGATGTATCAGATTGATTACTGCTCGCAGGACCAGAACCAGAATTATCCAGTCTGGAGAAAAACCCTTCCCTGAAACAAAGGCAATGGTTGCAAAATATTACAATTGAATGGTGAAAAAGGAATCGCGTAAATATAATGGATAAATGTTATGACATCATTTCAATTCAACATTGCAACTTCCACCAATAAAGCATCCAAAAAGTTTCTCAAAGTAAATACAATCAAGCTATTTCAGAAAGGTCCCAAGTTTTGACCAGCCAACCAACTGACCGCTATGAGGAAAAGAAGGAAACATTTCAAAATTAATTTGATACCACAGATAAAAACATAGGACCACAACAAGCCGATACTGCAAATTTAGACATGATCATTGAAATGCATATGCAATACCAAATAATTGCAACTTCATGTAGCTGTTTTGCTTATAACAATGTTGTGCTTGAGAAACGGAAGCCTGGTACACAAGGCTCGGTAATATGCAAGTTATGGGGAGGGGAGATGCAGGAGGCTTTGCCCTGCTCCGCAAAAAGCTGTTTTTATGAATTGAAAGTTGAAAACCTGAACTCCAAGTCACAATCAAGGAGCCACGCCAATGTGTCATATCTTAACGTATTAAGTTCATCAGGTCTTTTATCCGAAAAATCGAATAATCAACTCAAGTGTCAAGACATGTGCAAAGTACCAGCATTTACAGTCTCAACCACATCATCGCATTGATCAATACATTACCAAGAGTATTACTAGTTTCCACAACTTCAATATTACCAAGAAGTTCTTTGTCGCAAAAATCTTGATGAATTATTTGAACCAAATGGGAGGTATGCTATTTTAAGTTTTAGTGAATACTCCCAATCCAAATTGAGATCTAAATCCCTAGTTTCAAATTCATTCTTCTGAATGCAGCTTTGATTTTATGAAGATGAGGTGAATAAGCATCGGAGAGAAATTAAAGATACTGCTTTGCGGGACAAACAGAACACAATTTACAAAACAATAAAAGTTTTAATTGCTTGAAGTTCTGCTAAAATAAAGTCTATGAAAGATATTAACAGGAAGCAAAAAGAGTGGAATTGTCTCAGAATAAAAGGCTCTGCTCTTTATAAGAAATAAAGAATAAAGTACCTTAGACCAGATACAGTCTGTTTTTGTCTCAATAAACCTAATTCGCTGGCTGCAACAGAGGTAGATCTGTTACCTTCATCCATTCTGCCATTTCTCAGGAATCTACCCCTCAGCAACGACTGCATAAAAAAACAAAAGATGGAAACAAGTGAGTGGCAGTAAAAGCAATCCATGTTTGGTTAAATGCCAAAATGAAAACGGTAAGAAACTCAAAAGGTTAACAATTAGCATTAGGACGGATTAAATCACTTAATTTAAAGCTACCATCGCAAGCTAAGCACTACAGTTGCCTTCATAGTTCAAAAATCAATGACATTTATAGATGATCCATAAACACTGTTGGGATTTATGCAAGAATTTTAGCAGACAATAATTAATGTAAATATGTAATACGTAGCTTAATTGCTTTTTAGAGTTATAAACTATTATCTGCTAAGCATTTAATTTTCAGAACAAGCAGCAAGCTACCAATGGTAAGCATCAGTCAAATAGGAAGACTTAAAACGGGAAAACTATTGAGACAGATATGCTAGCATTCCCTGCATGACATATGATCTTAATTTAGCTCTTGATTCAAAATTAGTATTCTTTCTTGCATTTAATAACTAAACTGGTTAGCATGAATAGGGACTTTCTCTTTTTGGATGAATGTCGTAAATGTAATAAAGTTACTTTAAAGAGTTTTAACAGGGAAGAATAAATCAATAATTAAACATTTAGTTTGAGAAAATACTATGCTGAAAATAATGACTTTTAAGCTAGAGGAAATTGAAGGCAACTAAGAACCTCATTGCATGTACAGTGTGCTTTTATGCTAGAGAACATTCCCTATTGCCCTCAAAAAAGCGTAAGACGCATCTCCATTATGTGAATCTATAACACCGAAATTACCAAATTAGCATCTACCACAAATATGGGAGGGAGGAAGGTGTCTTTACTATCAAATTTGTAAGAACACTGACAACATGCAAACAAATAAAGACAATAGCCTCCTAAAAATGGCTACACTTTATATGCATCTACCTGAATGCGGTTGCGATGGGCAAAATTTGATACAGCTCGATGCTCCAACAAGCCCTGGAGCTCAGTTTGCCTTTCTCTTTCAGCCTTTTTAAGCATATCAAGCAGGACCTGTCGACCGCATAATTTACGAATTCCCCTTCGCACATGCTCAGTCCGGCCTTCATTCTGGTTAACCACCAATCCATCAAGAACTCGATCAATTTGACCACCAACATCAGCAGCTTGTTCCTCTCTACTATCAACACAAGCACCTCTCTGCTGACTGTTCATTTGCATCCACTCCCTTATAATTCTGACCCTCTCTTGCTCAGTTTCTCCAAGCCACTGAGCTCTTGAACTGTTGTTTCTACGGGAAACATTAGATGTATGGTCCCTCCCACCACTGTTCATCCACTCCCGAAAAATTTGCCTTACCCTTTCCCTTTCGACCTCCCCCAAATCAGACGAATGTTCACAATTAAGATTATTTGAATCCCCATTCCCATTCTGCAACCCAAATTGATCTGGCAACCATTGTCCAAACTCATTCTCACTCACACTCGCATCATCTGAAACACCACTATGTTCACTATTTCGACTATCAGAAAGATCAGTCACTGAGAGGTCATCACTCCTTGGTTGAAGCATTCTTTCACTAGCCCTCTCTTGAGTCACCACATGCTCATCTTCAAGCTCCCGCCACATATGCAGGAGTGAGGATGCCCGGGTGCTACCATTTCCCCAAGTTCTTCGTGTTTGAGACTGACTCCCTTAGGAAGGAATTTCCAAGCACAGAAACATTGTGTATACCAGCAATAGCCATATTGCTCCAAAAACCTATATTATCAAACCCTTTCAACCCATCTGCTTCAAATGCCTGAAAAACTGAATTTGTGTAGGATAAAATGCTATGTAGCAGACAATCCCCTTTCAAACCATCAATAAATACCTAAAACTTGTTAGTTTTTTTGGTTATTTATCAGTGTTTGCATTGCCATCGCGTTCATACTATCTCCCAAAACTCTGCACCAAAAACAAAAACTCAGGGTTTTTTTTTCTAAACTTATTTTCATAAATAAATTGTAATAGTCCTAAATCTAGCCATACAATTTCCCCAATGTCATGTTTCATCAAAATGAGGAAGACAAATATGATTAAACAAAGGATCCGCTTAACCACTACCTGTAGACACCAGGATCATTTGTTTATGATTTTGGTAAAAAAAATCCATTAAACACATTACTTAGTTGGGTAAAAATTAAAGTATATCCCCTTAACAAGTGACATTAGTCACAGGTTAATATTTCCTTAAATAAATCTGGATATTATTTAAAATGACCTCAAGCAAAGACGCTGAAAAGCAGTAAGCTGAATTAATTCAATTTCATTCTGTAAATACCCTGTTTTTCAGCTAATAAAATGTATCCGAATCTCAATTTTTACAGTCTCTCACAAAAACGTTTACAATTTCTGAAAATTTTAAAAAAATACCAAAAATCATATTCAAATGAAAACAAAAGACTACTAAACATATTTTTTTTATAAATGTTCTCTTCTTTTCATCACATTTCTGAACAACCAAACAAGAGGACCTAATAAACATTAACAAAATACATATTCAAATGAAAACGAAGATCGAAACGGCTACAAATCGCAAAAAAAGGGCACTGCTAAAGAGAGAAGAATAAAAAAATGAAAACAGAGAAAAGATCGTACCGGAGAAGCTTTGAGTTCTTTGATTTTGAAGTAAATGAAACGAAACCTAAAAGAGAGAGAAACGAAGGATGAGAAGAGAGAGAACTCAGAGAGAAAAACAAGAGAGGAGAAGATGACAATTTATTATGAATAATAAATTCCATTTTTTTAATATAAAAAAGACGGTTTATTTTATGCTATTGCTTTTAAATTCTTTGCTGTTTTTTGAACTTTCACGGTCGATGAGAATCCGAATGGCGACAAAGGAAAAACCCGCCGTAACACTAACGTCTTAGAATCAATGCAAAAAAAGACGAATAGGAGGTTGACACGTGGATCGAAAACTTTTCCTTGCGAGGGTTAATCAAGAAAAGGTTCCCAAATCTTGGATTTAACGGGAAGAGTTGTACAGAAAACGACGCGGGGTTTTCCTCGTGATTTCTGAAACACTGGATTTTGCTTGGGTTTGAAATTTCAAAATAAAGGAAGCGGCGGGGCAGTTATGGAAATTTAACTAGCGAGGGAAAATGGGGGATGACCGGATTGTTGTGGCGTTAACGTCAGTTCAAAATAGAGTAGCTCTGATGGTAAAAGAGTTATTATTGTTTTTTAAGATTTTAAATTTAAATATTATAAATATATTAAATAAAAATATTAAATAATTAAAAATTATTTTTAAATAAATATTATTCTATACTCACGAAGACTTTTTTTAAGTATACCTACTAAGATTAATAAAAAAGGTCGAGTAACTTTTTTCTCTAGACAAGTAAACAAAGAACAAGGTTAAAAAACATATTAGGTACTAAATTTTCAGTAACTCGTATAAATATATAATATATTTTAAATTTGGTAAAAATTCAAGCATATCTTACAAACGATATTTCTTGAATTATTACTTAAAGAAAACATATTGTTTTTTATTATTTATATTACTACTTAAATTTTAATGAATTTATTTTAAAAATGTATAACATGATATTTTTGTTGTTATTTAATCTATTAATATGACAATATAAATAATTATATTAATTAATAGCTTTAATTCTATAAAAAAATAAATTCAAACTAAGTACTTAAATTATGCTCTTTTTTTTGTTTTAGGTACTTAAACTATTATATTCAATTATTTTAAGTCCTAATTTTTTCAGTTATAAAATTATTTTTCGACCAATTAAATGTTGACATGTCATACAAAATTAGGTACTTGTTTTGACCAAAAACATATTTTAGGGCTTATAGCAAAAAAAGAGTATAGTTTAGGGACTTATTGTGACCAAAAAATAATTAAGGTACTTAAAGTGGATACATATAATGGTTTAAGTACCTAGTTTGACAAAAAATAGTTTAAGTACCTAGAGTAACATAGTTTAACTATTTTTAAAATTTAAGCCTAAAAAAATAAACTTATACTAAAATAACTTTGAATAGGACTCCATGTTAATTAAATTATTATTTATAATAATGTTTTATATTAAAAATTATGGTTATCTTTATTTAAAGTTTTTATTTAAATCATTGAAAATAATAACTAAGTGCCTAATATGGTGAGCTTTAAAAATAGTTTTTTAGCATTTATAATTTTTTTAAACAATAGTTGTCTTATTCCACAGAAAAAGAAAGAATTATAAATTTAAAAATTCAAGTTTAGATTAAACTTCAATACAAAAAAAATTCAAATCTATTAAATATCACAATTTTAAGATAGCAAGTATGGATTTATTTAATTATATATTAAATTCAGATTAAATCATCTTTAAAATATTTAATAAACAATAATCATTGGAGGACCTCAATAGTTGAAGGAAATGTTATTATCCATTGAGGTCCCCAAGTTCAAACAATTATATTTGCAATGTGTGTATATTATCAATAATTAAAAAAATTATGAACATTTACTGTATAACATGATCACTATCCTAATCATTAAAAATAGTAAATAATTTTAAATTTTAATAGGTGTTTGCATCAAGCATTAGGTTGGGGTAATATAGCGAGATAAGGTGTTACAATTGAGCTATAAATTTCTACACGCAAGTTGGCAAAATTTGGTAAGTTAAATGAAATGGACAACTTTTGTAAAAAAAAAATTGGAAATAAAAGTTGAAAAGTTAATTCAAAATTGGGAAGTTGCCTTACCAAGTAATTATTACTAAATTTCGTACGACTATAACTCTCCAACTATGCCTATTAACCAAACCCATGTTTTTTTTAACAGTGTGATTGGTTGTGTCTACTTAAAAGTTGGTTGCATGTTAATAGTGTAAAGTCAATGTTGAGCTTAAATTTGGTTTCTTTTAAAGTGTTTACAAATCACTTGTGTTAATATTTTAATGCAAAATTTCTTCATATCATTGAAAGATGTTTGGTTCAAGCCATTTCATATTTTCATGATAATCACATATTCTTATATTTAATTCATGAAATTACAATGATTTTATATTTTTAATAATATCAAGATTTCGAAATATATAAGTCCAACGACACCTATTCTTAGACAATGTAGGAATCTCGTTAATATTTATTTTATGGAATTCTCGGCACTTTTTGTTACAATTTTGATCATTTTTATATACTCATTTATAATAATTTTATATGTTATGTATATATACATTAGAACTATTATTGTATAATATTTTAACTTAATATATTATTACAAATTAGACACAATAGTCATTTTGACTTTTAATATAAAGAATCATTTTTTTAATAGGTTAGGATGATTATAATATAATATATATTCAGAATTTTTTAAATCAATTAACAACGCAAGTACACATTGCAGACGTAACTGTTAGAATCCAAAACTTTTATAAAAAAAATTAAGATTTATTTGTTTCACTAAAATCACTTGATAAATTCAACATAAATAATCATTTTTGAATATTTAAAATATTCAAGTGTTAATATAAATACATGCATGGAAACTGGGAGGATTGTTTATGGCCAATCAGTATTCGATAAAAAAAGATCCAAGAAAAATGTTTTGACTGCAACTGTACCGGCATTTGGCGAAATCATCGGAAGCGTTGAATTATATATTAATGATTGTGAGAGGGAAGTTAATAATTAGTTCAAAACTCCACTAATTGCAAACTTAAAAAATAATAAAAATTGATTAAGTTGCCCATCACTACTTTGCGTGGTCTGCATTCACCCCCCTTCGCGGAGGTTGCTTGTCGCTCCAAAATCCCACTTCACCCATAAATTATTAAATGATTCCAACTCATCACGTTATGTTATTCGTGATTTCAACAAATAATTTTTATTTACATCATATTTTTTAAGGTGAATCTCAATCTCTTTATTACGTGTAAATAAAAGGTAGGTAATTATTTGAAAATTATTTTGAAATTTGTGACTGTCATTCACTAAGACTATAGATGACATGGTGAGTTGGGTACATGAAATAATTTCTCCACTTCACCAAAAATTAAATCTAAAAATAGTAATAGATTTAAATTTAGGATTAAAATGCAATGAAATAATCAAGAGTAAAACCTGTAGAATATTTATCATTATTTTATTTTTTTTATGTCTAAAATTTTCATTTTCTTCCAACAATATACCTGATATAACGAATTTAGAGGGACATGCAGGAATCTTGATCACCATAAAATGGTAAAAGTGTAAATAAATCTCTCATAAAGATTATAAAATTATAATTTGATAATGATGAGATTGTATTTTGAATTTTCAAGTTATAAACTAATATAGCAATCAAATTATATTTTATATAAAAAAATTCAATTACAGTTCTAAAAGAAGTATGAGTTTGCCGCGTATCCTTAAATTTATGATCATGAGCTATAATAATTCTTTAATATTATTTTATTTTATAAAAAATTGGATATTATTGAGAAGCAATATTAGCATATATAGCACATTTTTACAAACTCATTTCAATAAAAAGAATGCAATATTTCAATAAAGGGAAAAACAGGGGAAAGAAGCTACTTAGGTGGTGTTTATTTTTACTGTGTAAGGTATGTAAAGTTTTTATGTTTGTGTCACGCAGACCACGCGTAGACATTGGGCTTCGCAGACCGTTTGTTTTTTAGAAGACAGAAACTCTTGTAACGTCTGCGCGTAGTCTGCGCGGCACAAAAGTGATCTTATGTCTGTAGACGTCTTTTAACCTCTTCAAAGAGGTTTTATATTTAATTTTATATTATATTATATTATATTTGATTTTAATTTTAATATTAATTTTTTAAATAAATTAAATAATAATTTTTTAGTATTATATTATAGATATTAATTTTAATATTAATTTTTTAAATAAATTAAATATTAATTTTTTAATATTATATTATAGATATTTAATTTTATATCATATAAATTATTTTATATATTATTAAAATTTTATATTTATTTTAATTATTTTGATTTAAGTTTAAATATAATATTTTTTTGGATTTGTTATTTTTAAATTATATTTAAACTTTTTATACAAAATGTAAGTATTTAAACCACATTGCTTAATAAAAAATGAATTCATTGTTTGATAATTAAGATTTTAAAATATAAAAGATTATAAATCATGTTTTTAAAATTTTAAAATATAATCACAATTAAAAAAATAATCATAAAATAATTTGATAAATTTAAAAATATTTTCTAAAAATATCATATAATTATAAAAATTTATTATGAATATATATTTTAAAAAAATTTATATCATATAAATTAATTATGCATATTTAAAAAAATCATATAACTTAATGATCATTTATAAATTTTATTCTATAAAACTAATAATACATGTGATTATGTGAGATTTATAATAGAATTAATAAGTTGGTGTTTGTTTTTCTAAAAAAAAATTATTATTGTAGTTGTATGAATTATTTAAATTTCAGTATTGTAAAACTAAAATTATTTAAATCTCAGTATTGCAAAACTCTTTTAAGTTTAAAAAATCAATTTATTTATATTTCAGTTTATTTTAGCAGTCTGCAGACATTAAAAAACAAACAATCTTCTTATTGCAGACTGCAGACTTTTGGTCCACATCTTCTGTTGCAGATGCCTGCAGATGTGGACTGCAGACCTTTTACCTCTGCAAAAACAAACACCTCCTTAGGCATCTGATAGAGGATTTTGATGTTAACGAAAAAATATCTTAATATTTTTCATTATACCATAGATTAATTGACTGAAAAAATAAAATTTAATAAATAATTTATTAGCCATTCACGACATATTAAGCCACGAAAACTAACATTTGAAAATAAAATGATTTTTGTAATTATATAATCAATGGATTAAAATAATCGACTGAATAATGATTTAATGTGAGAGACAATGGACCAGAAGTAATGCCCCTTTTCTAAGTAAACCAAACAGATTTGACTTGTCTCTTTCCTAATGGCACGTCATGTACTTTCAAAATGCAGGCATGGACCTCGAATGACCGAAAAGATCATATGTTTTTTTGCCCATGTTCCGACCACATCAACATGATTCTAATCTTCACTCCCTTCCCAATGGTCACGTGGGAACCTCATTCCCTACATATGCAAAAATATCTATGAATATATATATATATATATATATTATTGAGGACTTTATGCCCTTAGTCCGTCCCACGTTTTCAGTTTCAATTATTGGGGATACGACACTTTCTTACAATATAATGCATTATGAGCTTTGATTTCAAATTTTTATATTTAATTTGATTCATTGAGATGAAATGAATTGCAAACAAATTTTTAACCTATATGTTTGGTGGAGTGGTCGCAAAAGGAAGCATTCTTTTTGAATGTTTAAATTGATAATTCAAATAGATGTATTCTTTTTGGTTATGAGGAAAAATGAAGGAAGGGGATTAATTAACCGTACGACCTCTTGGGAAGAGAACTCTCATACGATCTGCGTTCAGGAATGGAATCACTTCAGTTGGCAGGTAGTCAAGAATAATAACTTCCTCGTCAAGACTACAACTTATCTTCGAGAGTATATCAACGTAAAAGTTCCCCTCACGATATGTGTGACGGAAAGTGAGAGAGCGGTCACGATTTCTAAAGCTCCGTATATCAGCAATAACAGGTCCCAGAGAATGCATGGTCACACAACCAGATTCAATAAGTTTGAGAGCCACCCGAACATCAACTTCACATTCGATATCCCAAAAACCATGCTTCCACGCCAACGTGCTCATGTCAAGTTTTCATTAATATCAAGTTAAATGTTATTATAAATGCATGTACACCAACAGGGTTGGTTCAAATGGTAAGCAACTTGATATAGTTTAAATAAGATTTTAGGTTCGAGTCCTTGTGTATGTAAAAAATCCTCACTGAGAGACTCACCCACCAAAATTAGATATGCGACCTGGATCCATCCAGATTAGTGAAGGCGAAGTATTAGAACTCGAGGGAATAAAGTGTAAATGCATGTACAATCATATTAACGTTACATCAATTTCGGTAAATATGAAATATTCTTTAAAAAATATCTTTTAAGCTTATCAAAAAACAAGATATGATGCCATTATTGATTATCCAAGTCAAACAAAAACCAGAAAATTATATACATCATATAGCTGTAAAGTGGACAGTGTTAAAGGAAATAGTAAGCAAAAACTGTCCAATGCTAAACATTCTTAAAAAAGTACAACTGATTTTTCCTTGAAAAGATGGGAAAGCGATAAAGAGAAGAAAACATATAGCGGGGGGGAATAGAAAACAAGAGACAAAAAGCTAAATAAATTGCTGTAAAAATGTAGGAGTATGCATAATTGGGTATTATTAGATGGGACTGAGCTATAACTACAAGAAAGGTTTCGCTTAAATTCATTTCATTTGACGTTGAGAAACAGTGAAACAATAACAACAACGGACAAACAGATGGCAAAGAGATAAAAAGGATGAGTTTTATTAAAGAGCGTTAGGTTATCTGTCTTTCGGACTCTCCCATTATCGGCCGTGTCATGCATGCACTTTAGTTTAGCCCTAGTGTCTTGGTTTCCATAACAAGATGACATGCAGAAACGGGAGGGGTCTAGTTAGAAAGGCGCTCAAGTTTGGTTATCAGTATTGACAGCTTTAAGGGCACATGCCCTTACTTAATATCACATCTATCCAGTTTTATAATGGTAGGACACCGTTTGCCTACACATAATCAGGAAGAAAAAAAACCAGACCCCCATTCTTTATTGAGGGGCCAATACGGAAATATCCCACAAAGGCAATGCTTTTGTCAGAAAAGGAAGCATATATTTTCTTCCACTGCTGATGTTTTATTGTTTCATTTGTACGGTTACAAGTATTTTAGAAATCATGGGTTATTAGGACTGTTGTACCGACGTTTTCTATGAGTGTGTGATCATTTCATGAAGGGTTTGGGAGATTAGGTGGAGCAACACATCAAACTAAATGAAGCTTTCAATGCTATAAATCGGTGGGGGATCTGTAGGTGTAAGCTACTATTAAAGAGTGTATGTAATTGGTATGGACTGCATTTTTTTGCAAGTAAATTTTCCTCACTTGGCGTCAAAGTTAATCTTGAAAGTAATGGATTGAAATGATGTTTACTTACTACTAGCAAAGGTCAGGTTGTTTTTTATAATTAAATGAATTGTTGCTGATGTGATCATTTCTTCCTTTCACCACCTGCAACATCGCCTACTTTCATACTTTCTTTTGAGTAAATAAACAACAATACTTTTAAAAAAGCCCCAAATGAAATCATAAGTGATATGAAACCCCGTTTAAGTTTTGGGCTAAAGCAACATACTAGGCCAAGGCCTGTTTCTGCAGGTAAAAAAGAACAACAATTTTCACACCATATAATCAAAGAAGAGAATGGCATGGAAGAGATAAAATGGCAACCCCAGGACACCAGTTCAGAGTCTTCGGACATGTAAAAAAGAATTGGAAACACATGTAAAAACACTCTGAACTAAAGTTCTGTTTCACATGGTACCTTGTCAAAATGTTTGTACCGAGTTAAATGTACCGTCGCCGAGTAACATACAATCCTTAGAGTACCGTGATTGAACTTCCAGATACCAACCTTAACCTGAATCCTTGTCTTGAAGTGGACGTCTACTTGAATCTCCCTTGATGTTTTTTCAACCATGAGATCTTTAGATGTTGACGGTGACATCGCCAAGTTTAGAGCCACCAGTTTCGATTTGACTCGGCTGATATTCCTATGAGGTTGGAAGAAGGGATCGACCGTATTGAACGCAATGGTTTGGTCTTCATATATCACCGTGGACTCGATGTGGTCATAGTAGACAGAGAGTCTTTCGTTAGGGTTTTGTGCCCTAAGAACAAAATCGAATGTGGCATTGAGATGGTTGTTGGTTAGGTTAAAATTATGTACTGCACCACTTTCAAGTGTGTAACCCAACTTTTTTGGGTTAATGACAAGCCAAGTGATCAAAACAGCTAGACCAACAAGAACGACAAGAGCTATCAAGCAAGTCGCCACACATCTTACTAGGCTGAAACGTCTTCTTGGCTGCTGTTGTGTAGCCTGTGGTGGAACACGGCCTACACCTGGGTTACACGGTGGCATTGTTTTTTTTTTTTTTTTTTGCGGGACAATAGTTTGATATGGACTCTGATATCAGAGAAATGTCGAATGTTGTTTTATACAGGGTAGAGTTGGAGAATATTTTGCCTAATGAACTTAAATTTGCAGGCAGACATGAGAATGTTGAGTTGCTTTTCTGTTTTGTTCTTTAATTTCCCTTTTGCCAATTCTCTGTGAGGGGCCATAAGGTTTCTTGGATGTAACCCAAGATATCTACAAGATTCATGTTCTGTTCTTTTCTTCTGCTTCAAATGTTGTAATATTCATTGCTGCAAACCTGCAACTTCTATTTGTTGGCTTATTTCGAATCAGTTAATTATTATTTCGTAACTTTGAATAAAAAAAATTCTTTTATTCGGTTTCAAACTAACCAGAACTATGAAAATCTTTAGTCTATTTCAGTTTCTCGCGACTAATCCTTCTGGACGAATAGTCTAAAACAGATGTCTTTATATAATATGCTCAAAAAAAAGATGTCTTCATATAAAAAGGAAATTCTTGACCGAAAAGAAAAGGGAAAAAACTTAAAGAACGATGCAGATTGCTTATGTTTAGAAGCTTTTCCGACTAAGATTAGTGTAAATGCTGTTCTGAATAGATTAATTTCACTATGACTAAAATACGTCATCAAGCAAAAATTGCCATTTCAACTAAAAGTAAAGGATCATTTATCCAATGAAGAATATCTGTTAATTGTTAAAGCTTAATAGGAAATGCATAGACTCTATTTCCACTTGTTTTATATTTAAGTCGTTTTAGTTTATTTTCTTAAATATCTTAATTTCACTCATCAAAATTATTTGTTTTCTATGATGGAAGGATGAAATTCGAATATAATTCTTAATTTATGTCTTATCATTTAGACTTGATAGGAGTATTATATATATTAGTCATGGGCATTCTCATCTAAGTTACTTTATGGAAATATGCTTCATACACAAATCTTAAAACAGACATTGATGTTTACCTGCTGAGCTGGTTTACTTCCATCCCAATATGAAGTGACTTTTCAGGGGAACTTAAGCCTCATGCTTTACAACATGATTCTTGCTTCACCTCTAAGTAATTCCTAACTCATCTTCACTTCAACTTTGTTATGGAATATGGATAGAAGAGGAGGATAAATTCATTTTTGATGAAGCATGAGAACTTAACAAACACTCCATGCTATAAAAGCCAAATTGAAATCAATGATTTATGAGATGAGAAACTATATATTACTTTAATTTGTAATATAAAATTGTAGCCATGACTCCAATGTTCTTGTCCATTCCTTTCTCTAGTGATCTACGACATATCACAATCTGATTAATTTTAACTCAAAACCATGCATCGCACCTTTCATTGGATGGAGCTAATACTTGGCATCTTTCCTTTCCAAATCCAAGCAAAGTGTTTTGAGGTAAGCAGCTGAAAACCACGTTCCACACGCGCCTGACACGTCCACCCGGTCCTTCTTATAAGCAAGATGAATTTTATCCAAGAACAGCGCGTGGCAGGGTTCCAAAGTTGAAGTATATATAGCACTATTTTATTGGTAAGGCAGGGAAAAGTTGCAAAAGAATAATGGCATGAATGGACTGAAGTTGTGGTCACCAAATGTGGGCCAATGGAGTTGGTTGCCGCATATCCCTTGGAAGATTCTGTCATTTCCTTTTTTGGGAGAATTAAAAAAACCACATTTCAAATTCTCACTTTGTTACAAATCTCAACTTCAGCTAAGTTGATTTTTACAATCAACGAGTTTGAATGTGTTAATTTACGTCTTTTATATAAAGCTGCCCTCACACGCACATATATCTTCCTAATTCGAAGCTAGAAGCCGTTGATGAGTTATTTCGAGATGGCCAGTGGTTTCACCTAGTCATGGTGCCACCCCCACTCAAAGAACTTGGCAAGCAGATCAAAAGGGTCTTTTGAGCATGGTGGGAGGTGGCAGAGTAAATATGTAAGGCGGGGGGTCTGCTATGATGGGGGGAAATGGATGGGTTTGGTTGAATTCAACTTCTTCCAGGAGCTTCCCCCCCCCCCCCCCACAACACACACACACAGGGCAACTACAATCCTTTGGCATGCACTTTTTCAGTCGAAGAAGATGACCTTTCATCTCTTTACTTTATCATGTGATTGAGAAAACTGGGTTTTTGAATTGCAGTCATTAGATTTCACTGTAGAGATGGTTTCTTCCACAGGGCAACTTCAATCCTTTGGCAGTTTCGTTTCCCCGTGTCATGTCTGTTTACATATCAAAGGGGCATAATGAAGTATCATATGCGGCATGACCTGGAGTTAGTTTCTATTTTGGTAAGCAATAATCTCTGTGTTTATGGTTTACTTTTTCCCTTTTCATATTTTCTTAGTGCATGTTGTATGAAATAAGCAATGGCTCGTTTCTCTGCATTTCTGATTTTGGTTCTGTATTGTATCAGAATACAGAAAAAGAAAACAGAAGAATATTATATTTGATCTGCTGATATTTCAGAGTCCAGATTGTTAGTGACTTTGCAGCCTCAATGTTAGGGCTTTCTTTAGCCGTCCAAAACATTTGTATGGCACAGCTCATTTTATTTAGTTTATTGTTACAACTATATAGTAGCTCCATCGTGCTATCGGGATATGGCTAAGAACTCGAAAACCCGCAACCCACGAAACAAGGAAAAAATCAGAAACACTGCACATGCATATTTAATCTAGATTGCTATATCTTGATTTGTTTCTCGTACATTTTTTTGGCTGTTTTCCTGAAGAAGACGATGTTATATTATTTATCTTGCATTACTTGGTAAGTGTGACAGATTTCAGATCCTAAGCATTTCGAGGACTCTAATTAGGTTAATATCGTCAAGCATCAGTCCTTTTTCTCAGGTTCAATAACTACCAGTACATTGAACTTTCATGCAATTTTTTCCCGGCTGCCAATCAAGTTAATTTGCTCCTTTGCTGACTGCTGCTGAGTTAATGGTTTTTCCTTTTATTCAATTGTACACATTTCACAAGTTTTCAGACAAATTTGATATGTTCACAAATTCAATTCAAAGACAGACAATAGAGAGTGGAAAAGCATACTTTTAAGCCTGTGAACTTGCTCAAAATCAGGAATATTCCGAGTGTCTTGCCACCCTTACTTTAAGTGAACACGTGTTGAATCGATTGAATTGAACACTCTTTAACTTTGATAAAAGTAAATTCTTAATTACAAGTTGGTGACTAATTTAGAGCCTAAATGACAATGACAGGAACCAATAAATGAATTTGGTTATAGGGATTAGGGTTGATAAGCATAGTATTGTTGAGACGATGATGTGGAGGGAACTTTGTCGAAGAATATAATGGGTTTATTCCATAGTATCTCCAAAAGATACTTCTCTTTAATTTACCATCATGAATTTATGACTCTATTCTGGGGTACACAACAGTTAAAAGAGTTAAAAAATAATAAAATTAAAGGCCTGAGATCTTTAGATCTTGAAAACAATAACTATAATTTTGGTGCTTTGATCCCACTATTTTTGCAGATGTCAGTTAAGATTTGATCCACGCATTTTTAAACATTGTGATTTGGTATTTTTTAAAATCATTTTGCTGCTTACGTAGTCAAATTCAAGCTTCTAATTACTCAGGTTTCCATATCTGATATAGACACTTGAGGATCGTTTTTTACACGTCACTGTTTGAGATACGATCGTATAGGCTGTCTCTTGAATCATGACATGGATGACAGGTACCATTTATTTCTTTTAAATAATGCATGGTTTCTCTCCTCTTTTCGTTCCTGGCAAAGTACTATTCACCGTGGTTTCAAGTTTCATATCGTCTCTTAACACAATAGATCAGTATGCATGTTAAAACTTCCCGTAAACTATTTACAAATCAATAGTATATTATTCATTTACAATTTTTTTAAAAGTATAATCATGATATATTCATTTGTCAAAAACATCATCAATAACGTTTTATCAAATACATATTGAATAAATATATATATTCATGGTTAACATAGGTATAACAATGATCCACTAGTGATAGTCTCGTAAGCAAAAGTGTAAATAATTGAGGCAACGACATACAAAAACGGATCACTCTAACGTTCCCGAGCACCAAGCATGGAAGAGAAAAACCTAAAGGATTTCCAAAGCGGATGAATGAAAAATTGATCTCTCCTTAACAACAATCTCATCGTACATAGATATCCGACAATTAACGGAATATCCTATACAAACGAACGAAGAAACCATACATTGAAAAAGCAACCAAAGAAGAAATCATGTAGAATCATGACTTAAAAGAAGACTAATAAAAAAAACCTGAATCGAAAATAAAAAATCTCTAATAACCATGATGCTTTTTACTTAAGAAAGGGTCAAGAGAATATATTATTATAAATATGTTAAAATATATATAATTGAAAACTGATAAAATTAGATAATAATTAACTAGAAAAGAGAAAAAAATGTCAGGCAACCGTGAAAAGCCACCACCACTACTTGGCAGTTAGAAAGTTGTGATAACCGGCAGCCAATAAAATAATTGCTACAGAGAGAAAGTTTTATTTTTTTAATTAATATGAGATAAATACAAGGTAATATATGTTGAAAGATAACTCTCAATCTTTCAACATTGAACGATCAGAACTTTGACATCTATAGTGTTGGAACCTGAGTCCTCAACGAATAAAAACAATTCTTTTACCAGATAATGGGTAATTAGTTTTATTTTAAATATAAATAATTCATATTCATTTATGTTTTTAAAAATAAACTAATTCATTAACTCATTTATTTAATTAAATTTAATAGGCTTCTATGGAAAATGGAGATAATGGGTAATTAGTTTATGTATAACGGGCTGGTTGCCCAATTTTTTTTTGGGCATAGGCTATTCACCCAATTTTATAATCCCATATTTAAATTTTTGGTACATAGGACAAAACGACAACGTTTTTTAACCATCATAATAGCTCTATCCCATGGATATGGATATCAGCTCGCAAAAGATTAAGCAATTCATTTGGTGGCTCCTCAACCCAGAGCGTCCCATCGGTTCGTATGGAAGATAGGTGTGCCATCCGATCCACGCAACGATTTCCTACCCTTCAGGTATGTCGAACTTCCTTAACCCATCATTCTTTTACCATTTTTTGACTGTCACTGATAAGAATTTCATTTATCATGTTGGTCGATTTATCTCCATGTATCGCTTCGACTGCCCATCGAGCATCTGTTTCGACTATTAAGTTTGTCGCTCCCAAGGCTTTCACAAGGTTCAATCCTTCTCTTATACCCCAAATTTTGCCCATGATGATCGTTGTTTTGTCAAGATTTACCATAAACCCGAGCACCGATTTTCCATTTTCATCTCTTTTCAGACGACATGCGGTAGCCATGCCCATGTTTGCTCTGTAAGCCCCGTCTGAGTTCAAGATCCAGTGTCCAATTGATGGTTTCCTCCATTTTACTCATTTGGGTTCACGAGTAATCATCTGTTTTATGTTGTTCTTTGTTTGGGTGATTTCTTTTGCCAAATTATTGTTGTAGTTTATCAACTGAGCTGTGTTGGGATTATTATTTTTAAATATTGCTTCGTTTCTGGTTTTTCATAAGCTCCATATGATTGTAGAAAACTGAGTTCCCCAACCTATTCCATCTTTGGTCACTTTTTCTGATCGACAATTCCATCTCATCCATTCTTCAAAAACCCTAGATTTGAAGCTCACATCTTGACTCATCACTTCGGTCTTCTCCCACACCTCTTTCGCTACTTTGCACTCTCTCAGTATGTGTTCAATCGATTCGATAATTCTCTGGCAATGTGACGCCAGACAGAATAGTGATTATCCTGTAGGCTAGCTCCGACAGACGATACACAAGAGAAAATTCGTCCAAAAACCAGAGAAAAAAGTCTCTAGGGTTTAATAAAATATTATAAAATCAAACAATTCCAAAAAACAGTCTACAAGCCGGACTGTTATAGCAAAAAATCGTCTTTATTCGAATTTTGCCAAAAATAGCAAAATCTCGAAAATCACTCTAAATTAAAATTCGAAATAAAATAAGCAATCTCCCAAAAATCCGGCCTAAATCGGATTTAAATTGACTTTCTAATTAACAATCGAAATATTACCATAAATAGAAAAAAATAACTAAATCTAGTGATCAGGAGGGGAAAACGAAAGAATTTGAGGTTGAAAAAAATGTCACATGGAGCGTAGCTCAATGTGGAGAGCGTGCGCATCGAAAAGAACTTTCCGGATTGGGGTCTTATGCGCGATTCTGGCACCTGTAGCCAAAGTTATGGCCAAAAGACTGAAACATACTCAAAACGACACCAATGAGGAACATGTCACAATCAATTCCCGCCTTTGCGCTGATCTGCCAACTCATGGTATCTCAGCGCCATCAACGTGCAATCTGACAACTCAGCATCATCTGTCTCGGATCCCCCTGCATCAGTCACCCCGGGTTGGAAAGAACTCGTCCTCGAGTTCAGAGTAGTGTCAACAAGATCCACAAAACAATGACTCAAGTGCTTCACATTAAAGACATCAGAAGTCTTCAAGTGACTGGGAAGTCGCAACCTGTAAGCATTATCATTGATCTTCTGCACGACCTCACAAGGTCCAATCTTCCGATCCTTAAGCTTATTATACTCACTAACAGGAAAACGATCCCGAGTTAATACAGCCCAAACAAAATCACCAACATCAAAAAGTACCTGACGACGATGATTGTCGACCCGAGTCTTGTACTTGGTATTGCTCTCATGAATGGTCTGTTTCACTTGCTCATGGATACCCCGAAGATACTTTGCCATCTCATCTGCTTTAGGACTGAAACGTCTTATACGTGGAATAGGGGCTAAGTCCAACACCCCGGATGGGTTCTGACCATAGACAATCTCAAATGGACTTAAACCTGTGGTTCTGTTTTTTGATCTGCTGTAGGCAAATTCTGCCTGAGGCAATGCCAAATCCCACTGCTTCGGCTTCGTTCCTGCCAAACACCTCAAAAGGTTTCCCAAATTTCGGTTCACCACCTCGGTCTGGCCATCCGTCTGGGGGTGGTAGGCGTTACTAAAATTCAACTGCGTTCCCAGTTTCCCCCACAGGCTCTTCCAGAAATGACTGATGAACTTAGTATCACGATCTGAAGTGATGGATCGAGGAACACCATGTAAACGCACAATCTCCTTGAAATAGAGATGGCCAATCCGGTCAGCATCCATAGTCTTTCTGCAAGCTACAAAATGAGCCATCTTGGAAAACCTGTCAACCACAACAAAGATAGAATCAGAGGCCCTTTGGGTGCGGGGTAAGCCTAGTACAAAATCCATGCTGACATCGAATCAAGGAGCTTCAGGAATAGGTAAGGGAGTGTACAATCCCGCATTGGTGAGAACTCCCTTAGACCGCTGGCACACATAACAACGGTCCACATAATGGGCCACATCACTAGTCAACTTGGGCCAATAAAATTCAGAAGAGATAAGGGCCAATGTCTTATCTCGGCCAAAGTGTCCCTCATTATGGAGTTCACTTATAATTTGCTGCCTCAACGAACAATCTGGAATGCACAACTGTAATCCACGAAACAGATACCCATTATGCAAAACAAAATCATGACGGTGACCCTCAGTTACCTCCTGAAATATCCTTCAAAGGAAGGATCAGCTGCATACATATCTGTGAACGTCTCAAATCCTGCAACTTTAGCACTCATGGTGGTGAGAAGTAAGGTACGACGGCTCAGGGCATCTGCGACGTGGTTCAAACTCCCTGCTTGGTGCCTCAGCGTAAAAGTGAATTCTTGCAAGTATGCTACCCACTTGGCATGACGTCTACTCAGCTTGTGTTGGCCATTGATGTACTTTAAGGCCTCATGATCGGTAAACAGAATAAACTCCTTCTGTACTAGGTAGTGACGCCAATGCTTCAGGGACTGAACTATGGCATAGAACTCCAGATCATAAGTGGAATAATTTTTCTTTGATCCCGATAGCTTCTAACTGAAAAAAGCAACCGGACGACCTGCCTGACTCAGAACACCACCAATGCCAACGCCAGATGCATCACAATTTACCTCGAACACTTTGTCAAAATCTGGAAGTGCCAAACTGGAGCCTCGGTCATCTTCTGCTTGACCAGTTGAAAACTGGCCTCTGCCTCCTCAGACCACTGGAAATCACGCCCCTTGAGGCACTCTGTGATAGGGGCGATCAGAGTACTGAAATTTCTAATGAATCGGCGGTAAAAAGACGCCAAGCCATGGAAACTTCGGATGTAAGGTTCTTGGTCTGGGCCACTCCAACTGCATCTATCTTTGACTGATCTGTATGAACACCATCAGACACAACAAAACCAAGAAAAGTCACAGAAGTAGTGAAGAAAGAACACTTCTTTTGATTGACAAACAAGCACTCCGTTTTCAGCATCTCAAAAACAGCACGGAGGTGATCGAAGTGTGAAGTCCATGTCGGACTATAAACGAGGATATCATCGAAGTAAACTACAACAAATTTCCCCATAAAAGGCCGCAAGACCTGATGCATAAATCTCATGAACGTACTGGGCGCATTGGATAACCCAAAAGGCATGACCATCCACTCATACAACCCTTGTGGCGTTTTAAACGCCGTCTTCCACTCATCTCCAGGCCTTATTCTGATTTGGTGGTAACCGCTCTTAAGGTCAATTTTTGAGAAGACCTTAGAACCAGATAGTTGATCCAACATATCATCTAGACGGGGAATTGGAAACCGGTACTTCACTGTAATTCTGTTGATCGCTCGGCTGTCAACACACATACGCCAAGAACCATCTTTCTTTGGCACTAACAGAGCAGGGATTGCACATGGGCTCATACTCTCTCGGATATAGCCCCTCTCCAACAACTCTTCCACCTGTCGCTGCAACTCTTCAGCCTCCTTGGGACTGAGGCGATATGCTGGTCGATTTGGCAAACTTGACCCAGGAACAAGGTCAATTTGATGCTGAATATCCCTCATAGGTGGTAGTCCAGGAGGAAGATCCTCTGGCATCAAGTTAGAGAATTATGCCAGCAGCCGCTGCACCTCTACTGGTAAATCTGTATCCACGCCTACTGCATTGTTCTCGCAAGGTAGCAAGGCATAGACCACGCCGCCATGCTTAATCTCATCTAAAAACCTGGACATAGAAAGCAGATTAGTATTATGGGTTACTGGGTAGGAGTAAGTCCTTCCGCCGGGGTGCCAACACAATCTTTTTTCCCTTGATGCTAAGGGAATATGTATTCTTCCGTCCATCATGAATGACACTGCGATCATACTGCCAAGGTCGACCCAACAATATATGACACGCATCCATAGACACACATCACACCAGGCATTATCAAAATATTTTCTACCAATTGAAAAAGACACGAGGCATCGCCTATCAACTGTTACCTCACTGTCTTTATTTAGCCATGACAACTTGTATGGCTTAGGATGACGGTCCGTCTTCAACTGCAATTTCTGGACAACCTCCTCGGACACTACATTCTCACAACTGCCGTTGTCAATGATCATTTTGCAGACTTTATCTGCAACTGTGCAGTCGTGGGAAAATATTGGTTCTCACCAATCGTCCCCTGAATCGCCCTTGGGGGTAAGTAGAATCTTGCGAACGACCAGAGTCTCATGACCATCTCCATACAGCACATCATCAGTCTCATCATCGTCATACACGGGTTCGCCAATCTCTTCAGTCTCGTCTTCCACGTTTTTCCTCAATCAACAAATTTTTGCCCTTTTGACTAACCAATCGTCCCCTGAATCGCCCTTGGGGTAAGTAGAATCTTGCGAACGACCAGAGTCTCATGACCATCTCCATACAGCACATCATCAGTCTCATCATCGTCATACACGGGTTCGCCAATCTCTTCAGTCTCGTCTTCCACGTTTTCCTCAATCAACAAATTTTTGCCCTTTTGACTAGCAGGCTTCCTGCAATCAGTCGCCCTATGCCCTTGTTCACCACAACGAAAACATCTAATAGTAGGGTTAGAATTACGCTGCGGTGGCTGCTGAGCAGGACGGGACTCCTGAGGGCGAACTGGTCGACTGTTGTGATCGCTCCTGATCACTGGTCTCCTATTTTACTGTTTTTCAACAGCAAGTGCACGCTGGTATGCTTTCGAAACACTCCACAGTGAATGAAGGCTGAGGACATCTTGCAAGGGCTGGCGTAAACCCCCCAAATATCGCGCCACCATCTGCTCCTCCGTCTCAGATAAATCGTTCCGGGCGACCAATTGGTAAAACTCCTCCGTGTAATCATCGACTGATCGCGCGCCTTGCCTCAACGCATGAAGTTGCTGAAATAAGGTTTGCGTGTAGCCGAAGGGAAAGAAGTGGCCCTTCATCTTCTTTTTTATCTTCTCCCAATCAGTGATCTTGGCTTTGCCATGTCTTTCTCGTGAACGTCGTAACTGTTCCCACCACGCAGATGCTCTGCCCTTGAGTTTGATGGCGATCAGTTTCACTTTCACACGATCGGGGACTTCCTTATATTCAAAAATACGCTCCACTTCATTAATCCAATCCACGAATCCCTCGGCCTGTAACGTATCAGAAAACTCAGGGAGATCGACCCGAAAATCGAGGCCTCCATGACGCTCCTCCCGACCACGGTGCTCCCGGAATCTTGCGCGATTGTGATATGGGTTTTCGAAAGTGGAATTGGTATCGTGATCAGAGGCCTCACGATCCTCGAAATCCTGCGCCGCCAGGCGCTGGGTTAATTCTGCGACTTGCCTCTGCAAATCCGCAATCATCACATCCTGAACGCTGCGATCACGGCGTTGGGCTTCCTCATTCGGAACCTGCTCACGACGACCACGACATCCAGCCATTGAAACTGGTGAAATTTCCCAAGAAGATGTTGAAGC
This sequence comes from Hibiscus syriacus, assembly GCF_006381635.1. Lineage (NCBI taxonomy): Eukaryota > Viridiplantae > Streptophyta > Magnoliopsida > Malvales > Malvaceae > Hibiscus > Hibiscus syriacus. The sequence goes on from NW_024063513.1 coordinate 1,776,795, forward strand.
TCTGACACCAACTGACGCCAGACAGAATAGTGATTATCCTGTAGGCTAGCTCCGACAGACGATTCACAAGAGAAAATTCGCCCAAAAACCAGAGAAAAAAGTCTCTAGGGTTTAATAAAATATTATAAAATCAAACAATGCCAAAAAGCAGTCCACAAGCCGAACTGTTATAGCCAAAAATCGTCTTTATTCGAATTTTGCCAAAAATAGCAAAATCCCGAAAATCACTCTAAATTGAAATTCGAAATAAAATAAGCAATCTCCCAAAAATCCGGCCTAAATCGGATTTAAATTGACTTCCTAATTAACAATCGAAATATTACCATAAATAGTAAAAAAATATCTAAATCTAATGACTTGGAGGGGAAAACGGAAGAATTTGAGGTTGAAAAAAAGGTCACATGGAGCGTAGCTCAATGTGGAGAGTGTGCGCATCGAAAAGAGCTTTCCGGATTGGGGTCTTATGCGCGATTCTGACATCTGTAGCCAAAGTTAAGGCCAAAAGACTGAAACATACTCAAAACGACACCAATGAAGAACATGTCACAATCAATTCCCGCCTTTGCGTTGATCTGCCAACTCATGGTATCTCAGCGCCATCAACGTGCAATCTGACAGCTCAGCATCATCTGTCTCGGATCCCCTTGCATCACAATGTTTACACTGGTTTTCTTGAGTCATCTTCTTTTTTACCCTTATTTCGTTCGTGTTTAGTATATTCAGAATAGTGAGCCAGATAAATACTCTTATTCTTTCAGTAGTATTAACTTTCCAAATCCAATCCAGATCATTTATCTGTTGGCTCGAAAGATTTGCGTTTACTATTGCTTTATTTGTTAATTTTACTTAAAAGTTTCCATCTTTAGCAAAACCCCAGAGAATTATGTCTTCAGAATTTCCAGTGTCCATTCCCCGTAGAGGTACACTTCTAATTTGATTAAATCGATCTTCAGGAAGTAAGCTCTTCAACACAAGAATATTCCATGATGATCGTCATTTATATAACTCGGCTACTTTGGTGTCATCTTCCTCTCTTCCTGGGACTTTATACCTCAATGGGGTGTCATCTATCCATCAATCCTTCTAGAACTTACTATTTTCTCCCGACTTGATTTGGTGTTTACAATCTTTTCTTATAAAGTCCTTGGTATTCATGATGCCTCTCCAAGTAGCATAACATTTTCCTTGAAATTTTGTTTCTAAAATTTTTTCTCCCTTCAGATATTTTTCACTGAAGATTTTACACCAAAGACTATCTTTCTCCTCAATCATCATCCAGCCATTTTTATCTAGCAGGGCTAAGTTCATATCTTTTGTCTTTCTTAACCCAATTCCACATGCATATTTGGGTCTGCACAGTGTCCCAGTTAACAAGGTGCTTATGATCAAATTTTTTACTTCATCCCCATAAGAAATTACTGTTCAATTTATCCAATGTGTTGCATGTTGAAACGGGGAGCGTAACAGTCTGCGTGGTATGAATGAGTATAGCAGCAATCACGGCTTGAATCAGTGTTTTATGCCCGCTAACTATAGAACCTTACCCTTTCATCCAACCATCATTCTCAATCAGAGCATAAGTGTTGTTATTTCCCCTTTTTTTAGAATAGGGACCCCCAAATACACTCCCAAGTTATCGGTTCTAGGGATGCCACTAAATTGACTAATCTGGTAAGTCATATTAGTGTTGATGTTTGTTGAAACAAATAATTTCGACTTCTAAAGGTTGATCTCTAATCCAGAAGTATTACTAAAGATCCGTAAGTAACTTTTCACCTCTATAACTTGCTCCCTTGAGGCCTAAAAAAATATAATAATAAATCATCTGCAAAAAAATTAGCTAAGATTAGTACCCCATTTTGAAAGTTTGATAGTTTCCATTATTTTCTTTCAATTTTTTAGAGAATAATATGTGATAATTGGTTCATAACTAAAATAAACAAGTAGGGTGATAAGGGATCTCCCTGTCTGAGTCCTTGCTATGGTTTGAAACACTTTGTTTTCTCGTCATTCCATAATGGTTCGATCGAGCTATTTTTGATACAGAATATTATCAACTCAATTAGTCTCTCAGACAGATGAAAAGTTTCCAATGTCTCCTTTAGGAATTGCCAATTTACTTTATCATAGGTCTTCTGTAGGTCTATCTTCATGATCACGACCTCTTTCCATCCTTAAAGATTTGAGAGAGTGAAACAGCTTCCTGCACAACATGAATGTTGTCAGAAGTATGTCTTCCTGGTAAAAATTGATTTGTGTTGTAGAGAACTTTCGTATTTGTCATACTCGATTTCCATAAAACAATAATACCCCTACGCATACCTTGGGTAGGAACTTCAAAGTTGTTCTCAAATCTCAATTTTCTTCTGATGACATCACCCATACCATTTCCAACTTTAATTTCCATTAAACAAAAAACCTCAAGATTTTCACAAATCAGAAGTTCTTTGCAATTTCTGGTGAACTCTCAATTTTCCACTCCTCAACAATTCCATGATATAACCTTCATTGGATCGCGGTGTTGTAGTTTTGTATTTCCTGAATCTCTGGAGGTTATGGGGAAAACATAATGTTTTCATGTTCTTTTACTCTTTCATTGCTTGTGGAGGTGTCAACACTACAACCTTCGAACTTTGATGTTGATTAATTTTTTCACCATTTATTTCTTGTTGCCTTTCAACTTCCATCTCATCAATTCTATTTTGTCTGATCTCAGGATTCATGCCCTCTGTTATATTCGGGATCTTACTAATTTCAGCTTTACTCACAGAGTTCCATTCTCTATTCTTCAGATCAAAGTCTTTACTAGTGCCATATATAGTGCCCCCTATGTTCATATTCATTTTCGATTTTCCTTTTCCTCCTCTTCTTATATGTTTATAATTTTGGGCCTCTTTCCCTTCAACTCTTGGTGTATTACGGGTTGTATTTTGAACTTCCTTTGCATCCCTGTTGATCTCATCTTCCTCTCTTCCATTCTTTGGGTTTTCTATTTCATCGTCCAGGGCTTGAAACTTAATTTTATATTTGTGGTTTTGATTATTTTTGTTTGTGATTTTTGGGTATCCTTTTAACCCTTTTTGTCTTCTTTGCACCAACATCCATGGGCTATTACTTTTCTTCTTTTTGGTTTTCAGAGTTAGAGTTGTTATAAGGATTTTGAGATTCTGCAGTAGGTTGTTCCTCTTGATTTTTTTTCTTGTTGACCCACATCGATAATTCTCACCGGGCATTGCTCCGTTTTGTGCCCGTCTAGACCACAATAGAAACATATAGAGTGCAATTTCAACACATTCTATAATCCAACTTTATAGGTGTTCCAATTGCTTTCCCGATCTTAACAAACACACTTTCATCAAAGTATTCGATTGGTAAGCCCGGGATATGTACCCAAACCGCTGTTGAAGAAACGTTTTTCTTTTCAGATAAGAAATTTGGTTTTCATTTTTGAACCGTCAAATAGTGGTCCATAATCTTCCATGGCCCTTCTATCAATACCTTCACTCTATCCATTTGATGGCATAGTAGTCGTTCCCCAAATCAATATAATCAAAGTCACTTTTTAGTTTCCATAAAGCAGTATTCCTGCTAATTAAAGTCTTGTAAGCAATTGATTTTCCCAATAGTTTTATTATGAGAGCTTTCCTCTATGGTCTTCGGATTTTTATTTAACTTATTTGTCAATCTTGATTGTAGGAATGTGGTCAATTTCAGGATCACTTTCTTCATCCGATTCAACATCTTCAACTTCGATTCTTGTTGCACTGTTGAACATCCCTGTAAAGAATGGATAATTTGTGATTGTATCTCTTCAGGAGCTTTTTCTCCATCTTGATCGATGCTTGGAATTGTTCATGGCCTTTTGCTGCCAGTGCTCACTTCCTCCGCCTGTGTCACCATGGTGATTGGCGGGGGCCGCCTTGTATTTTCACCAACTCGGACGAATTCTTGATTTTCTTGGAGAAATTATTGTTGCACAACAGAATATTAAAATCCCATATTTATTTGCTTATTCATAATTTTTTACGGGTGGAGGTAGAGATATAGTTTGAACGGCAAATACTATCAAAATAAATTCGAATATTTGACCTTTTTGAATAACTATTTATCCCCAATAATATTGCTGATCTAAATTAGCGGGAGAATCTAAAATTTGAAGTTTTAAAATTTTCTACTTAATAAATCAAGCATATGATATAATAAGTTCGAGTAATACTAATACCCTTTGCCCTTCCATTCGCTAAATATATTATGCCTTTGTCACTCTTTTATATTAATATAATAATCCCAATTAGTTCTCTACCTTTCATCTTCCTTTAGCTCTCATTCTAAGGTACGCTACACTGCCGTTCTTTTCGTTTTAGTAAATAATTTCATTTTTTTTAAGCTTCATAAAAGATTGTATGATCTTCGCTGCTTGATTTATTTATTTGCTTTCATTGTTTCATTTTTTAAGATCCAAACTAGAAATCGGAATGGAGACTAAATTATAGAAATCTATGAATAAGGCAATTTATTTTATTGTTTCCTTTGCAGCAAAACCGAAAAATGGGTCAGATTCAATACTCTGAGAAGTACTTCGATGACACTTATGAGTACAGGTCGAACTTAATTTCATCTTGATTTTTGCTGGATTTGATCTTTTCTTTATTCTGTTTGAAGTTTCTGAATGTCATGTTTTGATTTCCCCCCTTTTGTGGTGGTTGCTGTACAGGCATGTCGTTCTTCCTCCTGAAGTGGCCAAACTTCTCCCCAAGAATCGCCTCCTCTCTGAAGTATGTTTGTTTTGTTCGGGCTTAACACGTCTTTTTGAAGCATTTTTGTTTATGTTATAAAAGTTGATTTTATTGGCCTCTTTATTTAAGATTTAGTTTTTTTGTAAGAAATAGTTCGCTTAGCTCGCTGCCCGTCCTGGAAATTGATTATTAGTAACTATAATTTGAGTTCTGCGTTTGTGTGTGCATGATTTATGCAAATGTGTATAACTGCCTCGCAATGGAGCAACTCATCGCATTCACTACGATTTTTGTACCAATTTTTTATCTTATGTAAGTAATTGTTTCATGAACGTAAACTGTTGCCTTGAGGCAGAGGAAAAGCCAGAAATATTTTTTTTACTTGGGGACCTATTGAATTGTAAATTCTCTGGGGAAAAGCCAGTAAATTTTTACTTGTGTCCATACTTGTGAAATGCATAGCTTCGGAGTTGTCTTCTTGACAATTCTTGCGCTATAGGATTGGATGAATGAACTACAAAAGCACAAAAATTTGTGTTGCACAGAAGCATGAGTAGTTGACTTGATCCTGTACTTGCCCATTAGCATGACTTTATATTTCTTGAATATACGAATCCTATCTTATAGGGCCAGATAGGTTTGTATCAATTGCCATAGTTTTGAAGTATGATTCAATGAATAAACTAAGATTTTCAAGTCATTATATATTCGTATCTTGTCCATATGGCTCCATATTTCCTTTGTTTTAGGCCTAAAGTATTGATGATGTTTTGCCATCTATTAGTTGTTTTGGGTTTTTCTAGGTTTGCAGTAATTCTGATTTTGGTTCATGTTGCTGTCGTTTTGTAGAATGAATGGCGAGCTATTGGTGTGCAGCAGAGTCGGGGTTGGGTCCATTATGCATTTCATCGCCCCGAACCACACATCATGCTCTTCAGGAGACCTCTCAATTATCAGCAGCAACAGAACCAAAGTACTTTGTTAGCGTTATTCTCTTCCTAAAGACCGAACAGTTTGGGTGTCGTGGAATCGCTGGATTGTTTTGTATTTTAGTTCTCTACTTTGGAGAATTCCGGGTCAGGCTTGCTTCTTGCTTTGTTTATCGACCTCCTAATGTCATTCGGACTCTGCTTCTTATTTTCTTGGCAAGGATGAGTATTTTTCTTCCCTCCTGAATCTTAAGTGTTATACGTTTATATATTAAATTTGAAAAAGTTAATAATGTGTGTGATATGATATTGTTTTTCAAGTATTTAGGATTATTTATTAGTCTTGTGATATATTTTACTCCGTAATATATTTTGTATATGTTTTACGCCTGCCATAAGTTTGTGGTTGCTCTATACGAATTAAGTTATCTCAATGTTTAAAATGATTATTATTATTTCTAAAGGTTCTGGATTCAAACTCCAACAACTGTATCGTATTTGAGTGTACATTATCAAATAGTTCAATGTTTTTAGAACATATATTATCACTTATAATCACCTCTAGATTAATCAAAAGAAAAGTTTGTGATTGCTCCTTCGAGTAGGGGTGTTCAATCGGTTAATTTGGTTAACCAATTGAATTGAATTATTTAAAATTTATTAATCAAATGTTTTTTCTATAACTGCTAAACGAACTGAATTTTTTTGCAAAAAAATTAACTGGTCAGAGTTTGGTTAATTGGTTGGTTAATCAAATTAATCAAATTTATAAATAGTTTATAAATAATATATATTTAATATTTTTAACTTATTTGATTAATTTGGTTAAAGACAAAGTTTAAACATCCTTAGAGCTAAATAATATATTAAATATTTAATAATTTTGGTTAATATCATTAATTAATCTATTTTTAACCAAATTAATAGATAGTCGAAGTTTAAAAAAATTATTAATCGTTAATCAATTAAATTTAAAATTAATTGATCGATTAACCATTTGAAATTTCGATTTAATCGGATAATACAATTTTAACCTAATCATAAACACTCGTACTTTCAAGTGATTTTGTTTTCTAGGATTAATAATTGACAAACTCAGCCGCCTTCTCATTTCCAAGGAGGAAATTTATACGAAGGTGTCTATCGTCAATGATTTTTTATTTTTATTTTTTAATGACCAATATTTCAGAAGCCAACATCTATGATTTTTTTTAATAAATTATTCAAATACAATTTCAAAAATGAGTATAATTTGATGGTGTCTTTTCACGACCAGTGAAAATTCAGTTCATGATTATAAATTTAGTTTCATGATCTGTCCTTGTTTTCTTTCTCTTGGGCTTATTGCCTGGTTAGTGTATAGGCTGAGGCCTATAAGTTTGTCTGGTCCATCATAATTAAATGATTCGAATAAGTTTTATATAAATATTTATAATATTATATATATGAGTGGAAATTATTATATTGTTCTTATTCAATTGATCTGGCTCTATTTAACCACAACAATATATTTAGGGGTTAAAATGAAAAATTAAGCATTAAAAAATTTAAATGATAAAATCATTTTCTAGTCCTCTTGTTGCAGCCTACAGGGGACGAAAGAAATAGCGGAGTCAAACATCTTTGACCATTTCTAATCTTGCATTCGTTCACAGTCATCATCCCACTCGCGACATACCGCAGCCACAACCGTCACGTGTTAGTTGAATTGGATGCCCACACCCTCGAGCTCTTTGGGATATAAACCGACTCCCAAAGTCTAGTTGTCAAACTATGATTAAGATTTTGCTTGATCAAAAATAAATAAACAAATATGAAAAGTTGGACTATAAATGAGCGTAAATTAATGAAATTTATACAATAAAAATGGATCGAATGTCTATATTATATTTAAAAGTTTAATTATACATATAACAATACATATGATAAGCTCATATAATATTTTTCACACTCATATATATATTTTTAAAAATAATTCTTAAAAGGATGAAGAACTAACATAAAATATTCGGAGATGTCTAGACAACCGTACGAGAAGAATCACTTGTTTTATTTTTTGAAAAATCGAATATATTAAGTTTTTAAAAGAAGTTTATCCATCCATGTGACAAAGTCTAACCGAGCGTTAATTAAAAGTTACCCCGAACGAACGAAGGCATAAGGTGAGAGAAGTGGTCATTGGACAACCGGCAATGCATGGCGTGATTTGCCACTCAGAATTATATTAAAAAAACAATAAAAAGAAGGGAAAACATTGAACACGTCACTACCTAGACTTTTCCACTCAAAAAGATGAGCTCGTTCGAAAGGAAGCCGATCGGTCAGAGACTACGAGCGTTCGTATACCTGAAATTATATTTTAATTTTTCAAATAATTTAAAACAATCGTTTAATGGGTTGAAGAAAGGTCAAACCCCAAATATTTCCACTGAATGGAACTCGAGCCAAAAATAAGAAAACGGACCTTTTTTATTTTTATTTTTTGGACATTTCATTTTCATTCCTCGCGGAATGCCCGTCCAATGAAATCGTTAATTTATTTATAATGTTTATCTGCTACAGGCATGTCGGCCGATGTCCCCGGGACCATACTAACGCGCGAGTTTCTTCTTCTTTTCCCTGTAAAGGGTGAAAACCGCGCGACCGATAAATAAATCCCCACAGTAGTAGCTCTCAATCTCAACGACCACTATATATAGGTTCCAGGCTCTCAGGCCTCAGCAGCAACCTTGGGCGCTCTCTACTTGTTTATTTTTCCTCTTCTCCCCTTTCAAGCCTCCACGCTTCTTGCTCGTGTTTAGCATCTGAATCGAATTCAAACCGATTCCGTATTCTGCCTCTGCTCGGGAAGCTATGTCGAAGCAGTCAGAGCAAGAAAATCTAAACAAGTTGACACAGCAGGAGGACTTAACTAGTGCAAATCACCGGTTGAGGTCTCAGTCGCCAGCGCCTTACGCTGTAATGGGTGCCAGTTCTTTGGCTCCCGGGGAATGTTCCAATGATAATTGGGGATTTTTTTATTCTCCCGGCTATATCCGCCAGTTGACTCTTTCCAAACTTTTTGATGAAGACGAAGACGAGGAGCTGTTCCGGCAAGGATTTGGATCTATCACGCAAACTAGAGAAACGAATCCGAATTGGGAATCATATTCAACGCCTAGGCCGTCGCCAGAAGAAGGAGAAGGTATTCATAAGTCATAACGCTAACGTGTTGCCACAGCGCTTCAATTCTCATCATAACTCTGAAGGAAACGTTGCAGATGGAGCTCAGAGTATTGAACCCGACCCAACTCACCGGGATCTCGTTGAAGAAGCTTCAGACGAACCAAGGGTAACACCTAGCCATCTCGAAAAAGAAGGGACACCATCTCAAGCCTGCCCTGGAAGGAAGCGTCGAAAGATCATCCCCAGTAAAGAGGACGAAAGAGTGCAGAAAAAAAGAGATGCGGATAAGAAGTATAGAGCGGACATTAGGGTAAATGAAACGTCTCCGATTTCCATACACAAGTTACTAATGTCATAGTATCGCTAACCTTGTGTTTTTTTATTTATTTTAAAATTTACAAATGAAGAGGGAGGTAACGGAGCATAGGAGGATGAAGCCTGAGTACGATAGAGTAATGGAAGTTGCGTCCAGATTTGGGGGGATTGATGAAATGGAGTCGCAGATGAACCACATGAACTCTGAGTTACGTAGAATACAACAAAAAGAGGTAGATCGCCAATTATTTGAAACCGAGCTGAATCGATTAGGACAAATGAAGTCAAAGTATGGGGGAATTGACCAAATGGAGTTCAAGTTGGATAAATTTAAGGTATCTTTGTGAGCTGTAGTTTTCAGTTTGACGAGTTTTTTATTACTTGCATCATGTTAGATTCTTTAACTTACGATTTTTAATGCGAATGTAAAGCAATTGGAGGCACAGTTCAATCGACTGGAATCAATGAAATCCAAGTACGGAGGAATTGAGAAAATGGAGTCCATGTTGGATAGATTCATGGTAATGGAGGCCGAGTCCCGTAAACTAAATGAAATCAAATCTAAGTTGGGAATTCACGAAATAGGGTCCATACTGCAAAAATGGAAGGAAATGGGGGACGAATTACGTAGATTCAACCAAATAAAGTCGAAATTTGGCGGAATAGATGAAATTGAGCCGAAATCATAGGCTAAAGAAAATGGAGTTGCAATTCGAAAAGCATAAGCACACGGTGAACCAAAACCAACTTCCACTGGTATGTTCCTCTTCATGTCACACACGTTCAATCTATGTCATCATTCCAGTACACATGCTTTAGAGTTGAAGCGTGGAGGACAATTACTGCTGCTGAAATTTCCAAAGCCTAACGAATTAATTTTGCATGCACTACTCTTTCGGTTGTTATAATTTTCCTGGATGCTTTACTTATGTAGAACTCACTAACCTCCCAAATAACCTATAAAACCAACATAGCCAGTATACGCCTCGATATAACTATAAAAACAAACTCAGATACCATCAAAATAAGGGTATCGTCAAAGGAAGACTAAAAATAATGGAGACCGGGAAAAACTGTACGAGGAAGATAGGAAAAAGAGGAAGAATTAGAGAAGGGAGACGTGCTGTGGATCATAATTTCTAGGCTTATATCACAAGTAACTAAAATACATACATTTTATTTAAGTACCTACTATCTTTTGGTCAAAATAAGTACATAAAGTTTTCATTTTTTGTCAAAATAGGTGCCTAAAGTATTTTATGTCAAAATAGGTACTTAAATTATTCAAACCTTTTCATCCAAATTCTAAAAGAATAACATATGCCATTAATTAAAGAATACTTTAAGTACTTAGATTAAAAAAATTTGAACATTTTATACCTATTTTGAAAGAAAAAAAACTTTTGGTCATTTTCACTAATATTCGAGACTCCCAACCATGTAAACGTGTCAAAGGCTCAAAGCACTTTGAACTCCCAACTTTTAACATCGTACGTACACCTTCGGAGAACCGTTGGAAGGTCATACTATTACGGTCTAAACCTAACAGTTGAAGGGTTTAGGTAACAGTATCAAATGGTCTTCTACTCCAAAAAAAAAAACTTTGATTAAAATATAAGTATACTTAAGCTTCAATATTCAAAAGATAAGAAAGTAGTGGTACACATGTAAATTTATAATATACTATATTATTTTTGTAGTATATCATATGATCTGTATTGTGTAAACATTAAATATACAATATATACAACACTAAATGTAAACATAAAAATATATTAATTTGTATATAATTAATTAATTAACCAAAATATATTAAATGAATATTCTCTTAAAAAAGTTTAGTTTAATCATCTATGATATAAATAAATTTGAGTAAAATTTTAGACCCATATTTAAGATTAGGACAAATTTGCACGAACCAACTTACCTCATTAGTTAAAAAAATTATTGTTGTTCCTAGAGGTCACGGGTTCGAGCACCAACAACTGCAGTAAGGTGATTGAACGTTCATTGTCAAATGGTTGAGAGTGTTTAGAACATATACTACTTTTAATCACCTTAAAAGATTAGGAAATTTGAACAAACATAAAATATTTTAATTTCTTTAAAGAAAAGGCTTAGTAAAAATTAGTGTTCAAATTTACTTTAAGTTAACTTTACGTGTTTAAAGAATTTTTTTTTCTAAAAATAGGTGACCAATGTATCCAACATTACACTTTCAGGTGTATGAGGTATAATGGTAATTTAAAAAAAATCATTGTCTGACATGTGTATGTGAGAAGGGGACAAAGGGTTCTTCTTAAGGTCAAGTTACACCCAATACACCTCTTTTTAATATATATATATATACATATATATATATTATTCACCTAAAATTTTCTTAAGATATAAATGGAGTACTTAATTTTGTATTAAGCCATGAAAAAAATATTAGTCCTAGTTCAACCCAGCTTGACGTATAAACTCATTTACTTTTAAGGAGATAGCTTAGATTTGAATATTGCAAATGATATTATTAAGAGGAATAAACCCATTTTTTAAAGAAGAGGGATAAACTTAAACTTTAAACTAAAATCTTAAATAAAAAAAATATAATTATGTTTGCATGTACAAATAATTTGGTATTGTCTTATTATGTCGTACATATATCCTATATTTTATATGAAAAAATGATGTTATAATGGTGTCACATGTCCTACCGTAAAATTTTGGTTGAAATTAAGCGTTATCAGTTTGCTCCTTTGACATGAAAGTTTGCATGATGCACAACACAATTTACAGGAAAGGAGCACATCGCAGTTATTGGACTTGATTGGCGACTCTGGCAATGTATGGTTCATGCGTTACACCTCTTGGTTTTTTCTTTTTTCATTCTCTTCTTGGATTCAACTAGATAATAATGCTTCAGGTGTCATATCAGTGTGGGATTAATCTAAACTCTTTGACCACTGAGAGCGGGCAACACCTGACTTGCAGTACTCTGATGTTCTTGTGGATCAACTAATCGCTAAAGTCACCGATGAAAACGTTGCCAGCAACTTGGACACCAACAGCTTCAAAGATTTATTAACGGCGCTTGGGAAAATGTCAGCAACTGCAAAATCCCATCAGCTCTGGTCACACCGCTCGTTCTGTTTTCGACGTCTATGGTGATATCAAGAAAAATTGTAAATTGAGTGGCATCACCGTTCACACAATATTTGTTTTGCTTTGCGCTGCGATCAAGGAGATGGGAGATCTGACGCTTGATCGAGTTACAGAAGAGATTATATGGAGGTTGAGAGACCCTATCATGGATGCTAAACGCTGTGATTTTGATGTCGGCTTTGCCATGAATATTTGAAATTGCTTGTTCAAGGCTACTTTGGTATCAAAGCACGCAAGGACCACAATAGCTTGGAGAAGATCATTACATGTTTGAAGGCCGATGAAGCTGCCCTGAGAACGGAGCTTGATAAGAATCACGAGAGATAATGACCATGGAAGCCAAACAGCGGAACTAACATCTGACAAGTGCAGGATTTGCCTCGACTCCGCTAACAAAATTTTGTACAAAACTGTCGGTATTTTTTAATTATTTCTGTAGGGAAAAACATCTAACCCAAAATTAAAAAAAAAATAGCATTTCAAAACCAAGGAATTCAAACTAAAGTCCAACCTTAGTTTCTCTTGAAGAAATCTTCTATATGCTTTAATGAGAAGAATGCAGAAAAGGGCATAAACAGCTGATAAATCCGATATTTTTATATTTCAATTTAAGATCTGGAAATAGAGAAACACCATGGAAGAATAAACCTTAAGTGCTACTAATTATACAAAGAAACCTTTAAGAACTAGTAAACTTGGTAACAGCCTTAGTCCCTTCAGAAACAGCGTGCTTGGCCAACTCCCCGGCAGAACCAACCTCACAGCCGTTTGAATCTCCCGACGTATAGTCGGCTTCTTATTGTAACGAGCTAGCCTCGAAGATTCCTGAGCAAGCTTCTCGAAAATGTCGTTGATGAAACTGTTCATTATCCCCATTGCCTTGCTCGAAATCCCGATATCAGGGTGAACTTGCTTCAGAACCTTGAAGATGTAGATCTTGTAGGTTTCAACGCTCTTCTTGGATCGCTTCTTCTTCTTGTCACCGGCTTCCTTGGGGAGTTTCTTCTCGGCTCTAGGCTTTTTCTCTGCCGGAGCCTTTTCGGCCTTTTTCTTCTGCTGGCTTCTTCTCGGCGGGCTTCTTTCTTGCTTTTGGTGCCATTTAGGAAATTGACTCCAGAGAAATGAGACTTCCAACAAAGAAAACACAATAATATTTTGGTATTGAATGTGATTAATGAAGAAGTAGTATGTGAATTCATTATATAAAGGGCAAAGGACGAGATCTGATGGGGGGATTGATTTGCAAGGATCGACGTGTGAAATAGGAACCGTTGGATTTAAGAGGATTTTTTCGTCGTCGAACTTAAAAAATTTAAGCGGGGTTTTGTTTCATTTCCAAATTTTCCAGCGTTTTCGCGGGTCAAGTGTGTTGGGTGTTGAAATTCTAAATTATGACAACCAATCATACATTTCCAAGTTACCATTGAAATTCAATCCTTCCTTTTACTTACAAAATTAATGATAACTATAATATATCTAAAACATTATTTAGGATTATCTTTAATTGTGGTAAGAATAAAAAGTGTTGACCCTGAAATAGTATATCTTTAATTGTTGGTAAGAATAAAAAGTGTTGACCCTGAAATAGTAATTGATTTAAAAAAAAATCAAGGATAGACACATACATTAATAACACAAAAATTTTAACGAGATTAGAATAAAAAGTGTTGACCCTGAATTACATGTATATTAATTTGCATCACGGTAAAGTGGAGAAAATAAATAAAATGGTGATTTTCTTATGACTGAACTACGGATAATATGGTGAAGAAGATTTATATAATATTTTTATATATTAGAGTCACGTAATCGAGTTTATTATCAGATTCTATTTTCCATTAATAAATCCTAATCATTTTAAATTAAAAGGTTTTAATCTATTTATTGTTTTTTTATTTAAAAAATTCAATTTATTATCAATACACTGAACGAATTATTTCTTTTCCATGAGTTGTTAGCGTTACTAAGTCATACGATTTTTCTTGAATAAATAAAACATACTGAAAATCCTAAAATCGAGAATTTTTTTAGAAACAAATGGATTTGAAGCTTTAACGATAAGCTTTCAAAAATTTGTAAGAATTCAATCAAACTAAATTATTATAAGTAAAAAGAATGCTAATAACCCATTGGAATAAGATAATATAATAATAACCACAAGAAATTTATATTTACCAGATTATTTCAAACGACCAAATGACATACAAAACGGTTGCCAATACTGACATTCAAATGCATAACGGATAAGACTACAGAGGTACAGAACAAAGATAAAAGAGACCAAGCATTTTCTAGGCGGGCGGCAATGACAAGCGCTACAGTCACAGCATCATCTACACTCTCATGGCTTCACAGCCTTGGGAGACCCAAACGATGCTACGGAAGTAGCATTCAATTTTATTTTGAATTTGTATTGCCTTTTCTTGATTTTACAATAGTTCGATTAAGAAATAGAAGGATTAATCTACATTGATTTTGAAGTAAACTTATAAACATACATGATTGGGGAAACAATTAACGGCTCCCCTCCCCCCCGGCGCAGGGAAATGAAAATGGAGGAGGAAAGTAGAAGCAGAGAAGCAACGGGTAAATTCAGTGACTCATGTTTTGGATTTTCGATGTTATCAGATATCATTGTGGTCATCTATTCCTATTTGGCCACTGAACATATGAATGATTTGAAGTTGGAAGAAAGTTTGCCATATTGAATCTTCCTTTATCGAAGTGAAACTGTCATAGGTTGTTCGTGTTTCTGTATGTGTCTCCTCTGATGGTATGGAGTAATATGGAAAGTACTTCATTATGGTGTTTAGCGTTCAGTTTAATCGAACACTAGATCCATTTGCTCCAAGCAGGTATACAATGAAGAAATTATGCCAATGCCTTTCCCTGGTTTTATGGCTGTTTCCCAGCTTGCTGTTGTGGTTTACCAGGGTAATATGTTATATCCATGCACGTGAACTCAGACTTGTTAGACGATCTTGTTTTACTCCAGGTAAAAAGAGGCACAACAACTTGCTCTCATGAAACTGTTGGGCTTTTAAGGTGAAGCGAAAAGGTGGAAAAGGAATTTTTTTTTCAGTGTTACTTCACAAGATCTTGTAACATTATCAAGGCAAAACTTCAAAGGTACTAATCAAAATGTGGGATTTAGTTGTTAACAAGCATCATACCTCTGCAATTATTCATGAAATGAATTTGCATTAAATAAGAATTCAAGTCTTTTGCCTTAGATTATGTATAGCCCCACTGTCGTTCTTAATGCAAATATGCAATCTGCATCTGCAGTTCAGCGAACAAATGAAGCTGACAGACTGATGCTTCTATTTAGTTTGATTCTGTCAACAATTATGTAATCATGATTCATTTGCGTTTTGTTAGTGAATTGTGATATTCTGTAAGTTCTGGTATCACCCCTTTAATAATGATGTTAACCAAGGATTCTGTATGTATTTATAGCTGGATGAGTAGCGTTCCAATTATGCATTCTCATATCCAATTTTCGCAGATTGAGATATTTTATTTACTATCCTTAGTGGTTTCTGTTTTGTTATTCAAATATTCAACGAATATTGCTATTTAAATCGGAGGATATGGATTGATATTTAAAGATTTGCAGATGTCGGATTCACCTTCATCCTTAGCCATGGTTGCTTAATTTCTCAACTACTCTTGTGTTGGATCTGTAGGGATGTGGACAAGAGAGTTGTTTCTCTTCCAGAGATCAGGGAAACAGGAGAATATATAGCAGAGCTGAAGCTCCACCCTGAAGTTACTGCCCGAGTCAGAATTAATGTTTACGCTAACTGAAGACAAGTTCCTCTCTGAAATGGGCAAGCAGCATAAGTCTAGTTATGTGAGCATCCGAACCTGATCATAACATTAATTGTAAACGTAGTAGTCTCTTTTTCTTGCAGCTAGTCAGTGAAAATCATTCTTTACCTTGGTTTTTCACAAAATTTTGCTGTTGGTACCTTTCCCGGACAAGTAACTTACACCGAGACTTGAAGGAATGTGAACTTTTTGTTCTCAAATGTTAACAGCTATGTTACTATGATTCTTGGAAAGATTCTACAAAAACATGAAAAAGGAAATAAAAAGTCTGAAAGAATTAAACATTCCTGTGTCAAATATTTGTCTGTAAAGTAGTGGAGCATAGAAAGAGAAGGCACTTCTCTTCTCAACACCATGTCTGGATCAGTTCAGCAATCATATCATATCATAGAAAGAGAACGTACTGAGACCTTGAAATTGGAAGTGTTCTTATAGATTGCTTAATCTTATGTGAAATAGCTATATATTCTGTATGGCCTATACTGTGTTCTAAATTGTCCAACTTCCTAACCTGGGATACCATTTCCGTTTTACGGTCTGTATGAGAAAATACTTAGAATCCGTACTTAAAACAAATGCTACTGCCCAGGATCGAATTGGAGACCTTCAGTGTGTAAGACTGACGTGATAACCACTACACCACAGCAACTGTTTATAAGACAAGTAATTAAATATTTATAACGTGTTGCAATCTCAAATCGCTATGTGACCTTCATCTTTGCAGTTATTACTAAAATTTAAGTGAAATTAAATGCCTCATGACATGAATCATTAGGAATAGGTGGGCAAGTAATTAACTAAAGGGGAGGGGGGGACTGATCAGATGGACCACACATTTTAAGTTTCTCATGCAATGTATTGAAAATACTCCCTCCTTGATAAAGCAAAATGAACTCCAAACAATTTAGTTACATGCCTTTATCCGCATGCATAATAAACTTACAAGCAGATGATATTGATATTCCATTCACACATACTTTTCATTTGGTAACTACCGTAACCATTCTAGAAACCTAACTAAACCCTAAACAATCAGGTGGGCAACATCTCACCAAAGGAGAAATACTAACCGCACCGCCTATGTTGTTTGGGATTTATTTGGGTAGCCGGTAGAAAGTATTTTACCAATTTATCCGTATCTTTTATGGGTCTGACTTATCTGGATCGAATCATTGTTTTCGACTCAAAATTAATTTTTGAAAGTTTGGGTGGGCAAGAGGATTGATAGAAGTTTGTTTAGGGTCATATTCCATCATTAGTTCCTGCACCACTGTATATTCTATAAAATATCGGCTTATATGGTTGTCGAAGTTAACAAAACCTTGAAGCTTTGGTCACTTTCATGATAACATGGCCCTAAAAAACAAGAGAGCACAACAGCTGAAAGCCAAGAGATTTGGATAGCCATCCAGCTGTGAAGTTAAAGGCCACGCTATATTTCAAAAAATACAACATCATCTACGGTCCACATGTCACTTTGGACATACTGGAACCTCCCTTTCCCTTAAAGCACTCTAAACAATACCCTTTCTGTAATGTATGTGGTGATATACATATTCTATTCCCTTCAGTCATTGGCTACTACTATAAGTGGGTTCCAATGGGATTTGAAAACCCTTTTTTGCAGTAGTTTAGGTTTCAAATTTTGAGTGCTATTTAGAAATACTTGGCTGATAATCATTGGTTAATAGTATAAATGATAAACCAAATGGAAAAGCATTATTGATGTAATAACGACATTTTCTCTCCACAAACACAAATCTAAATCAGGTAATAAGTTTGAGCAGTGAGTAAGCAAATGAAAGAGGGAGAAGGCCTTTGTTGATTATTTTTATGTAAAATGATTTGATGAGAAAAATTGGAGCTGGTTATATATACGACAAGGCAGCTATATGTGCAGATGTCAAGATGATGATCTTTCTATCTGTTTCTCTTTATATTTTGACAGGATCTCACGCAAAGTGTAGTCCACATGATTTGCTTACCAGCATTTACCCAAACGTGCACTTAACAAACTCCATTTATACACACAACTAAGTGAAGTGAGTAGGAGTGTAAATTCATCAGGCCATGCTTTCATATTTATGAGAATTCATTAGATTAAATAATGATAAAATGGACTATGGGTGGTAATGTCAATTCAGTTAAGTGACTTGCAACTAAGGGATATTGTAGGTAGTTAATTAGGTGTGTGGTACTTCATTTTCATTTGCTTTTTTAATATTTTTTCTAATTATTATTTTTACTGATAATCACGAACCTTACATATTTTCAACAATAATGATAATATATTAATAGAAAAAATATAAATGGGATCTAGCTTACCTGCAGAAGCTTTAAAGCAGGAAGAGACCATTAAAAAAATAATCTATAAGTTGGGCAGTTAACAACTCAGCTTTGCCATCCATTTATTCTCTGTCATTTAATGAAACAGACTGTGGCATGTAGTGAGAGAGAGTGAAGGAAAGAATATATAATAAAGAGTACTTTTAGCTTTGTTAATGAAACTCACAAACGAAAGATAACCTAATCCAAGACTTTAGGTTGTGGTGGTGGTGGTGTCAAACCCTAGATTTCTTCTGTGTATCTTAATTTCTCTTCTTCTATTTTCAGAATTTGATTTTATTGTAAAATGATAAATTTTAATGGAAACAAAATATGCTTCAATCACTCACTTTTCGTGAATGGAAGGCAACCATGAACACTAACCACTTACTAGCTCAAAGTACTCAACTTCAACAAGTAGATCATCAAAAATAAGAACTCCAAAAATTATTAAAAAAAAGTCAAAGAATATAGTTGATAATTGAAAATAGAATTGAATTGAAATAATACTAATTAATTATATTGGTTCATGATTTTTTTGGGGTTTAGTAATGGCAATCTACCAAAGTGTTGGATCATAAACTTGATCCATTATGGGAGCCTAAACCCAAACCCAAACTAAATTGATGTCATTACTTACATCATTTAATTAAAGATGTCATTGCTTACATCATTTAATTAATGATGTCATTGCTTACATCAATTTAGTTAGGTGAGAGTTAGATAAAAATTAAGAGAGCTTCTAAGTGAGTGAAGAAGCAAAGTCTTATAAGAGTGAGTTGTAGTTCTTGTTTTGAGTGAGAGTACTCTTGTAATATTTGTTGAGTTTCAATAAAAGTTGTTTGTGTGAGTGTTTTATTTCCAACAAAGTGGTATCAGAGCGAGTTGGAAAGATCGAAGGTCTCGACGAGAGGAATACGACGCCGCCAGAATTTTCTCAATCTGAGTTCTGACGCACCGCCACGCACCGCCGGAAGACTGCTGCCAGAAAATCGAGTTGACTCACCGAGTTGAGCCGATTCAGCCGTTGGAGCCCTTGACCGAGTTGTCCAAGTCCCTCCAAAGTTTTTTTTTTCATCGTTTCGGATTCATCCGTGCAATCGGATTTTACAAAATCTCATTATATTGAGAGATATGGCAAATGGTATGGCACCATTCCAAGTTCCGACACTCAACAACAACAACTACGACAATTGGAGTATCAAAATGAAGGCACTTCTTGGATCACAAGATGTGTGGGATATCATAGAGAAAGGCTATAATGAGCCTGCGGATGATGATATTTTTGCTACTCTTACACCAGATCAAAAGACAACTTTGAAGGATTCAAGAAAGAGAGACAAGAAGGCTCTCTACCTCATCTATCAAGCATTAGATGATGATGGTTTTGAAAAGATTTCAAGTGCAAGCTCTAGCAAGGAAGCGTGGGAGAAGCTGCAAACCTCTTACAAAGGATCCCGAGCAAGTGAAGAAGGTTCGTCTCCAAACATTAAGAGGTGAATTCGAATCCTTAAACATGAAAGCATCTGAGTTATTTCAGATTATTTCTCAAGAGTAGTAGCTGTTTCTAATCAATTAAAAAGAAATGGTGAAAAGTTAGACGATGTGAGGATAATAGAGAAGATACTCCGTTCGTTGGATCCCAAATTTGAGCACATCGTCGTGACGATTGAAGAAACTAAAGACTTGGAAGAAATGAAGATCGAACAGCTCCAAGGATCATTGCAAGCATACGAAGAGAAGCATAAAAAGAAGCATGAGTTTACTGAGCAACTCCTCAAGCTGCAACTCAAGGATATGCATGAGAGCCAACGCAATGATAGAAACCAACGTGGCCAAGGCAGGTAGAGGCCATGGACGAGGTGGAAGTCGAGGTCGTGGACGAGGCTGGAATTACAACAATAACAATTCCAACAACAACTATGAGAAAGGAGAAAGCTCAACACGAGGCCGTGGAAGAATTAATCCAAACTCAAAGTATGACAAATCTCAAATTCGATGTTATAATTGTCAAAAATTTGGGCATTATGCTTCAGAATGTAGAGCTCCCAACAACAAAATTGAGGAGAAGGCCAATTACGTGGAGGAAAAGACAGATGGCAAAGAAACTCTTCTTCTAGCACGAAAGGAAACTGATGGTGGCCAAGCAAATTCCTGGTATCTTGACAGTGGTGCAAGCAATCACATGTGTGGAAGGAAAGACATGTTTGTGGAGCTAGACGAGTCAGTAAGTGGAAATGTTTCGTTTGGAGATGATTCCACAATAGCAGTGAAAGGGAGAGGTAACATTCTTATCCGTTTGAAAGATGGGAGACATCAATTTATTTCAAATGTCTACTATGTGCCCAATATGAAAAGTAACATTTTAAGTTTAGGACAACTGGTAGAGAAAGGTTATGATATTCATATGAATAATTATAATCTTTCTATAAAAGATGATAAGAATAACTTCATTGCTAAAGTGCCGATGTCAAAGAATAGAATGTTCTTGATCAACATACAAAATGATGTTGCAAAGTGCCTGAAAGCTTGCTACAAAGATGCATCATGGCTTTGGCATCTTCGATTTGGGCATCTCAATTTGGAGGTCTAGAGCTATTATCTAAGAAGGAGATGGTGAAAGGACTACCTCACATCAACCATCCTGACCAACTCTGTGAAGGGTGTCTAGTCGGGAAACAATTCAGGAAAAGCTTTCCAAAGGAGTCAGAGACAAGAGCTAAGAAGCCACTTGAGCTCATCCATACCGATGTGTGTGGACCGATCAAGCCAAGCTCTCTCGGTAACAATAACTATTTTCTCTCTTCATTGATGATTTTTCAAGAAAAACCTGGGTATATTTCTTGAAACAGAAGTCAGAAGTTTTTTTGAAGTCTTCAAGAAGTTCAAAGCAGCAGTGGAGAAAGAAAGCGGTAGAAATATCAAAGCCATGAGATCCGATCGAGGTGGAGAATTTACTTCCAGGGAGTTTCAAGAGTTCTGTGAAGCAAATGGAATTCGTCGACCAATGACAGTTCCTAGATCCCCCAGCAAAATGGTTGGCAAGAAAGAATAGAACAATCCTCGACATGGCACGAAGCATGCTCAAAAGCAAGAAACTACCCAAAGAATTTTGGGCGGAAGCAGTATCGTGTGCAGTCTACTTGTCAAATCGATCTCCAACAAGAAGTGTATGGGGAAAGACACCGCAAGAGGCTGGAGTGGAAGAAAGCCTGGCATTTCCCACTTGAGAACCTTTGGAAGTATAGCCCATGTTCACGTACCAGACGAGAGAAGAACGAAGCTTGATGATAAAGCGAGAGTTTTATCTTCATCGGCTATGATGCTAATTCGAAGGGCTACAAGTTGTACAATCCAGACAATAAGAAGTTTGTGATTAGTCGAGATGTGGTCTTCAACGAAGAAGGAGAATGGGATTTTAACTCTCATACAGATGACTTCAATTTCTTTCCTCAGTTTGAAGAAGATGAGCAGACAATGAGGGAGCAACTAGATGAATCTCAACAAGAGCTTGCAACTCCACCCACTTCACCAACATCAACCACTCAAGGAGACTCATCACCTTCATCATCGTCAAGTGGGAGTCAAAGTGAAAGAGTTGTGCAACGCACAAGAAGCCTTAGAGATCTCTATGAGGTAACTGAACGACAAGATAATCTTACATTATTTTGTCTGTTTGCCGATTGTGAACCAGTGAGCTTTCAAGAAGCGGTACAGAAAAGAAATGGAGAGATGCGATGGACGAAGAAATCAAGGCCATCGAGAAGAATGACACATGGGAACTTACCTCACTTCCCAAGGGACATAAGGCGATAGGTGTCAATGGGTGTACAAAACAAAGCAAAACGCCAAAGGAGAGATTGAAAGGCACAAGGCGAGGCTAGTTGCTAAAGGCTATAGTCAAAAGGCTGGAATTGACTATGATGAGTATTTGCTCCTGTTGCTCGATTGGAGACTATCAGACTAATCATTTCTTTGGCAGCTCAAAACAAGTGGAAGATACAACAGATGGATGTAAAGTCCGCCTTCCTAAATGGAGTCTTGAAGAGGAACTTTACATTCAGCAACCATCAGGCTATGAAGCAAAGGGCATGAAGACAAGGTGTTGAAGTTGAAGAAGGCTCTTTACGGGCTAAAACAAGCACCAAGGGCATGGAATAGCCGAATCGACAAGTACTTCCAAGAGAATGGCTTCAACAAATGTCCCTACGAGCATGCTCTATATATCAAGATCAAAGATGAAGATATTTTGATCGTGTGCCTCTACGTGGACGATTTGATCTTCACTGGAAGCAACCCAAGCATGTTTAATGAATTCAAGGATGTGATGATGAAGAATTCGAGATGACAGACATGGGGCTCATGGCGTACTACCTTGGCATTGAAGTTAAGCAACAAAATGATGGAATTTTCATTTCACAGGAAAGCTATGCAAAGGAGATACTGAAGAAGTTCAAGATGGAGAACTGTAAGCCAATAAGCACACCGGCAGAATACGGGATCAAGATGACCAAACATGAAGAAGGCGAAAGTGTAGATCCAACATTCTTCAAAAGTTTGGTAGGAAGTCTACGCTATCTAACTTGCACGAGACCCGATATTCTTCACGCAGTTGGATTGGTTAGTCGCTACATGGAATCCCCAACAACCACCCATTTTAAAGCCGCAAAGAGAATTCTTCGCTATCTGAAAGGTACAATTGACTTTGGCTTGTTCTATTCAGTTTCTAATGATTACAAGCTTGTTGGATATAGCGACAGTGATTGGGGTGGAGACATAGATAATCGAAGGAGCACTACTGGATTCGTATTTTTCATGGGAGATATTGCATTCACATGGATGTCAAAGAAACAACCGATTGTCACATTATCCACTTGTGAAGCGGAATATGTTGCTGCTACCTCATGTGTTTGTCATGCAATTTGGCTTAGAAATCTATTGAAGGAGATTGGTTTGATACAAGAAGAGCCTACCAAGGTTTGTGTCGACAACAAGTCAGCCATTGCCTTAGCAAAGAATCCAGTATTCCATGATCGAAGCAAGCACATGATATTCGCTACCACTATATAAGGGAGTGTGTTGCAAGAAAAGATGTGGAAGTTGAATATGTGAAGTCACAAGATCAAGTTGCTGATATTTACCAAGCCACTGACCAGCGAAGACTTCTTAAGATTAAGGAACCTACTAGGGGTCACGAGATCAAGTTTAAGGGAGGGTGTTGGATCATAAACTTGATCCATTATGGGAGCCTAAACCCAAACCCAAACTAAATTGATGTCATTACTTACATCATTTAATTAAAGATGTCATTGCTTACATCATTTAATTAATGATGTCATTGCTTACATCAATTTAGTTAGGTGAGAGTTAGATATTTGTTGAATTTGTAATGGTTTAAATTAGTTTATTTGTGTGGTGTAGGATTGTTCTTGAGTAGTATAAATACCCCTTCCCATTTTAGTTTTAAGCATCAAGAAAAATTAAGAGCTTCTAAGTGAGTGAAGAAGCAAAGTCTTATAAGAGTGAGTTGTAGTTCTTGTTTTTGAGTGAGAGTACTCTTGTAATATTTGTTTGAGTTTCAATAAAAGTTGTTTGTGTGAGTGTTTTATTTCCAACACAAAGCTGGTGTGGAGAAAACAATAGCGTGTTTGGGTGCTCCGAATTGGAACTTGGATTCTATTGGATCATCTTCTGGTGCAGGGAGATTAAGATCCAGAGATAGAATATTTCTAGGCTTGATTCCATCGCCACTGTTGGACTCAATTGGACTGCTAGTAGTATCAACACTCACGGCAGCGTGATTGCTTGCAGCCGCCGCCCTGTGCCGTCTCATGTGGCCTCCAAGGGCTTGACCGGACGAGAATTCAGAGCCACAGATTGAACACTCGTGAATCTTATTACCCTTGTTCCCACAACAGTTAGCCTTGATCTTCTTGTTGTTGTTGCTTACTCGTAAAGCAATAGCTGCAGGATTTTCTCTGTTGAATTGATCAGTCTCATCAACAGCCTGATCTTTGACTTCCGAAACAAGTGGTTTATTCTCATCAGCCATGCCTCCCTTGGGCTTCTTGTGGCTTGCCCTATGCCCTCCTAGCGCTTGAAACGATGGGAACGATCGGTTACAAGTTTTACACTCGTAAGCATAAGCTCCACCCTTGTTTGTCATCGCAGTAACCATCGAATTTCTCATCAATATCCTCCTTTTCGGATCATCGCTTTGTGCTAACATGATCAAGCAATTAGCCATGTCTTCTTCTTCCTCCGTGCTCTCGTAAATCTCACCAGACGATATCGAGTTATATTCCTCCGCCACTCCCCACCATCACCGCAAGCACTCGAAGAGCTAGAAGTCAGAGTGACGCCAAACAGGGACGACGACCTTGGCGCTTGGTACGCTTGCCTTTGATGACCAAGGCTTGATGATCTTGAGCTTGCATATCCACCCCTCCCTCAAAGATAAAGAAAAGAAAATCGAAACAAGCCAGGTGACCTAACAAAGTAACAGACTAGGAGGTACAGAAAACTGGTGAATGAAGCAAAGATGGAGAGAGTAGTGGGAGTTTTATATAGCGAACGGGTGATAAAGGGTTGTTGGTATAATTTCCTTTACCTTCCCCGTGAATAGTTACCTTCACCATATGTTTTGGACTTTTGGTTTCTAACTCTCAAAGGTGTTATTACTAGTAGGATGAAAAGGCTTTATTTTCACCCTTTTTTAATTTTTTAAAGCACTCATCATTACACAAAAATATCAATCAACCCCAGTTCTTTTATTCCTTATTTCATTGATTTTCTAATTACAAACAATTATATCCTTTTCCATAAACAAATAAATATTAAAATTCTTATTAAATATCGTCAAATTAACTAAATATTTTGTAGTATCTCGTTTAGGGATGCGAAGATAAGTGTAGGTAAAGATTAGAGTTGAGAATTAGGTGGCGGTGATATATAGGGTGCTGAAAAAAGTGGCAAAAGCTCAATTCAGTTGATGTTAACTTTATCGCACACAGTTTGGCAGCCAAGTACAAATAATTAAAATTAATTATTCTTTTTTTAAAAAAAAACATTAAAAAGCAAAGAGATGAATTGCACGTTAAGGGCAAACGAAGCTACCCTCGTTTCTCATGAAAAGCTCGTGGGAAAAGGCTGCAATTAACCCCCCGGGGGGGGGGGGGTTACCCAATCCAACAAGAAAAGAAAGGGACACAATCAACTGTCAAACTTTAAAGGTTGCATATTTGGATATGGTGATGTCCAGTGGTGAACAAAGGATGTTTACTTCATAAGCCATAAAAGTATGTGTTAGCACATGGCTTCTGTGACTATTTTTAGCTTCTTTTTTGTTCCTTCTCTTTATTTAACTCGTAATTAATTATATATTTTTCGCCACCAAATGTATAAGATAATTAAACAATTTTCTCCCACCACATCCACATGCTATAAACAATTAAAAACCCCAGCTTCTTTCCTTATGAATTTAATAGGGTTTGCTTAAACTTCAACTTATAATTCAAGATACCACGATCTACTAATTAATTCGGGTTTAGTGTTTAATTTACACCCAATAAGTTGGTGATATTTAATCTATATCCAAATTAAATATTAAAAGTTTCTAAAAAATAATAAATTAATCTCTTTTAATTTGATAAAAAAATTCTGATGAAATTTAAAACCCCAATTGAATGTGAGTTGGGAAATGAAAATCGTAAACTAAACATTAGTTAACGATGTTAGGAAAACAAAACGAAAAAGTTGAAAGGGTGCGCTTGGTTCACGGAATGTAAGATTACCAGTGGGAATGTAAGATTACCAGGGAATAGGATTACTGGGAATGTTGTATTTTGTGTTTGATTAGCTTAGCAAGAATGTAAGAATATTGTGTTTAGTTAAAGGAATAAAAGATTATTTGAATGTATATTTGATCAAATTGTCCTTATTATATATTTGTTTTTTAACAAGTTTGAAAATATTTATATATTTTCTTTAAAAAAATTAAATTCATAAAATTTATATAATTTTTTTTATAAAATTGAAAATATAAAAGGTTTAATGAAAAGATAAAATTTTATTTTAACCCCTGAACTTCATATAAAATTTTAATTATAGACTTTTTTTTTGTAAATCTAAAATAGTTTAAGGATAAATTTGTAATTTAAAATTCATAAAATTTTTATTATTCAATGACAAAAGAATAATATTTTTGAAAGAAAAAAAAATTAAGTGCATTTTAGTCCAAAACGCGATAATCCAATAATACCTAAGGAAAAGGAGATAATGACATTCCCGGTAATATACCCCAAAAAAATCTACTATTGGTAATCTTACATTACCGGGAATGGGATTCTCGGGCTAACCAAACGGAGGAATGTGGATTTCATTCCTATGAGAATCCCACATTCCCCATCCAAACACCCCCTAAGGGTGCGTTTGGTTCACGGAATGTAAGATTACCAATAAGAATGTAAGATTATCAGGGAATAAGATTACTGGGAATGTTGTATTTTGTGGTTGGTTGGCTTAGCAGGAATGTAAGATTACCATGTTTGGTTAAAAGAATAAAAGATTATTGGAATGTATATTTGACCAAATTGTCCTTATTATATATTTGTTTTTTTTAACAAGTTTGAAAATATTTATATATTTTCTTTAAAAAAATTTAAATTCATAAAATTTATATAATTTTTTTTACAAAATTGAAAATATAAAAAGGTTTAATGAAAGGGTAAATTTTTTTAACCCCTGAACTTCATATAAAATTTTAATTATAGATTTTTTTTTGTAAATCTAAAATAGTTTAAGAATAAATTTGTAATTTAACCTTTGTAGAATTTTTATTATTCAATGACAGAATAATAATATTTTTGTTAAAGACATTTTAGTCCAAAATGCCTGTAATCCAACAATATCTAAAGAAAGGGAGGTAATGACATTCTCGGTAATATACCCCAAAAAATCCACTATTAGTAATCTTACATTACCATGAATGGGATTCCCGAGCTAACCAAACGGAAAAATGTGAATTTCATTCCCATAAGAATATCATATTCCCATCTAAATACGCCTAAGTGCAAAATTAGTAATGTCACGTGTCTTTTGTTTGGGTCGCATTTGCTATTCTTAGACGAATGCCTAATCCTCGTGCTTCTCGCCCAACAAAATTAATTTGCTTTAATTTGTCTTCATTATCATTTTGGTATCCCATCCTAATTTGAGGGCCTCTGGGTGCCATTTATTCGGATCAATTCTTCTGATAGATTCATTGCACAGTATTCACTTCTAGTATTGTACACACATTTTATCCCTTTTAGGGTAAATTACATGTTTTAATACTTAAATTTTTATTTTTTTAAATCATACATAGGCTTTAGTTTTTATTTCATTTTAGTACCTACCATTAAAAACTTTAGTTTTTATTTCATTTTAGCATTCTCATTCAAAATTCAAACTAATTTTGACGATTTTGTTTTATTTCAACAAATTAACTTGATATTTCGTTTGATTAATTTGTTTGCGTTGCTTTGAATTGTTTAACTTGACTCAAATTTATTTGTTGCCTGACTTAGTGTACGCATTGTGATTTTTTTAAGTTAAGTTGATTATAAAGTAGTATTTACTCTTAACCATATGACAATGAACATTCAATCATCCTAGTACAACTGCTGGTGCTCGAACCCGTGAGCTCTAAGAACAACAACGATTTATTTAACCACTAAAGTAAGTTGGTTTGTGCATTTAGCTTTACTAATTTAAACATAAAATATTTTGTCAACTCGTCTTTACATAATTTCAGTGAAAAGCCACTGCAGGTATAAAAAGGACAATTAATAAGCATTAACAAATAGAAAATAAATCCAAGATACACAGGTACACTGAGTTCACAAGCAAAATATAGCAAACAGTTAAAAGTAGAGGAGAGAAAAGAAAAGTTTAAATTAAATGTGACATAATCTTTATTTTGTTTTACACATAATCCGGACCCTAGTTAAACAATGTTTAATAAATTTAAAGTTTAATTCTTAATATATATATATATATATATAATCGTTAAATTAAGGCTTACAAAAAAGAGAGGGAAAATTGAGGCTAGAGGTAGTTTGAGGAATGACTTGCAGTAGCAGATATGTGATGCTTTTGAGAAGTCATAACTACTGGGTGAAGAAGGAAGCGAAAGAAAAATAAGGGCAGCGGTAGCTATCAATACCAAAGTAATTTACACTGAAAACAATGACTTTATGCCAACTCCATCCCTTAGATTAGGCTTCACACTACTACCACTCTTTTACACACTCGCATCTCACAACTGCCTTGTGATTTAAGCCCTAAAACTCTCCTCATTCAACTTAAATCAACCTAACCAGCTTTTAAATCGTTCCTATTAATTGCTGCAATAAAATCTCATTATTTAAGATAATTTACATAATTGGTCATTTTTTTTTCATTTTGATCACTTAACTTCAAAAACTTATAAATTGACCTCTAAAGTTATATTAACAACATCGAAGCCGTGATTTGAACCAATGCTTAAAAAAAGAATGATTACATAGGTAAAGGTAAAGACATATAGCATACGCATAGCATCCTATACGTACATCTCAGAGTCTAGAAAAAGAAAATAAATAAGCATATTTCATGCTCGTTTGGTGTAAAAGATGGGGCATTTTCTTGCGAATTTTCTGGTTGATGAGAGTTCTGCATAGGTGGCCTACCTATTGATATTCCTTTTTTTCCTTAATTTCAACCTAATGGTTTACAGCATTGGGTTTCTTCCTAATTATTTTACTCAATGCTTGCGTCACCAACTTATATTGTACAATTTGTACATCTTATTATTCTTAGATTTAAATTTAAATAGTGTTTCTTTACTTCAGTTTTTATATATATATATATATATATATATATATATAATTACTGATTACATGACATTATAAAAGTTGTTGACGCCAGACAGAATAGTGATTATCCTGTAGGCTAGCTCCGACAGACGATTCACAAGAGAAAATTCGCCCAAAAACCAGAGAAAAAAAGTCTCTAGGGTTTAATAAAATATTATAAAATCAAAAACATCCCCAAAAAGCAGTCCATAAGCCGGACTGTTATAGCAAAAAAATCGTCTTTATTCGAATTTTGCCAAAAATAGCAAAATTCTGAAAATCACTATAAATTGAAATTCGAAATAAAATAAGCAATCTCCCAAAAATCCGGCCTAAATCGGATTTAAATTGACTTCCTAATTAACAATCGAAATATTACCATAAATAGTAAAAAATAACTAAATCTAGTGATTCGGAGGGGAAAACGGCAGAATTTGATGTTGAAAAAAAGGCCACATGGAGCGTAGCTCATGTGGAGAGCGTGCGCGTTGAAAAGAGTTTTCCGGATTGGGGTCTTATGCGCGATTCTGACACCTGTAGCCAAAGTTATGGCCAAAAGACTGAAACATACTCAAAACGACCCCAATGAAGAACATGTCACAATCAATTCCCGCCTTTGCGCTAATCTGCCAACTCATGGTATCTCAGCGCCATCAACGTGCAATCTGACAGCTCAGCATCATCTGTCTCGGATCCCCCTGCATCAGTTGTGTATCATTATTTTATCAATTAATCTTGGATAAGTAAGACATTAGTAAACAAGTTAATACCACATACAGCACGTTGTTTAATTTTTTTAAATACAAGTGTATTATTAAATACTCGTTTTCTTCGATATAAAGTCAAATGTAGCATTAACACCCCCCACACGCACACAAAAAACCATATCAAAAAGTTTATGTTGAGCAAAAAATATAGGGTAAATTACACAGTTGGTCACTAATGTTTGAGATAACTTTTGTTTTTCCTACTAATATTTCAAAAAGTTACAAATCGGTCACTAACATTATCGATTAGTTACAAAACGATCAATTAACGTTAACATCCGTTAACAGACATGACGAAAAGCACATTTGGCACATTAACTGTTGACATGGATAGGGTTGACCACCACGTTGGAGACCAACATCTTCTCCTTGAAAAAAGTATAGATAGAAGAAAATGTTCTCATCTAACCCGTTATCTCTCAGCGTTCTTGGGTCCCGACACTATCTTCGAATCGTGGCTCCGTGCCTCTGGCAAAGCTCCCTGGTGAACGCTGCTCTCCCTGTTAACGTTTAACCCATTTGCCAAGCTCACCACAAATCGATAATGTTAGTGACCGATATGTAACTTTTGAAATATTAGTGGAGAAAACAAAAACTTCCTCAAACATTAATGATCAACTGTGCAGTTTACCCAAAATATATCTAAAAAGTTCAAACTGAGATGAGATCTGCCGAAGATAGTTGACATGTTCAGTTTAATTTGTTTTACTCTACCATATGATATAGTATATCATAAAAAAAGTTTAACACAATTATAAAATAAATCAATAATTTAGAATTAGATGAGATAATTTATAATAAAAATCCAATCAACAACTAACTTAGATGTGACATTAAATTAAATTTGTTATTTGTTATAATTAAATGAACATGACAATGAAAAACTCAACCTTGTTGAGCCTGGGGCCATGCCATCTCCTTTGTTTTACTTTATAATACTCCATGAATTATTTAAGAGTTTTGAAATACTGGGCTGTCATCCAGAATTATTAAGCCCAAAAGAGTAGGCTTCCAGGTGGTCGAGCCATCTGGTTAGAGACAGTGGCCCAAATATGAAAGTGTCTTGTCCAAAGCTCGATCCGGATGTTAAAGTATCAAACTTTCTCATAATGTGCCATGCTTCAATTTACTACTTAATCTCCATTTCATATAACCATGTGCTCTGAAATAATGAGATTCAAATGCAATAAGCTCTATCCGTACACATGCATCCATTTTTGTCATCATCCTCATACTACAAAAAATATATATATGATTGAAAGATTTAAAATCTAGATATAAAAGAAATTTTACGGAAAATGATCATCCAACTCAGTTGGTAGAGCACAAGGTTCTTAATCTTGAGGTCGTGGAATCGAGTTCCACGGAGGTCTCTTACGGAAGCTGCTCTCAACCTGATGTTGGGGGTAGCCTACTATCTTACCTCCCCCTTACCCCATATATATATGGGAAAAAGGGACAACCATTTTTTATATAAAAGAAATTTTACGCGTTAAAATCCACTTCGGAAGAGCAACTAAACCTAAAAATACTTATAAGATGGAGTCATGAAGTCTTGGAATAATACTATAAATTAGAGATAGATGCAAGATTTTATGTTAGATGAACTAACTTAAACTTATAAAATTTCAGTGGGTGGATTTAAACTTATAAATTTATAATAAGTGGATGAAAATAAATTTTTAATAAAAAATATATAGATAAAATTTAAAATATATGATAATTTTAAATTTTTAGGAGACGACAATCCCTGCCTCAGTCCGCCCCTACCAATAACACGGATATTAACAACTATAAGACCAATTTATGGTCAAAAAGAATTAATCAGTATCATAAACACGATTGATAATAACATAACACAAATATAATATTTTAATTTGTTCAACACTATAGTTGACTTTCCATATTCAATAGCAAAATTTTAACATATGAAGTTTCATAATGTTTACCTTCCATAACGTTAAAAAGGATAAATGATATTTTTAGAGTTTTTGGATTTGAATATATCGTACGTCAGTGATATTCGAGCGTTTATTGTAAAGTGGGTTGAGAATCTTTTGAATAGATATCACCTTATAGAAAATAATAAATAGGAAGGGCACGAACCCACTTACCCAATTAGTTAAAAGAATCTTTGTTGTTCTTAGAAATCACAGGTTTGAACACCAAAGACTGTAACATGGCGATTGAGCATTCATTGTCAAATGGTTAATAGTATTTAGAACACATACTACTTTATAATCATCTTAACTTAATAAAAAATATATATATAAGAAGGTAGATGATGGTATCAGCTTTAACATGAACATCAAAATATATAATATAAACCCACTAAACACTTAATATCAACATGAATGTCAGCTCAAAAAAGAGAATATGCAGAAAAATCGTGCTAGCCGTTGGCTCAAAAGATATTGAAGTCGGCAACAGAGTAAATATAAATTAAAACAAAATGCTTCTTCAGTTAAGTTAGATTAATTTATAAATTTTCTGCTTCATTTATATTTTAGATTGTTTATTACGCTGATGCACGAATATTGGTACGATTTTGTCTTCGAGGCAGGATCTCAATGCCAAAGATCATTAAAACTCGTAAAAAAAAAAGGGAAAGAGAAAATGATCGTTACAATCTGTGTAAATCTATCGGTAAAGAGTGTCAAGCTCTTGGTTTTGGTGATCATGTTGGAAGAACCTCTAGTAATAAAGAAAATACAAGTGTTACATAGCATGCTAACAGTTATGGAACATCCTTGTTGATGATGAACTACCATCATTAACAGATACAGGCGATGCAGATTAGGATAATAAAGGTGTTACCAACTCAAATCCGTGGTTCAGAAGAGCCCCAGTGACCCACAACTTGAGGTTTGGCAAGTTCACAGACTGCTCACAATCTCTGACCTGCAGTTTACATAACAAGAGCAGCTGAGCAGTTTGCAAAGGAAAACGTCAACTTCTACTCAAACCCGAATCGGATAGCTTACATTTAGAGTAAATGTTAGCACAAAACAGTCGGAAACAGTGGCCAAATTGGAGTTTTGAACCTTGAAGTTAGTGAGGGACTCAAGGGTCATGTAAAGTGATATTGCAACACCTTCACCTTTGTTGCATATCAATTTAACGTAAAACCCTCTTTCTTCCACTTGAAACATATCCAACTGCATCGACGTTTGAGTTAAAACCGTCATCTTCTTGGAAGAAAATGAGCCTGTAAAAAACAAAGGGATTGTTCTTGTTTATCTTTTACCTGCATTATCTTCTTGCAAATTGGATGGCCGTGGGTTCTTGCCACTTGAATCTTGAAAGTGTTATCAACCGATTCTTGGTACCTTTCAGATCCTGCCAATGTTGCTTCAAGTCCAGCAATCTCGGCTTTTAGCTTCTTAGCCTGAGTTTGCAGGTCTTGCACATACAGTACGGCATCTCCGATAATGGAAGCCTTATCCATCTGCAGTAACCAAATGAAAATTAAAGCCTTATCCATCGGCATCTCCAATAATGGAAGCATTTACACGTACCTTTGTTATGTTAGGAACCAGGGAACGCAATGCATAGAGCTTCTCCTTCATCCGACCCCTCCTCCTCCGCTCCGATATCAAAGTTCTCGACCGATCAACCTTTCCTTTCTTTGATGTTGTACTCGTAGTGTTGGTGGTTGCGGTCCCTGTGGTTGTCCCGGAAGAGTGTTCCTCATCGTTATCTTCCTCACCATCTTTCATCATTTCTCCACAAAAACTTTGCAGCGGATCGAAAACAGAGTTAGGATCAGGGGCAATGGTGCTTGAAGCATCAAGGCCAAAAGATTCCCCAGGTGTCGAACTAATATGCTTATCATCAACAAAAATGCCTTCGATAAGATCATAATCGTATCCTCCGACGGCATCATCAGTTTCTCCACGTATTAGATCGATGAACTGATCGAAATTCGGATCATCGACGAAATCATACAGTTCAAATTGGTTTGAGAACTGCTGAGGGTAATTTCTTGATGCATCCATTGGTTCCTTATGCACTGCCTGGTCGTGAGAGGTGCAGGTCTATATATTTATAAAGTTTTAAATTAAAATATGGACCTCCTTCACGTCATTCCATGGTGTGAAAAGAATCGAGTGAAGAATCTGAAGCCACCAGCCATTTTAATTCATTATTTCATATACAACAAGTAACATAGAGACATCAACCATGTAATATAGTATTCAATCCAGTTAAACAAAACCTATATTCAAATTAAGTTGAGTTTATATGATTGATGTTGACTTGGTTAGAATGACTTTCTACTGGGAGGAAGATGGATCTGAAATCAGGTTAATCCAGTTTCTTGAAAACTTTAGGGATGAATTTATCAGTTTGCAAAAAGTTTATGCTTTTCAAACTGCTGTTAATGACCAAATCTATATTTACGGGCCAAATTCTCCAAACTTCACCCCTTTCAAATGATCAGTAATGACATCACACTTTCGAAACTTCCATACTCCATAGATTTTACCTTTTTGTCTTCCAACTTGCAGGGCAGGGCAGGGCATCTATTTCCATGGTGCAGCATTCACGTTTTGAGGTGACATTTAGGTTTGTATAATAAAAACTTATTGGCAGCCATAGTTTATTAAAATTTCGTGCGTATCAAACTGAGGTTTTAAAAATAATCTTGAATGCAAACATTTACCGGAGAAACAACAAAATCATCTGTCTTGTTAACTAATCTACAGAAGTGCCTAAAAAAACCCGAGCCTTTTATTAAGAGAAAAAATATGGAAGGCTTAATCTGACTCATCGCAGAAGCACGAATTTTGCAACTATTTTTTCATTAATGAACAGTCTTAATCAGAGAGTTGATAGGTCAATGGAACCGCAGATATTCCTTGACTTTGTCCGCAAATAGTTATCATCTCATGCATGGATTGGCATATGATTTATATATGTATCATTGTTTGAAAGCTACTTGCGCCTAGGGGTGGGGTCCTTGCTTGCATCCCAGATGACAACATAATGTCTAATCTTTCACTCAGCACGCTTCATCCAATTGATAACGTAATTTACACTAATTGAGTAACACGATCGTTATCTATACCTAATATAAATTAAAAATAAAATAATTTAAATAAGATATTAAGTTCGAGTCTTTATAAATATAAAAAATATCTACTTAGACACTCATACATTAAAATTAGGTGTGCGACACGAAACGGTCTAAAATAATCAAGACAAAACTTTAGAATCGGAAGAACGATAACAAAATAACTTAATTTGAGATAAAATATTTCATATAATCAATAATTTATTGTTTCTCTCTAATTTTGATTATTGAACAATTTTTTTAAACAAAAACATCAATAACATTATTTTTAAACTAAATAAAATTTAAGTTGCATAAATAGTTGGATAGGGATCTAGGTCTAGTGTCCAACCAATAGACTAAGCCCAGCTTTGTTAATTTTATATTGAACTTATGTTTAAGTTGAATTACTATACATGTCATGCATTATTATATTTATATTTATAAACATCATGCTCAAATTTGTAATCTAATTTATTTTAATTTTAACTATTTTAAATATTTAAAATTTTATTTTATATATATTAATGTTTTTGTGTATTCATTCGTGTTATAAATTAATTATTTCTGAATTTTTTTATCTGAATATTTTTTTTATAATTGATTAACACTATTCCGATTTAATTACACATATTCACATAAAATATTATATTTAGATCATTAATTTAATTCTTCATTGTAAACTAATTTTTGCAATAATACTACTACTTCATTTTATAAATAAAGGAATTACCATTTAAAACATTATAATTTAAGGAAAATTCACTAATTTTATAAAGTAAAATTTACAAATGGGTCATTAAACTATGACAAAATTATCCTTTTGATCATTTAAATTGAAAATAAAATAGATATAGATAAAATAAATATCAACTTTGAATTTTATATTATAAATATTGAATTTGTACCATATAAATTAAAAATTATTTGATATGATATTATAAAATTATGAATGTAATGATGTTTAAATTACATTTAAATTTGTTAAATAAAATTTAAATGTTTAAATCGCATCATTAATAAGAAATAATTTTATTATTTGATAATATAAATTTTCGTACGTCAAAAATTATAAATTTTTTATTTTAAAAATACAACAACAATTAAATAAACAATTAGTTATAAATTAACTTTTGTTTAATAAAAAATATTTTCATTGTTTGATAACTGAAATTTTTTTAAAATATTTTTAAAATTTAAAAATAATTTACTTTCATATATTTAAAAGAAATCTAATTTTTTAGAATTACTACTTAAAAATTCACCCTTAATATATTAAAATAAAATTTTAGTTATAATTGAGGAACTAAATAATATATTTTCATTAATTTAACATGTTATTCACCCTTAATGTTATTTAACGACTTTTATTTATTTTTTAACAAGATTCAAAGTTTAATATCTATTTTGTAACTTTTAAAAATTCGATAATAAATAAAATCAATTTAAAAAAAATATAATTATTTATGAATTTTACTCTATTTTAATTAGTGGTGCATTTTAATGCATGTCATTAATGGTGTATTTCAATAAATTACTCATTATAGACTCATTTATAATTTAAACTTATTCTTTTTTACTAATTAATTAAGTAAATTAAAAAAAGGGGGAAACTCTAAGTGGGGAATTGGGAGGTGCTACACGTGGGGGAACGTGCCCCGATAAGACCTTGAGGTGTTCGCTGGTTGCAATAATAATAAATTAATGAAATAACAGTGGTTCTCCACGGCCTCACCAATGTCTTAAATTAAATGTCTTTTATATTTTAACTAATTTTCCTTTTCATGCCATACACAAAATTATTAACTAAAATATATTATATAATATTTTTAATATTTAAATAATATATTTAAATATAATTATAAGATTTAATTTTTTATATAAAAAGTGAAGTATCCATTTGTCAAAATTTTAAAAATCATTATTTGAGTATTTATATATTATGTGATTTAATATATAATAATTTTAATTTAAAATAAAATAATCATATCATATAAAATTTTAAACTAATGACGTGCGTATTAAAAATATTATAGATCTCATTTTATTTTTAATTCATTTAATATATATTTTTAAAATCTACACAATATTCATTCAAACAAATACATATCTTGCATTTCCTAAAATACATTTAAAAAAATTTATTTGGAGTACAAACAAAGATAACTCCAAACTATTTGACATAAATACTCATACTTCTGATATTTTTTGTGCTCGAACCTATGACCTTAAAGAATAACAATAATTCTTTTATCACTGAGGTCAGTCGCTTCGTACTACATTAAAACTTGAAATTACATGTTTTATCTTTAAAAAATCTATTTTAATAATTCAATTGAAGTGCTATTTGTTAAAATTTTACTTGAACACCCGGTTACGTTATTATATGATGCTTAATGTTCAGCCTTTCAGGCAATATACATTGGTTGTGGCCTGTGGGACTGGGAGTACAACTAAATTGGGCCTTTTTTACAGTGATACGGTTGGCATGGAGAATAAGGAAGATTAGCTTGGGCTTGATATTTGCTTAAATCTGTTGATTTTAAGGTGGAATCAACTAATTTGGCCATAAATTTAATATACACTTATTAAATCTGAATATTAAACTAACAACTAACATATACTTAGAAAAATTACCTTAATAACACATCGATAATAGTTAATTTTTTAGTATACAATACAAATAGTTAAATGATTTATTCTCAATGTATATATAATTATTTTATATTTTAATAATTGTATATTAAATTTAATATATAAGCTTAAATTTAGTACATGAGAAAATTATGAACTAAAATATTTAATTAGAGTAACTATTAACGTAATTGAATTAAAATTGGTTCATACAAGTATAAACTATGTTTTATGGTTGAATTATCATGAGGGATTATCTAATATCCCAAAATTAGGGTTAGTGACTAAAATGTAAATTTTAAAACTTTAAGGTATGATTTCAAAAGATTGTAAAGTTTAGGGACTCATTTGGAAATATTTTGTGAGGGATTGTTGGTAATTATTAAATGAAGTAAAGGGTAAAATGGTTATTTGGAAATGAAAGATTTTTATTTTCCCTTTTTAAGGGAGTGGACCACGTGGAGATAAGGAGAAAGGAAGAAAGCTCTGGAGTCTTGGTTGATCTTCTTCTTCTTCTCTTCCCGTGGCTTTAATGGTAAGGTGAGTGGGATTCAACTTAATTGTTTCTTTAATTTTAAGATTTCTTTTGATTCCTAGAGTGATAAGAAAGCTTAAGAGAATATTTAAATGATTTAAAACTCCAAGATGAACAAGTTATGAGAGATTAAGTAAAAGGAGTTTTTAAGTGAATTATTGAAATAGAAGGAGTCAATAGATTTAGAAGTTGAATTTGACTTGTCAAGGGTCTAATTAAGAAGTTAGAAGCAATAGAATTGGAATTAGAACATGTTGAAAATTTGGTGTAATTCTTGATTTATATATGGGGAATAAGATTTTGAAGTTAAGGACATATTGAATGAATAGAAATTGGTTTATATATGTATACTTGAGTTAAGTGGGTGAAAAGGGTACAAACATGAAGTAGCTGAATTGAGTGAATTTTCTAGTTTAAAACGTGATTTTTGGGCAAGGGGTACCGATACCCTATGAATGGGTATCAATACCCTAAGACCAATTTTGATGAACATCTTCATCAGGTACCGATACCTAAAGGAGAGGTATCGATACCATCAGGTATGTATCGATACCTGTAAAAATCGAATTAAAATTGGGTACTGATACCCCAGTAGTGTATCGATACCCTTCTTAAAGGAAGTACCGGTACCATACTTAGGGGTATCAATACCTAATGAGGGGAAAATGTGAATTTTGTTCCTTAAGTAGCTTAAGTTATTAGAATCAAATTATAATGTTTAGGTTTTTGATAATGTCTTGGAAATTATATTATGTAGATATTGAGTCTATACGAGTCCGGAACCAATTGCAAGTAAGAGCGATCGAGGGAAAGGCAAGAGTTATTGGTGAGTGCATATAGTAGTATATGATGTTTAATGGAAATAAGACTTGCGATAAGTCTATTTCCTATAGTATTATGCATGAATTCATGAACATGAGCATGTGTTTGTTATGAGTGTATGAGTTATATGTTAATTATATGTGTGATATTTTGTATTATGTTAGTGTGATAAGACATAGGAACCAATATAAGTGATATATATATATGTTTACATAAGTTATATGATATTGACATAATGAATGATATGAATATGAAATCATATGAGAAGACATGAATTACACGAAAATTAAACTATATGATTACATGTATATGTGATATGTGAAATATGGAAGTGAACTACATGATTATGATCATATGAGAATGAGATAAAGAGTTATGTGAAAGTATTATGTGATATGAACAAGTGACTATGTGATAAGTATAAATAATGCCCATATGATTTGTAATGAGAGCTAGAGTATAGTTGACATGCCAAGAGTCGAGGGTTACCTATGTCCTTCGGGACATATGGACATGATTACCTATGTCCTTCGGGACATATGGACAGCTACCTATGTTCTTTGGAACATATGGATAGTGGTCATTCGGGACATGTACACAGGTCCTTCGGGACATATTTCACATGCCACTCAGTGGAATTATACGAGATGTGGTGACAACATAGTGCACAACCTCTATGTATTCACATATCTTTAGCTCTCAGAAATGTACATGGGCTAAAAAAAGAGATAACAAAAACATATTACATGTGAAGTGTATACTTTTGTGATATGAACTGTATTACATGATTTATATGATGATATGTCTATTGTTTGGTTATACGAGTCATATGTTGGTTAAAAAGGTTAAGTACAAGAGGATATAATTAACACATATAATGATAATAATATGGATAATGAAATAAGATTAATGAAGGAAATGATGAGTGATATGTCTATGTGTACATTTGATTATATGTAATGTTATATTGTTTTGTGTGATAACATGATATGATATGTTCATTGTTAAGAAGTTAGAGTTACCCTTATAAGTTAAATGCCTTACTAAGTCATCGACTTAGCGTGTGATTGTTTCACACGTAGGTTCGAAGAGATTATAGCGCGAAAAGGAGCAAGACAGGTCAGTTTCTCCTTGCCAAAGATCAGATCAGAAGAGAAATGGATATGATTATGTATTTGATTTATTGAACTTCGTTGGCATGTATATATAATTGAGTTGAATACGCTCTGATATGTTTTGTAAAACCAATTGATTTCAAATAAATGAAAAGTAATTTTTTCTTGAATTATGAATTTGAATTTTAGTTATTTGTAAAGAAAACGTTTGAAAAGTCAATGTGACACCTCGGACTCGGATCCGGGTTAGATACGAGTTGGGAGTGTTACAAATTAAGTTTTAG
Source organism: Hibiscus syriacus (assembly GCF_006381635.1). NCBI lineage: Eukaryota > Viridiplantae > Streptophyta > Magnoliopsida > Malvales > Malvaceae > Hibiscus > Hibiscus syriacus. Next base: position 1,817,330 of record NW_024063513.1, read on the forward strand.
GATTGTTACAATTTGAAATTAGTTAATTTTAAAATATTGAAAATGAACTAATTTTAATTGAATTAAAACAATTAAGTAAATAAAACATGTGTATATTGATTGCATTGTATAGGAGATTGTATAGGAGAAATTTATAGGGAAAATGTAGACGCAACAGGCAACAGAGTTTATCAACGTGGCCATGTCAGTCATTGGACCCTGAAGCAAAGATGGTGAGTTTAGTGAAAAGGAGAAGCATGTTGAATGTTCTTGGAATTGATTCGTTTAATCATCCATGGTTTAATAGATATGTGTTGGATTAAAATCCATAATTATGGGCACATATTTTTAATGTATATTGTTATTATAAAATACATAAATTAAGTGGCTAATTATGTTATAAAGTCATAAGATATTAAAAGTGTCATGGAAATAAAAATGTAGATATTATTAAATGAAATGAAAGCAAATGATACAAGCTACGAAATGAAATGAATGATACATGTTATGAGATAATGAGTGAATGGAGTACGCTATGAAATGAATAAAAAGGTACAGGTTTGATAAGAAATGGTTTGATAAGAAATGGAAATGTAATAGTTGACTGGTTGATTGAAAATGGGTTATATGGTCATTATGAGTTTGTAGTGATATCAATTGGACTAACTAATGTTCCAGTAACATTTAATAATTTGATGAATTGAATGTTTTAGCCATGCTTAGATCAGTTCTTAGTAATGTTCATTGATGACATTCTGATTTATTCTATGACTAAAGAAGAACAAGACGTATATTTCTGTATCATATTGTAAATTTTACGGGATAAAAGACTTTACGCCAAGTTATTGAAAGGTGAATCTTGAACTATCAGAAGTTGCTTTTCTAGGTTATATAATGGTAGAGGGAACCAAACGAATCTTAAGAAAATGCAACCTATAAAGACATGAAAAACTCTAAAGAATATTTCAGAGTTTGAAGTTTGGGAATAGTGGGTTATTATCGGGGATTTGTGAAGAATTTTGTGATGATTGCTTCTCCGCTTACCAAGTTACTCAGAAAAAATGTATCATTTGCTTTCTCTATTCTAATTATTTTCGGGTAAATTACACGTTTAGTAACTAAATTGTCAATTTTAACGATTTTAATAATTAAACTTTATTTTTAAATTATATTTAAAAATGAGTTTTTATTTCAATTTAGTATACCTTCATTAAAAACTTTAAATCTTTATTTGTTTTAGCATATTGTTCAAAATTTAACGTGAAGTTCTGAAAAGAATTGTAAGTTTAAGTATTAAAACGGACCAAAACTACTAATTTAGTTACTAAACAAGTTAAGTTTTTAACGATTAGTACTAAAATGAAAAACTAAATGTTACATATGATTTTTTAAAAAATAAAAAATGTAAATACTAAAATGAATTAAAATTGATAGTTTAGTTATAAAATGCATAGTTTACCCTATTTTTTTGGGCACCATTATTTAAAATTATAATTTTGATCTTTATTAATTTTACTCTTATCATTTTAAATATATTAAAATCATTGAGAGTTATTTACGTTTTTATGAAAGTCCCCTACAATTGATTATAAGTTTGATTTTAAACTAAAATATTAAATTTTTAATTTCTCACATAATTTTCCTGGAAAAAAAATCCTCTCCATCAGCCGTAGTAATGGCTGAGCTGTTTCGCCATCCGATCCCGATAGAGATAGGAAAAAGGGTAAACGGGAAATGCTGCCCTTATGTGCTTGTCGGGTTTGGCAAATTTACAATTTTACACATTAGGGGTGGTTCGATGGAATCACATACACATGTTTGATTCAAAAGCATTCCTTTTAAACGGTAAAACGTTACTGACAGTATTATTTTTTTTTTGCTTGGATTCTCGAAATCTTATTCCCTCCTCCATCTTAGATATTTATAATTTTTACTCTTTAAAAAACAATTTCTATGATTTTAGACAAAATTACCTCTAAAATAAATGAATAAATTTAAAATTATCATTTTTTATTTTTTAAACTTTGTAGTAAACCATTTTCTTTATTTCTATTATCTCGTAATTAATTTATGACTTAATAAATCATATTGTACTTATAACAAATATATCACGGTCTCAACAATTTAAAGCCCGAATTTACGCTCGATATCCAGAAGATTTGGAAACAGTATTGTCTAGAATAATTTCAATTCCCTTCTCATTATGTATTAAAAAAATAATGAATATATGATATATATATATTCTACTAATTTATTGTTTAAATTTTATATAAGAAAATGTATAAATTCTATGAATTAAAATTTTATAAATAAAAATATAAATTAGAAATAATGAAATAATGATTTCTATAATTGTTATATATATATTTTATTTTAATATAAAGAATTAAATTTATTAAAAAATATATCACATTGATAATTTGATAAACTATGCATTCTAGTAATCTTATATTTCCTTAACCAAATATTATATTCTTATACTTATGTCAACAAATCAACAAAAATAATATAACATTCTTAATAATGAGTCAAAAAATGCAATAGTTCGATAATCTTATTCCCAAAGTTAATCTTATCTTATCGACCAAACCACGTCTAAAAGTATACGTTGCAGTAGGCAAAGAAAGGTGTAAAAAGTTGGCGCAACCAAACAAACCAACAAAGGATGAAAACAAGTAAACAACTAATATTCTTAGCAAATCAAATACGAACAAGGAATGTTGAAAGTGGTGTTGGACCACAGACAATAATGTCATATTCATTTCTATGTAGTAGGTGATGAAGGCTGCCGCCCAATTGATGGTCATCATCCAAGTCAATTGTAACTCATCATAAATTCCATTTCTTCTTAAAAATTCATAATTTATAACACATATAATAATAGTATTTTCGAACCCATCAAATAATCTCTATAACAGAAAATAATATTAATCTCCCTAAAAATCTTCAGTCTAAATATAACATATATATGTATTTGTTGTCAATAAATTGAGAAAACTCATTACGTATTTTTTACCTATACACTTTGTTGTGGAGATATATAATTTATTAGGTTTGTAAGTAAAGTTAAGGTTAAATTTTTTGAAAATTTAATATTTTTTATAGGATGGGTATTTTTTGTGGATAATTATAGGATGTATGTTAAACGTTCATGTAAGTTATATAATTATTTAATTTCTAACATAAAGTTTATGGATGTGGAATGTTATTTTTTTCGTAGTATAGATGTCATTCATGTTTTAGTTTCTCAATATTTAGTTTTATGTAGATTTATCAAAATTAGAAATTTTTACAATGAGTAGGTATGTTTTGCGTAAGAGTTAAATTTTTATGACAAAATCCTAGCTCAGTAACGTGGTTTTGGGCATACAAATTGACGACATGCTTTTGAATCTATTGAACTTAAAGCCCAACACACTTTCCCATTATTCGTTTGAAGGGACTACCAGCCTGCAACTTAGAGCCCAACTTACTGATTAGAAAAATGGATGATATTAATAGAAATCATTTGATCAACAATCAGTCGATAGAAAGCAGCGCATGCATACTTGCAATCTTCCGCTTTCGGAAGATGAGGTTAAAAAAAACAATCCTGGAGGCAAGCTTTATTAAATGGGTAGTAATGAATCTTAAAAAGTCTCCATCTCCAATGGAAGAACATCCCGATCCACATCTAGCTTGCCCGAACAACTTGTAGGCTACGGATCTTGATCAAGAAGAGACTATTGGCGTGTATCAACTGATGATCATTTTCTGTGGCACCTCAGAAAACCTGGACAAAAACACAGTTACTGCTTTGGATTCAACAACTTGTCTGACCCAACTCCGCTTGCTAAAATCCAATTGCTGTAATCGAGACACTTTCAACTCCTTTGATAGATATTCCAAAACCAAGGGATCGCATTTTCATTACTAAAACAAAATAGTCGTGGGGAAGGGTTCTCTCTGCCTGTGGCATCGCTTTAAACAGAGGGATAAATTGCAGGCTGCAATGCATGGGAGATCAAAGCAGATAAGTTGATTTCCTGTTTTGCCTAATGTTCCAACACAGCTGGTTGGCTCTCGCCTGCCTTACTTAAGAACGTAGCTTTTGATACTGTCCATCTGTCTCTTTACAGCTGAAGCTTTGGCAGCAAAAGCTGAAATAATCATTCAAACTTTTGCATTCCTTGCGAACTAAAGCAACAAACCCGGCCTATTCCTTCACTTAAATCAAGAATCTAGCAAGTCACAACTCAGCCGCCTTGGTTGCATCTTGAAATTTTAATGAAATTCAAATTACATCGATAATCAGGTGGAATTTAATTAAGTTAATGATTCCAACTTTGAGGATGGAACATATTAGATTAAAAAGATTATCCTTAATAATGGATTTTTATGACATTTGATTGAGATTAATAAATCAATAAATTGTATATCGATGATTAATTCAAAAACAAAATTCAGAACATAGACAGATAACTCTTTTTTTATTAAAATATTGATAATTTCATATGATCTTAAAGATGATATGAATATATATCATTATAAGGTAGATTAGAGAAAGAAACCGAGTTTGATTTGTTTTTTAACTTAATTGATTAATCATTAGGGATATTAAGTAGGAGCTTTTCCTTCATTTTTTTTGAAGAGTGTCCAAGCATATCTTATTACTCAAGCATAACATTCCAGGTCGAGTCATACTCCTAGAAATCCAACAGAGAAAAAAGTAGATTAATAGAAACATCAAGCACAATAACAGATTTCGGTCGAGGGATGGCAGTGTATTACCCGTGGTTCGAAACCAATGTTGGGCAGTTGTTAGCTAATGCCCAAAGGAGAAGTTTTGAAAAGGCCACTTTAAAGAGGAGCAATGTCAACATCTTCGGCTCCAAACCCCAAAGAATTTCCACAGTGTCTCATTCTGCCCTGTGGATGGACTTGTCCTTCCCTCTGACTCATCTCTCAGTCTCACTTACCAATTGTCTCCTTCCTAGGCATCCCTTCTAACTCAAAAACATTATTAATGTCTCTAAATAACATGTTTTGCTTTGCTATTTTTATGCTTTTTGCAAGCTGGCTGCCGATGAAGTCATCTTATCACTTCGTGTTTAATCCCATTGATGCAGAAGACAACAAAAACTGCCTGAACAAAATTGTCATTCGGGCATACAAGCATGGGTGGATAGTGTTGGGAAATAAACGAGTAACAAGTAATTTCCCTATAGTCAGATTAGTGAGAATACGAATAAAAGTGGAAAAATAATACCGAAAAATTGATAACGGAGTTCAGCTAATTTGCTTACGTCTTCGGACTGCTGCAGATCTTTTACTAAAGAGAAAAATTACAGGTGTTTACAAAACACACTTGAGAGAGAAGTGGAAGATTTTGAAGCTAAATGAGATAGGGTATTTATAGTTGAAGCTTAGGGACTAATCTTGAAAATACCCTAAAATCCAATGACTAAAGTGTAATAAACCCGTTTCAAAAATTCAAACAACATTTATTGCACCGAATTCGGTGGAATTCGGTGCCCCCTCCTCAGCCTTTCTTTGACTTTTCTCTAACAATCTCCACTTGAAGACTGATTTTAATTTGTCTTCACACCTCGATCAATGCAGCAGTATTTCTGGTCTTGTACTCTAGCATGCCAACTGAGCTGAACACAACTTCAGTTTGTCTGTGGTCACCGTCTTTGTCAACATGTCTGTCGGATTTTGAGCTCCACTAATCTTTTCAAGTTTCAAAATCCCATCTTCCAGAAGAGACCGAATAAAGTGATATCGCAATTGTATGTGCTTCGTTCTGGAATAAAAAGACGGATTCTTTGCTAGATGGATAGCACTTTGACTATCGCAATACAAGACATTGTTTTCTTGTTTCTTGTCTAACTCTTCCAAGAAACTTTGGAGCCAAACCATCTCCTTGCTGGCTTCCGTAACAGCGACATATTCTGCTTCAGTTGTGGAGAGAGCAACTATCTTTGTAGTTGAGAAACCCAACTTACTGCAGTTTCTCCTAGAGTATAGACATACCCTGTAATGCTCCTTCTGATGTCAACATTTCCGGCTAAGTCAGCATCTACATAGCCTGTCAGTATCGTATCTCCACCTTTGAAACAAAGTGCTTATTTGTGGTACCCGCAGATATTGATGATCCATTTGACTGCTTCCCAGTGTACTTTGCCCGGATTATTCATGTACCTGCTAACAGTTCCCACTGCATGAGCAATATCTGGTCTGGTACAACCATGGCATACATCAGACTTCCAATTGCTGAGGCGTACGGCACCTTCACCATGTGTGCACGTTCTTCCTCTGTCTTTAGTGACTGTTTTGGAGAGTCTGAAGTGAACACCTAAAGGTGTACTTACTGGTTTATCATCTTGCATGTTGAACCTGGAGAGTACTTTATTGATGTACTCAGCATGTGATAACATCAAAGTCCCCGACTTTGTGTCTCTCTTGATCCTCATCCCAAGAATATACTTTGCAGAGCCCAGATCCTTCATAGCAAACTGCTTCGACAATTTTTGCTTTAAGTTTATAATCTCTTGCATGTCTGAGCCTGTAACGAGCATGTCATCAACATACAACAATAAAATAATGAAGCTATTGTCGAACCTTGATGTAGCAACAATGATCTGTTTGGCATCTGGTAAAACCACTGCTACTCATGAAGCTATCGAACTTTTTGTACCACTGTCTAGGAGATTGTTTTAAACCATACAAGCTCTTCTTCAACCTGCATACCAGGTTTTTGTTTCCTGCCTCTATGAAGCCTTCTGGCTGCCTCATATAGATTTCTTCCTCCAAATCACCATGAAGGAAAGTTGTCTTTACATCTAACTGCTCAAGATGTAAATTTTCTACAGCTACAATTTTCAACACCAGTCTGATTGTAGACAGTTTTATAACTGGAGAGAAAATTTCATTGTAGTCAATACCTTCCTTTTGTTGAAAACCTTTGAAAACCAATCTTGCTTTATAGCGTTTGCTCTCATCGTGCTCTTCTTTGATCCTGTAGATCCACTTGTTATGGAGCGCTTTCTTGCCTGGTGGTAATTCAGCTAATTCCCACGTCTGATTTGACATAAGCGAGTCCATCTCATCTTTCATGGAAGACTCCCACTTGACTGAATCCTCCACTTGCATTGCTTCATCATAGCACTCTGGTTCACCATTGTCGGTCAGCAACAAGTAGTGCAAAAGGAGAATACCGTTGGGTTGGTTTAAGAATTTTGGAGGAGCGTCTTAGTTCCGGTGTGCCTGATTCTTCTTGAACTGCTTCAGGACTGATCTGAACATCATTTCCAAATCTCCTCGAACTCAGCAAATTCCTTTGTTTCAGCTTTGGTATTTGAACTACTTGATTCTACAGTTGACCTGTCTTTGTACATCACATTCTCATTGAAAATGACATCTCTGCTTCTGATGATCTTCCGATTTTCATAGTCCCAAAACCGGTAACCGAACTCATCACCGCCATAACCAACAAGGCACATTTGTTGGACTTAGCATCAAGTTTACTTCTTTCAGCAGAGTCTATGTGTACATAAGAAATACAACCAAACACTCTTAAGTGTGAAATGTTATTTCTTTCTTGCTCCAAACTTCCTCTGGTATTCTGCCATCCAAGGAACTGAGGGCCCACGGTTGATCAGGTAAGCTGCAGTGTTGATAGCTTCAGCCCATAGAAATTTGGGTAATCCGGCATGTATCCTTATGCTTCTGGCACGTTCATTCAAAGTTCTGTTCATGCGCTCTGCTACGCCATTCTGCTGCGGTGTCATGTGAACTGTTGCCTCCATCTTGATCCCATTATTTGCATAGAAATCTCTGAATCTCATATTTTTGTACTCTCCTCCATTGTTAGACCTCAACCGTTTGACTTTCAGACCAATCTCATTTTCCACCATGGCCTTCCATTTTCTGAAGGTATCAAAGACTTCTGATTCTTCTTCAGAAAATAAACTCACACCTTCCTTGTAGATCATAGATGAAGGTGACATAATATAATGAGCCTGCAAGAGATGGAACTGGAGATGGTCCCCATACATCAGTATGAACCAACTCTAACTTTTCAGCCTTGGGTGTCTTACCAATCTTTGCAAAGCTGACTTTCTTTTATTTACCAAAGATGCAATCTCGCATAGTCCAAATCTATATTCTTTAGATCCGGCAACCCTTTGACAAAAGTGTCTTCATCCTTTCTCGCTCATATGGTCAAGCCTTTGGTGCCATAGGTTTGATTTTCCATCAGCATCTGCTACTGCAATGATGTTTCTAAATTTGAGGTTATATAGAGAGTATCAGTTTCTTACCACGAGCAATGACGAGTGCTCCTTTAGTAATCTTCCATTCACAGCCTGAAAAGGTTGTGCTAAATCCTTCACCATCAAGTTGTAATACAGAAATCAAATTTCTTTTGAGGCCAGGAATATGTCTCACTCCTTTTAGCGTCAGGTGTTTGGTTTGGCAACTTTAATCGGATGTATCATTCCGACGATCTTCAAGGTTCATCATTGGCTAGAGAACCTTCCCAAAATCACAACTGACATAGTTCTCCATGATTCTCAGGCATGGGGTGGAGTGGAAAGATGCCCCTGAATCCAAGATCCAGGATTCAATCAGACTGTTGACGCTAGAATCATGGCATCACCTGTCTCCTCTGTCATGTTTGCATCCTGTGCGCCGGTATCTTTCTTCAGTGCTCGGCAATCCTTTTTAAAGTGACCATTCTTGCCACAATTATAACAGGTAAAATTCTTTCTTTCGTTCTGATTTCCCCGTCTGGATTTTGATCTGCCACGATTTGAATTTCTTTCTAAAGTTCTCCCTCTGGACTCCGTGTGCAAGACTGAGGAGGTTGATGCTTCACACGATTCTCTCCGTCGAATTTTCGCTCAGTACCAGATCCCGAACATCGTCGAATTTAATTTACTATTTCCGACGAGCTGCTAACTGCTGTAACAGTAGCATTCCAACTGTCTGGTAGAGATGATAAGAGAATTAAAGCTCGAACTCATCATCGAATTCAATTTCCACGGAACTCAACTGGGTTGTGATTGTGTTGAGTTCATTTAGGTGTTGTGCCACCGATGCCCCTTCCGCCATCCACAAATTGAATAATCGCCTCATCAAATAAACTTTGTTTGAGGTTGATGGCTTCTCATACATACTGGAGAGAGCCGCCATAAGACTCGCCGTGGTCTTTTCCTTTGCTATGTTGAAAGCACATTACATGATAACGTCAGTCGGATAACTCCGAGGGCTTGTCTATCGAGAAGAGCCCATTCTTCATGCCCTCTGGTTACTTTCCTGAGAGGGGTTGATATAGATTTTTCTGGTACAAAAAATCTTCAATCTGCATCTTCCAAAAGCCAAAGTCCGCACCATCGAACTTTTCAATTTTCACATTCCCTTCGTCTGCAACCATCGCTCCCACTCGAATCTGGATTGTTTGGATCGTTCTGACAATTCTTGCTAACCAACCGTGTATTAGAACACTCCGTCGAAAAAATTTGTGTATCGCCGACAAAATTTCACTTCATGAAAATTACTATTCACGTGAATAGTAATGAATAGTACCCTCGCAAAAAATTGACAAAATTCACAGCCAAAAGCTCTGATTACCAGTGTTGGGAAATAACGAGTAACAAGTAATTTCCCTATAGCCAGATTAGTGAGAATACGAAATAAAAGCGGAAAATTTGATAACGGAGTTCAGCCAATTTGCTTACGTCTCTGGACTGCTGCAGATATTTTATTAAAGAGAAAAAATTACAGGTGTTTACAAAACACACTTGAGAGAGAAGTGGAAGATTTTGTGATGATTTTGAAGCTAATTGAGAGGGGATTTATAATTGAAGCTTAGGGACTAATCTTTGAAAATACCCTAAAGTCCAATGACTAAAGTGTAATAAACCCATTTCAAAAATTCAAACAACATTTTATTGTACTAAATTCGGTAGAATTCGGTGCCCCCTCCTCAGCCTCTTTCTTTGACTTTTTCTCTAACATATAGAAGGTTGCTCGTGGGGCAATCATCTATTAAAATTTTTAATTCTCGTGTATTTTTTTATATTCTATTAATGATTTGTTTTCGAGCTTAAAACTTTATAAATTTATCCTTTTTAAAATTTATAAGTTGATATATCTAAAAATCTTAACTCCATCCATGTATGATCAAAGTATATTCTTGCTATTGTTGATCAGCTCAGTTCAAAGCCAAATCCCGCCTTCCAAACTTCCCTTTTGCCCACCCGCACTCACCACCTCGCATTCAAATTTTGCTCCTTTTTGGCTTTGAGGTCCTTTTGCTTTTATTTCCTTTTGTGGAGTCCTTTTGCTTTTATTTCCTTTTTGTGGAGTTGTGAAAAGCTAAGTTACTCAAAACAAATCCCGTAATTCATTCTCTGCGTTGTCTTCTTTTTTCCTTTCAATCTTCTCTTTCCTAGTCGTTCACTTTACTTATAACAACATGAAGCTGTTATCTTCTTCTCCTTCCATTTCTTCTTCTTCAACTGCTTCTTTTGATCCAAAACAGTGCACTCAGAAAAGTGCAACCCCTGGTTGCCTTTCAGGATCTTACGTAGGATTCTTTGCTCCAGGACTCTCCCACGCACCCTTCTGATCACACTACTGAGGAGGCTAATTCAGTTGCTACTTTCAACAAACAAGAACAGTTGGATGATGCTTCTTCCAAGGTCACTCCAGGGATTGTTGCGAGGCTAATGGGGTTGGATTCCTTGCCTGAAACGAGCTTGCTTAAGTCACAAATACATCCGAATTCGATTACGAGAAGCAGGTCGATGAATTCAGCGGATTATAAGCAAGATAGTGGCTCAATCCATGGGAAACATAGACGATGAACTCCACATTGTCTTTCAGAGACATGCCTACTTACTTTGAGCTGGAAAATGAAGAGTTCTTTGTTCTAAGCTTTGAGAAGACAAGGGAGGAAAGAGCAGAGATCAAAGCAAGGCAGTGGAGAATTGAAGCAAAGGAAAGAAAACAAGGAAAATCGAGGCGAGAAAGTTCCTGAGCAAAAGATGAAAGAAGTCGATGAACAAGTTAGTCAAAGGGTTTTGAATGCGCTGGATGAGGAAAAGATGAACAGAAGAAATGTTGAGAAGGCTAATAGGGAAATGGCCAAATGCAGGGAAGCCAATGATTTGTGCTTGGAGAAGAAAGTAGCAGTGCCTGATGGAATGAAGCAAAGAAGAAAAAGAAGAAATACATCACCCCACGACTCCAAATGTAGAGCCTGAATGCATCTCAGAAGATTCAAGCCCGGTTTCTGTTCTTGTTTTTGATCAATTCATCAATGATCACGATGTTCCTCCATCAGGTTGGTCCTTCTCAATTCTGTATATGTGTACATGTATTTGATTCTATTTATGTCCCTTTGTTAAACTGAATTTGGGTCACTCATAATAGAGGAAGACTCAAAAGCAGCACAAGGATTAAACCCAAGAAGGAAATTATCACCAGACCTGGAAAATTACGAATGCAAGCCTCCTTGTAATGATGGTAATTTGATGGACGATGGTGGAAGGGCAAACAACATTGAAGTGGAGTCAATGTCAAAAGATCGCCACTGTGAGAGAAACTTGGAAGGTTGGAATGCAATTTGCAGGGTGATTGAAGCAGAGGTAGCAGCTAAACCAAGTTGGTTATGCTCCAAGTCCAACAATGGAGAACTAGAGATATTACTGCAGATTTTGGATCAAAAATTTTAGACCAAATGTTAGATGAGATTGTTATTCAATTTTCCCTTGTGGAATCTGAACCTGTAAAAGTACAGTAGTGATCATATCAGCCCTTGTAAGTAAAGCTTTACTACCGCAAAATTCTATGGTCAAAGATATACAGCATGCTTAGTATCTATTTTCAAACCTTTCTGTCAAGTCTTGCCTCCTTTTCTAAACTAAATATACTTCGAATTTAAATTCCTTGACATGAAATACGTGGCAGACAGCAAAATAAAACCCATTTCCAAAATTTCCTGGAAATTATGCATGACAATTGATACTACTATTATTTAAGAAGTTGGTCAAAATCCTTGAACTAGACTTTGAAAACGGCAAAAGTAACCGGCAATTTAATTACAAATTAATCAATGAGATTAAGAAATGCACACCATGATTAAAATAATCCCATTGCAGGCAGCGGCGGCTGCAGGAGTCAAGGATTGACCTGTCCTGTAGTGGAATCTGATATATAGATATATCTTTTTATTATGCGGCTTCAGCATCTGCAAGAAACCTTGTGTTTCTGAACTAAAGAATCGAAGTCTAAATTTCAAAACCTAATATCTATAGCTCATTTGTTCGAAATAGCTGTTTCATTCTCCTAGACTCCACTACCAAGATTACCCAATACCCAGGTAGGAGTGCCTTCTTTTTGTTGGTGCGCAAACGATTACACCCACTTTGGATCATGTAATGAAAGAACCCCACTTTTTTAAATGCCAAAAAGTAAAATTGTACATTTCAAAAAGTTTGATAGCTAAATGACATTGTAAAGATAGAATGATTACAGTGGAGGAATCAGAATAAAATATCCACTAATTATGTGCTCTGAGTAAAGAACTGGAAGTTTTCAAATTAACGGTATTTTAGTAAAGCAGCAGCTGGATTACACCAGTTTCAATTTTTTTACAGAGAAAGGTAGAAAGCATTCTGCATTATGATTCAACACTATCAAAACATGGAACAGGACAAGCAAGTTTTAACAGAAAAATAGATATATAATTAAATAATACTGTAGTTTTTGGTACATAAAATGATCAGAACAATCACCCCCACCATCTTAGAATATACTAAATAAAGAATCAGTGCAGTTGCAGATTGAAATGAATGTAACCCTGCAACTTGACTTTGTTCAGGAGTTGAAAACTGGCCTAACTCTACCCTCTTCGGCTTTGGGATGAAATACGGACCCATACCAAGAAGCGAACCAAATGTTGTGACTAAAAATAACAGATAAATTATTCTTGAGAACCTACTAGCAGTTACCTTTTGTTCTCTGCTCACCTTGTTTTCTCTCCTGGTCCCTTTCATTCCAATTATAAACTTTATAAAAATTCAAAAATATAGGCAAAAAGAAAACTAGTTAAAGGTTAACTTGGGAGATAATGGTGGGGCTAGCTTTGCTTTTAGGCCACCGTCGTTTCTGCTCCATGTACAACTGCTCCACCCAGGCAGGGAGCATTTCAGTGCCTCCGTTGTTACGATGATACTGCTCCTCGTCGTCAAAACTTAACTTCCCGGCAGGTGGAGGATCCACCACAAGAGACTGCACCCAAGACACATCGGGCTCATCAGAGTTGATGATATAGGGCGTGCTGCGTTTCCCAATTTGCTGCCACTGCTTCGGAACCCGAAGGAAGCGGATTTTCTTAGTTTATTTTAACTCTTCTCCTTGTATGCCCCAGTCTAGTTTGCCGTCGGGGGAACCCCAGTCTGATAGGTTAGAGGGCATTGCACTTGCTGAAGAAGCCGGTGAAGAAAACCCTGAATGACGATTTACAGCAGTGCGCTCGACAAAGCTCTGGCTCCGCTTTGCAAAGGCAGCTGACCTTGAACTTAAAACTGCAGCAGCAGATGGATCAATCCCAAAGGAGGGAGATGCTCTAACTGGAGAGGATGGTAGATTTGTTGGGTAGCTTGCACGGAGCTTCTGGTTAATATTCTGGCGTGCATGAGCTCCAGTGGGAGATTGCAGCTGAGATGCAGCAGCATCAAGTGAGAGTCCTTGTAGCTGTGGCATAATATTGGATCAAGAGATCCAAAAATATCTTCAAGGTTAGTCGGCTTCACCCCTCCAAACCAGTTTAGTTCACCAGTTTCTATCACCAGAGGCAGAAAATGCTGTTGAATTGTTCCAGCTCGTTTGGGAGGAAAGGCCGGACATGTCATCAATTAGCTGCTGCTGATGGAGACGGCGATGACTTTCCAGCCCCAACAGTTCCATGTCTAAATCCATATCCCGAGCATTGATAGCAGTTTTCAATCTACTACCAGGAAGCTGCAAGGTAGGAGGTATGATGTTGGACTGATTTAGCCACATCGATCCACCCATAGGAGAAGAGGAACCGGTAGGGGTCAAGGGTGGAGTTGATGTTGGAGGTATCATAACCGATGGGGAGCCGAGTGCAAGTGGGCTCATGGAACCCATGTCTAAGGACGAACCAGTCGCAGAGTATGATCTAGGGGAAGGCACTCCTGAACCTGTTGAAGCATACAAGGGACGAAGCTCCTCTGGCTTGTGAGCAAAAAAACAGACCCTCCTGGTGCAGTTAGTCTCATCCTTGCATAAACGAGTTCGATACTGAGCAGGATGAAGCCAGCACTCGAAAATACCATGAGCATACTCACAGTTATCACCTTGCCTACAGGATCCCTTACGAAATTCAGGGCAAGGGACACAACTATAATGATATTTCCTAGGATCACGCCTCCTTGCGTTCTCCCCAGGATGAACAAAAGGGCACTCGGTCCAATCATGAGAGTACGCCCTCGAACAAGGCTTGACCTTGAAGGTATACATCCTAAACTCATCTGTTCCGTATATTCCGTTCTTAATGTCCGGAAGAGTAAGGTCAACAGGATACTCTTTCTTCTCAGTCCCATCTTTCGAAGCCCGGGGAATCGTATTCTCCTGTTCCTCTATCCCTCCCATTTCATTTCCTAACTGAGCAGGCAAGCTGTCCATCTCACCAACACTACCACTTCCTTTAAACAAAGACTCCAACATCTTCTTCCTCAAGCCGAAAGCCGAGTTACAAAACGAAGCAATCAAATCACGAGGTCGGTTCCCGTTAGCATCGAGGGAGCCAGTATCAGCAGAAGCATCAAGCAAGGTCTTGACAACCTCAATGGAATCAAAGGAACCACCAGCAGCAGCACAGTGGAGAGCCGTAGCCCCATCCGAGCCACAAGCCCTGTTAACATCAACACGTCCCTTTCAATGATATAATTCACATCCTTGCTCCAAACAAGGAAGCAATCAAAAGAGGGTCCTTTCTTCAGACCCCATCTTCTTCGAACCCAACCGCCTTCCGTACCACAAGCTAGGCTCATCAATATCATGACCCTCTTCTTCAACAGCAGCTTTAAAGGCAATCAAATCATTTGAAGCCGACAACTCCAGCAAAATCGATAACTTTTGAGGAACCCCATCTTCTTTACGAGATTCGCCCTCCATGATTAAACCACTTTGAGTTGGCTTCCTCTTTGCACCACTGCACATGGAAATTCTCTCTCTCTCTGCATAACCGAAACCGACTCAAAAAAATAGAAAAAGAGAAACAAGGACGAAATCCCCAGTTACAGTTTATGAAATCACCGAAGGCATCATAAATTGTTCCTAAAAGCCTTCAATTTTTATAGATAAGGATCTGATCATTAAACACCACAACCATTAACTAGACAACAAATAAACTTATCCGAGAATTAAAAAGAAACCAAGACAAAGTTAAAACAAAACAAAAAAGAAACAGAAAGTCGGTTACAAAAACTTGATCAAAAATTAACTGCGCATACAAAAACACTCGAGTCTAATCTCCAAACAAGTGTGTACTAACACACCAAAAAGACAATAAAAACACTACAAAGTTTCATTCTTTTCACATGTTTTCTCACCAAGGAAACAAAATATGAAAATAAAAGCAAACAAAGAAAGATGGGAAAAAACATACCTTTGAAACACAATTTTGAGAACGAGAGCAGAAACCCAGAATGTCTCTTTAAGGAACAAGAAGGAAAAACAACAACCTTTGTGTGTTTTTAACTTGAAAGTTCAAGCCCGGGCTTAAAAGAGGGAGAGAGAAAGCGAGAAATGAAATAAAAAAGACAGAATTATTTTTTCATCTCAACATTAGACTAATACATATATTCAAAAAATTAATAAAAAATGAGATTTAATAATCTTTAGCAACCTTATTGAATTAAAGTTTTCAATATTTGACATTTCTTCATTTCCTAAATAGTTTAATTAATTTATTCTTATAATAATATTATTATTAAAAAATAATGAGCCTAGTTTTCCGATAGGCATGAGACCTTAATCTGACGGATTTCGACCCGATCGGATTTTTTTTTTTTTAAAAAGGTTTGGATGGGGTAGGTCAGGTTTTTTAAATGTGATATTCGGGTTGGGTTCGAGTTTAGGGTGAAAAAAACCCAACCAGACCAAAAAATATATATAATTTTACCTTATATATTTAGAAATAATTACAATAATAACTCTCTATATATTATTTTTCAATTAAATCATATTTTTATTATTTCGGATCAAATCAGATTCGTATTTTATCTCAAAAAATCAGACCAGATTCGGATCGAATAAAGGATATATATTTTTCGGATCAATCGGGTCGGATGAAAGATGTAAAATTTTTGAATTGGGTAAGGTGGATCAAAAAACTGACCTATGCCCATCCCTAGTTTTCCCATCTAAATTCAAATGCAAATGCACATGAAATTGGAAATTAAACTCAAATTTTCTTTCACCTTATCATGTCTTTGGGGGGTAATGTTTATGTGGGGATGGGTCCACGGAGGGAGCGCTTAATATCTACCTGCAATCAAATGAAAAACTGACACTTGTTCGCATTTTTATTTTTTGTGTCACCCAATTTTGAAGAATCCGGATTCGTCACGATTTCCGCATTCTTTCTGCACAAAGTAGATGACGTGGACGTACCTCCATCGTCAGCAAGGGTATTTTAAAGTCGACTCGCAAGTGGTTTCTGATAAAATTAACGGACTGTGACTTTATTAATTAAATTGCGATATGAGTCCAAGAACGGAAGGCGTACGGCGTGGATCTTACTTGTCTGTCAACTTGTGGGCCGTGAGAATAAACATTGGATACAGTTTTAAGGGTAAAATTAAAAAAATATAGTTAAAAGAAAAAAAGAGTTATATACCTTAAATAAAAAAATTAATAAACTATATCAATTTTATAGGTTAAATGAGATTAATATTGTAGTTAGAAAAAATAGAGTAAATTAGGATTGATTAGAGTTCACATATGAGATATATTCCACAGTGAATCCAAAATCGTCATGTAGTCAATTTATTGTAAGGGAAAATTATACTAATTATCATTAAATTATATTATCTCTTTATTTTATCATTGTATTTTAAGGTATGTTTGTTTTATTATAATTGGTTTTTAGAAAATAAATTCTGAAAAATTAATTACAATTTCTGAAAAACATACTCCAAAAAATATTTTCTAGTATTTGGATGATATTGCGTAATTCGTTTTCCGTTGTTTGATAATTTTTTTCTGAAAAATGTTTATTAAAATATTTTTTAGTGAAACATACCCGTAATATAAATTTTATTAATTTTTTTTTTCATTGAATTCTAGTTTATTTCAACTGATATAATCCCCTAAGAATTCAGTATCAAGATAACTCCAACATGAATTTGCAGAACAAATGGCATAGGCACTGGAAAACAAATAAAGATATGTTCTGTAAGATAATAGATGCAATCAACACTATTGACCTCATAGAAAGGCAACCATTGTAAGAGTCATAAGTGTTTCAAAGTGCAAAGCTTAAACAGGGAAAATTCTGGACTCCTAAACTGTGAATTTCAAGGTTGTTAAGAGTATTTTATTCTAATCAAACTGTGCAACCAAGTAAATATGTACATACGAAAAAAGCATTTACTTCATGTGCCCCCTAACATTTAATCCCAATCCGAGGTGAAGCGAATTTCGCAGCAGGTTTTCTGGCGAAAATTTCATCTTCCCCTGATGATTCTACTAAAGTGCTCATGGAACCTCCCCCGGGAATAGTTCCGTATTTGCAAAGAGACATTCATGGCCCTCCTTATATTAGAAACTAATTCTTGTTTTGGATTCTAGCCCTTTTATTATTCAAAAAAAAAATACTACAATTACTAGAGAAATTCAAGTATCCACACCTTTCTTTATTCGTCGTATTGACATGGGTCAAAGTGAAGTTCAAAATTTATCTTTGACAAGTCACAATCAATAATTTTGTAATAATATTTCTTAAATCTTACATTATTTAGATATTAATTTTTTAAATATTTAAATATAATATATTAAATTATTAATAATCTCTACAACAAGTGGTTAAAAATATTAGTTGATATATCCTTCTTCTCCTTAGGTTATGAGTTTAGTATCCATTAAAGTACAATTTTCTTTCCCATTGATTTTTAAAAAATGTATATAACATTTTAAATATACACTTATTAACTACCATTTTGAATATGCACTTATTAACTATTATTTACTTACCCGCTCTTTCCTTTGTCTTCCTTTTTTTCTTTGAGTTTATATTGTTTTTCATAGATCAAATTAATTTTTTCTTCTTTGATTTTCTTTAATCGAATGCGACATCGATTTTGATGTTGGTTATCGACCGTCGGTTATTTTTTTAATAAGAATAATTATGTATGTATTGCATGTTAATATCTACCTTTGTGACACGTTTTTTGATTTTTTTTTGGTAGTTTGTTCGTTCTTTTATTTATATTTTGTCAGGGTTGGATTTGACACGTTACGACTGATCAAGATGATGCTTATTTGAAACCTTGTTGATCTTCTCTGCTATGGACTGAATTTGGATGTGTGATTTTGCGTTTGTGGATAGTTTCTCACAACACTTGGCTCTAATCTGCAGTTCTTCGGTGGTCTTTCAATAGTTTAATTCCCCAATGCAATCAGATTTATTCGTATCTATTTTAGTCTATTGATTGGGTTTTAAACATTTTCCATGTATGATTCTTATATGATCTAAAGTGGTTAATTTCAATGTTATAAGAAAAGTCTAAATTATATATCTAATTTACGATGATAGTTATAAATTATTATTGTAATTTAGAATATTTTCAATTTTTAATAGTACTAGCTGCTTCTATTCAAAAATATATATATATACACTTATTAACTAATTGAATACGTTGTATGCGCGTTGATGCAACTATTTGGCCCAACTTCTGTTTGCGCAAACATGCGCTATGTGCGTGGTTTTTTATATATATATAAAATTAGTAATAAAATCTTTCACTGTGGCCTATTTCTTTCCTTCCTTTATTTTGATTTATTTTCTTTCTTTTAATTTTGACCATGAATTCAAATAAGAAAATAAAATTAGAGATCATCATATTTGTGAAAGTTTTTTCTTTCGAATATATATAAAATCAATGTAAAATTATCAAAAAGAAACGATGAGTTTATTATAAATTTTATATTTATCCGATGATTTCGATGAATAATACTTTAAATTTGTAAGCAACTACAAACCAGCATTGTTTCACTAAAAAGATCCTATGTAATAGTTCTCTCATTTAACCATCTTTATAGTACCGAGCAAAGTCATCAACATCTTATGGCTTCTTAAAGTTGTAAAACTTGCCAACAACTATTGGTATTATTGACAAATTCAATCGAGGATTTTAGTTGTAAATTGAATTGGAAAAGATAAAGGAGAAAATAAGAGACATGAGCGAGCAGCTAAGGATTGATCAAGCTGCCAACCGTATGATGTTTATGACAAAAACGGATGATAAGCTTGCAGTGAAAAAGGCTATGGAGAATTACTCTTAGCTTTGTTCGGCCATCACAGCGGCAGCAATGGCGCTGATATTAAAAGTAAGAAAAACTATATTTGCTCGATGTTACCTTTGCATATATTCTATGACGGTTATGAGGTAGTATTTATATAAAATCTTTTATAGTCTTTGACAACACACACCTGTAAATCTCTAGAGAGAACAATCATCTCTTTAATCACTAAGATTACTTGATGAGTTCATCAAAATCGTATTTAAAAGCATATAACTTTAGTATTCACATAAATTTTATCGTATTCTCTAAACATTTTTTACCTAAAACTATTTTTTTATAATATCATCTAAATAAACGGTTTTAAGGAGACATATTTCGTCGATTCTATCGATGAATCACAACGTTCTTGGCGTTTTTCCCGATATATCACCTATACCCTATATATTTCCATGTCACGCACCATTCAGACTATTTTTTCCGATCTAACACCATTTGCAGTAAGGCGCCCCCTGCAGCACGCTTTACGATGATCTGGTGCCACGTGGGGTAAGGCACTCCCCCTGCAGCGCGCCTTATGCTGACATGGACACACGTGTCTAAAGCGCGGCCGCTGGGGGGCACCTTACGCCACGTGGGGTTATAGCGCGAGGCAGGGGCTGCGCTTTTCAATTATCACATGCTCAATTATCAGACATGCATAATTTACCCGAACTTCTCGGCTTTAAAGCATCATCACTCGGCAATAAATAGTCATTTCCCCGTAAACTCTCTCACAATTCCCTCTCAATCGAGAAATTAATACAACAATCATTTCAACAAGTAAATAACACCCGACAATCATCATATATTTGATTTAGAAGTTCATTCGATCTTTCGTTATAAGGTAATTTTGTTATAATATTTTTTTATTATACTTATTGTTTATTATGATTATTTGAAAAAATATTATAC
This sequence comes from Hibiscus syriacus, assembly GCF_006381635.1. NCBI lineage: Eukaryota > Viridiplantae > Streptophyta > Magnoliopsida > Malvales > Malvaceae > Hibiscus > Hibiscus syriacus. The sequence continues at coordinate 1,837,805 of NW_024063513.1, forward strand.
TAATTGTTTTCAATTAATTTTTGTGCCAGTTCAAGGGGAAAGCGGGAGCATACGTCGAAATATATTTACGATACATGTAATAATATAAAATTATATTATTTAAATTATTTACGTTTATGTGTAAAAAATTTATTGTGTTGCATTTTCGTTCATATATTATTTATTTAAGCATGTTTGTTTCAGTTGTTTTTTTTTTCCAAATATATTATTGTCGTACTTTTACATTCTAAGAATGACGCGACTTTCAGCTATTGTTTATTATGAAGGAGAAATTTGAGAAGATGAAACCGACATTATTTTCGTATCAAATGAGCGTGTTAAAATATCATTCAAGAGAAACATAACTCTTGAGGAGCTGATAACGAAGATTTCGATGAAGGTTCATGTTTGAAGTAGTATAAGAATGACGTCGTTGCAGTACAGATGTCCAACATCATTGTTGTCATTAACTTATACAGCGTTCGAACTATCAAACAATGAGCTTGGTGCGGATGATGTTGAAATGTGGCACAAGCTGACCCTCCAGCACACATGTATGAAGCTGATTATGGTGCAATGTACGGGCCAAAATTTATGGATATGCCTCATTTAATAACTATGGATATTACTCATCAATAAATAATGGTAAGTTATCTTTAGACATGTAGTTTTCAAGCAAATAAGAAGCAATGATGGCTATAAAAAATTACAATATCCGTAATTCTATTCAATTGAGAGTCGATCGGTTCACGACAGAAAAATATGTATGTTACTGTGCCCGACGCGAAAACGGATGCAATTGGATGGTTCGCGTATCGAAGAGGAAGAGGAAAAATAACATATGTGAACTAACAATATACAATGGTCTTCACACATATTGTGTTGGAGGGGTCAACCAAGATCATCCCAACTTGGAATCTGAAGTGATATGCCAAGCCATTATGCCCATGGTAAAAACAAGCTCTCATATAGTTGTTGTTGTGTTGATTTTAGCTATACAATCGCAGTATGGGTACACTGTCTACTATAAAAAAGCTTGGTTGGCAAAACAAAATGCCATTGTCAAACTTCATGGCGAATAAGATGCATTTTACAACGAACTTCCAGGCTGGTTTAGGATGGTGTGGATGTTGAATCCTGGGACAATTGTGGACTTCAAAACCTCCTATGTATACCATAATGATCGAGTTCTTCGTGATCGATGTCAATTCTATCGAATTTTTTGGACTTACCCACAATACGTTAATGCTGTCAAAAATTGCAAGCATGTGGTCCAGATCGACGAGACTTTCTTGTATGGAAAATACAAGCATGTTTTATTATTGGCAGTTGTCCAAGATGACAATCGCAACATTCTTCCTGTTGATTTTTCTCTTGTTGAATGAGAATATACATATTCTTGGGCTTTTTTTCCTCCGAAACTTACGTGCACATGTTATCACGAAGGAAAACAATTTGTGTCATTTCAGATCGCGGAGCTAGGATCAAAGCAGCAATGGAGTCTTTGGGTCCAATGTGGCAACCACCATTTGTCCAACATAGGTATTATCTTCGACACATTTATACGAACTACCATGGAAGGTACAAGAAGAATGATGAGCGTCAATTAATTGTGCGTATGGGTAAGTAAAACTGATGTAGTTTGTTTTATTTCGATCATTTTAATTTTGAAAAGAAAGCAAGTTAGTAAGTTATACATTTTTTGATTAGGTTACAAACTACTTTCTCAAATGTTTGAATCAATGCTTTAAGATTTGCGGTCAAAAAATGAGGAAGGATACGATTACATCAGCCTCATCGATAAAGAAATGTGGACGAACGCATATGATGGTGGATATCGATATAGACACATGACGACCAACTTAGCTGAGGCAATCAATTCAACCTTAAAGGGGTGAAGGTCACTTACCTGTAGCAGCTTTGGTAAAAACTACATATTTTCGTTTGGGGGAGCTTTTTGTGAAGCTTGGGGGACAAGCTAAAACCTGGATGCAAGGCGGTCATATCTATCACACTAGATTAGTTACAGATCTACAAAAAAATTGATGCAACAAATGGAATGTCTGTAACAAGCTTCTTTAGAAGACATGAAATGTTTCGTGTCACAGAGTTACCAGGACCTCTTCAAGGGATTGAAGTTGTGTCATTAAGTGTAAATCTACTGGACAGAACGTGCAACAACGGGTTTTTTCAAGCTCTGAAGTATCCATGCTCTCACGTGATAGCAGCTTGCTCGCATACACGTCAAGACTATAACTATTTTGTGGATCCCGTATACCTACTATCTGAAGTTTTAAGGTATACGAATTTGAGTTCCCCCCATAGGTAATGACAAAGACCTTTATGAGGTTCAGGATTAGCTTCCGATTGTACCAAATCTAACTTTATTGAGGGAGCGTGGTCGTCTAAAATCCAATCGAATTCATTGTGATATGTATATTCGAGAAAGATCTAGACAAGACAGAAGATGTGGGCATTGTAGAAACCCATGACACACTAGAAAAAACATGTTCATTTCTTCTGTCATCAAGTAACAATTGATGAGGAAATGATGTAGTTGTTTATCAAATAAGAATTCTTGTACTTTAATTTGTATTTACTTCAATTTAATGTCATTCGATAACCGCTGATGAATATTAAAAAAACGATACAAGAATATGAGATTGGACGTTGGCGTTATATGTGAATATAATGAAAGAGATAATAAGTGGCAAACTGAAGAAAGTTATCGAACACAATTATTAAATTTTATCAAACTAATAACAATTTGGTATTTGAATATAATTTTAAATACAACAAACTTACAATAAGTATTAAATGGTAAATGATAAACAAATTACAATAACTGATATTAAATGGTAATAAACAAAATTAACCAAAATACATAAACAAAAAGTCCAACAAATTTAACAAAATAAATAAAAATAAATCCAACCAAATTAATGAAATAAAGTAAGTATTAAATGATAAATAAAAAAATTACAATAAAAAGTCCAATTAACAACTAAATACAAATATAATAAAAAACAAAATCTATCGATGCATGCGACGCGAATGTGTACCGCAGGGCGGTGGTTGTCGGTTTGAGGAAGATTTCTTCGTATCATTGGTTGTGACTCCTCGCTGTCATCATCGTCGTCGTCGTGAGCAGCTACATTGGGTTGATGAGGAGATGATGACGATGAAGCACCTCCATAGAATAAGGACCATGAGGCGTATGACTGACTATCCCACCGGCCTACGAAAACTGGGAAAACTTGTATAACCCATACATCGTTGAGTGTGAAACTATACAGGAGGTGTATGTGTTGCGGCAATGGGTGATGAGGCTGAACCCGCCAAAATATGGGCATATAAACCCCAAGTCAGATATACAAACATAGACCCATAATATCCTCAAGAGGGGTCATAAAACTCTGTGACGGTGGCGGCGACGGGGTCATAAAACCAGGCAGCAGTATCAGGTAAGGGAATGGCGATGACAACATCACATATGGCTGTGGTATGTAAGTCGTTGTAGATGGTGGATGTTGTGAAGGTCCTGCTGGTACAGCTGAGGATGAACCGGAAGCATCTGCTCTCCGTCCACGAGTCGGGGGATGATGGTACTATGTCGGTGAACGTCTCTTTCGACAACGTTGAAAGGTCCGCCCTCGTGCATCATCGGAAAGCATAAACGATTTCCCATTACTGTTGAACCACTCATAATAACCGTCAGCAACCATCAAGAGGTCAGTAAAAATGGGCTCTCTACGGGGAAGACACCCATGTCGATCCTCCCATAACACGACCCACTCATGATGCCTCACCAGCCAATATGTTTCGGTCTTGTCGCGTCTATCTGTGTTATACAACTCGTCCATATTGCGAGGTGCTTCCAGAATTGGTTGAAAACAACCAAATTGTCAGAGCACGCGATCAGTGAAGTGTCACTCGACGATCGCATAACATTTCAAATGGACTATCGCCATCCAAACATCTTATGAGCCCCTCAACTCAGGTGGATCACCATCCTCACATCATCATTAGAATATGACACCCATTCAAACTAAAACAAATATATATATTTTTTATCAAAATAATAATCTAAATATATTACTATAATATAAAATCGATTTTTAAACATTAAAATGCATACATGTGTGTCAGCTTTCTGATCGATTAACACCTTATTTTTTTCTAAATCATCAGGTAGCTCCTGATGATTTTTCCTATCAGTAGACCACCTATTCAAGGAAAAAAGTTTATTATACTGTATAAAATGATTAATATACAAAATCAGTTTTATAATTACCTCAATAGTAGCGGAAATACGAATAGGTTCTTGACAAAGGAATATAAAAAGAGCAATCGATACCATGCCTAACACTGCAGCAGCAGGAGACATTCACCGATAGCATTTTTCCTGTAGTTAGTGGATCGACACATCTCCTTGTACATGAAAAACAAAACTGACGAGCCTCAACTGAGTGATCCGATCAGATGAAAGTCGCCAAGATGTCGCAACCACATCCAGTGAACTTGGTTGCGTGATTTGTCCGGCATCAGCAACCCTCCTATCAGCTGCAGTATGCATGCCCGTGCATTCATTTTAACTTCATCATCAGAGGCGTCCTCGCTCAACTCCCGAAAATTGGCATTTAACCAATTTAACGGTATCCGACCACCGTTAAAACTTTCCGGGACATGTCAAAGATACTCCCGGCACAAAGCAGTCCATGAACCGTGCGCCATCCCCGATATCACATCTCCATCCACCGAAAGCCCTAGGTGCATAGAAACATCCTCAAGTGTAATAGTGCACTCTCTGCATGGAAGATGAAATGTGTGGGTCTCCGGCCTCCACCACTCCACTAAGGCAGCAATAAGGTCTGGTTCTATCTTACAGTGACCCTCATATCTACCTATATGACCAAATCCAGCCTTTACTAAATACGACAAGACACGGCTAGGTATCACTAACTTAAGGTTCCTAATAAAATGATTTAATACACGGTCCCTCTCTTAAAATTATATAATTACAAAAATTAATTTTTAAACTAATAATCATGCATTAAATAAATAAATAAATTATAACTAATAATTTAAATTAAATTAAAACGTTAAAATGTTACTGTATCATCAAAATGTCGTGATATATGATTTTCATCCAAGTGAAGTCGACCACCTTCCTTTTTATATTTGCAAAAAAAATTAATTAAATAAAATATTAAAAAAATTGAATACTTAAATAAATTAAAATTAAAATATTAAATATAATAAAATATACCTTAAACAGTTATAAGAGAATATAAGAGTATTTGAGAGAAGTTGAAAGAATTTGGTGTGATGAAAGTGATTGATAATGTGATATTTATAGGGAGGGAGTGGTGGTGTGAACGGCCGGGGTAGGTGGGTAATTAATTTTCTGACGCGTGTCATATTTAAAGGTAAGGCGCGTCGCAGGGGCCACGCTTTACACACGTGTATCCCAACTCATCACAAAGCGTGCTTCAGGGAGCGCGCCTTACCCACGTGGCGTTAGATCAGCGTAAAGCGCGCTGCAGGGGGCGCGCCTTACTGCAAAGGGTGTTAGATCGAGAAAAATAGTCTGAAAGATGTTAGATCGAAAAAAATAGTCTGAATGATGTCTGACAGAGAAATATATAGGGTATAGATGATTTTTCGGGAAAAACATTCACTTGCATGATATATAATGGCCTAATAATTGAATAAAAAAACTCCAAATTGATACAGTCACAGTTTAATTTAGTTCATAAATATCACAACTCAAAAACAATGAAAACGTTATAGACATTGAAAATTGAATTTGATCAAGTACCTGATAAGAATACATGTATAGTACAATCTTATTATAATGGAAATATAATATATTTTTCATGGTTCAAACTCGATTTTCGGAGATAAAATCTTTAATCTAAAATTTCAAAATATCAATAATTGAGGTAATCAGATGGAATCCAGGGGCTGTGGTTTCCTTGGGAGGAATTTGACTAGTAAATATGGAATGAATAGCCAGGGCCGAGGGAGAAAAGTCCATGGCGTGCTTCAATAAAGGGCCCCACCAATATGTGTATATTATATATAATTTAAAAAGCTACGATGAATGGATGTTCCATTTAATATAGTAGGACAAAGTGGAAAACGCCTTTACCATTTAAAGAGTGAGTGCAGTAATATCAAAGGCCACGCCAATATGTGTATATTAAAATATTTTATTTACATTCAATAGTCAATTCCTCATGGTTTAAGTATATATATATATATATATATATATATATATATATATATATATATATATATATAAAGTACGAATTAATTTATCTCAATTGTTAAAAATCATTATTATTCTTGAAGATCACGATTTGAACATCAATGATTCTAACAAGATGAGATCATCAATTTCTCATGATTTAAGTGTGTGTATATGTATATATATATATATATATATATATATATATTAAGTACGAATCAACTGACCTCAGTTGTTAAAGAAATATTATTATTCTTAGAGGTCAGAAATTTGAACACCAAAGATTAATATGATTAAATGTTTATTGTCGAATGATTGAGAATATTTAAAAAAATATTACTTTGTAATTATCTTATTTTAATAAAAAATAAAAAATGAAATTGATTTTGTATATTATTTTCTGTATCAATTCTATTTTTCTACGTTGGCTTCAAATAAAAAAGAAAGTGACCAAGTAGAATGTAGATAAGCATGGCCAGTTCATTAAAAAACTGAACATTCATTAACACTTAATCACGTCAAAAACTCACTTGACCTTTAAAGCAACTGTAAAATAAAAAAGTTTTAATTAAAATTTAGATTTATATTATATTGATCTCTAAAATTGAATTAAAGTTCAGAAGAACATATGAATTGACGTGTCATGTAGACTTTTATCACTGTTGATATGATATTTTATTAAATAATTTAATTAAATAAAAGGCAATTATTTAAAACTTTACTTTTTCTCGTATTTACTTACTGTACTTACTTTTATAATTTAGTCATTTAATTTTTGAATCGTTCTTGTTTTCATCATTTTAAATTATTTTATTATTTTTTTGTATAGAGTGGCATTTATTATTATTATTATTATTTAATAAAATAATTTAAATATAAAATAAATATAGAAGGTAACCGTCCATTGTTCATCGGTGTTGTACGTCATTGTCAATTACCTTCGACCGCCGTAGATAGTGATTGTTCGGTCTCAAGTTTCATGGGTCGCTTTGCCTTAACACTCCGTGTTCGAATCCAACCTCCATTTTGTTGGAACTTACTCTGAAGTCCATGAATTGGAGATAAAAATAAGGAAATCGAAATGTTTTAGTCAAGATTCACGAGTTTTGAAATATTTTCCGGTGAAACAACCACCAGATTCAGACATATAGGGTCGAGGCGAATCGACTCATGAAATTTGAGATCGAATGACCACCATCTACAATGGTCGACGACGGACAGTGATGGCGTCCAGTATCAACGAACAGTGCTCGACCACCTTTTGTATTTATTTTATATTTTAAATTATTGTTATATTGGATAATAATAAAAAATACCACACCATACGAAAATAATAATAAAATAATTTAGAGTGATAAAGACAAGAATGATTCAGAAGTTCGATAAGAAAATTAGACAAATTAAAAGTATAATGAATAAAATAAGAAGAGAATAAATTCATAAGGAAGGCTGTATTTTACCCTAAAATTTTGATTAGTCATCTTCAAACTATACGGTCAAACTCAGCTACTGAATCAAAGAGTTCTTTATTGGAGACGGGGACATCCTTGAGAGGTTGATGATGATTCGGACCGGGTTTTAATGGGGATTTGATTGTTTTTTCTTCAAATTATTTTTTTATTTATATTTCTTCAATGAATTTGTTATAAAAAGAACCTCACAACGGAAAGGAGAGATTTTTCAGATTGAATGAATTTGCTATGAAAAGACAGCAATTTCCAGGTCCCGGCACCAAATAGCCGAAGCAATCCAAGTAAAAGGTAAAGTCAGAATTGGCCTACAAATAAGAACTGGCTATGCGTTACGAATAGACTATTCATTATGGATAAAGATGGTGTTGTAATTTTAGATTATTAGATTAAACGGCTAATTGACGACTTTGTTGCTGCCCTCATCATCACATCCAAAATTAGGCATTTTGTTTATTCATGTACATTTTATAAACACAAAATACAACTTATGAATTTGACACATAATCAAACTCATTGATTTCAAAATTAATCCGTACTTAATTCAAGCCCATAATAACAAGCAGGCATGGTATAAGATGCATTGGGCTGGAAAATAATTCGAGCTTTAAGGAAGGCCCTTTGGACAAGGTGAACCTCATGCATTTAATTACATGGTCAAACAGAGCATAGAAGATCAGTTGAGGTTAATTTTTGCAGGCAAACGTATTCCAGGAGCTTCTTCCTTCACAACACCACCTTCACATGCAACCAGTTTTTCACAACAGATTGAGGAGTGAGATTGTACTTTGCCCCGCCTCAGCCAAGCTTCCTCCAACCACTTTTGAAATCCAATCCTCTAAAGCTTCCTTCTTGTCTGAAAACCAGGCAGCAGCAGTATTTGTACCATTACTTCATCATCAATCTCCATCACAAACTCGGTTCCAATCGTTGTTTGACATTTTGAGCTGATTTCCTTCACAATTTTATTGGCAAGTCCATCAAAATCGAATGGCTTGAATGTATCTTTTTATGCACTTGCTAAAATTCTTCCAACCAACGTTCTGAGCTTTCAGACAGTGAGTCACTTTTCGACTGCCCCAAACCGGTGTCGTCGTCATCTCCCACATCCACAGGAAAATTTAAGTCCAGACAAGATCTAGGCACTTTATGTGCCCGTTCTTCTGCAACCTCGGATGACTCGGCAGTGTTGATTGGCTTTCTTTTGTTGGCAGATATGGAAGTGGGAGCTTCTTTTATTGTAGTAACCCCGACGCCTGTACCGTTGCTTTTGTTTGCATTATCAGAAACAGAGACAACTAGGATCTGCATTTGCCAGTTTTGGGCTCCAAGTATCCGTTCCTCGGGGAATTCATGTCTTTATTCTCACAGATAACGTTTGTATTACTTTTTGTGATGGCTGAAGTTATAAGAACCATATTGTTGATGCTTATTGCTCTTCCACACGAATCCAGAAATTTACCCGTTCTAATAGCCATGTCCAAACTATGTTGGACACCATAATCAGCCTTATCAACGTTTTCAAGGAAGACAATGGAATGGGGTTTCTTTCTTAGCTCCTCGGCAATCAAGTCTGTCATTGTTTTCCCTCTAGACTCACATCATAACCATTCAACCCTCTGCATTCAAAGATCGAATTTGAGGTGCCAACTTTGTCTTGCGAGCTCAAATCCACAGAAACCAAGCTTTCCTGGCTGCCAAATAGTATATCAGCAAGGGCTGAAGCAATTCTTATTTTTCCGATTCTGTCCGGCCCAAGGAAAGTAAGCCAATTACCCCCTTTACAATTCATGCCAAGAGAACTTCGATTCCTGTGTCTTAATTGGGATACAGCTTGGCTGACAGAATTGATAGCTTCATCTTGCCAGCCAACTTTTTCAGCAAGAGCTTTCCTAGTGGACTTGTAATCTCCCAGATCAAACTGCTCTCCTGATGTAGGACCGGAGCATGACAAAGATTGGGCAAACTGATATGTAGTAGTCTCGCTATTTGCATCAAATTCAGCAGACACAGAACCCGAGAAGTGATGAAGATGTTCTTTGTGATTTAGCAATTTTGTGGTGTTCGATTCCTGACTGGTTGATCCATATATTGTTCCCAACTCTAAATCCGTGGTTACCGGAGGAACAAATGAAGATGGTGTGCGTCCAGAACAAGAGCTCAGACTTTGCTGAGGGTGGTGGAACCAGGGCACACCTTTATCAGTTTGCTGAGCTAAGCTTGGGACATCCACATGTAACCCGGAGTGAAAATTCATATTCCTACCTTTCAAAGTACATGATATCGATGCAGTACTTTTTGGTAGAAAAGTTTTTTCCATGTGAACTTGTCTGCTGGGACTTTGATTGGGAAATGGACTTTCATCGATAGACAGGTCATCGCCACTTCTTTGCTCCGTATCTGGAACACGAGACATGTAGCGGTTAATACCAAACTTGGGGAACGTTGGAGTGTGGTGGAGACGTCGGCAAATATTCCATTTTTCCTGCAACCCCAAAACTTCAGCACTCAACATGGATTCACCACCATTAGTCTGCACTGAACGATGACACACGTTCTTAAAATACAATTATAATTTTATAGATAAATACAGCATATGACCAGTGCTAACTGCAAACTCACCTTTGCGGCATCCTCTCCTTGCTTGTCCAACATCTGCCACCGATAACAAAGAAGGCGAGTTCTCTGATACTGATTAGCATCTGAAACTGCCGACCCTGCCTTCATAACGGCATCAACTTCTTGTTCATACTTGTCATTGCAAAGCTTACATCGAGGAATAGATTGGTTTCTGGCACTTAAAGGACTCTTCAAATCTGATGGTGCAGGAAATAAGCCACCAAATGGAACAAATGACCTCATCAAGCTGTAAGAATACCATGAGCAAGTGAGATCCAATAAGCGGAAAAGTGTTAGATGCTCAAGTGCACCGGCAGTAGTATATCGACACCTATGTTTTTTCCACTTCGGATAAATGAGAATTTCATTCATCCGATACGAAGAGGGACACAAATACTGTTTCTCCATTTCTTCAACTGACACCTGCAACTCCACATTAAAAGGCCATAAAACATCCCCCCTGATACCCTGAATCTGATGTGGCTCGAATATTTATTTTTGATAGCCTTTATCTTAAAAAAGTGCTACTATTTTATTAGTATTGCAAAACAGCAAAAGACATAACCATGAGACATTAAACCCTTTTTAACAAGTAGATCACGATTGTTTTATTGAATGCATGTACTACCAGGAATCACAAGAATATCACGTGGGTAAAAGCAGCTGATATGAGAATTGAGAAGTTTTGTCATAAGCATAACAAAAACAAAGTTTCAAATCCATGTAAGGACATTCGAAGCAAAATAAAATACCCACCTGGGGAGTAAGCCCATCGAAAGAACTCTTGGAATAAGTAACAGGCAACAAGCAAATCCCAATCTTTTTCTATATTAGGGAACTTATCAGAAAACATGGTATATATTTCAACGCTATCTACAGCTCCAATCAACCATAATCTCCTCCTATAAACTTCATTAATCCTGCTAATTTCAGAACCAAGAACTAACAAAATCACCTAAGACTCATCTAAAATAACCCTTTTAAGTCCCCAAAATGTAAACCACTCCAGACCCATTACCCTTCTCCAAGATAGCCTCCACTTCCTTCAACTTGAACCTAATTTTCCCTCATGAATCTCCTTTTCAATCGATATCACAGTCAACCCAGCCAGATCACCATCCAAAAAGCCAGATTTCCCCTTTTTTAAACTCTCCGTAAATGCCCTCAAAGCCTCATAGCACAAACCCCAACAAGCAATGGACTTTTCCCGCTCTTCTAGCCATGACTTCAGTGATTCTCTTGCATCTGCTAAGTTACAGAGAAATATAGGGGGCCAATGGGCACGTGAAAACCGAGAAGATACTTGAGTTACCGGCGGGCGAACTATATGCCAACTTTATGTCACAGCTCCGAACCCCCGCTTCCCCGAAAACCCGACTAACGATCGGATCATCGAATTGAAAAAATGAAGTATTTAAGCTCAACCTTCAAAATTGACTGCGTTTGGGAGCAACCAGTGGCGTTAAGGTTATTGTATTACTGTGTAACTGTTGTAAACGGTAACTTTCTGGATTGCGCCGTTGACTGGCTTGCGACCTTTTGATTGCCGCCATCAGTGAGTTTGAGATCGGAGGATCCTCTGCGGACTTCCGTGAAAGTAAACGGTCGAGTGAAACTCCAACGCAAAGCTCCAACGCGCGGAATTGAAGCAGGGACGGGTACGCGCTGCTACGTGCTCGTGCACATGCATCTCGGAGAGTGTGATGAAGGTAAGGAAAGCAGCGCCGACACCGCGTGGAGTGATGTCGTTTGTGCATGGCTCCTTCGACGTGCTACGGCCACAGCCTCGTCTAACACGTGCCGCTTCTTGCGTTAAGAATTGCCGAGCTGTTGTTACCGACGTTGGCATCGCCGGCGAGCACCAAAAAACTACACGAAGAAGGAAAGAAATATAATTATTTAAAAACACATAAAACCAGACCTCATATTGAATGCAAAGACTAAAAAAACAATGAAATTTACACGTGGAAAAACTAGTAATAAACTACAAACACTGCTTTGCTAATATCAAAATTAATGAAAACGAACTAAACTAAGAAACCTACATGTTAATGTCCTACTCCTACATAAAGAAGACAAGATTCAGAGCAGGGTCCTCACATACCCAGCTAACAAACTATAAAAGAAACAAGACACGGGTAAGTAGTAGAAACACAAAACAAAAACATCTTTGATAATATCGAGAATTTTCCGAATCAGAAGAAATGGTATAGGAGGGGGATTCCTCGGGTTTAATCCAAGAGTTGTTTTATTGAGAGACGAAGAAAGGGAAGAGATGCCACTGGAAGTGGAAACAGCGACGGCGATAGCGAAATCGATGAGAGAATGAACGATTCCAGGCTTTTAGCAGACGATTGAAGGGAAAAGTAGAAAATAAAAACAAGGATGAAAGAGGGTAAGAGGAAAGGAAGGGCGAAGTTAAGGAGAGAAGCCGAAGAAGATACTGTGAGAGGCAATAAAAGGGTATAAATGATTACTATTCATTTGGACTTTAAACAGGTTTGAAGCTCTAAACTTTGTACCTAATGAACATTTATTCTTTTTTTTACGTAACAACAACCAATAATTATTGGGTCCATGAGTCAGATTCGTTGTTAACCCGATATCTTCTGCGGGGACGGTGTTTACTTCAAAAACTTTTTGAAATAATTAATGGAGGAAGCGTGGAACTTGGAACGAGGAAGAGAAACGAAGGATAGCGCTTTGTTTGTTAGTGTGTATTGTGGGGGGAGAGTGAGTGGGCCATGTCAGCGGAAAAGGAGCAAACAGATGGTGACATATCCTCCCTCAAGAGAAACCTTCCTTTTTCATTTGTCCATTTAATTACTCGTATAAATAACCTTGGTCCCTCAAAAAAAAAAAACCCAATTAACCATGGTCCAAATTGCACCATAATATTGTTTCTCATTCATCAGATTTCAAAGATTAAAATTGTAATCGTTTTTTAAATATTGACTTATTTGATAAAGGTATTACTATATAGTCTATATTATGTAGACAACTTGGGTTTAACTCTTGGAAGGTGGATGCCATGTCCACCGAGGCAAATTGGGCAAAGAAAACGGCAGTGGAGTCACTTTCCAGATTATCAGCTTTCCTATTTCTTTAGGAACAAAATAAATAATAAATAAATGAAAAAATAGTAAAAGAGAACCTCCTTTTTCCATATTACTACAAAATAGGCACAGTGTCCTATAATCAGGGATTGTTTTTATTTTATAAAAAAATATTCTATTTATTAAAATAAAGGGAATAAATTAAGAATATATTAAAGAAAAAGATGATGAATTGAATTCAGTAATCTCCACCACATGCGTAGCGTCGCAGTCATGAAAAAGAAAGGTCCAACGTTTTATTATGCAGTTGCATTACTTTTCCACGATACACACCTTTCCTTGTTTGCAATCATCTCCCCTCCGAACTATAACATGATCAACGAAATGGTAAACGTTTTAATATTAATATTAAGTTTCGATTTATCTTAACGCTCTATCCTTGTTATAACAATACTTAATATTCTATAAAGACTTTAGCTGAATCTTAATTTTAAAAAATAAATTAAACAATTTAAGAAATTATGATCCAAACATTATTTAAAAAAAAAACTTTTAATGGACATATTCATATTATTTACCAAAATCGACCACTGTGAACACCCTTTATACACTTTTATGTTATGTGGTTATATTTGGAGGGAGCGACCTGAACCTCTTACATGTATTTGACATAGACTTTTATCATGCATATACTTAACTAATTTATTATTCTTATTTAAATATTTTTATTTATAATTTAAAAAATAAAGTAAAATAACTCATCAAGTAATTTTAATGTTTAAAGAGTGTATTTGTTTTAGAGATTTTAATTTAAATAATTGTTTACGAGTATACGTATTATCAATGATAAAAAAAATTATGAACATATAAATTACAAATCATGTTAAAAGAATTCAGTGATTAAAATATTTATTCTTTTACAACTCTTATATTAACAGTTGTAGTTATCAATATCTAATTTTCTAATGGATTATGATTAAAAGGCAAGATTATTATTTTGATTTCGAGTTTCAACTTCTATTTTGTATTTTTATTTCGCCATTTTATAGCATTATTTAACATTTAAATTTATAATGAATACTTCAGTCGATCGACGGTTTTCGTCAGAATCGTTTATCCTTATCCATATCATTATAACTTAATTAATATGTTTTTATGTTGTGTTTTATTTAGACGAAACAATAATTTGATAGTACTAAATTTGGTGGAATTGATTTTAGTGGAGGAGTTGAGTTTAAAGGTGGCACTGCCTTCCTCGATAACGGGTCAATTTTCAAGATAGGGCCCAACTAGAAATGAGGTCCCCCTTTATTTATTGGTGAAAGGTCCATGCTGTCATGTGCATGATAGTAAGACGGCATAATCATTTTTATATGACAAACCAATAGGGTTGTTACGCGTGGGTTGAGCTCAGGGGCGGGGCTATAGGGTGTACATATGCGATCGAACAGGTCCCGGAATAACAAAAACTCTACAAAAATTAGATTTATTAAAATATAAATTTCATTTTTTTTAACTTCACTATACGATAAATGAGTTTATCTTCATATTTTATCCCATATCATTATGATTTAAATTAGTAATATCATCAAACTCTCTATATATATATACTGCTTTTAAATTTATAATTTTTAGTAAAGAAATTTATAAGAACTCCGGAATAACAAGGATCTCTTTTTAAAAATTTATACAGGGACTCAACTCTCTTAATCCGACCCTGATTGAGCTTATAAAGTTTGAACGTAAATAATCGCTGCTTTTAGGGGATAATTCCAAGAGAAGATTGAAAAGGTTTGTTGATTTGATTATACTTTTTTGTTTGTTCTCAATATTATATGTTAGACTTAAATAATGGTGTTTCAAGGAATATGTATATCAATTATTTTTAAAGTGATATTGATATCTAATGTTATAAATATTATTATTTTAAGGGTGCGTTTGATTCACGAAATATAAAATTATCAGTGGGAATGTAAGATTACCAGGGAATAGGATTACTGAGAATGTTATATTTTCTATTTGTTTGGTTTAGCATGAATGTAAGATTACCGTGTTTGGTTAAATGAATAAAATATTATTGAATTTATATTGATCAAGTTATCCTTATTATATATTTATTTTTTAACTAGTTAGAATATTATATATATATATATATATATATATAATATATATATATATATATATATATATATTTTAAAAATTTAAATACATAAAATTATATTTTTTTACAAATTGAAAATATAAAAAGGTTTAATGAAATGGTAAAATTTTATTTTAACCCCTGAACTTCATATAAAATTTTAATTATAGATTTTTTTTTGTAAATCTAAAATAGTTTAAGGATAAATTTGTAATTTAAAATTCGTAAAATTTTTATTATTCAATGACATAATAAGAATATTTTTGAAGAAAAAAATTTAAGGGCATTTTAGTCCAAAATGTCGGTAATCCAACAATATCTAAGGAAAGGGAGGTAATGACATTCCCGATAATATACCCCAAAAAATTCATTATTGGTGATGTAAGATTACCGGGAATGACATTCTCGACCAATCAAATAGGGGAATGTGGATTCCATTCCCATGAGAATCTCACATTCCCTCAACCAAACATACTCTAAGGGGCTGTATGTTTACTTCAGAATGATTAAGCGCTGAATGATTCAAGTGTTGAATGATTTAGATGTTATGAATGAATTAGCTCTGAGTGTGACATGTTGTTTGATAATGTCTCTGAATTATTCAGAGGTGCGAAACAAACGCGCTGAATGCTGAACGGTTCAGCATTCAGTGCTGAATGGTTCCATTAAGAGACAAACAAACAGCCCCTAAGTGTCTGAATCGTCAATAACGTTAATTTATTTGTTTAATAACACGTATCACAATATGATAATTTTGAAATTTATTTTCTTTAAAAATATTACATTATTATTACATTTAAAAAAAATCTTAATTTCTCTTAAATTACAAAAAGTCCTAAAATGTCGTCGCCCTTTTCGATCATGACACTACTGCCAATGTAATCCCCGCCATCCTTATAGTCATACGTATTGTTCAATAACACGTATACAATCTGATAATTTTGAAATTTATTTTCTTTAAAAATATTACTTTATTATTACATTTACAAAAAAAATCTTAATTTCTCTTAAATTACAAAAAATCCTAAAATCCTATCTCTAACCCACTGTCGTAACCCTTTCCGATCATGACACTACCGCCAATGTAATCCCCGCCATCCTTATAGTCATACGTCGTCGTAGTTGCCACCGATTAGCTTTCGAAATCACGCGAGATATACTAGGATTCACGGGGTATAAAATATCGATTCACTGTCTCGATTATTGATCACTCACAATTTGACAAGGATTTTGCTCATCGGGGGATGTGAGGTCGAGTGAAATTTCGTCGACAGTAGTTGACGGCGGGCGATGTGAGTTCAGGGGTTGAGATGAAGGTTTTCAAAATTTTGGGATTGTTTCGATTTTTTGTTTTATTAAATATAAATGTATTTTTTAAAATTTTAATAATTTTTTTTAAACTATCAGATTGTGACACGTGTCACTTAACAGAAAAAACTAACGCCGTTGACTGGCCAGACATCTAAAATGGTAACGTTAGACACCAAAATCATTCAAAAAATAATTTAAACACCTATTCATAAAAAAGATATAGTTTGAGCACTTATTTTATATTTTAAATAAAAGTTAAAATGTACAAATAATCGACAGTAACTTTTAATGAAGTCATTTAATTACAAAATTGATAAAATGATGATTTAGTTAATTGCATGTTCGAATTACCTTTTAATTAAGTCAATTTAATTATAAAACTAAGTAAAATCCAATTTGTATACGTCTCAATATAAATACATATACTATTTGCTAATTTTAATCCATGGTTCTACCAAAAGGATCATTTACAGTGTTTGATATTGAAAAAAAATGCTTAGTTAGGCAGCCGGAATATATATTCTCTAGAATAAGTCAACCCTGTTTAGTATTGCATTGCAGGCACAATGGGAAAGTGGGCCTACGAGTCGTGTCTATGTTCTTTATACGAACACGTGCTCTACCACTACCAGTTGAAAAGCTAGGGATATGGAACAAAAAATATTTGAATTATAATGCTTGGTTCTGTTTTATATATTAAAATAAATTATAATTACTTGAAAATTATAATAAATTATTTAGGGATATGGAATAAATTGATAACTAAATTAAGACAAATCTAAAATGAAAGGCGTCATAAATGTAGTTTACCTTTTAAAATTTTACATTATATTTAGTAAAAAGAAAGGGAGAGAAAATCGAAGATGACATTTAGTTAAATCTTTCACTTTCTACGTAAAGTAACTTTTTGCATGAATTGGGATTCATTGGGGATCACCATTGAAAAACTATCGACATTTACCATTGTGTTTGTTCTGTTTTGTGGCCACACCAAACAACAAACAGTCCCAGATCCTGTTTTTTCCATTTCTATCCACGATAGATGTTAGTCTTCTTTTTTCAAACCTTTTAGTCATAAAAAAACCAATTCCAATAATTTCGCCATTAACAGGATGATGACAGGCTAAATCATCAACAAATTAGGTTTGGATTAAGGAATTTTTTTACAAACACAACCTTATCCTTTTTCCTTTTTTTATTTATTTACGTATGCTTTTCACCATTACAAAGTATCCATATTTATTAACAATTTATAGAGATACGTGGTTAAAAAATTTCTGTTGATACCTTCCCTCGATCATAGGTTATGGGTTTGATATCTATTAAGAACAAAATTCCTCTTCTCCTCGCTTAAATAAAATGGTTAAAAATGTATTAATTTAAACTCATAATATCTTATTTAATATTTCGTATTAAAAATATAGTTAAAATACTTTTCAATACTCAACTTCCAATGATATAACCAAATAGATAAATCAAAGATACAAGCAATGGATAAACTATTAGAAAGCCATATTTTGATACAAATAAAACATATTGGACTAAAGATAATTTTGCTCCAAATTCTGAAGTTGAGTGTAAAAAATCGAAGGGGATATGATGAAGTGAGCAGAGATTCAAGTAGATCATCATCGAATATCAAAGGGGGTAGACAGGCAATTAGCTAGCAAAGCAATGGGGTTTCATTTTTTCCCTTGTTTTTGGTTCCAACTTCAACGATAAGATAGGCACTTTGATCATTGACGTGACACCATTTGTTCCCAAATCGAAGAGAAAAGATTGTGAAAGATTTAATGGGTCGGTTTGTGTGTTTGTGGGCCCTAACACATCTTCATCATGAATCAGGTTGATCAAATCATCTAATAATGTAAACAAAAAAATTGAATTAATCAGTTGTAAGTCTAAAATCTATTACTGTCGTTCAGAGGAAAGCGAAGCGACAGCTTTCTGTTGGATGGATTCGACTGCCCAACATATTCGAAGCTCCACTAAAATATGAAGCTTAGCATATTTGGGGTACTACACTTTCCTACTGGGCTTTGATCAAGCTTGCCCAAGGTGGGTTTATTTTCTAGCATGGAAGCTGTGGGCTTGAGAGCGATCCATGCCCATTTATCTTGCATGGGAAAATGGGTCCTAAAACTGTTCAGAACAGGATGAATAATGGAAGGCCGAGAAAATCATAGACGTTTTACGTGTTTTCTTCATAATTCCAAGCATGCCACATGATCTTGGGAATTCTAGACAGCACGTCATGTCCAGAACTCTCCTCTCTCTTTGCTTTTCTCCTATTATATATACTACTCCATTCAACACCTTACGAGTCACTCCGAAATCATCTTACAATTTACCACATTACATACCAAAGCGTTTTCCTACATCCCCTCTCCGTTTATCATTATTTAGATCTTGACATATTTAGATCTACATGATCTTTTGACTACATATTTAGATCTTGAATCATGAATTTCAATAGCTTTGGTTTCGATTCTCCAATCTTGACAGTCCTGGAAGAGATGCTGGACATCCCCGAGGAGCAAGAGAAGACCCGAAACAACCCGTCTCGAGCCAATGTTCGAAATGCAAAGGCCGTGACAGCCACTCCAGCCGACGGGATAGAGTACCCGACATCTTACGTGTTCATGGTGGACATGACGGGAATAAATCACAACGAGATCAAGGTCCAGGTCAAGAACGACAAGTCGACAACGTTCTGGTGGTGAGGGGGGTGCGAAAGCGTGAGAAAGAAGGGGTGAAGTATGTGAGGATGGAAAGGAGGTTGGCAAGTTCATGAGGAATTTCCAATTGCCTGATAATGCGAATACAGATAAGATATCTGCAGTTGTTCAGGATGGGGCCTTGAGAGTAACCGTGGACAAAATACTCCCACCTCAACCTAAGACCTCGAGGTCAAAGTTGCATGAGAATTTGGATTTCACTCTTGTTTAATTTGCGTTAAATATTGTCATAGGAACGTGTCTATTTGAAGTTTATGAACATATAAAATAATAAAGGTTGTTTCTTTGATTCCTGTCGAATCCATTGTTTTTCTTTTTTTGTTACTATGAGTGAATGGTTGAATTCATTAAATAGAGATGGTATGTTATAAAGTCCTATGTTTGATAAAATAAACCTTTCTTCAATGGATACAGCTAGAAACTAAACCACCGTCTCTGAAATGACCCTGACACCCTTCTCCTTCACCATTTCCTTCCTCCTAATTACCGGTGCCATCATCCTTTCATTATCAACAGAATGTGTTGTTGTTTCACCCTCGGCTCAGCCTCCACGGTGGCTGTCACTTTCGGCACGGGAACTGTTTGTGGCATCATTGCTGGTGAGCCAATACAGAGAGTCCAATGCTACCGAAATGGATTCAACATTTCAGTTTTGTCTAGTGTATCTTTTGAAGCAATCTCTGGTGGCAGAAACATTTTTTGTGGACTAAGAACAGGTGGATCCAGCATCCATTGTTGGGACACTCAAACTACAATCAATTCAAGTTTCGACACAAGCGAATATATTTCAATTACGATATCTCGTTGACTGACCTAGCGCTCGGTGATGATCAGGTTTGTACTAGAGAGGTGGATTCTACAGCTAGATGCTGGAGTGGAAGCGGTAGTTTGCCATTTCCCTCACCTGGAATTGGTTTAAGGTTTCGTGCAATCACATCAGGCAGTGGCTTCACTTGTGGAATCCTTAAGAATGACAGCAAAGTGTTGTGTTGGGGTGGTAATAAGATGGGGGTTGAAATCCAAAGACAATTTAGTAATTTATCCATGTCAATTTTGGTTGCTGGAGATTCGCATGCTTGTGGATTGACTGGACAAGGGTTCTTGGTTAGTAAAGGGAAGGAAGAGTCCAGGAAACTGGATGTTCTTTCCAGCTCAGCTTTCGAGTTCTCAGGTGTTTCAGTTGGAGGAAACTTTGGTTGCGGTATTAGGCGAAGAAACGGATTGGTTCAGTGCTGGGTAGGAGGAGCAAACAGATCTGAATTTGTTTTGATGTTAAAGATGTTTCGTTTGAGTCATTGGTTGCTGGTTTGAATTTCATTTGAGGCTTGACAACCAGGAACTTAATGGTGATTTGTTGGGGTCCTGGATGGTCTAATGGAGTTAATTCCAGGGCTGATCTTCCTTTGGAAATGGTAATTCCAGGTCCATGCGTTCAGGATTCTTGTAATTGTGGTACGTATCTGAATTCTGAGGCCCTGTGTTACGGTTCAGGGAACATTTGTAAGCAATGTGAGGCTGAACTCTCCTTGCACTGCCATTGACCCCATTGCTACCACAATTTCCGTCACAAAAATTGAAGCCTTTTTCACCACCAAGGAAGAGCATTAGCAAGCTTTCCTTGGCTATTTTTATTGTTGGATCAATCGGAGCTTTTGCACTGTTTTTTACTGATTATGGGCCGGAATGTGTGGGTTCTTGCTTCACAAGACACATAACTCCGTGCAAACCACGGTTACGGATGCCAATATAATTACGACCGTTGTGGACAATAATGACACCATTGCCCCACGTGTAAGATCATTTTCCATCAGATGCAACAGCTCACGAAGATTAGGACGTGAAAGAAGTGGATCATCATCATCAAAACGTGCAGACAAAACCCAGCATTTTCACTCTCAGAACTTGCTGATGCCACCAACAACTTCTCAATGGAAAACAAGATTGGTGCCGGGAGCTTTGGGGTTGTTTACAAAGGCAAACTTCCAGACGGTCGCGAAGTCGCCATTAAAAGAGGGGAGACTTCAGCAAAGGTAAAGAAGTTCCAAGAGAAGGAAACCGCTTTTGAATCAGAATTAGCATTGTTATCACGGCTTCACCAGAAGCACTTGGTGGGGTTAGTTGGATTCTGCCATGAAAACGATGAGAGGCTCTTGGTTTACGACTACATGAGCAATGATCACTTTATGATCATCTGCATAACAAGACATTGAGAAGAGTGATAGCGTTTTAAATTCATGGAAAACGAGTATCAAAATTTCACTAGATGCAGCAAGAGGGATTGAATACCTCCATAACTATGCAGTGCCACCTATAATTCATCGAGACATTAAGTCGCCGAACATACTATTGGATGCAGTTTGGACAGCCAGGGTGTCGGATTTTGGACTATCGCTGATGGGACCAGAATATGATCAAGAATTTATGTCAACCAGGGCAGTTGGAACAGTTGGATACATTGATCCTGAATATTGTGTACTGAATGTATTGACAGCAAAGAGTGATGTATATGGTTTTGGGGTGGTATTGTTAGAGCTCTTGACAGGAAGAAAAGCTGTTTTTAGAAATGAAGAAGATGGGACTGGGCCAATGGGAGTGGTTGAGTATGCAATCCCGAGGCTATCGGCTGGGGATCTCCGGACGGTGGTAGATCGAAGGGTTGGGGTGCCAGAGATTCACGAGGCTGAGGCAGTGGAGCTGATGGCTTATACAGCTATGCAATGTGTGAATTTGGAAGGAAAAGAGAGGCCTAATATGATTGACATTGTAGCACATTTGGAGAAATCATTATCACTTTGCCAGGACAGCCCTGCTAGTCTCTCTTCTAGAACAATTTCCATTCCTTCAGAATGAGCTTCTGGAAGAGTTCATGCAACTCTTTTCATAACTGAATTTTTCGATGTTAAGATCAAATATACTGAATAATATTTTTACACGAAATAGTTGGATTAAATTCTGAGTTCGTTCTTTTTATTAAATTTTTAAATCTAAATAAAAGATTGAAAATGGAAAAATGCGTTGTTCTATCGAAGCTAAAGGTTATTGAGATCAGTGGTCACAGACAAAATGGTCCCGTGTTAACGAACACTTCCATTACAACATGAAAGAAATCTGAGATGTGAGATATCATAAAGGAACCTCAAATTTGATGCTCAATAGAAGCCTTACATGGTTGTATCTATTCCCTTTTTTGTCATGTAATGGAACTGCCCTAATCCCGGTTCTCAACTCCGATACAGGCAAACATGCTTGGCCTCCGAAATCAGAACCTCCTGCATCAGACTCGAGAACTTTAATCCAAGGCACAGCTAATTCTGGAACTCTTAATTGGAATTCGAACTCCTCGTTCCAGACAGGTAACCAATCATCGTCTATTGTTGCTGTATACTTTACAACCTTATCAGCAGGTGCACCAGCAATTCCAATCTGCAGATGGATAAATGAGTAAGCAAAAACAGCATATGCACTTCATTATCAGTATATACCGAATTTTAATCATCTCACTTCTGTCTTGAAGTCTGGTGGCGAAAAGCAATCGAATGCAGTGTGGTGGAAATCCTGACGCCAACCTTCCCCCAGGATAACTTTTCCCTGTATAGATAAACGTCAAGGTTTCAGCTATGGAGGGCTAATAAAGTGAAGGAACTGGATGATGCAGTTATTATTAGGGATATATTTGTCCACCTTCAAAATCGTCTTGACGTTTGGCGGCACACTAGGATCAAAAACTTCATCATTAGGACCCCTCTGCAGCAAAAAATCGGGCTTTTTCACATAGCCACATCCACCATTGGCTTTAAACATTCCTTGCATCATCCATAGGTGCTTTCCATGTCCCTGTAAGAAGAGAAACCAGGGTAAGAACAGTTCAAACATTAAACATTGCTTGAATGGTAGTTATTTACAGAAAAAGTTCAGGAACTAAGTGTTAAAACGGAAGTGCCGTTGCCTGCTGGAAGACCGGTAAGCAATAGTTAATAAGAATTCCTTAGAAGGGTCTCAGTTGGCCGTGGAATTGTCTTACTTGCATGTTAAATGCAACCATTTGAGCTCCGTGAATCCATCTGACGAAAGGATTGTAATTAGAAGAGCCCACGCGCATGCCTTTGGGATACACTCTCAGCAAATTCGTTTGAGTAAACCTTTAGAAAGAATAGAATGAATTAGATAACTAAAATCTCATTGTTTATCACTAGTACTTAAACTGCGGCTGCTATACATACATGACAGTTTTGGTTCCATGTGTTTTTACAGCATTTTCAAGCTCTTGCTCGCTCAAGCTGAGCCGCCTAGCTTTGTTAGGATCATCACTCAGCCAATTCTCTAATCCACCTTTCAGCTTCCCTGCATGTATGGCAATTATGTGCCTGTATTCAGGCACAACTTTTTCCTCGTCTTCATCCTCAATATGTTCGCCGTCTTCTGGCGGATTCCACTAACAAATCGTAGACGACAATTAGTAAGAGGTTATTCTCAACATTACATCAATGGAGTTTAATATATATAAGGAACTCTAAGGCACCTGGCTACTACTTTCACGTTCATTTGTCTGCGTTTCACTTCCATTTTCTGAAACTTCTTCCCCTTCGGTGTTTTGGAACTCCTTTGGGGGTTTGGTTGAAATCAAAACCGTTTTCTTCAATGATTCCGGGGAAAGAAATTGCTCTAAATTTTCCGTTTCGTTAGTGTAAAGCATGTCTCCGAAAGTTTCTGTGACCATCTTAAGGAAATCATGTTTTTAAGATAAAAAGAACATTTCAAGGTTGTAATTAGTAAAAATTTCCATACCGAAACTATCATTATAAGCTCACCTTAGCCACTTTTTTCTGAAGATTTGGATTCAAGTGGTCTTCAAAAGTGATTACAACTGGATACTCTGAAGTTTTAAATGCATTCTCCTTAATTGCTTGCAAACATTTTTGAAGCCCAACAGAAGAAGGCAGAGTCCTGCAAGTTTCAATCAATCCATCAAATTCACATGGTTTTAATCAGTTTTGTATATATAAAAAAAAACTGATCAAGTCATGAAAGAAAAAAAGGGATTGTTTTACCTTCCATGACAAACTTTCACATCCTTTCCATTGGAACTTGGCCACAAATCCAATTCAATTACCCTTACACCTCTAAGCAGAGCACCTTTGATCGGTTCAACACTGCTCTTACTGCTGAACTGATTCCCGGTCAAGTATGAGTTATGGCCAGTGAATAAGAAATAATGCTACAGGGGAGCATTCATGTCATGGTGCGCCTAAATAACGAGGCAGAACCAAGCTTTCCATAATGTTGAACTCTAAATTCATCAAAACAATCAGACTATAAACGAAGCCAGAATTAGTTTACCTTTGAAGGTGGAGGGTGAGCAAGGTTAAGATCACCGAGGAGATACCTAAAGAAGGCATCTAAATGGAGCTCCCTCCTCTGGAAGACACTAAGATGCTTGAGAGTATCGAAAATGGCTTGAGCATCCTTCATGGTCGCGTTCTTTTGACCTTGATGTTGGATCAGGAACCTCAGCAGGTCATCAACGGTCATCATTCCACTCGGTGAGAAACTGTAAAACGCATCCTTCACATCAGCGGGTGGCTCAACGACCCTAGTCTTGAATATTCTCCTCCAACACAGGCACACCCTGTAATTCTCCCTCGGCATCTCGGTTTTCACTGATGGGGAAAAATCTCAACTTTCTGTTGATTTTACCCTCATCTTCTCCCAGTAAATAAAAAGGCAAGTCATTGAAGTTTGTGAGAAGCTGATATTTATCTACCACTGTTTCTGTGACAGCAAAATCCAGGCATTGCCATTGTGGATGGTGAAGTTTTTATTAGTCTGTTGCCTCCTCATTTCTTTGTCAACTTTCCGAGTCTTTCAATATTGTTTGGTACAAAACGTGGTGTTACTTACTAAATTAATTACCAACTAGGCTCTTCCATTATAAAAATAAAAAAGTAATTCTGGTCTTAGACCCTGTACAATGTTAAATTTGAGATATAATCCTTTGTTTTTTTTATTAATTTGGTTTAAGTACAAGACAATATCTGTTTGTAGATAAATTCTCAATCTTTTGACATCGAACGCTCCGACCCCTGACATCTATGGTGCTCGAACCCGAGTCCTCAAGGAATAACAATAATTAATTTCTCATTGAGATCGCTTGGTTCGTGCTATTTTCAGATTTCTTAAATAAACTTTGGTTTCTTAAAATAAAATTAGAGTTTTCAAATTTAAATACATAGATTAATTTTCAAATTAAAGCATGGTAAAAGGGTCAAAACCATCATTTGACCCATTTAAAGGTATTTAAAGGATTATTATATAGTTAGAGGCAGTGACAATTTTGCCATAACAAATATAACATTAGTTTTTTAAACACACCCATATGCGAATGAACCATAATTAGTTTTGTACGAAAATATTTGATTTTTATAATTAATAAAAATATCATAATTGTGACACATCATTCTCAGTTTTTGATACATTATCATTCATAATATCATAATATATATATATATATATATATATATATATATATATTATTTTAAAATTTTTGATACATCATTCTCAATTTGTGACATACAATATTACATTAGCAAATTGTTATTTTTGAATAGTTGGCTGATAAAATATGTTATACAAAATACAAATATTAATAATAAAATTAATTTCCTTTCTAAAATTGAGTTATCAAAATACAAACACTAAAATATTTAGTGGTTTATGTTACTATGATTAGAGATGATCATGAGTTAAATTGAATTGAATTTTTGGATTATTCAAATTTAAATTAAACATTAATTTCTTCTATATGTATTCGTCCGAGTTTAAGTGTAACACCCTTAACCCGTAAACGTACTCAATTACGAGTTGAAGATGTCACACTAACTTGTAAACACTTACTAAATAAAAATCGAGTAAAAAATTAAACCTTTTGAAACTTAATCATAATTTTCCTTTTTTTCATATAATTTATTAATAATTTAATATTACGACCTTAAAATCAGATTCGATTTCAGTTAGTAAGTTAGCAGTTTAATAATATACATACTACTCTACTAATTTATAAAATACAACCTAACTTATGAAATTATTCGATCAGAGCAACAAACATATGTTTAATATACATGCCAACTAGATAAGTCAAAAGAGGTAAATACCGTACTAATATTAGAATAGGTGCGATCCGCAAAAAGTGATACCCGCTATGCTCC
The DNA here is from genome assembly GCF_006381635.1 of Hibiscus syriacus. Lineage (NCBI taxonomy): Eukaryota > Viridiplantae > Streptophyta > Magnoliopsida > Malvales > Malvaceae > Hibiscus > Hibiscus syriacus. The sequence continues at coordinate 1,864,572 of NW_024063513.1, forward strand.
CTACTCCACTAACTGATCTTTTCCTTTACCTATGCATGATAATATTCATATGCTAAGTAACAACTTAATGATACATTATTTATAATACATATATCGTATCGACATAAAAATAAATAAATAAATAAATATTTCTTATAGAAGATGTCTTATAAAAATATAAGCACATATAACAGACATTATAATTCTTTCTTTCATCCGAAATCTGAAAATATTATTTCAAAACACCCATATCCATATTCACAGATAAAAAAATTCAAAGAAAGATTTACTTTCAATGAATCAGTCATTCATGCATATTTTAGAACGAGTGTGTGCACAATATGCAATCATAACTACCAGAACAGAACGCACCTTGGTGCCAGAATGCACAAATAGTGTAACATATATGTTCACAAAATAGTGCAAAATACAGAATCACTCAACCTCATGACATGTCAATTGTACCACTAACTCTCAATGCACATACAATAGTCTTTATAATTCAAACCATATTTCAATTGCAAATTCAAAAATAATCATAACATAAATTAAACCAATTGGACAGTTCATACTTGAAATTATTCTTAAATCATTTCAGAAAATATTATAAAATAAACACATTATAACAAATTCATATTCGATTTATTTCAAAACATTAAAATAAATAAGAATGTACTCACCTTATTAGCCTCACTATCAAACCTTTTACGATAATATTTCTTTTTAATCACGTACTTTATCTTTTGCTTTTGATTTTCTTTGGTCACAAGATTTATCGAAATCTATACAACATCAAATAAACATCACAATATGCAAACCATATGTTAGTATTAAACTAACATAATCAAAATTCAATAATTAAATCTATAAATATAATTCGATATTGAGAAGATATAAAAATTACTTCACTATTCCATAACAACTTCAACCTTTCTAAAATGACACTTCAATTCCATAAATATTCATATTTTCACCAAGCTACTCAATTTTACAAACCTTACAATTTAGTCACCATTTATGGATTATTTTAGAATTCATACCAACTTTTCAATTCTATTCAAAATGGTCCTTCACATTCCACTCAACTTAAACCCAATACCAAAATTCACAGCATTGTAATAATCTGTTCAATCAAGTATATTCACATTTGAAAACTTGCAATTCAATCTTCAAAGTTTCTAATATTTTTGAACTAGTCACCAAGCTTTACCAATTTTGCAATTTGGTCCCAAATCAACATTCCAACATAAAATTCAGCAAATTTCCAGCATATTACCCTCACAATTGAACATTTATACATCAATCCCTTGAATTTCTAAAAACTTGTAAAATGGTCCCTTTTACTTCACAAGGCTCCAAATTGATCCAAATCAACTTCTAAAACTTGTAGAATCATTCCAATATCAATTATCGATCATAGGATTTTTTTGAATATTTTCCCCAATTTAATTCATCTTGGCCAAACCTATCAAGTACACTAGGGCAAGATTTTCATTCAATTTCAAGCATGAATTCAACCTCCTATGATTAAATTCATGCTATTTCAATCATCCTAACATCAAATTCAATCAAAATTCAACCAATCTCCATAAACCCTAACTTGGACAAATTGATTATAACCATTTCTAGGTGATTTTGGTCATCATACAGTCTTGGAAATTAATCTACAACACCAATAACATAAAAATCATCCTTTAATTCTTCAAAATTCAACATGTTCTTCATGAACCCTAATCATGAACATCATCATCCAAACATGTTTTCCATGATTTATTTATACCAAATGATAGAAAATTTCAAGTAGATTAATTCTCTATCTAATAGCTTAATCCAAAAATCAACTGAATAAGCTTAATCTAAAAATCAACCGAATAAGCTTAATCCAAAAATCAACCGAATAAGCTTAAAAATGAAATATAAAAAAATTCTTACCTAGCTATGGTGGTTCACGTTGGAGAGCTTGAAGAAGGCTGAAAATTTCTTGATTTTTCTTTTTAGTTATCATAATACACTTAATATAATTGAATTTAAAATTCAATTAATGTGAAATTATCATTTTACCCTTAATGAATTATGATAATATCAACTTGACACTAGAATATCTTCCATTTCAATATTCCAAAGTCAAATATGAATCAGCAAAAATCGACTTTCCAACTTTATCCTTTGCAATTTTTGAAAATTGCAATTTAATCACATATTCACAATTTTAGCTTAACATGGAAAATCGAACTTAATTACACTGATCCATGTTAAATTTCACAGATCTAAATTATTGAAATAATATTTCTAACAGTTTTTCATCATCCTTCAAATTTTCATAAAATTTTGATTCAATTTGATTATCTGAATCCTTATAGGACTTTACTGCTTTATAGCTTTTAATACAAATCCCAAATCAAAATTTCCCAAGAAAATTTCAATTTCAGAATAAACTATTCGCCAAAATATATAACTTTTAAAAATTACATTTTTGGTCTCTAAACTTTTACAAAGTTTATACTTTAGACACTAAACTTTCAAAACTTACATTTTGGTCACTAGCCAAAATTTGGGGCATTACATCAAGGCTTCATACAATTTGATTTTTTAGGTAAAAATTTACATATGGCCTAACCTGATATATAATTTTTCATAAGATATACAAGGACTTGTTTGATTTTTTAGATAAAAAATTACATATGGCATAAACTATCAGTTTTGGTCAATTTTAGTAACTAAACTTTCAAAAAAAATCAAAACTATCCTTAAAATTTAGTTTTTATTTCATTTTAGTACCGCCATTCTAAACTTAACGTTAAGTTTCGAAAAAATTGAAAGTTTAAGAACTAAAACAGGCTAAAACTAATAGTTTATGTTCTAAACGAATTAAGTTTTTAATTGTAGGGTACTAAAATGAAATAAAAACTAAACGTTAGGTATGATTTTAAAAAAATTAAAGATTTATGTATTAAAACAGACCTAAATTGATAGCTTAGGTACTAAATGCATAGTTTACCCTAGAAAAAAAATATAATTATTTAAGTTATCTATAAATATATAAAGAATGATCATAAAACATATCAGGTCGAGTCGATTTTTTCACACTAAATCTGAACCTATACCTCACCTCGTTCCTTAAAGAAACTTGACTCAAATTTTTTCTTTCAAAATGATGATATTAAATCAGATCAAAATCTATCGATTTTGAATTAATTGACTTAATAAATATAATTTTTTTATTGAAGTCTTCATTCATTGATTCTTCTTTAGTAATAATCTTCCATAACAAACACGTTTGACACCTATCAACAATTAATAAGAAGGGTTAAACAATGGCATCGACTTAAATATAAATAAATGAACCATGAAGTTGCACAGAAAGGGCAGGTAAGGTTGACTTTAGCCACAAATAAATAGATTAAAGTCAATCTCAGATTATATACTACAGATTAATATAAGATAAACTATGTGTTTATTTCCTAAATTATTAATTTTAATCTGTTTGAGTACTTAAACTTTTAATATTTTAAAATCACACCTAATATTTAGTTTTTTTTCATTTTAGTACCCATCGTTAAAAACTTATCATTTTTAGTACCTAAAATACTACTTTTGATATGCTTTAGTACCTAAACTTTCAAAAAAAATTCAAAACTTAATGTTAATTTTTTAACGGATACTAAAATAAAACAAAAATTAAACATTAGGCATGATTTTGGAAAAAAATGAAATTTTAGATACTAAAACAGACCAAAACTAATAGTTTAAGTACTAAACACCCGTTAATATATTACATGGGATGGCTCTTGCAGTTCACACGACATATACTTTGAATGGGAAACACAAATAGCTTGTAAGAATTTCGAGTTGATTTTATAAATAAAACACAAAGCTTATGTTATCGCTGACCATTATTTAAGTATGATAATGGGTTACAAACATCAAGCAAATCAAGTCTGTAATCAGAAATCATAAGGACGTTCAAATTTAATGAGTTACAAACATGCTCTAAATCTGATGGACGCTTCCGAATCATAAATGAAAAATAGGCAAAGCAATTATTCTCAGCATTTGGTCATTGAGACATGATGTATAGCTACTAGTTTGGCATTCATTTCGTACTCTTCCCATCTCACTTTCTGAAACTTCTCTTGCATTTCCTTGGTACTCTTTAGGGGGTTTCGTGAAAATCAGAATCCTTTTCTTCAATGATTCCGGTGAAGGAAATTGCACAATATTTTCTGTTTCGGTTCTGTAGAGCGTTTCTCCGAAAGTGTCTACGACCATCTAAAGAATATCAAAATTATTAGGGGGAAAAGCACAAAAAGAAGCAAGTTTCAAGCTTAGTATAGGTAAAGCATCAGTCTAAGCCCACCTTAGCCACCATTTTCTGAAGTTTTTCATTCAAGTGGTCTTCAAAAGTGATCACAACAGGATATTCTGAAGCATGAAATGCTTTCTCCTTAATTGCTTGCAAACATTTTTGGAGGTCCACAGGAGATGTGAGAGTCCTGCAAGTTTTAGCGAATTCAAAAATCTAAAGTTCGCAAACACTTTGCATAGTAAATTCATACCCGCCGTGGCAAACTTCGACATCGGTTCCCTTGGAATTTGGCCATAGATCCAATTCAATCACTCTTACACCTCTAAGCAGAGCATTTTTAATCGGTTCTACGCTGCTGGAAGTTTGAACTGCTTAGTTGGTTCCCAGTCAAGTATGAGTTATGGTCGGTGAATAAGAACTAATGAGACAATGGCGCATTCATGTCATAATGCACCTAAATCAAAACCATGTGAGATCATCCAATGAGTTGAAATACTTCAATTGAGGCATTACATGGCAACTGGTTATATTATGAACTAAGACATGGATGTCAATTCAATTATGGGTTCGGAGTATGGATGTCTGCTCATATCAGAAAAGAAAAGGAACCCGGAATTACCTGTGAAGATGGAGGATGAATAAGGTTATTGTCACCAAGGAGATATCTAAAGAAGGCTTCTAAATGGAGGCCCCTCCTATGGAAGATATTGAGATGCTTGAGACTATTCAAAATGGCCTGAGCGTCCTCTTTGGTAGCGTCCTTTTCACCTTGATGTCGGATCAGAAACTTGAGAAGATCATCCACCGTCATTGTTCCGTTCGGTGCAAACAGATGGAACACACTCGCCACATCTCGAGGTGGCTCGACTACCCTTGTCTTGAATATTCTCCTCCAACACCAACACACCTTTAAATTCTGCTTCTGCATCTCCCTTTTCACACATATCAAATTCTCAGCTTTGATGATGAGTTTCATGTTTCTTCCTCGTTCACACTAGTCTAGGTTTATATATATATATATATGAAGATGGAAGGACAGGAATGGCGTTTTAATAAAGTGAGAATATGTGCTGAAGCAATCACTGTAAGGAAGCTGAAACAGTTCATATCCCATTATGTATCAGCTCATTCATTATGAAATAAATGGCTTATTTATCACGTTGCAGTTTATTTTACTTGATGCCAAGGGAAGAGATTGCTTGTCAAGACTGTAAAATTTATAGGGTCAAATAAAGAGCAAAGAATGAAGTGGGGGACCAGCTTATTTTACTCATAGCTAAAGCAAGAAGTTGCTTGAAACCCAGATATTTATATTCTCTAACAAAGCAAGGTAAAGAATTTCTCACGCTTACTTCAATTGGAGAATACATTATTTGTGGATTATTGAGCTGGAAAACTTTGATCAACCATCTATATCTGAAAGATTAATTAAAAGAAAACAAAGAAAGTGTACTCATAGGTATCTCTTCTGCCAATACAAACTGTAGTACTACTACTTTAGTTTGACAGCTTTGGTCGACTGTATCAATCTTTAGTTTTGAATTCTGACTCGAATTATTTTATCGGTCATCGTGTTTGTATAATTTCATAGTTTAGATGAAATTTCTTACATTTGACTACTATCTCAGAACAAAAATAAATGAAATTTTGATAGGTTTTTGTTTGAGAAGATTAGTATATATGTGTTATGACTATATATTGCATTTGCATGACCATATATCATAAGTTTGGGGAGGTATTGTATCATGTAAAGGCTAAATATCTACGTCGACAAACTCAAAGCGTAGTAGAAGCCGGAGTGAAGTGTACTGCTCTCCTTTGCGGCTAAACAGAGGCATAGTTCTGAATCCCGGTCTTAATTCGGACACCTGGAAACATGATTGGCCGGCGAAATAATCTTTGTCGGACATGTTATATGCATGAACTTCAACTCGAAGTAAAGCTATTTCCGGTACTGTCAATTGGAATGTGAACTCTTCATCCCACACCGGGGTCCAATTGCCCTTTCTTTTCTTTGTTTTCTTCATTATTTTATCTGCCGGAACTCCTGCTATACCGATCTGTTTCAAGACCGGAATTAGTCGGAAAATTCTTGTTACCGGATTATTGATTGTAATAAAAGTAATGCTTACCCTAGTATAGAATTCTGGTGGAGACCAAAGATTGAGATGCCTTTGTTTGAAATCTAAATGCCATCCATCTCCCATGTATACTTTTACCTGATGAGTAACATGGGAAGGCATATTAGAGAAATAAAGATGACATCAATAACGGTGGGGAGGATTCATTATTTATTTCTTATAAAACTCCATTGATTCTCACTTTTAAGATTTTCTTCACTCGCAGCTTTGCTTTAGCATCAAAAACCTGATCATTTGGACCCACATTCATCAGAAAGTCTGGCTTTTTTACGTACCCACACCCTCCGTTGGATCTAAACATCCCATGCATCAACCTTAGAGGCTTTCCATATCCCTGCAATCAAGCCATGGAAACATGCTTAAGAAATGCTGCTCACTATATCAGATTGTTTTTTTTTTTAAAAAAAGGAACACAAAATCGGACCTGCATGTTTAATGCAACCATTTGAGCTCCATGCAACCAACCAATTAAGGGATTGTAGTTTGATGAATTAACTCGAGTACCCTTGGGATATACCCTCAAAATGTTCCTTTGAGTGAACCTAAAAACACCATTGATTTCCAGAGTTAGATTAGAAACATATCACTCAACAATATAACATTGAAGTAGTCACAGTTGCTGTTTACCTTACAACCTCTGTTCCATGGTAGGCGATAGCCTTTTCGAACTTTAGTTCACCCAAACTTAGGCGTATTACTTTATCATTCTCAACTTTTAGTTTCTCCCTCAGCTTTCCCTTGGGCTTTCCAGCTGGAATGGAGATTACACTCTTGTAAGCCAGTGCTCCCGACGGCCGCAATAGCCGATAACAGGCTTCATTGTCGCCATCACATTGACTTTGTTCACTCGTATCACAGTCACTCTGCAAATAGATCAGGGCACAAAGGTTTTAAAATGAGAAGTCTGTGCATAAATAAGAAGAAATAAGAGATAAAGCCTGTCTTTGTCCTTTTGTGCTGACCTTATGATCATCATATGTGAGGTCTGGTGACATTCTCCCCCACGTATCTTCATCGGAATCTTTGTCTTTCTGAGAGTTACTTCTTCTGTTTGATAAGCTCTTATCTTCAAGGTATTCTTTCGGGGGTTTAGTCGATATGATAATTCGATGTTTCAGTTCTTCTGGGGAAGGGAATTCTTTCACACAATCAGATTCCGGATAAAACAACATGTTCCCAAATGTTTGCATCACCATCTACAGATATATAAGAAACATTCATCAGAAAATGTATAATTTTCCAGGAAATATGTATCTGTTATAGAATTCTAAAGATAAAACGATTGTAGACCTGAGCAACTTTAGCTTGAAGATCTGGCGTAAGGTGATCTTCAAAAGTAATGATCACTGGGAATGGAGATGCAGAGAATGCATGCTCTTTAATGGATCTCAAACATTTAGTCAGCTCTACTGGAGTAGTCAGAGTCCTACATTTCACAAATACACATTTCAAAAAAACTGAAATTAATTGACAAAGTTTTGGATTTGAACTGTAAAATGCTTACCATCCATGAAGAACAAGAACATCATCCTTCGTAGAATTTGGCCATAAATCAAGTTCCACTACTCTTAAACCTCTCTTTAGAGCCTTTATGATTGGAACATCGCTGCAATCACTGCTAATTTGATTTCCAGTCAAATATGAATTGTGACCCGTGTATATGAAGTAATGGGACAGTGGGGCTGTCATGTCTTGATGAACCTGAATGGAATTTGTTCTCTGTCAATACATTAGAATTTCCTTCCAAACAAAACACCAGGAAAATAACCAGCAAAAGGGCTTATACCTGGTCGAGGAGAGGAGGATTGAGATTCTCGGAGTACAAGTAAAAGTGAAAATCTTCAAGGCTTAAACCCAGCTTTGTAAACTTTCCACTGTTACGCCTCCTAAGCACTTCCTCCACAACCCTCTCAGCATCTTCCATTGAAGCTTCGACATCACCTTGAACCTCCACTAAGAACCGCCTCAGCTGCTCCACCGTCATGCAGGAACCTCCTCCTCCGGCGGCGTACGCCATGAAAGCATCCTTCACGTCAGCCGGAGGTCCTACCTCAGTGACCCCGAATTTTTTGGGGAAACAAATACACATACTATAGTCTCCCATGTAGCCCATTCAAAAACTAGCCTTGAGAAACCCTCCTTTTACTGAACCAGATCAAGAATTTCAAGCGCTGATGATGACAATCTTTACTTTACTTCGGAGTTGTTTCCACTGGTTTCCACTTTGTTGGAAAGTTATGGATGATTTTGACAGGTGATACGTTGCTTCTACTTGTATCATATCCGTTCAACGAATTCCCGCCTTCTTTGTTTGAGTGGGCAAGAGAGATTCCGGGAAGCTTGATTTTATTCTCCCACCTGCTAGTTTCAAAGGAGAAAAAAATGGAAGCAGAGAGATGTCTTTCGACAAAAATTAGTGTACTTGTTTAGAAACGAGAATAAACTGTGATAGTCGTGGATGAATTGAATAAAACTGGAATTCTAATGTAAGATTCTTTCAGTGTTTTCTTGGTCAAGTTTTCACCTTTTTTTGGCATTTTGATCGTTAAAATTTGCTTTTGATTTGTTTGAGATAAAGCCTTGCGGTAATAAGTCTATGTTGCTGTGAACGGGAAGAAGAAGCCTTGCGGATTTCACACCGTAAGAAGTTTACGTGGAAAAAGAGAGATCCCCTTCTCTTTTGAATTAATTTTAATCGAGAAAAAGAATCAATTCCAATCAGTCGCGTTGCTCGTCGGTAATCGAATCCAACTTTTTTTTTTTTTGAAATAAAAAGAATATAAACCTTTTCGATAAAAACAAAGGGACAATATTTTAATGAATCGCTGCTTCCATTATTTATATCAATTCCACGCGCGCACTTTTCTAATAATCACACAGATAAAGTAAAAGGGTGTGTGGGTGGGCTGGACCGCCTTCATCCGACTTAAATTGCATTATGGGAATATATTAGGACCTCAACGAGCATGGAATAATTACTTTATACAATAAAGTAACTCTATTTTAGAATTTTATTACAGATATTTTCAAGTTTTTAAATATATTATAAGAAATTTTCATATATATATATATATATTATAAGAATTTTTCCTCAATTTATTTAACGTACGATTCATGATTAGTATTTGGTACACTGATAATAAATAATGTTATACATTGTTAATGTTTATGATGATGAAAGATTGTTAATACTGATCAGTCACCGGGTGGAGTTTTGGTTGATGAGATACGGTGGTTGGCGGTGACTCTTTACATCTGTTATTTTTGCTCATATCCGACGTAATTAGAGATGGATATGAGTCGGATTTGGGTCAATTCGACTTAATTCAAAAAATATACACCATCTACTTGATCTGAACCAGATCTAATTTTTTGAGATAAAATCCGAACTGACTTGACCAAAATAATATATATATTAAAAATATTTTTTATTCAATAAAAATAGGGATTTAGTTGAAAAATAATATATATATATATATATATAGATATTATTATAATTATCTTTCAATATATAAGATAAACTTATATTTTTTTGAGTCTACACTTATATTTTTTGTCAAGTCAGTATTTTTCACTCTAAATTCCAATTCAACTTGTCTCTAACCTAATTTTTTGTAAAAAAAATGACCCGATTATATCAGATCGGATTGGAACTTGTAGGTTCGAGTCTCGTGCCCATCTCTACGTGATGGTAATGGGGCAACTCACAGCCTTGCACGTAGTGGCGGATCTAAAAATTTAAGAATGAAAGTCTAAAATTTTAATTTTATTTTCTTAAAAATAACGAGTATGTAAAATTTTTATTTTTTCCTTTTTTTCTTAACATTTAAATTAAATTTAATTATTTTTTCGAAATAATTGAAGGCACATAACCCTACCGGTAGGAGTGAGAATAGGCAAGACTGGCCTACAGGGGCCTAAGCCCTGGCCTAAATAAAGCCTGGCGTGGCCTGGCCTATTTAATAAAAAAGTCAGGCTCAAGTTTTTTTAAAAACCTATTAATTCAAATAGGCCATGCTTAGGCTTATTATTAAGCCTTATAAGTATGATAGGTCGGTCTATTTAGAGTAACTACTTTGTAAAATGCGCCTAAGTTAGAGTGACTTAATAGAAACTTTACTCTAAATTTAGTGACTAAACTGAAAATATTTGGCTAAACTATAAGGTCTAGAAGGTAATTAAGCCTAAATCTAATATATAAACCTAAAACTAAACAAACTCCCTTTCCCCGTTTCTTTCTCTCTTCAATCTCTCCCCCTCCAATCATCTCTCACGAGCGGGTCTCCCACCATTGCTTCATTCATTTTTTTATTATATATTTATTACAAACAAATATAAATATCAACAAAATGGAGCATGGACAGTATGGACGCCTGGGCGGCAACAACATTTGATGGTGTACTAGTGCAGACGTCGAGAATAACAAGGTATGGTGCTGATTTTGGGTACTGTGCAGACAAGTATGTAGGATAAAAATTAGTGTTTAAAATACTTATATTATTTTTTGGGTACCAATATATACGTGTCCAACTAAATTAACGTTAGATTAAAAAATAAACCAAATTATATTTTAAAGGTTTGTTTAACATATTATAGAAGGTGTGCTATTTTTTAAAAAAAATAACTATCAAATGAATATTTCTATAACAACTATTAAATAAATATTAAATATTTATTATGAAATAAACTTTTAAACAAACTAGGCCGAGTTAAAATAAAAGACTTTGACAAACTATAAGTCAAGTTCATACCTTCAAAATTCATCGCAGACTAGTCTTAGGCTTATTTTAGCCTGGCTTGACTTATTCTACCCCAACCGGGAATTAATACATTAGCACCTGCTTGCACGTGACTGGTTGAGTGACCCCTCGTTTTATTGCCGTTTAGTTATTTCTGGAACCACTACAGCAAACAGGAGCATTTAAGGCTTTAAATGCTGTCCTGAATTCATTTAAGGCGTTTTTTAAATATATATATATATATATATAATTCATTTAGTAGTAATAATAATAAGGGTAAACTACATAAATGGTTACTTATGTTTGAGTTTAATAAATATTTTCTTATTAAATTTAAAAAACATAATATTTGGTCATTTTCGTTTCATTTTAATTAAGATGTGATTACTGAAGGTTAACGTTCGTTTAAACCTTTAACAATTTGCTGATGTGACACGGTAAATATATAAAATTAAACTTACATCATTTTCACATAGATAATATGTGGATTAAGTTTTGGTCATTTTCCTTTCATATTTGTATACTTTTGCTCACTAAATTTAAAAAACATAAGTTTTGGTAAGTTACGCTAACATTTTATTAAGTTTTAGTCATTTGGATTTTAAATGTTGTTAGTTTGATGACGTGATCCAATAGTAAAATTGTTTAATTTTTATTTAAACATATACACTTTAGACAAAATACTGATTATGGATCTTTTTATAAATTCAAACTAATTTAGGGATAATATTTTAATTTATTCATTTTTAATAGGTTTTCGTCTTATCCCCATTGTTGTTCAATTTCTCCTACTTCTTATTCTTTAGACATCTCTGTTCCATTGCTTCATTTCTCCATTTGTCTTCTTTTAATGACTCATGCTATATTTAAAAAATAATGCAAGATTTCTAACTTTCGATAACAAATAATAACACCACAAGTTTAGAGAAAAATGAGAGAGTATGCATCTAGAGATAAAATTAAGTTATGTAATCTCAGTTATACGAACTAAATTCAATTTTCAAAGATTGAGATTGCAGAACGTTGAATCCAACAATGAACAAGAAGATAAATTAATGGATCCAAATAAGATAATCGAATATCACTCTTCGGGTGATTTTTCCTTGAAAAAGTGTCTCCCGTGAAAAATAATCAATGGATCCAAACAACACGATAATTAGATCAATGATTTCATCCACTGAACTCAATCCAAAATCCATGATCTTCAATGTCGAATATTTGTTTTTGCTCAAGAATAAGCAATTTGTTTATTCTAGATCCTCATGAACAATGTTCACCTTCTGAATTGCCATTAACCCCAACGGCTTGCGCGATCTGTCGCATCACTGCCACTGCGTCGGCCTTTGAGTACTTCATTTATGCGATGATCCGATCAACAACTCACCAGTTGAAGCAGAGCTCATATACTGAGTGAATGTGGGTTTGATCATCATAAACGTCATCGATCACGTTCGGATGTAACGAAACATTCTCGATGATCTTTCTCATCACAGTGATTTTGTTATTCAACAATGTGTTAGAAATGAAAACGTGGTACTGTGTAGTCAATAACGTCACCATTGAAGAAACTCTAGTTTTCTCATCTCGAAGCGGTGGCGTCGCCATGGCGATGAATCTTTTCAAAGTTTTAATGGCGAATTCTCTACATTTTTCATGATCTTCATTAGTTCTTTTTATAATTTTTCTTATAACTGAGAACCCACTTAATTTGACTTCAATTAATTATAACTAATAATTAGAAGCAAGAAGGCTATTGCAGTGAGTATAGATGTCTGAAGAAGAAGTGTGGAGAAGATGAACAATATTGGAGGTTGGGGAGAAAAAAATTAAAAATAGGTAAATTGAAATATTGTCCTTAAACTAATTTGAATTTACAAAAATATATATAATCAATATTTTGTCTAAAATTTAAGGATTAAAATAAAAAGTAAACAATTTTACTAACATATCACGTCACTAAACTAATGACATTCAACGTCCAACGATAACGTAAATGACAAAAACTTTTATATATATATATATATATATATATATATATTGAATAAGTAGCCTTTGGCTCAACATAAATGGATACCACATTTCATCAATAAAAAATCAAAACCAATTGTAAAAAGGCCTAAGGCTTACGGGAGGAATGGACGACGTCGTTCGGTGCAGCTATGATAAATAATTCAATTAGTGCCTACTTTAGGGTTCTTTCTCTATCAGATGGCTAACAGATTGGGGACTCAGCTCTTTGTTAGCAGTTACTCACCATATCCCTGTGTCTTCCTAACTTCTTCTCTGTAGATTTATATGGTTTTTTTCTCTATTGTTTTGTTTTCCTTAATCAATTTATGAACTTGGTCGCAGAATTGTCATTTTTCACAAACCATCGAGAGCTTAAGAATTTGTTTTCACCGTTTGGTGTTGTTAAAGAAGGTATTGAATCTTCTTCACCCAATTTTGCTATCGTTTTCTCTGAATATCACAGTGTTTGATAAATTCCTGCAATGGATCTTCTTGTGGGGGTGTAGCTAGACTCATCAGGGACCCCAAAACTCAAAGGCCTAAAGGGTTTGGTTTTGTTACATTTGAAACCGAGACAGAAGCTCACAAGGCATTGAAAGCCATGAATGGCAGGGTAACCCTCTGGTTTTCACCTTATTTCTTTATCTTTTTGCATCTATTACTATCTGGGAATTCTTCATTTTGGAGTTTGAACTGATTGTGTGTGTGTGTGTTTTTTTTTTCCTCTAATGCCAATCCTGATTTTCCAATTTGATTCATAGGTAAATTTGTGGTATAGTAAAACTGAATCAATCTGATAAATGCTTTGCTCTCTATGTTAGTGTCCTTTAAATTGAGAGTATTTTTCTTGTTATGGAAACATGTTGCGGGAATGCATGCACCTTTTCTTACGTGCTTGTGTTCTTCTGCACAAGATTGTCCGTGGAAGGCTGATTTTTGTTGAATTCGCACATGATAAGGAATTCAAGACTGATACAAACAGCTGAAAAATTGGCTCAATAATATGCTTGTCTCGAAATCTTTTCATTTCACCAACAGTTTGTAAGATGGTTTCCATCAGTTGTATGTGCTTACAGAACTCCAAAAGAAAAAAAATTGTAGATTGTAACTCCGTTGATGGTCGTATGTATCAACATTCTATGAAAACATTGTGATTGTTATTATCACTCGAGGAAAATGAAACATATGGACTACTTTGTTTGTTGACAAATTACATCCTTAAAAAGCTATCTACTTGAGTTCCATTTTGAACAGAAAGTATTCCTTATAACATTAGGGCGAATGTTGCCTAGATTAGGATGAGCGGTACGTTGTAAATTTTTTTCCTGGTCTTGTCATGTATTTAGAAAGTCTTTGGATATATGTTGGGCGGGAAATGAAGAGATGGAGCAGCAACACAGTTTGGGTTTGGATATACAACACCTTTTAGTTGAGAATGAGGAGATGAGTATTGTTGTTATGGATCATAACTTTAAGATTAAAAGCAAAATTAGGTGGAATTATGGCATATAGATAATCATGGTTGAAGACACAATTGGTGAAGTATTTAATTCAATGAGGCTATGCATTGCACCCGAGAAAGCATAGAAGAATAATTTAGACTGTAAGTAACTATGGTAGCAGCAGTGTTCTGAATCCTTGGAGCAAAATTGAGATGATGCATGCTAGAACTAACTTGTGCAGAAATTTATGCTACGGGAACTTGAATAAGAGTTCCGGATACGATTATTTTGCTCAAGATTAATATATTTAGTTGAAGGATCCTTGGAGGTTCGGATGAAAATGTGTCAAATGTCAACTACAGGTGAAATGAAGAATCAGAACAAAATAGCTTAACATAGCTGGAGTTTTATTTTATTACTTATTTTTATTTGACAGACAGGAGTACATGGAGCGTAAAATAGCTTCAATCCTTCGGAGCAAAACGGGTAGTCCGCCAACCAAACTAAATAAATAATAAATTAACTTGTGTTCATTGTCTCAGATAAAATCAAATCGCATTAGAAGTCTTGAATGGTTTAACGTCTCTCCTTTGCGATCAAAGAGGGGAACTGTTCGAATCCCCTGCTTCAATTCAGGGACTGGCAAACAAGTTTGACCGGCGAAATCATCCTTCTCGGACATGTCATATTCATGGACCTCAACTCGGACCAAAGCCAATTCGGGAACTGTCAATGGGAATATAAATTCTTCATCCCAATCGGGTTTCTAGTCGTCATCTTTTGTCTTTGTTTTCTTCGTTCTCTCAGCAGCTGGCACTCCTGCTATGCCAACCTGCATTACAAAATCATCATCAATTTCATGGAACAGGGTACTGGTTCAAATATGTAAACCATTAGCATCTCCGGCTGCTGGCGCAAATCGTCTTACCCTTGTATAAAAATCAGGTGGCGAAAAGGTGTCGAAGTGTGTTTTCTTAAAATCCAAGTTCCATCCATCTTCCATGTAGACTCTTACCTGTCAGGTAGACGATAGAGGATTCAATAGGAGGGTGATGAGAAGGATGTGAATCTGTTAATATTGAAGAATGTTTACCCTTAATCTTTTCTTGACAGGTAACTTAGCTCTTGGATAAAAAACCCGACCGTTTTCATCGACATTCATAAAAAAATCCGGTTTCATAAAAAAAAAACAGAGCATTGCACAGACAATTGGAAAAATGATCGAAAATAAAATAAAAACAGGTCACCTTCGTATCGATCGGCGGATTTAGATCTGCAGAAAACAAGTACTGATAGAAATCATCGTTAGTCAAAGCGTGTCTTCTGAATCTCGCCATATGATGTCGTTTCTGCAGAACCTGCAGCGCAATCTCCTCCGCATCAGCAACCGTCGCACAGTTTTGCCCCTGCACTTCCACCAAGAACTTACGCAATTGCTTCGCCGTCATTTGATCCCCGCCTTCAGCGTACTTGTCGAATGCAGCTTTAACATCCGGCGGTGGTGCCTCCTCAATGACTTTGAACTTCCTAGTAAAGCAGCCGCACATCCTGTAAGTCCCCATCGATCAACTCTGCGTTTTTCTTTCCCCTTGATCGAAAATGTAACAAATCAATGCTGATTGGAATGGTTTTAACTTGACGAATCTCTGTGTGCCTGTGGTATTTATAAGGATTTGGTGTTTGTATTATTAGAATGAGGTGGGTTTAGTTTAGCTTTTTAGTTTCCATTTGCATCAGCAATTGTATTATTGATTAAACAAGTTGGTAAGAACTTGCAACTTTTATACATGCCATTATGAAAGGAATAGGCAGAAAGAAGACAAAGATCCAACTGGACATCCAATAGCAATATGAACGTACGTTTAAAACATGGGCACGTTCGTGTCTGAATCTACTGCATGACTTTGCCTGGAAGCACAAGAAATATCTGCTGCCTTTATTTTTATATCCTTGGTGTCTGACAAATTAAAACATGTGATGGTTTACATGACAGTTTTAAATTGAAACCCTAAACTCTCCAACCAACTCTTTTTTTTTTCTTTTCTTCTTTACCGAGAGTAGAAAATAAATCGTGTTGAAAACGTCAGAGTTCGAAATTAAGTAGTCATCTTAAATTGTTAAGTGCAAGTCATGCCTTAAACCGTAAACACCTTCCGAACTTTCTTCATCTTCCTCCGACATATTGGGCATCTGCCTGCTTCTTCTGCAATCCTGCACGCATAAATCAATCAAGTTGATTACAACCTTAATTCCCCACTATTCTATATAAAATTAACGAGTTCAACGAACCTTGTTCCACACATAAAACAGGCCGCAAAATGTCCACATGGAAGAAAGAAACAATCTCTGGTAGAATCGAGGCAAACGACACAAGCACCCTGAGGTTCATTGTTGCTTCTTTCCCGCTCCTTCAAAGGCTTTCCTTCAAGACTAGTGGTTGCCTGCTCCCATGTTTGCAGATCTTCCTTGTCCTCATCGTTGGATATGGAATCGTAAGACGAACCCCAGCTTGCGATGTCATCGTCTTTCTCCGGAAGCAACGGTGCTCGTTCTGATCCCAGCTCTCCAGTATGGAATCTTGGTTCGCCTCTGCTCTGGTTCGTTTTACATAATTTAAAGGCTAATAATATTAGGACGGTCATCACACCTACAGCATAGCAGAAGTGGTAAACGTAAAAATGGATTAAATACAGCTTAATACTTAAGCTAGTCCAAACTATACACATTTTACGTTATGGAAATGGAGAAACCTGATCCAACAACGTATGTAATCCATCGAGGTCCATAAGATACTTTAACATACCAGATACTATTAAGAGTTTCCTACAAAAAAAAAAAAAACTGAGAATACATTAAAGAAAACAGGTTCAAAGTCAAGTGTCTTGGCTTCACCAGGATCAAAGTTTCTTGCTGATTAACACGTAAAAATCGACAATCGTGTTCTTTTTACCTCATTCCGAGCAGGTGAAGACAAGACAACAACAATGTCTTCAAGAAAATAAAGCTCCAAAGCACACAAATGATCTCCAAAAGAGCATCTATAATACGCTTGACTTGTGTTATGAATGAGAGCCTTCACTGAGAAGTTCAACTGTATCTGAATAATAAATCATCTAATGCAAGATATGAGAATCTCAAGTGCATGGTTCTATGGGAACTTATCTATTGTAGAAATGAGAAGAAATTAAGCACTTACCTGGACTTCCTCAGAATTGAAATTTCCCACAGCAACATAATAATTAGAAGACTTGGGAACTTCCTGTTGGATCCCACCATTTCCTGCAAATTAAGTTCAAGTTCAACTGTATCTAATGCATTTCAGAGAAATATTCATGAACGTTCCTTCATATTAAAACCTTACCATATATTATATTCCATGACAAACTTGTATTGGGATGTGATATATCTTCTACCCACTCACCAAGGCTTTTAATACCTTCAATATGTTTTATAGAAAATTACACCAATTAATACATTTCAACATTTGTGTACTAAACTCGTGATGTTCAACATGTTTAAGCCATCGTGTTTATTTGAGTGCTTGTATAACCACCAACTTAACTCGAGTGAAGCAGAAAGTTCAACCTTGGGAAACGACAAGTGATAAAGGCAAGGAACCGGCGGATCTTATAATGTATGAAATATTCACTTGAGACCCTTTGTTTAAGAAGAACAGCCACTCCTGGAAAGAATATATAAAATAAATAAAACTCTAAACCATTAATGTAAAATCATGACTTGACAGTTGAAAGTAGGAAGAAGGGGGGATGGGGGTAGAGAATTTAATACCTTGTGGAGATTTGCAGGTACAATTATGTCATGTGTTTCAGTCCAGGAGATTACAACATCTAAAGGAGGTGGTCTGTGAAATCCATACACCATTAACCCAGGTTTTTGCTTATCCAAATCTTCAAACTGTAACCAAATTAATCAAAGATTACTTGAGAGTAACGGCACTAGCAGAAGCGAGTTATGAGTTTTGGATATGTGTCTAAATACAGATGAATCTTAACCTTTGTTTTGATATATTAGAAGATTATATACCCATGCCCAAATACATGCCAGGCAGAATCATGATAGCATGGGAAGCAAGCAAGCACTTAAGAAAAACATAGAAAGAATGAGATATGCAGCAATATTCACCTGAACAGACTGAACAAAGAAAGAGTTAGAGCGTAAAAGGCTTGAGGAATTTGGACCCATTTGTAAAGTCAGAGATCCATAAGAACCCATAATCATAATCATGGATGCTGCAGGGACAAAAAAAGTAAGTTAAAAGTCAAGTCCTTTAATATTGGTTTCTGAGACGAGGGACTTGAACAATTGAAAGGTTTATATCTCAAGCACATTAGAAGGGGAAAAAAGGAACAGAGAGAGAAAACAAACCCAAAAAACAAAATGTAATAAGAACAACACCGCAAGACCAAACATCATCATTCATAATCCTATCAAAACTTGGAACATCATATATTGATATATTGAGATGATAAGATGCCCCAGAAGAAGATAGAAGTTGTTGCTGCCGCTCCTGGTGAAGCAAGGTTTGACCAGTTCTTTGGCCACCATTACTTTCTTCATCTTCATGGACTTCTGAGCTAGAAGGAGGAGGTGGTGAAGGTGCATGTCGACTACGGTCCGATGAATGCTCCATTTTCAAACTTAAAAGCAGGGTATAAAAACAGAGTAGTAGTAAAGACGAAGAAATAAAGTTGGGCGCAAATAAGAAAAGATTGGTTTCTTTCCCCTTTTTTGTGTTATTTTTCTCACTTTTTGAGGGACTTAAAAGATTGAGGAATTTGAAGTAGCAGAGATGGATGATTATGATTGAAGCTGTCATTTGTCCTTCCTTTGTCGTTCCATGCGGACATATGAATGGTAGCTGATGAATGGCAGGCAGGTAATTGAAACTTGAAAGATAGCTTTGTAGTTGTAATTGTGCTGCCGACCAGTACACCTTTTGCTTTATTGCCTATTTTACGTACTGTTTATAGGTTTTTATAAGGTTTAATATATAAAAAAAGTGCTAATGACTCGAAAACGATTTAGTTTCTAAATTTTCTGTTGTTAAAAATAGATGATTAAAGTTTTTTTCGTTATAATTTTAGGCGTTTACAGTTAAAAAAATGTTAAGTAAAACGTATCATGTCTAGATTTTTTTAAACAAAAATTATATATATATATATATATATATATATATATATATATATATATTTAAATATGAACATGACACGTATCACTTAACGAGTTTTTTTTAACGATAGACATCTAAAAGTTTAACGCAAAAAACTTTAAAAATTTATTTTTAACAAAAAAAATATTTAAGCGTCAAAAGTTAATTTTAAGTATAATTTAGACATATTTTTATAATAGAGAATAATTTCCTTTGTGTGTGTTTAAAAATGTAGTTTTGTTTTTACTCAATTAAAAAGCTTTCGACAATTTGTTAGTTCTTTTTTCTTTCACAAATAAGTAGGTGAACGAATTACTTCATGGAAAATTCTATAGTGTAAGTTGTATATCGTAACTTACTATAAAAATACACCACAAATAAATTTATTTTTATTATATAAATATTAAAATATATAAATTATTTAAAATTAATCATTAGTTAGATTTTAATTTTACTTTTAATAGATTTATAATTTAATTATAATTTTTATGAAATAATAATAATTAATTTAAGTAATTTAATTTGTTTAGAATCAAGTTTTTTTTAAATTATTTAAGGTTTGAGGGAATCTGTCAGCAGCATTACTGTCGAAGCCAGAAACACGTCAAAAAATAGTTTACAACAAATCCAGCGCTGTCGTCGTCCAGATCCCCGTCATGAAGGAGCAGCAGAGTCAGGCGTCAACCCGCAACTGTTTCCATTATTTTTACTTGCGTTGACCTTCGAAAACTCAACCTGCTCCCGTCGATCGACCGTCTCCAACCGCTGACGACCACCATGACCGCCAGTCATCGTTAGTCCCCTACAGCCGTCGCGTGCAAGTTCGTCTGCAAGAAATTGGCCGATCGTCTCCTTCCCTTGCACGATAGCAGTTTAGTTTTATTTTTTAATGGTTAAATTACATTACAACCCCTTATTTGTGTGTTATTTTAAAAGTTAAATTGCATGGAAACCCCCCAAAGTTTCTCCCATGTATATTTTAGACAAATGATGTTTCTGTTTTAATACGACATGGCTAAATTACACTACCCCATAATTGTATTTTAATTTAAATGGTCAAATTTCATTAAAACCCCTCATAGTTTCTCCCATCTAGATTTTAGACAAACGTATGTTTTTGTTTTAATATACGTGGCTAAATTACACTATCCCGTACTTTTGTTTAATTTTAAATAGTCAAATTGCATGCAAACTCCCACACTTTCTCCTGTTTAAATTTCAGACTTCTAAATTTTAAATCTTCTATAATTTTTAATTTATTTTTATTTTGATAATTAATTTTAAATTTATTCTTTAATTTTAATTAACAATAATATTAATATTTTAATTTATTCATTAATTTTTAACTTGATGTTAATAAAGTTGAATCTTAAAACTTTTGTAATAGCTTATTTTAATAAATGGTCATCGATTATTATTAAAACACAATTAATTTTCATTAATATTAATTACTAATATAAAAGTTAAAAAATTATCATCATGTTAATACTATTACAAAAGTTAATACTAATGGATGGGTTCACGGGTGTAGTTACACTTCTAAAAAAATTAAATTCTCTTACATTTTAGAATTTTTTTTGTATTTTTGTATTAACTATTTAATTTTGCATTCCAAAAAAATTACCTTTATTTTTTTAAACAAATTTTTAAGTTCGTATCTATGATATAAAATTTTGCATTCTTTCCTAATCTCGTCACCAATGGATCACAGTTTTTTCCTTACAACTGCAACGACAAACTAGTAGGTATAGATTTACGATTGCGACTAGTAGAATTTAGTTATACGAAAATATGCAAACAGAGAAAATACCTCGTATAAGTCTGTCTGCCGGCAAGATTAGGAGGCAGACAAGGAAATCCCGCAGCTATAAAATAAAATAAGCACAACCACCATCAGCTTAACATTAACCTTAAATGTAAAAACATGGTCCAATTAGAATTCGGTTCACAGATGACCAAGAATAAAACAGAGGAGAGCTCGACTAGTAAAAACCTTAAACAACACCTGAAACTGCAGCTTTTTATTGAACAAAACAAACGACACACCGACCAACAAGACAAAAGATTGAAAAGCTTAAGGTTTTCCGGAAAATTACTCGAATTTAGTTCAAGAGCGTCCGCTTTCCACCTTTTTCCCGTTCCCGGTCCTTTTGCGTATATGAACAGTGTCCAAGAAATTGACCGACAAATCGGAGTAAATCTCGATAACCTTCGAGATATTCCCGTTGATCTCCCGTATCAAACCGACGTTCTTAACGAGATTATCGGGAAAATCTGACTGGTGATTCTCGTTCACTTTCTGGATGAGTTCCCGGTTCTGATCCAATACGCAATACGGCCTGCGCCTTCTCAAACCTGTTGCTTAGCGTGTCCCATACCTCCACGTCACACTCCTCATCACCCGTTTCATCTTTATCTCCGCCACAGATACCGTTCGCCTTCTCGGCTCCGATGTTGAAACGCTTGTTTTTGTTCCTGCAGGTGTCGGCTATGGCAGCCTTCACCAAAAATGAAGCTTCAACCCGTTGTTTATTTTGGCTTAGAAATAAATGATTAAACTATACTAAAAATTAAATTTTGATGTTTAAAAAAATTTTCGCAAAAAATAAAACTACATCCTGTTGTTTAATTTTGGCCATTTTATGCATTATTTTTGTATTAAGACTTTATTTTTTATATTAGCTACAATTTTTGTTTGGTTTAACAATTTTTCCTTGTTTCCCAGTTGCTTGGGTTAAGAAATGGCGGTTAGTTGTCTGTGATGAGAATCAATGACGGGACGGTCCAGTTATTTGGCTACAGAGTAGAGTTGAATGTTTCATGAGGAAATCCGATTGGTTCGTGAATGATAGATTTGTCACAGAGGATGTGAACTTCACAAAGTTTGATTCGTCGTGCGTATACTTCATTTCTTGGGATATTTTGCAATCTCGAAAAAGAATAGTTAAAACAGAAATATCTGCCAACAAGCTAGCCAAGACAAGAAAAAAGTTACAGGAAAAATGGGTCCAGATGCACGTGAACTACACTTTCACCTGAACGCGCGTGGAATATCAACTACCCCACTGCCAATGTTGACGTCAACAGATATAGTTATACGAAAGAAGTTTAACGTTGTTACGTTGGATTTTTTCCATAAAGTTTAAAAATTATTTTTGATAGAAAACACTTAGTTTTATTAAAAATATAATATATTCAAAATTACAACGAAAGTTTACGAGTATAATCATAAACGTAAATTAAATTATAAGTAAGATATTTTTTATATTCATTAATACAAAAATTAATCACCTAAATCACACAAATACCATAAAAAGAAAAGGTTAGAAAATCTAACCAATGCTTAAATAAAATAAAAATACGAAAAAAATCTGACTGCACCACAAACAAACTATAAAAGAGGATAAAACTATTGAAAGACCACTAACAAATCGCAAATCAGAATCCAGCGACGTGAGAAAACTATCTACAAGCTCAAAACGCGTATTCAAATCAAAATTAGAGTTCGAAGTAGAGAAGATCAATATGATAACAAATAAACATCATCTTGATCAGTAGTGGCAATGTCAAATCCAACCCTAAAAAAAGATAAATAAAAACAACGGCAAAAAACTGTAAACTACAAAAAAACAGAGAAAAATATGTCACAAAGACATATGTAAACATATCATAAAGGTAGAGAAAATGTCACAAAGACATTATTATTCTTATTAAAAATTTAAAAAAATTGATAACCAACATGCAACAATCAATGTCAAAATCGGAGAAAGCAAGGTTCGGTTCCTTTTTCTTTGACGGATTAAATTTTTGATCTGTTAAATAGGGCCTGGTGTGTCCATATATGTCATATTCCTAGGAGGCTCAATGTCATTTCAGATAAACTAGCTAAAATGGCAATGGTTGGTGATATCTGTCTTCTCATGTATACAGTTCCACCGGGGTTGATTTTGCCGATGCTGCATGTTGGTCAAATATGAATACTAGCAGCCGGTGGCTGCTTGATATTCAAAGGTGGGGGGGCTGCTTTGAATAAATGGGTGGCTGCCTAATTTTGTTGAATTTAGGTTTGGGTTAATTACAATATTAGTCCTAAGCTTCAGCTATAAATACCCTAGCTCATTTAGCTTCAAAATCATCCCAAAAATCATTTCTTTCTCCCAATACTAGAGAGCTTTCTTGTGAGTAGTGAGTGTTTTGTAAACACCTGTAAAATTTCTCTCTTAGTAAAAGATCTGCAGCAGTCCGGAGACGTAAGCAAAATTGGCTGAACTCCGTTATCAATTTTTCGGGTATTATTTTTCCGATTTTATTTCGTGTTCTCACTAATCTGGTTATAGGGAAATTACTTGTACTCGGTTTATTTTCCTAACAACTGGTAATCAGAGCTTTTGGTTGTGAATTTTGTCAATTTTTCTGCGAGGTTACTATTCATTACTATTCACGTGAATAGTGAATTTTGTGAATAGTGAAATTCGGTCGGCGATACGAGTTTGTCGACGGAGGTGTTCTAATACACGGCGGTTCGCAGAAATTGTCAGAAACGATCCAAACGAAGCCAGATTCGAGTGGGAGCGATGGCTGCAGACGAAGGGAAGGTGAAAATTGAAAAGTTCGATGGTGCGGACTTTGGCTTTTGGAAGATGCAGATCGAAGATTTTCTGTACCAGAAAAATCTATATCAACCCCTCTCAGGAAAGCAACCAGAGGGCATGAAGGATGAAGATTGGGCTCTTCTCGACAGACAAGCCCTCGGAGTTATCCGACTGACGTTATCCCGAAATGTTGCTTTCAACATAGCAAAGGAAAAGACCACGGCAGGTCTTATGGCAGCTCTCTCCAGTATGTATGAGAAGCCATCGGCCTCAAACAAAGTTCACTTGATGAGGCGATTATTCAATTTGCGGATGACGGAAGGGGCATCAGTGGCTCAACACCTGAATGAACTCAACACAATCACAACCCAGTTGAGTTCTGTAGAAATTGAATTCGATGATGAAGTTCGAGCTTTAATTCTCTTATCATCTCTACCAGACAGTTGGAATGCTACTGTTACAGCAGTTAGCAGCTCGTCGGGAAATAGTAAATTGAAATTCGACGATGTTCGGGATCTGGTACTGAGCGAAGAAATTCGACGGAGAGAATCGGGTGAAGCATCAACCTCCTCAGCCTTGCACACGGAGTCTAGAGGGAGAACTTCAGAAAGAAATTCAAATCGTGGCAGATCGAAATCCAGAAGGGGAAAATCAAGAACAGGAAATAAAGATTTTACCTGTTATAATTGCGGCAAGAAGGGTCACTTCAAAAGAGATTGCCGAGCACCGAAGAAAAATACTGGCGCACAGGAATCTGCCAACGTGACAGAGGAGACAGGTGATGCCATGATTCTAAGCGTCAACAGTCCGATTGAATCATGGATCTTGGATTCAGGGGCATCTTCCACTCCACCCCATGCCAAGAAATCATGGAGAACTATATCAGTGGTGATTTTGGGAAGGTTCATCTTGCTGATGATGAAACCTTGAAGATCGTCGGAAAAGGAGATATCCGACTAAAGCTGCCAAACCAGACCACCTGGAAGCTGACAGGAGTGAGACATATTCCTGGCCTCAAAAGAAATCTGATTTCTGTTGGACAGCTTGATGGAGAAGGATATAGTACAACCTTTTCAGGTTGTGAATGGAGATTACCAAAGGAGCACTCGTCATTGCTCGTGGTAAGAAGACTGGTACTCTCTATGTAACCTCAAATTTAGAGAATATCATTGCAGCAGCAGATGCTGATGGAAAATCAAACCTATGGCACCAAAGGCTTGGCCATATGAGCGAGAAAGGAATGAAGATACTTCTGTCAAAAGGGAAGTTGCCGGATCTAAAGAATGTAGATGTCGGACTATGCGAGGATTGCATCTTTGGCAAACAAAAGAAAGTCAGTTTTGCAAAGATTGGCAAGACACCCAAGGCAGAAAGGTTAGAATTGATTCATACTGATGTATGGGGACCATCCCCAGTTTCATCTCTTGCAGGCTCACTATATTATGTCACCTTCATCGATGATTCAACAAGGAAGGTGTGGGTTTATTTTCTGAAGAAGAAATCAGAAGTCTTTGATACCTTCAGAAAATGGAAGGCCATGGTGGAAAATGAGACTGGTTTGAAAGTCAAGAGGTTGAGGTCTGACAATGGAGGAGAGTACAGAGACAGTAGATTCAGAGATTTCTGCGCAAACAATGGGATTAAGATGGAGAAAACAGTTCCCATAACACCGCAGCAGAATGGCGTAGCAGAGCGCATGAACAGAACTCTGAATGAACGTGCTAGAAGCATGAGGATACATGCCGGATTGCCCAAATTTCTATGGGCTGAAGCTATCAACACTGCAGCTTACCTGATCAACCGTGGGCCCTCTGTTCCTTTGGATGGCGGAATACCAGAGGAAACTTGGAGCAAGAAAGAAATAAACCTTTCATACTTAAGAGTGTTTGGTTGTATTTCTTATGTACACATAGACTCTGCTGAAAGAAGTAAACTTGATGCTAAGTCCAACAAATGTGCCTTTGTTGGTTATGGCGGTGATGAGTTCGGTTACCGGTTTTGGGACTACGAAAATCGAAAGATCATCAGAAACAGAGACGTCATTTTCAATGAAAATGTGATGTACAAAGACAGGTCAACCGCAGAATCAAGTAATACCGAGGCTGAAACAAAGGAATTTGCTGAGTTCGAGGAGATTTCTGAAAATGATGTTCAGATTAGTCCTGAAGCAGTTCAAGAGGAAGAACCAGGCACACCAGAACTGAGACGCTCCTCCAGAATTCCTAAACCAACCCAACGGTATTCACCTTCTTTACACTACTGTTGCTGACTGACAATGGTGAACCAGAGTGTTATGATGAAGCAATGCAAGTGGAGGATTCAGTCAAGTGGGAGTCTTCTATGAAAGATGAGATGGACTCGCTTATGTCAAATCAGACGTGGGAATTAGCTGAATTACCACCAGGCAAGAGAGCGCTCCATAACAAGTGGATTTACAGGATCAAAGAAGAGCACGATGGGAGCAAACGTTACAAAGCAAGATTGGTTGTCAAAGGCTTTCAGCAAAAAGAAGGTATTGATTACAATGAAATTTTCTCTCCAGTCGTGAAACTGTCTACAATCAGACTGGTGTTGAAAATTGTAGCTGCAGAAAATTTACATCTTGAGCAGTTAGATGTAAAGACAGCTTTCCTTCATGGTGATTTGGAGGAAGAAATCTATATGAGGCAGCCAGAAGACTTCATAGAGGCAGGCAAGAAAAACCTGGTATGCAGGTTGAAGAAGAGCTTGTATGGTTTAAAACAAGCTCCTAGACAGTGGTACAAGAAGTTCGATAGTTTCATGGGTAGCAGTGGTTTACCAGATGCCAAGCGATCATTGTTGCTACATCAAGAGGTTCGACAACAACTTTATTATTTTATTATTGTACGTTGATGACATGCTCGTTGCAGGCTCAGACATGCAAGAGATTATACACTTGAAGCAAAAATTGTCGAAGCAGTTTGCTATGAAGGATCTGGGCGCTGCAAAGCAGATTCTTGGGATGAGGATCAAGAGAGACACAAAGTCGGGGACTTTGATGTTATCACAGGCTGAGTACATCAACAAAGTACTCTCCAGGTTCAACATGCAAGATGCTAAACCAGTAAGTACACCTTTAGGTGTTCATTTCAGACTCTCCAAAGAACAGTCACCAAAGACGGAGGAAGAACGTGCACACATGGTGAAGGTGCCGTATGCCTCAGCAATTGGAAGTCTGATGTATGCCATGGTTTGTACCAGACCAGATATTGCTCAAGCAGTGGGAGCTGTTAGCAGGTACATGAATAATCCAGGCAAAATACACTGGGAAGCAGTCAAATGGATCCTCAGATATCTGCGAGGTACCACAAACAAAGCACTTTGTTTCAAAGGTGGAGATACGATACTGACAGGCTATGTAGATGCTGACTTAGCCGGAAAAGTTGACATCAGAAGAAGCACTACAGGGTATGTCTATACTCTAGGAGGAACCGCAGTGAGTTGGGTTTCTCAACTACAGAAGATAGTTGCTCTCTCTACAACCGAAGCAGAATATGTCGCTGTTACGGAAGCCAGCAAAGAGATGGTCTGGCTCCAAAGTTTCTTGGAAGAGTTAGGCAAGAAACAAGAAAACAATGTCTTGTATTGCGACAGTCAAAGTGCTATCCATCTAGCGAAGAATCCGTCTTTTCATTCCAGGACGAAGCACATACAATTGAGATATCATTTTATCCGGTCTCTTCTGGAAGATGGGATTTTGAAACTTGAAAAGTTTAGTGGAGCTCAAAATCCGGCAGACATGTTAACAAAGACGGTGACCACAGAAAAACTGAAGTTGTGTTCAGCTTCAGTTGGCATGCTAGAATAAAAGACCAGAAATGCTGCTGCATTGATCGAGGTGTGAAGACAGATTAAAATCAGTCTTCAAGTGGGAGATTGTTGGTCAAATATGAATACTAACAGCCGGTGGCTGCTTGATATTCAAAGGTGGGGGGGCTGCTTTGAATAAATGGGTGGCTGCCTAATTTTGTTGAATTTAGGTTTGGGTTAATTACAATATTAGTCCTAAGCTTCAGCTATAAATACCCTAGCTCATTTAGCTTCAAAATCATCCCAAAAATCATTTCTTTCTCCCAATACTAGAGAGCTTTCTTGTGAGTAGTGAGTGTTTTGTAAACACCTGTAAAATTTCTCTCTTAGTAAAAGATCTGCAGCAGTCCGGAGACGTAAGCAAAATTGGCTGAACTCCGTTATCAATTTTTCGGGTATTATTTTTCCGATTTTATTTCGTGTTCTCACTAATCTGGTTATAGGGAAATTACTTGTACTCGGTTTATTTTCCTAACACTGCAGGATGAGAAAATTGCTGCTGGGGTGAGGTCACGGTGTTAGGGCCTTTGTAATCATTTTTTTTTACAAAAAAAAAGTTTTTGTCGCCGTCAATTAAATAAAATTAAAGAAAAAAATATTGAATTGATCGATAAAATTGATATAAATTGTAAAAAAGGAAAAAATGAAAGAGAGAAGGAGTAAGAAAGCGGCTAGAATTTTTAATGAATATAATACAATTTAAATAAATTTAAAAAATTATTTTAAAGGAATATTGAGGATTAACTACATGATTGATATTTTTGTTTATATTTTATCTATTTTTTTATTGATTTAAAAAAATATAATATAGGGTCAATTTTATTTTTATTTAATTAGGATATGGTCAAGTATCAACTACGGTTAGACCTTTATTTATTTTTTTGATTAAGCTAAGATTATTATAAAATATTATTTATTTTAAATACTCTTAATCATTTGACAATGAAGGCTCATCATCTTGTTATAGTTGATGGTGCTCGAACTCGTGACCTCTAGGAACAATAACGATCCCTTTAACCATTGAGGTAAGTTGGTTCATGCACGATTAAACCTTTAACTTATTATTGATGTGGCACATTAATAAAATGGTTTAATTTTTATTTTAACTCTTAAACTTTGGCATTCTCTCAACAATGGAACCACTGGGAGTATTAATAATTAAGGTATTGGTCGCATGAAACAAATCATACCTGCATAGGTGAAAAAACTATTCTGATGATTCCTTTTTCGTATGATTAAAGCAAAAGCTTAAATCAAATCTTCGTTATAGATAAGTTGCAGGTTTGTTTGGTGAGTAAGATTTCCGAAGTGGAAAATGAAACTGAAGAAAAGGGTGGGATTTGAAGGAAACGGCGGTGGTTTGCAAAAATGAGTTGAAAAGAACAAAATGGCCGAAGCAGGTCCAAACCGGCGACCTTCGTTTACCAAATTACCAAATGTCGGTTCTCATATTGGGTTATAGGTCGGGTAACATATTCAAAGTATAATAATATGAAAAAAAAACATCACGCTAGAAGGAGGGCTTGAACCTCCGACCTCGTGGTTAACAGCCACACACTCTAACCAACTGAGCTATTCCAGCTTCTTGTTTAAGGTTTCAAAAATATAGTTTTTAAACATTAAATAGATAAATCCTTTTGCTTATTTAGCTTTATAAGGAAGGTAGAAGATTAATTTTTAATAACAATATTTATATTTATTAATCTACATAAAAAAAATAATATTATAATTCTTTTGTACACTAATTTTAGCTCATGTATGCCATTATATAATATTGTTATACAAATAGAAGAGTGGAGCAGAATCACACCAATTACACTTATTCAAAATATAATTATTCAGTTAAATTAATTTTGTCCGACTCGAACTAAAAGCAATGCACT
This sequence comes from Hibiscus syriacus, assembly GCF_006381635.1. Classification (NCBI taxonomy): domain Eukaryota; kingdom Viridiplantae; phylum Streptophyta; class Magnoliopsida; order Malvales; family Malvaceae; genus Hibiscus; species Hibiscus syriacus. The sequence continues at coordinate 1,894,665 of NW_024063513.1, forward strand.
GAAATAGATTTTCACCGAGTAGCTTTCGCATTAGAAACAAAAAAGCAGTGAAATCGTTGTTGATCTTCTTAATCAAACAATTATCCGACCTCAAGCTTGTCACGCCTTACATTAAAAACACGGGATCATTATCGTTGTCTAATAAAGTGCTTCGATAACTGGTTTCCTGGTACAAATTCGAACTACAACAAACGTAGAATCAACCTATGTGGCTTCAAAATAATATAGCAAACCAGTGTAGAAGGCTTCCTTAGGCATGCCAAATTTTTCTGCAAACTCTTCCTCAGACATGTATACCTACAGGAAAATGCAACCACGAGTTTCATATGCATTGCAAAGGATAGGAAGATGAAATCAACGGGAGTGAGCTAGTGATAAATAGGTTATCATGGTATGGAAAACGGATTTAAATCAATAATTTTGGTTCTTAGCTTCAATTGTGAAGCAAAAACTTTTGATCCCCCCACCCAAAAAATAAATAAAAAAAATGTAAAGCACTGCATATTGAGTTTCAAAACTAGTAGCATCAAACCAAAATACCAAGCTTTGTTCATTTGAAAGTGAAGAATTGTTAAAAGGGTCATTTCGGCAAGGTTGTGGGAACCTGTGATAGAGAAAGTCGAAAACAGACTTGCAGGATGGAAGTCAGTGTCTTTATCTTTTGGAGGGCGAATTGCTTCAATAAGATCAGTGCTGTCTAATCTGCCTGCGTATTTTGTCTCTCTTCCGAATACCTGCTTCGGTTTATAAGAAGCTTAATGGTTTATTTTCGAGGTTTTTGTGGGGTGGTTCCCACTATAAGAAGACCATCCATTGAGTTAGTTGGGCTGAAGTTTGCAAACCGGTAGATTTTGGTGGTCTAGGCTTCGTGGACCTTAGACAGAAAAATTTTGGTTTGATGCTGGTGTTTTTGTAATGAAAAATCGACTCCCTGAAAAACTGTGACTTCTGCAAAGTATAGTCTAAATCGAAATGCTTTGCTTCCTCCTCGGTGTTTTCCTCGTGGAGCTTCTTGGATGTGGCGTGGTGTTATGTCTACTTATTTAGGGGGTGGAGGAGATAAGGGCCTCATTGATTTATTTCAAATCCAGATGGGAGACGGGAAAGGAATTAGGTTCTGGCAGGATAAGTGGTTAGGTAATCGACCACTCCAAGATTTGTTTCCGAGGATTTTTGCTCCGGCGATTTATAAGGAAGGTCCAATATATGATTTTGGGGTTAAGGATGAGGTAGGGTGGAGCTGGAATATCCCGCTCAGGAGGGAGGCTTTTGATCGGGAAAGATTGCAATGGGAGGGTTTGCTGCGTTCGCTCGAAAGTTTTGTAAGTTCGGCTTCTTGATTGGATTGGGTTAAATGGTTGGGTTCGAATGATGGAGTTTATCGGCAAGAACGCAACTTATTGAGTGCTTAAAACTAGGAAAACAGACAATGACCTTCAACATATATGTCAGATGCGTTAATCACTCCTGTACTAAAATAATTGAATTTGCTGGATCCTGTAGAGATTTGGAAATCATGTAATAGCATTATCAAATATAGGCACATCCTTAAAGAAACAGTAATCTTCTAATCACCTTGATAAGGAGATGATTTGGTAAAGAGCTTCCTAGCAACTGGAGTTGGACTGGATACATTGTGGTTGTCAGAAAACTTCAAATGTGAACCTGATATTGTTGATGCTGGAGAAGAACTTATTTCCCATCCATTTGCACCGCTGGATTTGCTTCTTAAAACATCAGGGGTAGCTTCCCTAGAGCGCGGCGTCAGTGTATTTCTTGATGGCGCCTGAATGGAATTGCATGAAGCTTGTATAAGATAAATTTTGTCGGAGAGTTGCGTATTGGACCAACTACTAGTTGGAGGCTCTAGATCATTAAGCAAGGTTAGATGTTCGAATCCTGACATTGTGAATGGAGGAAACTGGATTGGGAGTATTACACTTATTAAGTGTACCTCAAACAGTATGATATTTGGTCAAACATCTGCATCTATCCCAGAAATTATGAAGCGGTAGCTGTTACCACCACATCAGTAAAGAGCTAGTCAATAATGGTCTTAGCCACTGTTGGAACATCAGGAGACTTTAGTTAATTCCTATGTTCCGCTTTCAACTGTTGTACCCTTTAGTTGAAGGTTTTACTTTTTAGATAAACGAAATCGTAGCTTACCCAAAGGAAAAGAAGTGTACCACGAATATTTGTTCCTTTAGTTAAAAGTTAGTTACTTTGCATGTTGTTGTCTATATAATTGGCAGGATGTAAAACACCCAACTAGAGACAACATTTAGTCACTTCCCTACTTGGAGAACGAGTCCTAGTACAGGCAGATCACTGTCCCACAAGCTTTTATTCTTTCTAATCTAACTAAAACTGGTCTGTGTCATCTACTTCATACAGCATAAGGAAAAAGACTCAGAAATCTTGATGGGTTATTGGTGTGAGCAAAACCAACAGAAACTCAGAAAAAGACGATGGGGAGAAACTACGCTAAGTCAAAAAGAACACCAACATAATGAACCTAATACATAAGTTCTCATACGAATACATCTAATTAGAGCTTAGTAACAGGCACTTACAGATCCACTTGATGTTTTCCCCTTTAAGGTAGCAAGCTTCCGCTCAAATGAATTTCCAAGCATCTGAAAGACATAAATTGAAACTTTAAATTGAACATGTTCTTGTAGCAAATTTCCATAACTGAATTATGAGGGTTCCAATTGAACAATAAGTTCCCAGACAGAAAAACTAGGATATGATCTGATAGGAAGCAAAAGGAAAAATAAAAGGAAATGACTGGGTCGAATAAAAAATTGATTAGAAAACAATCATAAGAAATTAAATAAACGTATAGTTTGGCCATGACAGTGAAAAATCATCAATATAATCTGAAAGGAGTTTATAGTAGATGCTTTTACTATAGCAGACCACCCGCCTACATTTGCCTTCGAGGGATCCCATTAAAAAAAAACACGTGAAAAGTGGTGGTTCATGGCCTTCTGTAATAACATATATAGGAGTCTCCAAAGAATATTTTTCTTCCAGAATGTCTGTTTGAAGGAATTTCTGCCAGTCAAAAATATAAATATGAGATCATAGAAAGAAATGAAGAGTACAAGGCACACCCATACGTAAAGCATTTCTAAATATTTAACATCATGACATCAGTACTTTATGCTAAAAATAATCCATGACACAAAATAAAAAAAAAAATCCTTTAAGAAAATAAGGTCTGAGAGAGTATAGACTTATAATTTACCAGACCCAAGTTAAGGGCTTCTTGCTTTGATTTAGTTGAGCGGCGTCCAATCCAAACATATATTTCTTTATTGCAGTTTAGCACCAAAACATCTTCAGTAGTTAAATCATCTTGAGTGAAACTGTATATCTCTTTAACCTGAAACCAGACCAAGCCAAAGTAAATCCTCAAGACAATCAAAAATAGCTTAAGAGTTTTTTTTTTAATTTATCTTATGATAAAGAAAATATTATTATAATAACAACATTTACCCTTTTCAATTTCAATATGATTGCTCCTTTATAGCGAATGAAGGCATTGATTACTGGAAGAGGAAAGGGTGGAAAGGTATTGCTTTTAAAGTGGATTTCAGAAGAGCTGACGATTCAGTTGATTGGGCGATCTTGATCAAAATTATGGAGTATATGGGGTTCGGGCAGAGATGACTTTCTTGGATCTTTAAGTGTTATCCTCAACATCTATTTCAATTTTAGTAAATGGATCTCCTACAGAAAGCTTCAACATATCAAGGGGATTATGCCAAAGATGCTCATTATCTCCATTGCTATTTAATCTAGTGGGAGAGTTGCTAAACCTTTTGCTGTCTAAGGCGGTAAAGTTGGGTTTGTTTAATGGATTTCAGATTGGTTGCTCTAATATCAGCACATCTCTGTTAATATCTACATTTGCTTTGCATCCAAAGGTGCTTAAGTAAGAAATAAATGCAAGGCAATGGATCCAACCAAGATGTACCTTGAAATCACCTGAAAAGGGAAACCAAACCAAGTGGCTAAAAACCATAATCAACTGTCACAAATGTTTCGCAGCAATTTACAGCCGGAAAACTTCTGAACCAAGAAAGAAGCAAATTATCCTTCCAGAGAACAACAAAAAAGAGAGGATAATCTGCTTACCTTCAGTAAAGGTAAACTTAAACAAATGTGGATCTTCAACAACAAAATTTCATCTCCTTTTCTCTTCGATACTCCGTCTTTCCGCCAAGTGAACTCCAGAAGCTATCTGGTTCGCTTCCTTCTCTCACTGATACAGGTTGCCGTGATGGCTGTGAATGGCATCAATGAAATAGAAATCAATCATGATTAAATGAGTTAGGCCCACAAACAAGGAGGAATTCCCAATATAAATCTTTAGCAATGGCTTCATTAACCACCAACAGACGGTTTAGTGCAAAAATAGAAAAATAATTATAATATCTAAACAATATCCATTCTGAATAACACAATTGCATACATTAATCAGTTCAATCATTCTATCAAGATCATGGTCTTTGCTCGAGGTGAGATTCCCAATCCAACAGAAGACAGATGTTCCACTTGGCAAGATGTAACAGTAGGATGAATCGGGAGCTTGAAACCTGGAAAGATTTAGTTTAACAAATCAAAGTGAAGAGGATAATTTTGATGCTGAAGGAAAAAGAAAAAGCACATAGAATGGCGACTCCCGATAATGTGGAATCCAACAATTTGCATAATATTTATAATAAATCATAAAATAGCAAATCTATTTCTTACATGCTAAACAAATTAAGAAAATCTGAACAAAAACTAATCATTCTGCTTAAAAGTTCAAAGCTTTCTCAAGAGGAAAACTAATCAATCTTTTAGCTTGACTTAACCATTGAATAAGAAATTTTACTCCGATGTAAGCATATAAACTGTTTCAGGAAAGAAACAGTGTTGAGGAGACTCTTATTATTAGCAGAACATTTGACAAGGATGATGACAATGGTATTGGCCCTCAAACAAAAACATGACTTACGGTTATCAGCAAAAAGAAGAAATAACAAAGCAGGCATGTGGTTTTCTGGTGTCTGTGGGTGGAACACAAAGAGGGAGGGAGAGAAATAGAACTGTTATAGGATGAGTGTGAGATCTTCAACTTACATGATCAACCTGGATAGCTTGCATGTTTCCTGGACTTGTTCCTTGAATTCGAAAAAGAGCCATCTCTTTCTCATCATAAGTATCATCATCAATACCTGTTTCAGCAATAAACCTCTTGTATCCTGCACTAATACCTCCCTTTATATTAATAAAAGAAAGGCAAGATCTAGTATTAGAGGGCCTCCATCTTTATAAGTAGATTTACACAATATTTAATTTATAGTCAATGGAATGAAAAGTAAGAGAATCTGGAGAATAACCAACCATATAGACAATTAATGTCTGGAAAATAAGGGAAAACTGAAGTGGCTCCTTATTTTGAGCAACCTGAGCCTGAAAATGAAACAGTGATGTATTTATTTGGGTAAATCAACCTAGTGAAACATAATTTTTTAAGAGATGCAAAAGGTGCTAGCATTATATATATATTCTCATAATACCTAATCCTCATAAATTCATGAAACCAAGGAGTCAACAAATTACTCCTTTAAATCAGGAGGAGGAAAAGACCCATTTAACTGATCACCTCACCACAGAACGCAAAATTAGAATTTACAATAGAACTTTTCTTAATGATATAGCTCATCATTTTCAACACCATGAATGAGTAAAATATTAGTTATCTCACAAAGAAATGTATAAGCAGATAGAAGCAAGTTACGTAGGATTACGGAAAATAACTTTGAAATACTTGATTAATTCTTGAATATCCCTTTCCATCCAAAAAAATCTTGAATATCCCTAACTCAACTTGTATCATCAGATTAGCCAAATCAAGGCAACAAATAATACAACAGCACAAGTGCTGGAGAAGGAAAATGAAAACTTACCATTATTGGATCCCCTCTGGATGAATCAACAATAGCATTCATATAGAAGATAGCATCAGCTCTATCTTCCTGCAAGAACAAACAGATAATGAAAAAGGAGACAAATGGCATGTTCCCAAAGCTGATTAAGTGCATGTTAAAAACAAACATGTTAAACTGAAATGCAGCATGAGATGCTATAATTCCAACTAACTCGAGTTTTCTCGAGTCGAGATAAGTAAAAAAATCAAATTTTCTAATAGAGTTGAGTTTTGTTCATCCCTATGTCAGTTGTTGGTTCCCACTGCCGCCTGCTCTTTGATTTCAACATTGTTATCAAAACGATCTCCTTCATTAGAGACAAGTCATATTTTAATTTCGAATTTATCTGATTCTTTTTATATTGGTATCTGTACCTAAACTTTTCCAGAAAAAAATATACTAGATAAAGATAATAATAATATTTTTTTTATTTCTAATATATTTATATAATTTATCGTTAAACCCATCAAATGTCTTCATTATTAAAATGTGTTATATTTGAAGGTTTTACGTTTAAATAACTGCTTTATAGATTATCATTATTTAAGAAAAATTATGAATAAATCGAATGGGTTTAGAATGATTTAAAGAGATGAACAATGTTCAAGTCTAACAATGAAGAGTTTTATTTCGGATATAAATTATAGTAGTTAGTTTATATATAATTATATTATTAATAAAATAAAAATTTAATAAAACTTGAAAGTTGATAAACCATTCGAGGTAAATAAAAATTATTATAACCACAAAATAAGGTGATAACAAACAATTTGTTCACAATTTATTTATTTATTTATTTAATATCCTGACAGTTTTTGAGTTGCAGAAAATAATGGCACATAATTTTCTCTTATTTAAAATAAAATACATTTTAATCTATTAATATGGGTTTTTAAATAAAAATTATAATAAATATTAAATTTTATCATATTCGAACAAAATAAAATATTTTATGTAAAGGTATATATTAAAAATGTATTCGATAAATAATCTAATAAATTAGTAGTAGTTAATGGGCTAAGACTTTGGACCGCTCAGACTCAAAATGATTTATTAGGTCCAATACTCTTTTTTCCTGGTCTCGTCTTTTTCCACCGTCGGACTTAACTCCATTTAGAAGACGAGGCGACATCCAAAACCCTGAATTTGTCGCTAAAATTTCGGATTCGAGATTAGAGCTTTTGGTTGAAAGGGGGAAACCATGAATCCGTTAACGTTAGTGAAGCGATTACAGAACATTACCGCGAAAGAAGCAGATTTAGGAATATCGGAGGAAGCATCATGGCACGCCAAGTACAAAGATTCCGCATACATCTTTGTCGGTGGTCTTCCGTATGACCTCACCGAAGGTGATCTCCTCGCTGTTTTTGCCCAGTACGTTTTCTTTCTAATGTTTCCTTTTTTTTCCCCCACTTTGGAATTCTGCACATCTTTGGCTTTAATATATATTTATTTTTATCAGATATGGAGAAGTTGTAGACGTCAATCTTGTTAGAGATAAGGGGACTGGGAAATCGAAAGGCTTTGCGTTTCTTGCTTATGAGGATCAGAGAAGTACAATTCTTGCAGTAGGTTAGGATTTATCCCTCTTTAACTGTTCGAATCTGATGTATGTTATAAATAACGATGAAATGATGTAATTAAGGGGTTTTTTTTGGCATTGAAGATAACCTTAATGGGGCACAGATTTTGGGTCGAATTATAAGGGTTGATCATGCTGAAAAGTATAAGAAGAAAGAAGAAGAAGATGAAGAGGAAGAACAAAAGAAGAGGGAAGCCCGAGGGGTTTGTTACGCATTCCAGAGAGGAGAATGTACCCGCGGTGCAGGATGTAAATTTTCCCATGACGAGCAAGTAAGATTCATTTCCACTTAGCATTGTTTTTTGATACATGTAACTAATTTGGATGGTTATATCGCAATAATCATGAACAGACATTTTTAAGTTATTGGTCTAGGCCCAGATAAATTTGTAGCACGCGTGGCTTATGTTAGATAGTAAATTCCACTTACCTTTTTGCCTTGGTTTGCTTGTTCAATATTTTATAAATGTTATAATAAATGGATGGACCAAGCTATGCCATAGTTTCAAGCGTATGAACTATTTGCTATTTTTATTTTGAGTTGAAGTAAAAGTTTTGCTCTTTTTGTTCAATGGATCTCAGCATATGGATCATAAGTCGTAAAATTTGCATGATGATATGCTACTAGACTTTGCCAACATATGTCCAAACGCAATAATGATTTTGTCTAATTAATTGCTATGATACTTGGGCTTGGGTGTGAGTATCAAATATTTTGTTTGTATCTGATATGCGTATGCTTTGATTTTTCAAAGTTTCCTCGTGTTTGGAGAACCCTTGAAGGTCATATCTCCATATCCACGTGTTGGACAGAGATATTTCAAGAACAATGAAGAGTCCCAGCAACATAATTCATTGTGCAATGCTCTGTTAATTTTGTAGTTCTATTTTTGAAAAAACAGAAAATGTTTTCCTCTCTTATTCTTCATTTTTCATTACCCTTCTCCATCTTGCATGGGCTGGTGTTTAATACATATCATGTATCAAATGTTGTTGATATATCATGAGCGTCGTGCTTATGACCCTTTTTTATGTTTCTGATATTTATATTTTTCTGTTTTGTGCCCAGAGAGCTGCAAACACTGGTTGGGGTCATCAGGATAAAAGTTCGAGATGGGGAAATGACAAATTTGAGGGTTCGAAAAAGAGTGAAAAAAGTTTTGGCGTGCAAGAGCGTGCAGTTCAAGAAGGTTTTCGGTCAGCGAGGGGCGATGAGAAGGCCTCAGAGAAAAGTGGTGGGAGAGAAGGAAAGAGATCTAGAAGTATGATGGTAAAAATGTGGGGCCAATGTCAAGAGAAGATTATAACGGTAGTGAAGATAGGAGATCAAGGTGGCATAATGATGATGATCTGTACAAAAGGGAAGATAAAAGATCTGGAAGGCACAATGATGGCGACCATGAGCCAAGGTCTGTGGAAGATTGTCATAGGAAGGATGAAAAGAGTTCAAGAAGGCATGGTGATGACGGTGAATATGAGGCTAGGGTAAAAGAAGATAGGAGGGATGGAAGTAGATCAAAAAGGCATGGTGATGATGGTGAATACGAGGCTAGGGTAAAAAGAAGATAGGAGGGATGGAAGTAGATCAAAAAGGCATGGTGATGATGAGTTTGAGCCACAACCCAATGGAGATCATGACAGGAGAGGAGAAAATGGATTCTCAAGGAATGAATCAGAATCTTATCCAAGAGAAGATCATGATAAGAGAGGTGATGAGAAATGGTCAGGCTATAACAGGAATTCATCCTCCCATCGACATGGAGAGAGATCTTATCATGAAGATCATGCCAGATAGATAAAAAAAAATTATATGCAGAGATGTCTTTAACCTTTACCTGGCTGATGCATCTCATTTTAGAGAGCTGTGGTCAATTTTTTGGCCTGTATTTGTCCCTAAGCTTTGGTTCTAATATCTGTTTTCAACATAAATGTTTAAATTGGCTGATACGCAATTTTTGTTATTTTGAGATGAGTTCTTGTTTAATTGATGATTCAGTTTGATGATACTCAAGAGCGATTTTAACAAGAGTTCTTGTTTAATTGATGATATTCAAGAGCGATTTTAACATGTATTCTTCATGGCTGCTTGTTCACGTTTTTACCTTTCATGCTTGTGCAACATGGTTTGTGGCTTTGTGGATGCTTACTGATACGGGTCATTGAGCACCAAGTAACTATTACATGAACAGCTTTTGATGCCTTTAAGTTGCAGATAAATCAAGAATCAATACTAGCTAACCAGTGGGTGTAAACATAATTAAAAAGGAAATTTCTTAGTTTTAAATGAGAACTTGCCTAAGCGGAAAGCAAGTGATAAAACTGAATCAAGCATTGTTTGCTTTCAATTATAAGAAACAAGGAAGTAAACGTATTATGCAATTTATGAACATTTCCAGTTCGATAATTAAACTAACACAAGTAACGAAAATATTGAAAAGAAACCAACTTGGAAAAAAAATTGAGATGAAGCAATCAGCCTGACTGATTTGCATCTCCAAGACGTCCAAAAGTGGAATGTGAATATCGTTGATACGAAACTAACCCAGAATAGCGGTTATTGAGTATATCGAAGTAGCGGTGTGTTGGTCCTCTGAAAAGATCTTAGTGAAGGAGTTAGTTAATTGAATGGTTTAGGTACCCCCAAAAAAACACACACACACAAAAATGAGTAAAGCAGGTTTTGGATCATAGGAGTAGAATCTTCCTCGGAGAGAATAAAGCAAAAGCAAAAGATAAGATGGTTGACACAAAAATAGTAACCATTTCAAGATGAACAGAACGGATGGATGATCAAGTCTTAGTACAAAATATTCCCACTTAGCAGTAAATACTAAATACATTGCCAGCACGTAAATTCTAAGGTTGAAATTTTTGGGGATCCGTGGCAGCCATTACTTGGCACTTACAAATAGAGATTCGAATCGCGGTCGTGGTCGCGTTTTCGATCATATCGCATTTACCATGATTGTAGTCATAACGGGCGCTATTACGAGTATAGCGGATGCTATTACGAGTATAGCGGATATATCAAAAGGCAGCTTTACCGCTATTTCGCGGACCGCTATTTAAAACCCTACTTACAAGAGTTTCACGAGTTAAATATTTTGAGTAATATCTCTTGGATGTTATAAGACATTCACCAATAATCCTTGCAAGAACAATGTCCTCCACTAAAATGGTGGAATCGATACCGATCTCTTAGTATCATCTGTCTAAGATTTTTTATAATCCGAATAGGCTGAGATGCTTCCAGGTAAAGTAATCCAAAGGCAATTGCTAACTTCTCACTGTGAAGACCAAGAGCGTGCTCTTGCATGTCATCCTCTTCAATAAGTTGCATCTGGTGGGACTTGTTGGGTACAAATCCAGCTGATTTTAATCTCACCACAATCTCATCCAATTTTGAGTATATCTCCTTGGAAAGAGGATGACAGTTATCTCCTGCCAGAAATTCATGAATGACTCCATTGACCTCAATTCTGCTACAACCTTGTTCTTTCTTTAATCCAGTCACTCTCATGTGCTTCCTTAATCTCGAAACACCATCCCATTTCCCAGTTTTGGCATATATATTGGATAAAAGAACATAAGCTCCATGTTTTTGAGGATCCAAGTCAAGCAAACAGCGACAAGACCGTTCAGCAAGCTCAACATTTCCGTGAATTTGACAAGCCCCAAGCAGAGCTCCCCATAGAGGTATTGGCATTTTCTCAATGAATTCAACAGCTTCTTCCAAAAGGCCTGCACAACCTAGTATATCAACCATGCAAGAATAGTCCAGGAGCTCAGGTACAATACCATAAACTGGTTTACCATATCAAAAAAGGTTTTGCCCTCCTTTACCAGCCCTGCATGGCTCCAAATCTATCGCTGCTTTCCCTTGTCCATGCATCGCCAAACCTGCAATCATGGCACTCCAAACAAATACATCCGTCTTCTCCACAGAATAAAATATCTCAAGGGCCTTCTTTATATCTCCGCATTCGGAATACATATCAATGAGCGAGGTTGTAAGATGACAATTTAGCTTAATTCCCATCTCTTTGATGCATAGACAGTGGTGGATTCATAAATAATTTTAAGGGGGCACATATGTGTTAATAATATAAATTTTTGAAAGGTTGAGCATAAATAAAATTTCAGGGAGGGCATCATCAATAAACATGTGACTAATCAAAGAAAATTTAAATTTCAGGGTGGACACAATAAAATTTCAGTGTAAGCACCGTCAATAAAATAGTTGACTAATCGAAGAAAATTCGGATTCATACACGTGCCCACCCTGAATCATGAATAGATCCTCCACTGTGCATAGATAGAGTCTCCAACTTCCAATGCTCCTAACTGACACGAGCTGATAGAGTGCTAACAAGAGTGATCTCATCAGGTTTAGCAATTTTACTCTGTTGCAATTCATGATATATAGACAAAGCTTCCTTTGACTTCCCATTCTGTTCATAACCAGATACAAGGAATTCCATGCAGTAACATCTTGCCTAGGCATAGTATCAAGGATATGTCTTGCTTCCTCATATGCTTCCAATTTTGCATAACCAGCAAGCATAGTAGTCCACGTGACAATATCCTTCTCCTTCATCAGACCAAACAACTTTTTGCATCTCAAGACTTCCACATTTCGTATACATATCTAGGATTGCATTATTCAAAGTCAACTTCACACTTATCCCGTTCCTTTGAATATACGAATGCACCCATCTCCCAAACTCCAAGTCCAGCTTCTTTGTGCAGGCAGATAAAACCCCACCATTGTCACATCATTGGCTTCACATTTTTTTCTTCCATTTTTCGAAACATCCGCAACCCCTTTTCTGCACAACCCCTTTGTGCCAAACCAGTGATCATCGAATTCCAAGACAAACATCTTTTCACCAACCATCATGAACACCCTATAAGCTGAATCCAAATCTCCACACGACATATACAAATGTATCAACGAATTGGAAATATAAGCATCCACCCCTATTGAGGCCTTAATCACCATCCCATGAAGAGCCTGCCCAACACATAAACTAAAATCTCAGCAGCAGCCTTGATCAAAGGGAAAAGTGAATTTATTGGGGGTAATAAGGACTCTCATGAACCATCCTTAGAAGATCAAATTCCTTGGAGAGGTTCAGGGCTTGAAGCATAAATCCGAATGAGGATATTCCACGTGTAAGATTTGGTTTGGGAATTTGATCGAACACTTTACTAGCATAATCCAAGCTCGAAAAAGGCGACAAAGCGGAAACCGCAAAGAGGTTGCTAGCGGAGTATGGGTCAAGGTGAAGTCCAACTTGGAGCATGTGGGCATGGATTTGCTTAAGCTGGGTTGAATTGGTGCATCTCTTGCGATGTAGAAACACAGGGAGGTCGTGGTCATTATTGACAGTTTGGGTAACGTGGAGAGACAGGAGAGAGGTGCTTGGAGTTTTCATGCTTCTTTTTTTTTCTTCTCATTTTTTGTTGGGGGGTATTTTCATTTAATAGGCTTATCTACTTAAAGGCCTGTTTGTTTTTAAGGGCCAGGGAAGAAGGCCGCAAGAATATGGACCCAAGCCCGTTGACATGTTTCTGGTAGTTTACTTTTCGTAGCAAATATATTAGGAGTACATGTTTGAAAAATTAAACATTACTCAGAAGACATGCACAATATTTTTTTCATATAAAAGGATAAAGTATGCAAATGGTCCTCCAACTATAATATATTATTTCATTAAGTCACTTGACTATTAATAGTTACAAAATGATTCCCCGGCTATAGAATGTTGCTTTGTTGTGTCCCTCAACTATTAAAAGTTACAAAATGATCACTTGACTATTCATATGTTCTAAACTTGTCATTTTCCATTAAAAAAATTAATGGCATTCTGAGCTTAAATTTAACATGTTAGCTGTGATATGATAAAATTTGATCCAAGAATCTCAAACAACATTACATCACATTCATCATGTTAACTTAATCTCAACGACCGACAATTTTTAATAAAAAATGACGAGTTTGAAACATAATGAATAGTTAGATGATCATTTTGTAACTTTTAATAATTGAGTGACTCAACAAAGTAACATTCTATAGTCAGAGATCATTTTATAACTTTTAATAGTTAAATGACTTACTAAAACAATACCTACAATGGATAAATCATCCGTGTACTTTATCCAAAAAATTCACCCACCAAAATAGTCAAAGGCAACGAAGCAAAAGTTCACATAACTAGTGTTTGTTTGGGTTGAATAAAATAATAAACGACATTTATAAATAAAATAGTTTAAAAATATCAATCGATATAAATCCGATTCAATGTTATTTGATTTAACTTACCATATAATTAATAATAATTTAATTCAATGTTTGATTCAACTCGACTTACCATATACTTAAATTAAATCTGAAGTAATCCAATATAATCTATATAAACCTAAATCAAATACATTTAAATTTAAATAGACCCAATCTAAATTAATTTGACTTAAATCTAATTCAAATAACCCATATCACCTTATACATAGTTGAACATTCAATTTAATTTTCATTCAAATCTAAAAACACACTCAACTCATACATACAAATTATATCACCCATTAATCATTTTCATTCAAAATTTTAAATTTTCATAAATGAAATTAGCGAAAAGAGACCTTCCATTTTGAAGAAAAATTGTCGTGAGATCGTTCTTCCGTACTAGGGATTATCCCCATACTTTACCATCTAGTTTTCACTCAACATATTAGTATATGTTTTCTTTTCAAATTTTGAAGAAAAATGATTAAATAAGTAATTACTACATAATTAATCGTCGGTTTAATAACGAACCCACTAATCTCTCCATCTCTACTTAATATTTTGTCTTAGAGGGGAAGCTCAGGAGTTACACCCAGTAACAAATCTCAGTCGTTGGATTATAGATGACCAGCTCATCAACATGTGCCCTTTTCCAAGCCCTGCTATAAGCTAATTCTCTACTGTCTTAAGCTTGTAAGGGATTTTCTTACAAATAGACATTAGAAACAAAGCAAAAGACATTCTCTTTCCTTTTAAAACTTGTTTGGTCTCTTTTCATGGAAGGAGCAGGAGGAGATTATGGATGTCGGAATTCAGCGCGCAGTTGTAAGCCATCTTATATAAACCTACTCCTCCATTATCGGCTATAGAAAGGTTTTTGGGGTCAAAACCACACTTGCAAACGCAAGCTCTATTCAACGCAAAACGCGTCAGCATCAGCGAGGGAACACCACTCGGACTCGGTTCCGCTACAGATGGATTGCTTCGTGGTTTCTCATTCTCTAATGATGCAATCGGCGGTATCTTCCTGGGGCTTCATTGGGACGAAACTTGGAAGAAAGCTTCATCGATGGGCTTCTGTTGACGGGAACAACCATGCTTCGGCAGAAGCAGAAACCCTAACTTGGAAATGAATGAAGCTGTGAAAGCTCCAACGAAGAGTTTCCCTAAAGGTGTAGGGAAAAAAAACAAGAAAATTGCTTCCTCGGCATTGATTAAGGGTCAGTGGACGGATGAGGAGGACAGGTGATATATAAAACAGTATATTTCCCCTTTTCCTTCAGATTTGTGTCTTGTTTTGTTTTCTTCTTTACCGGTGCAAATTTATGATGCAAAAATATCCTAGGTTTTTATTTTGGTTGATATATTAATCATATAGGAAACTGATAATTGGTGAAGCAATATGGAGTGAGGAATGGGCACTGATAGCTGAGGGTTTGGTCGGTAGAGCCGGAAAACAGTGTCGAGAGAGGTGGCATAATCATTTGCGCCCTGATATCAAGGTTCTTAATTTAAATTTGTGAGTGCATATATAAGTACATATATATATATATGCTAAATCCAATGATCAAACTGGTTCCTGATTACTTTACACGTTCTCCGTTTTGATGATTAGTACTTAGTAGTATTATGGTTGACTAACAACAAACTTCTAGGACTTTGCCTTATCTAGTTTTGTGTCGAAATATATGCATACTCAGGACATGATAGTTCCTTTGTCTGTTTGGGTCTTATTTCATGTGCTTTATTAGACAATTTCGTTGAGAAAACTTTTCATAGTTATATTGTTTATACTATAATTCCTTTGGAAATGCAATTTCTGCCTAGTCTGCATGGTTTCATGGTGTCTTGGTTTCAGAAAGATATGGGAGTGAAGAAGAAGAGAGAATATAGTTGATGCTCATGCAAGATTGGTAACCGGTGGCGGAGATCGCAAATTCATCCATGGAAGAACCGAGAACGCCATAAAAATCACTGGAACGCTACAAAAAGAAGGCAAAACTCGAGGAAGAAAATCAAACAAAACAGCAATCAAATAGCAAACCTCAATCATCAATTCAAGACTACATCCGAACCCAAAATCTTAATGGCAACAACCGCTCCGCCACCTCCACCACCATCACCACCCAAACCAACAGTTGCACCACTCCCTCTACCATCATTCTCTGAAGACTTGTCCAGCCCCAGCGGGTTCAAATATTTTCTCCCTCAAGTACCAAAACTTATTTTCAAATGATTATACGTAAATATTCAACCATCCGTCGATGATAACCAATCATTGTTGAGGACCCCAGCAAAGGTTCCTCAACCATTGACTGCCTAAATGGTGTTCATCAGCAGTGGTCTAATCCAGCTGATGATGGTGTCTTCTCATCTTCCATTATGAACCCAAACTGTTCTCGACTGCCTTGAAGAAAAAACCCTCGAACACCATCTGTGTTCGGACCTCTATTGTCTCGCCTGTTGAATGGAGCACCCACTGCGTCATTTCCCTGTGCACCGGCGACCCAGCATGATCATGGACCGTCGTTGTCTGACCAATCTTCTTCAGTCAGGAGGAACGATATGGACTTGATTGAGATGGTTTCTTCCTCTCAGTTCTGGCGGTAGCAACATGATGTGCTATTTGGTTACTTTAATAACAATTCTCATTGGAAATTAGGATTTTTGAAATCCCTTGCCTATGTTGAAGGACTTGGTTTGGACTATAATGTCTGTTTGCTCAACCGTTTAATAATTGTTACGTATGAATTTTAAGATCAAAATGTTTGACATGTACTCAATTTCAATGCATGTGATGTGAACCTATACAAGTATTAGGTGGGTCGGGTTCCCGGATTCTCCACCCCAACTGAAAGGCCCAAACTTCAGTGTACTTATGGGAGCATTCCAATGAAAAAGGAAAACCCTCTTACTAAATTGGAACTTTTGAATTTTACTCAACAAGATGATAACTTTTGTTAAAACTATGGAGGTCCAACACCGTAACCAATATTGTATAGAAAACTTTGATGGGTCCAATGAACTGTTTAGTATTTCCTTTTGGAATTTTAAATAAACATTGCTATAAATTAGGACCAAACTACTGGGAATTCCTTGCTTTATCTTTCGCTAGAATTATATTGTATAGCTCGACCCCAATTAATCCTATGTTACACTTATACGATCAAGGATTGAAAATGGTAATTTTTAAAAATACAAGGTACGAGGACGGTAAGGGTATTGTCGCACCCCAATTTAGGAGCTAGTTTTAAAGTACTGAATTAAAGTTGTAACATGGAAAAAATTGAGGACCAAAGTGTAAATTATTAAAAGTGCTACTCAATTTTGGAATTTGTGGGAAGTTTGGGGACTTAATCATGAATATAACATTTTTTGATATGTTGGAAAAAAACAAAAAACCCGAGACCCCAATCAGATAACTCGAAGCAACCCCAATTTTTCCCCAATCCCTAGCCCGTCGCTTTCCCTACCCCAATCCCCTTGCTCCGGCCGACGGTGGCTTACACCACCAGCACCAGGTGAAGCGTCGGTCTCCTGCGACCAAAACCCTCAGTCAATTTGTCGATCGGAGCCGTTGTTTGCCGTGGAGAAGCTGATGAAGCTTCGTCGAAACCCTACCGCCGCCACACGATTTTCGTCGATTCCGACCACCGTTTCACATGCTTATAAACCCTATTCTCCATTTTTATTTGTTATTTACTTATTTCCAGACCAGGTCATCATCCGCACAACTCGTTCACTCATTTTTTGGTTCTTCAATCTTCTTTGCCTCTTTTTTCTGTTTCTCATTTACGGTTCATGTACTTTTTGTTAAAATTATTCCTGGGAATTCCCCGAAACATCCTCAGATATGCTTTAACCGTCCTCGAATTCCGTCAGTCATACCCTACCACCGTGGCACGTCACGTATATGTATCCCAACTATCCCGTACCATCCCTGTACCGAAAACGTATCGAGTACTTGAAACGGGTTACTTTGCCCTCCCCATGCTTCATGGTTATATCTGTCAAGCTATCGTTTTTGTCTTCAAATTGAATGATCGAAGCACTTTACCTTCTTTATTTGTATGTGAGAGTGTTTGAGAATGTGATTTATACAATCCATTTGCTAATATCCAATATTGGATATTAATTAAATCAACCAAGATATTTTACATGCCAACTGAAAATAAAATTAAAAGTACACGATTTTTTTTTACAAAGGGAAAGACTAAGAACTGCACTGAGCAGTAACCATGGCTTTATCTTCCTGCACCAGTAGTTCCACTTCAGACGGTGGTTCGGCAGACCAATGCCAGTCCAAACGGGAGAGTCCATGAGATCTCGCCAACGCGTCCGCAACTCGATGGCACATATACTTTAAAAGATGATAAAATCTACTATTTTAAATTATCAAAGGAGCAAAGTGGATGGTAAAATATACTAAAAGTTCATGTATTGCATCTAGAAGTTTGGTTTAATCATTTTATTATAAAAATAACATTTTAGTTCCAGTATTGTAAAAAAAATATTTTCATTTTGTAGTTTTGAAAAATAGATATTTTAATTAAAATATTAAAGTTATTATTAGTTTGCTTAAATATTTTGATTTAATCACTCTTTATGTCCATGTCAATTTTGAACTCTTGCAAGGTAATCTCTCAATTTTTTTTTTGAGTTTTTGCATAAATTTTTTGAACTTCTAAGAAATCAAATGCAAAATTAACTTTAAACTCTGTTATCTTCACCTACAATAATATTAAAATCACAAGTCAATTATAAAAAAATATTTGATTAAAAATATACATTGATTTTTTTTCAGAAGTTTAGATATGGGTGAGAGTAGATTAACAGATAATATAAAATCATAAAAATAATATTTCATTAAGTTTTCTAAAAAATGCAAAAATATTATAAATCATATAATTATTTATTTCCATTTTATTTAAAAAAAATATGCAATCACAGTTAGAAACATGCTGACGAAAAAAATCCAATATCATTATAGATCATTTTTAATTCAATTTCAAAATGTACATTAAATAAGTTATTCTTATTCTTTTTCAGAGAGCAATACTTACTCAATTTTAAAATTGATCGAGACTTAACTGATGTTTGAACAAAAATATTTAAACCACTAATTATAACTTTAAATTTTGCATCAAAGTATTCACATTTCAAATGTATTGGGACTAAAACATCCTTTCAATATACTAGAAGAGTTAAAACAAAATTTTAAGTATAATAACAGACTAAAATATTTCTTTTCATAGTAAAGTGGCTAAAATAAACTTTAGATATAACACATGAACTTCTAAATATTTAACTCAAAATGTGTTTAATAATAAATTCTGGATTTAAAATTTTGTCCGAAAAGAACTTCTAAATATTTAACAAAGTGTTAATAAAATATTTGGATTTAAATTGTGTCCTAATAGCTGCTTGACAAATTTTACTTGTACCCGATTACGAACCTATTTATCTGAATCGAGACTTGATATAAATCCAAATCGGATGACCCAAAATTAATTTGAAGCCCGAAACAATCTGAATCGAACCGAATCTACCGAATTTTTGTTGAACTGAAAGCAACCCCAAACTGAAATTAACCCTAACCGAAAACAAACTGAATTTAGTTTACCATATTGAATCGAATTGAACTTTGACCCGATAAATGAGTCTAAGTGAATGAATAATTGTTTATTTATTTATTATTATTTTATATATTATTTATTTAGCATGATAAATAGTAAAATGATGTGTTTATTCTCATTTATATATACTAGTTCACCCACTTTTAGTAATAGTTATGGTTTAATGTATTTTCTTAATTAAAATATCATCTCTATATTGACAATAGTTTCTAACTCTAAATTTGATTGTGAAATATATATTCACATAAAATTTTATTTTAAAGATTTATTGATTCGATTATTTAAACTAAATTTTTAACTCTGTGGGATATTATAATACATATTTATATAAAAGTCTTGATTATAAGTAATAAAGAGCAACATCACTGAATCTAGGACATGACAATACATATCACATAAATTCTTGAGTAATAAAGAGCAACATCGGAAGTTATGACGATAAAGAGCGAACACATTTCACAAGAAATATAAAGGTTGATCAAAAATCTAAAAGTTGACTCGAATTGAAACCGTCGAAATCTAATGGTTGACCCGAACTGAAACCACATGATCCGATATTGATTAAACTCGAAGCTAACCGACATGACAATACATATTCACATAAATTCTTGAGTAATAAAGAGCAACATCGGAAGTTATGACGATAAAGAGCGAACACATTTCACAAGAAAATATAAAGGTTGATCAAAAAATCTAAAAGTTGACTCGAATTGAAACCGTCGAAAATCTAATGGTTGACCCGAACTGAAACCACGATCTGATATTGATTAAACTCGAAGCTAACCGATCTGATATTAACCGACCCAAAAGCCAAGAGATCCAGTTTGACTCGAGCCAATACCCACCCAAACTGAATTTTCTTTGACCAAACTAAACACAAATCAGATTCAATTTGACCCGAACCGAACTTAAATCAAATGCAATATTGACCCGAAACGACCCGTCCCAAAATAACCCAATCCGAATAAATCGATTGCCACCTCTACGAATAGCTCAAATAATAATTATTTTATTTCTTAAATCAAGAATTGGTACATGACAATTTTACTTTATTCTGGGGAATTTCTTAAATCGTAAATAAAAAAGAATAAAAAATACTAATATCTTATTTAAACACAAGATATTCACAGTCTAAGATACACAAGTTAAATCCTGGTTTAACACAACAGATATAATAATATATCACAGCACCACAGCAATCTCCATGATCGTATGGTTAATTTTAGCTGTACACCCCTTTTATTTTTGGGTCACAGCCTCACAGACACAAAGGTTCAAAAACCTGTAAAAAACACACACCATAAATTAACCATCATCATCATCGCCAACAAACATTACCATATCTCACAAAACTTTCGCTATCCCTGTCCCCGAATCAAACCCACCATCTTCCTTGTTTATTTCTTCACCTTCTGATCCAACCCGACCCGCGCCGACCCGACAGACAAGCATGGCTCGTTTCACGTTCATAAACTTGAACTCTTCCTCGACATTCTCGGGGATTGACATGTGCGCTCTCCAGCTCGTGAATAGCGTCGAGATTCCGTCCATTTTGGGCGAAAAACCATACTTAATTATCCCGCAAACGCTGCAGTATTGTTGATTACAAATACTTGTGCTCCTGTTAATTCCCAAATCACACGTGAAGGTCAAGCAGTTGAATCTCAACAGCTCGTTCCCATCAGCTATGCACCTCTCGTCTCTATTCCCCACCGCACCGTTTCTCGCGGCTTTCGCCTTGACGAGCTCTCTGTATTCTTCGAACCTCGTTCGGATCTTTGGGCTGTTATGGATCTTCAAAATACGGCGGATTTCAGGGTTCTTAACTTTGTCGGTCCAACCGGTTTTGAACATGATCCGAACTATGTTGTTGCCTGAATCCCCATCAGTGAGTTCGGATACGGCGTGCTCGGTCGCTTGATGTTGTTCGAGAAAATGGGATTTCTGGAAAATCTCCCCGCAAGCTGTGCATGGGAAGATATCATTACGTAGAGGGAAAAGCGGGCAGTCCGATGAGATGTCGGATTCCGGACAAGACCCAGATTGTATTTTATGGCGTGGATGAGCACTGTCCGAAACTGGTAAATGAATTTCAGGAGGGATAACCATGGAGACAAGGGATTGTTGGGAGTTTCTTGCAGAGATTAACGCCGGTGTGGTTGCTGATGTCGGAGGGTGTGCTTGGACGGTGTATTTGCAGTTGGCTTTAGAAGTAGAAGAAAAAATGCGTTTGATAAAAGTCCAGGTGGAGAAAATGTTGGATCATAAACTTGATCCATTATGGGAGCCTAAACCCAAACCCAAACTAAATTGATGTCATTACTTACATCATTTAATTAAAGATGTCATTGCTTACATCATTTAATTAATGATGTCATTGCTTACATCAATTTAGTTAGGTGAGAGTTAGATATTTGTTGAATTTGTAATGGTTTAAATTAGTTTATTTGTATGGTGTAGGATTGTTCTTGAGTAGTATAAATACTCCTTCCCATTTTAGTTTTAAGCATCAAGAAAAATTAAGAGCTTCTAAGTGAGTGAAGAAGCAAAGTCTTATAAGAGTGAGTTGTAGTTCTTGTTTTTGAGTGAGAGTACTCTTGTAATATTTGTTTGAGTTTCAATAAAAGTTGTTTGTGTGAGTGTTTTATTTCCAACAAAGTGGCATCAGAGAGAGTTGGAAAGATCGAAGGTCTCGACGAGAGGAATACGACGCCGCCAGAATTTTCTCAATCTGAGTTCTAACGCACCGCCACGCACCGCCGGAAGACTGCTGCCAGAAAATCGAGTTGACTCACCGAGTTGAGCCGATTAAGCCGAGTTGGAGCTCTTGACCGAGTTGTCCAAGTCCCTCCAAAGTTTTTTTCATCGTTCCGGATTCATCCGTGCAATCGGATTTTACAAAATCTCATTATATTGAGAGATATGGCAAATGGTATGGCACCATTCCAAGTTCCGACACTCAACAACAACAACTACGACAATTGGAGTATCAAAATGAAAGCACTTCTTGGATCACAAGATGTGGGGATATCATAGAGAAAGGCTAATGAGCCTGCGGATGATGATGTTTTTGCTACTCTTACACCAGATCAAAAGACAACTTTGAAGGATTCAAGAAAGAGAGACAAGAAGGCTCTCTACCTAATCTATCAAGCATTAGATGATGATGGTTTGAAAAGATTTCAAGTGCAAGCTCTAGCAAGGAAGCATGGGAGAAGCTGCAAAAACAAAGGATCCGAGCAAGTGAAGAAGGTTCGTCTCCAAACATTAAGAGGTGAATTCGAATCCTTAAACATGAAAGCATCTGAGTCTATTTCAGATTATTTCTCAAGAGTAGTAGCTGTTTCTAATCAATTAAAAAGAAATGGTGAAAAGTTAGACGATGTGAGGATAATAGAGAAGATACTCCGTTCGTTGGATCCCAATTTGAGCACATCGTCGTGACGATTGAAGAAACTAAAGACTTGGAAGAAATGAAGATCGAACAGCTCCAAGGATCATTGCAAGCATACGAAGAGAAGCATAAAAAGAAGCATGAGTTTACTGAGCAACTCCTCAAGCTGCAACTCAAGGATATGCATGAGAGCCAACGCAATGATAGAAACCAACGTGGCCAAGGCAGAGGTAGAGGCCATGGACGAGGTGGAAGTCGAGGTCGTGGACGAGGCTGGAATTACAACAATAACAATTCCAACAACAACTATGAGAAAGGAGAAAGCTCAACACGAGGCCGTGGAAGAATTAATCCAAACTCAAAGTATGACAAATCTAAAATTCGATGTTATAATTGTCAAAAATTTGGGCATTATGCTTCAGAATGTAGAGCTCCCAACAACAAAATTGAGGAGAAGGCCAATTACGTGGAGGAAAAGACAGATGGCAAAGAAACTCTTCTTCTAGCACGAAAGGAAACTGATGGTGGCCAAGCAAATTCCTGGTATCTTGACAGTGGTGCAAGCAATCACATGTGTGGAAGGAAAGACATGTTTGTGGAGCTAGACGAGTCAGTAAGTGGAAATGTTTCGTTTGGAGATGATTCCACAATAGCAGTGAAAGGAGAGGGAGAGGTATTCTTATCCGTTTGAAAGATGGGAGACATCAATTTATTTCAAATGTCTACTATGTGCCCAATATGAAAAGTAACATTTAAGTTTAGGGCAACTGGTAGAGAAAGGTTATGATATTCATATGAATAATTATAATCTTTCTATAAAAGATGATAAGAATAACTTCATTGCTAAAGTGCCGATGTCAAAGAATAGAATGTTCTTGATCAACATACAAATGATGTTGCAAAGTGCCTGAAAGCTTGCTACAAAGATGCATCATGGCTTGGCATCTTCGATTTGGGCATCTCAATTTTGGAGGTCTAGAGCTATTATCTAAGAAGGAGATGGTGAAAGGACTACCTCACATCAACCATCCTGACCACTCTGTGAAGGGTGTCTAGTCGGGAAACAATTCAGGAAAAGCTTTCCAAAGGAGTCAGAGACAAGAGCTAAGAAGCCACTTGAGCTCATCCATACCGATGTGTGTGGACCGATCAAGCCAAGCTCTCTCGGTAACAATATTTCTTCTCTTCATTGATGATTTTTCAAGAAAAACCTGGGTATATTTCTTGAAACAGAAGTCAGAAGTTTTTGAAGTCTTTAAGAAGTTCAAAGCAGCAGTGGAGAGAGAAAGCGGTAGAAAGATCAAAGCCATGAGATCCGATCGAGGTGGAGAATTTACTTCCAGGGAGTTTCAAGAGTTCTGTGAAGCAAATGGAATTCGTCGACCAATGACAGTTCCTAGATCCCCCCAGCAAAATGGTGTGGCAGAAAGAAAGAATAGAACAATCCTCGACATGGCACGAAGCATGCTCAAAGCAAGAAACTACCCAAAGAATTTTGGGCGGAAGCAGCGTGTCAGTCTACTTGTCAAATCGATCTCCAACAAGAAGTGTATGGGGAAAGACACCGCAAGAGGCATGGAGTGGAAGAAAGCCTGGCATTTCCCACTTGAGAACCTTTGGAAGTATAGCCCATGTTCACGTACCAGAGAGAAGAACGAAGCTTGATGATAAAAGCGAGAGTTTTATCTTCATCGGCTATGATGCTAATTCGAAGGGCTACAAGTTGTACAATCCAGACAATAAGAAGTTTGTGATTAGTCGAGATGTGGTCTTCAACGAAGAAGGAGAATGGGATTTTAACTCTCATACAGATGACTTCAATTTCTTTCCTCAGTTTGAAGAAGATGAGCAGACAATGGGAGCAACTAGATGAATCTCAACAAGAGCTTGCAACTCCACCCACTTCACCAACATCAACCACTCAAGGAGACTCATCACCTTCATCATCGTCAAGTGGGAGTCAAAGTGAAAGAGTTGTGCAACGCACAAGAAGCCTTAGAGATCTCTATGAGGTAACTGAACGACAAGATAATCTTACATTATTTGTCTGTTTGCCGATTGTGAACCAGTGAGCTTTCAAGAAGCGGTACAAGAAAAGAAATGGAGAGATGATGGACGAAGATAAATCAAGGCCATCGAGAAGAATGACACATGGGAACTTACCTCACTTCCCAAGGGACATAAGGCGATAGGTGTCAAATGGGTGTACAAAACAAAGCAAAACGCCAAAGGAGAGATTGAAAGGCACAAGGCGAGGCTAGTTGCTAAAGGCTATAGTCAAAAGCTGGAATTGACTATGATGAGGTATTGCTCCTTGCTCGATTGGAGACTATCATAATCATTCTTTCTCACAAACAAGTGGAAGATACAACAGATGGATGTAAAGTCCGCCTTCCTAAATGGAGTTCTTGAAGAGGAACTTTACATTCAGCAACCATCAGGCTATGAAGTCAAAGGGCATGAAGACAAGGTGTTGAAGTTGAAGAAGGCTCTTTACGGGCTAAAACAAGCACCAAGGGCATGGAATAGCCGAATCGACAAGTACTTCCAAGAGAATGGCTTCAACAATGTCCCTACGAGCATGCTCTATATATCAAGATCAAGATGAAGATTTTGATGTGTGCCTACGTGGACGATTTGATCTTCACTGGAAGCAACCCAAGCATGTTTAATGAATTCAAGGATGTGATGATGAAAGAATTCGAGATGACAGACATGGGGCTCATGGCGTACTACCTTGGCATTGAAGTTAAGCAACAAAATGATGGAATTTTCATTTCACAGGAAAGCTATGCAAAGGAGATACTGAAGAAGTTCAAGATGGAGAACTGTAAGCCAATAAGCACACCGGCAGAATACGGGATCAAGATGACCAAACATGAAGAAGGCGAAAGTGTAGATCCAACATTCTTCAAAAGTTTGGTAGGAAGTCTACGCTATCTAACTTGCACGAGACCCGATATTCTTCACGCAGTTGGATTGGTTAGTCGCTACATGGAATCCCCAACAACCACCCATTTTAAAGCCGCAAAGAGAATTCTTCGCTATCTGAAAGGTACAATTGACTTTGGCTTGTTCTATTCAGTTTCTAATGATTACAAGCTTGTTGGATATAGCGACAGTGATTGGGGTGGAGACATAGATAATCGAAGGAGCACTACTGGATTCGTATTTTTCATGGGAGATATTGCATTCACATGGATGTCAAAGAAACAACCGATTGTCACATTATCCACTTGTGAAGCGGAATAGTTGCTGCTACCTCATGTGTTTGTCATGCAATTTGGCTTAGAAATCTATTGAAGGAGATTGGTTTGATACAAGAAGAGCCTACCAAGGTTTGTGTCGACAACAAGTCAGCCATTGCCTTAGCAAAGAATCCAGTATTCCATGATCGAAGCAAGCACATTGATATTCGCTACCACTATATAAGGGAGTGTGTTGCTTAAGATTAAGGAACCTACTAGGGGTCACGAGATCAAGTTAAGGGAGGGTGTTGGATCATAAACTTGATCCATATGGGAGCCTAAACCCAAACCCAAACTAATTGATGTCATTATTACATCATTTAATTAAAGATGTCATTGCTTACATCATTTAATAATGATGTCATTGCTTACATCAATTTAGTTAGGTGAGAGTTAGATATTTGTTGAATGTAATGGTTTAATTAGTTTATTTGTGTGGTGTAGGATTGTTCTTGAGTAGTAAAAATACCCCTTCCCATTTTAGTTTAAGCATCAAGAAAAATTAAGAGCTTCTAAGTGAGTGAAGAAGCAAAGTCTTATAAGAGTGAGTTGTAGTTCTTGTTTTTGAGTGAGAGTACTCTTGTAATATTTGTTTGAGTTTCAATAAAAGTTGTTTGTGTGAGTGTTTTATTTCCAACAGAAAAGACCTTTTCGGTGCTTGTGAGAATCAGGAGAAACTAGAAAGAGGCGAGGATTTGCGTTTCTTGGTTGGCTTTTGGTGGTCTTTAGCGGCGGCGAGAACGAAGCAGCCGAGGTGGAGAAGAAGGATAAAGAGAGAAAGGAACTTATTGAAGAATGACCCAATATTAGTTTTCGCCATTGATTGGCACAAACAGAGAATTAAAGAGAAGTTTGATAGAAAATTTTAAGCAGGGTGGAATAGCTTTTTGGATGCAGGTTTCAGGCCATCAAGCAAGAAGTCAATCCAGAGAGAGATAATGATGGAAGGGAAAAAGGAAAGGAAGATGAATTTGTAAGGGTGGGGGCATGGAAGATATGTACAAGTAGGTGACGCCACGTTGCCATACATTTTTTGGTTCAAACATTTGCATATAATATGATACCTCTTCCTCCCACTTTCAATTTCTTTATTAGATACTAATATTCTTACAAATTGTTATTTGGTAGGATACGAATATAATAATTAAATTTCCTACTTCGATGGATAATAAATTACTCTATTTAATATGAGATTTCGTACATTTCCTTGTTCATGAATTTTGTCCCATTAGAATAACTATAGGGCATGGCCCATCAACCGACATTGGGCAAGAAACTCTACTTTCATAAAACTTTTTTCTTATTGAGATTTTATTATTTAAATTATCCTGTAAACTATAATGTAAAGGATCGAATTGCTTCCTGACTCGAAAGGAGTCAATACTTCTTATGATATATAAATAAGCTCTTAATCATTCATCTCATACTTGAATATTTTTTTAATAAATTATTATTTTATTAATAAATAATTAACAATATTAATATAACAGATAATATTAAAATAAAATCATTTAAAGCATAAACCTACGCCACAACGAAATCATTTTAGATCCATATAATTATCTAATTTATTCATTATTTTCTTCTTTTTCAATCTTTTGAGATGTATAAATTTTATATTTTATCCGCTGATAAACAATAAATTTAAAATTTTCTTATCATATTTATTTTGTACTCTTAAGTATAGGTTTGATATTTGTTTTTGTTGAACATACCTTTTCTTCTTCTTATTTGGTACATAAAAGTTTATGTTAGACATGATCCCTCAGTACAGGGCTAGAGCATATCTAAGATCCAATTGAGATTTACATAAGAATTTACATATCGTCTGCCAAGATTGAAGGTGGTAGGATTCGAACTTGACTTTACAAGCTCAAATTCCTGAATCCCAACCACTTGTGCCAACATCGTTGGATTTGTTGAACATACGTTGATATTTTAATATATCAAAATAGATTAATATTATTAATAAAATTTAAGATTATACTCGATTCGATTATTCGAATATATAACTTTTTTGAAGTCAAAAACTACATTTTACTATTACTTTATTGAAAATTTAAATCATATATTGGAAATAATTTTTAAAACAATTTTACAAAGGGTTTCGAACTTTAATTGAGTCAAAAATTATTTTTAAGCTCATCAGTATCGATACTGCAAGAACATTACCGATATTGTTCATGTGGTACTGCTGTAATATTGATGCTAATAGCTCAATACACAGCAATACCGATATTGCTCATAGCAGTATCGGTACTCCTTGAGCTTTGTAAATTCTAGTAAGCTATTTTGGTACTGATACTATGCCAGTATCAATATCATTATTGGTACTCGAAGTGAGCGTGCCAACACTTCCCTTATGTTTTTGAGTTTGAAATTCAATATACCATTTTGGTATCGATACTCATCAAGTATCGATAATACTAAGTACTAATACTCAATTTATCAATACCGATACCCTTTTCTCCAACAACAATATTTTTGTATTTAATGCTGGAAGTATCGATACTCTAAACACAAATACTGATACTCAAGGCGTCTGGGCAGCATTTATTACGGGAAATTTCATCTCAACGATTTTGTTAACTTTAACAATTACCCAAACAATTAGAATTGAATGAAGAGGTATAAAAACAAGATTTCAAGTCATATGTGAAAACAATAAATCAATAAGAAAGTCAAAGCAATCTCATTAAGCCAAAAAATTCAATCAACATTCTCAAATATATTTTTTTCTTTCAATAACACTTGTGTACTTTTTCTTTTTTACCTTTTCAAGTGTTCTATTTATTTTGAATTGTGCAAACACATTTCTTGTAATAGATTTTCAAAGTTTGTTATTTGTATTTTTTTCTTAGAAAGGGTTGTACCCTTAAGATAATTAGAGGTGAATATATAAAATAAAAATTTATAGGATGAATGAGTTCAAATTTATATAAATAAAATTCATGTTAAATTTGAGGTAAAAAAATGATATCTTTTAATTTTTAGTAATTTAATTTAATTTTTTTTAAAAAATTATTTTAAATTATAAATATTTTAAATTAAAAAATAAAATAATCCCATTAACTTTTAGAAAAAATCAATTTAATTACGTCAACACTTTAACCATAAACAATAAAAACCGTTAGTCAAAAGATCACATTAAATCTGTTTTTTAAGTTTAAGGGTCATATTAAATATAAAAAAATCACAAAAGCCACGTTAGTTTTTTTTTCCCCCCATAAAATACGACTCACATATCATTTTTGCCTAAATTATGTAATAAGTGATCATTAATTAGTCGTCGATGTCCAACTAATCTTAAATATAAAATCAATTGAAATTTATAATAACTCAGGGCACAAATTATTTAGTAAATTTTGTAAACAACTTTAAAGTATATAACTTAGCAACTAATAATCTTAAAATAGTTAAAAAAACGATCTAATGATTTATAAAAAATTACGTCAACCTTCACAAAATCACAAGTTGCCAGCTGGAAAAAGATTAAATTTTCTGCATGTGGTTGGGCGGCCCCTAATTGTACTCAAGCTGCTGAGCAGTGAAGCTCTTAAAATTCATTTTATACACACACACACATATAATCCTGGTAATGAGTCATGACATAGACGTGCCTCATCACTTACATGCATTATATATAAACTGACATACACACTTTGTTTCAAAATTTTAGAAGTTAATTATTCATTTTTCGTAGAAAATAGAAAGAAAATTAAGGAATAATATTAACGTAAACAAATTAATTTTAACTATTTAGTTAAATTTATTTAATAATTATATTTAATATAATATATAAATTTGATAAATTTACATAAAATAGTTACATCCTACTCTTATAATTTTTGTATAAGTTCATATTATTACATGTTTATGTTTTATTTGTATCTAATTTTGATATTTTTTTATTTGTACGGAACAATTATTATTTGATTGTGGGGGTAAATTTCTGATGTGTAGTTTCTTTCATAAATTATTGAACATATACGGTATTGTACGCAGACAATCTACGGGTGTGTAAATTCGGGTACCTATAATATCTGGATCTGTGATTTTTTAGCCTGTGTTCAGACTCAGATGTTGCGGGTACCATTTTTTTCCTTTTTAAATTATTAATTAAAAATATATATGTTAATTTAAATATTTGAAACTTCGAATTTCATACTCCAACATCCGATAATAAAATTTAAAAGTTCAAAATACAAAATCTAATAATTCATAATATAAATAATTCATTATATTATAATATATATATATATATATATATATATATAAACTAACCGGGTACTCGGTACCCGGAAAAACACAATTTTGTGACCCAGGCCCGACTCGGCCGGGTAATTTGTTTTAGAAAATTACCCGGTTTTATAATGTTTGGGTCAACGGGTCGACTGGTCAGGTTAACCGGGTCATATATTTTTGCACACCCCTAGAAGATACCGTCACTTAGGTGGTGTTTTTTTTTACTGTGTAAGGTTTGCAAAGCTCTTATGTCTGCGCCACACAGACCATACGCAGACATTGAGCTTCGCAGACCGTTTATTTTTTAGAAGACATAAGTTATTCTAACGTCTACGCGGCGCAGACGTGGTCTTATGTCTGCATACGTTTTCTAACCTCTTCAAATAGGTTTTATATTTAATTTTATATTATATTGATTTTGATTTTAATATTAATTTTTAAATAAATTAAATATTGATTTTTTAATATTATATTATAAATATTAATTTTAATATTAATTTTTTAAATAAATTAAACATTAATTTTTAATATTATATTATAGATATTTAATTTTATATCATATAAATTAAACATTAAAATTTTATATTTATTTTAATTATTTTGATTTAAGTTTAAATATAATATTTTTTTGGATTTGTTATTTTTAAATTATATTTAAACTTTTTACAAAATGTAAGTATATAAATCACATTGCTTAATAAAAAATGATTTCATTTTTGATAATTAAGATTTTAAAATATAAAATTATAAATTATGTTTTTAAAATTTTAAAATATAATCACAATTAAATAAAAAATAATCATAAAATAATTTGATAAATAAAAAAATATTTTCTAAAAATATCATATAATTATAAAAATAAATTATGAATATATATTTAAAAAAAATTAAAAGTATTACATAATTGCATATTTAAAAAATCATATAATTTAGTGATCATTTATAAATTTTATTCTATAAAACTTATAAAACTAATAATACATGTGATTATGTGAGACTTATAATAGAATTAATAAGGTGGTGTTTATTTTTCTAAAAAAATTTATTATTGTAGTTGTATGAATTATTTAAATTTCAGTATTGTACAATTAAAATTATTTAAATCTCAGTATTGCAAAACTCTTTTAAGTTTAAAAAATCAGTTTATTTATATTTCAGTTTATTTTAGCAGTTTGCAGACATTAAAAAACAAACAATCTTCTTATTGCAGACTGCAAACTTTTGGTCCACATCTTCTGCTGTAGATGTCTGCTGATGTAGTCCGCAGACTGCATACCTTTTACCTCTGCAAAAACAAACACCACCTTAGTCTGTGTTTGTTTTCACTGTTCCACCTCTTCAAACCTCTTATGTCTGCGCCG
Organism: Hibiscus syriacus; assembly: GCF_006381635.1. Taxonomy (NCBI): domain Eukaryota; kingdom Viridiplantae; phylum Streptophyta; class Magnoliopsida; order Malvales; family Malvaceae; genus Hibiscus; species Hibiscus syriacus. The sequence goes on from NW_024063513.1 coordinate 1,926,407, forward strand.
CGTAGACCACGCGCAGAGATTAGGCTTCGCAGACCGTTTGTTTTTTAGAAGACAAAAACTCTTCTAACATCTGCGCGAGCTCTTCTTGGTGCATACATGATTTTATGTATTCAAAGGTCTTCAAACATCTTCAAGAACAACTATAAAATATGGTTATTTATTAAAATAATTTTAAATAATTTAATAAGGTTATTTATTTTAAAATTATTTATTATAAAATAATTTATTTTAGAATACATTATTATAAAATATAGATTGATTTATTTTAAAATAATTTATTTTAAATAATTTGATTTATTTATTTTAAAATATGGATTGATTTATTTTAAATAATTTATTAGTATGGATTGATTTATTTTAAAATATGGATTGATTTATTTTAAATAATTTATTAGTATGGATTGATTTATTTTAAAATATGGATTGATTTATTTTAAATAATTTATTAGTATGGATTGATTTATTTTAAAATATGGATTGATTTATTTTAAATAATTTATTAGTATGTATTGATTTATTTTAATATGGATTGATTTATTTTAAATAATTTATTAGTATGGATTGATTTATTTTAAAATATGGATTGATTTATTTTAAATAATTTATTAGTATGGATTGATTTATTTTAAAATATGGATTGATTTATTTTAAATAATTTATTAGTATGAATTGATTTATTTTAAATAATTTATTAGTATGGATTGATTTATTTTAAAATATAGATTGATTTATTATTGTAGTTGTATGATTGATTTATTTTAAATAATTATTAGTATGAATTGATTTATTTTAAAATATGGATTGATTTATTTTAAATAATATTAGTATGGATTGATTTATTTTAAAATATGGATTGATTTATTTTAAAATATGGATTGATTTATTTTAAATAATTTATTAGTATGGATTGATTTATTTTAAAATATAGATTGATTTATTATTGTATGTATGGATTGATTTATTTTAAATAATTTATTAGTATGAAATGATTTATTTTAAATAATTTATTAGTATGGATTGATTTATTTTAAATAATTTATTAGTATGGATTGATTTATTTTAAAATATGGATTGATTTATTTTAAATAATTTATTAGTATGGATTGATTTATTTTAAAATATGGATTGATTTATTTTAAATAATTTATTATTGTAGTTGTATGGATTATTTAAATTTCAGTATTGTAAAACTAAAATTATTTAAATCTCACTATTGCAAAACTATTTTAAGTTTAAAAAATCAGTTTATTTATATTTCAGTTCATTTTAGCAGTCTGCAGACGTTAAAAAATAAACAGTCTTCTTCTTGCAGACTGCAGACTTTTGGTCCACCTCTTCTGCTGCAGATGCCTGCAGAGGTCTGTAAAAATAAACACTACCTTAGTCTATCTCTTTATTATAAGAAAGAAAAAAGAATGATTCTTTTCTTGGACCAAGCCTTAAAACCAACCCTAAAGATAATGGACTTAGTAAGTACACTGTAAAAATACAAAACAATAAAAGTTTAAACTTATAAAAAAATATGCAACACGATATATAATAAATATATAGTATTCGTTTTTAATATATTTAATATTTTATAATAAATTATTAATTAATTTTTGAGGACACACGGTTAGAATTGTTTTATATATAAAATTAAGATTTAAAACTAATATCGTGAATAAACGAAATTAAATTTATAACATCATTTTTATAATTAATTTTTATAATATATTATTTAATTAATTAAATAAGTGAAGATCAATCTGGATTGTGCTTTTGAATCTACTGGGCGCATAGCGGCTGTGGGGTTATTGCCAAAGATGCGTTGGCTAGGTGCTTGGCGGAATGGCTTCATCATTACCAGGTTGTGTCAAAGCTGAACTTTCGAAGATTCATGTTTTGAATACAATATTTTCTTTAGTAAACGAGTATCGATGGATGCATATAATCTTTTAATCGGATTTAACGATTGAAGTTAACAATATGTCTCGATCAGAGGATGATTTGTCCACGTTAGGTTATCATCTTCGGAAAGCTCGTAAAATTTTGGATGCTATTTGAATTACAAACTGTGTTTTGTTTCAAGAGTTTTTAATATCGTGGCACATACTTTAGCTAAGTGAACTCTCTGTTATGAAAATGTTTTATATTTTAACTCAGTTTATCCCTAAATTATTACATCTGTTGTATCCAATAATTTATCTTCAGAGTAATATAAGATCCTAGAACACTCTTTTCTCTTTATAGGTCTTATAATAGATTTTTAACGAGATTTTTTTTAAAATGGACAAATACTGATGATTATAATAAAATATATTTAATATTAGTTTTTATATCTTTCCTGCACATAGTTTTAACTTTACTACTTTTACCTTTTCCCCCAATCTTTTTCGAGTGATTTATTTATTTTTACAGGAATTAGTGCACTTCCACATTGACTACTTGTCTCTTTCCTTGAACAAAACATGGAGCAATGAAGTTTAATTCATTAATTTGTTTATTTGCCCCAGCAACAAAAGGGATCCATGGTTCTATTCAATTTAGATGTCAACGTAGATAATGCCTTAGCCCCAAGTATAATTAGATATTGGGGACACACACATATAACTTTTTATTGGTTTCTCTTGGTTTGTCCAATAAAGGAACAAACACAGAGCTAAATTAATGCGATAAAATTATATTCATAAATAAAGAATAAATTACTTATTTTACCCATGGTATTTTTTAGAATTTCCTTTCTGAGTTGCTAAATTTGTTTGAAGTAGAAAGTTTAGTCACCAAAATGGGGTGATTATTATTAATTAAAACATTCTTTTTTTTAATTAATCACTAGTATCCGATTTATTGACCAACTAATCCAGATCAGGATCAGGTACTGTATAGGCGAAGACGACCCTCCCAACCCAATTTTGCTCCATTCGCAAACGTTAAGATTTGAACCACTGGTCTTACTTAATGAATTTAGTGCCTCCTCCCACTAGACCAACTGATTGTTGGTTAATTAAATCATTCCTTGATTATTACTTTTTTTCGTTAATGAAAACTTTACTCAAAAAGATTAACTTTATTTTGAAGTAATAATTTTATTGTTTGGTATTTATAAAATAATATATATATATATAGATATATATATATATATATATATATATAATTACATGTTAAAGTAATTACACCGTCAAGTATCTTAATCAATTTCGTTGATTTAGTTACGGAATCTTCTTTAAGCCAAGTTCGAAACAGGAAAGAAATTGCACATAGAATATTGAATCCTGGTTGTGATGGGGATGGTGTGGGCCATATCATCTTCCACACGCATACACTATAATGTTCTTGCTACCAACGTGGTTCCACATGATATTTTATTCGGCCGATACATTTTTCTCATGATCCCCAACACTGTCCCCTGTGCTCTTGCCCTTTTCAATTTTATATTATTTTTTTGTTATACTCCAGTTCGAAGGTTTCAATTAATCTGGATCGATCCAGGTTACACATATAGTTTTAGTGAGTGAGTGAGTCTTTTTGCATAAATTTTCTACATACACAAAGATTTAAACCTTAGACATTGTTTAAGTAATATCAAGCTGCTTATCACTTGAACAAACACATGTTGATAATTATTCATCACTAAATTATCTTTTCATTTTTATTCCAATTGTTAAAATTTAAAATATTTTAGTTAAATCACTTAATTTTAAATTATTAATATTTTACTTATTTTTATTTATTTTATTAATTTTTATGATGTGATATATTTTATTACTCCCTTTGTCCTACTAAATGTGTATCATATTCAAAATGTCATATTAGAAAAGTCAACAAATATCACTTATATTTATTTTTTACCCTGAATATTCCACTTTTTTATATATATTAAAAATAAATATGTCAAATCTATCAATCACACTTTAAGAATAATTTTAATATCTTCTAAAACTACATGCATAGTTAATAAAATACATTCATTATGAACGGAGACAATCTCAACCTCATACAAGCGATCAATGACTCATCGATGATTTTGCTCCCATGATTAACCCCAAATCACAACCCCCACTCGACCCTCACCGTCAATGACCTCACCCCAAACCACTTATTCTCTTGTTAAGCCCTCCTGCTACTAGAAGACTCATCAAAGACCATCACACCAATATCAATAGTTGATGTCGTGTGCATTGTCATTGTCCCCTAACCCATTAAATAAAAACTTTCTTTTGACTCGTCATGAGGATTTGAGCATGTAAGGATATAAGAAATACGAAGTCATCGACGAACGAAAGGATGATTACTAGTTACTGATAAGAGGGTGAGGCCGGTGGGGTTACCAAGGGTGGAGCAGAGCATTGAACAATAACAACAACACATATATTAGTCTTATATTTAATCACTCAATGAATGAGTGTTTAAAAAATATATTTAAATATTTAAAAAATATGTTTAAACAACGTAAGATTGAGAAGTTAATAGTCAGACATATTTATTGAGCTATCAAAGATAAGTATAAACTTAATTAGACTCATGTTAGTACAACGATCAAAAATAATTTTTGATACTATGATACAAATATTTCAAAAAATAACAACTGATCGAGTTCAAGACTTAGTCTAATCAAGTTTAGGACATAAATTTAACAACTCAAGTAAACATGTTTGATCATTAACTTCTCAAATATCATATTGATTAGATATGAGGCATTTTCAAGTATTTAAATATATCTTGTTGTCTACTTTAGACCAAGCAATGGTCTTGGCTTAATGGTTGAATGTTTAGTTACCTAAGTGACCAAAGTTTGAATCTTTTTTGCCTCAATTTGTTTTCCTTTGTTTTCTTTCAACTAGAGGGTGACATATATCACTCTTTAATTGATGGAAATAAATCAATTGAATTAAAATAAAGTTAGTCCTCCAACTGAATGATGACATGTAGTATGACATGTGACATCATTTTATTGGAGGATTAAATTTATTTTAATTTATTAAAAATATGACTAAATTGAGATAATATATAAATAACAGAGACCAAATGTGTGATTATATCAAAATATTTAACGTCAATTAACTTGGGCTGACCACATCTTAATTAAATAAAAACAAAAGTAATCATATCTTATGTTTTTTGAAATCAGTGACCAAAAGTGAATAAAACACAAACATGTGCTCATCCGTGTAGTTAACCCATATTTTTATTAGTCAGTGCATTAACAATATGAATTAATTGAAGATTCATGGATAAGAAAAGGGTGATGTGATACTGTGATAGAGTACTAGAGGTGTAAGTATTGATTTCATTTATACCATCATTTGATTAATGAGTTCAATAATAGACTATAATGGTGCACCTCTTAGAGGTGGTAGTTTTGTTGGTACGGATTGACGACAGTGACCCACAAAGTGAGGGTCTGCCTTGCTGTTCTCTGGGTCTAAGTATGTGAACCAATATATTCATATAGGGTAAACTTTTTGCTACTCTTATATCATTATAAAATGTAAAAATAACATAACTAATTACATTAATATAAGTGGTGGATGGTATGGATAAGAAAGCATAAAGAAATCGAATCTAAGAAGTAATAGTGTTGAAAGCTTGCATAATTGTGGTGGGATCGATTGCGGTCTGACCAGCTAACAATCTACGAAAGTAGGTCTTTGGATCTTTTTAACTAACTAAACTTGCATTCTTCATCAGCGTTTCTACTTGTCTTTCTCCTTTTTCTTTAATGCCAGCTTTCATTGCCTTCTCTTTTTGTTGATGAGCTATGAACGCATTGCAAAATTTAATCAAGTTTTGGAATTGCATATCATCAAGGCCTTAACTCTTGCATACAAAATATTATACCCTTCTATTTAATAGGTCCTTGTTGGTAAGTTTGACTCTTAATAATGACTGTTATGTGGTGGATCCTAAATTTTGGATCATTATTGTATATAATATTGATGGAAAAAGTGAGATTATATTGGTGGTTGGCGATTCATTATTTTTCATTTGGGATGGAGAGTGACAACAAATTATTTTATACAAAGGACCAACGGTAACTTTGTAATACCCTGAATTTCAGGTTAGTAGTTTGGGTCAACTCGAAACCCGTAAGTAGAGTCCATTGGATTTCCTAAACTAGTTTATAAGAGTATTAGGCTTAAGAGTGTCCAAGAGTTAAGCTAAGTAGTAGTTTTAAGTTGGGTTTTAAAGGTGAGACCAAAAGAGCAGTTTACCCATAGTGGGGTTTTAAGGATTAAAACCCTTTAAAATAGATGATTTTCACGTGAAACCCCAAAGCTTCCCAAGCACTCTTCATTTTCTCTCCTCCTTTCCTCCCAAGAGCAAAGCCAAAGGTAGAAGCTTTAAGATTCTCCAGCCTAGTTTGAATCAACCAAGGTAAGAGTCTTAATTTCCTTCACTCAAGCTTCACATTAAGCCATTAAACTTATGTTTTGGTAAAAGTTTTAGAAAATGGGTTTTGGAAGTTTGAAAGGAACCAAGAGATTTAAGCTTTATTTTGGACAATATTAAGTAGTATAGAGTGTTTTAAATTTAGTTTCAAGCCTTAGATAAGTTAGTAAACTCTTTACTTTCCTTTGATTCGCCAAAGAAGTTGGTGAAAGTTCAAAGTCATGAAGGAAGGAAAAGGTGACCCAAACTAATTTGATAGGAGTTTTAGTAGCTAAAGGAACCATGTAACACATTTACAACTTCCTTATACCAGTTGTAAATAACTAGAAATGATTTTGAAGGATGTTTTAGCAAGTTTCATGGTAGATTCTTTATAAAAATGTTTTAGCATGTTTCTAAGCCTTATATGACCCTATAATCACATAAGACTTAATAACTAATTAGGAAACCTTAAAGTAAGAAAATTAGGGAGTTTGGAAGGCAAATTCATGCCTAAATAAGCATGTTTAAGGGTGAGTATCGATACTGCTTCTTGCAATATCAATACTATTCATGTTTCAAGCATGAAATCGAGAGTTTTAGAAGAACAATATCGATACCCTTTCAGGAGTATCGATACTAAGGGTCTAGTATCGAGACCAGGATTTAAGAATGCCATTTTGGTATCAGTATTATAGGGAGTATCGATACTTAAGGTCCCAGTATCGATACTTCTGAATGAGTATCAATACTTCCCCTTTTCCCCTTCAAGACATTTCAATGTGTGGTATCGATTCCAAAGCTAGGGTATCGATACTGTAAGGTCATTATCGATACTAATGTGATGTTTTGGGCAATAAATTCAAGAGATTTTTAAGAAGAGACGATGTTTTCCAAAAGCCTTTATTACCTCTAAATAAGACTACAAGTGAGAACAATAACTATGATTATTTCTAACGTAGTAACGAGAATAAAGTATGATGAAATAAGACTAGCCTTGTCTGAATCCTTGGGAAACAACCAGGACACCCGGGTTCCTTTAGAAAAGATAGCAGAGTCGAAAATATAGTTTCAGTCCAGATACATCATTAGGGAGTGTGTTGAGCTCGTATGGACAACCGAAATATACCAAGAGGGGGTGAATTGACCTTTTAAAAGTTAGGTGGAAGTAAAAAAAATAAATACTTTGCACAATGATTTAGAGTGATTCGACTTATAAACCAAGTCTACACCACTACCTTAGCTATCAATACTAAGGATTTCTCAAATCCACTAGATTTACAAAACTTTAAGGACAAGATGTAACCTTACAATAACACACAAGGTTTATAACCCTAAACCTTGCTTACACTATTTCCCAAAGAGAAATTACAAATTTGGCAAACAAAGAAAACCCAAAAAAGGCAAATGTGTTTGCAAGTAATTAAGCTCTCACCCAAATCACACTTGAGCAAAATAAACAATGAAGCTCACAGCTGTGTTTACAACAAAGAATTTGACTAATTAAGCACAAAACAAAACTTTGATGTTGGTAGGTTGGTTCAATATGATTCTTGTTGACCTTGGGAAGCTTTAATTTTCAATTTATACTTTCTCCATTAATTCTAGCCGTTTGGAGCCGTTGGAGATCATTATAGCCGTTACCTACAACCAAAAACAACATTTAATACACAAGGGATCTATCTTTTTCAAATAATTTGATCGTCGTAAGAAAGGGATCGATAATTTTTCTTAAGGGATAGATCCTTTTGATAAAAGGATTGATCCCAAACTCACTAGAATCCAACGGATCGATCCTTTTGCTAGGGGATCAATCCTTTAAGCCAAAAATCCTTGGAAACTTAACTTTAAAATGTAAAAACGATCAAGTTTGGTTTTGAAAAGGTTCGACTAAGTTGAAAACATTTAAAACATACTTTTCAAGTTAATTTGGACTTTGAATTATTTTTGATAAATTCGATTAAGTCCGAAATCAAATTTTCAATTTAATGTTATATCAAAATATTAATTCAACAGAGTACGCGAAACACTTTAAGCTGACTAATTTGGGCACAAGGTCTGACACTCAATGAGTGGGCTAGTCGAGAGTGTGGTGTCCTATGTAGAGATTCCGGGGGCCACATTCTCGGTAGACTAGAGGGGTGTGTGAGCTCTGAGATGCAGAACCCTCAGTCGCACCATGATGTCTACCATAGAGTAGAGAGTGAGTATACGAGCACTTGAGTAGAGCAATAAACTTGACAACTTGAGCCTTTGAGTGTTGTACATTTAGTATGATTTAGTTGTTAGTGTGGCACTAAGCTAGTTAGCTTAGCATTTGGAATTTATTTCCTTACGTATATTAGAAGGAGCATTAAAAAGATCGAGGTCTAGATCAGGCCATTGCAGACCAGAGTACGTCTCAACGTTTTTAAAAGGGCATGTATATTTGTAAATATTGTTGTCCAGTTGAGTCGTACATTCAGTAAAATTGGTCTGTAATATTTTGGAAGTGTTAATATTTTTTTTTGGGATCTCAATATAAAGTTTAATTTATGTTTTTTATGGATGTTTATGTATGAAAATGGATTTAAAAAATAGTCATTTTAAAGTAATATAAATGAATGTAGAGTTGGTTAGCCACTCCAGTGGTTCCGTGTGACATCCTAAATCGGTCGAGTGTATGCCGTATTGGTCTAGGATGTTACAAACTTTGATCCTGTCAATTATTTTTTATATTAATTTAATATTAAAAAATATATTTTTGAAAAATAAATAAAATGAGTTATATTAGAATCCCTCAATTGGAAAACAGTAAGTATAATTTATGTGATATTCTTATATTATCAATTTTTTAACCCCTCTTTTAGTGAATTCTTTGTTTCGTCTTTGTTTATAGGAAAGGAAAGAATAATCAAGTTGAAGAAGACGATGAATAATGATTGAGGAAGCGATGTAGGGTGGGAGTTCAAGAGATAGAGAGACCCCTTTCTTCATCCTCGTACGATGGCTTATATACTAACCCTTATTATTAGTATTAAATTTAGGATGATGATTGTTACTCATAAGTTGACAAGTAAATAGACCTACCTATCAGATACTAGTTTGTAAATCACGTGGATATGTCGAAAGTCACATCAAGGAGTATAAATGTTTGGAGGACACAGTTTCAGAGGTTTCAAGGAACTCAGAAGAATTTGAAGTTTTAGAGACTTTGAAAAACTCTGGAGATCACAACACTCTATACGCAAAACAAAAAGTGATAATAAATATATAGCTTTCAGAACAAATATAACAATAATTAATAAAATTTCAAATTTTATAAATAAAGTTAGATGTCACAATATATTGTCTTATTTATTAGTAATTTCTTTAAATATAATCTATCTAGTCTTGGCCCAAAACAACAAAGCCTAGAACAAAATGGATCTGACTTTTTGAATCCCAAACCCCATTAGCCTTCAAACAGAACTGGATAAACCTAAGCCTACCAGAATTTTCCATTTCATATAGGAACTTTGACGTGCCCAACTCATTTATAAAAGAGGGAAAAGATATATTGTTAGGAGGAACCACTATAAACTTTCAATATGATTTTTTTAATAGTATTTTATATATGAATTATAGAATGGATCTCAATCCTTTTTAGATTAGTATATTGCTAAAAATTGAAGGTACGAACTTTCATTGAAATTATTATGTAATCATATGATCACCAATATGATGTGACATGGAATATAAACAAAACAAATACATTGCAATTTTGAATGACAAATCAGTATACGTATCCAAATATACACCCAAACAAACATTCTATCAAGTTTATGAAACGGAGAACAAATCAAACTATATCACCCCTAGACCTGCGTTGAACAACGATGATCCCGCTACCTTTCCTTGTATCTCAGTACGAAATTCACAGTTGACAATGTGAAACCCAAATCTCTATGCAAGTGGACGGGGTTGCAAGTAAACTCGAAGGCCGTTCTTCATAAACAGAGTGAGGGACATCTTCTGCTCCACCCTGTGTCCAGGAACCAGAGAAAGCCGGTAACGCAGCAGCACAGCTGAGGCCACTGATTTCATTTGTAAGTAAGCCAAGTCTTTCCCCAAACAAGTCCTTGGTCCGGCGTTGAATGACACGAACTTGTAACCATCCTTTGGTGGATCGAATTTGTCACCTTCTGGTGTCAGCCACCTTTCAGGTCTGAACTCCATGCAAGCTTCTCCCCATATAGTCTTCATTCTTCCCACTGAATATATCGAATACGTCACTGTTGAGCCGGCCGGTACAAATGTTCCGTCCGGTAAGACATCGTCTTGGACAACGTACTTGAAGTCCTGGGGAACTGAGGGGTATAAACGTAGCGTTTCGGCTAATGCTGCTTTCAGATATACCAATCTTTCGGCTTCGTCAAACACCAAAGGCTCTTCGAGCCATTTCTTGTGATCAGAACCACGTGTGTTGCGAAGAACCGTTGATATTTCGTTGATGATCTTTTGTTCAACCTCTGGGTGGTTCATGATGAGCCAGAAGAACCAGCTGAGGGCTACGGAGGAGGTGTCCCTTCCGGCGAGGACGAAGTTTAGAGCAATGCGTTGGAGAACATCGCTCGTAAAGAGGTTGCCCTTAACGTCTCTTTTCTTCATGAAACGGGATAGTAAGTCATCTGATGGAACTTCTTTTCTTGCATCAATGGCGCCCTTCATGTAGTTTTCAACGATTTGTAGGCTATTCTTCAATCTTTTCTCTGCTCCAATCCCCAAAATCTTCTCCAATCTCCATAGAAGACCAGGGTAAAGAAGCCTATTCAGAGTTGTTTCTGTGGCAGTGTCGAAAGCCATAGCAAATGGATTTTCAGGCAAATCAGGAGAAAGTGTTTGCGGATCCTTACCAAAGGTAAGGCCACAAATGTTGTCAAACGTTAACCGGAGCAACAAGTCTTGCAAGTCTATCGATTCCTTGTCGTCGGCTGCCTTGTCCAAAATACACCATAGCCGGTTCTTGATGGTCCTATTCACCCACCGAGCCATGGCTTGCCTGAGTGTCCTGGTTGTGAACTCAAGCGCTGCCGTTTTCCTTTGAATGAGCCACGTCTCTCCGTCACTATTGAAGATCCCTTGCCCCAACAGGTCATGAAACGCAGCTTGCCAATGAGGCCCTTTCGGGTAATTATCGAACCGAGTCCGAAGAATGTGCTCAATGTTTTTGGGGTGACAAGTGACGGTATAGAACCCTTGCCTGCGAGCCAAGAAAGGAAGAGCACAAGTGCACGTTTGGTAGGTGGCTGAACCACCTGTGGCTCGAAGGTTACTAGCAATCCAATCATGGATTCTCCTGCGGTTCATGAAAAGAAGCGGTAGGCTACCGACAAGAGGCCATACTCTCGGACCGGATAACTTCCTGGCTAGTAAATGGAACCAGATTGAGTAAGCAAAGACTGCAGCAGCAAAGCTGAACACCAACTGAAGGGTTTCCATGGGATATTGCAAAAATTAATTTTTGAGAGAGACTGGTAGTAAAGAAGTTATATATAAAGTGATACAAAGTAGAAATGTTTAGGCAGAGTTGTTGGGAGATTTTAGTCCATTAAACAGAGGTGTGCTGTTGGGTTGATATGAATTACGTACGTGAGGTAATATACACGAAAACCATGCAAAGAATTTGATTACCTTGGTGCTTACTTTGTTCAAACGAAAGGTATCAAAGTAATTGTTTTCCCTCAAAAGCCAACGGTTTTGCCAATAGTTAAGGCATTTCTTCAAATGCTTTGGTGACCCTCATTTTCCTAATAAAGTAGAGCAGTGGTTGGGGATAGTTTACCCAAACTGAGAAATATGGGTTACTGTTACAAACCCTAGATTCATGTAACGTTGAAAAGAGAAAGAAACCCAAGCTACTAATTTGACTCCATTTGAGTGGGTAGTTTCAAGACAAGTGGATCTTTTGGAAGAAGAAAAGAAAATGATGAAGTGCTTGAGAAATTTTGGAAGATAAATCTCACCAAACCCCATTGATTTTCTCCTTTCTTTTGAATTGTCAATACCAAGTTCAACCTCGTCATTATTCATGGTTTATGCAACAAACAAAATGGGAGAGAGAAAACTACCCATAAACGGGCTGCAAGCTTAAGCCCATATATTATTATAACCCATTTTTCTCATCGTATTTATTTATCGACGATAATCCATGGGATAACCATTTTCCTTTTTACTATATTTTAGCACTAAAATATTATAGGCTGTCCCAGAGGGGTCTTGGGTCAATGCCAAGGTTAAATTTCATAAGAATTTTTTATGTTCGAATTTCAGTTTTATCTCTATAGTGGTTAAACTCACTAGGTTAAATTATGTTTATAATCCTTTATAGTTAAATTTAAGATTTAAAAACTCAATTAAATTGATATTATTATTACTAAAACATCTTAATATCCCAATCCAACGGTCCAAAATTCACAGCAAACGCTATCCCCATACACGTATATTTCCACTTAAATGGAAGGAGAAGAAGAAAAGCTAAGCAACAACAATGGCTTCTCTGCCTATATTTTCCTTTGCTCCCTCAACAACAAGAGTTTATGCAACGGCTACAAAAGATGCAGGTGGAAGCAAATAAGAGAAAGGGCTTTACGATTGGATTCTGGGGAACTTGACCGAGGAAGACCAGTTCTATGAAACTGGCCCTCTCCTCAAGAAAGTTGAAGAAAAGAATGGGGGCACTTTCAGTGTTCGCAAGAACTCTGTTTCAATCCCTCATAAGAAGAACGGAAATGGCGGTGGCTTAGGGCTCAGTGGGCTTTTTAAGAAGTGCAAAGAGACTTGTAATTTATCCCAATCATGCAGCCTCTTGGGGAAGTTTCAATATGGGTTTGGAATTGATTCATGTTTTGTATCTTCAATACTATGAAACCTTTCTTCATTCTTGAACACTAAGCTGCTATCTATAATTTCCTTCAATGCACACTGCTTTAGTCTTTATAAATTACTACTATAATTCATTTATTAGTTAGTGTTTGTGGTTATAGAAATTAAGTAGAATGATTGTGGCCAATGGGAAATGGATCAGAATCCAAGCAGACGGACAGGATTAGGTGAAAAACTAAATCATGTTTCGCCCTCTTTCTGAGTAATTTTTCTTATCATTAAGATTTGATTATAAGACTGCCATTACTGCTGTCTATGGTAGCAACCATGGTGTTCTTAGACGGGGTCTTTGGTCTTATCTTGGTGCTGTTGATAAAGACATTGGTCCTTCCTCCTGGCTGGTGGGTGGGGACTTTAACATCATTGCCAAAGCTGAGGAGAGTTCTGACTTTGATGTCATGGGAGTCCACTGCACCCTTGATATGAAGGATTTCCAGGAGTGTTTGGAGAGCCTAGACCTTATTGATCATCCTTTTCTTGGGCCTTTATTCACCTGGTCCAACAAGCAGGATGACTCTTTCTTGGCCCGCAAGCTTGACAGAATTTTAGTCAATGATCAATGGTTATTGGATTTCCCAGACTCTTTTGTTGAATATAAAGCCCAGGGGGTTTCTGACCATTGTTTAGGCTTGTTGTGGTCACATAAGGCAACAATGACCATGCACCCAAAGCCTTTTAAGTTCTTTAATTGTTGGATTGGCCATGATAGGTTCCTGATCACTGTTAGAGACTCCTGGCAGAGACATTGTGGAGGCTCTGCTATGTGCTGTTTTTTCAATAAGCTGAGGAGGCTTAAGCCATTACTCAAGGAGCTTAACAATGAGTTTTTCTCTGACATTTCTGGTAGAGTCAAAGATAAAAGGTCTGAATTGGAGCATATCCAAACTTTTAATCTGACTCACACAGCTCTAAGAAGGATTGATGATGAGAATAGGGTTCATTCTGAACTTGTGGATTTGGAAACTGCTGAAGCTGCCTTCTATAGACAGAAAGCCAAAGCTCATTGGCTTAGTGAGGGGGACTTGAATACAAAGTTCTTTCATCAGAAGGTTCAGGCTAACAAAAAGAGGAACACTATCAGAGTTATTAAAAGCGAGGATGGGCAGGTGTTTGATTCTTTTAAAGATATGGCTGCTGAGTTAGTGGGTTTTTTTACTAACCTCATTGGCTCTCCTGACCCCTCAGTTAAAGGCTGCCCTGCTAAAGATCTGAAGAACTTGATTAATGTTTGTCTTCCTGAAGGTGCAGATATATGTCTTACTAAGGAGGTGAGTGATGTGGAGATCAAAGAGGCTCTCTTCAGACAAGGGAAGGATAAAAGCCCTGGCCCTGATGGCTACACTGCTGGCTTCTTCAAAGCTGCCTGGAGCATTGTGGGCAGTGATTTCATTGCTGCTGTGAGGTATTTCTTCTCTACATCCTGTTTACTGCCTTCCTTCAATTCCACAGCCTTAGTTTTGGTCCCTAAATCTCCAAATGCTGCCCTAGCCAAGGATTTTAGGCCTATTTCTTGCTGCTCAGTTGTGTACAAAACTATCACCAGAATTCTTGTTGATAGACTTACTCCTTATTTCTCTGGTCTGATTTCATACAATCAATCAGCTTTTGTCAAGGGTAGAAACATAGTTGATAATACCCTGTTAGCTCAGGAAATTGTGAAGGGATATTCTAGGAAAAACCTTTCTCCTAGATGTACTGTAAAGATTGATTTGCAAAAGGCTTTTGATTCTGTTAACTGGAATTTTTTGTTGTCTGTTCTGGAGGCAATGGGGCTGCCTGATGTGTTTTGTAATTGGATCAAGGCTTGTATTACCACCCCTATGTACTCTGTTTGCTTGAATGGTAGTTTAGTAGGGTACTTTAAAGGGGCTAGGGGGATTAGGCAAGGGGATCCTCTATCCCCTTACCTTTTTGTTATTGTAATGAATGTCCTATCCTCCCTGTTGAATGCTGCTGCCAAGAGAGGAATTTTTAGATTCCATCCCAAATGCAAGAGAGTCTCTCTCACTCACCTTTGCTTCGCGGATGATCTGTTAGTTTTTTGCCATGGCTCTCTTGAGTCTGTGATGGGAGTGCTGAGCACTTTAGAGGTTTTCTACGAACTGTCAGGATTAAAGCTAAATGTTTTGAAGACAGAATTTTTTGCCTGTGGCTTAAACATTAACACTCTTGGTCTGATCCAGCAAGCTACTGGGTTTAAGACTGCGCAGTTCCCTGTCAGGTATCTTGGAGTTCCTCTTGTTACTCGTAAACTCACGGGGAAGGACTGTTCTGCTCTCTTGGAACGTATTAAAGGTAAACTGGCTCAATGGTCTAGTAAAAAGCTCAGTTTTGGGGGCAGGCTGCAGTTGGTAAAAACTGTCTTGTTCAGTATCTTTAACTTCTGGAGCAGGCAGCTGGTTCTTCCCAAGGGGATTATCAATGATGTTGAGAGGCTTTGCATGCGTTTTTTCTGGAAAGGTTGTGATGTCCCTGCCAGAGGTGCTCGTGTAAGTTGGAGCCAAATCTGCTCACCTAGGTCTGAGGGGGGTCTGGGTCTAAGAAGTCTTGTTCTTTGGAATAAGGCTTGCTGCCTTTTGCTCATTAAAAAAATTCTTGCAAATGATGGTTCTCTCTGGATTGCATGGTTACATGCATACTGTCTTAAAGCTGTAAGCTTCTGGGAAGTTGAGTACAAAGCCTATTTCAGCTGGTTGTTAAAAAAGCTGTTGAAACTTCGTGAGGAGGCTAGGAACTTGTTTATTCCTTGTACTAATTGGAGCCTGATTAAGGGTAAATGGCTTTGGGATCAGATCAGAGTTCGTGCAGCGAAAGTTACTTGGCACAGGATCATTTGGTTCCCTGCTCATATTCCAAAATTCTCCCTTATTGCCTGGATGGCCACCCTTGATAGACTGCCTACGAGAGATAGGCTGATTAGGTTCGGTCTGGTCTTGGATCATGGATGTGTCCTGTGTGGGTCTGGGATTGAGTCCCGGGACCATCTCTTTGCTGATTGCTTCTTTGCTCAAGAATTTTGGGATGCTGTGCTAGTCTCCTGTGGGATTCGTCCTGTTTCGCTTAATTGGGACGATTGCCTTCAATGGTTGATTGTTAACTTGAAGGGCAAATCTCTCAGGGTGAGGATTCTTAAGCTTGGCTGGACTGGTTTTTTGTATTACATTTGGGAGGAGCGTAACCATAGAAGCTTTAGGGGTGTTTCGTGTTCTGCTGATATGATTGTAAGTAGTATTAAAGATGCTGTAAAAATCAAATTGTATAGCTATAGTTTACAGGAGATTGATGATGTAAATAGGCAAGTGGGTATAAATTGGGGGTTGATCTAGTGCTGATTTTGCCTTGTTCTTGTAATAGCTTTGTTGTACTCTTTTTTGGATGAATATAATTTACTTATCCAAAAAAAAGAAACTACAAACGTTGATCTGTTAGGTTCTTGCTACATTCAACTGCATCTCGTTCCTAACTCATTTATGTCATATGGTTGAACATCAGATTTGCTGGGCATCTTGCTGTGTAGTATTTCTTTTAGGAAAACGTTGTCAAATCCAAACTCCAAACATGGCTTTGTTTAATCATGGGGTTCAAATCAAGCTTTGGTTGTGAACAAAATTGATAAATTGAGTGCGATTGTTGGGCCCCAAATGACAAACGACAAGGATGAATGACAAAAGATAATTATGAATGTTAAACTACTCTGCATGTCGATTTCGGTCTTTCGGCTAACCTAGTCTCCTCCTTGACTCTGCCCCTCAAGGCCAATGAAGGACAGTACAGAAATATTCATATGTTGTCCATAGACTATTTGCACCGAAGCAAACATAACCAGGCATTCTGTACCAGGTTTGTGTCAAAAAAGCTGAGAATTCTAATATCGTGTGGATTGAAAAACATATCATGTGGCCATGTGGCTGCTGTCTCAAGTTCTCAACTCAAGTCTTATGCACTTGATTCGGGTATTGTTCCTCTTTGAATATTGTAATATCTTTAAGGTTTAGAAATTTCTTTTAGAAAAGTGTTAAAAACAAATAAAATGTATCTAGTGGTCTGATTTGGGAACCTATAGCTCATTTGCTGGTAAGCCTGTCTGAAATATGCACTCACAACAAGATGTATACAGTGATAGAAACCAAACCAAAAGGATAACATAAGATACTCCATTGTCTTTCATAGGTAAACTAAACAAGCCTCCCATTAACTAAACAGAAAACGATAATGTAGATATAAGCTACTAGGAACAGATGGGATGCTCAACAGTTTCATCAAACCATGTTTTCTGACCATAAAGTTCAAGGAGAATTATATAGCAGAAACAGAGTTTGATCTAGGCAGAGAGGCAGAAGAGTTGATAAATTCGATGCAGTCTTCGATGGCAGCATTTCTATGAGAATCAGCAGGAGTTACAATCGGTTTTGATCTTCCTAATGAAGAAGATGTAGAAGAAACCTTACGGGAAGGCCTAATTCTCATGGACACGACATGTAAACCTTTAGCTACTTTTCCACCGAGGTTCTTGAGAAACCTTAACGGAAAGAATTCCGATGTTCTACATCGCATGTAGCCACAACTGGTAACCGTTATGTTCCCAGCAGCCATGGTGGTATTAGGCTTTTGCATAACTGAGCCATTTGGCTTCTTGGTTCCTTTTTTCTGACCGGCTTTGTTGGTCCCTTGAGTTGCCATCTTCTGCAATTAGCTCAACTTTGAGAGAAAAGAGTAATAGTTATTGAGTTGCAGATAAACTCAGTGGATGGAAAATGGGGTGAGCTTGACGAATATATTAGGAGAGAAAGCTGAGACTGTTAGCTAAACGAAGGTCAGGTCATGGAGGGAAAAGAAACACAAATAAAAAGAAAAGAGAGATTAAAAATTTAAGGAAAAAGGTTATAAATAAATATGGCCCAACACTTAATAGTGAAGATGTTTTTGTAATCAAAACCCGAAATACCTTTTGTAATTTTTCTTAAACTAGATGCCATCTGAAGTTCTCGTTCTTTTCTCTCTCTTTTTTAATACACATTGTATTTTTAAAAGAAAATTTTATATTTAAATTTTAAAGACTACATTAATGAAAGAAATATTTACGATTTTCGAACATAAATTTTAAGAAAGACATGAGACATACAAAGAAATAAATCAAGATCGATGAATGTTGCTTTTGATTATTTATTTTTCTTTGAATATACGGGATATGGGGACATTATTATTCAAATACAAGGAAAATATTAGAATGATAGAATATATTTATGTCGGATATATACACGTATCCGAAACTCACACCGGAATCGAGTAAGATATAGCAAAACGGTAAATGTTACAATCAGCATAGCTTATGAAGTAGCGTTGGCAACCAGCAGGTGGTTGCAAATATATGTCATCTTCTCCAAAACATTGAGCACATTAATCTACTTACTTTCATGTCCATTGCTCTACGGCAACCTGAAAATACTCCGGCATTTCGCATCATAAATCTATCTATCTATCTATGAATTTAAAAATCAGCGTGAATAGTTTTTTCTGGTTTTCAAAACACTTACATCATGATGACTAAAGCTAAAAAGAAGGTCACCCCCTATGCAAGGCTACAAATGAAAGACGAATTGCCATCATTGTCTACTGTGTTTGGAGGGGGGGGGGGGGCTGGAATTCTTATATTCACACGGGTGGACAATAAACTATAAAACTACAACCAACATCAAATCATGCTATCCATTAAAAAAATGTTCAAAGAGTTTGGCACTTGCCAATAATCTTTAGAGATAAAAAAAAGGTAAACTACGGGCGATAATCGAACTATAATCATAAATTATTTTAATTACTGATATTTTGAAATAATTAATTATATTACTCAATTATTTAAATGATTCAATCAATTTATTTATCACTAATTTTTAACAGAGACGGTGATATAATCAATAATAAAATTAATATAATTATATATTTAATATTTAAATAAATTTAATTTTCTGATCTAGAAGTGTCACATGTCACTATCTGTGACAAGTGGAAATATTTCAGAATAAAAAGTGAGCTTAGAAAGTTTCGAACAAGTGACCCTTAGCTCATCAAGAACACCTTTACTACTAGACTAGACCATCCAATTGATTTTTAATTACCCACTGTTGTATATGTTGTGTTTAATATTATTTCATATATAGACACACACATATATATATATATAAACAAATCTAATAAATAAATTATATTTCATATATATATATATATATATATATTAAATTATAGTTAATATAAGATTTAAAAATAAAACTGAGTTTAATATTTTATTTTATTTTTTACAATTATTTTAAAATAATAATATATAAATTATATTAAAAAATAAAATTATTTTAAAATTATTTAGAGAATACAAATCACAAAATAAAAATAATTTAATTTAAAAATTAAATTATATGAAACTCATTTTCTGTAAATAATTTAATTTAATTTAAAATGATTTTAATATTTTTAATATTTAAGTTAAATTATTTCTATTTTTTTATTTGAATTCTATAAATAATTTTAATATAATTTTATTTTTAATATAATTTATATATTGTTATTCTAAAATAATTGTAAAAATTAAATAAAAATATTAAAGTCAATTTTATTTTTAAGTCTTACATTAACTATAATTTAATATATATATATATATATATATATATATGAAATATAATTTATTTATTAGATTTATTTTAATAATTTAATATATGTGTGTGTGAAATAATATAAAGCACAACATATACAACATTGTGCAATTACAAGACAATTGGATGGCCTAGCCTAGTGGAAAAGGCATAGCCAAGGGGTTATTGACTTGAATTTCTAACATCACTTTCTATTCTTAAATTTTTCTCTCTACACATATAGTTACATGTGACACATTTGAATTGGAAGATTAAATTTATTTAAATAAATTAAAATATTGACTAAATTGATAGAATGTGTAAATATTAAAGACTAAATATATAATTATGTCAATTTTATTAACGTTGGTGGTTAAATTCGGTAAAAAAAAATTAACAAAGAAAAGTTAGGGTAAGGTAGCCTCCTTTCAGTTTTCTTTGATTTACTGCCCTTTTTCGTTTGGAATCCGAATCTCTAAAAGGGATGTTTCACACAGAGAAAAGGAGGTGGGTTTATTTTAATTGGATATTCTTTGTTTTTTTAAGAGACCCTTCTTCTGTTCTTCCCTTTAGTAAAAGAAGTTTAAGGTGACATGACTTTTTTGATAAATCTATATAGCTGAAAGTTTCAAACTTTAAATCCACTTCTGCAGTTAATTGTAGATAGTGTTTTACGTGTCCGAAAATCCAAAATCACAGTACACTGATGAAGTAGAAGAGGATTTTGTTTTATCAGTGCAGAAAATGGATGCAAAAGCTTTCATTATGTTGAAGGATTTTTAAGCCAGATTGAGTTCAAGACAAGGGACCTAACACGACGGCCTAACTAATGGATATATTCTTTGCCGACAGCTGGATTCACGTAGATTCTTCCTACCCTGTTTCCATTTTTACACATTTCACTAGATACACGTAGTTTGGAGGTCAGAGGTATCTGATTAAGGCAAATCTCCACTACAAGCAAAGTGCATTCATGAGTTCCGGTCCACTCGTATATCGAATGTCGGCAAACCTATTCGATTATAAAGGTGTTGGATTATTTGTAAAGAATAAGTAGTGTATTTGTTGCTGATGAACTTAAAGGCAAAACTCGAAGCCAAGATATGCCTGCAATTCTTGGTTAACTTGATGCATGAATAAGAAGATTTTATGAGGTTTTAGAGATGAACAAACCAGGCTGGTTCATTGTAATATCTAGTAACTTTGAACTTTGTAGTTCAAATCCTGAAATCCACAGTCCAAAACTAAAAAAAAAAAATAAGAAGAAGAAAAGGTTTCCTAACCACTCAACCCAGGGCCGAAAAGTTACTGCAGCAACTACCAGATACCAGTAGATCTTTACTTGAGGACACATAAAACCCAGATCTCAAATGATGTGATAGAGGAAAGGTGACACAGGCTGAAAGTTCATGTGATGGCGATCATAGGCTAACCAAAAATCAAAACACTAACTAGAGTTAAAACATCTATTACCATGTTCTCTAGGCATATCCCTTTTTTCATTTTCTTTTCCTTTCCTGTGTGCTAAGCAGATCTAGCTACTCTTTCCTATTTCAATTGGTAAAAAAGATTGTTCATTGGAAAAAAAACCTTTCAGATTTGAAGCACTATGTGACAATTACCAGAGAACCAAACAACCATGTATAAGCCACCTTCAGAGAAACTAGCAAACTGAAAGCTTAAACGCAGTCAATTGGTCAAATTCCAACTGATGTTTAGCCAAAAAAGCATAAACAAGTCTATAATCTCAATTCTTCAGTAAACCGTATCTTAATCTTTCAACAGTACAAAAATAATACATAGATATTCAATATTCAAATTTCCAAATAATGTAGAAACTCATTGTCTATTCTCATTTTTGACAAGCAAAACCTGCCCATCATGACTGACGATAAAATCCAAGAATTCCCTAACTTCTCCACAATCCTCAAGACACTGAGGTGCCAGAAGATCACTATCCAAGTTGTACCAAACTCCATCAATCCTTCTTACAGCAATCCAATACCTACTTTTCCAAAGCCCAGCATATCGTTTAACAGGAACATTGACCACAATTCCCATCAATAATCCATCGTCGAGATCGATACTTGATGCCCCGTTTCGACCATCATGCCAAATCACAGTCTTCCCTCTCCCTTCTAGTGCAGCAATTAAAACATTTATATCATAGTTTCCAGTAAGTGAATTGTGGTGAGGCTTGAAGACTAAAGAAAAGGGTGTCCAACTTTCCTTTCCTGGGTCACCAAGAACGAGTCTTTCGGCTACTGAATCCAAACTTGCACGAGTAAAGGCATCCTTTTGCTGAATTGTAACAAAAGATACGAATTATTAATGAAAACCCATTGCCAATACTAGGAAAGAAAAAGGGGGAAGGTACCTGAAAGAGATTGTTAAGCGAATGCAAGAGGCAAAATTGTAATCTTTGCCTTTCGTGATAGATTTTATTATGCTCGCTTGCCATTGACCAGAGGTTTTTTATTTTGAAATTTGATTCCTGCAAACGAACCCTAATAGCAGATTGGCTCGCCAATTTCAAGGATTCTGAAATCTTTGATCAGAAAGCTCAACTTAGTGGCTCAAGCTGCTGGTTTTACCGACTTTAAAACAGGTAAATAGATTTCTTCAAAAAAAAAAATAGTAAAAAAATAAATAAGATAAAAGATGTCGTTTTCATTCTCGAACTGTTGAATAAAATTATTTAGTTCGATTTGATTTTTCATTTTAATTAAATTAAATTGTTGATAAATAATAATAGTAATTTATTAAATTATTCTGTTTTATAAATTTATTATAATATAAATAATTATTTAATACATATGATATATTGATTTATAGACAAAATTGTCATAATAATTAATATCCTATTAGTTCTAACTTAAAATTTTCCAAAAAAATATATTCCAATTTAAATATTTATAATTTATTTTTTTATGGCACAGGTAAAATTTTTGTAATAAACATATTACATATCTATGCACTTTAAAAAGGTAAAATAGACTGAGTTAATAGATGAAACCAAGACTTGCCTAATTTCAGTTTAAATCTATATTACAATAAATAACGTTATCGATTCACCCGACTTTAAATTGTTGAAAGCAAATGTCCTTTCAACGACTAATATTTGTTGTTAGGTATATTATAGAGAATTTAAATTTGAACTCGAATTTAACATAGATAATATACAACACAACATACACTGGAGACCAACCTGGATATCCACACCATGTCCAAGGATGGGGGACACAAGCTTGAAAGCAATCTTCAGGAAATTGATCTTCAGCCTCTTTCACTATGTTTCCTTCTGGTAAGTGTTGTGAGAATAAAAGCAATGAATAAACTTGATACCGTTAACAATAAAAAAGCCAAAATTCACCTTGTTTGAGATATACAAAAATTTGTCAAGGGAGCCCACTGATGGTAACCCCAGGAGGGTCATATGATCATTGACGTGGTTCAAGACCTGAAGAAAGCTGCAGTTGACACTAAATGAGCATTATATTCTTGCCTGCCTCTGATGAAGGCTGTTAGTTCCTCAGGCGCAGCGACCAATTTCAACCATTCTTGAAGCTTTTCACCTTCAACTTTCTCAATTTCTGAATAAAAGGAAAGCGTATACAATGAAGCGTATACAACCAATTAGAAGTATCATAGAAATAAAAGTGTAGATATTATTAAAGTTATATTTATAATTCGATAAGGGGCAGAGTTATAAGTACATACAATAACTGATTCTTAAATCAGCTATATAAAGGGGTTATGGTCCCAAAAAAATACACAATCTCGTATTTACTCTCATCTCCATCCAAGAATTTATACTCAAGAGAACTCTATCTTCTTGGACGATCACAACCAAAGAAAGATTCAAGTATTTCAATCTATCAATTAATATAGATACGCTTCCGCATTCTAGTATTTTATACTTAATAATTTGACATAATTAGATCTGAATTAATTTTCATATTTATTATGATTTTAGTTCTAACATTATGCTCGTATTATATGTTCACGAGTCTATAACTTGAAATCAAGTGTACAAGAATGTTTTATATATTCTCAACTATATATTATAAACGAATCAATTGAAACTATGAAATATTTTAAATTTATTATTTAAGAAGGTATATATATATATATAAATATCCACAATTTGCATAGAGAATAACAAGAAATGCATTATTAGATGAACAACTATCTTAACATAATAACAAAATTCAATTTTACTATTAAAGGTTGGATATTATTTCAAATGGTTTCAAATGGACCTGACATATAAAATAAGGGATGTTGACAACCTAATATAAGGTTAAGGAAAGGTATTACCGGGAATGTTACTATTTTTTAAATATTTTTTGTAGAACGGTACCTAAAATGTTATTTTTTCTATAAGAAATATTAATATCAGGTGCTACCTAAAATGTTATTTTTTTCTACCGAAAATGTTAATATCAAAAATATTCATTTTAAGTGGCGAAATTAGTGTTTCCGGTAAAAAAAATAACATTTTAATTAGCGCTCTATCGAAAATATTGAAAAAAATATTAACATTTCTGACAGTGTATTTCCTTAACCTTATATTAGGCTACCATACAACAAAACTACATATAAAAGAATATTGACCAACACATACTCATTTGATGATATTATTTTAAGATGAAGATTAAAATTAGGACACAAGTACAGGTGGCATTGAATAGTTGTGTAGAAATCCAATGTCATATGGCTAAATTAGACAGCAATATTAACTACCATATTCCCTTACATGTACCGGTTTTCTATTTTGCTCTGTATATATTCCATAAATCAAGGGAAGCGGAGAAATGAAAACGGCAAAGGGAGTTCTAAAATGGAGGATTAGAAACCCAAAATCACTCCTCACCTCTCTTCTACAATTTTGCTTTGTTTTTCTCCTCAACACAAAAAATAAGGAAAATATCTTTTTTATCGTTATTTTAATTATGTTGGAGATTCAAGTTTGAGCCGAAATTCTTCAAGTTCGGGTGGGGTTATAGACACTTATATTTGATTATTTATGCCCGGTTATGTTGTTCATTTTATTGGTTTGATTTCTAAAAATTTAGGAAAATAGAAAAGAAATGGGTTTTGGTGCAAAAGGTATTGGACTTTTTGTCTGCAAAATCATTCGATTTTCTGGAAGTTGTAGTTATAAATTTGTAAGAAAATATCCATTTCTGTCAGGTTTTGTTATCTGTGCTTTCTTCGTGTACACGTATTTTCCTACTTTTTTCCCCATTTTGATTTACTTTTCCCCGATTATTATCTGCACTGCGATTTACGTCCGATTTTATTGGAAAACCAAACATCCTGAAGTCCAAATGGTTGAGAAAAAAGACAGTGAGGAGAGATCATCTGCTTATGTAGACAGATCAAACGAGGAGAAACGATCTCCCGACGTAAATAAACTCAAGGTCCCTTCGTTACGACACCAGAAAAGTGTTCGAAGAAATGCTCGAAAGGAAGTCCTAGAATGGGATAGAGACGATAGTCCACACGTGCTTTTTTCGAGAGGTATATATGATATTCAGCCCGGTAAATCCAGTTTGTTGGAAGAAGATTCGAAGTTGGCCTTAGATGTGAATGGAAGCTCTAATATGGAACTTGGAGGGAGTTCTTCCCAGAATGAGACTCGAAATGATCAAGCACTGAATGAGGGGAATTCGCTCTTTGATAATGAGACGTCGGAACCTCGTAGCGTGTTGGGTGATAGCTTCGGAGGCCACTCAGGAAAAAGTCTTAGCAATGGTGGTCGGGGTGGGACTGGTGGTGTATTTGATGTAGGAAGATCGGAAGAAAGGAGAAATGCTGAGGACGTAGAGGTGCAGGAAGATAGGAATAAGATGGTTGAATGGACGAAGGAAGATGAGAAGAATTTAATGGATCTTGGGTCAGAAAGACACCAAAGGTTGGAAAGTTTAATGGCTAAACGTAGAGCAAGAAAGATGTTCAAAATGGCAATTGAGAAAAGCCTGATGGACAAGGGCATTGTTCCCCATAGTCAAATTGCTCCAATTCTAATAGTTAAAAACAACATTCTCGGTGCTTCAAATAATGCCAATGATGAAGGGTTACAAATGCCTGGTTCTGCCCCTTCCGTCTTGCAGCCTACACAGAATCCATTTGACCTACCTTATGACCCATTTGAAGAAAAACCAAATCTCACGGCTGATAGTTTTCTAAAAGAATTCATTCCAGCCAACCAAAAGGAAATGCTTTTCTGCAGGCATGAGAGCTTCTGTCATGGACCGTTGTTTACATTCGATACCACTCCAGATCCCAATGATCAGTTTAATCCCTACTATGGTGCAGAAAATAGGCTTGTAGGAGGTCCTGCAGTCGATAGATTCAGAAGGTCACCAGGTAAGCAAAACATTAAAAAATTCAGCATTTTTCTCCATTGTCCATCTCCATTTTTTATATTGTTAAAAGGTCCTTGATATCCATAGTTTCTTGCTACACTTATCCATATTGGAAGTCTTATAAAATTTTGTGGATATCAATGAAAAGAACGAATTTCCTGAAGGCTCTGCCTAAAACTGTGCTAAAAAATGGAACTTAAAGATTTTAAACTACCTAAAGGGGAAGAACATGTTTAGGACAATAATTTGATTGTGCAGTCTACTGCTAATTATGTGTAGGAAAAAAATTCTTTCTTTTTGTAGTGTGTTATTTCCTAACGGAATTATTTAACACTTACCCTTTTCTCAGATGATGGAGGTCCGCTTCGGCAGAATTCCATTGCTTTTGGAAGTGAAATTGATGTTATTGAGATAGAAGAGTCCAATCACAATGAGGAAATGAACTCGTCGGGAGAGAAAAATGAAAAGATTACAGAAGCTGCTAATGATAAGACTGAAATAGCAGAAAACAATGAAAACCCTCATGTTTTGAGTGGAAGTGAAATAAGAATGGATATAGATTCAACAAAAAACAATGATTCATGCTCCTCACCATCTTCATCTGATGACTCTGCATCAGGCTTAGATCAAACGACTAAACCTCTGACTCTATGTGCCAATCAAGTCCGAAAGGCTCTTAATCTTTCGATTCCTCCCAAGGGGAGAAATTTTAGCAAACTTCCATTTGATCCCAGCCCATCTCCACGCAGGACTGAATTTAATTTGTTTTACAATACATTTAGGCGACAAAGTCATACTCGAAACTGTTCCATAGCTTCTGATTTGCAAGTTGAAGTCTCAGAAGTTGGTTCAACTACCTTATCAACCGATGGAACAGGTTCACCTGTTGAAGGTGATGTTACATATGATGGAGATGTTGAAAGGGATATCAATTCTGACAATGAAGAATTGTGGTCAGGTTCCTTTAACTTAACAAGAGAGGCAAATCAAGAAAAACTGAGAGAATTGGATGATATTATTGAAGAGGATTCTGTTGAAGTAAAGCTTTCTGGTTTAGACAAGAAACCTGAGGAGCCAACTGCATCAATCTTTCCATCTGAACAGGAAGCCACACAAATTTTGAATGACACAAGTTCACTATCTTCAAGGTTAGATACAACTGAAGACGGTGCATCCTATCCAGCAAATATTAACCGTGAAACTCATGAAGATGCGACTCCCAATGTTTCAGAAAATATATCACCTGAAGATCAGAGAAAAACCATGCAGTTAACAGAGAAGTCGTTGGTTCGTTCACCTCCTGAGCCTTGTTTCCAGCAGCCAGAGGTCAGTTAGTTATTTCACTACTGTTCTGAGGTATTGAGAATGTAAACTATATTTCCCAAACTCTTTATTTTTCCTAAAGTAAATGTATTCTTTGAAACTTGTTTGCAACACATTGATATTGGAATATGATCCTCCAAATATATGAGTATACTATTGTCGGATATATATACTTGTGTCAGGTACTCGTCTCAGAGTCTAATCTAAGTAATCTAAATAGTAAAATAAAGCAAACACAAAACTTTAGGATTGATTAACAATTTAGCCTGTGGTCTGTCAGTTATTTCATTTTGGAGAAATAAAAGCAAACATAACTTTTAGCATTGAAATGAAATGAGATCAAGTTTTTCCTCATATCCAGTTCTTATTTAGGCTTACTTCTGTGTTTGCAACTTTATTACCTCCTTTTGTGGAAGTTAGGACATTTGTTTTACCTTTATTTGCTGCTGATTTCTGAATATCAGGAAAATGGTGTTAAACTAACCTACTGTAACTATTCAACAGCAGAAGCCTATAGAAGAATTGAACATCGTTTGTAATGTGAAGCCGATAACTCAAGGAAATGCTAACACTTTAGAATTGAAGTCATCTGAAACCAGAGACGATGGAGCCCAAGCATTCATCGAACCGGCAGCTTTAGGAGAGATGAGAAAACCAGATGAGGCAATCAATTTAGATTCCTGCAAGTACAAGCACTGCAATATAGAAACATCTCATGAGTCTACAAGAACTATAGACTCTCAAAAGAAGATGGAGGAAAGCCAACAGTCGAAATATGTTGAAGAAGATACTCATAACTTAACTAATAATGACACTGCAGACACACCAAATGCAGTTCAAAGTAGAGACCAACCTTCAAAGAATATTGGACAAGATACACTAAACTTAACCGAGTATAATAATGGGGATGCACCTAATTCTGTTCAAAGCATAGTTAATCAAGATATTGTTGAGGATAATGTTTCTGGAGTGGAACAAAGATTAGAAAGTTCTATTGCAATGGATCTAACTCACAGATTGGCGATTGAACAAACTCATCTCAGCTCGTATGTGTCGCCAAAGTCTGTGTTACCACAAAACATCCCGGTACAGAGAATACCCATATCAAATGTGGAGCAACAAAGACAAAACGGTCGGCCACAATCTGTTATGGAAGACATAGAGAGGTACAATTCAGCAAGCAACCAACCACAGGAGAGCTCAACTTTTAACATGCTCCCAATTTCACAGCATTTGGTTGAGAATTCACTAGATGACTCGTCCAGTAATTGCAATCCTGGAACATCAGAGGTCTGTATGAGAGTATCAATAACTGATTTCCATATTTTTAATGCATTTCACTGTTCATGAAATCATGTTTAACGTTTGAAGTTTATGAATTCACATCTGGAAATAAATACTTTTTCCATTTTCTTTTGTTCCTACACCTCCATTCTCTGCACCTTACACTTGTATGGATGTGTATTTAGTAGTCTTAAAGTACAGTTTTAGCATGTTTTGACTCGCATAACAGGGTTCGTCTAGCACAACAAAGGAGAGTCCTATTGGTAGCCCTGTCCATAACATGAATGAACTTGTCCTAGAAGGCACTCATGGAAAGGAAGATTCTTCTATAAAATCCAGTAAAGATGAATCTAAAACTTCGACGAATTCAATGGATGCGAAAGAAGCATTAAAACCATATGGTGAAAGTAATCCTGATTTTATCGAGCGTCTTGGAGGATCAGAAAAATTGACTGAACATAACTCTGGAACTGATCCATCAAAATCAAATGAAGGAAATGCCAAGTCAGCTGATCCTAACACTATGGAGACAGAAAAGGTAATCCCACTTCTTAATCTTAGCACTAAATTGCAACAACAATACAGTATCCTTTGATTTTATGTTTTAGTAACTTCTATATCACGTCATTGTTTCTCCTTTATGTTTCATGGAATGTCCCCCTTTTAATTCGTAATAGATGAAAATCTTATATCAACTAGCTATGCTGTAAACTAATGCAGCATGTTTCCAGTTAAACTATATCAAAACCACCAAAATTTTGTCTGTTCCCAATTATTACTCTACTTATTGATCAGAAAGTTATATTAGTTATTCATTCTTTACTGACATTGAGTTGAAACCTTTCTAATGAAGTCTGCAGCAAAAGTTGATCTAATCTGCAATGTAATTGAGTCCTTAACTGATAAGATGGCCAACAACGAGTGCTTGACCCATGTTCTTGATGGAGAAGGTGAGCCCCAAATATCCAGCAGCCAAAAGGCTATCATGAAACCATCAAATATCAGTGGGGCAACTAGTGCAGGATCTGTTAAAGATACAGAACATGAATCCAGAACATTAGCCAAAGCCAATTCCAGTGTTGGGCTACCTACTTCAAAAGGAGAAAGTATCAGCTTGAAGGACATTAAAAATAGTGGAGATGCACAAAATTTGAGTAGTCAAGAAAGTGTTTCAGGTGCACTGGAATCAAAGGAGGATAATCCCAAGGCCATTGGTCAAAGCATCTCAGGTGTAGATACTACTGCAAAAAGCATGCTGGTAGACCATACGACCGCCATAGAAGCATCTAAACCGGAAGAATCTGAATTCAAGGCTGTCAACACCATGGAAAATGATAGTAACGAAGTGGCAAAATGAGGCAATATACACAATATTGGCACATCTAAAAACCATCAGTTCGGGGACAGAAACAGTTTAGAGTAACTTTCAGCATATAGAAAAGCTGAAACTCTTCCATGAATTAATGTAAGCAGATATATACTGTAAATCTTGAACATATAGACAAAAGTAGGATATACGTTTAAACTAGAACTGCAACTAAATAGTAAAAAAGAAAACCCCAATTGTTCCAGTTACCTTGAAGATAAGTTAATGTTCTAGTTCCATTGCATCATAAATTGAATGTTACAGTTGAGAGGAAATAAATTTCTTCATTTTTTTTACCTAAGAAACATCTAGGAGGTTTCTCCACTGTGACAATGCTCAACTACTGTAGAGCTTGAAATAGTTGTTTCAGTTTTGTTTTAAGCCTACAATCCGTCATTGAAATTTTCATACATGACACATGTATTCAATACATAGTCGGACATATGTATAAGAACACTAAATGTACCAGGAAAATTTAATATTGTAGAAGTATTTTGTACTATTTGATGAAATGAAAAGAAAAAAAAAGATTTAATGGTTTTCTAAGGTTCTCGAACTTTAAAATAAATTAGTTATCTCTGAATTTTTTCACTCTCAATTAAGCCCTTAAATCCATAGTCGTTATTGACCGTTATAGTACTGATGTAATAGTTTACGATGCTAATGTAAAGGTCCACGCAGGTCCGTCCATTGACAAGTGTAGCATGTGATGCGTCACAAAGCCTCAAAGTTTCGAGGTCTATACTTTAAAAAATAATCTGTTAACCTAGAAATAATTATTTTCCTTTGACAAAATTTAAAAAGTATAAGCTTCTATTTTTTTCTTTATTGTCTCAAGAATTCAATTGTAATAATTTCTTTCTAAAAATATCAGTAAATTTATGGTGTTTATCGGACAAAAAAAATCTTATTTATGTTCATCTTAGATTCAATCTTCTTAAATTTTAATATGTTACAATTTCACCTTATTATAAAACATTGTAGGAACCTCATTATAAAAAATAAAACAAGACCTACATATCTTTTAGGATGAATCTAGGTCTACGGTAATTGATAGTCTGAGGTACTAATGTGATAGTTCACATGACGTTACAAAGAGATTTAATTTATTCGTTTAAAAACGCCATTATAGGATTATAAAAACACCACTAAAAATATGTTTTTGCTATAGAGTGCGAGAAGAAACTCTTGAACACAAAACGTTAAAGGACAAACACTAATTACGTTCAAATATACTGGTATGCCAAAACGGTACAAAAAGATTAATTAAGTTCAATGATTGAGATTAAGACATTCAAATATAACATATTTTTTCTCGTAAAAGTCTCCTCATTTATGACAGTTGATTTCAACCATCCACGTTTATATTTTGAATTAAATCAAATACTTTTGTTTGAGGATATATTAAATGTTTATTTTATAGACCAGACTATGAATTGCCTAATATTTATCGATATGGATAATGATTTATCAGTATGTATAATCCATGTATACACCTATAGCCATCGTGAAATGTTTATTTTATAAATTTTGTTAAGATTATCCCATGAAAATTTAAAATTTAAGAGCAGGCGATAATTAGGATAATTCTTTATAAAATACTAATAATATAGATTTTTAAATGTTAATGTCACATTCCAAATTACAAGGACTGAATTAAGGTGTTTTAAGATTTTGGTACAAATTTGGAAACTCTAGAAAGTGTGAGGATTTATAACGTAATTTGCTCATACGTTATTTTAAAACCCTATCCTTTTCTTTTTCACTCTTTTTCCCTGGTACGTGTGATTCCCCGCCATTCTCTCTATCATGTACTCTCTCTCCCAACCATCTTTTGATTTGGTTTTTTTCTTCTATTTGTCGCTAATTGTGTTGTTGTGTTTTACACCTCTGGCAGCATTGTGTTCTCGTCGATCCCGTTTATTTGGTGTTATTGGTTCGTCGTCCGCTGTTGTCATTTGTAATCGGAGAAGGGTTAAATATTCGAGTTTCGCTAAAATCTCATCTCCGTCAATCTTTTCGAGAAACTGACGTTTGTAAGTGATTCACGTATTCTAAAATATTTTCTGGTGGCCCTGAGTTGATCTAACCTCTGAATCGATCTGAGAGAATTGCTAATTGAACTGGATTAGTGACCGTTAACTGTTGACTATGACATGTTTCTGCAGTCCGTTTTGCCAATCTAACCCAAAAATCTTGTTTTACATTATTTATTGCTTAAAGTCTTAATTATGTTAAATAAAATGTGACTTTTAGACACACTTTTTGGTGTTATTTTCTGAAAATGATTTGAAAAGGTGTCGTAGCGTACTTTGCTTATATTCTGGATTCGAGGAAGTCTATTATTGAAATTGAACAGATTCATACTGTGAGAGATTTTTCGAATGTATTCTTGGAAAAGTTATTTGTTGTACCACCTAAGGGGAAGTATAGTTCGGAATTGAACTAAATTTGAGAGCAAATTTGAATAATGATGCATATATGTCATTCTGCATTGGATTATATTCATGTCCTGATTCTGTATGAAATTATATTTTCATTCTGATTCTGCATTGGATTATATCCATGTCCTAATACATGGGATTATATCTCATCATGTTTCTGCATTAGATTATATTCACGATCCTGTTTCTGTATGTGATTATATTCACGTCCTAATTTGTTTAGGATCCTCTTCGGAGGGCTAAATCCCCGTTCTGACTTCTGTTTGTGATTGGGATACTCTTCTGACCCATCCAATTATCCGTTACAAAAGGTAAAGTTGTGTAAATTTCATGTTATATCTTTACTGTTGTTTGATTTTATATTGCATCATTAAGATATTTTTGTTTTGCTTTAGAGGACACATTGGACTTTATAACTCACTCTTTTAGTTTGTCTTTTTAGGTCCTTTTGACTTTTAGATACGACTGATATTTAGATGATCGACTAGTCACACATTTTCATTTTAATATTGTATGGACTATTTTAGATTTTTTTTACCTATTATTCCATTATTTTATTTTTGTATATTTAAAAGGGAATTTGGGTTATTATTTTATTGGATTTGGACTTTTAAACTCGTTTTATGATATATATATATATTTATACTATGAATTTTACTACAGATTTAAGATCATATTATTTTCTGACAATGATGTTATAATATGAAAATTATGTTATTAACGTCACGAATTGTGGAAGATAGATCCTTTATTAAACGCCACAAAATCTAACTATTTTGCTATATATGTGTACAGGAGTGGTAGGGATGAACGAATTCCTGATGAAGTTCTTCCCCAATGTATACATTAAAAAGCACCACGCCCATGAAAACAACTACTGCAAATTCGTCGACGAATATCTTCAGCTCTTCACGTCGTCCCTCTGCTTAAAAAACATAGAAAAATCTAAAAAATAATGTAATTTTAAAATTTCAGAGAGACTACACTCACCCGATCCCCTCGGTCCATCCATGTGTGCAACCTCCTTTATGAGCAAGAAATTTGGTCGAAAACCAACCATGCAAGCTGCCTCTATCTTCTTCTTCGTTGGAGCTGTTCTCAACGTTACGGCCAACAAACTCGGTATGTTAATCCTCGGAAGGCTATTCCTTGGTGCCGGTGTAGGCTGTGGAAACCAGGTAGTCCCACTGATCATTACAGAAATTGCACCGGCGAAATATGGAGGAGGACTCAATGTTTGCTTTCAGTTGCTTATCACTGTCGGCATCCTGATAGCTAACTTGGTTAACTATTTCACATCGAACAAAAAACCCTACGGTTGGCGTATTTCATTGGGCGTCGCCGCCGTGCCAGCCATAATCATCCTTGTCGGGTCTTTCAATTGTGGAGACCCCGGCGAGTCTAATAGAAAGAGAAAGAAATAAAGAGGTCATAAAACTCATAAGAGAATTAGAGGCGTAGATGATGTCGAAAAAGAGTTCGAAGAGATCGTTGGTGCCACCGAAATCTCCGATAAAATCAAACACCCTTTCAGGGAACTAACCAAAAAGCAAAGCATCCCGTCGGTGCCCTGCGGCACCATCATTCATGTTTTCCAGCAGTTTACAGGGATCAACGTGGCCATGTTTTACGCACCAGTGTTGTTCCAAACCACGGGGTTCAGGTCCAATGCATCGCTTTTATCGGCTGTTATAATCGGCACGATCAATTCATTGTCAACACTAATTAAGATGATATTGTTTATCTGTAAGGGGAAAAACATTTGAGCAAAGTTTTTATTTTATTTTTTATATAGATCAGAATCAAAGTGTTTGAAAGTAAATGTTGAAATATTAAGTTTTTAAGATGATTTTAACTACCGCTAACGATGAACACACTAATTTAATTTATAAAAATTTAAAATTCTAAATTACTCGACGTATAATTATAAGAGAAAATAACCTCAGTGACCAAAAATCCCATATAATATACGATTTTAACCAACTTTTTTCGGATTTGCCAAAATGACCAACAAAATCGCAATGCGATCGCTAATTCGCAACGCGATCTCCATTATCGCAAATTCGCGTTGCATTTCGCGTTGCGATAGTTGAAAATCGCGTTGCGATGGTCTACAGTATCGTTGCGATTTTCCCAATTCACAATGCGAATAAGTAAATCGCAACGCGAATTGGGAAAATCGCAATGCGATACTGACTATCGCAATGTGATACTTACTATCGCAATGCGATACTTACTATCGCAATGCGATAATACAAAATCGCAATGAGATACTGACTTTCGCAACGCGATAATACATAATCGCAATGCGATTTTCAAAGCGCCATTAGTATCCTGGCCAAGTATTTTATTTTTAAATTCCAAACACGAATATTAATATATTGGAACACTGAACTGTCCACAGTATATCCCGTAATCGTAACTCATAACCTAAAACCTAAAATCACAACTCAGTCCCATCTCCATCTCTCACTCTCTCACCCATCTCCGACGAAATCCGTCCCCATCTCCGGCGAAATCCGTCTATCTCCATCTCTCAGAGCCACCCTCACAATCAGAAATGGAAAATCAACCAAATCAACCAACGAGAGTTAGTTTTTTTAATTATTTTCTTTTTGAAATTTTTGCATTATTAGGTTTTCATATTGAAATTGATGATAAGTTTACTGGTAATTTCAATAATAGATTAACCATTTCACTTAGATTGCTTATTAAATCAACCGAGAATCGCAACGCGAAATGCAAATCGCAACGCGATTTTAGTTTCGCGTTGCGATTCTCTCGTTGCGATAGTCAAATTCGCGTTGCGATAGTCATTTTCGTGTTGCGATTTTCATTTTCAGAAACTATTCTTCTTCTGCAAATTGAAACTTGAATGAATTGCATTACTTCAACCAAAAAACAAAGACAACTACGAAATTCACAGTGTTGCAAATTTAAGTTTGAAGAATAAACTACTACTCTTTATGTTTATTATTGTTTTTGGTATATCTTCACAGTGTAGTTTTTGGTATATCTAACTTAGTATGTTTATTGTTTTTGTAGAACTTTTATTCGGCTCAATTGACCTTAAGAAATAAAGTCAGCCTGGCCAAAACAATTGCGTCGAAGCTTTCACCTGCACAAAGAAAAATGTTTGAGGATACATGCTTCGGGCCATGGCTGAAAGTACAACATCCCGGTAGAGATGCGATATTGACACACCTGTTTCTTCAAACCATGACTAGCGATCTAACAGAGACTATACAACGTCGTGATGAAGAGATATGGTTTGATTTTCCACCGACGTATACGTGTTTTGGGCGGGAGGAGTTTTGCTTAATCACCGGTCTACGCTTCGGACACGATGATGTAGGTCGGTACACTAGACACATTACCCGCCCATCATGGCTATCCCGGGTTTTTCTTGAGCTGGAGAGGCCGAATCTACACGTAGAAGACCTGACAAGATTGTTGAATAAGAAAGATGGTTTTACTCGGATGGATGACGTCGACGTTGTCCGAGTATGCCTTCTAATTCTTTTGCATGCCGGTTTTTTAGGCAGAGAGGCCAGACAACCTATTCCAAATGATCTAATCAAATTGGTAGAAGACCTAAATGCATGGAACCTGTTTCCGTGAGGCTCGTATTTATGGAAAGCTACATGGAATAAGTTATCGTCTGCCTTGGATGATCGAAAAAGTTTGCATGGCGATGGTTCCAAATACACTTTTACAGGCTTTATTTGGGCCTTTAAGGTAAGAATTTTTATATAATGTTTCCAAAATTATAAGTAATTATTTAACAATTACTAATGTTTGTTATTATATTGTTTGTAGATTTGGATATTTGAGGCCTTTCCCTCCATGAAGACATATGCAATAAAAACTTCAAATGATATTCCTAGGGCTATTTCCTGGAAGAGGAAACGGACCTTGCAATGGGAAGATTTACTACGGTATACGACAATAAATAATGTAAGTTAATATAAATACTACCATATGTTTATAAACAAGTTATTACTAGTACACGTTTAACTTTGTTTGAGCTTTTATATTGTTAGGAGGCCAACACTCCTCTACAGAGGCTGACACCCACGGAAGCTGAGCTTGCCACTGATTGGTGGCAAGCTAGTAAGCGTTTTTTTGATGGAACAGTTGATGAGCAGCCTCTACTTCGGGAGCCATCACCTCGCCCAGAGCTATCACCTCACCCAGAGCCATCATCTGATCGACCCGACTATACACCTCCACAACGACAGCCATCACCTATTCTGTCACATCATCGAGCCTCTTCTCCACCATCACCGCAAGATAGGCGACCGGCAAAGATGCCACGACGTTTATCTCCATGTTCTCCACCTCCACCTCAAAGGGATGAGTTAGGGGAGTTACGTGATGAGGTCAATGCCTTGCGTGAGGAGGTCGGTACTTTACGCAAAGACGATGGTGCATGGCGTGTTGAGGTGTCTACATTACGCGGTGAGGTAGCCGCTCTACGTGAGATAGTAGCATCGTTGCAGAATGAGGTTCATACTCTACGCAACGAGGTAAGTTTAAGATTTTTCATACTCGTAATTCATTCGGTTGCTGCCAATACTGCTAAACTGTTTTTGTTAGTATTTGTTTTTGGTTTTGTTTTTGTCTTTTGGTTGAAGTAATGCAATCCATTCAAGTTTCAATTTGCAGAAGAATAATAGTTTACTTTCGCAACACGAAAATGACTATCGCAACGCTGAAATGGCTATCGCAATGCGAAATGAAAATCGCAACGACAAAATCGTAATGCAAAATGAAAATCGCAACGACAAAATCGCAACGCGAAATGAAAATCGCAATGCGATTTGTGTTTCGCGTTGCGATTTTGTCGTTGCGATTTCATTTCGCATTGCGATTTTGTCGTTGCGATTTTCATTTCGCATTGCGATTTTGTCGTTGCGATTTTCATTTCGCATTACGATAGCAATCTCCGCGTTGCGATAGTCATTTTCGCGTTGCGATTTTAAGTTTCGTGCTGTGAAAGTAAACTATTCTTCTTCTGGAATGTTTATATATGTTGTCCTTTTAAATGTTTATATAAGTGCTTACTTCTGGAATGTTATCTGAGCATTTTGTGAACTATGATAGAATAATGACTTGGGTGAATACAATGCTAGTTTGAAACATATTTGTCTTTGTTTAATATCATGTTTCTTTATTTACTGATTTATGTATTAATTTTTTTAGCGGCTCGATAAGGTGGATGCTTTATGTCGGGTTTTCCTTGAACGACAGAGTTCACGCATCAGACGGCGTGGACGTGCTATTACGTCTCCGTTCACCCCAATGGTGCGAAGACTCTGCAAGAAGAAGCCCGACTCACCTGTCATCCCTCAAGAGTCCCCTCCAATCGTTCAAGAGGCCCCTATCCTCCCTCAAGAGTCCCCCCACCGTTCAAGAGGCCACTGTCATCGTTGAAGAGGTCCCTCCCACCATTCCAGAGCCCAATTCATATGGGGTAATATATCGAAGTATTGAGAAACCCCCACCGGTTCCGGACATGATGGATGAGAGTTGGCTCTCGTATGAGTTACCGGCTAGTACCCTTCCGGTATCTGAAGTGGAGAGGAGACAACTACCGGAAACAATTGTGGATAATACCCTTTGGGCTAAGACCGCAGTTGATTTTTATCTACATGAGCGGAGCCAAGGGTGTTACACTGACATAAGCAAACTCAACGATGAAATGTTTTTGTTGCTTGATTGGTCTTGGTGGGGTGTGCTATTAGGGGTTGAAGACAGTGGCTATTTCGATGGGGAGGTAAGTATTATATTTGTCTTATATATGATTTTGATTAATTGTTTTTAAAATTAATGTAATTCACTAATATATGTATTTTTTTGTAAAACAACATATCGATGCATGGGTGTCACGTCTACTAATAATAAGGAAGCTTAGGAAAAATAAAAAAAAATTCGAGATATACAATAATGCCGGCAGCTTTTCACGTAGTTCACTTGAAGAATCAACGAGATGAATCATTTTCGTTGGGCAACAGACAAGCTAAACTTTATCCTGCATGGTGGGAGGTCGATACGGTTAGTGTTTATTTTTTAAATTTTTTAAAGGTGTTCATAAATAAGTGCGCAAATAAATGAATTATTACTTATGATTGTAGGTGTTTATCCCTGTTTTGGAACGTCGTCATTGGTTTCTCGTCCAACTTCAGCTCCCATCCCTGAAGATAATAGTGTATGACAGCATGATAAATTACATATCACTGTCTGATTTGAGAGATATGATCAAGGGATGGAGCTCTCATTTGGCTAAATTCTTGGATGGGATTAATTATTGGACTCATTCTGGACACAAGAAGCCAAAGAAGTTCAATGTCACAGTTGTCAGAGACGAGACCGCGCCACAACAATCGCTAGGAGCCAGAGGGGATTGTGGTCCTCTCGTATTTTTGTGCTTGGCGCGTTTGACGACGGGAAGCACATAATTTCTACCTCCCACCGATAAAGATAGAGCTGCAGTAGGCTTGTGGTTTCGGTATTATATGGCTAGAGCAATATATTCGAGACGTTGCCTACCTGCATCCGCCTTATGAAAGTGTCCATTGTTAATTGGTAAGTCAAATGCAAGTTTTGTTAACATATATACTCATTTTGGTTTGAAAATGTTTGGTTAAGTACCTAGAATTCAATAATTTGCTGTTTGTAGGTTTTAGATGTGTAGGAAGTCTTGTTTGAGCAAATGTTTGGTTTCTGCAGGTTAATCCTTAAGTGAGCTGCGTGAAATGGATGTACGGGGTCACAAAGTTGTTGATTCATTGATTCAATTATTTATGAAGAAATAAGAATTATTATTATTTTTTGATTGTTTAATTGATTTGTAAAAGATGATTTGTAAATGTTGACTTGTTTAATTGATGTGTACATAATTCTTATTTGTGCTTGTTTAATTGATTGAAATGTAATAGTTGATTTGTTGATTTTCAATCTGCATTATGTTGAAGGCAAAATAGACTATCGCAACACGAAACTGACTATCGCAACGAGAAAATCGCAATGCGAAATAAAAATCGCAATGCGAAATAAAAATCGCAATGCGAAATGAAAATCGCAACGAGAAAATCGCAATTTTCGCATTGCGATTTTCTAGTTGCGATAGCCATTTTCGCGTTGCGATTTTTCATTTCGAATTGCGATAGCCAGTTTCGCGTTGCGATAGCCATTTTCGCGTTGCGATTTCCCCGTTGCGATAGTCAAATGAATGTCTAATAAGTGATAACAACTGAACAGTTCATAGCAATGTTCAAACTCAAGTTACTAATACATGCCTAACTGAAAATGTTAAAAGTGCACACATAAAATACACATAATACAACGTTTGCATTTAAAAATCACCTAAGTTAACAGTCCCAAAAGGTGAAGCCGGTTGTGATTGGGATTTTGAAGATGATTGCGATTTTCAGAATCTCGTTGCGAAAGTCAGAATCTCGTTGCGATTTTGTATTATCTCGTTGCGATAGTCAGTATCGCATTGCGATTTCCCAAATTCGCATTGCGATTTACTTATTCGCATTGCGAATTAGGAAAATCACAACGCGATACTTACTTTCGCAACGAGATAATACAGAATCACAATGCGATTTTCAAAGTTCGCAATAGGTTTTAGTTTCGCAACACAAATTTTTTGTGTATATATCTACGCAGAAGCAACAACTCATAACCTAAATCCCTAAATCGCAACTCATTCCATCTCCATCTATCACTCTCTCCGGCGACATCCGTTCCTATATCCCGTTCCTACATCATTCCCCATCCGGCAACAGGTCTTAGTTTCACAGCTCGTTTGTTTAGTAAATTAATTTACAACCATGAAATCATCTAATGTTGATCATGTTTGGATAGATTTGTGTTTTGGAGGGTCATGGGAGAATGTTCATGGTGTTTTACAATATATGCCTTTACCCATGAATCTTCAACTAAAACTGTCATTAAAAAAGTTAACTTATGAAACTCTAATGTTACGTGTTTCAAAGAAATTGAATTTAGAGCCCCTAAGTGGATTTAGGCTATCTTATCAGAGGAATGATAAAGTTTATTTGTTAACCGACAATGAAGATGTTTGAACGATTCATTGCTTACATTAGTGTTTCAAGTGATGATGTTACATTGTATGTTGTTGAACCTAGAAGTAGTATTGTTGGGTCAGTAGCGGATAGTAATCAACTAAGTTTTTCTCAAAACCCACAACCTTTCTCTAATCCAAATCCCAATCAACTTTCAGCACCAAATTCCGGTTTTCGTATTGACCAATTAGACGATGATGAGCCAAGAGAAAAAATTGTGAGTACTAGTCAGTATTCGAAATATGATCTTGGTCAATACCCGGACTTTGATATTGGTCAATACTCGGATTTTGATGATGTTTCAGAAGAAGAAACAGACCCTGCGTGTAATGATTTTGATATTGGTCAATACCCGAATTTTGATGATGAAACAACCGTTGCCGAGGAAGATGTTATTGATGATAATGAGGAGAAAGTGGAGGCTGTGAATGAACATGTTGAACATCCATTCTGTAATTCACATAATCCTGAAGAAGAAAAAGAAGAAGAAAAAGAAGAAGAAAAAGTTCCCGAAGAAAAGAAAATGCCACGAGAGTATAACTGGAATATGCCAGAATTACTTCAGATACCGGAAGAAGAGTTGGTAAAGAAAGCAGTTGATTGTTACACAAAAGTTATTCGTATCAAGAAAGATGATTGTTTTGATACAAAGGAAGACTTGAAGATAGCTTTGTATACGAAATGTGTGGAAGATGGCTATCAACTAAAAGTTAACAAATCAAGCAAAGATCGTTTCGAAACAAGGTGTATGATTGACAAAAACTGTACGTGGTGTATGATTGCAAAGAGGATAAAAGATTGCGAAATGTTTCAAGTTAGGACTTTTATTGATAAACATACATGTTCAAGAACCCAAGTTTTTCCTCACCATAGACAGGCAAACAAAAAGGTGTTGGGTGGTTTCTGGCTGAGTTAATGTTTTTGAATGGCAGGGTATATCGGGGACATGAAATATGACTGACATGAATGCTCGGTTCAAGATTAGTATATCATATCTCAAGCTTGGAGAGCCAAATGT
The DNA here is from genome assembly GCF_006381635.1 of Hibiscus syriacus. NCBI lineage: Eukaryota > Viridiplantae > Streptophyta > Magnoliopsida > Malvales > Malvaceae > Hibiscus > Hibiscus syriacus. The sequence continues at coordinate 1,968,186 of NW_024063513.1, forward strand.
TATGCCTTGGAATTGTTGAGGGGGTCGCCAGAAGCATCGTTTGCCCAACTGCCGGCTTATTGTTACAATTTAAAGCTGAAAAATCCTGGGTCGGTAACTCATATCAAAACAGATAGAGATGGACACTTTGAGTTGCTGTTTATCGCCATTGGTGCTGCGGTTAGTAAATCAATATAATTCTGTTGACTCATTTCTGTTAGTTACATGCATTTCACATTTAAATGATTATATTTCTTGTGTATATTATTTTGTAGATTCGTTCGTTTATTACTTGCATGCGCCCAGTTATTATAGTTGACGGAGCACATTTGAAAGGTCGATACCTTGGAGTAAACTTATTAGCAGTAGCCATGGATGCTAACAATGGGATATTGCCAATAGCTTACGGGGTTGGCAAATCTGAAACCTATGATTCATGGACATGGTTTATGGGGCATCTTAGGGATTGCATAGGTCCTATTAGCAATCTGACAATCATATCCGATAGGGCAAACTCAAATGACAACGCTGTTAGAAGGTGTTTCCCAGATGCTTTTCATGGACTTTGTGGTGTTCATTTGTATAGAAATCTAAAATCAATGTCTGCTGGTATAAAAAAGCACAAATGGACATACTGGAAGGCTGTAAAAGCTTATCGGGAAGTGGATTTCAATAAGCATATAAACTGTTTAAGACGTGTTTTGCCTCAGTGTGCTCAAACACTAGAAGATGTCGGGTTTGAAAGATGGTCAAGAGTACATCAACTTGGAGCAAGATATGGTTTCATGACGTCTAATAGTGCAGAATCAATCAATGCTCTAAGTTGTCATTCTCGGAAATTACCCATTACTATGTTAATGGAGTTTTTTCGAGCCTCTATTCAATAGTGGTACTACAAGAAAAGAAACCATGCAGGTATTATTTCTTTGAATTCGTAACGTATCATATATTTTACTAAGTATTATTATTTAAATTTACAGGAACATTGGAACATCGTGTTACACCATGGACTGAAAAAAAGATAACGAAACGTGTTGTGAAGTCAACGTCATGGAGAGTTGAACCATGTTCAAACACTTTGTTTGAAGTACTGGATAATAACTTAAATGAGCTTGTCGATCTAAATGCAAGGACGTGTAGTTGTATGAAATGGCAAACATCTGGTTATCCATGTGGCCATGTTATAAAAGTTGCTCTTCATCTAAACCAAGATGATTCAAGCACATACGCTATGGATTGCTACACTACAGAAGTATATCGACAGACTTATGCCGAGATTGTCTACCCCTATTCCACATCCTTCTGAGTGGGACATACCAGATGACTTACAAACAATTTTGCCACCAGCCATGGACAGAAGGCTACCTGGCCGACCCAAAAAGTCACGATCGTATACCGTCTAAGGGTGAAGAGAAGAAGAGATCGACATATAGTCGGTGCAAGGAAAGTGGTCATACAAGGTTGACATGTGGATCACCAGTGCCATCACAATCATCTTTTCCTCTACCAAAATATGGATCATCATCAAAATCCAAAGCTCATATGGTGTCAAGAAAAAGGCAATCAAAATCGCAATCATCTTTAAAATCCCAATCACAACTGGCTTCACCTTTTGGGACTGTTAACTTAGGTGATTTTTAAATGCAAACGTTGTATTATGTAGATTTTATATGTGAACTTTTAACATTTTCAGTTAGGCATGTATTAGTAACTTGAGTTTGAAAATTGCTATGATCTGTTCAGTTGTTATCACTTAATAAACGCGAAAATTACTATCGCAATGCGAAATGAAAATCGCAACGAGAGAATCGCAATGCGAAATGAAAATCGCAACGCTAATTTCGCATTGCGATAGTACTTTTTGCCTTCAACATAATGCAGATTGAAATCAACAAAATCAACCATTACATTTCAATCAATTAAACAAGCACAAATAAGAATTAGTTAACATCAATTAAACAAATCAACTTTTACAAATCACCTTTTACAAATCAATTAAACAATAAAAAAATAAGCAATAATTCTTAGAGAAAATAACACTTCTACTATTGAATCAACTTTTGCAGCCATACATCATTTTCACGCAACTCATTTATGAGATTAACCTGCATAAACCAAACATTTGCTCAAACAACACTTTCTACACATCTAAAACCTACAAACAGCAAATTATTGAATTCTAGGTACTTAACCAAACATTTTCAAACCGCAAGCCTATAAACATACCAATTGTTTATGAACATTTTTATAACGCGAATGCAGGTAGGCAGCGTCTCGTATATATCGATCTAGCCATATAATGTCGAAACCACAAGCCTACTGCAGCTCTATCTATATCGATGGGAGGTAGATACTTTATACTTCCTGTGATCAAACGGTCCAACGCCAAGCATACGAGAGGACCACAATCCCCTCTGGGTCCTTTCGTTTATTGTGGTGCGGTCTCGTCTCTGCTAACTGTAATATTGAGCTTCTTTGGCTTCTTGTTTCCAGAACGAGTCCAATAATTTATCGCATCCAAGAATTTAGCCAAATAAGAGCTCTATCCCTAAATAATATCTCTTAAATCAGCCAATGATATGTAATTTATCATGCTGTCATATACTATTGCCTTAAGGGATGGGATCTGAAGCTCGACGAGAAGCCAATGGTTACGTTCCAAAACAGGGATAAACACCTGCAATCATAAGTAATAATTCATTCATTTGCGCACTTATTTATGAATACCTTTAAACTTAATCTAAAATAAACACTAACCTTATCGACCTCCCACCATGCAGGATAAAGTTTAGCTTGTCCATTGCCCAACGCAAATGATTCATCTCGTTGATTCTTCAAGTGAACGACGTTAAAAGACGTTGGCATAATTGTATATCGTGTATTTCTTTTATTTTCCTTAAGTTTCCTAATTATTAGAAGACGTGACACCCACGCATCGATATGCTGTTTTACAAAAAAAGACATATATTAGTAACTTACATAAATTTACAAAACAATAATCAAATTAAAATATAAGAAAAATATAAGACTTACCCCTCCATCGAAATAGCCATTGTCTTCGAACCCTAATAATACGCCCCACCAAGACCGATCAAGCAACAAATAGATATCATCGTTGAGCTTGCATATGTCAGTGAAACACCCATGGCTTCGCTCATGTAGATAAAAATCAACTGCGGTCTTAGCCCAAAGGGTGTTATCCAGAATTGTGTCCGGTAGTTGTTTCCTCTCCACTTCAGATACCGGTATGGTACTGGCCGGTAACTCATACGAGAGACAACTTGAATCCATCATGTCCGGCACGTCAGAGGGTTTCTCAAGAATCCTACATATGACGCCATGTGAATCGGGCTCTTGAATGGTGGGAGTGACATCTTCAACGATGACAGTGGCCTCTTGAACGGTGGGAGGGGACTCTCGAGGAATGATAGGGGCCTCTTCAACGATAGGAGTGGACTCTTGAGGGATGACAGGCGAGTCGGGCTTCTTCTTGCGGTGTCTTCGCACTATTGGGGTATACGGAGACTTAATAGCACGTGCAAGCCGTCTGATGCATGAACTCTGTCGTGCAAGAAAAACCCGACGTAAAGCATCCACCTTATCGGTCCGCTAAATAATTAAATACAAATATCAGTAAATAAACAGACATGATATTTAAACAGTGAAAACAAAGACAAATATATTTCAAACTTTCAACCAAAAGACAAAACAAAGACAATACTAACTTCACAGTGTTAAAGAATACACAGTTTGCAGAATTGGCAGCAACCGAATAAATTTACTTCAACCAAAAGATAAAACAAAAAGACAAATACTAACTTCACAGTGTTAATAAACAGTTTAGCAGTATTGGCAGCAACCGAATAAATTTTCTAAGCAATCTAAGTGAAATGGTTAAATTAAGTGAAATTACGAGTAAATTTATCATCAAGTTAAATATGGAAAATCTTAAACTTACCTCGTTGCGTAGAGTATGAACCTCATTCTGCAACGATACTACCATCTCACGTAGAGCGGCAACCTCACCACGTAAAGTAGACGCCTCCACACGCCATGCACCATCGTTATCGCGTAGAGTACCGATCTCCTCACGCAAGGCATTGACCTCATCACGTAACTCCCTTGACTCATCCCGTGGAAGTAGAGAATAGGGAGATAGAAGTCGTGGCATCTTTGCCGGTCGCCTATCATGAGGTGATGGAGAAGAGGCTCGAGATGTGACGGGATAGGTGATAGCTCGTTGTAGAGGTGTATAGTCGGGTCGATCAGGTGATGGCTCTGGGTGAGGTGATGGCTCTCGAAGTAGAGGAAGTGGAGGCTGCTCATCATTCGTGCCATCAAGAAAACGCTGACTAGCTTGCCACCAATCAGTGGCAAGCTCAGCCTCTGTGGGTGTCAGTCTCATTAATGGAATGTTGGCCTCCTAAAAATATAAAAACTCAAACAAAGTTAAACGTCTACTATTAATAACTTTTTTATATATGATAGTATTTGTGTTAACTTACATTATTTATTGTCGCATATGGTATTAAGTCTTCCCAATCCAACAGACGTTTCCTCTTCCAGGAAATAGCCCTGGGAATATCATTTGAAGTTTTTATTGCATATGTCTTCATGGCGGGAAAGGCATCGAATATCCAAATCTACAAACAATATAATAACAAACATTAGTAATTGTTAAATAATTAATTATAATTTTGAAAACATTATATAGAAATTCTTACCTTAAAGGCCCAAACAAAGCCTGACAAAGTGTATTTCGACCCATCGCCCCGCAAACTTTTGCGGTCATCAAAGGCAGACGACAACTTAGTCCAGGTAGCTTTCCATATATACGAACCCCACGGAAACAGATTCCATGCATTTAGGTCATCTACCAATAATATTAGCTCCTGAGGAATAGGTTGTCTGGCCTCTCTGCCTAAAAAGCCGGCATACAAAAGTAATAGAAGGCATACTCGGACAACATCGACGTCATTCATCCGAGTAAAATCATCTTTCTTATTAAACAATTTCTTCATGTCGTCGACGTGTAAGTTCGGCTTCTCTATTGACTCATCAGGAAAAACCCTGGATAACCATGATGGGCGGGTGATATGACGAGTGTACCGGCCTACATCATCGTGTCCGAATCGTAGACCAGTGATTAAGCAGAACTCCTTCCGCCCAAAACAAGTATACGCCGGTGGAAAATGAAACCATATCTCTTCCTCACCACGTTGTATACTGTCGGGTAGATCGCTAGTCATGGTCTGAAGCCACAAATGGGTCAAATTAGCATCTCCACCCGGATGCTGTACTCTCAGCCATGGCTCGAAGCAGGTTTCCTCAAACAATTTTCTTTGTGCAGGTGAAAGCTTCGAAGCAATTGTAGTGACTAAGCTAACTTTATTCCTTAATGTCAATGAAGCAGAAAAAAATTTCTACAAAAACAATAAACATACCAAGTTAGATATACCAAAAACTACACTGTCAAGATATACCAAAAACAATAAAAATAAATAGTAGTTTATTCTTGAAACTAAAATTTGCAACACTGTTTTGTCTTTTGGTTGAAATGAAATCGCAACGAGATAATGAGAATCGCAACGCGGAAATGACTATCGCAACGAGAGAATCGCAACGCGAAATGACTATCGCAACGAGAGAATCGCAACGCGAAATGAAAATCGCAACGCGAAATGAAAATCGCAACGCAAAATGAAAATCGCAACGCAAAATGAAAATCGCAACGCAAAATGAAAATCGCAACGCGAAATGAAAATCGCAATGCGATTTGGTTTCGCGTTGCGATTTTATTTCGCGTTGCGATAGTTATTTCCGCGTTGCGATTTCATTCTCGAAACTATTCTTCTTCTGCATTACTTCAACCAAAAGACAAAACAAAGACAAATACTAACTTCACAGGCTAAACAGTTTAGCAGTATTGGCAGCAATCGAATGAATTTAATAAGAAATCTAAGTGAAATGGTTAATCTATTATTGAAATTACCAGTAAACTATCATCAATCTCAATATGAAAAACCTAAAATAATGCAAAAATTTCAAAAAAAAAAAAAACAAAACTAACCCTCGGAGGTTGATTTTCCATTTCTGAATGATTGTGAGGGATTTTTGACTGTGAATGGTTGTGAGGGATTCGCCGGCGATGGGGACGGAAATCTTCGGAGATGGGACGGATTTCGCCGTAGAGACTGAGAGATGGAGATGGGACTGAGTGTTGTGATTTTGGGTTTGAGGTTATGAGTTGCGATTACTGTGGGCGGTTCAGTTTCCGATTTATTAAGAAAAAATTCGTGTTTGGAATTTGAAAAAAAATACGCGTTAATACGAATGGCACTATGTAAATCGCGTTGCGAAAGTCAGAATCGCGTTGCGAAAGTCAGTATCTCGTTGCGATTTTGTATTATCGCATTGCGATAGTAAGTATCGCATTGCGATAGTCAGTATCGCATTGCGATTTTCCCAATTCGCGTTGCGATTTACTTATTCGCATAGCGAATTGGGAAAATCGCAACGATACTGTAGACCATCGCAACGCGATTTTCAACTATCGCAACGCGAAATGCAACGCGAATTTGCGATAATGGAGATCGCGTTGCGAATTAGCGATCGCATTGCGATTTTGTTGGTCATTTTGGCAAATCCGGAAAAAGTTGGTTAAAATCGTATATTATATGAGATTTTTGGTCACTGAGGTTATTTTCTCTAATTATAAATCAGTTAAAAATTTAAAGATAAATTATTTAAGACCACCTAACTATTATCTCTTTTTATTTTGACTCAACGTATTTGAAATTTTGTCAATCATGTCACTAAACTATTTAAATGTATTCAGTTAAGTCACTTGCCGTTAATATTTAACGGAAAAGCTAATGTGACAATTAAAATATTTAATATAATTACACATTTGGTCCATGTTACTTATATATTCTATGCCAAAGTAGTGACCAATTTAATTCATGTTGCACATTTGGTTCATTTACTTGTATAGTCTATCAATTTAGTCTTAATTTTAACAAACATAAGAGAACGAATTTTAAATAATTACATATAAGATGTCAATTACCAACCTCCACCAAGAAAAATTAACCACCTAAAACAAGAGAAGAAAACAAAACAAAAAATACAGTTTAACTCGTGGAGTATTTTACAATTAAACCCTATATTTATAACTACCACCGTTTGTCGATTTCCCGCTTTGTGAATTGGAATGACAGGATAATTGCGTTGACCATTGTGCAAATCCGAATCCATTTTCCACAATTGAAGCATATTTTAATGAAGAACCGTCCCAACTACAACACAAAAGCAATGAAACATTTCTTCTTATCTGCTTTCTCTTCCACTTCAGCAGTCAGCGGAGGAGATGAGTTGCGTTTACAAGAATCCAAAAGCGCCAATAGAAGATCGAGTCAAAGACCTTGTTTCTCGGATGACCCTGCAAGAAAAGATTGGTCAAATGACACAAATCGAGCTCTGTGTTGCTGTTCTTGACGATGTCACGAACCTTTCCATCGGTACAGTTTTTAACTTCTTTTGCTTCACATGCTTGACTTTATTTGAAACTTAACGATGAGACCCCAATTCCACTTGGGGAACTCTCAGGAGTCAGGATTGATATGTAATATAGACTTAAGCTGGTATTTGTGAGGTGTCTTGCCCAATTCAACTTGAGGAACTCTCAGGAGTCAGGATTGATATGTAATATTGGTATTTGTGAGGTGTCTTGCCCAATTCAACTTGACTAAGATACTAGTGATTTAAATAGCCGTTTCAGATAGGTTTTGTCGTGGTTACAGACATAATGAGTCGCATTGCAGTTGCTATTTAGATCCCTGACGTGAACCTTAACAGTTAACACACATGCTTCTACCGCTATGATTTCCTTTTTCAAGCAATTGTTGTTGGACGGTTTTGTAGGGAGCATGGTCAGCGGTGCAGGGAAACCACCTCTAGAGAAAGTACTGCCATCAGATTGGGCTGAAACCGTTGACAGGTTTCAGCAGGCAGCACTTAATTCGAGGCTCGGCATACCACTTGCTTATGGGATCGATGCGGTTCACGGTAATAACCGATTCTATGGTGCCACTATATTTCCTCACAATATTGGCCTTGGAGCCACGGGGTAAGTTTCATCTCTAACCCCAAGTTTCAATTATGAATCACCATTCTGATTCTAGGGATAACTATGCTGATAAGTAAAAAGGGAAAAGGAGTTTTAAACTAAAAGAAACTAGACTTGCCACTTAGCAGAAACTTGGAGAGCATATAAAAAATATGTATTAATATTTCCTAAAATTATACTTAGTGTTTCAAATATGCAATAGAGATGCAGATCTGGCTCAAAGGATAGGGGCAGCAGTAGCTCTTGAAGTTAGGGCAAGTGGCATTCACTTCAACTTTGCTCCCTGTGTTGCTGTAAGTCGATATAAAAGTAATCTGTAAAATCTTCTTTTGTTGAAGTAATGGTGTTGGTTAAATTGACTTTTTTTATGAAATTGAGAATACCAATAATTTACTGAATAATAGCAATCAAACTTCATTTCTCCATATTGCGAAGTTATGAAAGGTAAGGAAGCTTTTCCCTGCTTAAAATTGCTTTATCCTTTGAAACCATGTATATCATATTTTCTTTCAATTGTCCAAGTTATTTCTTGCGAGTGATAGCCATTTTAGCCTTCAGCAGTTCCAGTCTTGTTGCTTAATTGAACTCAATAACCAATCCAGTTCTAATTGAAAATCATATGAACTAGATGTTAGTTTTTGAGTCTTAACTGGATATTTGGTAATTGGTGTCCAACCAGTGATCAAGTTACAAGTTATCGGTTCATTACATTCTTTAATCTGAAGCTTTAAGTTGACTTTACAAGACCAATTTTGTCTGAGCAGTTTGTTTGATTGGATCAAGACAGGTATGCAGAGATCCCCGATGGGGAAGATGCTATGAGAGTTTTAGTGAGGATACTAACATTGTTAGAAAGATGACTTCCATCATCACAGGTTTACAGGGACAGCCACCGGTGGGACATCCGAAGGGCTATCCTTTTGTAGCTGGCAGGTTTTGCCTACTCATTTTCAATTTATTAGTTTAGAAATATAAGGCTTGTTTGGAAAAGACTATCCAAAATATCCAGTCAACAGAAACCATTAAAGTATGAACAATAAAGCACTTTAACTTAATCCTTTCCCTTTTCACGTCATTTTATGATATAATGTGCAGGTTTTACAGATTCATAAGAATTTGAAAGCTTCTTTATTCACCTTTTTACATCGGTTTTTCTACATATAGCTCACTATATATTTCTTATAAAATTCATGTTTACCAATAGTCTAACACATTAGATACGGTTAGAACTTAATGATTTACTTATTTGATTTCAGATACAAGGTCATTGCATGTGCCAAGCATTTTGTTGGAGATGGTGGTACAGAAAATGGTATAAATGAGGGAAATACTATATCATCATATGATGATTTAGAGAGGATCCACATGGAACCTTACCTTGATTGTCTTAATCAGGGAGTTTCAACAGTTATGGCATCTTATTCTAGTTGGAATGGATGTAAACTTCATGCTCACCAATTCCTCTTGACAGATATTTTGAAAGACAAATTGGGTTTCAAGGTAGACATCGTATTTGCAATATCTGAAGGCACATACTGTTTTGATTCTCAAGCTTTTGGGAAATCTCTGTGGCAGGGATTTCTGATATCGGATTGGAAAGCACTTGACAGACTTAGTAAACCAAGAGGCTCAAACTATCGTCATTGTGTTAATACCGCCATTAGTGCCGGAATAGACATGGTATAATTTGATTCAAGGCATAAAGACTTCTTTTTGGGATTTATATCTTTTTCTACTCTCAACTGACTAAAACATGTATGCAGGTCATGGTGCCTCATAGATATAAGCAATTTATTGAGGATTTGAATCCTGGAATCAGGGGAGATAAAAATGTCCAGGATAGATGATGCTGTTGAAGAATACTGAGAGTCAAGTTTGCTGGTCTTTTTGAATATCCCTTCTCTGACAGATCTTTGCTAGATACGGTTGGCTGCAAGGTAGTATTTGTTGAGTTCAGCATTCAATCTGTTAACATCAATCATATGTGATATGCTCTACAAAGTTTCTCCAGATTCCAATGACTTACCACACAAGAAATGCTTGGAACATTATTAATCGTTTTGTTGTTCTAAAGAATATATTTGTATGCAAATTTTATTGCTGTCATTTGCTTTAGATATTGAATGTCTTAACTAATGCCGCTCTGCTTAAAATTTTTAATTGATATTATACCAGACCTTATAGATTCATTGTGACCACCATGATTTCCTGCAGCTGCACAGGGAACTAGCCCGTGAAGCCGTACGCAAGTCCTTAGTTTTATTGAAGAATGGAAAGAATCATGGGAAGCCTTTCCTTCCATTGGAAAAAAATGCAAAAAGAATTATTATAGCTGGAACACATGCTGATGATCTCGGATACCAGTGCGGGGGTTGGACACGTTACTGGCAAGGAAGTAATGGCAGGATTACAATTGGTAAGCAGTTATATAAAACTAGACATGTTTTCTTCCCCTTACTAAAACCCCACCAGCCATCTGTAAATTTTTCCTTCTCCACTTCAACTTCCCAATACATATGATGTTATTGTATGTTTCACATAGTATTCGCCTATTACTGATGATTGTTAACTGGCTGTCTAGCATCATGTGTTGAAGCCACGTTATTGAATCGAAAATTATCTAAAATATACATGTAAATATTACTTAGGCTACAAGTAATATGAATGTTGGATTCATTTCTTTCTAGGCACGACAATTTTGGATGCATTCAGAGAAGTGATGGGAGAAAAAACAGAGGTGGTTTATGAAAAGTGTCCTTTGCCAAGCACCTTGGATGAGTCAGACTTTTCTTTTGCCATTGTAGCTGTTGGTGAAGAACCATACGCCGAGTCTGCGGGAGACAATTCGGAGCTAGCAATCCCCTTAAATGGAAGTGAACTAATAAGCACTATTGCTGACAGAATCCCCACATTGGTGATCCTGATATCTGGAAGACCTTTGCTCATAGAGCCATGGCTTTTGGAGAAAATGGATGCTCTGATTGCTGCCTGGTTACCAGGAACTGAAGGAAGGGGAATCTCTGATGTAGTTTTTGGAGACTACGAATTTGAGGGGCGATTGCCAATGACATGGTTTAGGACAAACAAACAGCTGCCAATCAACAATGGAGACAATTCATGTGATCCTTTGTTTCCCCTTGGCTTTGGTTTGACATGCAGCAAGGAGAAACCTACAGAGTAAATGATTTGCATGGCCCAGGTCGGCAGTGCCAGGTCAGCAATGGCAGTTATCTTTTCTTTTTTAATAATCAAGGCATAGACATCTTGTCCCTTGGCAAATTTCATCATTGATTTTTTTCCTTTTTGGACTTTGTCTTTGTAAGGCTTGCGCCTAATGGATGAATTCAAACCACATTGTTGTGGCACTTCAATCTCTCACAGTTTCCAAGTGGCAATTATGTCAGTCATCATGTCTAGGGACCTGTTTCTCCTTTTTCTTGATAGTGATTTATGGTGTTTTCACTAGCATAAATCAAGCTCGATATCTTAACATGCATGAATGCATTTCTGAGGATGAAATTGATCCATGAAAAAAAAATGGGCATTTTGAGTCTTATCTAATAAGAAGAAATCTCGGGACAAGAATTGATGCCCCCTTCCCCCTCCACCTCCCCCTCACATTCTCAACAAAATCTCAGGCCCATCAAAAAATACTAGTGACTAATGTTCTGAATGGCATATATATGTCCTTTCTGCTTTATCATTTTCTACTGTCCTAAAGATACCCTGAAAACACATTGTTGTATTCTAATTTGTTTCACTTGAAACAGTTATGCATTCTTTTGATTGCATTAATTATTGCATACTTTTTCTTCTTTGAAATGTGTCCAACGACCCCCAGAATTAGATCAATTTCAAATCAACTTTAAGCCATTGAAGAACAGCATAGGAATTACCCTTTCCCCCAATGTAGTTGCAGATAAGAGCTTCAGTTACAAACATCATTTTTTTTTAGTTTTCTTAAGAGCAAATCAGAATAATGTCAGATAACCGAAAGTGTCATATTATGACACAATATATATGTGGTCGTAACTTGTTAAGATGCTGGTAAAAAAAAATAAGAATAAAGTTACCCAGATGCCTTTTTTGTTAGACTATTCTGGCTAGTTTTGTCAAGCTACCTTCAAAAGGCTAGCTACTTGATATGACCATATTAGTCCTTTTCCCCCTGTTTTCTTTGCTTCATACATGGGACTGAATATACAATATGATACCAACTCTGTGTGGTAGGATAGGTTTTCTATTAATTTTTTTGGGATAAATTAAGGCTAGTTTGGATAAATTATGTCTCACTTAAGATATTTACTAAAAAAAATCTCTATTATAACTTTGTTAGTACTTTTATATTTTAATTAGAACTTGTTAAATCATTACAAAAGTTAAGTGTATAAATCATTGAAAAAATATAGAATAATAAAAAAATACTAAATGACAACTTAAGAAAATGCACAAGGAATGGGAATAGCACAATAAATTAAAACTCCTTGTATTTACATTTTGTCTTTAAAGTCGAAATAAAAAATGTAAAGTTAAATAATTATATGGTCATAGAAGAAATGTTTAGGAAGAGAGAGAGAGAAAAAAAGAATGAAACGTCTTACTTCAATTCAATGAACAATATGGGTCCTATTAGTTAATAATCATTTCTAATTTGTCTTATTAAAAATGATACAAATCATTAGTTCAAATCAGCACTTAATTAGCGAGAAGATTCCTTTTTTCCCCTCATTTTATGAAAGAAACTTAAAGTCAGTGAAATCCCACTAAAGAGAATTTCATGCTCTCAAAAGCTCATTCATAAATTTCAAAGAAATTGGGAAAAAACGTTTTTATATCCAATGAAAGCTTAATAGTTTGTCTCCATTAAGGTTCACAGTTTGAGCTTAAGATATAAAACAAGTGGAACCCTTTACTATATTCATCAAGTTGGTTGCAGACGTGCACTTAGTATCACAAAATCATGGACTAGCCAGTTGCCACCATTGTTAAGAAGATTGAAAGGAAGATCTTGGATAAACACACTTTAAAAAGGGTTTTAGTTTTACTTCAATTATATAAATAACGAGGAAATCAACAGGGCAATCTAACCTGAACCTTGCTTTTGAATGAGTGTAACCAATACCTATATAACGTACAAGGAGGAATCTTCTTTTTCACAAGACGATCTCTTAACAAAGATCTCGAGGGAAGAAAAAGGGAGCATTGAAGAATATGATGCTCAAGTTAGTGGGTTTCAGAGTCAGCCTCGACTACGGTTTTGAAGGTCAAGAAAAGTCAAGTAGGCCATTTTGGGTTATTTGGAAAAATGGGTTTACTGCAATACTCTCAAATGCCCTATGACTCGGTCAATATGAGCTAAGAACCAACAAAACCGGTTCAAAAATGTACTGGCACAGCCATTATAATGGTTGAGGCTTTACCTAGAAATTTTACCCTACATGCGGGATGCTCCAAAGCCTTTCAACCTATAGACTACAACTTTTTCAATAGAAGCAAAATTTGAAGTCTTTTCTTTTCTTGGAAACTGGAATTATTGGTCTTGAATCAAATTACTAGGATTTACAACATGGAACTGCCAAAATTTTACACCTAGTTGATGAACTTCTGAAAATTACAACCACTCGTTCATGCTTGCAACTGTCTAAACTTTGAACTTCTGGTTGTAGATGCTTATTCTATGCTTCATTCTCCGTGTGAGCCTGCAATAAAAAACCTGCTAGCCGATGCATGTATGGTCCAATCTGATCTTATCTTTGAGCCTTCTTAAGGTGCCAAATATAGTAAAAAGGTTGTGTATTCTTCTCTTATGCTTCAAATCATATTCCTAAACTCGAAGAAGCCTTATCCGGAATTCATACCCCGCATGTCTATGCAATCAGGATAAGCTCACCACTATTACCGAGTAGCATAGTAATTGGCCAAGGGAAATCAGATTCAACTACAGAATCCTGAATACAGGGAAATCCTCCTTTAAGAATCTTCCCTCGGAGTTTTCACATTTCATACTCTCAAGTTCCTAGCAAAACAATCCTATCACCTCTTGTTTTGAGCTATGACTAATCAAGTCTTGATAATAAACATTAAACCATAAAAGCACAAGACAGCTACATAATTAATTCTGGCAGGAGGAACTCACAATAGGTGTTCTAGGGTATTTTCCGCTGATTGCATCTGAATGTCCGGGGAAGCAGTTCTCACGTCGCTGAAATTGACTGTTGTTATGTCATGAATGCTAGCTCTTCTCTTATCCTTCCCTCCTGAAAGCTGCCTGATGAAATACTTCTGAGCATGACTAGCCACCTGAGTCGGTGTCCGAGTGACAACGAAATTGCGAGATATATTTCTCCAATCCCCTTTGCCATACTTCTTTAGCCCCATTAGAAACAATCTGTTAAAAATCCATTAGAAACCAAAAGAAAATTATATTACTCAAACAACTAAAATCTTCACAAATAATTTCTTAGCCTGAAGGTACTGCCGATACAAACAGATAGTATGGATCATAAAAGAATGAGCACAATTATAATTTGTTATGAATTACTATAAAATTTTAAGTGAAAACTTACTTATGCTCCTCTTCTGTCCAAGGAACCCCTTTTTTCCTCTCATGATCTCCAGGCCTGCCTGATGAAGATCTCTTTCCACCGAGACCATATGAATGTTTCAATTCATCATAGCCGTGGCTATTCACCCAATCCAATGTGAATGGAGAGGTGTTATACCCAGGAATTGGAACCAGCCCTGCTTCTATACTGCTAACATCAGCTTCTAATTCTCTATATTGCTTGATTACATCTCCTACCGTCTTCCCCGGGATCATCGCAGCCACTTTTTGCCATCGGTCCGGCTTATCTTTATCGTATACCGCCAAGGCATTCTCGAACATTTTGTTCTCTGCTGATGTCCATTTCGTGCTCTTACTCTCTTCAGCAAACCAATTTGTGCTGGAGAGATAAGATGCTGACGACAGAATTTCCATGTCCCACTTCATGTATCAAATTTAACCAACAAAAACCGCCAAAACGCGGAAGTTTTGTCCAAACAAGTTCCTAATTCACTAATCGTTTCAGAAGATTGATCACTCGAAGAATGGAATTCCCGTTATAGCATTCGATAAGAATTAAAACAGAGCGAGAAACTATTCGGAAAATGAAGAGTTGATAGGGTATCATAGGAAAAATATCAGCGTTAAATCAGGCAGCATTTGCAAGGAATCGAAATACTTTTTTTTAAGTGTGTAGGCAGTCCTCGAGGAATCTAGAAAATACCCACTTAAAAAAAATTGAAAGAAGAACTACAAAGTAAAAACACTAATGAAAACCCTAACACCACAAATCCACACAATTTAAAGATCTAAAATGGTGTGAACTTTTCAATACTAACAACAGAACAAGCCGTAAAAGAGGAAATACCCATAAAAACTTTTTGAAATGAAACAGGGATAACAACTCTATATTTATAACATGTGTGAGAAAAATAATTATATATTTTTTTCTCTTTTGTAGAGTAGTAATAACTGAAACAACTAACACTGAGCTTCAACTTCCTCGATAACCCAACTAGGGGGAAAAGGAGAAGTTGACAGCAGAATCCAAGAAACTAAGCTGAACCCAATAAACAAAAAGGGCTGGAAATGAAAACCCAATTTGGAAACTTTAAAGAATTGAAGAAAAAAAACAGAGAATTGAGTAGAAGAATGATGGAAACTGAGAAAACTGTGTTATTTTCTTATTTTTCCTTGGGAAATTAACAACAAATTGAAAGAGACGAAAGATGGAGTAAAAAGAGCTCTAAGCTCGACAAATAAAGAAGCAAAGCTACTACTAAGCTTCAACCAATGAATGTGTTAAAATCTTTGGGAAGAGAGAGAAGAAGAGGGGAAACGAGGAAAGGCTATTGGAGGAAAAAAGCGGCAGTGGGGGGATACGTTCAGCTTGAAATGGGTAGCCGCCAAAAGAACGGCCCAGATCAACGGTAAAATTACATGCGGGCAACTTGATTTAGTGGGGCCCTCGGTCGGTTACAACTCATTGATTGGTCAGTCACCCTACATAATTGTACAGGTTACGATCTCAAGGGGCACGAAAAACTGAGTCCCCTGATATGATCCCAACACGTGGTGTTAAATGTTGGCCTACCAGGACTATAATGTTCGGCCCACCGATAGGTAGCCTGGGTCACTCTTGAACCAATGAGCTGAATACACGTATAAGGTTATAAAATTTAGTATTTAATTGAGCCCAATGGAAAATTTTGAGTTAATCTAATGACTCAATTATAAAATAAGTCATCAAATTATAGTGTTTTTCATAAATATGTGTTTAAATTATTTTTAAATGATTATGTGTTTAATGATACATTATCATTTTAGGTGTTTGGGTTGTAAACATCGTAAATTTTCTTCGTTAAATGTTACATTTTGATAATTTTAAAAAAATTATTTAATATTAAAAAACTAAAATTATATATATTTTTAAAATTCATAGAATTTTCAAAAAATTAAAATTTTGAAAACCTTCATTTTAACCCCTAAACCCATACCGACTATCATCATTTGTCGTCGATGAAGCTCCACCCAACGTCACCTCCCCTCGATGAATAATACTCCTATGAAATCGCGATCAATCGATGGTCAATAGGTGTTTTGTACCCCCACGAACCCTAAGATAAAAATTATGATCTCACGCGATTCTGATGGCCAATGACGACAACTACGACGGCGTATAACTAGGAAGATGGTAAAGAGTACGTCAGCGACAATGGCCGTGTTCGAAAAAGGTGATAGCGGGAGGTTAGGATTAGGGATTTAGGATTTTTTAGGGTTTTTTGTTATAAATCTAATAATATTTTTTATTTTTTTAAAAAGATAAATTTTAAAATTACAAGAATGTAACACGTGTCTCTTAATGGAGGAAATTAAAGACGTTTATGGCTCGACCCATGAACCTAAAATGGTAATGCTTATAACGTTAGGCATCGGGATCATTCAAAAAATAGTTTAGGTGCCTATTCATGAAAAATGAAATCGTTTAGGCACTTGTTTTATAATTAAATCTAATCTAATTTATAAGATTATTTAAAATTATTGAATTTGCAGTTCGACTAAATTTATGAATTTTGAATAGAGTCAAATCTAATATATTTATTCGAGTTTTTATTTAAATTTAAATATAATTAATTCTAACATTATGATTATGTTAATTCTCATTTAAACTAGGCATGATGATAAAAAAAATTAATGTTTGACAAAATAATCACTTTGACTCCTATTATTTTTCGGTAAACTACACATTAGTAACTAGACTATCAATTTTGGTGTTTAATATCTAAACTTTATTTTTTCAAAATCATACATAATATGTGTTTTCATTTCATTTTAGTATCCGTCGTTAAAAACTTGACGCGTTTAGTACCTAAAATATTAATTTTGGTCTGCTTTAGTACCTGAACTTTCAATTTTTCAAAACATAATGTTAAATTTTGAATGAGGGTACTAAAATGAAACAAACTAAAGTTTTGAACGATAGGGTACTAAAATGAAATAAAAACTAAACTTTATGTATAATTTGAAATTGAAAGTTTAGGTGCTAAACGAACCAAAACTGATAGTTTAGATATTAAATGTATAATTTAACCTATGTTTTAGTACTTTAGACCCAATATATTATTTTGAGACAAAAGAACCCTCTCGCAGGTAGAACATTAATCAACTCACACCAATACCTTGAATCACGTGGCAGACCCATATGGCATTATACCTGATATGGTAGTACCACATATATAAGGTGTTAATGTGACCTCAGTGGTCAAGGAGTTGTTATTTTCTGAGGTCCTAGGTTTGAGCACTAGGAATATCATGGATATGAGCGTTTAATGTCAAATGATTAAAAATTATATTTGAACATATATTGCATTGTAATTACCACAAATTAATCAAAAATAATAATGTGACAAAATATAATAATTTTTTATTTAATATTCTTCATCCATAAAATGATGACATGCCATCATCTCATTGATTTAAATTTAGGGTAAATTACACATTTAGTACCTAAACTATCAGTTTTGGTCCGTTTTAGTACATAAGCTTTCAATTTTTCAAAATTATACCTAATGTTAGTTTTTTTTTTTGTTTTAGTACCTTGTTGTTAAAAACTTAGCGGGAGATTTGCACGTGCACTTTTTATGGATAAATTGCATTTCATCACCAATTTGGCCACTAAAGTTTATTTTTTCAATTAAATTACTTAACTTTCAAATTACTACTATTCAATCACTCTAATTTAAAAAATAATGTTTTTATTTTTAATTATATTAATAAAATAATAAAAAATCATGTCACAAAATTATTAATAAAATAAATTAGAGTGATGTAAATACGAGCATTTTTAAAGTTGAGTAGTTAAATTGAAATTTTTTAAACTTTAGTACCAAAATAAGAATGAGAAGATAATTGAGTGATGAATGATGTAATTTACCCATAAAATGTAGCGTCGATAAGTTTTTAATGGCGAGGTACTAAAATGAAACAAAAACTAAATGTTAGGTATGATTTTGAAAAAAATAAAAGTTTAAATATCAAACAGACTAAAACTGATAGTTTAAGTACTAAACGTAATTACTCTTAAAGTTAATTTAGTGAAATACGCAATTGTTGAGACTTAAATCTGGATTGTCCAGAGAGAAAACATAACACCAACCACCAAGCCAAATTCTATTCTTAGGGAAAATTCAAAAGTGCATGTTGTATATCGCACCAAATCATTAAAGCGACGTACCTTAACACGTCACTAGTTGAATTGTTCTTATCAAATAAATATTAAAATAGATAAATTACACATTTTATACTTAAATTAACTAGTTAATTTTCTTGAAAATTTGATTCGAAGTTAATTGAAATTGAAATGATTAAAGTAATTCAAATAATATTTTTTAAAACTCATAATATGATTAATATTAAAAAAATAGATAAAATATAATAAAATTTTTAGGTTATCGGGGGTTTAGGGTATATTGTCAAAATCTAAATGATTAATATGTAAATAAGAGAAAATAACCTCAGTGACAAAAAATCCAAGATAATATACAATTTTGACCATTTTTTTTTGGATTTGCGAAAATGACCAACAAGATCGCAATGTGATCTCTAATTCGCATTGCGATCTCCACTATCGCAAATTCGCGTTGCATTTCGCATTGCGGTTTTCCATTTCGCGTTGCGATTTTCCAGTTCGCGTTGCGATTTTCCAGTTCGCGTTGCGATAGTTGAAAATCGTGTTGCGATTTTCCAGTTCGCGTTGCGATAGTTGAAAATCGTGTTGCGATTTTTCATTTTCGCGTTGCGATAGTCTACAGTTGTGATAGTTAAAAAAAAGATTTTGTTTCTTAAGAATTTTCTCTAAAAAGATAGTATCCGCGCGGACGTGTCGAAGACACGTATTACCACGACCACGACCACGACCACGACCACGACCCGACCACGACCCGACCCGACCCGAGACGAGACGAGACGGACGGCGGCCGTGCGCGAGAGTCCCCCTTGTTCTCTATCACTCAACAAGGAAGTGAGAAAGTCAAGCCTTAAATACTATTCCCAATAGTGTTTCCAATACTATGTGGGATTTGAGCATTACCAACACTTGTTCCCAATACTATGTGGGATTGAGCCTTAAATAGTGATATTATTTTGAATGTTTTGCTTAAAATTAATAATCGCGATTGATTGTAGATGACTTTTAATTATGACATATTTAATCGTATAATACTAATGCAATTGGTTGCTAATTCAGTTGTTTTAAGGTGCATGATTGTTAATTGTTTCCTGAAT
Organism: Hibiscus syriacus; assembly: GCF_006381635.1. Lineage (NCBI taxonomy): Eukaryota > Viridiplantae > Streptophyta > Magnoliopsida > Malvales > Malvaceae > Hibiscus > Hibiscus syriacus. Next base: position 1,988,120 of record NW_024063513.1, read on the forward strand.
AATCACATTGTATTGGAAACAAGTGTTGGTAATGCTCAATCCCACATAGTATTGGAAACACTATTGGGAATGATATTTAAGGCTTGGCTTTCCTACTTCCTTGTTGAGTGATAGAGAACAAGGAGGACTCTCGCGCGCCGCCGCCGCCGCCGTCCGTCTCGGGTATGGTCGGGTCGGGTCGTGGTCGTGGTCGTGGTAATACATGTTTTCGACACGTCCGCGCGGATACTATCTTTTTAGAGAAAATTCTTAAGAAACAAAATATTTTTTTTAACTATCACAACGAATTTGGAAAATCGCAACGACAACTGTAGACTATCGCAACGCGAAATGGAAAACCGCAACGCGATTTTCAACTATCGCAACGCGAAATGCAACGCGAATTTGCGATAGTGGAGATCGCAATACGAATTAGAGATCGCATTGCGATTTTATTGGTCATTTTCGCAAATCCAAAAAAAGGTGGTCAAAATCGTATATTATCTAGGATTTTTGGTCACTGAGGTTATTTTCTCTGTAAATAATAATAGGTTTTTTTTTTGGAGGAACTTAAGGCAATTTAGATGAAAAAATAATTTTAACGTGTCATGTCAATATTTCTAACGATAATGACCCTAATAAAAATAAATTAACAAATTAATGAATGTATTGTTAGTTATAGAAGTTTAATAACTAAAATACCTAAAAGTGCCTTAGATGTTAATAAAATAGAATTAAACTATAGGGACCAACATCATAATTTAATACATATTGGTTACATGATTTGAAGTGCTTAATGGTGTTAGTTTATATAAATATATTGGAGTGTTTAAGTTATATTTCTTGACAATATAGGATAAAAGTTAAAAAGTGTATTCCTTAACTTTTTATCTATATATCTAATGAATCCACTTATATACTATTGTTAAATTTTATTATGTTAATATTTATTATTAAGGTTTATATTAACTAAGATTAGATATTTTTTATATGTTAATATATTTAATTTTTTTAAGTATGAATTCAAAAAATTTAAGTAACACAAATTAAAAATATTTCATTGACATATAAAAATATTATTTATTAAATATGATTAATTAGATTGTTATGTGATCGTAATTGTATGATTATATAACTTATAAAAATATTTATATTATCATTTTTTAAACTAATTTATATTATCATTTTCGTATTAACAACTAATGGTGTTATCATTTATATACATAAATTTTGTTCTATGATTTTGTTAATCATTCGTGATGACAAATTTCTATATAAACTTCACATCTTACATGTTCATGGCACCAAGCAATATTTTTTTCATATTTTTTTAAATAGATTCAACTTAAATTATAGATCTAATTAATCATATTCATATATAATACATTTATATGTCAATGAATATTTTTAATTTGTGTACATAAATTTTTTGAACTCATAATTAAAAATAAGTATTTAGTATATTAACATATAAAAAATACATAATCTTAATTAATAAACATAATAATAAATATAACCAAATGTAATTTAACAATATGTATAAGTGAATTCATTATATATAGAAAATATAAAAATGTTAAGAAATACTCATTTAGCTTTATTACACATTGTTAATAAACATTAACTAAACACTCCAATTACAATATGCATGTGTAAACTAATATCATTAGTCTCTTCAACTCATGAAACTAATATGTATTAAATTACTTTGTTGGTCCCTATAATTTTATTTTTAAAATTTGTTTTAGTATATTTTTTTAAATATACTTTTAGGAAATATGATGTGGCAAGAAAACTCCCGGAAGACACGCTCCTTGCAATGCACCTTCTTACTTGGTGTCATGTCAATATTTTCCATGGAAAGCACATGCTAGAGGACGCACCTTCTGTCTATCTAAACAAAGGCGCGTTTCTTGAAATTAGCTTCTTTTTTTTAGAAGGGGTGTTACTTCAGCTAGTATTCGGGAAAATGTGTTAATGTGGTTTTTTTTTTAATTTAAGGGTTACTTTCTGAAAAGTATCGCCATGTTTGGTGTTTTTTCCAACTGAAACCAATGACAACCCCATTTCATTTTCCCATTTAATTCGATAAAGGAAAGAAAAAAGAAATTGATTCCGTCAACAGTAATAAAATGAACTAAGCAAGATTTTCGTGACACATGAATTCCGTCATAAATGTTAATGGATTTTATCTTAATAAGTTTAATTTTAAGAGTATCCATACTCCTACTCAGAAAACACACATTTTGCTTGGAATGATGAACAAGTATCGATACAATCCCTATAGTATCGATACTCCACCTACAAAAAACACATTTTCACTCGAAAATCTCCTATTCATCTAACCCAAAGACCTTAGTGAGGTCCCCCAAATGTTCTTAAAGTCTTATGTGATTAAAGAGAAGCATAAATAAGGCTTAGAAACATGCTAAAAACATTAAACATAAAATCTACCGTGGAAGGCTACTAAACATGCTCATAATTAACTTTCAAGCTAAACTTCTTTCTAATGATCCTACAACTGGTATGGAAAAGCTAACAGTGTGTTACTTGGATTCTTTGGATGCTAGAACACTTCTTAAATCAACTAGGGATTCACTTTTCTTTTTTCCTTGGCTTGAACTCTCTCTTCAACCTCTTTAACTAATCAAGGTATAAAAATGGATTACTTACTTAACTAGGTTTTGGATAAAGCTTAGATACACTCCCTGCAACTCAAACACTCTCCTAAAATGACTTAAAACACTTGATTTCTAAAAACCCATAAAAATCCATTTTTGAAAAACTAAGCCAAAGCTTGAAGTTTATGGCTTTAATGGAAGCTTAGAAGATGAAGAATAAATTTCTTACCTTGATTGCTTCAATCTAGACTTAGGTTTCCTTAATGTTTGATCTTGGCTAAGTAGAAGAAATGAAGAAGAAGAGTCTGGAGAAGAAGAAAATTGGAAGATATTTTTGGGGAATGACTCACGTGAAAAATAAGGGAGATAAGAGGCTTTTTAACCTTTAAAACTAGCTAAAGTAACTCGGGTGTCCTAGCTATTTCTCAAGCATCACACAAAGTGTACTTTTATGTTGTCCTAGTTGATATCATTTCTAGCTGCAATTGTATTGATTATTATTGTTTTCACTTGTAGTTTTATTTTAGTTACAATCTAGTGTTAATGGGCCCCTTCTTTCTAACCCCCTAATCAATTGGGTTTCTTACCTAAAATTGTACGTTGGTACCGATACTAAGCCCTTGAGTATCGGTACTGACACTTGAGTATCGATACCCACCCTTGGTACCGATACTAAAAATGACTACTGAAATCTGAGGGAACTGGGTGGTATCGATACCCTTAGCAGGAGTATTGATACTTCTGAACTGGGTATCAATACCATCCTAAGTATCGATACCAAGATGGGCTTCGATGTTTTGAAATTTAATTATGTATTGATCCCCTTATTGAGAATATTGATACTCATGAGTACCGATATCAAAATGGGTTATTAAAATCTGCAATGTGAACTCGGTATCGATACTTCTTATGTGAGTATCGATACCCAACCAATAGTATCGATACCCGATGAATAGGTAGTGATACTCCTAGCCCAAAATCCCCTTAACTTAGGTCATCTGATGAACAATATCGGTATTTTTCTTCCAGTATTGGTACTTAAACCCATAAATACCCTGTTTGGGTACGAAAATGACCCCATATATTCCCTCAATATCGATATTGTTCTTCAAGTACCGGTACTTAAACCTCTTAACAATATAGGTTCCCAAATGTTATTTAAGTTTCATGTATGTTAGAAGGGGTCATGACAAGCCAAAAAACATGTTGAAAAACACCAAATACCGAAATTTACTAGGAACATGCTTATATGCTTCATAATTCGTACAAGTTAACAAAACACACCTAATGATCTACAGGTGGTAGAGTGAATTACAAATGTGTTACCTTGAACTCTTAAGCTGCTTAAACAATTCTCTACTCAAATCAAGGGCTAGCTATTCCTTTCCTTTGATTTTAGAGTTTTCTCCTACTTCTCTTACTAAATAAAAATCAATGAATACGTTACTAACTTACTTAAAGAGCTTGGAAAGATATTAAAAACAATTCCTAAAATTTTGGCTCAGAACCAAGACATTTCATTAATCGATCATCTGCCAAATTAATAGAAAAGAGTGAGTCATTAAACGAGGCCTCCGACCCACAACTACAATAACTAAAATTCATGTCACCTGCGGATTTTGGCTCTGGAACAATACTTTAGGAGGTGCAGGATGGTGGAATTAAGAAGTTAAGTTAAAATTTATAATTCAAAGAAAAAATAAATATTAAATTAAATTAGAAAAATCAAATTGTAGCATCATTTCAAATAGATATTCAAGTTTAGATGTTTAATTAAACTAAAAGGAATTTTTTTTTATTTTTTGTTTGGATCCGCATCGCATCCTTAATTTTCATTGAACCGTGTGCCCAAACGTGACTTGGAAGACCAGAGGAGCACGAGAAAAATATATCGAAGAAAAATTCGGTTTTGTAGATTAAAAACAAATATGATGTTCATATATGTAATATTATGAGAATAATATTAAAATAATTTTTTAATCAAAATTGGCATTAAAATAATATATTTGTTTGAAAAATAAGTAATAGAGGTATGCGGTTTATCATGATATAGAAATGTGGATAGTTTTTTTCAAAGAAATATTTATTATTTTAATTAAAAAGCATAAAAACATTTTGTAGTTAGTAGAGAGCGGCCGACATTCCCTTTAATGGGCTTGAGGTTTGAGAGCTATCCCTAAGTCTTAGAACCCAAATTCAAACATTGAGACCAGTAGAATATCAAAAGAAAAAAATGGTAACACTTCATCTTCATTTCAAACAGAATTTGTAAAATACAAATAACATTTGAAACCTCTAAATTTTCCACACCTGCTCTACCCAATAGCTCAAACATGTAGGGCAAATGAAGAAGAAGAAGAGGATTTTCAAATGTCTTTTATTGACATTGGAGATTTGGAGTAGAATTTGCTAAAAGAGAATTCTTATTTGCAATGATTTAGCTTTCAGCCGCTCTATATAATTTCCATTTCCTTTGTTTCTTTGAAGCTACTTTCTATCACTTGGGGAGGTCACTGGGTGGTGGTAAAAGAGATTCATTTGGTCCTTTGCCATTATCCATAACAAATGCCATTTTAAGCCCGCAAGTCGTATGCACTTCCAGATGGCAATGCATGAACCAAACCCCTGCAAGAGAACAAACAAATTACGAAGGCCTTTTTTTTCCACTTGAAAAATCAAACCACTTGACTTTCCCTACCCGGATTATCTGCCCTGAATCTCATAGCAGTCCACCCACCTGGTGGGACTCCAATTGTGTTCCTCTCAACAGTGTCAACGAGATTGAAGTTTTTAGGGTCCTTTTTGGGGTCAAAAATTCCCCACTCCCCTTCCAACCTCAAAGAAATTGAATCCATGCAAATGAAGAGGGTGGTTCTCTGGAGTAATCATCCCAGTATCTTACAACACCAGCTGCACAGTGTCGTTATAACCCAATCTGTATAGTTTCGTCCCTCGTTTGGTCGCCAAGTTTGTTAGTTGTGTGCTCGTGTAGTTAAATGGGACAGGAGGATTTCCAGGGAAATCACTTGTGAAAACCGCATTAATGTTGAAGAAATGGGCTTGAAGTAGAGCCGTTTTCGGCATAACAAACGAAACATTGTTGATAGAAGCTACGACACGGCTTCCATTGACACATGTAGGACAAGGGTTGATGCCGAGGCCGACGGTGAAGAGAAGGGAATGGTCGATCTTCAAAGGGACATTAGCAAGATATTGCTTAGAGTTCAAGCTCCGAAGTGCATTCGTAAAGCTTGTTGCTACTGAGGTAGCGTTTTTAGGAGGGGGTGACACTAGAGTAGTGGCCGTACTGGTAAGAGAACCGGAGTAATATAATGTAGCCGTGGCGGTTACATTGTCTACCGCAATGGATGCATCCATGAAAGGCGAGGCGACAACCAAGTACTTCCCGGCACGACTGTTTGTTGTTAAGAGGACATTTGTGGTCTGCCCTGGGGATATGACAATGGTGTCTGTCTTAAAAGGTTTCGAAGCATTGACGATTCGAAGCATGTATGTCTTCCCAGGTTTAACTGCCAATTTATAGCCTCCTGCAAATTGAATGAAATATAACGCACGGTTCAGCTTGAGGTGTTGGTTTAATTTGCAAATCTCGTGGTACATAGTTCTTTAATTTTGCTTTTACCCTTTGAAGAGCAGCTTGGGCTAGATCCAGGGTGGCCATTGATGGTGTGCGCATCAGAGACATTTGGGGCTAAACCAGATTTCAAAGCTTCATTAATGACGGCTTCAACATCTGATTTCCACCATTCACCTTCAAGAAAAGAAAAGAAATAGTTTTATTTATGAAAAGTAACACTATCACTGCTTCTTATCGTGCCTAATTACCTAAGATAACGATCTCTTCCTTGTGGGGTTTAGGGAAAGGATAGGAACACCACGCTTGGGCTAGATAACGATTGCACCGTGGACGGTGGCTCTCAGCCATAGAATATGAGTGTGCCACCAAAGGGTGCCTCTTTGGCCGGTCAATGTGAAGTTGTAAACGTAGCTCTGACCTGGTTGAATCGGGCACTGTGTTATATATGCCGGCCCATCTGCCCAACCTGTACGTATTTGCCTAATTCCATGCCTGCAACCAAAATCAGAATCCATGGAAAAAGCTAATGATCCTAAGAACCTGATCAATGATGGGGAATTAAGAATTATTACCAGTCGATGGAGACATTGTATTTGACATGGTTAACCGCTTTGACAAGAATGATGTCATCCTCTCTAGCAACTAAAGTAGGGCCAGGGTAGCGTCCGTTGACGGTGACAATCGGCTTGGTTGAGCACAATCTTGTTGTATTTTTCAACACCACCTGCACATTTTTACAAAACATCGGTGTACACTACTGACAAGACAAGACTTTAGACCTGAAATATGTACCATTCAGCAAATAAAATTGAGCTTACATTGAACTTGTAGTGCCGAACCATGCACTCTACTGATGCCGGAAACCATAAACAAGCTATAAGCATAAGAATTCTAACAATCGAAGCTGCCATCTCCAATGATTCTCTAATTTTCACTCAATGCCAACCCCTATTTCGGGCTCTTTTTCGATCGATGTACACTCTCTCAAGGCCAACTCAAACATATATAAAGAGGCAAAAACTAGGTCTTGGGAGAGCCTCTGCTGCCAAGTCGTTTTACATAGTTTGGTGGAAATGGAGAATACTTGAGAAGGAAGGGGTGACAATATATAAAACCAGAGGATATATTTTAAAGATTTATTGTGTATCACACAAAGTAGTTATCTATCAAACTAAAACATATTTAGAAGCTAAGCTAGTTGGGAGCTCCGAATGCCATTTTTTAATTGTCAGCCACGGGGGAGGTTGGCCTAAATGTATAGAGTATAGTACACCTTATGTCTACCACAATGTTGATAGGTAAGGTCAACATGAACAAGAAGCAATGTGACAAACTAGCTTTATATTTTAATCAAGTGTACAATTTTTTAAGTTTATGTTTCGAGCATTTGATTGGCTGATTAGTATAATATAAATCTCACTAATACTAGTTGGATTAGCTATGCTAAAGTCATTAACCACTAAACTTGTTTTGGTCTAATAATATTTTTGACCCTTAATTTTTTTTTAAAAAAAAGTTCATTTTAACCCATAAACTTTTTCTCACCTTCTTTTACCTCGAATTTTTATTATTTAGTTAAACTGGTCGAAGTGATGGAAAAGTGACAGAAATTTTCATTGAATGATTATATAGGTTGGCTTGTTAAAGCAACTATAAATTATTCCCTCTTTCAATATTTTTGAGCCACTTTCTTGTTTTCCTTTGAATTTTGTTTAGCCGACGACTACACTAATCATAATATTGGTTGCCCACCGTCGGTAATTATTAGTTATTTCTTATGTTATGTCATTTGTTTTAATTTTTTTTGAATAATAATATGTCTTTGTGACACGTTTCTCTATGCTCCTGTGGCACAATTCTTATGGCTTTTGGTACGTTTTTTTTTGCATACCTTTGTTGTCTTTTTGTTGCTCATACAAACGGCATTTTTTTATTGGTTTGTCGGTAGTCAAGGATAGTCAGATCCCCTATTTGGTAAAAGGTTGTTTGCTGATATAATAAGAATTGTATAGTGGAGCAGTCTGCCAGATAATTTGGTTCACACACCACTCCTTTATCATTTTGTAAAGCATCTCGTTCAGCATAGACAATGAGTTATCTTTGAACAGATATTACCTTGTACTTACCCCAAATTATTAAAAAAATGAGTTTTACTTAAGATTACTGGATTCTTTTGATGTTAGTTGTCATTCTCAATAGAAGATTTCGTTTTTCTTCATATCTTTGAACTTAATTTTTATTTTTGTAAGAGTTTTTTTTACTATGATCCCCATTTTTTTCAATGTTAGGTGCATTGTAATACCAATTGATTTCTTTGTTTTCATTAATGAAATTAAATTACCATTATTAAAAAAATAAATTTTTCTCTCCCTACTCAAAGAAGAATTGTAGAATATCCCCTTATTTACAGTTTTTTTAACCCTTTATATACAGTCTCTAAGTCAAATGTTCCAAATTGATAGTTTATCGTTGTCGTTTGCTTTAAGTTGTCGAGAAATTGTAAAAAGAGTGGTTCATTTTTCAAATACGGAAAAACATGGTCATAATTCTTAAATAAATAATGTAAGTACAATATAATAAAATTACAACAACCGTTTGTAGTCCAATGGTTAGGATAATTGCCTTCCAAGCAATGATCCGAGTTTGACTCCCGGCAAACGCGTAGCTTGCCACGACAACTGCATCCATTTGTTTTAGTTTTTGCCGAAAAAGCTGTCACTAAACTTCAGATCAGCTGGTTGAACGTAGTTCAGTTGTTCGAAGCAACAAGGCTGTGGCTCATCAACTAAATCAATTAACAGATTAAAAAAATAGACTAGTCCACTCCAAACGTATTGTTAAGAAGAAGAGTCTAGATTTCAGGTCAAGTTGCTGCCTTGTTGATGTAGAAATAGACAAAAGCTCAACCAACCGTAGCAAATTGCAAAATGGGGTCTGTGGTGGGCACATGATAAATTATCCCCCAAGCACTTTTCGCTCCGTCCAGTCATATACATTCTAGTTTTCCTCCCATAATTCAGAACAAATCCAAGTGCAAAATGACTGTAAATAACCAGTAAGCATCATGCATGTAAGCCAGGTTTTGATGCATATACATACGGACGGTGACAAAAGCAGCCGAGTTTTGTGCTACATATAGCCATGTACCTCAATCATATATCCTCCTACGTCGATCAATACATGTAATACCAGTTTGACGGAAGCTAGCTAGCAAAGTTTTTTGGCTTCCCTTTGTCCTGTTTCTTGCTGACAGTGATTCCCTCAATCAATGTTGATTCCTGGTCCGGACACCTCCAGAAGACTGTGATCCAACAAGCACTTGCAGACACTTTCCACGATCTAATGAAAAGCAAGCCATTTTCCTAGTCCCAAATAAACCAATCAGTGATAAAACATAACTATCAAAGCCACATTTCTAAAAATATCTCATTTTTTTATTCTTCTTTTACAAAAATATCCCTATACCCGGTCTCAGTAAAACTATAGACAAGTCGACTCTTCAACATATCTATATCCTATATAAGTTCGATTCCGGCTCTAAAAATATAGATTTACATTATAATTTGATCTGATTTGATTTATTAAATCAGTTTTTTAATTACACGTATGTTCATTGAAGTGTATTTTTGTAGAAAGCTTCCAAATTTTTTAAGGTGAGTCTCAATGAAATTATTAAACTTTTTACAGACTAAAATACATTATAATATCAACGAGAGAGTCGTATAATTTAAATTTGATTATATTGATCGTAAAACAGAAAATATTTAATTTAATTGATTTATGTAATTTTTTAGTAAATTTTAAAAAAGTCTAACATCTACAGTTTTGAAAAATTTTATTTTAGGATCTCCGATGTAAATAAAACACGGCGAGATAAGGTTTAAAGTGATCTTCAATAATGCCTTGGGAAAATATCTATACGAATTAAATTAAAATCTGTCTCATTTAAAATAATAGCAATGATATAAATTGTATCATCCCCATAACACAACAATAAAAAAGCAACAAATCCCAGCAAAGCACTGAAACGCAAAATAATTTTCATGTATATCTATATTCTGAAGTTAAACATTTTTAATAATTAATTTATATTTGAAAATCAAAGTAGGGAATTTAAGGGAGAATTTTATTTTTTTATTAACTAATATTTTCATGTCTGTTATCCAATTCATATTCATAATTTAGTATTGCTTGTTTTGTTAATGTTGTCTTTAAAATTTAAATACTGTACGCTGCACACTTATTGATTTATTTTCATACATTTAATAATTAATGCATGAATCTCCTAATGAAGTATACTCTGATATAGACGGGACTTCAAAAATTTCTTTCACATGATACTTGTTACTTGAATTGTAACATCCTTAACCCATACCCGAATACGAGTTAAAGATGTCACATAGTATTTATAGACATTTTATAGTTGAAAAACCGGTACAAATTTGTTTTTTTAACTTATCAAATTTAACCCTTTCAATATAATAAATTAGTCACGTAAAATCACAATATAAAATTTAGAACACCCAAACCAATAATAGTTTTAGGCATCAACTAGATAGTTCTATAATGTTTTCTATCCTAACATAAGTTGTTGATAATCATCTAATTTAAAATATTTCTTGATAAAATATATATTTTTTCTAAATCAAATATCTTAGATTCATATTTATATTCATAGCTATATATCGCAGGTATATCTTATTCGCATACATGTCATCTAGGAAATTAAAATAAAAGGATGTCATTATTGATACATGTAATTACTCTTGGTTGATTGATGCTAAGCTCAACTCCTTACTTTGTTTGCTCTTCTTTACCTACGCGTAAAAATCATCACACACTATGTATATATTTAGTGAGACATTAAATGTAACTGAAATGATATAGGAAAAATATTTCAACTTAATAAAATCAAAACAATATATTCCTTAATTAATAAAAAGAACTTCCGATATTCACAAACAGATTTTAACCAATTATTTCTTCATCCATAAAATCTGTTAAAACCAATATCTCACATGTTTATAAAAATCATGATAATAAAATGTCAAATCTATTTATTCAAGTCATTTTCTTTTCTCGTCAGAAAATCATCATTTCATGATTTTGTCAAAATCATGATAACCAATAACTGACATAATAATTATGTCATAATTTTTTATTTCAGATATATTTGAGAAATTCCATATTTCTTTTCATAATCGTTATTTTCAAATTTCATAATTCACTTTCTAATTCAGAACTTATTTTCATATTCATACTTTCTTTTCGAATTTATCGCTAATTTTTATATTCTTATTCTAATGTATATTTATGAGAATGCAAGATACATGAGTTAAACGAGTGTGTGCAATAAGCACTTCATTGCTAAATCGTCAGAATCATAACATAATATGCACTCCAAGTGCAATCATTTCATTTGCACCCACAATGTCAGACATAATTAACCTGAAGGTACCACATACGTAATCATAATCACTCCACCTCATGGCATATCAATTGTACCTACGACTCTCAATACAACATACAATGGGCTTCCATATTATATTTTATTCATTCAATATTCACATTTCATATCAAAATTTATTTCAACTTATCATTATAAAAAACATATCTTGGGGAATTTCATACCAAAATAATTCAAGTAATTTTTCTACGATCATCAAGTAAATATTCCATTAATAAAAATATTCAGATCATTCTTTAAAATTATAGAAGAAAATTCCTTCAAACATCTTTTCAGAAAATATTATATGAAATATATTAAATAATACATACCCAAAATAAATCATAAACATTTCAGTAATTGTCATGGAAATATTCTATGATTCAATTCAAATTTTTCTTTTAAAAATAAAGTATTCGAGGTTGACTTATCGCAAGTCTTCCTTGATCAGCATAAGTGAATAAATACTCCACACTTATTAATTTTGACACTTTATTTATAAGTCAAATTATAAGGCTCACTAAGTTTTAGGTTTAATCATTCGCTTTCGGTTGTTTCGATTACAAAATTTATCATAATTTACTACTCTAACAGTTTGCACTATCTTTAAAGAAATATTATTTTGTATTAAACTACTTTCGTTTATACCATTGAAAACTAAGCTCGAATACAAATCTAACCATATAAGGCACCCCTATTTCAATTTGTACAATTTATAATAAATTTTCAAAGCTAACTTACATAAGCTGTTTTGAGCATAATCTGCTACCCTATTTTCTGACCTATCGTCGATTAAAAATTCACATCTTTTTGTATACTTCTCGAAATTAGTATATGTGTTTTTGTTTTAGACAAAATTAGATTGATAAATGAATCCAACGGTATAAGATTCATCCTCTAACCATTTATGTAGAATTTATGGTGATTTTCTAAACTTATTGTTCAAGTCATAAGTTTGAGCATATTTCACTAATTTACATCCTTAGCTTATTTACTAATTCTACTAGCTTACCAATTGAACATATAGGTTTGAATCACAATTCACATAACATTAGGAGTCACTTCTTATCATAATAACTCTTTCATTGGCTCATCGCAAGCCAATGTTTGTTCGATAACATAAATACAAATTAAATGCATTCACCTAGTGTCCTTAGCTTGCTACATTCCCTAGAAATTTACATTGCATCATTAAGCTTCTCCTTAGCTTTAATATTGTTTAATCTTGAATTTAAGCACATAATCTAAATGAGCATCATTTACACCAAATTAGTAATTCAAATCATATATTATTGGGTTGGTGTTCAGTGTACCGCACCGTGGGTACAAGATCGAAAAGAATGAAAAGCATTCCAAGCCCAAGAAAAAAGGAACGAGGGGAAGAATCGACAAGGAATCCATAAAAAAAAAAAGAAAAGAAAATAGTGAATGAAAAAAAAGCGTGACGAGAATTCTCAACCCGAGATGTTAGAAGGTGCAAAATCAATGGGTGCCGGAGCTGCTACAATTGCTTCAGCGGGAGCTGCTGTCGGTATTGGAAACGTATTCAGTTCTTTGATCCATTCCGTGGCGCGAAATCCATCATTGGCTAAACAATTATTTGGTTATGCCATTTTGGGCTTTGCTCTAACCGAAGCTATTGCATCGTTTGCCCCAATGATGGCCTTTCTGATCCCTCCGTTGTTTTCTTTTCCTCCCGCACCTTTTTCCTCGAAATGAGAAAGAAGATGGTACACTCGAATTGTATTATTTAAGTGCTTATTGCTTGCCAAAGATCCTACTTCTACAATTGGTAGGTCACCGGGTTATTCAAATAAGTTGTGTTTTCTGTGGTTTTCCCATGTTACAACTTCCGTACCAATTCGGTCAATCCGGAATGGACACATCAGAAAATACTTCTATTTCAAGTCGACCTTAATACTTCAAGTTGACCATTCAAGTCTATTTTTACCCAAATTCATTAAAATTTCCCATAACATTTTTAACTTTGCACTTTTAACCACAAATTATGAATTCTTTTAGAATTCATCACAACTTTTCAATTTCATTCGAAATGATCTTTTACTCTTTGCTCACTTCAAATTCAATAATGAAAATTCCAGCATCGAATCAACATAATCAATCTAGTACATTTACAATTGCATAATTACCTTTAAACCCTCCAAACTTTCCAAATTGACCACCAAACTTACCCAATTTCTAAAAGGATCCAATTTCACATTCTAACATAAATTTCAACACTCTAACTTTAATTTCCAACACCTCAATAAAATACTCAAATTATACTTTAACATTCAAAAGCTTGCAATTTCACCCTAAACTTTCTTAGACTTTTCAAATTCAACCATCCACTTTATAAACTTGAAATTCGATGTGCCAACTCCATATTTAAACTTAAAAATCAGCATACTAATAAAAATGAAAGCATCATAATGTCTTGTTCAAAATAATATCAACGCATTTTCAAACTTACAAACAAGTCCCTAAACTTCTAGGACTTTTAGAATTCCACCCTTGACTTTTACCAAATTTGCAATTTGGTTCCAAACAACTTCCTAAATTAAAATTCCAGCATATAATCATTATAAATAAACATTGAGTACATCAATTTGCACATTTATTCAATAATGTCCTACAATTCTCATAACTTGTAAACTAGCTTTTTTTTCCAATTCAAGCTTCCAAATTGCTCCAAGTTGATCTCCAAAACACATAGAACACTTCTAATATCAATTCTAAGCCATATGAATTTTTTCAACATTTTCCCCTAATTTATTTCCCTATGGCCGAATAATCCAAGTCTTCTAGGGCTTAATTTTCATTCAACCTTAAGCATGAATTTAACTTCTTTGCATCAAAATTATGTTATTCTAATCGTTACAACGTCAAATTAAATCAAAACCCAACCATCTCTTAAAACCCTAATTTGACCGAATTCACTACAAAGCTTTACACATAGTTTTGATCATCACACATGCCTTAGAATGAATCTCCAACATCAAATACATATTAATCTTTCATTAAATCCTCAAAATCCAACATGTTCTTCAACCACCCAATTCATGAATCTCAACATCTAAACATGATTTCCATGAATTTTTTATACCAAATGATAGAGAATTCTCTATCTAATATCTTAATCCAAAAATCAATTGAATAAGCTTAAAATTTTTGAAAATCTTACCTCTTCAACCATGGATGTTCACGATAGCTTGAAGGAAAAATGGCTAATAGTTTTCATGATTCTCTTCACCTTTCTTTAATACATGTCACCTTACAATTTAATTAGGAATTTAAAATTCATTTAATAGGAAATTCCAACTTTATCCTTTAAAATCTTTAATAATTTCCATCATGCCACCAAAATATCTTCCAATTAAATATTCAAAATAAAAATGAACAAATAAAAATTCACTTTCCACCTTTTCCCTTTCAAATTTCAAAAGGTACTATTTAGTCACTAATTTTCCCCAATTTCGACTTAACTTCAAAAATCAACCTTAACTCCATTGATTTATGTTAAATTTAAATGTTATAAATTATGGATATAATGTTTCCAACCTTTTTCTATCATACTTCAAATTTCGTGTAATTTCGGTTCGATCTGATTATCCGAATTCTTATCGAACTTTACTACATTGGAGCTTTTAATACAAATTCCAAATCAAAATTTCGATTCACACGAAAACAATTATTTCAAGACAAACTATTGATTTGTGGCCAAAATATATAACTTTTAAAAATTATATTTTTAGTCCATGGACTTTTCTAAATTTATACTCTGACCACTGAACTTTCAAAATTTGTGTTTTGGTCACTAGCAAAATTTTGGGATATTACATGAATGGCTTCATATGGAACCAACATCTTTCATATTTCTGGCTTCTTTATTAATGGTACATAATAGGGGTGCTCAATGAGTTGAGCATCTCGTGAGCAGTTCAAACTCGACTCGGTCAAAGCTCTGTAAAAATTCGACTCGGGTTGACTTGACTTGATACCTTAAAGAGTTGAGTCGAGCAAAGTCCAACTTGACTCGATTAGTTCGCAAGCAACTCGATAATTTTTTATATAATTTTTTTTAGTAATTATCTTAAAAAATTATTTCATAGACTCAAAAAATGATCCTTATTTATTATTTTGATGTATCTGTGGATTGTTACTTTCGAGTTTAAACCTTAAAATTACTTCATACATTCTTTTGATAAAATTTTTAGTTAAATTTATTAATTTATTTTTATATTAATTTATATATAGTATTAATAGATTTTACCTATAGTTAAAAAAATAAGGTAAAAGTTTCGATGAACTTAACGTACAACGAGGCGAGCAATGAGCATCGAGCTCAACAAGTAACGACCTTAATGAGCAACGAGTCAAGCAAAATTTTAACGAGCTTAACGAGCAACGAGTCGAGTCGAGCAACAAATTTTTTTAACGAGAACGAGTCGAGCACAGCCCAACTAGGGATCGACTCGCTCAATAAGCATCCCTAGTATATAAATTATTCAATATGTATAGATCAAACTTTGAATCAAATATTAGTTAATTACAGTTTCATCCTTCTATAAAAATTAGTAGAAGGTTAGTGGATCGACGGTAAATAAATATGAACTTAAACTACTATTTGACGCATTTATATTGTACATAATTTGTTTAAAAATATTATTCAACCACATTAATATTATAAAATTTTATTTTTTAAAATAGAATGGAAAAATTCATAATTATATTAATAAAATGTATGCATTAAAAATTGCATCTAAATTTTCATTTTTTTAACTTTCAGATGCCATCGAATTTAAATCCCAATTAAATTAGGGTAATCTATGTCAAATATCACTCACCTTTAGGCTCGGGCTCGTTTATGCAGTAACGTTTCAATTATGTCAATTCTAACACTAACGTTTAAGTTTAACTGCAACTATGCCACTCCGCCGTTAATGGCGTAACGGCACGATGACATGGCACATCCACGCTGTGACGTTGCTGACGTGGCTCTCTCACCAAAACGACGTCGTTTTGGCATGACTGTGTTGGTGCTTAAAAAAGCCTCAAAACGACGTAGTTTTATTTGAGAAAAATTAGTAAATAATGCATATAAAGGGATTTAAACCCATAACCTTTTGAAATAAAGGTTAATACTTAACCACTATGCCAAATTAGATTTTTTGACATAATTCTATAAACATAATATACATAACATAAGTCAGCATTCGAAAAGTTATTTTCATAAAAAACCTATGAAATTATTAAAATTCCAAAAACAAAACCTTAAATTCCATAAAATTTCAAAAAACTCCTAAATTCCTAAAAATTCTAGAAAAATTTAGGGATCAAAGTTGATTCCAGTATTCTCTTGTTCACTAAATGCCTGCTCTGTATCATCATCATTTCCAAACGGATTAACTTCCCTATCTCTCCCACGACCCCAACCACCACTTCTGCCACCTCATCCACCAGGTCGAACACCACCACTACCATACCCAGATCGATTGTTATAATCATTCCTAGGAGCAGTCCAATGCGATCCCCCTTGTCCAGGTCGATCGTTACTTGAAGCATGGTCACTGGAAGTAGGAGCAGGTGGGTCTGCTGACGGCGGACGATTACGGAG
Source organism: Hibiscus syriacus (assembly GCF_006381635.1). Lineage (NCBI taxonomy): Eukaryota > Viridiplantae > Streptophyta > Magnoliopsida > Malvales > Malvaceae > Hibiscus > Hibiscus syriacus. The sequence goes on from NW_024063513.1 coordinate 2,005,381, forward strand.
ATATGGAGGAACATAAGCAGGTCGCCCACCACCCGAAGTGGAACCAGAAACTTTGATGCTATCAGAGGAAGAACCAACATCTACATTCTCAACCGCAGAATTTGCAGCCAAATCTGCCCATGATGTTCATGTAGTCATTACAATTCACAAGCACCCAAGATCCCAATTTTTCAACAAAACCCTTTTTAGTCAAAATCCACCAAGCTAACTTTCCCAATATGAAATTTAATTGAACCTGGACAAATCATTAAAAAAACCATAAACCCATCAAAACAAACGATGCAATCATCTCTTACTTCATTAATCACCCAAATGCAGCATGTTAATGTAATCCATCAGCTCGAAGAAACATCGAATAGACCTCGAAACTTAATATCCAAAACAGAAACAACGATTCATTCGATCGATTGGGGGGGAAAGCTGCCAGTGCCACAGAATCAACAAACAAAAACCCCCAAGTGCATTATAGAATTATGTCAAAAAATCTAAGTTGGCATAGTGGTTAAAAGTTAACTTTTATTTCACAAGGTTATGGGTTCAAATCCCTTCAAATGCATTATTTACTAATTTTTCTCAAACAAAACTACGTCGTTTTGAGGCTTTTTTAGTACCAACACAGTAATGCCAAAACGACATCGTTTTGGTGAGGGAGCCACGTCAGCAACGTCACGACGCGGAGATGTCATGTCATCGTGCCGTTATGCCATAACAGCGGAGTGGCATAATTGCAGTTAAACTTAAATGTTAGTGTTAAAATTGACAAAATTGAAACGTTGCTGGCATAAACGAGCCCGAGCCTAAAGGTGAGTTGTATTTGACATAAATTACCCATTAAATTACTAATGGAGCGAAAAACATATGACTGAAATAATAATATCAAAATACTTGAAGAAAACATGATAATATGATTTGGTTCTAAAAGGACTTAGAAATTGTTATATTAATATTAGTGACGGATCTCAAAATATTTTTTAGGGTATATATATATATATTAACAACATAAAATTTTTAAATGAAATAGATACAAATAAAATTTCAAGATAGATATTGTCCGTAAAATAAATAACTAAAAACTCAAATTTTATGTTTGACACCAAAATTTTCAGAGTGAAAACATCAATAAAATAAGTAAATAATTAAAAAAATGAATTTCAATACACACTCTCACGAAACTGTAGCTCACTGATTACTAATAATTATGTTTTATCGAATCGTCTAGTAATATATTATTAAACATATCGGCGTCTAAATCATACCAAGTTCAACGAGTGGCCTACAAACTATAGCCTTTTTCAGTCTTTAAATACCCAAGCTTCTAAAAAAATGAAATATTCCCAAGCATCGATGGAATCCGAATAATTTAGTGCACATCACTAGCCTCCTGCGTTTTTCATTGTATTTTTCTGTTACTTAGCCTTTGCATTTAGCTTTGCCAGTGTTGGTGTGTGCATCCGCGGGAGACGATGCTTCCAAGCAGCTTACTTTGTTCCATGAGGCCAAGCTTCTCAAGGTATTTCTTTGTTTATTCCTTGAATTTAACCTACTTTTCATCCATATTTCTGAGTTTTTTTTTTCGGTATTCATCAATTTTTGGGGGTTTCGCTAATAAGTTCATTTAATTTAAAGGATGGATATGGAGAAATGGAACCTCTTGATCGAATGTAAACTATGGTTTTCCGTTTTCAGTACATCATAATTTTTGCTATGGGTGTCTGATTTTTGGTAGTTTTGAAGAGATTTTAATTTGGATGAAATTGCAAAATCTTTAAGAAAATGGATAGATGATAGCGTAGATCCTAAACAAACAAAACGATACTCGACAAGCTCTGTAAAAAAGGAGATATGATGGGCACGGGCGGCTGCGTCAGTTTTTTCCCTTCTTGTCCGATCTTATTTAAAATTTGATGGTGCTCACCGTCAATAAGTTTATTTAATAGAATGGATAGAAATAAATAAAATTAGGAGGATCACTAACTTATTTATTAATAAGTGTGTAATGTGATACATCATACTACCTCAATATTTTGGGATAATAAGTGTGTAATCAATTCTTCTTAAATAAATCACCAAATTTATAGTATTTAATAGACAAAAATTCTTATTATATAATATTTTGATATTTATAATTTCATCTTATTATAATATATTTCAGGAGTCTTATTTTAATAAGGTAGCACAAGACTCGCATATTTTTTTTAGACAGGCTGATGGATCATAAACTTTTGCAATATTTAATTCATTTTTTAAAATAAAGTCCACCTTGTCCTTCCTCAAGTATATTTTTACTCGATAATATAAATAAATACTTTAAAATATATATATATAAATATGCAACTGTTCATTATAATAATTGTCTTTAAATATACATATAAAAGATTATAACATTAAATTCAAATTCAAATTTTTCTCATCCTAAATTCAATTTTGTTCCAACATAAACTCACTTCATCCCAAAATTTATTTTGAATTCAAATTTAAATTTAAAAGATAACATAGAATAAAATCGAACTAAAATTTATATTATAATTTAATTATCTCTAATAAGAGACGAGATATTTCGAATCATACGTCATATAGTTTCATTTCATGGTATACATATTTATTTTCTATAACCTTAGTCTAAATGAAACTTGACTTTAATGTAAAGCAAAGTTGCAAAACGTCAACAGCTCGTGACAACTGATTAATCTGTCAAAAACTTAACATTCACTTTTCAAATGTCTCTTCCCCAAGAGAAAGGCTTTCTCTTCCTTTTTTTTTTTTGTTTTAAAGTAATGAAACAGGGCTAACGTCTTCTAATGGATTATTGATGATTTGATTCTCAGATCTGCAATGTGACCAACTTAACAAGACATCGTCACCGTGTAATGAAGCACGAGAGGCTTCGTATTTTTTTAACATTACAAATAGAGGTTATAGTCACAGATTTTAAATGTAGGCATTTAAAATGTGGTGCTCCTTATATAAGAGTTGAATTGATTTTGAATTTAAAATTTAAATATTTTTTTTATTAAATCAAATTATTTTACAACAACAACTTTTTTTCCAGCTTGAGTGAAATTCTATCTACAAAGGAAAAGCAATAGAGGGCAAGATGCCAAAACACGAGAGCAAGTTGTTTGGGGGACCTCCCCAAATAATATTGTAAACACAAATAGCCCAACACTTTGAGAACACACACATTAACACGAACAAAAACCTACACCGTATACGTGTCTCAAAGGTTATTTTGGTAAAAAAATGACTGGAGCAATCACACGTGTGAACCATGTACACAGTAAAAAGCCTTTAACAATGGCTTGAATTTTTGTGCTGGGCTAGCAGGAAGAAGAAAGGTAACCGGGATAGCCTGGAAACTGAAGCCGAAGATCTCGATTGTCGATACTCCGTTCCGTTTCACAGAGATCCGTTTAAGAATCATTCGTCTTCAAGATTCTCTTTACGATCGGATAATCCTCCCTTTTCCAGGTCTGCCTCCTTTTATATCATTATAAATAGCTATTTTTTATTTCTTTTCATTTTCTTTTTTATTGGTATTTGGTTTTTGATATCTTCAACCGATGTGGTGTTACGTTTAACCCTGCGCATCCTCGTTTAATACGGAACTTTCCAACTTTGCTTGAAAAGACTCGAAAGCTTCTTCTTTTTTGGCAACTCACTGAGTTCGCTGCTTATCTCATTTTGGTTGTTTCAGAAAGGGAGCAGCGGTGAAGGCGAAGAAGAAAGGGGAAATGGCGACCAAAGTATCCAACTTTTCGGATCTGATACAACGAGTTGCAGCATCTTGTTTATTGCACCCGCTCGCCGCCGGCAGGCAAGAATCCGGCGATTCTGACTCCCTGACTCATTCCGTTATCGAGGAGGACCCCGACGAAGAAGAATACTACGAGTATAATAATTCAAGCGAGGATGAAGGGAAAGAAAATGAGGTGAAGGACATTGAGAAGTCGAGGAGAATAACGCGGGTTTGGAACCATAACGGAGAGAAAACGAAGGAAATGGTAGCGTTAATGGAGGAGGTTTTCGAGGCGGTGGCTGAAATGAAGAAGGCTTACTTAAGGTTACAAGAAGCGCATTGCCCGTGGGACCCAGAGAGGATGAGGGCGGCTGACGTTGCGGTGGTGGGTGAACTGAGGAAGCTTGGGGTGTTGAGGGAAAGGTTTAGGAGGGAAACACGTGGCGGTGGACGCGGTGGCGGGAAAGGGCACGTGGCTATGCTGAGGGAAGTGGTGGCGCCGTACGAAGCGGCGGTGGAGGACTTGAAGAGGGAAGTGAAGGTTAAGGAGGTGGAAATCGAGAACCTGAAAGAGAAGCTCAATACTGTTACTTGCCTTTCCAGTGGTGGAACGAAAGGGCGGAGTCTTTCCAAGAGGAAAGTCAGCTGCAGTCATGGTAAGTCGCGTCGAAATTACCTTTTTAGACTAGCTGTTTTTCTTTCTATATTTGATGAAGTATAGGGTTATATTGGTAATTAGACAACATGCAAACGATGATGTTGCCTGCCAATGGTGTTACGCCACGTTATCAGGAAGCCATAGTCAAACCAACTATTCCTCTTTCATGTCCAAAAGACCTAGGAAATCATTAGTTTCTTGGCAAACTATTATTCAATGATTAAAAAATATTGGTTTTTGTTGAAGTACCCGCAATTAAAACTTACTATTTAAAATTTATGAAATATTGGAAAAATTAACCATATTAGTGTTAAAATCGACTGTTTTCGAGATGGCAATTGACTCCGAATAACATGGTTTAGAACATCAATATGATATGAGTTTTGAGTTTTTTTTTTTTGCTCGTTCCTGGTGGCAATACTTGCAGCAGCACCAACGCCAGAGCTGTTTGAGGCTACAGTGAGTCAGGTGAAGGAAGCATCAAAGTCCTTCACATCTCTCCTCCTTTCCCTCATGCGCGAGGCTCGTTGGGATATTGCAGCCGCTGTCCGATCCATTGAAGCTGCAACAGCCACTCCTGACAACACCAATTATACCACCACGATGATAACTCCATCCGTCGTTGCAAATCACCATGCCAAGTACGCGCTAGAGTCGTATGTCTCGCGCAAATTTTTCCAAGGGTTCGACAATGAGACTTTCTACATGGATGGCAGCCTCTCTTCCTTGCTTAATCCCGATCAGTACCATCGGGAGTGCTTCACTCAATACCGTGACATGAAAGCAATGGACCCGGTCGAGCTTCTGGGGATCTTGCCTACATGCAATTTCGGCAAGTTCTGCTCCAAGAAGTACCTCGCCATTGTCCATCCCAAGATGGAGGAATCCTTGTTCGGAGGCTTGGAGCAGCGCAATCAAGTAATGGCCGGAAATCACCCCAGGAGTCAGTTTTACGGGGAGTTCCTGGGGCTGGCCAAGGCAATTTGGTTGCTTCATTTGCTTGCATTCTCGCTTGACCCAGCACCAAGCCAATTCGAAGCTAGTCGGGGAGCAGAGTTTCATCCACATTATATGGAGAGCGTGGGCAAGATTTCAGGTGGGCGAGTGCCTGCAGGTCAGATTGTGGGCTTCCCTGTTAGCCCTGGGTTCAAGCTGGGAAATGGTTCTGTTGTAAAGGCTAGGGTTTACCTAGTGACTAGCACATAGACTTGTTGCATCTGGTTTTGATAGGTTTTAGAATCTACAGTAGGGGGAATTCAGCTTAGGACTTTTTGAGACTATTATTTTAAGAATCTGATTTGATGTCCTGGGATGTTGCTTTGTTATCTCGGGTGCTTGCATTTCTAGAAGCCTAATCATTTGTCAGTCAGCAAATAATGTGTATGCAACTGCATGTAATCTCTTCTTTACACACGAAGATTGATCGAGTCAGGGTTTGATATATGCAAATTATCATCTCATTTTGTTCCCACAGCATTGAAAGGAAAACAATGAAAATTATGATGTAGGAGGAATGCCATAAGCTACGTGCCAAAGGGAATCGTGTATTGATTGATTTGATTGAACAAGGCCAAACGTATTATTTCCACCTTCAACAAACTTCGTTACCACTAACAAATTGGGAAATTCTTCATCAAACAGGGTTCCAATTTAAAAAATATTGGAGAATATATTCTAACACATTTTTTCTTTTAAAGTGTATATTTATTAAATATTATAATTAATCCAATTGTTTAACTTTAAACAAAATATCAAATATATTTTATAATTTAAATTCAACACTTATATTTAACATTTGAACATTAAAATTAATTAGCTCACACACCATAAAATAACACATCTCCACTTAATCAAAAATAATAGTACATAGTTTTTTTTAAAAATTTTGTGTTAATTAAAAATTTAATTTCATAGCAAACATATTTTAAAAAAACTTATTTATTAAAAAATTTCATTTTCAATAAAACAAAAGGTATAAATAAATTAACAAACACGCACACAAACCAACTTACCTCAGTGGTCAATAAATCGTTATTGTTTCTAGAGCTCATGGGTTCGAGCACCAACGACTGCAGTAGGGTGATTGAGCGTTCATTGTCAAATGATTGAGAGTCTATTTAAAATAGATACTACTTGTAATCACCTTGCTTGATTCCAAAAATGAATTAACAAACACTCCAGGAAAGAAGATTAAATAAAAAAATTAATAAAAAATAAATATAAGATAATAATAAAATATCCAATAATTATATATAATTTTATTTAATATCAAAATTAAATGACATAAAAAAACCCGACAAAACTGAACAAATTTATGGAAAACAAGATTTATCCCAAGTCAGTCTCGTTTTTGCTCAACTCTTTGGCAGTAACAACTAACCAACAAGCAGCCCCTTCTCCCGCCAATTTCCCACGATTCAAAGTCGCATCGCATTCGCTTTCTATATAAACCCCACTTCCTCCCTAATCTTTCCATCTTTTCTCAGAATCCTAAGCCCTAACCGTAAATCTCGCACATACAAAGCAACGAGAAGAAAGAAAACACCCCAAAATGCGGAGCTCAGGCTGGTTCAAGGGTCGCTTCTAAAGAAAGTATTGGACGCGATTAAGGACTTGGTCAACGATGCGAACTTCGACTGTTCGGCGACCGGATTCTCGTTGCAGGCGATGGATTCGAGCCACGTGGCGTTGGTGGCTCTGTTGCTCAGATCGGAAGGGTTCGAGCACTATCGCTGCGATAGGAACCTATCAATGGGGATGAATCTGGGTAACATGTCCAAGATGCTAAAATGTGCCGCTAATGATGACATCATCACTATCAGGGCTGATGACGGTAGCGATACTGTTACTTTCATGTTCGAGAACCCAAGTGAGCTTTCCGTTTTCCTGGTTTTTCATTTTAATTTTGTTCCCGTTCAATGATTAGTTTAGAGGAAAACTATCTGTTTGGTTGATGTGGTTATGTGTTTTTCTCAATTAGAACGACACTATACACCACGTTCAGTTTTCTTGGGTAAAAAAGTTTGCTAGATTTGTTCGCAATTTAAGTCTGAACTGACATTTTGTTTGTTTCTTTATGCATGTGGATAATGGATTAAAGAACAAGATAAGATAGCAGACTTTGAGATGAAGCTAATGGATTGATAGCGAGCACCTTGGAATTCCAGATGCTGAGTACCAAGCTATTGTTAGGATGCCTTCATCTGAATTTGCAAAGATTTGTAAAGATCTTGCTAGCCTTGGTGATACTGGTACCTGTCAATATTTGCTTTATAAGATTTTTTTAGATAATAATTCTTTGGCCTTTATTTTCATTTTTATGATTGACCTTATTTACATGTACCTTTGCAAATCTTAACTCTAGTTTGATTTGGTTGCAGTTGTTATCTCTGTAACCAAAGAAGGTGTTAAGTTTTCCACAGCTGGTGATATTGGGACTGCAAATATTGTTCTCAGGCAAAATACCGCTGTAGATAAAGTATGTCCTTTGTCCTGTCATGTTATTGTTTGTACTTTTTTTGGACATGTTTATTGATACTAAGATATTCCCTGTTTTCTAGTATGTAACTTCTATGTTGCTTAGAACCTAGTGTGTGTTGGGTGTGAATATTTTATCTATTAGAATATTATTTGGGGTTTAGAATCTGCTATGTATGTCTAGCCATCTGAGATGTGATGGTCATACACGAATACTTCAATGAATAGTTTAAGCAATATAGTGTTACATTACTGCCAACAAGTTACTACCCTAGTATAAAAATCTTATGATACATCAGGTCTAGGATTCAAACTCTATGAAGCTCCTCTCTTTGAATTGTACCAGGAAAACATATTGATATGACATTATTATTCTTTGTATAAACATTTGCAGCCAGAAGAAGCTACATCATAGAGATAAACAATCCGGTATCGATGACGTTTGCATTGAGGTACATGAATTCATTTACAAAGGCTACCCCGTTGTCGAATACAGTGTCGATCAGCTTGTCTTCAGAACTGCCTGTTGTGGTTGAGTACAAGATAGCTGAGATGGGTTATATCAGGTTTTTCTTGGCTCCCAAGATTGAAGATGAAATGGATGGATGAGACTGCAGTAGATAAGTTTAGAATAGATATATGATAGGTGATAGCATTCATTTGTCTTTCAATACAAATATGACTTGAAAATGTAGAGTCGTTTAGAATTTGATTTGAAAGAATTTCATCTTTTCTAAGCACTGGAAATCAAACGAGGTACATGAGTTGAGGCAGCATTACAGCAACAATTTCAGATTCACTCATGTTGTTTTAAGTAATAACCTAAAGGCAATTCATTACACGAATAGCTTAAAAATAACTAAGCTTCCAAGATGCTGCCATGGTGCCGTACCATGCTTTCATTAATAGCTCTGAGCTTTTATTTTCTCATGTCACTACAAAAGCACTTGATGAACCGGTGAAATGCCGAATTGATCCTAAAAGCCCCTTGAAGCACCAAAATGTCTTATTCTGTATATCCTGCCGAGGCAGATGACGGGATTGTCCATCCGATTGTTGCCTTACTTCGGGGACTTAGCTTTGAAGGTCTTGTCCACTTAAAGAAGGCACCAATCATCATCATCATACATTGGGATCCATGTATCCTTCCCTTGGAGCATCTCAACTAGGGCGAGCATACCTTCTGTCAAGAGATCATTCCTTAGGCAAGCCGACCAGAGGGCAACAGTCACGTTTCTGCCTGTCTTGAAGGTTGAGTTGACTGGAACATCAAAGACATCTCCTAAGTTTATACCAGCAGGGGTTGAGTCCATTACAACATGAGTAAGTAAAAGCATATTTTCTTTTTAGAAGATCCGTAGGTTGTGGACCGGCTTCAACTGGTTGACCTTTGATGAGAGCGCTTGCAAGCTTCTTGAACTCCTGAATGTAAACACCGAGTGTGTGGACCATGCAGTGTAGAGGCACCCTAAGAAACAAAAACACTAGATAATGAAGTACACAAAAGCTGAGAAGAAAGCTGCAGATAAAAATATTGTAAAACCAATTTTCTTCACTTGAATGTCTTTTATAGTCAATAAATGGCAATATTGAGGCAATTATATTCGGATATCGTCGTCTATTTCACACTGACCTCATATCTCTACACTTGGTGTCCCTCCGAGGTAGCAACATACTGAGAATATTGTTGAAAGTCAACATGCAATTCGGTGCACATGCACCGAAAGTGTGAAATAAAAAAAAGGCAGCCTCAATTGTTGACAAAATGAAAGGGTAAATTACAAACTTTAGTCACTTAAAGTTAGGGTATTTACAAATTAATCCTTAAAGCTTCAACTATAAATACCCTAGCTCATTTAGCTTAAAATCATCCCAAAGCATTCTAGCTTTCTTCCAATACTAGATAGAATTTAGAGAGTTTCTTGAGAGTTGTTTTCTCCTTTTTAAGAGAGAATTATCATTATTTTCCCTTGGTCGATCGAGAGAAGTTGTAATTCCTATTTTCTCATAGTGAAATTCTTCTACCGTTGCCTGTGGTTTTTACCCTATATTATTCAGGGGTTTTCCACGTAAATTTTGTGCTCTTTTATCTTCATTTTTATTTTCTCAAATTATCAGTTGCGATTTTGCTCTATCCGATAGCCGTCTTCCGCAACAATTGGTATCCGAGCTAGATTAGAGTGTGTAATATCTGCTTATTGTCTTTGTGGTTGCCACCAAAATGTGGATCCTCCAACATAAGAAAGTAAGAAGGTATTACCCATTCTTTGAAGGTTCCAGAGAACTATTCACGATAGTGAAATAGTGGGAGCTATCCGTAAAAGAAGCTATGGCAACGAAATTTGATATTGAAAAATTCAATGGGAGAAATTTCTCATTATGGAAATTGAAGATGAAGGCCATCCTGAGGAAAGACGTGTCTAGCATCTATCAGTGAAAGGCCGGTAGATTTCACAGATGACAACAAATGGATCGAATAGACGGGAATGCTATGGCAAACTTTCATCTAGCATTAGCAGATGAAGTATTGTCAAGCATCGAGGAGAAAAAGACAGCTAAGGAGATATGGGATCATCTCACCAAACTGTACGAGGCCACATCGATGCACAATAAAATTTTTCTTAAGAGAAAATTGTACACTCTTCGTATGCCAGAATCTACTTCAGTGACGGAGCACTTAAATACACTGAACACTTTATTTTCTCAGCTTACATCTTTAAGCTGTAAAATAGGAGAACAAGAACGTGTTGAACTTCTACTTCAAAGTCTACCGGATTCGTATGATCAACTCATCATCAACTTGACAAACAGTAATGTCACCAGTCTAGTCTTCGATGACGTTGCAGCTGCTGTTCTACAAGAAGAAAATCGGCGCAAGAACAAGGAAGACAGACAAGTAAATCTGTAACAAGCAGAAGCGTTGATAACAATGACAACGATGAGAGGGAGATCAACAGAACGTGGCCAAAGCAGCAGTCACAAACATGGTAGATCGAAGTCGAGAAGCAAAAAATTTAAAGTGTTACAACTGTGGAAAGAAGGGTCACTTGAAGAAGGATTGTTGGAGTCTAAATAAAAACTCCAATCCACAAGGCAATACCGCAAACACTTCAGATCATGGAGATGCTCTATGCTGTGAAGCGTCAACCACCGTGGAAGGAAGAAAACGATTTGCAGATATATGGCTCATTGATTCGGGAGCAACATATCACATGACCTCAAGAAGAGAATAGTTTCATCATTATGAACCTGTCTCAGGAGGATCTGTGTATAGTTGCAATGATCATGCCTTAGAGATCATTGGCGTGGGAACCATCAAATTGAAGATGTACGATGGAACAATCAAAGTTGTTCGAGATATGCGGCACGTGAAAGGCCTGAAGAAAAATTTATTATCCTACGGATTGTTGGATAATAATGCAAGCAAGATTGAAACACAGAAAGGAATCATGAAGGTGTTCCGTGGAGCACTTGTGGTGCTGAAGGGCGAAAGATAGCTGCAAACTTGTACATGCTGAAGGGAGAGACTTTGCTAGAAGCAGAAGCCTCTGTTGCCTCATGTAGTTCAGATTCTTCAATGTTATGGCATCAGAAACTTGGACACATGTCAGAACAAGGAATGAAAGTTCTTGTGGAGCAAAAGCTACTTCCAGGCTTAATAAAGGTATCACTTACTTTGTGTGAGCATTGCATAACAAGTAAGCAGCACCGGTTGAAATTCAACACGTCAAATTCTAGAGGCAAAAATGTTCTACAATTAGTCCATTCTGACGTATGGCAAGCACCAGTTACATCTCTAGGTGGAGCAAAATACTTTGTCTCATTCATTGATGACTACTCTAGGAGATGTTGGGTGTATCCTGTTAAGAAGAAGTCAGATGTGTTTTCAACTTTCAAAATCTTCAAAGCGCGGGTGGAACTTGATTCTGGAAATAAGATCAAGTGTTTCAGAACAGATAATGGAGGTGAATACACAAGCGAAGAATTTGATGACTTTTGCATGAAAGAATGCATCAAAAGACAGTTCACAGTGGCAAACACTCCTCAACAAAATAGAGTGGCAGAGCGGATGAACAGAACCTTGTTAGAAAGAACAAGAGCAATATTGAGGGATGCAGGCCTAGAAAAATCATTATGGGCAGAAGCAGTCAATACCGCATGTTATTTGGTGAATCGAGCTCCATCAACTGCAATAGAGCTGAAGACACCAATGGAGATGTGGACTGGTAAACCAACTGATTATTCAAACCTCCATATATTTGGAAGTATTGTGTACGTGATGTACAACTCCCAAGAAATCTCAAAGTTGGATCCAAAATCCATGAAATGCAAATTCTTGGGGTATGCTGATGGAGTCAATGGGTATCGCTTGTGGGATCCCACTGCCCGCAAAGTGATCATCAGCATGGATGTTATCTTTGTAGAGGATAAACTACAAAGAAAAGAAGACGATGATAGCACTGAAAAGTCAGAGACTACACAGATAAATGTGGAAATGAGTTTGAACAAGGAGATTCTTCTGAAGCAGAACCAGCACATAATGAACAAGAACCAGAGAGTTCTGAAGCACCAACAACTCATCAATCAGATCGCGTGAGAAGACGTCTCAATTGGCACTCAGATTATGTTATAGAAGGTAATATTGCATACTGCCTTTTAACAGAGGACGGTGAGCCATCAACATACCAGGAGGCAATAAAAGCTCAGATGCTTCACTGTGGATGATGGCGATGCAAGAAGAAATCGAAGCCCTTCATAAAAATAATACATGGGACCTTGTGCCACTACCACAAGGAAGGAAGCCGATTGGTAACAAATGGGTCTTCAAAATCAAACGAAATGGTGACGATCAAGTTGAGAGGTATCGTGCAAGACTGGTGGTCAAAGGATATGCTCAAAAATAAGGTATTGATTTCAATGAAATATTTTCTCCTGTGGTTCGACTAACAACAGTTCGAGTAGTTTTGTCAATGTGTGCTACATTGGACTTACATCTAGAGCAGCTAGATGTTAAAACAGCTTTTCTTCATGGAAATCTTGAAGAAGAGATTTACATGCTCCAGCCTGAAGGTTTTGAAGAAAAAGAAAAGAAGAACTTGGTTTGTAGGTTGAACAAATCTATGTACGGTCTAAAGCAGGCGCTGAGGTGTTGGTATAAGAGATTTGATTCCTTCATTATGTGCCTTGGATACAACAGACTTAACGCAGACCCTTGTGCTTATTTCAAGAGGTCTGGTGATAACGATTTTGTTATATTGCTGTTGTATGTAGATGACATGTTGGTTGCATGACCCAACAAAGATCATATTGAAGAATTGAAGGCACAAATGGCTAGGGAATTTGAAATGAAGGACTTGGGATCAGCAAACAAGATTCTAGGGATGCAAATTCACCGAGACAGAAGTAATAGGAAGATTTGGCTTTCACAAAAGAATTACTTGAAGAAAATATTGTCACGATTTAGCATACAAGATTGTAAGCCAATTTCTACCCCTCTTCCTATTAACTTCAAATTATCCTCCAGTATGAGTCCTAGCAGTGAAGAAGAGAGATGGAGATGTTTCGTACCGTATGCATCAGCAGTGGGAAGTTTGATGTTCGCTATGATATGCACAAGACCAGACCTTGCACAAGTAGTGGGAGTGGTTAGTCGGTACATGGCGAATCCAGGCAAAGAGCATTGGAATATTGTAAAGAGGATCCTAAGATACATCAAAGGGACCTCAAATATTGCATTATGTTACGGAGGATCAAACTTACTAATCAATGGTTATGTAGATTCTGACTATGCAGGAGATTTGGATAAAAGCAAATCTACTACAGGATATGTGTTCAAAATTGCTGGTGGAGTTGTAAGTTGGGTTTCAAAATTGCAGTCAGTTGTGGCTACATCCACAACAGAGGCAGAATATGTAGCAGCTACACAAGCCAGTAAAGAAGCAATTTGGTTGAAGATGCTATTAGAGGAGCTTGGGCATAATCAAGAGTATGTCTCTCTATTTTGTGACAGTCAAAGCGCCTTGCATCTAGCAAGGAATCCAACATTTCATTCAAGGACAAAACACATACGAGTTTAGTACCATTTTATTCGTGAAAATGTGGAAGAAGGGATGGTAGATATGCAGAAGATCCATACCAAAGACAACATAGCAGATTTCATGACGAAGGCGATCAATGCTGATAAATTTACTTAGAGTCGATCCTCTTGTGGCCTGTCAGAGACGTAAGCAACATGAATGCACAAGGTAGAAAGAATGATGTGAAGATATGATTGTTCCAATCAAATCTTCAAGTGAGAGATTGTTGAAAGTCAGCATGCAATTCGGTGCACATGTACCGAAAGTGTGAAATAAAAAAAGGCAACCTTAATTGTTGACAAAATGAAAGGGCAAATTATAAACTTTAGTCACTAAAGTTTAGGGTATTTACAAATTGATCCTTAAAGCTTCAACTATAAATACCCTAGCTCATTTAGCTTAAAACCATCCCAAAGCATTCTAGCTTTCTTCCAATACTAGAGATAATTTAGAGAGTTTCTTGAGAGTTGTTTTCTCCTTTTTAAGAGAGAATTATCATTGTTTTCTCCTTGGTCTATCGAGAGAAGTTGTAATTCCTATTTTCTCATAGTGAAATTCTTCTGCCGTTGCCCGTGGTTTTTACCCTATATTATTCAGGGGTTTTTCATGTAAATTTTGTGTCTCTTTTATCTTCATTTTTATTTTCTCAAATTATCATTTGTGATTTTGCTCTATCTAATAGCCGTCTTTCGCAACAAATATGTATTAGTCAAGCCAGCTATAACAACATGAATGTCACTACCAAATTGTCCATTCCGACTACTTGTAAGCACTGTCTTCACAGTATCCCGGAGACGCCTCCCAGACATTGTCGTAAATTCTGATAGAGACAAAAATGGTAAGAATTGATCTGATTATTGCTTGAGTGAACAAAGAAATCTAGTTCTAGAATGTAACCTCTTGACATGCTACTGCCCTATCCAATTCAAAGTGAACATAGAAGATAAGAATTTAAAGAAGCTACTACCTCCTGGTACACTGAGAATGACTAACCGCCCGATCCAAATGATCTGGATTGGAAGTATTGAAGGCTACAGGATAAAGAATAAACAAATATTTTCATCAGTGAACTTAAAGGAAAATGAATCACGAGGACAGTTCTTTCCTAATGACAAGGTCAATTAACAGAAGAATATATGCCATCAAAGGAACCCGTAGATTCAAATGATTGGAATACTTAATCAGGCATCTAAACCAATATTCTGGAAAGAGTCTACATTTATGAAGACTCAATCGGAATAGCATGTTTCGTAAGATACAGTTGTAACTTACCGCACAATGGTAGGCTAGCTTCGTTTCACCAGTATTTAGCAAGATGGGCTTTGGATGCTGACAATCGACTTGTTTCTTATCGGGAGTTTTAAGTAAGTTGCGGACAAGCCTCCAAAAAGGATTTCCCTGATATCGACAACATTAAGTATACAAAGCAGGCAAGCATATGGTATAGAAATCGTACACATATAGTTGCTGCAGTCTTAATTCACCTGGTCATCTCCTTGCTTAAAATCAAATGCCTCTGGTCCATCGGTTGTTCCTGCAGTAAATCCGAATCCCATAGCGGCATAACGAGGTTTAACTACCTTAGAACCTCCTCCCTCTTTCGCAAGCGTTACCTTTAGCCGGAAAAGTCAGGTAAGTGTGGCGATAATCAACCTTCCCTTTTGACTGTTCAAATGCTTTCTCATACAGATCCACAGCTTTTCTGAATTGTCTCTCTCCGATAACACGAGTATTTTTAAACTCATTGGGATTCGGGATAGCTGCCAAATGAAGCACACTTTAGTCTTATGGAACAACTAGTATTTGTGAAAAAAGTGCATATCAGAAAGAGGAAGTATACCCTGGTCCTCGACCGTAGCACAGTTTATTCTTTCCACCGCAGGTACTATAATTGAAGCCATAAGGAAGACCAGTGTCGGTACAAAATGCTCCGACTACATTGGGACTAACATCACCATAATTTGTTTGGCAAAATGCAGATACAAATCCGGGCTTATCAGCCTGTCTAATAGTGCTCCTGACACGCCTAGCAACACTTTGTCCGGGCTGCTGGCCTACCGGAAGAAGAGCAGAATGATGCAGCAAGCTTCAGCAACTAATGTTCTGCATCAAGGAGTTTGAGCTACATCAGGGTTTCAAACAGTGGTCCACGACCGCGATAGCGCCCGTTAAATAGTGGTAGCGCTGCATTCCGATATACCTGTTACATCCGTAATAGTGCCTAATAGCGCCCGCTACGGCTACAATCGCCGTAAACACGAAATGACCAAAATGCGACCACGACGAATTGAAACCCTGAGCTACATATTATGGATCTATTGACTATAGATACTAGATTTCCAATTGCTCTTTCTATTTATTTTTAACATTACTACATAGTGCGTGAAATAGAAGGCTAAAAACTTACGATTATCATGACCGTTGGGTATGATGTTTGTAATTCTTTGAGGGCCGTGTTGGCTACTTCAGTTCTTCAAGGTTGGATGATACGTCAGATTGATATTAACAACAAGGTTTTGAACGGGCTTTTGAATGAAGAAATCTACATGATTCAGCCACCTGAATTTGAGCAGCATGATCCTAATAGTGAGAAACTAGTTTGTTGTCACAAGAAAGCAATCTAACAAGCTCTTAGAGACTGGTACAATACCTTGAAGGCTTTTCTTACGACCAAATTATGGTTTCTTGAGTCGAAAGCTGATTCTTCATTATTCATTCGGAATAGGCTTGAGTCCAAACTCTTGCTGATGGTTTATGTCGATGAAATAATTATTACGGGCAACAGTTCTGATAAGGTTGATAGTAAGGAACCGGAAATCTGAAGGGAAAATCTTCCTTGGTTGGTGTTATTTGTTCTCAAAGATTCAGTGTTTTCAACATTACTAGTAGATGCTGGTGTAAACCGTAGCCCCAGTGCCCATCTTAATAACCTTGCATCCGAACGGAGCAAATATAAATATGATGTTGATAAAGAAATGACCCTTATTCATAGAAATAGATCCGGGTCGAAGATTTTCGTGAGCTTGTATAATACTTTTCTCGATGTCGTCTACCAGTACATCAAATGACTGACGAACGAAGCCTAAAGATGTCACAAGATATGTCACATGTTGGAGATAACCTCTCGGACCAGCATGTGTATGAATACCACTGATGGCCACATTTTGTTCAGTGTATGGTGTTGTGGAATTCGGGTTAATTTCCACTAATAATAACAAATTCACCTTTCAAACTATTATCTAGGTGACTAGTGTGAAAACGATTGTACTAAAAATCACACCAAGGTTGATTCCCAGGAAAGAGGAGGGGTCACAATGGTCCCTCTTAAAACCCACTTTCCTTAGACAAAACTACCAAGACAAGTAATTTTAATAGGACAATAATTAACAACAACTATACCCGACAATAGCTATTAAATAGACATAAAGAGAACACCAATATTTAACGAGGTTAGGACAAAATTATGCCTACCTCCTCGAACACTACTAAAATAATATTTCACTAATAGAGGAAATATTACAAAGAGAAAGAAAGAATACAAATAGCCTTTATATTGTGGGATACTTAACTAAGGAGGAGGATGGCTCTATTTATACAAAAGAATTTCCCCTCCTCCGTATACACAACCAATGTGGGACTTTGCAAAAAAAACCAACAAATCTCCACCTTGGCAAATTCCACACACATCTCTCAAAAATCCAATCTTCAATAGTGTCTGCAAATTCATCTTTCAATTTGTAACAATATTGACCAAGTCTAAACAATGTTTAAATTTGACCACAGTTACCACTTTTGTCAAAATATCAGCAGGATTCTTAGTAGACCGAATCTTCTGGATTATGACTCCACCTTCTTCTAGAATCTCTCGTACAAAGTGATATCGAACATCGATGAACTTCGTCCTTGCATGGTAAACCTGGTTCTTTGCTAAATGAATAGCACTCTGACTGTCACAATGCACTTTGATATGCTTATGTTCCATTCCCAATTCACCAAGCAACCCTTGAAGCCAAATTGCCTCTTTCACAGCCTCTGTAACTGTCATATACTCTGCCTCTGTTGTAGAAAAAGCCACTATTGACTGTAAGGTGGACTTCCAACTGACTGGTGCCTTTGCAAATGTAAACACATAACTAGTAGTTGATCGACGCTTGTCCAAATCACCTGTATAGTCTGAATCACAATACCCAACTACACACTGACCATTTTGTTTGTCTTTCTGAAAGACTAAACCAACATATACGATGTTCAGAATATACCGCATAATCCATTTCACAGCTTGCCAATGCTCATTTCCAGGATCATACATATACATGCTTACAACCCCAACTGCCTATGAAATATCGGGTCTCGTACACACCATTGCATACATCAAGCTACCAACAGCACTTGCATACGAAACCTTTGACATGTATTCCCGTTCTGCATCATCCTTAGGTGACATGGATGCACTGAGCTTGAAATGAGGAGCAAGAGGTGTACTAACTGGTTTTGACTTCTCATCCATGCCAAAACGTTTTAGTACCTTCCTCAGATATTCTTTCTGAGACAAACAAAGCCTCCCCAATTTCTTATCCCTTGATATCTCCATGCCTAGAATCTTCTTTGCTTCACCAAGATCCTTCATCTCAAACTCCCTGTTCAATTGAGTCTTTAGTTTCGCAATTTCTGTCTGACTCCTAGAAGCTATCAGCATATCATCAACATAAAGAAGAAGATATATATAGGATTCGTCTTGTAGCTTGCGTAAATACACACAATGATCATATTTGCTTCTTGTGTACTTCTGCCCTATCATAAACTTGTCAAATCTCTTGTACCACTGTCTTGGAGATTGCTTCAATCTGTATAGCGATTTTTCTAATTTGCACACCATTTCTTATTTTTCAGCAACTTTGAATCCATCTGGCTGAGTCATGTAGATTTCCTCATCCAAGTCTCCATGTAAAAATGCAGTTTTTACATCCATCTGAACTAGATCCAAATCCAACTGTGCTACTAAAGCCAACAAAATTCTGATGGAAGAATGTTTTACAACTGGAGAAAATAATTCATTATAATCAACTCCCTCCGTTTGAGCGTAGCCTTTAGCCACCAATCTTGCTTTGTAGCGGATGTTATTCTTGTCAGGAAATCCATCTTTCTTTGCATATACCCACTTGCACCCAATTGCCTTCTTTCCCTTCGAAAGATTAGCTAGTTTCCACGTCTCATTCTTTTGAAGGGATTGTATTTCTTCATTCATGGTGATCCTCCACTTTTTATGTTCTGAACTTTGGACTGCTTCATTAAAAGTGGCAGGAACGTCATCACTTGCAATTGGTGATGCAAAAGAGACCATATCAGCATAACGAGCAGGTTGTCTAATGGTCCTCTTTCCCTTTCTGAGTGCAATTGATTCATGTTGTTGTGGAGGTTCTTGGGTTTGAACCTCTTCTTCATCTGACTCTTCTTCTACCATAGGAGAGTCAACATTAGTTTCTTTACTGGCTGGGTCAATTCTGCTTCCTTCAAACTCCACCTGTTTGGGAGTTACATCTGTCTGCTCCAATTTTTATGAAGTCATATTTCTCAACATGATAGATTCATCAAAGGTAACATCCATGCTAAAGATTATTTCTTTGTTTCTGGACACCAAAGACGATAGCCTTTCACACCAGAGGTGATCCCCATAAAGATCGCCTTCTTTTCTCTTGGATCCAGCTTTGACTCCTTAACATGGTAGTATGCAGTGGAACCAAACACATGTAAGGAATCATAATCTGTAGCAGGTACACCAAACCATTTCTCTAATGGTGTTTTACCACCAATAATAGTCGATGGTAAGCGGTTGACAAGGTGACAAGCATAGACCAAAGCCTCAGCCCAAATTCTTTGCCTAACCCAGCATTAGACAACATACACCGAACCTTCTCCACTAATATTCGGTTCATACGCTCTGCCACCCCATTCTGTTGTGGTGTACTTCTGACAGTGAAGTGTCAGACAATACCTTCTTCTTCACAGACTTTCAGAAATGGATCATTTTTGTACTCTCCACCATTGTCTGTACGGAGACGTTTGATTTTTCTGCATGTTTGAGTCTCCACCATCTTTTTCCATTTAAGGAAAAATCGTAGCACCTCATCCTTTGTCTTCATTGTATACACCCAAACTCTCCGGGAAAAATCATCAACAAATGTGACTTAATAGTGTGTTCCTCCCAATGAAGTTGTCTTGGAAGGCCCCCATACATCTGAATGAACATAATCCAAAATACCTTTAGTATCATGGATTGTTGTTCCAAATTTCACCCTCGTCTTCTTCCCTTTGATGCAATGCTCACAAAAAGCTAATTTGCAAGCCCGAGCACCCTTCAATAATCCTTGATCTATCAGCAATTTCAAGGATTTTTCACCAACATGCCCCAAGCGCATATGCCATAACCTGGTTGCTTCTGACTCCTGTTCATCAGTAGAAGCTGCCACTGCTGCTATCCCAATAATTGTACTACCCAGAAAGTAATACACATTGTTTCTTTTCCGATTCCCTTCATTATCACTAGTGCACCAGAGATAATCCTCATAATCTCATCTTTTGCCATCACTTCTAAACCTTTTGACTCTAAGGTTCCCACAGAGATGAGATTTCTCATTAAATCTGGTACATAATGGACACCTGTTAAGGTTCTGATTGATCCATCCTGATTCCTCAAGTGAATTGAACCAATCCCAAGTGTGTCAAGAGGGGAATTATTTGTTGTGTAGACAAGTCCACCTTTTAGTTCTTTAAAATCAAAGAACCATTCTCTATTGGGGGTCATATGATGGCTACAAGCTGAATCTAACAGCCATGAACTGGAACAGCTGGTTGATGGCGTAACAGCGAATGCGAAATCTGAATCTGCATCATCATACTCGACCATATTTGATTCCGAGACAGCCTTTCCCCTTTCAGGTTTGCCTTTGTTCTTTAGCCTGGGACATCCTTTCTTCCAGTGCTTTTTTTCTCGACAAAAGGCACATTTATCTTTGCTCAATCTGGACTTTGACTTCGATCTTTCCTTTATTCTGACTCTTCGAACAGCCTCTAACAACAAGAGTTTCTGCTTCGACACTTGTGTTTTCTTGTTTGTCTTTCTTTCTCAATTCATAATTATACAAGGCAACAGTTACTTCACTGAGAGACACATCAACTTTCCCATGAAGTAGAGTAGTTTCAAGATACTCAAACTCATCAGGAAGTGATCCCATCATCATCAGAGCCAGATCTTCGTCTTTAAAAGTCACGTCCATATTCATCAGATCAGTCACCAGCTGATTAAAGCTAGTAATGTGATCATTCATAGTGGTACCTGGTACATAGTTGAAGCGGAACAATCTCTTTTTCATGTAGAGCTTGTTCTGACCTTTTTTCTTCGAAAATTTCTCCTCCAGTGCCTTCCACAATTTACTTGCAGAAATTTCCTTAGAAAATGCATACTTCTGCTCTCTAGAAAGACACGATCGAATAGTACCACATGTCAATCTATTGATCCTCTTCCATTCTTTCTCCACAACATCATCTGGTTTCTCTCCTTCAATAGCAATGTCTAGACCCTGCTGAAATAGGGCATCTAGAACCTCACTTTGCCACATGACGAAATGACCGGTGCCATCAAAAATCTCCACTGCAAATCTAACATTTGTCACAGCTGTTGACGACGATGTGGATGTTTTTGTTGCGTCTGTCATTTCTGCTACAAATTCTATTTAATAGTTGTCAATGCGGAATGCCAATTATCCCAATAAAATTTTTTCTAATGTGAAAGATCAGCCTAAGCCGCAACCACAGAGCATACTAAAATAAACCAAGAGCACTGATATCAATTGTTGTGGAATTCGAGTTAATTTCCACAAATAATAACAAATTCACCTTTCGAACTATTATCTAGGTGACTAGTGTGAAAATGATTGTACTAAAAATCACACCAAGGTAAATTCCCAGGAAAGAGGAGGAGTCACAATGGTCCCTCTTAAAACCCACTTTCTTTAGACATAACTACCAAGACAAGTAATTTTAATAGGACAATAATTAACAACAACTATATCCGACAATAGCTATTAAATAGACATAAAGAGAACACCAATATTTAACGAGGTTAGGCCAAAATTATGTCTACCTCCTCGAACACTACTAAAATAATATTTCACTAATAGAGGAAATATTACAAAGAGAAAGAAAGAAAACAAATAGCCTTTAATATAGAAGAAAGCTTATATTTGTGGGATACTTAACTAAGGAGGATGATGACTCTATTTATAACAAAAGAATTTTCCCTCCTCCTTATACACAACTAATGTGAGACTTTGCCAAAAAAAACCAACATATGAGTCCCCATATCTGCATGTATATACATGCAGCAGTTGTAGACGAGTCAAAAGATAAAATCCTCATAACATGTTATGATAATAATTACCTTGCTTTCAATCTTTCGAGCACCGTAATCGTCACTAATTGTGAAAACATGCAAGCATCGAGATTAACAAATACAACTCGTTTCCCCTTTGGCTCTGCGACGATAAATGAGCGAGCTCGCAGCCTGAAGTGAATCCCCGAAGCATTTGTTCTGCGTTATCGTATCCCATCATGTTAACATCGGCTGCTGGTCCGATAATGTCGTAGCTTCCTATGCTTGTGGGGATCAAGATCTATTTAGTCAACATTTCTGTTTCAGTTTTTTGTAATGATGAGATTAACAATTTTCTTTTTGGTTTGGTGCATTTTTAAAACCAAAAATTTGTCATTTTTGGCTAAATTTAGGAACATTCGAAAGTGAACATTATACGATGTGTTTTGTTCCAGTAATCTTAATCAACCTGGCTTAGTATTTTTTAAGGGTAAATTACTGAAATTTTAAGATGTTTGCTATTTGGTCAGTAAAATTAGAAAATTTTCATTCGAGTTAATGTACTTACATTAAAGTTATTGAACTGTTAAATCATTAACAATAGTCAACATGACATGTCCACATATTATCAAGTAAAGGGGTGAGATTCAAATCTGGAATCCCTATAAAGGGGTCTAAACCTAACAACCGAGTTAAGTTAATTACTTCGTATAATCTTCACAAAATATCATTAATTTATAAAAAAAATGACATATTGACTATGTTTCCATTGGCATATGGATGTGTCACATGATTGATAATAGTTTAATGATTTAATGAATGAAATAAAAGTTTTTCTTGACAAGTGTGACTCTAATAAAAGCTTTTCTATTTTGGTAACCAAAGTAAAATAAATCTAAAAGTTTAGTGACTATAATGCAGTTTACCATATTTAGGTTACACTAGAGTTGAAATTATATTTATTGAATGTCATTAATTTATTAAAAAAGTTAACATATTGACTTGGATGCCATTGGTATATGGACATGCCATATCGTTTTTAATGGTTTAATGATTCAATGACCGAAATAAAAATTTTCCTTGAAGACTATGACTCCAATAAAAAAAATTATTTTGGTAATCAAAGTGAAAGTAATCTAAAAGTATACCGACTATAGTGTAGTTTACCCAATTTTTAACAAAGAAAAAAACGTGAATAAGAAATGAAAACGAAGTATCAACGTGAATATTACTCATAATTCAAAGAACTCTTTGCCCTATGGTATTTCCATTTTTCTTATTTAAAATTCTTTGGTGGAAGGAATTCATGATTGAGACGATAAGTTTATAGGTTGGATACGTTATACTCATTTCAATATTAAAATATTTTCTTGGCGTAAATGGAATTTTGAGCCTTTTACACCGTTTTTATTACTTTATTATTATTAAAATATGATGAATATAAATGATTATGGGTATTTATCAAGCGGGTCGATTGGGAGTTGGGCAATGTTTGACTTGTGCTCGTTAAAATCTTTTGTTGCTCGACTCATTGCTCATTAAGCTCATTAAAATTTTGTTCGACTCGTGCTCGTTAAGAAAATTTGTTGCTCGGCTCATTGCATGTTAAGCTCGTTAAAATTTTGATCGACTCATGCTCATTAAGAAATTTTGTTGTTCGACTCATTGCTTATTAAGGTCATTAAACTCTTGCTCATCTCATTGCTTGTTAAGTTCACCGAATTTTTTAATTTATTTTTTAACTATAAGTAAAATCTACTAATACTATATTGAACTTAATATAAACATAAATTAATAAATTTAACCAAAAAATTATTAAAAGATTGTATGAAATAAATTGAAATTCTAAACACCAAATAACAATCCATAAATATATTAAAAAATAATTAGAGTTTGATTTTTGGGTGTAGTAAAATAATAATTACTAAATAATAACTTAGTATTTTTTATTATTTATTAGAAAATTAATAGATTAGTAATTTATCATCTTGTATATTATCTATTAGTAAACCAGTAATCTTTTTAATTAAATAGATTTTTTATATAACTACTAAAAAGTTATAAAAAAATTAACGAGTTGCTCGTGAACTTATTGAGTCAAGTTGGACTTTGCTCAAATCACCTCGTTAAGGTCTCGAGTCGAGCTCGAGTTGAGTCAACTTGAGTCGAGTTTTAGTTGAGTCGAGTTCGAGTTGCTCACGAACTGCTCAACTCAATGAGCACCCCTAGCCTACAAGTGGTAGTATATATTCTAAAAACTCTCAATTACTTTTGATATATATTCTAAAAACCCTAAACTATTTGAAGGTAAATGCTTAGATACTCTGCATTTTGTAGTGCTCGAACCTAAGGCTTCTAGGAATAACAACTATTCTTTTAACTAGTGAGGTAGCTTGATTCGTGCCTTTTTACACCGTTCTTTAAGATACATTCGATTGAATCAGATTATTTAATTGAATTTGAAGATGTTTTATACCGAAGATAATAGATAGATGTACATTTTTTGAAACGTCATTCATGGTTAGAGATCTCTTGTTTAAGTTTATATGAAACAAACAAAATGCAATATAATTAATTTATTTGTTAAAAGAATATAGTCAGTCAATGACCATTTTTCTATTGATCAGGCATTACTTGAAATCATATGCTCACGGACATAATTCCTTGTATATGATTTGATAAATTGTATTTGTTCTGAAGTAAAACCTTACATCCCTATATTGAAAAAAATTCAAATATACAGTTCACATGGAACATTGTTCTTGAATCGCTGTAAGTAGTCTAAATCTGGCCTCCTGTGTTGAATTTGAGGACAGTGTTGGATGTTTAATTAATTAAAAGCCATATTCCGGGGCCCGAAAATTGTTGATGGTTTGGTGGAATGCAGTGTTTGAACCAACTGCTAATACCTGTTTTTCTGCTGTCCTATAGAGTACGATTTATTTGTGAAGGTTAGAGGCAAGAACTGAAGGGAGAGAACAGAGTCCTGAACCACGACCAAGGATTGCTAGAAAAATCGTTAATTCGAGGATGAAATAGAAAAATAGTGATAATAATGTTAAAATATTATTATAAAATTAAAGATAAATAATAAGTTTATTCTATCTAAGATTATTATAAGTGTAACAACAGTAGACTATAATCACCACCGAGACGATAAAACAAACGAAATTAAACTTATTAAATAATAACAAAAATTAGTACATAAATAAATACTCCATGTGATAAACCAATCGATCTAAAACAGTTGAGGCATGTCGCTACACAATTTCCTTAAGATAGATTTCCAACCACTCCCTTGGTGCTCGAGATCGTTGGTCGTCTGTATACCAAATACAAAAACTAGATGTTCATCTACAATAACACAAACATAAAAATCACGAGCTATACTCTTGTTTTTATCTATCGTCGGATTACTAGTGGAAGAGAAAAAGATTTTATTTTCAAATTCTTGAATTATGAATTGTGAAAGCTTTTGAAACTCGTTAAAACCTCTTAACTAGTGTTTAACTTAGAAGGTTAATACTATATCTATAAGGAATTCTCAAAGTAAAACAATCCATCCGGAACTACAATATCATATTTCAATCTAATATAAATTTGTACTAATATATTTATATTTCAATTGAATATATATTCATAAATAATATATTTGTATTTAATCAAATATTAATGTATAAATAAGATATTTTTATTTTAATTGAATATAAATTGGTTAACATATTCGCATTTTATCTGAATATAAATCATTAAGTATTATAGAATATTATCTTATTAATAAAAAATTCACATAATATCTTAATAATCTAAAATATTCAAACAAATATGTTACATTTAAGAAAAAATCAATTATCAATGAATTCGATATATTTTTCCAACAAGATTTTTGCTGGTTCGGTGGAAGGCAAGGAAGGGTATGTTGGGATGGAAAGTGGGATATTTCTTTTATATCACTTGAGTTCATATGGAAGGCATGAGTCAATCCTTGGGAGAGGGAATGGCATAGTCTTAATTTGTTTATCTGTTGAGGTCGACAAAGGATGGAGTGCTCTGATATATATTTGCCATTTGCTTGTTTTGTAATTTTCCCACTTTTCACTTGGCGGGTGAGCCCACCTCCCATAAATGCTACTACATATTTGTTTAGCACAAACAACTAGTACTGTAATATACTGTCACACCCCATAATAATTAATTAAATAAATTATAATTTTATCATTTAATTTTATTTTTATTCTTATTTTTCTAAATAAATTATAAATTATATTTGTAAGTTGTGTATGCATCAATTATTTAAAAAGATTTTGACTATATATTATTAAAAAAACCCAAACATATTATTAAATTTATTCATTAAATTTTAATTATTTTTCTACTTCAGTCATTCATGTATTAAATCATAAATGAAAGAATAACATGATAGACACTTGTGTTGGTATGGATTATCTTCAATTGATATGAAATTCATATATCATTAATGTCATTTTTCTTTTTCTATATTTTTCAATTTTATCTTCTTTTAAATATAAAATTTTTATAATTTCATTTTTGTGTCACGTTGATGTTGCAATTATCATTATTCGACATGTTTCAAGATATTGATGAATTTGTCTAAAATTATCTCATACAACTTTATTACTTTAGATTTTGCCTAAATTATTTCAAAATTTATACAACTTGATTATAAAAATTTAAAACTCTTTCAATGTTAAATCAATTTGATTTGTAATATTTATAATTTGATTAACGTATAATCAAAGTATATATTTTGTGAAAACCCTATGGATGAGCATTGTTCCCCATTGTGTCGCCTCTAATTTTCTCTCGCTTGAGCTCACCGATTGGCTTGAGAAGCATATTAATTCTCATTTGCAGGTTCCTTCACTTGAAGTTCCTTGGAACTTGTTATTCTCGTCCCTTACATGAAATATATGGAAAAGCAGGAATGACTTTGTCTTCAACGATATCCCTCGCTCAAATGTTGCCATCCTAGCTAGAAGCACCATCTGGGCCCAACACTTTCACAGTTCCCTCCCTGCTAATTTAAACGCTCACAAAAGGTCAGAACCGCTTTCCAATGGCAAAAGCCACCAGTTGAGTGGAGCTTCTTGAATACCGAAGCATCTGTCTCTCGCTCCGGCCTTGGTTCCATTGGTGGTGTCATCCGGGCTCACGAGGGGAATTGGCTAGCTGGTTTCCACAAGACAGTTGGCATAAGTGACGCCCTTCACTCGGAACTGTGGGCTCTTTACGTTTGCCTTCAAGAAGATAGGTCTCTCGGTCTTCTCCACTTGAAGATTCAATCTGATTGCCTTGCTGTTGTCAATCTCTTCTCGGAAGGTGATCCATCGCTCAGCCACTTTCCCCTTGTTCGAGCCATTCACCGTCTCCGACAGCGCAATTGGAAGACTTCAATTACCTGGATTCCTCGAGAGTGCAACATGCTTGCTGATGCAATTAAAAAGCTCCCCGGTGTGTCTTCTTATAGTATCACTTTGCTTCCATCGGCTCCTCATGCTCTTCTGCTCCTTAGTCACTTTGCACCTGGCTGCTTTAGCTAGGTCTCTTCGATATTCCCAAAAAAACAAATTGAAAATTTTGTTGAATAGTTGTTATTTGTAATCATCTTTAACTATTAAAAAATATTTTTTTCATATTTTTTTTTCACTTTTTTACTGTTAGAATTTAGAGAAAAATCTTATCAATAAATTATAGGGAAATTAAAAATGTAATTTCCTTATAACAAATAAAGTAAATAAAAAATTTAATGGGTAAATTATTTTTTTAAAATTTTAACGATTATAAACGATGGATTTGGGTGATTTTCCCGAAAAATCACCCTAACCCTTTTATTTTCTTATCAAATATCGTTTAGACTATATTTTTTGATTTAATACTTTAACGGTGTAGGGGACGCTCCTTTCTAAACAATCCTTTTATTTTCTTATCAGATATCATTTAGATTATATTTTTTGATTTAATATCTTAACGGTGCAAGGACGCTCCTTTCTGAACAGAATATTAGATCAAAAAATATAATCTAAACGATTCTTACAAGAAAATAAAAGAGGCTAAGTGATTTTTCGAGAAAATCACCATGGATTTGTAATTTACCCTGAATTAAACTTTTGATGTGATTTTTAAAATACTATTGGATGGATGTTAACGTTACGTGCAAGCTATTCATGCCTGACACTATACTAGAATCAAGTGGCCGACAATCGTAGCCAGCTGTCTCTGCAATTTTAATTTTTAAAGAAAAAATATATTATTACTAACAGCATTCTCTCTTTCCTATTTTTCTCCCTTAACTTTTATTTATTTTATTCACTTAATTTTACAAATTGAATTATTTTATACTCTCCATGTTTTCTCTCTAATAGCGGATAATGTGGCATTTATTATTATTATTTAATATAAATATTAAAGAAATAAAATAAAAATAGAAGGTGACTAGATATTACTATCGGTTATGGGTGCTTAACGAGTTGAGCAGCTCGTGAGCAACTCAAACTCGATTCAATCACAATTCGGTAAAAACTCGACTCGAGACTTGATTTAGCTCGAGCCGAACTCGAACTCGACTCGAGACATTAACGAATTAAGCCGAGCAAAGTCTAACTCGATTCGATAAGTTTGCGATGAACTCGTTAATTTTTAAAAATATATTTTTAGTAATTACTTCAAAATTATTTCATTCAAAAAATAAATATAAATAATAATTATTAATTTATTAATAAATAATAATAAAAATGATAAGTTAGCTAATATACTAATCTATTAGTTTTAAATAAATAATAAAATATTATTTTAATACAAAAAACTCAACCCTAATATCCTCGTATATTATTAGTAAATTTTATTTTTCAGTTGCTTGGCCTCGATGTCGTGAGCTCGAAATGAGAAGGGTCGCTTCGCCTCGATATCGTGAGCTCGAAATTCGAATTCTATTTTGTCGGAATTTACTCTGAAGACCACAAATTTGATATTGAAATTGAGGAAACCAAAACATTTCAATTCAAATTCACGAGTTTTGTGACATTTTGCTGTGAAAATGACGTGGTCAGCTGGCGGAGAGAAAATGAAGAAGTTAAAAAAGGGTAAATTACACAATGAGTCACTGAACTTTACCCTCTCTCATATTTTACTCACCAACATGACGTCATTTTGGAGTATACATTATAAGTCCGTTAAATAGTTAATGGCATGATAATCAAAATGATTCAATCTATATAATTCAGTGAATAAAATAGAAAAAAATAAAAGTACAGTAAGTAAAATAAGGGTGGGAGCATAGCACAGTGAAAAATAGTGTATATTACCCTTTTTTTAATCTTCAATTTTTAGTTTAACTTATCCGTTGCTTTTTGTTACTGTTTGTCAGCCACTGCATCTTAACCATTGATTCAAATTTCAAAAAAATCAAAATACAAACGAGCCAACCAAACCAAGCCAAGAGTCGAACTGTACAGTAAAAAATAATTAAAATTTGGGAAAACTACATGATTGACCATCAAACTATAATCATTAACAATTTTGACCACCAACGTTTAAAAGCGATCAAACAGACCAGTGACGGTTAATTTTTAACAGAGGTAATGTCGTGATTGTTAATAAAATTGACATAATTATATATTTATTCCTTAATATTTATTCATTCTATCAATTTAATCACTCTTTTAATTCATTCAAAATATCACCATCTATGTAAAAGGAAAATATTTCATAATAGAAAGTGAGCTTGTGGGTTTCAAACGTGACCCCTTGGCTCAATGGATATGGTTTTGCCATTAAGATAGACCATTCAATTGCTGTTTAATTAGACAATGTTCTATATGTTCTGTCTAACATATATATATATATATATAAATTTATTAAAACAAATATAATAAATAAATTATATTTCACATATATATTAAATTATAGTTATTGTAATATTTAAAAATAAAACAGAGAGTAATATTTTATTTATTTTTTACGATTTTTAAAAATAATAATATATAAATTATATTGAACAATAAGATTATATTAAAATTATTTAGAGAATCCAAATCACAAAATAAGAATATTTTAACTTAAATATTTAAAATATTAAAATAATGTTAAATTAAATTAAATTGTTTATAGAAAATGAGTTTAATATTTTAATTTTTAAATTATTTTAAATTATATATATGAAATAACATTAAACACAACATATACAACATTGTGTAACTAAAGACCAATTGAATGGCCTAGCCTAGTGGCAAAGTCGTATTGATTGAGCCAAGGTGTCACTAATTTGAAACCCTTTAAGATAATTTTCTATTCTAAAATATTTTCCACGTTTATTTTTTTTAAGTAAATTAAAATAGTGACTAAATTGATAGAATACGTAAATATTAAAGACTAAATATATAATTATGTCAATTTTATTAATAGTAACATCATCACCTTTATTAAAAATTAATTGCCAGTGGTTGCATTGAACAATTTAAATAGTTGGATGGTCTTTTTGATCGTTTTTAAACTTTGGTGCTCAAAATGGTTAATGATCATAGTTCATTATCACCCATGTAGTTTATCCTTAAAATTTTATAAAAAATAGAAGGACAAAAAATGAAAAATCTCATAACCCGCAACCTCCCTCAAAAATATAAAAATCCCTGGAAGCCCTTTCGTTTCATATCTCTGCTTTCCCTTTTTCTTCGTTACAGCCTGCCATATCCCCTGAACAAAATGCGTGAGATCCTTCACATTCAAGGTGGCCAATGCGGCAACCAAATCGGAGCCAAGTTCTGGGAAGTTGTTTGTGCCGAACACGGCATAGATCCCACCGGTCGTTACCAAGGGGACATGGATCTTCAACTTGAGCGCATTAATGTCTACTACAATGAAGCCAGCTGTGGTAGATTCGTCCCTCGTGCTGTTCTCATGGACCTTGAACCTGGAACCATGGACAGTATCAGATCCGGTCCCGTCGGTCAGATCTTTAGGCCAGATAACTTCGTTTTTGGGCAGTCCGGTGCTGGTAACAACTGGGCTAAAGGTCATTACACTGAAGGTGCTGAGTTAATCGACTCTGTACTTGACGTTGTTCGTAAAGAGGCTGAAAACTGCGACTGCCTTCAAGGTAAACTATCTTTTGAAACCTTTCTACACCGGATCTGAGCGATTTAGCTTCTTGTATGTTTAACCGGTGTTAAACTGTTTTCTAGGCTTTCAGGTTTGTCATTCCTTGGGAGGAGGAACTGGATCTGGAATGGGAACACTGTTGATATCAAAGATAAGGGAGGAATACCCTGATAGGATGATGCTGACCTTCTCAGTTTTCCCATCTCCTAAGGTCTCTGACACAGTCGTGGAGCCTTACAATGCTACTTTATCTGTTCACCAATTGGTTGAAAACGCTGATGAATGTATGGTTCTTGACAATGAGGCCTTGTACGACATCTGTTTTCGCACACTTAAGCTCACTACTCCCAGCTGTAAGTTTCCCCCTAATTATACCTTAGTTTTGCTTAGATTGTTAACCATTCTTAGATTTAGTAGTTCTAAAGTTAACTATCATCGCTCATTGTTTGGATCTGGTGCTATTGTGGGTTTTGCATCTGGTAGCTCTTTGCTATGCTTAACTGGTTTGTTTGGGGCTAAAATTAAGTTGGTTTAGAATTTAGAACTAAGATTTGTTTTGTGATTTTTAGAAGTCTTACATCATTTTTTGTTTTACTTTTGATCTTTACGCAGTTGGTGATTTGAACCATTTGATATCTGCAACAATGTCTGGAGTTACATGCTGCTTACGATTCCCTGGCCAGCTCAACTCTGATCTCAGGAAACTTGCTGTGAATCTCATCCCCTTCCCCAGGCTTCACTTTTTCATGGTTGGTTTTGCTCCACTCACTTCCAGAGGATCCCAACAGTATCGAGCTCTAACAGTCCCCGAGCTCACTCAGCAAATGTGGGACGCCAAGAACATGATGTGTGCAGCTGATCCACGACATGGTCGTTACTTGACTGCATCGGCCATGTTCCGTGGTAAAATGAGCACCAAGGAAGTGGATGAGCAGATGCTGAATGTTCAGAACAAGAACTCGTCATACTTTGTTGAGTGGATTCCAAACAACGTGAAGTCTACAGTTTGTGACATTCCACCCACCGGCCTCAAGATGGCGTCAACATTCATCGGCAATTCAACATCCATCCAGGAGATGTTCAGGCGTGTGAGCGAGCAGTTTACAGCCATGTTTAGGAGGAAGGCTTTCTTGCATTGGTACACAGGGGAAGGCATGGATGAGATGGAGTTCACTGAAGCAGAGAGCAACATGAATGATCTGGTCTCGGAGTATCAGCAGTACCAAGATGCAACAGCTGATGATGAAGAGTACGAGGAAGAGGAACCAGAATATGAGGAGGAATGATGAGGATAGTTATTGCCATTTTGGCAATTCTAAACCTCAACTTCCTGTTCTGCTGCTTTTCTTTTAGTGTGAAAGATTTAGTCGTTTGTTTTTGCTGCAACTGTTGTTGCATTCTGGATATTTTCATGCTCATTATGCCTGCTTTTTCTTTTATGTGAAACCCAGACTAAGTTTCTAAATGATCTGTTTTCTTGCATTCTACAAAGCAAGTTTAACCGAGTTATCTGCTAAATTTTCAACTGATGAAACAAGAAATGATGAAATCTCCGGTGTGTGAAGAATTTGTGTCAACTTATAGACCAAAAATGTTTTTATCGTTCCTCCATGAATAAAAAAAATTGATAACCAGAAGTAAAACTTGGAAAGAAAGGATACTCACTTCTGAAGACGAATTGTCAAAACAAGTACTAATATTGAACCTTGAACCAGTGTAGTTTGAAAGAAGAGAGCTTGAATTTCCAGTATTTTGAACTCTAAATGATAACTCGACGGGGAATACTGTAACCAGAAATCACCCCAACTGGGCTGCAAATTAGAATAGTATCATTTTTCAACATGATGGGTTATCAGTTATTTTAATATCCATATTCTTTTTCTTTTTAGAAACTGACCTCATTAAAAAAACCACTTCTATCCTAGAAAGGGTAAAAGAGTGTCCACTATAAATATATTACTGAGGAAAAAAGTCATTCTCAATAATCTCGGGACAACCGAGTCAAAAAAACATTACCAGAACAAGAACCCCATGGAGCTAAATTCTGAGTCACATTACAACGTTACAAGAACGTGGTAAGTATTGAATACTAAATTCCACATTACCAGATAAAATAACTCGAACCTCTTCCAAATAAACTCCAAGCGTGGAAATGTCTCCGCCCGATCGTTGCAGCTTATTAATGATAAACATGGAGTCCGATTCAACAACCACCTCCCTTCATCGGCGATCGCAAGCCATCTACGCGTTTGCTATAACAGCTGCATAGGTCTCAGCTAACCCTGCCTCCACACACCCATGAGAAGCTATGGCAAGACCACCAAGGACAGAACCAGCAAAATCCCTCGCAATAACTCCAACAACTGCAAGACGTTTGCTCGAGTTAAAAGCACCATCAACATTAATCTTCACGACTCCAATTGAGGGGCTTCCAAGTAGTTGTCGGGGGCCTAGAAGAAGAAGGCATTTGTCCACCACCTGGACTAGTTTGTGCCTGAAGATTAAACCGAGCCTGTAAGAAATCTTGCTGGAGCGTCTTAGCATTCGCTACCAACACCCAGGGAGGTTGCATATACCATCGCATTTTGCCCATTCTATATACTCCAAAGAAGAAGAGTAAAACCTGCAAAATTGTCTGGATCAAGAGCAGCCAATGCTGCTTCAAGCCAATTCAAAGGAGGAAGTAATTGGCTAGCAAGGAAAGCGCCACTTACACCTACAGAGATAAAAGCTTCCTGTGCATACGAGCAATCACGAAGAATATGAACCACAGTCTCCT
This sequence comes from Hibiscus syriacus, assembly GCF_006381635.1. Lineage (NCBI taxonomy): Eukaryota > Viridiplantae > Streptophyta > Magnoliopsida > Malvales > Malvaceae > Hibiscus > Hibiscus syriacus. The sequence goes on from NW_024063513.1 coordinate 2,039,590, forward strand.
CTTCTCTTTGACCATCGGGCAAATTCCATTCCCAAACCTGTTGCTTGGAGCCGATAGCCAATTGGGAATCCGTTGTGTGCCATCCTCCAAGCAAATAAGCTGACCTTAGGGAGCATTGGAAGCTTGGCAAATAAGCAAATTCCAGACCTTTAAGGCAGCCTCCGTAGTGTGAGTAAGTCGTCGTAACCACCTATATCCAGAATGAACTGAATACCGGCAGGAATCGTGGTTACTCCAAAAAATGGGCTCCATAGCACTTGGAGCGATAGACGTATCAAGAATTACTTTTGTATCGGATACTGTAAACGTCGTATGGACCTTATCCTCATCCTACACTGATCGATCTGCAAACATAAAGCTCGAACCACAGAAGCTTTGTATGGATATGTGCGAGTAATCTCTAGATAAATTCACCATTTTTAAGCCACCCACTTATCAAAAACCAGATTTAGCCTACTCGTACCTATCCTCCAATAAAGCGCACTTGAAAAGGCTTGTATCGCCTTGTAAATTCCTTTCCAGCCATAAGAACTATTATTGCCAATACGAGCACTCAGTAAATTCCCATCCGGATAATATTTAGTCCGAAGAACGCTCGAAAGCAAACTGGCGGGATGTTTTGCGAGACGCCAATCCCGCTTTCCAAATAAGGTCATATCAAAGGATCGAAGATACGTAAACCAAGGCCTTCCCGACACTTAGGCTTACAAATAGTTGAGCCAACCACGTGCTAACATCTTTCTCGTCCACTAATATCGACCCATAATAGCAGTCATTTCATCAAGCAGATGTTCAGAAAGTAGATAGCATGACATTATATACTGAGACAAAACTTGTACCATAGATTTAAGGAAGATCTCCACACCCATAGGATAGTAGACGCTTGGTCCAACCTGTAACTCGAGCCGTAACCTTATCACGTATATAACCAAAGGTAAGTGTTTTATTCTTTCTGATATGCAACGGTAGCTCAAGATAATGACCTAAGGACTCCACTGCTTGTATGCTAAAGATAGAAATCATGCGTTGCCTATGTGGTTGTATCGCGTTTGGATTAAAATATATGACAAATTTAACCAAGTTAACCTTTTGTCTAGAAGCAGAGGCATAGATATTCAAGACCTCTTTTATATTGTTGGGTTCAGACATAAATTTTTTTATGAATACTAAACTGTCATCAGCATATAACAAGTGTGAAACACGAGGACCGGTCTCACAAGCATGCATACCTTTAATGACCATTTTGTTGAGCCTTGTGAAATAATGTCAATAGTTTATGTGACAAAAAGAAACAAAGGAGAGAGAAAAGATCACCGTCTCAATCTTCGGGAAAAAATAAATTCGTTTGTGAGAGAACCATTTACCCTAGCAGAAATGGTTACGGTTTTCTAAACCTCTCTAAATTGGGATGTCTAAGGTACGATAGTCTTAATATACATTTAAGGAAACGAGTTATAAAAAAAGTTAATATTTTTTAATATTTCCAATAAAACACTATCTAAAACATTACTTTTTCTATCGAAAATGTTAATATTGAGCGCTAACTAAAATGTTTAACATTTCTAGTAAAACGATACCTAAAATATTAATTTTTTCAACCGGAAATGTTAATATTGGGCGCTACCTAAAATATTATTTTTTCTACCATAAATTAGGTAGCAAAATTAATATTTCTGGTAAAAAAATTATATTTTAAGTAGTATTTTACCGGAAATGTTAGAAAAATATTAACATTTTCGATATGATCTTTACTTAACCGTGTATTAAAACTATCGTTCAGCAGAACTACCCTCTAAGTCGCCTGATTTTTATTCGGTTTTAGGCATAGAGTAAATCCAATTTACAAATTTAGCCCCAGACTTCATTTAAGCAATGACGTGGCATGTTTTTAATCAGAGTAAATCCAATTTCCCGTACATCGCAGTTACACCTTAGAATTATATCTAGAACCCTAATTTGATATCGAATTTAACGAACGTAGCAAAGACTCACTGAGCAGGGATCTCTTAAAAAAATGCAAATATTGATAGCTACTAACTAAATGAAATTTATTTAAAAAGATTATTTTTTAGACAGAGTATGATTAAAAAGATGATTGAACACGAAAGAAATGAGTTTTGGCAACCTTAAAATGAAATGTTAGATTAAATTGTGTTAAAAGTGTATCTATATGAAGCAGAAGGATTAAATTGTGTTAAAATGACGTAGCATGTTTTTAATCAGAGTAAATCCAATTTCCCGTACATCGCAGTTACACCTTAGAATTATATTTAGAACCCTAATTCGATATCGAATTTAATGAACGTAGCAAAGACTCGCTGAGCAATGATCTCTTAAAAAATGCAAATATTGATAGCTACTAACTAAATGAAATTTATTTAAAAAGATTATTTTTTAAACAGAGTATGATTAAAAAGATGATAGAACACGAAAGAAATATGAGTTTTGCCAACCTTAAAATGATATGAAGGATTAAATTGTGTTAAAATGACGTGGCATGTTTTTAATCAGAGTAAATCCAATTTCTCGTACATCACAGTTACACCTTAGAATTATATCTAGAACCCTAATTCGATATCGAATTTAACGAACATAGCAAAGACTCACTGAGCATGGATCTCTTAAAAAATGCAAATAATGATAGCTACTAACTATATGAAATTTATTTAAAAAGATTATTTTTTAAACAGAGTGATTGAAAAGATGATTGAACACGAAAGAAATATGAGTTTTGCCAACCTTAAAATGATATGAAGGATTAAATTGTGTTAAAGACGTGGCATGTTTTTAATCAGAGTAAATCCAATTTCCCGTACATTGCAGTTACACCTTAGAATTATATCTAGAACCCTAATTCAATATCGAATTTAACGAACGTAGCAAAGACTCGATGAGCAGGGATCTCTTAAAAAAATGCAAATATTGATAGCTACTAACTAAATGAAATTTATTTTAAAAAAATTATTTTTTAAACAGAGTATGATTAAAAAGATGATTGAACACGAAAGAAATATGAGTTTTGGAAATGTTAGATTAAATTGTGTTAAAAGTGTATCTATATGAAGCAGAAGGATTAAATTGTGTTAAAATGACGTGGCATGTTTTTAATCAGAGTAAATCCAATTTCCCGTACATTGCAGTTACACCTTAGAATTATATTTAAAACCCTAATTCGATATCAAATTTAACGAACGTAGCAAAGACTCGTTGAGCAGGGATCTCTTAAAAAAATGCAAATATTGATAGCTACTAACTAAATGAAATTTATTTAAAACGATTATTTTTAAACAGAGTATGATTAAAAAGATGATTGAACACGAAAGAAATATGAGTTTTGCCAACCTTAAAATAAAATGTTAGATTAAATTGTGTTAAAATGACGTGACATGTTTTTAATCAGAGTAAATCCAATTTCCCGTACATCGCAGTTACACCTTAGAATTATATCTAGAACCCTAATTTGATATCGAATTTAACGAACGTAGCAAAGACTCGCTGAGCTGGGATCTCTTAAAAAATGCAAATATTGATAGCTACTAACTAAATGAAATTTATTTAAAAAGATTATTTTTTAGACAGAGTATGATTAAAAAGATGATTGAACACGAAAGAAATATGAGTTTTGGCAACCTTAAAATGAAATGTTAGATTAAATTGTGTTAAAAGTGTATCTATATGAAGCAGAAGGATTAAATTGTGTTAAAATGACGTTGCATGTTTTTAATCAGAGTAAATCCAATTTCCCGTACATCACAGTTACACCTTAGAATTATATTTAGAACCCTAATTCGATATCGAATTTAACGAACGTAGCAAAGACTCGCTGAGCAATGATCTCTTAAAAAAATGCAAATATTGATAGCTACTAACTAAATTAAATTTATTTAAAAAGATTATTTGTTAAACAGAGTATGATTAAAAAGATGATAGAACACGAAAGAAATATGAGTTTTGCTAACCTTAAAATGATATGAAGGATTAAATTGTGTTAAAATGACATGGCTTGTTTTTAATCAGAGTAAATCCAATTTCTCATACATCACAGTTACACCTTAGAATTATATCTAGAACCCTAATTCAATATCGAATTTAACGAACGTAGCAAAGACTCGCTGAGCAGGGATCTCTTAAAAAATGCAAATATTGATAGCTACTAACTATATGAAATTTATTTAAAAAGATTATTTTTTAAACAGAGTGATTAAAAAGATGATTGAACACGAAAGAAATATGAGTTTTGCCAACCTTAAAATGATACGAAGGATTAAATTGTGTTAAAAGTGTATCTATACGAAGCAGAAGAGAAATGAAACATTCATTGTTGTTATCGTCTAAGACAAAACGCCGTAAGCAGACTATGGACGTTACAATTACCGTGGTGCAGAGATAACATGGGAAGGTGGAAATATGACAGGAAGATACAAGATGAACTCAAAGGACCCAATAAAAAGGCTACAGAATTTTAGGTCTATGTTTTTTGGATTCCAAGTTTGTACCGTCTTTCAGGATTTCCTGTGCATCTTTGTCCATCCCGAGGCTAAACAGGGCGGCGGCTTGTAGATAGAATGCCGTCGGCCACTCTGGAGATATTACCTGTGCTTGCATAGCATCTCCGAGTGCTTCTTGTGCCATGTCGTTCATCAAGTAGCACAAGCAGCGTCTAGCAAACACAGTTGGAGATATCATTGTCCCACCATCAATGAACTATACGCAAGGCACATCATTAAACTGTTATTAGCATCATGGGTTGAAATTTTAATCTGGAGGTACTGCGGAATTTTGTTGCAGGTTGCCAAATTGTAAATAGAAGACTTACGTCCGTGTAGCATTCAACAGCTGTACCAAAGTCTTTTGCCCGGAAAGCAGTATCTCCGCGTTTTTTGGAATTCAGAGTCTCCTGTATTTGATTTGTCCACATTTGGAAAGAAAGCTAGCAGCAGCAAAATTCAATACCCCTTAGCATAAGGAATTTCAAAAGAGGATTCATTTGACAAATTCACTTGAACAATTTTGATAATGTAATCATAGCATTTCTGTTCTTATATCAGGGTTTGAACGATGAAACAGTAATTCATGCAGTACATGTTTTATCGACACGTTAACTTTTCGAAAATGCAACCAACGATCCTATCAGCTAGCTTTTATCCAACCCCACCAAAGCAAGGTTAAGGCTTTCTTTTGATTTTATATTATATGTAACAAAAACTGTATAGATTGCTGACCTCATTTGCAATCCCCTCATCATCTTTGTATCCAATATTTTCTAATATTTCATGTACTGCAGTAAGATCCATCCTTGTGCATGCTTCACCTAGAGGTGTTAGTAACATTGTTTGCTTTGACGATGCTCCGTGGGGAATGCCCATCAAAACATGTGATGGTACCTGTTAAAATAATACAAGTTAAAAGGTAGCAAAGTGTTCACAGAAAAACATATCCCAGTTCAGCACTCAATGTTTCAAAGCCTTCAAGAAAAGTTCATTTTTTTTATCACTATCATAAAAGGCTTCAAGCTATTAGTAACTTCCATACAAAATTAAAAAAGATGGTCTTATCAGTCACAGCAAATCCATTGTTCACCAAGCTAATAGAGAACATTTGCACTAACAGGGTCTAGTTTGGTTTCACATTGAAGGCACTAATATTTTGGTGTGGACTTTCTAGAATAAAGGTTGAAGATAAGAAATTAGGGAAGAAAGCGGAGAATATGCAATTATACCTCGGTTTCCTTCTGAAGAGGGGTAAGAGCAGTTACAAGAGACTTCACATTTGGCCTCTCACGAGCTTCATACTGCAAGCAGCGTGAGGCTAACCGCACTAGTTCAGTTCCATCATCATTTGAAAACTGACCCACCAGGTTCGAGTCCATTAGCATCAGAAAGTTTTTACCCTGTATTAGGTCCAATGCCTGCAACGATGATAAGCATTTAAATTAGAGTGCAGTTATTCACAATTTTAATAGTTTATTAAATTCCTATGACAGAAGATTTCAAACAAGACTTTCGCCTTAATCGAGATTAAGACAAGAGAACTCACATGGCTTGGTGGTATATGCTTGCCACTGAGAAGATCAAGCAAAAGAGTTCCAAAACTGTAAACCACGCTCTCCGGGATAACCCTTCCTGCCATTTTAATGCATCTAAATTAGCTCAGCCAAAGAAACAATACATGTTTCATGAGCAACAAAACGAACCCAAAATTAAAAGGACATACTTTGCACTATATACATAAATCTTAATAATATAACCGACAGTTGCAATCTGTTCAAGAGTTCCATAAACTTTATCTATCAGCACGTATTTTACCTGTCCTTAGATACTCTGGAGGGGTGAAAGCCAAGTTTGTACTATAGCTTTTTCCATCTCTGCAGTTCTTCATAAGGCCAAAGCTAGAGAGTCTGGGATTACCATCCTGTCAAGAAGTAACCCACTGCTGTAAGCAATTATGTACAAATCTAAATGCAAACATATGAGCTAAGGTCCGAATACGTATGGTATAAAGAATAAAATTACCTGATCAAACAGGATTCTATAAGCATTAAGGTCATGATACAAAGCTCTCCCTTTACTGCTGCAATATTCTAGTGCCTGCGCTAGATATAGTGCGACTCTCAGCCTCATTGGCCATTTCATATGCTGATTCTCCCCTACACCATTTCAACAGAGTACAACAAAAAACAATAGCATAATTAGTAAGATACAAAGATATCCATTAGCAGCATATTGAAGGAAATGAAGACTCTGAGAGACTGATACTTATTTGCTAGACTATAATCAAATCCCAGTATAAATATTATATATACATGTAAACTAGATGAAAAGAGCGAAAATTACAGTGAAAAAGATGCTTAGAGAGAGTCTCATTAGGCATAAACTCAGCTACTAACAATCTCTCATCTCCTTCACAGCAACAACCAATCAAATTTCCTAACCGATCGGTTCTTAACTGTCCAACTGCTCTCGCTTCCTCCTGGAATAACGCCAAAAAGAAGAGAAAGCGATAATTACAAACCAACCAAAAAAGAAGAATAAAAACTGCAGTAAAAAATGGAAAAGTAAATATATTTATATACATACGAGGAACTGTCGAGGGTCAGGCCAAGCCGATCTATTGAAGCGTTTAACGGCGATCAAACGATCCTCGTCGAGCTTCCCTCGGTACACTACATTGGGAGCTTTCTCTCCATGCTCCGATACAATGTTGTCCGTCGAGAAACCTGAAGTGGCAGCTCTTAATTGATCCAAGCTGTACTCGCTGAATCCAGGTAAAGCTTCCTCTCCATTCTCTGATTTGAACGGAAACCAAATAAATTTTAAAATTTATGAAACAGAAAAGGAAACAAATTTGAATACTCAAATATTTTCTCGAGAAAGTGACGGAAACAAGTTAACTAACTAACCAAGATCGGAAGAGTCGTTGAAGTTTGACTTGAGATTTAACGGCCACCAGCAAAGTGATATTTTGGAGCAACGAGCTCCCATTGGCTTAACCCTCAATTTTCAACCAAACTCCCCAAGAAAAAAAGTTGGTTCTTTTCGCCTTTCTTTGCTTTGAGCGTGATGGAATTCGTGTGAAGGACAGGTAGAAGAACGCTACTGATAGTCCAGTACCAAGCAGGGGAGAGCAAAAGTTGTGTTTGGGAAGCGAGAAAGTAAGGGGGGAAAAAAAGCTTTTAACTTTTTGGATCAAAGGTTTCTTCTTGTTCTTCCCCTTTTTCACCACCTCATCATTCCTTCGTTTCCTCACCTTTTACATTTCATTTCATTTTCACGTAAAAGATTTCCCCCTTCTTTTCTCCCTTGATCATAAACCCATTCTTTTCTTACCGCGTGGATTCCATCATCCAATGAAGTTGATAACACTGCAATGGTGTGTACGTAAACGAAGTGAAATGGAGAGTGAGAGAATGGGAGTCATAACGGGAGTCAAAGTCAAAGATAAGGATTAAACAAATAAAAAAACATTTATTTATGCTTTAGATAAATCTTTACAATAATAAATAAATAATGCAAGTGTTTTCAGAAAATAAGATAAGATCATGGTGTAAAAGTAGTAATGCTTGTATTTAACAGAGTAATGTCCTTTAAAAAAATCCAACAAATATTATAGAGAGTTTTTTTTTAATATTATAGAGATTAAATATGATAATGGTATTTTTAATTAAATTTATTTTATTTCTAATATTAAGATTCAAATCATAAATCTTAATATAGTGTTTCACCCTGATATTTAATTTTGTTTGCTACTTTAATTTGTAAGGTCCTATAGATAGGGAAGGTGAATTTTTTACTAATATGGGTAAGTACAAAGAGTATATGTTTAAAGATAACTCTCAATCATTTGATATTGAACTCTCACATTTCAGATATTCCTAATATTCAAACTCAATACCACAAGGAATAACAACGATTCGTTTACTATCGAGATCGCTTAGCTAAACTATTATAAACATCTAATAAATTCAAGTATTTGAGAAATAATATAATTGTTACATTTGTATATTTTATTATTTAATTTACACATTTTTATTCATTAAATTTAATTCGACAAATATCGTCCGTACATATAATTTTATTTTCTTTCGTAATAAAATTTTCTTTTGAAAAAGTCGAATTTGTTTGCTCACTATCCTAAAAGAGATTTATTTCCCTCGTACTATTTTCAGAATATGCAATTTACTTTTGAGTTGGACCTTAATATTCATAGAAAATGTGATTAGTGCGATAATTTTCAATTTTCTTAAGATTATTCCATTAATCTTGACATCTATGAACACCAACAATAATCTAAACTTAAAAATCATTATATTTTATATTGACATTACACTAATATAAACATCATAGATATTAATGTCCAAATAAAAATATATTAGAAAATAATCACATGAAACATATATAATGGAAATACTTAACTTTTACAATAATAAGGGGAAAAAACCCTAGTGCTCCCACTATAATTTTCAAACATTTTCTACTTATTCCAATGAATAAAATATTTTGTGGACATTGTAAAGTGATGAATAAAGCTGAAATGATGACTCCTGGACTTGAATTTCAAGCAAAAATGAATTGAATATTGGGGCAATTACATTATCTAGAACTGTGACTCCTTGCCCTCTAAAAGAATAGTCAAGCTTTCGTGGGTGCTTTCATTGTTAATTATGAGATTGGATATAATAACATCAACTGAGCTCAAGGATTTCAGGTTCCCTTTTGCAAATAATGTTTAAAGTATCAAAAGCTCCTTTTAATGGGGGAAAAGGGACCCCATAATGTCTTTTAATAAGCACACTGCAACTTTTTTCATAACAAATATACATTAAAGCTTCAAGTTAAGTCATTTACTTCTTTTAGAAGTTCAAGAACTTTTTTTATGTTAATTTACAATGTTTTAAGTCACATTCAACTTGAAACTGATTTAATGAATATTGAGGTTGAAACCTGGTCAGTATGGGGTTTTTTTTTTACCCTTGGATCTTGCCCAACTTTTTCCAGTCAAATTTGACAGAGAAAACCCAACAACAACACTGTGGTCTCCCAATTCCGAAGAGGAAAGAAAGTAGGTACAATTTTATAAGGGAAAACCCACATGGGGGAAGCTTAGCACTGGCAATGGCAAACCCCAAAATATTAAATAGAACTTTATATTTTTCTGCTAGAATTTCAGCACAGACACGAAAGATCCCATCTCAGGATCTGTTGGGCAACTTTCCAACAGTGTTAAACAGGGTGGTTTTTCTTGGAGTTGGGAAGCATGACACCGATGGTATCATTTTAACCCCGTTAATTAAAAAGAAGAGAGAATTATGTTTTATTTCATAGGACCACTTGAAATAATGGATATAAGCATGTTCAACAGGGGAAACATGTCCGCATCTCTTAGCCATTTATGTGGTTTATTATGCAAAGATCTTTTTGCATTCCTTATTTATTATGAGGTTGGCATGGCAGCTTCAAAACATCAGTCATCAAAAGAAGGAAACATGGAACTGAAATATTTTATGATATGTGATCTCTCTCTCCCACTGTTGCCTGGTGGATATGGGCTAAAACAACAGTGTAAAATGTAGTGAAGTTGCGGCAAACAGCTTTAAAAACAGGCTTTTTAGGCTGCAGTTGAACTAAGACACAGATACAGAAAGAAAAAGTGCATGCAAACTGGGAAATCAAATAATAGATCTTTTGACGATGGGAGGTCAAGTAAATCAGATAAGGCAGCAATTCCAAAGATTGGATCGAAAAAGGAAAGGGGAAACAGTAGGCTTTGATGGTGAAAGGAAATATGAAAAGCATGTGACATAACAAGTGCTGTCTCCAATTTCATATCCTATTATGTATAAAAATGTAATCGTAAAATAGTAGAAAAGGTGGGTGGTGGTGGCAATGGCAATGGTGGGACATCAGACAAGAAGCATAATTCGATTGAATCATTGGATCATGCCAGCTTCATATTTGCCAAAAGAGAAAGCCATCTCACATGCACTCTAATCTTGTCACTGTGCTCAAAAAGTTGAAGGCCCTGAATTTCGACTTCACAGTACCAGGCCCTCAGTAACAGGGAGGGATGGACCTATGCAGTGTGTCCTGAAAATTTAAATTTACTATATATTTTAAATTTTTATATATTTTTTAATTAAAAATTTGTTTTCCTCCCAACTGAAATTTTATAAATTGATTTTATAAGTTAAAAAATTCTGCGTCCGTAAACCTTACCAGCTTTGAATCTGTACATAACTAAATCAGTCAACATATTCTCCGGATTCATCTATGAATGTGAGAGACAACCTGATATAAATAAAGCGGGTATGGAGCGAGGATTAGATAAGGGGAGGGATTAAATTATCTAATTTCAAAGTTGATGGGGACCTAAGTAATATTGAATTCAAATTTAAGATGAACAAGGTTTAATTTGACAGGCATTTAAACTAGTAGAGACAAAAATTATCTGTCATTCTGACGTTTTCAGCAATCAAACTACCACCTTAAAGTTGAATCAGACCTAATGTGCCACTCTGTTGGATCGTATACGGAAAGCATAATTCAAAATTGGTCATCTTAAGTATTTCATAATCGCTTGATTTTATATGCACGCTTACAATGATCAAAATATTTTGCTTGTACTACAGATGATATTGAATCATTTGTCATAAGTAGATCAAACTACAATGCTCCAAAGCTCGCAGGGAACCAGTCCGCGACTACTATAGACAAGCCTTTATTCTCCATTGGTGACCCTTACCTTACCGGTGACACATATTTCACCGACATTGCCCAACCAATAAACCAGATATATATATATATATATAATTCTATCTTTCACTTAATTACATCATATCATTCGTAGTGTCGAACTAGACCCTTCCGACTGGGGAAACAGGTGGATATTGGACATATCTAGCAGCAGTATCACCTTCTATAGGATTAGGAGCATTTAATCTTCCATTTAGTATGTTTTTCCCCGAAGTTCTTTCTTCAGAGGTGGTTACTGGTTCTGGTTCTGAAAGCACACTGTTTTTCCTACTATCCCAAACTGCTATACAAATGGAAAATGCTTGCATAAGTGAGAGCGAAGAATTGAACTCAACTGAATAGATCCCATCCTTGAAAGCGGCCAAACTGAAAAATGGCTTCTTGTCTTGATCTCCTCCCTGATAGAGTGATAGTTATGATTACAACATGGAGAATTCAGTCAACATTTTCAAATACAGTGGTTATGACAGTTTAATTGGCATAAGATCAACAATTATACCTGAAAAAAGAGTTCGAAATCAGATCCATGACTGAATTGGCTCTTATTGGAAAGAACCCCAAGCTTGCAACCTAAATCCCAACCACCACAATCACATGCTCCACCTGATTTCCATCGTTGGATTAGTGATGAAGGTTCACCTTTATTTGGCACGCTATGTACACCACTTGGAAGTATGACTGCAGCACTAATGTCTGGACCATCCATAAGAGGACCAATTTTCCCAGAATCAAATTCAAGTTTCACCCCTGGTCGACGCTCTTTTAATGTAGCCTCAGCCAAGCTGTTACACTTGTCAATCAAGTACCCATCTCTGATTGGAATTCTTCTGTTCCTTTTTGGGATCTTGACAACGATAGCTGCCTGCTCATTTCTTGACTGGAAATCAGAAGCTTGTGGATTTGACTGTCCTAAATCCAAGGTAAGAAGAACAAATTCTCTGATGCTAAATTGATCCACATAGTTCGGCCTGGACAAATGAGAAAACTCGGAACCAGAGACCTTCATCTGGGCAACAATATTAGGGACATAATCCTGACCTTTGCCCTGATTTATCCACCTTCCATTCTTTTTCTGACTACTTGAATGGAAAAGAATGTGTAAATGTATCCATAATCACCCTTCCCTGATGCACTTGACATCTTCACAGTAGCTGCAAGAATATTACTCTCGTTATCAACAGCAAACGTGAACAGAGGCAACCCATTCTTAACTTGAACTCTTAGAAGAGCTTGAACTGCTGAAGATCCACACACTTTGTTTTGTGTTGAATCATTTACATTGTTTGTGCAATGGCTCGCCATATCTGATTTCACTTTGGCTGACTGCAAGTGCAAAGCTGAATGTCTAAGCTGTTCTGATGATTTACAGGCACCTTCTGTACTATTGAGTCCTGCAATTGGTTGGTAAAATTGCGACAGTTAACTGCCTTTGGTTTTAGAAGCGGGTCTAATAATCTTCTCAAAGGACTGGACCTGCTTCTGCTTTTAGCATTGAGTTTGTCACCACAACAAGTATCAACACCAAAAGAAACAGCATTCTGAGGATTTTGTAAATCTGATTTGACAGAATCATGTGTTAAACCTGCCTGAGGTATAGAAGTACCCTCTTTGGCCAAGAAACTTTGCCAGCCTTACCCATGCTGAAGCTAAAACGACAGAAGGTGAAGTGCTTCGTACTTTTTCATATGCAGCCTTGCTTCCCTTAGCGTCTGATCCTTTCCAAGCCTCATTTGCATTAGGCTTTACGGTTGTTTCATTTGACCTTCTCTCCTCTAGATTTCTGCTTCTGGAAGAATTAGATTCAATCCTTGTTGCACGAGGTACAGAATGAGATCTTTCTGATGGAATGTTGTTTCCACTTGAATTGAAACCCGTCACTTTAATCTGAAAATGTTCACTGTCATCAAGCTCATAAGGCAATGGGCCTGAATGATGGAAATTGGAGCTGACTGCTGCATGTTGAACCTCTTTAGATGTTTCCAGGAAGGTCCTCTGTCTAGGTTCTGCTTCTTTTGACTTGACTTTGCTGCTAAATTAGAAAGGTCCCCTTCTCCTGAATGATCCATGTTGGGCAGATCTCCTGGCAAAAGGAGGACAACTGTGTTTCTTTTTTCAGTGACAATTACTTTATCCCCGTTTGGAATAACTTCTTCAAACTTCTCAACTTTCTTCAGAACTTCACCAACTTGGTTCTTCATTTTCACCTTGTCATATGATGCCGCATAATCTTTTACCCCATTTGGCACTATTGAACTTGCTGAACTAATCTTTGGGACTATTTCCATTCTCTTGCATTTTTCAAACTTCATTCGCGGATTAGTTTTGCAAAATGATTTACCTTCTCTCTTGAATTTTCCGTGAGCCGCGAAGCTGGTGCTCTCTGAAGCCTTGGGATCTTGAAGCTTTCCAACACTTCCCCTGGAAGTTTTTTCAAATGGAAAATGGCCTTCTACAGGGACTGACATCAGATGAGTCTGCAGGGAAGGAGGTTGTAACCTTTGACTGGCAGGAGACCAACTATGACCTCTGCTCGAACGTGCTGATGATTCATCTGTCGAAAACGAGGAAGATGTGTTGCTACTGGGTGAAGAGATACTTCTATATAAGATCTGTTTATTGCTACACTGCCATTTTTCAAGGCGCCCCCACGGAAGGACCCCAACATTTAAAACTTTTTCTTGGGGGTTTGCTCCTCTCTCCAGGTAACTTGGTAGATGTGACATGTACTTCACAAGCTCATCTTCTTTATCTGCCTTGAGATCAGTATGTTGTTTTGTGTGCTTCAGTGAAGAATCAACTGACACGTCTCCACCTTTCAGAACTTCATGATGAAGATCAGCATATGACAAATTAGACTTTTCAGGTTTAAACCTGCCTTGCTTAATTGCCCTATGCCTTGCTTGGGGTAACATGGTCTTTACAAAAATTCCAAAGGATTAATCTCTTGAATTCCTCAGAAGCTCTAAATGCCGTTCCATAGACTGGACAGGTCTTAATCACTCGAGATCCTTTTAGCTGCACAGTTTTAACTCTGTTCAAAATGCAGACCACTGTGGAGATGAAAACAAACATTGTAAAACAATTTTACAATCATATCACTAATTGAAAACAACTGTATCACATGCGTAGTGGCATAAGGTTCTCAAAACAAGTGAGCTTAAAGTTCGAAAACTGCAGCAACCAATAGAACACATGTCCAAAAGAAGCAAGCATTGATTCATTTAAGTCTTAACCATGATGAAGCCGTGACATATCCACATGAATGAAAATCTCTGTTGTATCAACATCTTCAACTAGTCATTACCATTTAATAGCTGAACATTTTCAACATAAAAGCTTTTTTTTTTCTTTCTTTCTACAATGGTTATATTACTTAACAGAAACTTACCATACTCCTTTAATATCCTTCATTGCAAATTAATGCATGAGAAAATAAAAGCGTGTAAATGTCTAAATTTGAAATAACCCATAATTTGGGCATCGCCCCCAGCATCACCGCACATACTGGGATTTTATCGTCACTCGTGGATACATGAAGGTATTGTGATCCTTCATTACCTGCAGACCCCCACGCTTTGTCATCCAAATGTATGTCTCCAAACCAAATCCCTTTCGAATTTGGGGATTTGCAACCTCATGTGATAAAGTCTTTAAGGGGTCTTCGAATATCCAAACGAAATGATACCTTTGATATAATTGCACATAAGGGGCAACCAAATCTCAGAATGTGAGGTGATGCGAAGGAAACATCCAAATTTGCTTAGAAAGTAACATTTCTAACAAAGTAAGACGTGTAATTATCAAATTTACTACAATTCACAAGTGAAATACATATACTCTTGGGAGCTGCCCAAAATCGACTGCAATTTCCACGATTCCTAACTAAACAGTAAAAGTTATGCTTTTTTTTTCTTAAAAAATTTCCAGATAATATGGTGAGTACTAATTCCCAATAAACACAGCTAAAAGCCTCGAATCACTTTCAAGTTCCAAACAAGCATATTCACAGCAAAATACACCTCAACTGAGATTTTCGCTAAAGGGTTCCAAAATAGTTGAAGTCTTAAAGAATGAAGATTCTCAACTTTTTCAGAGCTCATAGTTGGCAAATAAATAGAAGACGATGAAAACAAGGCTGAAAACGAATCCGCAGAATCTTGATATATGTAGTTTGCAAAGAAATCGAGAGTAAGTGGTCCATAGGAACAAACAAAACCAAAAAATGAAGTGAAAGCAATTCTTCAGTTAAGTTAGATATGAAGGGTCATCATCAAATCCTGTTATGTTTAATTGGAATCGACAAGATCTCCTTAAGCTTAAGCAAAAGAACAAGCGCAATCATTTTTCATTTCAATTATCGAACACTAAGAGCTTCGTTTACCGCATCAAATTATTTAAGACAATTTCTTTTGTTTTAGGAAAAGTACAATTCACTTCAAAGTTACAGTGCTGGCAAAAATTAAATTCCGTTCGCGGAAAAGGGAAATAAATCCGTGTTTGATGTGTCAATCACTCAAAACTTTCCAGTCCGAGTGACTGTGAGAGGAAGAAAAATACCAGTACGAGTACAGGAAATGCAGAACGAAACAGCGCTCAATAACGGAAAACGTGAACACCTCGATGAAATAGAAGAAGAACCTCGTGTCGGCGGACAGTGAGAACCACAACGAAAAATGGCGAAATAACAGAGGATCAGAGTTGAAAAAGAGATGTTGAAACATGAAACGCTCAAAGTAATGATGATATCCTAGTAGAAAAGGTGAACTTTCAGAACAAAAGAAAAATATCAAAATCCTAACCCCTCATTAGCATTTTTTGTTACAAAAATTTCAAAAGCTCAAAGTCGAAACATGGAGAGAGGGCCATAAAGGGAAGCTAAAGGGGAAAAAAATACTTTTTTAATTACTTAATGGCCGGAGCTCATTTCATTTCTATTATTTTTCTTCGGCTTTTTGCTTTGCATGCAGCAAGTAGTCAAATTGGCAGGGAAAGCGTCAAGGAGTTCGAGAGGGAATTGTTTGTATTAGTAGTTGCCGAAAAAAATATTTTCTATCAGACTGTTAGATTTAACAATTAAAAATGGTCACATCATATGATCAGATCAGAAAGTTGCGGGACGGGGAAGGTTCTGTTCAGGTAGTCCCCACCCTACAGTGTGTATTACTTTAATATTTATTTTTTCTTACTATAATTTATGGCGAATTTCTCGAAAATTAATTTTATAATTATTATTTCCCTGTCATAAATCGTTTAAACTTTATTTCTTGATCTAATATATTTTGTAAGAAAACGTGATCCCGCAACTTACGTTAATGTGGGGGTAAGATACGCCTGTGCCTTGAAAAAAATGTAAAAAATTTAGATACTAATTTTATAATAATTTTTAAAATAATGTCTTATATGTAATTAATTTTATTACAGTGATATTTGTGTAAAACATTCAACTTTGTTTATTTATTTTTTGTGTAAAAAAACTTTCTACATTAAAATCTCCAAATATTCTTTTACAAATTATTTTATAACTCGATAAATTTTAATATTTGCATGAAATTACACAATATGTATAATCTGGTATAAAAAACTTTGAGGGTAAGTATTTTAAAATATGAATAATTTTATAAAAATTTTATAACTAATATTTCTTTTATAAAATGATGACGATGATAATGATGATAAATATTTTATAATTTAAAAAATTATAAATTTCATATATTTTTAAAATATTAATTGACTTTAAAATTAATTGTTTAAAAATATAAAATAAATCAAAATAAATTTTTAATTACAATTGAAGGATCAAATGAATTATTATTTATTAATTATTATTTTTTAACAACGGTTGATAATATTTATTCATTTTTAATATTTTGATTTTTGCATAAAATTATATAATACGTATAATATAGTATAGGAAAATTTTGAGGGTAAATATTTTAAAATATGAATAATTTTATAAAAGTTTTATAACTAGTATTTTTTTACAAAATGATGATAATGATAATAAATTTTTATAATTAAAAAATTATAAATTTCATATTTTTGAAAATTTTATTGACTTTTAAAATTAATTGTTTAAAAATATAAAAAAATTAAAATAAACTTTTAATTACAATTGAGAGATTAAATGAATTATTATTCATTAATTATTATTTTTTAACAACATTGATAATGTTTATTTATTTTTAATAAAATTAATTTGATTTTAATTTTATTTTTTAAAATTAATATTAAATAATATTTTAAATAAAAAGGTAATATTTTTTATCTTTACATTCTTTTTTTATTGAAATTTATTCACTTTTAATTATTTTTTATTACATTTTGTTGATTTTTTAAAAAAGTGAATAATAATTCATTTGATCTCTCAATTATAATTAAAAGTTTATTTTATATTTTATATTTTAAAAAATTAATTTTAAAAGTCAATAAACATTATTAACCATTGTTAAAAAATAATATCACATAAAAATAAATAAATTTGACGTTTTTACATAAATAACATCCTAATAAAAATTAATTATATATTAGGCACCATTTAAAAATTATTTATAAAATAACACCCAAAGTTTTACATATTTTAAAAAGCTCGGTGCATGTGTAATGTTTTTCTGCAAATGGTGTTAGTTTAAAAAATAAAATTAAAATAATATATGACAATAAATAATTATTATAAGGATGATTTTTTGAGAAATTCGTCATAATTTTGTGAAGAGATAGAGCTAACAAATCTTATGGAACCCTAGCGTCATTATTGAAGCACGTAGCTCCTCGATCCTGCTCACGAATCCAGCTATATAGAGAATCGGAGTGATTTTTATCTCTCTTAAAATTTTTAATTTAATAATATTTTAAATCTTAAATTTAAGTAAATTAAATTTTTATCATTATCAAAATTTTAAATCAAATACATAATAAGTTTTTATATTTTAAAATTAAATATTTTATTCTTTTAATATTTAATAAGATAATTATGAATAATTTATTAAATATTCATACTTCTAATATTTATAGTTCTTGAGCCCAATATCGAAAGAAACAACAATAATTTTTTTACCGTCTAAATCACTTAATTCGTACTATTATTATTATTATACTTTTTTTATTTAGCTAATATAATTATAAAAGAGTATATATTCTAAATATTTTTAATTATTTTATAATTAATGTTTAATTATTTTATAATTAATGTTTAATTACTTTATTTTAACCGCTAATACTTAAATGACCTCTAATAATAATAACAATTTTTTTAATAATAAATATAAATTGGTTTGTGTCATTACTATTATATTCAATAATCATAAAGGTGCTTTTAATTTCATCAAATAGTGGTCCACTCTAAATTAGATCTATAATCTAGTGCTACGAGTAGGGTCCACTATTGATAGGATGAAGGGTCTGGTGGATTGTTGATCATCAGGATTAGGATATGATGTGACTTTATATATGAAATATCTTTTTAATTTCTGGAAAAAAATCCGCAATTCTATTTAAAAAATTATTATAAAAAATTTAATATAAATTATTAATATATATACGGTGCATAACATATTGTGAATAATTCAGATAATAAAGCTGGAGAAAGTGTGACTTTCTTTTGGGAAATATTGCATGGGATTCCTTGAAAAATCAAGTCCGAACAGTCACTATCTTTAGTCTTTATTTCTTAGTGTAAACTATAATTAGAAACATGCAAATTTTATTCGCTTTATTCACACAACAATATGATTGTTTACAAGAAGAAAGTAAAAAGATGGCAATGCTTTTAATCCCGCGCCCGATATCAAAGTTCTAAAGTCTCTCCACTCCGCTCCAACGCAAACAGTGGAAAGCAAGTATGAAAAAGCGAATATGCAAGAATAATTTGATAATTTTATATTAGGATAAATTATATCATTGATCATTTAGTTATTTAGCCATTTTACTTTTATCATTGATTTTTTAGTTTTGTTAATCAAAACCATTTAATTATTTCAATCAAACCATTAGCGGTAAATGGTTGATAGGAATGCTGATGTGGTTGTTAAAAATAGCATAATTATACATCTAATTTTAATATTTATATATTCTATTATTTGATCTTAAATTAAATAAAATCTAATAAATTAATCATTCAATTAGGATCTAATATGTCATGGTGACAAATGTCACCACCTAATTGAAAGTTTTTTAGTTTTCAATTTTTTAAATTAAATAATTTTTTTCCAATCAAATTATGACATATGTCAACATCCTATTGTAGAAAATTTAAGTTACAATGAAGGTGTAAAATTTGGACGTTGGTACAGACTTGAACTGGGTCACGCAGATGAAGGCCACACGCTAGAACCACTAAGTTAGCATCATCATTTGTATTGAGGAATACACTATAATACATATATTGGTAGTATAACTAATGCAAAAAAAAAAATTATATTTGAAAGTAGGATAGATTTCATATATTTTTTAAATATTAGTTGATACAAGATTTCAAAAAATAAATTTAAGAATTTTATATTTTTAAACTAAATTTAATATTTATATTTTTTTCATATCTATAATTCATTATTATATGTATAATCTTAAATTGAGTATTTTTTATATAATTAGTAATTTTAATTTCTTATTAAAATTAAAATATTTAAAAATATAAAAGACTCATACATATAATTTTAATTTCTTAAATTGAATATTTCTGATATAATTAATAAGTTTAATTTTAAGAAATTAAGTATTTCTGATATAAATAATAATTTTAATTTTTTATTAAAATATAAAAAAGATTAAATAGTTAAAGAGTCAATGACATAGTTACCGTTTATATTATATGTACTGTATACATATAAATATAGTATAATTCTAAATCCATTTATTAGAATAATTAAAGAAATGGTTAATGAGGAGAGAAAGATGAGGGTGTAAGTAAAAGTTTGACAACGAAAACAGATGCGTAGGTGTAGGTGACTTAGGGACGAGATGGAGGATGATGACGATCGCGCATTTTCTGATTGCAGAGGATGATCGTCATCTTCACGTGAATCTCTGAAATACAAAATATAATATACATACATGTCAGTCATCACAGTGAGTGAGGCCATCACAGGAAAGAACAAAATCACCGACAACAGCACATGTGCGTTCCAATATCGAAGCACCACCGTACTTTCCTTCCTTCACCACTCCCATTATATCTCTTCTTCTTTATTTCCCGCCGAAAAAGCAATGTGGAAAAAGAACAAAAGCGGACAAGGATTGTCGCCATTTGTACGGCTCTCAACGTTAGTCCACTTCCTCATTATTTATCTATCAATTTCAACATTTTCAGCCTCGTATAGCTTGTGTACAAATTTTGGATGTAAAGAAACACGTGAAAATGTGTGGGTACAAAAATTTCGCAGTTCAATAGCAGGTTCGCTATGTACTTGGATTATGTTTTGCCTTTTTAAATCAATGAGAACGCTTCATTTCAAGTGGAAAGCCTGGGTTTTTCATCCTGTTTGATTTATTTGGCTTAAAAATTATGAAATATTCCCCCAAAAACTCTGCATCATTGGCAAGTTATGGAATGGACAAGTGGAAAGTTAGATGGCAATTTAGGTTTTGCCTATCTGCATCCATAGATGTTCATACACGTTAGGCAAGGAGATCCTACTGATGTTCGTTCTGGGTATTTAAACAACAAAGAATGCATCAACATAGCGATTACTGGAGAATCATACTGGATCATATAAGCTTCGATTTTCCTCATTTTTATGAAATTAATTTTAATTTTTATGAAAACATTTACATTTTTAAATTCTATTTTTTTCTAAAATAAAATTGTTTTTAATATTTTTAATTGTTCATTACTAATTTTAATTATTCTCACGTATGTTTTTAATAATTTCTTTTGTCATTTTCATCAATTCTAACATTTATCATTTTATTCAAGCTTAAATGTATTGATACTTAAATTAGATACTTCCTATTAAATTAGTATTTAAACATTTTTCATTTCTAGTTGATATCTGAACTAAACACTCTTAGATTGATGTTCAAAAAAAAAAATCAGCTCTTAAACTTTAATTTTATAAGTTATTTTGATAATTTCATCAATAACGTTAACTTCTGATAAATAACAATATAAAATTATATCACACGTTAATAAAGATGTCATCATGTATGCTTTAAAAATATAAAAATAAATATAATTTAAATTTAAAATATTAATTTAAGAAAAAAAATCTAGTTCCCAATTAAAGAGTAAAAAAATCTATTAATTCAAGAATTATATGTATATTTAACCTTTATATTTAAAAAAGAAAGATTAAAGATTCAGGTTAGGGTGAGTAAGACTTAAATCGTAAGAATAAAGTCCATTTGAGTTGTATTGAGATTTAAACCTAAAATAGAATAATATTCTCAACACTAATTCCAAAAAGAAGTAAATAGAAAATCTTTTCCAAGACTAATTCTCCCCCATGGCCTATAAAACCCCATTTCAGCTGCTCAAGTATTCTGAGAAGCAAAACGTGGAATAACCAAGGCAGCTGATCTCTCAATTTTC
Source organism: Hibiscus syriacus (assembly GCF_006381635.1). Taxonomy (NCBI): domain Eukaryota; kingdom Viridiplantae; phylum Streptophyta; class Magnoliopsida; order Malvales; family Malvaceae; genus Hibiscus; species Hibiscus syriacus. The sequence continues at coordinate 2,061,364 of NW_024063513.1, forward strand.
CCAAACAAGTTACCCAGTTTCTCTTTGCATGCCTTACTCCATGTATGCAACATAAGCTTTCTTAGAACCCTTTTTCCCTTTGATCACCGGAAGATTGGTGATAAATAGTTCGGATTGATGCACAAATACTTCCCTCGTTAAGTGGTTGAAAGGATCGAAGACGCTGCTACCTCGGTTGCCATAGAAACACTGGATCATGGACATTTCTCTTGCACCATCGAAACAAACGTCAATGGAAAGCAATTTAAAGTCTTGAGTGTTTCAGATAACCTGATTGTATCTTCCCGATGCTGGGGAACTAGGATAACTGGAATGGTCTGGATTCTACGGTATTTTTGGCCCAATAAAGGATAACTGGTTTTTTACTTAGCCCATTAGGGCATCTCGGTATTTTTTTTATAATATTCATAAAACTTATCAATTCGAAGTGATGAATTTCAATAAAAATATTTTTATACGAACTCATCATATTAAGGTAACGAGTTTTAATAAAATATAATTTTTTATTAAAATCTATTACATCGAATAATGATTTTTATGTCATTATAAAAATATTGATACTTACCCTATAAGACTAAATAAATAAAAAACTCATAGACCGGGTCAATTTTGCATGAATTCTACCGAGGTTTCAGAACAAAATTACAAGGCTTCACAGGCCCACAAAAGCGGGCCCTACCTAAAAAAACTGAAACTGTTTTTCCTAAGTTCATTCGGACTGGATCTCAACGGTCCAAATATTTTACTATACTTAAATATAATTAATAGAATTATATTTAAATAAAAATATCAGTTATATTATAGAATTCATTGTTAAGTCTATTTCCAAAAATAAATAAAATAAAATCTGGTCAATATAATCAAAATATCTTATCTGATTTAAATCTATTGAGTTATTAGTCATAAAAATGTATTGAATTATTATTTATGTTTCTATAGTCTATTATTTATGTTCAAGATACAAGCTTAACTTGAAGGGTACGATCCAACCACCATCATGAATTCCTAGCACCTGCTGGATGCTCCACCGCAAGAAGATAATAATGATGCATGTCACCTATTCATATACAACTTAGATCGAACAAGGTTGATGGGACAATCACATATTCTAAAATTTTAAATTTTTATATAACTTACATATTTTTTTTTGTATTTTTATTGATAATTCATTTTTAACTTTAAAATTTTATAAGTTTGATTCTTTTAACATAAAATCATATATATATTTTAATGTTAGATTTTTTTCTCATACGAACATATATCTCATTCTCGTTGGACCAAACAATCTGTTGGTTGCTATGGGGCGAACTTTGTGGCGAGCCATGAGGGTTGGTCTTTACTTATTAAGTTATTTGATAATGCTTGATGTCATACCTTTAAATGGTGGGTAGGTCGGTCTCAAAAAATGTAGAGGTCATATATTATTTTTTCAAAATAGGTTCTTAAAATATTTTATACGAAACTGTAAATTGTTATAATTTGTCTGATTGTTTCTTATAAAATAAAAAAATTCAATTATATGAAATTAAATATTCTTCACTAAATTTTCTTTACGTATGCGTATAATAGGAATATATTTTTTAGTCAATAATTCTTTTAAAGCGTAAGGTTTTTAAATTTTGAGATTCTTTAACGCATCACAAATTACATTTACTCCAAGAGAAACGTAGACATATTGTCTAGTAGAATGGAAGAGCACCCGACCTACAAGAGAAATAAATATATGGAATCATCAATACCGTAGAGATAAAAATAAATTAAATAATGACTAACAGTTGAAATTCAATTTTTTTCCTTCCAATTAACTTGAAAAATAAATTTTTGAATTAACAGAGATGGGCGGAACTAGACATTTTAATTGGAAGGACCAATTATTGAAAACAAATTTAATAATAGTTTTATTTATTAAATCTCATATATTTTTATATAATTTTATTAAAAAAATGTAGATTTATTAGATTTTTTTATATAAATTATCCATTAAGACCTTCTTGAAAGAAAATGAAATTAAATTATAGTAGTAGGTTTTGACATTCAAATCGTAGATGAAACAAGTATTGAGAAAATCAATATGAATTTATTTTTACTTATAGAATAAAGTAAGAGCCTAAAAGTGTTTAAATTATTACGTGAGATAGTTGAATTTTTTAAATTTTCATCCATTAAAATATGAAGAAAATTTGAATTTTGGTCTCCTCTAGTATAGTTTTTCTTATTTTATTTTATTTCAAAGTAACTATAAAAATAGAAGAAAATAAGAAAATCATGAGTTGAGAAATATAAAAACAATATTGAAATAAAAACGTGATAATATTAATTTTTTTATAGAAGCAAATAATTTTATTAAAAATAGAAAGTATCACAAATTACAATAAAGATTTACAATCACAATCGTAAATTAAGTACATAATTAAGAAAATTTCTTATAATCATTGAAACAAAACTAACAACTTAAGAACACATAAGAACTATACAAGGAAAGATTAAAAATCAAACCAAGAAACTCGAACAAAGATAGATACAAACAAATCTGATCATATCGGCAAACGAACCGCAAAATGAGATCAAGCTATTGAAAAACCATCGACGAACCACAAATTATACTCAAACAATGTGAAAAACTATCCACGAACGTAAATCGATTATCCAAATCCAATATGAGGGTCAAAAGCAGGGAAAATCAACAAGAAATCATATAAGCGCCATATTGGTCAATCATGGCGATGTCAAATAAACCTTTAGATAAAAGATAAGTGAAAAAACAACCAAACAACCGAAAAACATGCATAAAAGCATAAGAAAACTTGTTATAAAGGCAGATGAAAACGTGTCATAAGGGCAAACTTATTAAAATAAAAAATAAAATAAAATAAAGATACAATATAGAAGAAAATGATAATAAAGAATACTAATGGTTGACAACCAATATTAAAGTTGATATCGTCGTCGATCAAAAAATACGAAAGATAAAAAGATGAGCCGCACACCAATCACATAAAACTAAGTTTTTTTCTTCAATAATTGATAATATTAAATTTATAAGTATAATAATTAAATATTATCAACGTTTTTTTAGATGTAAGCTACTAGAAATAAAAACATTAATATTTAATAAATAAGTTTAAATCAATATATTTATGATTTTTATTTATGAGAATTCAAATTATATATATATAAATCTTATACTTTTAAAATATTAATTTAATTTCATTTATAAATATATAAGGATGTATGTATGTTAATATGAAATTTTAATAATTTGAAAAGAACAAAAAAAATTCTAAATATTCTAAGTGATATAAATAAAATTTTTTAAAAAATTGAGGGGTCTTATAAGAATTTTGTCAAATTTTGAGGCATGTCCCCCCTCTAGTTCCTATGTAGTTTCGCCTATCACGCAAATGAATTAGTTTTTCTCTGGTTACGTTTGTCTATTAGTATTAATTTTTTCACACAAAAAGATCAAGTGGGTATTCTCCGTAGAATTTGAGTATAAGACGAAAAATAAAATTTTTTGAGTCTGGGCTATAGCAGTTGTTGCCCCACGCTCCTTGTAGAGCGGTAGAACTTTTACTTCATTTTTTAAGCACAACAAATTTGTACATAAAAGGGACATAATAACTAATATTTTGATTTTGTTTACATTCTTAAGATGTGCAAATGAAATACTTTCAAGGCGTAATATATATATAAATCAAAAACTTAATTATTAAACCCATTGAGTTAATTGTTTCTTTTGAGAATTTTAATTATCATACAGTTTAGTTACTTTTATATTTTTATTCATAAGATTTTAAAAATAAATATTTTTTAAATTTAAAAGTTCATCCGGTTAACATAAAATTATATGTTTATCTTTTATCATTATTATAATGGTTCTCTATAAGATTTAGCTACGTATAATATAAAGATGGGTTTAAAATCCCAAAGGATAGCCGCTTTTTATTACAAGTATTTTACAAGATACATCTTGAAACAAGACTTAAGCCAGCCATAGGAAGGTACAGATACTGTACCCATCATTTTCATAGCAAATTTATTTTAATTTTCCCATCTAAGTTGAACCCTTTGAAACAAGGGCTAAAGGCCGAAAGAAAGAAAGAAAACAAATCAATACATATACAAACTTAACCCTAGATTCCAAATATTTTTTGACCACTGTCTGTCTTTATTTCTTTTATTCTGCCTTGAAATACAATCTAAAGCTTGAATTGATGGAAAACAAACAACCCCATGTGGGTGGTTGTTTGCATTAATATGTCCATTCTTGAGGTAGACACATTTCTTGAAGGTTCATAGCCGGCGCTGCCTTGGACGGGCCCTTGTGCAGTGAATGCTTGTTATGATTCCTCCCACTTCCGCAAGCATCTGTATGGAATAAAAAAAAAGTAATTAGATTGCCAAATGCTAAAAGCTATAAAGATGACAAAATTTGCTTGGTGTTGGATCAGTTTGGCTACCGTGTTGTGGAGGGAAACCACTATTGTTGGACCTTGTTGGAACACCTGTTTTCTCAAAGTGGAGCTTCAGTGCCTGAACTACTCTTGCTGGAATCAGAACTGTGGCACATCCTGATCAAAACAGACCAAAATCCAGGTATAAAATATCTGGCCCCAAAAATCCCAAAACTATCATGGTCTTAAGTATTTTTTTTCTATAAAAAAAATCGAATTTTGATATTATGAATGGAGAGTAACATGCAAATAGACTAAACTGGGGGACCAGGACAAGGACAAGGGAAGATTCCACTTCACATTAATCAAATCTTGGACGCTAGCTATGGAGGAAAGATTTGTCGAGGAAATGGAATCTGAGAACACGGGTGGGAATAAAAAAAAACCATTTACCAGAATCCCAGGTCAGATGTCTCGAAAACCATAATTCGGAAAACAGGATAGTTGATAGTTCACTGAACACTTAACCACTCCCCCCAACAAATCCAACCAAACCTTTGCCTAAATCCTAAAAGTAAACTTTCAATTACTCACGAACCAAAAAGTCAAAAATAAATTAAAAAAAACTAATGAAAGGTACTTTTTTTGGGACCTTGTTTCTTGCGTGACTCGGTAGGGTTTCCTCCTATTCCACGAGGCAAGAAAACCCCGGTTCCACTAGAACCACTTCTTGAACCGGATGCATTGAGGAAAACCGCCCTCATGTGTGAACCGGTCTGTTGGTTGCCCTGTTGTAGTTGTTGCGGCTGGGGCAGATTATACCAGGGATTATTAGAGTTAGGGGCAGCTTTATGGCCATTGTTGAACCCACCAAGAACTCTTCCTCTGCCTTGATGGTAATGCTTAGTTCTCGGCTTTTGCAACTTCTGTTCCGTTTGCTTCATAGCTTGCTCTTGTTTAAGCCTGTAGAACTGTGAGTTATATGAAGAAAATTAGAGCCGTTTCATTTGTAAATGAATTCTAAATGGAGAAAAAACAGGTAATGATTTTCGTTCTTACTTGGATTGCTCTTATTTGATCATCGATAAGGGATTTCTTTGCATTCAGGTTTCCTCCAGAAACTTGTATTGAATTGGATGTAGTTGAAAATGGCTCACCCTGGTTATATCTTGCTGTTTCTTCATTTATCTTCATCTTTTCAAAATTCTCAACCATGGGTGTCAATGGAGGAGATGGCTCCCTAGATGGTCCAACAGGACTATTAAGGTTCGAGCCAAACTGTGACCACAGCGTTGATTCTGGTGAACCAGGCAAATCCCATGGCTAAAAACCAACAGAAAAAAGTGGAGAGGCGGGGGGGAGAGATCAGTTTCTAAAGTAAAAACCAATCGAATCTTTGGTATTAAGACCATGATCAAGAGGATGGAATACCTTTCCAACTTTATCTTCATCAGGAAGCATGTACTGAGCCATCTGTCGAGTCAACTCACCAATGTAATCGTCTTCTTCTTCTTCCTCCTCCCGGCTGCTCTCTGTGGAGCTAGAACACAGCCGATCAGACCCAATAGGTGAACTCAACTCGGATCCGAGGTGATCTTCTTGAGGATTGTAAAGCTGAGAAGGAAGCAATAACTCACGGTTGTGTAGGTCAACAGTCATCATTAAACGAAACTACAAAGCTTTTCACTTTAAAGTGGATACTGGAAAATAAAAAATCAGGTGAGTGGGTTGATGATCTGCTATTATGGATGTCGCTGGTTCGACAAGATACAACTATTACCTGATCTATCACACATGAACACTGAAAAGAATAAAAGGGAGCGAAATAAATAAAGAGAGGGTGGGGGAGAGAATCCTGTGGGAACTTTTTTAACTGACGCATTAAGGAATGCGAATATGGAACTTGGGTCCCTTATAGGGTTCATTTTGAACATAAAGACATAATAAAAAAACAAGACAAATTGTGCAAAGAAAGACTCATATAATGTTTTCCCCTTTCATTTTGTGTTATATGTTGTTGGTTCTTGCAGGTACGACTTTAAACTTGTCAATTTCCGCAAATTCGCCTCACCTGCCATTTGTTAGGGAGTTGCCCTCTGAGTTTATTTTTAAAAAATCTACTTTTTTATTCATATTAATGTTCAAAATTTAAATACAAAATATAAACAAGTTCGATTAAATTGAGTTTGTTAAATTAAAATGAAATATAATTAATAATTTATTGATTAATTAATTCAGATAATTTTATTCACAATGTAGGATTCAAACTATTAATATTGTTTAAGAAATATGCTATCTCAATCCCACTATATCAATTGATTGTTGGTAGAAATAACATGTTAAATTTCTTATTCTGAAATTCTATGTAGAGAAGATAGGATTAAAATAAGGTTTAATACAAAAATAAGTGTCTAAATTACACCGAGATTTACTTTTGGTGCCAAAAGATTTATTTTTGTTAAGAATATGTGTCTAATATTTTCTCGGTTACACTTTTAGGTGCCTATCGTTAAAAACATTAAGTGACACGTGTCAAGTTTATATTTTTAAGTTTTTAAAATGAAATATTATTTAAAAATAATTTAAAAAAAACTAAATGTGACGTACACTTAACGATTTTTTTAACGGTAGACACCTAAAAGTATAACTGAGAAAATATTAGGCACATATTTTTAACAAAAACTTCTTTAGACACCAAAATTCAAGTTCGAGTATAGTTTAGGCATTTGTTTTTATATTAAACCTTAAAAGAATTATCTGAATATCTGATCAAAATTATTAGATTAATAATTAAATATCGATAATTATGGAAATTTGAAATTTGGGGTTTGGAGGGATTGTTGTTTCCACAAACAAGAGAGAGGTTAATATGGTAGACTGAGGAATGATGATTGTACTTCTCTTCTGTCTTGACATACAGGAGTATAAACAGAACCATTTTATTCCATTTGTTATCCAAAACAAAGATTGGGACAAATTGGACTTTGTTAAAAAGAGGAGATTTTCACACACGAAAGCAGAGAGAAAGAGGAGATTTTCCCTCCTCTTTATCTTATTTTCTTTAGGGTTTAACAATTATTCAAAATAAAAAAAAAGAAGGTGATCAATTGGGGTGGGTGAGAACGAAGGGAGGATTTCTTTTTTCGAGAAAGCAGATTTTGGTTGGAAATGTTATCTTTAGTTTCCACGAGCTCAAGTGCTTGCCTCCATTCGAGACCAGAGCTCGAAAGTTCATTTTTGGGCCGGCTTTGACCCAAGCACGGACCGAAATGGATTGGGCTCTTCAGGTTTTCATTTGGTTTTGAATGGTTCATGTTTTAACGACTTTAACAGTCTTTACAGTTTTGCTGCTACCGTCCGGTATGGAGCTTTAGTCCCGTGAAGCTGCTTATCGAGTTAATCACGAGTTGAGCAGTATTTTATTCAATTAAAAAAATTATTTGATTTATATTTAATATCTGATGGATTCGATAAATTTTTGTTTAATTTGTACTCGTTTAAAAAAATTATTGTTCTATTCGACTCATTATTAGTTAAATTCACCATAATTTTTATCATTTATATATGTAAGATAAGATTCACTTACAGTTAAGAGTTTTACACATTTTAGGATCATTGGATTAAAGAAAATCAAAGGTTGAAATTAACTCATTGTTTTTTTCCCATTGAATATCTTCTCATTTCCTACTATTAATCTCAATATTTGATTTCTCTCATTCAGTGATCCTAAAAAGGACACACACTAGCAAAAAAAAAATGATCAAAATAGTATGTGTAGCAATTCTAAAGTCTTAACTCCAAAGTAACAATTCAAAAATATATCAAACTAACATATTACAACAATTCTTGAAAACAAAAGAAGATTAACAATACATAATCAATTCTAAGACAATCAATATCCTACAAATTATTTAAAAAAATTAACAAGATCTCAGTCCTACAAATTATCAAACTTGAACTTTTTCGAGTTAAATTGACACTTGATCGACTTGACTCGTTAAGGTCTCAGTCGTACTCGAATTCAAATCAAATCAACTAAAATCAAACATTGACCGAATTTTGATCAAATCAAACTCGAATTAGTTGTGAATTGCTCAACTCAATTATCACCTATAGTCAGGGACGAACGCAAGTTTTTATGTTGGGGGGACGAACTTAAACTTAAGGGGGCGAACTAAAATTCCAAGGGGCGAAAACACATTTTTTCAATAAAAAATACATAGAAAAAAATCTAAAATATATGACAAATTTAAATTTTACGACTGCCCCCACCGGGGAGCCTTCAATCCATCCCTACCTATATCTTGTCACCACGTGTTATCTACTTGTATTTTTATTTATACCTAATCCCTAAATTCCGAGAAAGTCTCACGTGCGGCAACCTTAATATACGGCTAAGGAAAGACGCTATTGGTTTTGTTATTATTTAAAAAAAAATGGTAAACAATTACGGGAAACATTATTATTTCTACCGGTTTTGTTATTATTTGACGCTTTACCGGTTTTGTTAACATATCTGGTAAAGTGCTACCTAAATATTATTTTTTCTTCCGGTTTTGTATTTGACACTTTACCAGAAATGTTAAAAAACATTAATGTTTTAGGTAAACTTTTACCGGTTTTGTTAAAAAAAATAATAACAAAACCGATAGCGCCTTTTCTTAGTCGTATATTAAGGCTGTTGCACGGTAGAACTCCCCCTATATCCATGCCAATTAATTTAGTTGAGTTGTTATTCATAAGTCAAATTTTAGTGAGGATTCGTTATTGTCCTAATTGTAAGTTGCGGACTCAATGTTTATACTTTAATTTGATATTGATCAGTTTTCTAATTTTTAATTTTTTGATATTTTAGTTTTTAACTCATGATAGATGATTAATATAATTAAACTATATAATTAAAAATAATCTAATTAAGAGTAAAAATTAAAATATTTTAAGCATAGTATAAAGAATAATAATAATTTTTAACTTTTCAAATTAAGATTAAAATCAAAACTTTATCTTGCCGACGAGGTTCCTTGGCTTTCTTCTTGTTGTCAAGAGGCTTTCAATTGAGATTGTAGCCCGTTGTTTGACTGTTTTGTTCAAAGACTTCAAAGTTGAAGACAACTTTCTTATGCGGAGAAGCGTCAGTTGATCCAATCAATTCTATTTAGTGTTCAAGCTTTTTAGAGCAAACATCTTGTGTTAGGATTGCTACTGATAGAATAAACCAATTTATGCATGATTCTTTTGGAATGCTGAAGATAAGTCCGCGAAGGGTGCTCGGATTAGTTGATCGTCGATTTGTCAGCCTAAATCTCAAGGGGTTTGAGGATTAAAGACATTGGTTATTGGAATCATGTTTGCTTGTTTTTTCCCCCTTTTGATTAGGAATATTCTTTTTAATAATGATTCGATTTGGGTTGCATGGATTCATTTGTAAGTGTTGCAGGATTATTATTATTATTATTATTATTATTATTATTATTATTATTATTATTTTGCAGGCTTCTGAATCCTTTTGAAGGGTTTGAGTGTAGTTGCGTTTGTTGCAGTTGTGGACTAAGGCTGCCTCGATTTCCATCATTTGGAATGCCATACGTGCATGGCGACAATGCTCCTTGAGATAAATTGGTGTGGCATTCATGTCACATTTCGAGGATTTCGGTCATCACTCGGATGGCAGTTTTGGATAGACTACCAACAAGAAGTCGACTTATTTCTTTTGGCTTCAATATAGAGGGAACTTATGTTTTGCTTGAACGAGTTTGAGATTTGTGATCATTTTTAAGGTAAATTACACGTTAGTATTTAAACTATCAGTTTGGTCAATTTTAGTACGTAAAATTTCATTTTTTTTTTCAAAATCATACATAACATTTAGTTTTTTGTTTCATTTTAGTAACCGACGGGCTCACCGACCTTTGCATCTACAATCGTCGGCTGTTGCATTCGCAGACCAATAAAACCCAAACTTTCTAGCTCGCACATTTTCGACCCCCTGAACATGATTTCGGCCTCCGTTTTACCAGAAAATGCCTCAATCTTTCCAAATAAATGATAAACTCTTTGACTTCTTTTCTTGCGGTTCATCGTTCGGATTTGTCGGTCGTCCACTGGAGCTATGCCCCGTTAGCTCATTTGTTAAGTTTTTAACGACGGGTACTAAAATGAAATAAATACTAAACGTTAGATATGATTTAAAAAAATGAAAGTTTAAGTATTAAACTAGACTAAAATTGATAGTTTACGTACTAAACACGAAATTTACCCTTTTTATTGTGCTTATTCTATATATATAAATAAATACTAAACGTTAGATATGATTTAAAAAAAATGAAAGTTTAAGTATTAAACTAGACTAAAATTGATAGTTTACGTACTAAACACAAAATTTACCCTTTTTATTGTGCTTATTCTATATATATTTGGGAGTGGTTTGTGCATGCTTGTGGTTTGTCTATACCCATTTTACGTTTAGATCAAGAACTAAGCCGGGCTTGCATGAATGCTAAGGGCAAGTCGTTGCTTTCGATGGTGTTTCGTTTGGCATGAAATGATTGTATTGCCTTGATTTGGAAGGAAAGGAACAGGCGTTTTTTTGGGTGGCTTGAGGTTGATCTGGTGGCCTGCCTGAAGGATGCTGTTCGTTGGAAGCTGGGCAGCTTGCACGGGGTTAAGGGAAGGCATTTAAGCAGGGAGTGTAGTGTTGAATTTGGGCTGCTTATTTGTACATGTATAGTATAAACTGTTGTACAGGGATATCTGATTTCTTTTGGATACAAAAATCTGTATTTATCCACACAAAAAATGAACTATTAAAAGACTAAAATAGAATTGACCTTATTTAAACCCACTCAATTATTATTTGGGCTTAGATGAGTCATCGAGTGTATATTTAAACAAATTTCAGCCAAACATGGTAAAAATGCAACAGTAGATTTAGCTTTCTTGCTCAGTGCCACATGAAATATGTGGGTTTTCTATGTCCACTGGTCTTTCATTTTTTGAATTTCTTGTGAAATGTCATCTGAATGTATGAATAGTGGAAAAAAGACACCGCTTGTATTCTAATTCTTGCTGTTCTACTTGCAAACATAGCAAAAAGACTGCATCTTTGATACAGAATCTCAAGCATATGATGTTTTACATTTAAAAGGGAAAATGGCCTAATTTTCCATCAGTTTCTCAGCCCTCATCTCAGAGCTGAGCTACGATGTAATTTAGAACTTCTCAAGCTTCATTCCCAGATTAAAATCATGAAAAAAACCGAAGATATTACTGAAAGGATTTGTGAATCCCAAGTGCCGGAAACTTATTCATGCTTCATGTTCTTCCATATGATCACTTGGAGGATTCAAATGCATAGGAAAGTAAGGGTCTAATAATAAAGGGAACCTGCAGAAATCCGAAGTCAAGTGTTTTAGATGTTGGTATTAGTTCTAAATGCGTATTTCAATTGATTATCAATTTGAAGCTTTCAAGTAGATCAATATGAGTACCTTGCCACCAATTCCCTCTAGAAACATCCATTGAATTGTTTCCATTAGGGTCATCTTCTCCCCCATCCTTCTTAAACTATATTCATTCACAAAATATGGAACTATTAAGTACTTTCATACACACATGTATCACAAAACTAGTTTTTACATCAGAATTTGATATGTCAAGACTCACAATTGGATATGGTGTTGAAGTTCGGCCACTCGAGGGATGGGAATATGAGTCTCGGCCACCATAGTAAAGAGATGAACTAAAATGGCATGGTTCCACCCTTTCTTCCTTGTTCGGTAGTTGATCTGCAATAATAATAATCAGACAATGTTATCAGGAGAGCAGTGCTCTAGGCACCAGTAAAACACTAGCTAAGCAGATCCGATTGATATCATCGGTCCGTGAAACAAAGGCTCAAGAGGGGCAGTAAACATATGGAAGAGTTTTAAAGTGAAAAATGATAATAGTTCTGTTGATGATGAATACAGAAAAAACTCGGGTTATGTTCTATATATATACGGTGGGGATCAATAACCTTGCATAGGCTGTTTTGGCCAAGATTCTAACACCTTAGAGCCTGAGGAGTTCCTCCCCCCAACCTGAAATTTAAGACATAGAAAGCTTCCGATTAGACTAGGAATACTTTCTTATGCAAAATAGAAAATATTTAGAGGTTTTATAATCACACATGTACAAAGTCAAAAGAGAGCCTAGAAATGAACTGAAAAAATTAAAAACATAACAAATGCAATCACCAAACATAGAACAGTATGTATATACCGAAGTTGGAGGTGAAAAAATGGAGCTGAAGATCCCTTTTGATGGAGATGCTGATGAGTCTTTGGAGCCAAAAAGATCAGCAGCGAAGGAGGAAGAAGAACCAACTTGTCTCTTAGTCTCCATTGCTTTTGTCTTCCTTGAGCCCTGAATTCCCAAGTCAAATAAAGGTGAGGAAACTAATCAAATTCAGTGTACCAGCACCCTGCAAGAAAAGACTGCCCTAGTTGAAAGGAAAATAGATAAGATTTGCTGAGAAAATACAATGGAAAATCCAGCAGTGCACGTGAAGATCACAGTATATGAGAGGGGTGTACCTCAAACTCTCTCTCAAATACCATCATATATAAATATATATATATATATATACAGAAATTAATTGACATTTGCAGTCCACCCCATGTGCCTATCATCATCAAACCAAAAAAGGTATTCTATGACTATACTTTATGGCAAAAAATTCTTATTCTATGACTATACTTATATGGCAAAAAAATCTTTATTTTTTCTTTTAAAATCAAAAGATGTGAAGGAATTTCCCCCCAGAAGCTTCCTCTAATGCAAATTTGGTTCTCTGCATATAATATTAATCTTACTTTTTTTTCCCAACTATAAACATGAGGGATAATACAAGTAGCACGAGTGGTCCACTTGGTATCCCAACTGGCGCACCATTTACTGCCATATGTACTCTAATGGATAAATGTAGCCTCCGTTGCCCTATAGGGTCAAAAACAAACCCAAGTTAATCATCTTTCTTGACCCTTCCCTTTTTCTTGTGAATAGTGCCCCTTCATGTCTTTCCCTTTTCACAAGGGAGGTATATGCTGGAGATTGAGGAAAAAGTCGCAGATATTAAATTCGAATTTATTTCTTAATAGATATCATATCATTTTTAAGAGCTATTATATGGATTAAGAGTGTTAAACTCAAATTCAGAGAATAAATTCTTTGAATTTAGCTTTTTAAGTTGAAAGAAATATATATTATTTTGACCTACATGACAATAAGATAACTAGATAAGGTTGTATAATTTCTCCCCACTCAACCTTTCTCCTCCATCGTGCCCTTAATAGTTGACCTTTAATTATTCTTTTTTAATCACCGAAGTTGATACTAAAGTGGTACTCGAAACTACCCGACTAATCAGATATCGTTTGTATTTTGTCAGGAAGATTACTAAAAGCCGTCACCAAATACCCTTTCCCTCGTCTGCTTTCCTTTTGAGCTGTCTGTCACTAGATGGGTTCAATGAGAAGAATTAAGAAAGTGTCCAGAGGGATAAAAGATTTTCTTATCCAAATCTCCTACTGCTTTTCGGAATAGTTTTCAATTGGGGGATTCTGAGCTATAGTGTGAAGTGGGGTCCCGATCACATATATCACAAGTAGGCCTGTAAACGAACCGAACGCACACGAACAGATGTATGTTCATGTTCGTTTATTTAAAAAATAAATGAACATAAACGAACACGAACATAAGCGAACACATTTTTTTTTGTTCATGTTCGTTTATTAAGAAATATAACTTGTTCATGTTCGTTCATTTAATAAATAAACGAACATAAACGCGCACGAACATAAACGAACACGAACATAAATGAACACGAACATAAACGAACATAAACGTTGGAGACCCTACCTAGGGGTGTAAACAAGTCAAGTTGAGCTCGAGTATTGCTGAGCTCGACTCGAACTCGAAAACTTTTAAAGTCAGCTCGGCTCGACTCGAAAACTCGCGAGCTTAAAATTATCAAGCTCGACTCGAACTCGAAATATAATATTGAAACTCGACTCGAACTCGAAAAGGCTCTAACTCAAAAAATAATTAAGAGCTCGATTAAAACTCGAGACTTGAGCTCGATTGAAGCTCGATTCAAGCTCAATTCTAAGCTCGATTCAAGCTCGACATTGCCCCAAGTGCAAAGATGCTTAAACCTATTATCCCCCATCTTCTTTTATATAAGTTACCAACCCCGAGCTACTTATTTGCTACTGATATGGGATTGCATAATGTTCCTCCACTTTCTTTCTTCCTATCTCATTCAACAACAGTCGAGATGAACACAGATTGTGTTTTATGTGATTGCCGACCTTAATCCTTGGGGATCAAATAAACATGTCCTTAGCTTCGTGCTATGTAGAAGTTGAAAATTGGGAAATGAGAGAAGTAGGTTGGCTAAACTTCCATATCCGGATGACGCACAAAATTTGTTTGATGAAACGCGTTAAAGAACTTCTCAACCTATGGAATAAGGCCTTACCATTATTGGGTTCTTGAGTTCAAAGTAAGCTGACTTGAGTTACTGGTTGATCACTATTTACTTGTAAATTCGAATACTCCATTATAAATGAAAGAAAAGAAGATTATTTGAGTAGAAGAAACGATACTTAATACTTAACATCCCTTCCGGAATCCATCACCTTTGGACTTGGTTTCGAAAGCAACCGGTTTCTGGGACTCCTCTTTGCTCATCGGATAACCAGCTGGTGGTGCAGTCACATAGGGTTCCGGCATAGTGGATGTTGACGGTGCTGGGTATGCAGCTTATGGATCGTTCAAAATGAACTAAACCATATTAATATTGTTGGGTTTTCCAAATAAAATTGGGTTAATTATAGAGTTGGTCATCAGAATATCAAATTAATTAATATTTTTAAGATACTTACAAATTGATCACCAAAATTGATTTAAGAAGATTGGGATAAACATAAATGAATGAACATAAACGAACATAACCGAACGAACATAAACGAACATAACAGAACGAACATAACCGAACGTTCACAAACATAAATGAACGAACGAGACCTATGTTCAAGTTCGTTCATTTAATTAAACGAACACAAAATCTTGTTCATGTCCGTTCATTTAATAAATAAACGCACATAAACGAACTTCCCGCCGCACGGTTCATGAACGGTTCGCTGAACGTTCAGTTCATTTACAGGCCTAATCACAGGCAAATTACATGTTATTTAAAAAGCACAGTTGGTGCTGTTTTAGGTCTAAACTAAGGTAGTTAGGATCATTTCAGCCACGATGATTTCGTGTTGGGAAGTTATGGATGAGATAGCAAGCTGGAATTTTGTTCGATGATAGCTTGAATCTTAAGTCTCATCGTGTTGAAAAGATTCATGTAACTAGTAAATTCTATCGATTATTATGGTTTTTAAAAACAGAATTTGATCTAATTATTTTAATAAATAGGTACATGACATTCTAAGTTGGGGGAACTCCTCAATGACACAGACAACATGAAGACCATTCAATATCTGAACATGTGCTTCTTCCTTGTAAAACGTTGGTGCCTTAACGCTGTGGGTGTCCGGCACCCCTATGTGCCTGGTGCCTGAGATCTCTCCCCTCTAACGCCCCCAAAAAACATGAAAGATCGAATCAAAGAAGGAAATAGATATCGCATAATATGAGTGCAATGCAATTTATTCAGTGCATTTGTTGATTGGAAAACTGCATTACTAGCAAATCATTGATTGCATTGAGTAAAAAACTAATCACATCGGAAAAAATAAAAAATAAAAACTATTCATCAAATATTACAATTCACAAGTCTTGGTCCTCACCGAAACAGATAAAGAAGATATGCATCGAGACACTAGGACACTCACCTAAGAGATAATACATTTGAGTGAAGAAGAGGCACTTGTTCAACCACGGTAATGACTGATGCCAAGCCGGGGTAAGTTTAAGTTGATGGTTTCATAGCTCAACTAATTCAGCTAGCTGCATGCATACATAAACCTTTCTTAATGAGTTAGAACTAAACTACACTAAAAACTGTTGACTCATTGCCCTGGTTATAACTGTTATTTCTTAAAATGAAAGAAAGAAAACTCAAAAACTGGAAAGAGCAAAGGTCCCTCTACAAACCTCAGCATCTGCCAAAAATTTCTTCCGGAGGATCGTAAGCATGTTTTTCCGGAAAGAGCTCCTCGAAATCTTTCTTAACTTTGTTCCTTAAAAGAGGATGCGGGAGAAGCCCTTTTAGTAAAATCCTGAACGGTAACTCCTCCGGTGGATCTGGAGATTTAATCATATCCTCGTATATGTTCATTGCATCGGCAGGAGATCCGTCCCTCAGGAAGCCCCTAATGATCTCGGTGTATGTCTGAGAATCAGGAAACAGATCTTCCTTTCTCATAGATTCCCATAACTTCATTGCTTCATCCATTTTCCTACATTTCGCTAATGCAATAATCAAGTCCTTATACAG
The DNA here is from genome assembly GCF_006381635.1 of Hibiscus syriacus. NCBI lineage: Eukaryota > Viridiplantae > Streptophyta > Magnoliopsida > Malvales > Malvaceae > Hibiscus > Hibiscus syriacus. The sequence continues at coordinate 2,078,248 of NW_024063513.1, forward strand.
AAAGACGTCAGGTTTATACCAGTCCTGCTTTTGAATCACCTCAAAAACCTGGAAATTCAGCAAAAATAAAAATCCAAGAAGATGTCATAACTCAGAAACAACCTTATCTACTTCACTCAGGGGGAAACAACCCGATTAAGTTCACTTTTTATGTCACATTATAAACACCCATTCTCATTCTCAAAAACTATATAAAGGAAATATATATTCAATTTCTCAAGGTAAAACAGCCCGGAAATTCAATGCTCACCAAGAAAATATCAAAATCTTTTTCGAGCATTTGATCGAACAGAATAAAAGCAATCTCAATTCACTTTAACCCAAACAACAATAACGAATCCCACAGATTTAAGATAAACCCAATTAAGAAAAATTAAAAAGAATTAATAAGAGTGAAAAATGCGAGTACCTTCACAGCCAGAGAAGTCTCCTCTTGGCGTTCAAGCTCTGAGAGAACCGCAATCAAATCCATCTTCAATAGCCTTAAAACATGGGTTTTAATAAATTTTTGAAGTTTATCTTCATCATCCTTAAATCTTTTTAAACCCAATATTACAAAAAGGGCTTCTTTCCCTATCAGCTTTTTACCTCTCCAAAGGGGACCTCTTGGTCTCCCATCATGATAGTGCTTAAACCCTGAAATTGGTTTGTGGAAAACGGGTAGGGGAGGTGAAATTTGAGGTTTTCGAAGAAACGGGGATCTCGTTATGCCATTTTTTGTGAGGTTCTGAAGGAGGATCGCCGTTAAAATGGGGAACTTCGATTTTGAAAAGGCGCGAGTTGTCATTAGAGCTGGAAGAATACGAGAACGTTAAGGGTTTAGGCGAAGTAAAATGCTCTCAAGTCCAAGCAATGAGAAATGGCGCGTTTTGAATATGGAACGAAAAAATAGCACGACAGATCTACCTGCCTTTACGGGGGGCATTTGATGTTTGGGTAAACAATTAACAATTAACAATTAACAATTATTTAATCTTTGAATCAATCGTGCCACATGTCACAATTTAATTGGAGAGTTTAATTTATTTTAATTTAATAATTTTATTTTCCACCAACTAGAGGGTGACAATTCAACCACGGAACCAAGCAAAGATTTTAGTTCTACATATGCTATATATATTTAATACTAGTCTAAACTTAAATTCTTATTATTTTATATATCTTTAATTTAAATTCCCATATTAATTAAATTAATATCTTAACATTAAAAATATATATTTTATTATTATCTTAACTTAAAAATATATTTTATTCATATTTTAACTTAAAAAATTAAAATATATATTTTTAATTAAAAATAAGAATAATATATTAAAATAAGGATAAATTATATTTAATAATTTAAGGTAAAATTAGAATATATTTAATAATTTAAGTTAAAAATATAACATATGTAAGAAGATAAAATAAAAATATGATATATTTTTAAAAGTTAAGATAAAAATAAAATATATTTTTAAGTTATGCTAATATTAAAATATATTTTAAGTTAAAATAAAAATAAAATATATTTTTAGGTTAAGACAATAATAAAATAGATTTCATAATTTAAAATAAAAAATATATATTTTTAATGTTAATATATGAATTTAAGTTAAAGTATAAAATACTATATAAAATACTAAGAATTTAAATTTAGATTAATATATAAAATATATATCATATGTAGTATATCTTGTATGAGCTAATTTGCTTGGTTTACTGGTTTAAAGGCTGCCCAGCTAATCCCAATACTTGGGTTCTATTCCCCACTCTTTTATTTATACAACTTTAATTTTTTTCCCACCCAAGGATAACACGTGTCACCTTTGATTGATGAAAAATAAATATATTAAATTAAATTAAATTCTCCAATCAAATGGTGACACGTGTATAATATTTGACTCTAGAAACACGTTACGCGATCTAATTCAAAGAATAAATTTATTTTAATAAATTAAAATTAGGATCAAATTGATAGAATATATAAATAACAGTTACCAAATGTATAATTATACCAATTAAATTATCACATCATCATTTTCGTTAATTGTTAACTATTAGTGGCTTAATTAAATGTATTTAAATAGTTGAGTGGTCTGATTAAGAAGAATTTAAAAATGGTTGTCAAAATGAAAAGAGATTATAATTAGGTGGTTGCTGGTATAATTTACCCTTGATGTTTTTAGGCTTGTAAACGAACATAACGTTCAACAAACCGTTCGTGAATGAATTTCGTTTATTTATTAAATGAATGAATATAAACAAGATTTTATGTTCGTTTAATTAAATGAACAAATAAGAACAAAAGGCTTGTTCGTTCATTTACGTTCGATAATATGTTCATTCATTTATGTCCGTTTATATTTATTTATTTTCGTTCGTTTATGTTCGTTCATTTATGTTTAACATAATCTCTCTAGACTCATTTAAAATATTAAGACCCAATAAATTTTAGAGAAAATAACCTCAGTGACCAAAAATGCCTTATAATATACGATTTTAACCAACTTTTTTTGGATTTGCCAAAATGACCAACTAAATCGCAATGCGATCGATAATTCGCAACGCGATCTCCGGTATCGCAAATCAGTTTCCAGATTCGCAACGCGAACATCGACTATCGCAACGCGAACTTCGACTATCGCAATGCGATTTTCCAAATTCGTTGCGATAGTCCAAGTTCGCGTTGCGATAGTCGAAGTTCGTTGCGATAGTCGAAGTTCGTTGCGATAGTCGAAGTTCGCGTTGCGATTTATTCCAAGTTCGTTGCGATAGTCGAAGTTCGCGTTGCGATTTATTCCAAGTTCATTGCGATAGTCGAAGTTCGCGTTGCGATTTATTCCAAGTTCGTTGCGATAGTCCAAAATCGCAACGACTGGTGGTATTGTATTTGTTTCTTAAGAATTTTCTCTAAAAAGATAGTATTCGCGCGGACGTGTCGAAGACACGTATTACCACGACCACGACCACGACCCGACCCGAGACGAGACGGACGGCGATGGCGCGCGAGAGTCCCCATTGTTCTCTATCACTCAACAAGGAAGTGGGAAAGCCAAGCCTTAAATATCATTCCCAATAGTATTTTCAATACTATGTGGGATTGAGCATTACCAACAATTGTTCCCAATACTATGTGGGATTGAGCCTTAAATAGTGATATTATTTGTGAATTATAGTTAATGACTTTAGTATTTGTATGAAAAGTATTTGTGGTTCGTTTAGTTTTCATGCAATTCTAATTTATTTTCAATTGATTGTAATTGCACGATAATAATTTTTTTTATTCTCGCGAGTGATGCAATTTTTTTGAATGTTTTGCTTAAAATTGCAATAATCGCGATTGATTGTAGATTGAATTTTAATTATGACATATTTAATCGTATAATACTAATGCAATTGGTTGCTGATTCAGTTGTTTTAAGGTGCATGATTGTTAATTGTTTCCTGAATAATCACATAGTATTGGAAACAAGTGTTGGTAATGCTCAATCCCACATAGTATTGGAAACACTATTGGGAATGGTATTTAAGGCTTGGCTTTCCCACTTCCTTGTTGAGTGATAGAGAACAAGGGGACTCTCGCGCGCCGCCGCCGTCCGTCTCGTCTCGTGGTCGTGGTAATACGTGTCTTCGACACGTCCGCGCGAATACTATCTTTTTAGAGAAAATTCTTAAGAAACAAATGCAATACCACCAGTCGTTGCGAATTTGGAATAAATCGCAACACGAACTTCGACTATCGCAACGAACTTGGTATAAATCGCAACGCGAACTTCGACTATCGCAACGAATTTGTAATAAATCGCAACGCGAACTTCGACTATCGCAAATCAGTTTCTAGATTCGCAACGCAAACTTCGACTATCGCAATGCGAATATGTAAATCGCAATGCGATAGTCGAAGTTCGCGTTGCGAATCTGGAAACTAATTTGCGATACCGGAGATCGCGTTGCGAATTATCGATCGTATTGCGATTTATTTGGTCATTTTGGCAAATCCAAAAAAAATTGGTTAAAATCGTATATTATAAGATATTTTTGGTCACTGAGGTTATTTTCTCTAAATTTTAATATGATAATCATTAATATTTTAAAATTCAATTGATTTTAAATACAAACAAAAAAGCCCAAAACAATTAAATACAAATTAACTATGAAGTTACAACTTATACTAATAAATTTTATGTGGTTATTGTTGTTGTTGTTTATATTCATTTATGTTCGTTTACGTTTGTTTATGTTAATTGTTATGTTCGTTCGTTTATGTTCGTTTACATTTGTTTATTGTGTTCGTTTACATCCATTCATTTATGTTTGTTCGTTTGTGTTCATTTATTATTTAAAAAACGAACATGAACGAACACAAACAAGCCACATTCCTTAACGAACGAACACAGACAAGAAATTTTTTGTTCGTTTATATTCATGTTTGTTCATTTATTCGGTTAAAGTGACACGAACGAACATGAACATACCTCGTTCGTGTTCGTTTGGTTTGTTTACAGGCCTAGATGTTTTCTAATGTTGTCAATAAATTTATTCGAATGTGATTATTGAAAAATTTATTCGAACTAAAATGAATCAAAATTGAAAAATTAAAAGTTTAGGTATTAAAACGGATTAAAATTGATAATTTAGGTACTAAATATGTACTTTACCCTTAATAAAAATAGGATAAGCTACACATTTAGTATCTCAACATTCACTTTTATTTCATATTGGTCATCTAACTTTTTTTTTATTTCAAAATCAAATATAACATTACATTTTAGTCACATTTAGTAAAAAAAATAAACCTCATAAGATAATATCATATCATCATTGATTTATTTTTTAAAAAATATCCCATAAGTAGTTATGTAAAATATTTAACGACGAGTGACTAAAATAAACCAAAGCGTAACATTATATATATATTTTTTAAAAAAAATAATGATTGAATGATCAAAATAGAACAAAAGTGATAGTTAGGATACTAAATTTGTAGTTTACCCTAAATAATATTGAAATTAAATTAAAAATAATAATCTAATTAAAAATAAATTATTATTATTTAAATAATAAATTTCAATTATTTTTATTTTTATTATTAAATAAATAAAAAAGGCTATTTGGAGACTGAAATTGATGAAAACCAGACAAGAAGTCTAACCAAAATATCAAACATTGGACCTTATACTAGGATGTGTATGTACAACAATTGGACTTGTGACGGTATGAGTTCCATCCGACCAGATCAATGTCGTCGACACCATCGACTCTTTTCTCAAACCTCCACCATTAACAGTCACGGTAAAAGCTTTCATCTCGTTCAACGCCTTGAAAGACAAAACCTCGGGCACCACTTTAACTTCAAGTCCCGTGTTCGCAGAGACTTGAAACCTTGTAAATGGAGTTTGCAGGTCCAGCATTCTTGACACTTCTATGAATACTAACAGTGAAAGGATTATTAGCTGCAACTGAAGCTGTCAATGAAGGATAATTCAGATCCCTTGGTGGAACATTTTTAGAACCTTCAGGGCAAGAACTGTTGTTTCCTGAAACTCGTTTTATATTATCTGGCGTGTATCCCAAACTGCACATCAGTTTTATGTATTCTTCGTTCAGGGTTTCGTATACAAGTCCAGGATCAATGGCTTTGCAGGATTGACGTGCCCAGATCCATATGAAATTTTACCGTCTGGGTTTTTGGACCTATCCATTGGTTTATTGGTTTATTGTGCCCGGATCCAATTGTTATACCAGTAGTCATGAGAGCAGATTTGATGGCCGAAGGAGACCAATCAGGGTGAAATGATTTAACGAATGCGGCTACACCAGCAACATGAGGGCAAGCCATTGAGGTTCCGGACATGACATTGTATTTGATTTGCCTTTGGTCTCCTGGTGTCTCACTGGGTGAACCAATAGGTGAAAATGCTGCTAAAATGTCCACACCCGGGGCTGTTATATCTGGCTTTACAAAATGAAGAGTTGTATAAGGGCAATATCATAGATAGTGTAAGGCATGACTCATAAATATACCGGTAAAGAGGACAGGGGATGGTTAATTTTGGAATTATGTACCAGGGTTTTCTATTATAAATAGAGATGTAACCTAAACCTATTATCATTGAATAAAAATTTTCTAGCGCCGCCTAGGCACCGAGGACGTAAGCACATTGCCGAACCTCGTTAAAATTCTTGTGTTCTTTCGTTTACTTTGCCCGATTTATCAACAATTGGTATCAGATGTCAAGAGCAAAATTCGAAGTTGCGAAATTCGATGGTCTGGGTAACTTCGGATTATGGAAAACGAGGGTGAAGGATCTGTTGGCGCAGCAGGGGATCCTGAAGGCTTTGCGACCTACAAAGCCGGCGTCGATGGAGGAGGAAGATTGGGAAGAATTGCAACAACGAGCGGCAGGAACCATACGATTATGCTTGGCGGACGAGGTTATGTATCACGTCATGCATCTATCGTCTCCGGACGAAATTTGGAGAAAGTTGGAAAGTCAGTTTATGTCCAAATCCTTAATGACAAAACTGTATCTAAAGCAGCGACTATATGGGCTGAAGATGCAGGACGATCATGATTTGGCGCAACACGTGAATGTCTTCAATCAAATCGTTTCTGATTTGGCTCGGCTTGGTGTAAAAATTGAGGATGAAGACAGAGCGATGATTTTGTTGTGTTCGTTGCCTCCCTCTTACGAACACATGGTGACTACTCTTACATATGGGAAAGAGACTATCAACGTTGAGGAGATTACTGCAGCCTTGTTGGCTCATAACCAGCGGAAGCAGAATGCAGGGGAAAACTCTCAATCCGATAGCTTATATGTCAAGGGTAATCGAGACCGTGGACGGAAGCCAGAGAAGGCAGGGTCTGGCAAGCGGAATTCCAGATCCAAATCTAGGGATAAGAAGACAATTCACTGTTACAAGTGCAAGGAGGCGGGACATATGAAGCGAGACTGTCCGAAGTTGAAAAAGCAGACTGATGAGAAGCGTGATGTTTCATCCAAGTCTGTGAACGTGGTCGAGGATGACAATTCTGATTGCAGTGAGGGTGATATGCTTTCTATTTCAACGACTCAATTGACGGATGCGTGGATTCTTGATTCTGGATGTTCTTATCACATCACGCCAAATAGGGAATGGTTTTCGACATACAGGTCGGTTGATTCTGGTTCTGTTTATTTGGGTGATGATCGATGTTGCAATATTGTTGGTATTGGTGATGTCAGAATTAAGATGTATGATGGCTCTGTTCGGACGTTGAGTGGTGTTCGACATATCCTAGATTTGAAGAAGAATTTGATTTCTTTGGGCACTTTGCACAAGAATGGTTTTATCCCTAAGGCTGATGAGGATAGGGAAACCATTCGGATTGTTAAAGGTGCTTTGACTGTGATGAAAGGAAAGATGACTGCAGGAAATATTTATAGATTGTTAGGGAGTATCGTTGCAGGTGGAGTTCATTCTGTTGAACCCTGTGATGATACTACAAAACTGTGGCATATGTGTCTTGCTCATCTTAGTGAACGTGGTATGACAGAATTACACAAAAGAAATATGTTGCATGGTGTCAAAAGCTGTAAGCTTGATTTTTGCAAGTATTGTGTTCTTGGTAAACAGAATAAAGTCCGTTTCAAGACTGAGAAGCACACAACTCAAGGGATTCTTGATTATGTGCATTCTGATGTATGGGGGCCTTCCACGACATCGTCTTTGGGTGGATCTAGGTATTATGTTACTTTTATTGATGATTTTTCACGGAAAGTTTGGGTGTATTTTTTGAAACAGAAATATGAAGTTTTTGAGAAGTTCAAGCTGTGGAAAAGAGAGGTAGAAAACCAAACAGGATGAAAAATCAAGTGTTTGCGGTCTGACAATGGTACGGAGTACACAGATTCACAGTTCTTACACTTCTGTAAGGAGCACGGGATTAAGAGACATTTTATAGTGCGCAAGACACCACAACAGAATGGTGTTACGGAACGGATGAACAGGTCGTTGAATAAAAGAGCCAGATGTTTGCGGTTGAATGCGGGGCTTCCCAAACACTTCTGGGCCGAGGCTGTTAACATGGCGTGTTATCTTATCAACAGATCGCCAAGGGTATCATTGGCTGGGAAAGTTGCAGAAGAGGTATGGACTGGTCATGATGTTAGTTTTGATAACTTACAAATTTTTTGTTGTCCTGCTTATATGCATGTACCTGCTGATGAGAGATCCAAACTTGATGCAAAATCGAAGGAGTGCATTTTTCTGGGTTACAAGAAAGGTGTCAAAGGATTCAAGTTCTGGAATCCAGTTGCGAAGAAAATTGTGATCAGTAGAGATGTTGTTTTTGATGAACAATCCATGTTGCAACAGAAGAAAGAGACGACAGTGGTGGATTTCGAGCAGTTTCCAGTTGAGAAATCAGAAACGTCTCAACCGACTTCTGGTGGTTCCACTACGGATGATTTGCAGGATTATAGTCTCGCCAGAGACAGGATGAGACGGACGAATATAAAGCCTCCGAGTAGATTGGGTTTTGAATACTTGGTCTCTTTTGCACTTATTGTTAGCAGTGATGATCCGGTTACTTTTCATGATGCTGTTACTAGTCAGGAAAACGACAAGTGGATGGCAGCCATGGTTGAGGAGATGGAGTCTTTGAATCACAATCGTACATGGGAGTTGGTTCCCCTTCCTGAGGGTAAAAAGTCGATTGGTTGCAAATGGGTGTATAAGAAGAAACCAGCAGTAACAGAAAAAGAGGGGGAGAAGTTCAAGGCTCGTTTGGTAACAAAAGGTTTTTCACAGCAAAAAGGAGTTGATTATGATGAAATCTTTTCTCCTGTGGTCAGATACACTTCAATCCGAGCAGTACTTGCATTGGTGGCCAGTTGGGATTTGCATTTAGAGCATATGGATGTTAAAACTGCTTTTTTGCATGGCGATTTAGAGGATCATATCTACATGCGGTAACTTGAAGGTTTCACTCAACCTGGAAACGAGCATTTAGTTTGCAGATTGAAGAAATCTTTGTACGGGTTAAAACAGTCTCCGAGACAGTGGTATAAACGGTTTGACTCCTATATGATCAAGATTGGCTACAACCGATGTGAGTATGATTGTTGTGTCTATGTTAAGAGCCTTGATGATGGTTCTTTTATTTTTCTATTACTCTATGTTGATGATATGTTGATTGCTGCGAAGAACATGGATGATGTTATCGGTTTGAAAACTTTATTGAGTCAGGAATTTGATATGAAAGATTTAGGTGCTGCAAAGAAAATTCTTGGAATGAAAATTTGCAAGGACAGAGACTCAAGGAAACTGTGGCTATCTCAACGGGGTTATGTTAAAAAAATGCTAGAAAGGTTTTCGATGAGCAGCGCAAAACCAGTTAGCACTCCATTGGCGAACCACTTTAAGCTCTCATCAGAACAGTGCCCTAAGACAGATAAGGAAACTGAAGATATGGCAAAGGTTCCGTATTCTAATGTTGTTGGCTATTTGTTAGAAGTTTTATGGCTCACTTGTTTAGCGAAGGAGTTGGGTGTTCAGCAAGATGGAGTTCAGCTGCTCTGCGACAATCAAAGTGCTATTCACTTAGCTAAGAATCAAGTATATCGTGTTAGAACTAAGCACATTGATGTACGTTTTCACAAGATCAGAGAGTTGGTTGCATCTGGAGAGATTTTGTTTCAGAAGGTACACACTGATGAGAATGCCGCTGATATGTTCACCAAGCCAGTTACAACAGACAAGTTCAAGCATTGCTTGGACTTGTTGAATGTTTCAAGTTGTTAAAGAAGTAAGGTAACCCAACCCACATTGAATGTTTCCTAAGGGGCATGATATTCGCCAAGTTGGAGATTTGTAAGGTATGACTCATAAATATACCGGTAAAGAGGATAGGGGGATAGAGCGGAGTGAGCGAACATCAACTGTCCTTACAAAGAAAGTCTTGTAGAGGGGGTTACGATTATGTGGGTTGGGGGCTGTGCCCCTGCGGTACGGTACAGGGTTAATTTTGTAATTATATACCAGGGTTTTCTATTATAAATAGAGATATAACCTAAACCTATTATCATTGAATAAAAATTTTCTAGCGCTGCCTAGGCACCGAAGACATAAGCACATTGTCGAACCTCGTTAAAATTCTTGTGTTCTTTCGTTTACTTTGCCCGATTTATCAACAGATATATTCCTTGCTGGTTCGATTAGGTCGAAGGTTCGAAATCTGTTTCAAGGTACCGAGAGGTAAATGTGTTAACGCATACCTTCAGAATATCTGACACGATATTATTTGGCCCAAGTGAAGAAAATTGAGCAACCACAGGAGAATATAAATCTTTAATGATTTCACTTCTCAGTATTTCTGCAACAGGATTCCTACAACATAAAACATGGAAATCAGGTTATTCAACCATGCCGGAAGGGATGCTAGCCACACTTTAAAAAATGAACAATTTAGCATACAACATACTTTGTTAAGTTCATGTAGGACTTGACCAAATCATTATTTCTAATGTTTAAAGCGGATGCAAGCAGCAGCGTAACGGTTAGTGATTAAAGTGTAAGATTTTAAAATTCAATGACTAGATTAGATAAATTGAAAAGTGAATGAATTAATTGAAATGTACTATGTAGGATGATTTAACAAATAAAGGAAGAAGAAAGGGTAAAAGGGTCTTTGAACAAGGGAAATAATAAAATAATAATTGGTGAGTATTTTATAAACCCACGTGAATCATAATTTGGAGAAACAAAGGTTTCCAAACCATTCCTTCATCTCCTTCTCCTTCTTCAATGTGAAGCCCCAAGCTAAGGTAAGTTGGATTTCTTTTGGATTAATCCTTAAAATTTAAGTATGGTTTTGGTTAAGGAAGACTTAGGAAACATGATGGAGGTAAAAAAAGTCATAGAAACTCAAAGATTTGTAAGATATGAAGGATTAAAGATAAGAAGTGGATAAGTGAAATTTTGAATAAGAGGGTTTAAATGAATTTGGAGGTTGAATTTGTCTTGTCATTTATGAGAATAAGAAGTTATAAGTGTAAGAATTAAGTTTGGATAACATGGAAAACTGAGTATGATTATTAACTTTAAGAATTTGGATGAAATATGTGAGATTCTAAAGTGTTGGAATGATATAAATTAGTTAAAGTTGTTATAGATGAGTTTAGTAGCATAATAAGGGTTGTATACATGAAAAGTTGGGTGAAGTGTAGATGATTTTCAGGTGAAACCAGTTTATTATTGATAGGTGCATAAGTACATTATGAGTGGGTACCGATGCACTAAGACCAACTTTGAAGGTGCATCGATACATTAAGGGGTGCATCGATGCATGGGAATTTCGAACCTAATTTGTGTACCGATGCACCCATAGTGCATCGGTACACCCCTAAAGGAAAATTGAATTTTGGGTTCATTAAATTAACTCAAGTTATTAATATCAAATTATAAGGTTTATGTTTCTTATAATTGTCTTGAAAATTATATTTATGTAGATATTGAGTCTAAACAAGTTCCGGAACAATTGACAAGTAAGATCGATCGAGGAAAAGGCAAATAGATATAGGTGAGTGCATATGCATAGCATGATTATAGAAATATAATACTTTGATATATGATTCATTTCATATTATGAAACATGATATGAGTTCATACCATATGCATTATGTGACATGAATATGCAGGAAAAGTTATATGAGCTACGTGATAAAGGTATGAAAATGATATGTCTATGAGATACAGTATGTGAATTATGAAAGCCCATGTTATGTAGATGAGAACTATAGGTATAGTTGACATGCCAAGAGTAGAAGGTCTACACGGTCCTTCGGGAAAAATTCTACGTGGTCCTTCGGAACATATATGTATTCTTTGGAACATGTATGAGGTCTTTTGAGACACCTACATGATCCTTGGTATATGCATATGATTCTTAAGGAATTTCTATGTGGTTTTTATAGACAATCTTATATGGCACTATGGTACAATTCTACGCGGCACCTACGTGGCACTTCGGTGCAAATTTATACGAGCTGTGGTGACAACATAGTGCACAACCTCACAGTACTCACATACCTCAGGTTCTCAGTATTGTATCATGGGCTATTGAACTTATTGATGTGAATTCATGATGGATAATTTAATAATATCATGGGTAGGATACATGGTTATATGACTTGCATGGATTGAATATATGATTTCATGATTTTGCATTTCGTTATGACATTTTCATTATGTTTTATTATCATTATTATTATGCATCACTAAGTCGATGACTTAGCGTGTGAGTGTTTCACACGTAGGATCATAGAAGATAGACAAGCAAGGTTAGACAGCAGAACAACATATCTCCACTTGAAGATCAAATTAGAAGAAACTTAAATAGTATGTATTATTATGTGATAAATAGGTTGACATGTAAACAAAGTATTTAAATTATGTGTGCTTTGATCAAGTTTTGGAATGTTTTAAACGTATTTATGTAAATGGTAAATGTATAGTGATGAACGGTTTGATTTTTATGAGTTTTATATAATTTGAGCTGAAGTTATTGTAGCAGTATTGTAGTAGTGCATCGGTACACTGTAGCAGTGCATCGGTACACTGTAACACCGTTCATGATATTGTTTATTACTGTTTACAGTACTGTTCATACCATATATTACTGTTCATAAAAACGTATTTTTCCTTAAATTTGTTATAACGAACATAATTCAACGGTATATTATCATATCTTATTAATATAAGTCCAAATGTTCTGTATTTTGTTAAGAATATTGTTTTAAAAAGTCAATGTGACATCTCGGACTCGTATCCGGATCAGGTATGAGTTTGGGGTGTTACAGAAACGTTATCTGATTGATCATTCAGTACACTCACTCCAGCAGCACTGGCATTACGAGCTTCGAAATTGCCTATAAATTGATCATACACTGCAATCTTTCCTTTCACTAGACGACTGTCTAGGTATGATTCGCTACACATCCTGCAAGTGAAAGGAACTTTTTTTTTGGTTATTTCAATGATTCTTCTATATTGGAACAAATGAAATTGAACATGTTAAGTTGAACCAACCCAGCTTCATTTGGAGCGCATTTTGTTGAGACATAACGTCCGTACACTATGGGCAGCCTTTTTCCCTTGAAAGTGGAGGGATGAACCGAAAAACCCTTTTAGCTCAAAGATAATGTCATGGAGGATATGCAGAAAGTATACTATGGTTAGAATTAATAATGAGAAACAAGATCGATCAAGTTTCCGATACTTACATCTAGGGTCTTTCCGTTCCCAAGGACGACCTTGCTTAAGATTTTGCGATCTGTGGTGCTTGCTGCAACAGAAAGCATCCATGGTGATACACTCGAAACTGCAAGGGGTCCTGCTGCACCATTATTGCCTGCAGAATTAACGGTAAGTATTCCTTTCACCATCGCATGAAAAGAACCGAATGCAACGACATCATCAAATAAGTCCTTTGAATCAGATGATCCTAGTGGCACTGTTAAAATATCAACTCCATCGGCAATTGCATCGTCGAAAGCTGCCAAGATATCCACGGACTCACAACCTTTCTGACTACAAACTTTATATGCAGCAATCCTTGCAGAGGGTACCTCTCCTCTTGCTGTACCTTGTCCAAGTCCAAAGAAACTAGCATTCTTTACAGCATTCCCAGCAGCTGTAGACGCAGTATGGCTTCCATGACCTACCTCATCTCTTGCAGACGCCTCCGGCGATGACGTATAAAACCGAGCGCCAATGATCTTTCTGCAGTAGAAGCATGTCCAGTAAGATCATATATAGCAAATTAAGCCACAAAATGTGAAATTATCAACAAACAAAGGAGAGAAATCTGGGGGTAATGTACTTGTTACAAGTGAAATTTTTGCCACCTCTGCAAGCACCGTTCCATTTCTTAGGAGCTGGACCAAAACCTTCATCACTGAAGCTTGGTAACTCAGGCCAGATACCACCATCAATGACACCAATAATTACGTCGCTCTCGGTGGTCGGATATCTTCTAACAGTATCACTAAAACCCATAAAATCCCATGATCTTCTTGTCTGTAGGTGGAGAATTCGGTTAGGAAAAACAGAGACAACTCCTTGCATGGCTGAATACATCACAGTACAGTTTTAAAATAAAATGATCCGTATCACAATCATTTATAACCATAATCTCCATTGATAACAGAAGTTGAAAACCACTTACTAGCCAGTTCTTCTGCCTCCTCATCGGTTAGCTTTGTAGCTAATCCATTGAAACTCTTTCTGTAACTTCTGATCAAAGAATCTGCCATTGAAACTCTTTGCTTGATAACTTGTTGAAGTATACTTGTTTGCATCGAGGTTGTCAAATATTCATCCTCAGGTGCCGATCCCATATAAACAACGTAAGCCTGCATTGACGATTCGACATTATAAATGATTACATTCATCATATAGAATCAAAGGGTCACCGTGTTCATTGCATATGAAATGAAACCATAGTTAAGTTGCAAAGAAAGAACTTGCCTTTCTATCATCATTAGCGGCTATGGAAGATCGACTCTTGATTAGTATGAGGACGTGGGAAATGTTTAGAAACAGATGGAACCTGTAACTGGCCCTTGTTGGCTATGCACATACAGGTTGGTATCTTATATATACATATATTCCCCTATCTTATATTGGCTATGGAAGATTGACTCTTGATTTAGGGCTGATTAAGTAATGAAATGGTGTTCCATATAAGTAAAGAAATGCAACACATATGCCCGGATATGTCTCGAAATACGAGTTAAAAATGTCATGTCAATTTGATAAACATTCACATAACATAAATGCTTAAAATTTTGTTTCCTTTTAAAACATTCCTATTTTAACTTTAAACTATTTTCTTAATCACATAAAATAATAAATTAATATTTAAACATTGAAAAACAAATCCATTTTCAGGCAGCGATTAAGTAGTTTAGTGTTGTTTTATAAACTATATAATATTGTCTAAACACTATTAATTTTTTTAAAACTATTTTAAACATGATAAACTATTCATTCATAAATACGAATATAGCTAATCTAGTCAAAATAAAGTGATCCTAATTTACTATTACATACTATTTAAAATAAAATTGATAAAACATATTGATAACATAAATATACATGACAATACTAGTCAAAAGTAACAACAAATATGCCTTACTGATACTGATAATAGATGATCTTCAAAAAGATGCTCGGGAGGCTACTCACTGCACGTCAGTATATCTATTTGAACCTACGCATGAAAATCATCACACGCTAAATATAACTTAGTGAGGCAGTTATAAGCTAAGGTGACATAAAACATAAAAGTATCATAAGTAAAATAAAACATTAAAACTAATTTAAATAAAGTATTAAACTTTCAAACCGACTTATCTAAGCCGATTTCTTCCTCTTACCTGAAACTCAACTTATTTCATGATCTAATAAATATTCATGATAAACAATATCAGATTAATAATAATATCATATTTTCTGCCAATTTAACATATTCATAATTTTCATAATTAATTTTCAAACCCCAATGTATATTTAAAAGAATACAAGATACGTGAGCAAAACATAAGGTGCGTACTAGGCACATCACAATGCAAATTATAACTGATCATAATATGTACTCTAAGTGCAATCATAACATAAGCATCAACGATGTGAATCATAACTTACACAAAAGTACCATAACTTAACTTGAATGAACTTAACTTAATAGCATGTCAAATGTACCTACGATTCTCAATGCAACATACAATGGACTTATAGATCATAATATAATCATTTACTATTTTAACGTCTTAAAAATCATAACCTTAAAAATACATCATCATAAAAATAGTAATTTAGCAGTTCATACTCTAAATCATTCATAAATTTTGATGAAAATATTATGGAAATAATCCATAATTATAAATTATAAACCATACTTGAAAATAATAATACAATATTGACTTAACGCAAGTCGTTCTCGATTATAATAATTAAATAAATAAACTGCACTCACATTATCCTCACTACTAAACCTTTATATATGACAATCCTAATCTCATATTGTGCTCTTTCCTTTTGGTTCGTTTGGATTAGGGGTGAACAAAACTCGACTCGACTCGAATTGAGTTCGAACTGTAATTTCATAAACTCAACTCGACATGAAAAAAATTTAAATTCAAATCGAGTTGTAAAATACAACAAATAACTTGAAATTTTTAGTAATTAATAGATTAATTTTCAAGTTTAAGTCGAAGTTTGAGTTGAGTCCATCGACTTTATATGGTATATGTAAATCTCATATGAAATTACAAAAAATGTATATATGTTGTATATGATTATAAAATATCATTTAAATTAGAATTAAATAATTTATAATAGTATAAATATTTATAATTAAATTTAAATAGAAACTCAAAAATTTGAATTGACTCGTCTCGAAAAAATTTCATATCAAATCCGAGTTATAAAATAGGACTCGTCAACTCGAATAACTCGAAATTTTTTGACTCGACTCGATTAAAAACAATCACGCTTAGTTTGGATCGCTAGATTTTTTTTATTTGAGAACATCATATAATAGCATAAAATATTAAACTATATGTTAGTATCATACTAACACAATCTAAACTTAATAATATAAAAGTCTATAAAATAAAATCGATACTAAATTAATATAAAAATAAATCATACTTTCATCATAAATTCAAACATACTCTTTAGATTTCATAATTATTTATTTCCATAATAAACCCTTCAACTTTTGCTAATTACAAAATCAAGTCACTACTTATGAATTCTTTCTAGAATTCACCTTAACTTTTCCATTAAATTCATAATGATCATTCCATATAAATTTCTAAAATTTCCAGCACCTTATTAAATTATCCAAATCAACACTTAAACATTCAAAAGCTTGAAAATTCATCCTAAACTTTCTTAGACTTTTCAAATTCAACTCTTTACTTTAATAAACTTGCAAGTTGCTCCCAACTTATAATCAAACTCCAAAAATCAGCTTACTGATAAAATTTCCAACATTGCAATAATTTACTCAGATGATACTTCTACATTTAATAAACTTGCAATCAAGTCCCTATAATATTAAGACTTTTCAAATTCTACCCTCAACTTTAACAAACTTGTAATTTGATTCCAATCAACTTTCTAACTTAAAATTCACATTTCAATATTAAAATTATCATTGAACACCCCAAACTTCACATTCTTGCAATAATATCCCAAAATTATCAAAACTTGTATATTAGCCCTTTTTCTAAATTAATCTTCCAAATTGATCCAAATTGATCTCCAAATCACATGAAACACTTCTAATATCAATTATAGATTATATGAAATTTTTCAATAATATCCCCTAATTTCTTCATATGGCCGAATGCTTCATACTTGCTAGGGTGAACTTTTTGTTCAATTTCAAGTATGAATTCAACTTCTTTGTATCAAATTCATGCTATTCTAATCATCACAACATCAAATTGCATCAAAATTCAATCTTTCCTTAAAATCCTAACATGGCCAAATCAACTACTAGGCTTTATACATCACTTTAATAATTACACGAGCTTTAGAATTAATCTCCAACACCAAAAACATAACAAACTTCCATCAAATTTTCAAAATCCAAAAGCCCTAATTCTCAATCTCAACACACAAACATCTTCACAGAGTAATATTTTTACCAAATGATAGAGAATTTCATGTATATTAATCACCTATCTAATAGTTTAATCCAAAAATCAAATGTATGGCTCCAAAAATTTAAAATAAAATTTCTTACCTTAGAACAATGGTTGTTCGGCCTAGCTTGAAAAATGGCTGAAAATATGTCAATTTTCTTGATTATTCTAGTATTTAACAACTAATACACTTGGCATTCAACTAATATAATTGCATTTAAAATTTAATTATTGGGAAATCCCCAAAATACCATTAATGAAACTTGATATTTACCAATTGTCATTACAATATCTTCCATTAAAATATTTCATAGTCAAAGATGAACTAACTTGACTTTGACTTTCTACTTTGTCTATGTAATTTTTGAAAATTGCATTTTAGTCACTAAATTTTCCACTGTTCGGCCAAAACTGAAAAATTACACTGATATGGCTAAGTTTCTCTGATCTAAAATATAAAAATAATATTTCCAACACTTATCTAGCTTCCTTCAAAATTTGATGGTATTCTGGTATGATCCGATTATCAGATTTCTATACCGAATTTTATTGCTTTATTGCTTTTAACACAAATCTCGTATCGAAAATCTGATTACTACAAAAATTATTGTTTTAGGCCAAACTGTTCATTTACGGGTTAAAATATATAACTTTTCAAAATTAAACTTTTGGTCTTTAAACTTTTCAAAGTTCATACTTTAACCACTAAACTTTCCAAACTTATATTTTAGTCACTAATCAAAATTTGGGGTATTACAAGAAAAGTTTGAAAAATTCAAACATATCAATTAAAAGATGAAATAAATCTTATAATATCAATTAAAACTTTTATCACATTGCAGACAAGGCAAGTTGATATATGTAATAAAATATCATTGATGTTGGGTAATGTTGATATAGAAAAGGAAAAAAGTCTTATACTGATATTTTAAATAAAATTTTATTTCTATATTAAATATATTTTAGGAAAATTAAAATTTGTATGATAAACATATTTGAATTATTTATTAATTTATCTCTACTTTACCCTTATAAATATTAAATTCTAATTCATTATTTTGCACATAAAAATTTATTTACAATAGAATTTATATTATTATTATTTATCATAATTATTACTAACTACTTTCTTTAAAAAAAAATACTATGTCGTATCTTTACAAACAAATATATTCGATTATCTTCTTATAAAAAAGAAATGAAATGGTCTTCTTATAAATAAAGAAGATTCTGAGACGGAAAAGCTTCGAGTATTAGAACAGCTAGCTACCTAACTCTCGGTCTAGAGTTGAAAATGGAGTTAAAAATCAAATTGAAATCGTATGAACCAAACAATTTTAATAATAGAAGAAATGATTATTATCGCTAAAGATTTTAAATTCTATCATAATAAAATTTCAAATATTACCTTTTAAACATATATTACATTATAACAACTCAATTAATAAAATAAAAATCTATATCTGTCATTATAAATGATAAATAACGCATATAAAAGGAAAATAAAATTTCTCTTTCTAATCAAACTATCATTTCAGTGACATTGTTTCGAAGGTAAAAATGGCAAAAATCTCAATTACCTATATAAAATAAAGAGTAAACTACATATTTAGTATCTAAATTATCAATTTTAATTCATTTTAGTACTAAAATCTTTTAATTTTTTCAAAATCATACCTAATGTTTAGTTTTCATTTCATTTCATTATCCTATCATTCAAAACTTAACGCATTTAATACATAAACTAATAATTTTAGTTTGTTTTAGAACCTAAACTTTCAAAAATTTTAAAACTTAAAGTTAAATTTTGAACGGTACTAAAATGAAACAAAAAATAAAGTTTTTAACGGCGGGTATTAAAATGAAACAAAAATTAAATTTTAGGTATGATTTTAAAAAATGAAACTTTAGATACTATAAAGGACTAAAACTGATAGTTTAAGTACTAAATACGTATTTTACCCTAAAATAAAGAATATCGTAATGAAAGCGCCTGACCCTCCTCTTCCGCTAGATTTTTCTACCTTTTTTTTTCAATACATTTCTTTTTACCCCAAAAAATTTTCATTATAATTCCTCAAAAATTATCTGAATTTCTCTTTGATAATTTTCTCTTCTTGATCTATCCACTTTGGGTAAGTTCAATCGTTTCAAGATTTTTATCTGTTCTCCGTTTTATTTCTTGGAATTGATTGGTTTTTGGATCTTCCAGGTCTGAGAGAAGAGATAAAAATATAGAGAAAAAAGAAGGTAAAATGTCGCATAGAGTAGATCACGAGTACGATTACCTTTTCAAGATTGTGTTGATAGGCGATTCTGGAGTTGGAAAATCAAATATTCTCTCCAGGTTCACCAGAAACGAGTTTTGTTTGGAATCTAAATCCACTATCGGCGTCGAGTTCGCTACTAGAACCCTCCAGGTTTATCATATATTCATCCGATTCCTATTTTATTCATTTTCATTTATGTTTTTTTAGTTCATTTTCTTTTATTCTGCTAAAATTGTTTTGTTTTAAGAAAGGTTTATTCACCTTTGATGTTTTGAAGTGTGTGTGTAATTCTGATCTGATTTAGTTCCGGAAATTTTCGCATGTTTAAGTTGATTGTGATTAGTAAAAAGGAAGTCATCTGAATAAATAGCCTGACGAATCCGATCGCTGTCTTCTGTGCCATGATTGTAATTTGGAAGTTAATTTTGAATGTTTTGTAGTAAGGTGAGAGAAAATATTACCGGATAGTGGTGATCATCCAAAGCTTATTTAAGTTGTACTTTTACACTGAAAGTTTAAAATCTAATGGTTGAGCCTAGGGATTGTTCCGTTTCAGCTTTTAGGAACAGATTACATGTAAGTTGTGTTCGAGATTTTATATATTCAATGGGTTCTTTGGACCACTCTTTTGGTTTGCTTCTTTGGATGGATGAAAGATTTGTTAATCAAGTGTTATGATTCATAACAAATTTTCCATCCTTTAGGGTCGGTTAAGATAATATTGACGTAACAAATATTATATTAAATGAAGTGGTTGTCGACTTCAATCATCAATTTCCAATATTTTGGGTAAAATATTTTTATATATAGTAAGCTTAAAAGTTGCCCTCTCTAGCGAAATCATTTATTTAGCCAGGCAACTAAGCCGGGAGGACGAGAAGGCTTTTTTATTAGTGAGAAAACGAGTAAGCATCTAGTCTGCAATCTTTCTTTCTCTCCGTTATTGTACTAATCCAAGTGGTTCTTATGATGTCTTATTCTCATTTGTAGTTAATCGGAAGTATTTGTGTATATATATTATTGGTGTGACATGATTGTGCATTTGGCTTTGAAAACAATTCCAGCCTGCCTTGTTATATTCATTAGAACCTTCTTTGGGTTCTTTGTTAATTAGCACTCATGGTTATACAGTGGCATACATTTTTGCTGGTTCATATTTTGCTATTGTTTTCCTTGATATAGGTTGAGGGAAAGACTGTTAAGGCACAGATTTGGGATACGGCAGGTCAGGAGAGATATCGAGCTATCACGAGTGCTTACTACAGGGGAGCTGTTGGTGCACTTCTGGTCTATGACATAACGAAGAGGCAAACCTTTGATAATGTTCAAAGATGGCTTCGCGAATTGAGGGACCATGCTGATTCTAACATTGTCATCATGATGGCCGGAAATAAATCTGACTTGAATCATCTCAGAGCTGTTTCTGAGGAGGATGGTCGTGCTCTGGCCGAGGGGGAAGGTCTTTCCTTTCTCGAGACATCGGCACTGGAAGCAACCAACATTGAGAAGGCATTCCATACTGTATTGAATGAAATCTACCATATCATTAGCGAAAAGGCATTGGCAGCACAGGAAGCAGCAGCTAGTACCGCAATTCCTGGCCAAGGAACTACCATTGATGTCAACGATACATCGGGAAACATTAAGAAGCGATGCTGTTCTACTTAAAAGGGTGACGGGATATATTTGAGAAGGTAAAAATATTTGCTATGAAGTAGACCCTTATTTGGCTTTTGTCAATTTTTGGCTGAGAGAGAGACACGCACGCATGTAGATGTAGAATACATATTCATTTACTTAGTTGTGATAAAAAAGCTTGTGATGTTTTGAACAACCATACATTTGTTAGTAACAATTGAATGGAAGAGCCTGGTTTTACTTTGCACAAAGTGTGTTCCCTCCAAAGTGGTAATTTGGAATTTTTAAGTGGGAAGCTGATATGAGAAAGGAACCCGAATTGGTTCTCTCAACATGCGTCTCCCTATATTTCAAAACATATACGACTTATTTGAAGTCTAGGGGCGTGAGAATTGATAGGTACAAGTATTGATATTTAATGAGTCAGTTGGGTTGTTTTAACAAACTTGAACGTGCTGTCCATTTCATCTGACAGGTAAGGGTGATGGAGAATTGAACCAAGTGGCCTCCCGATAAGCATGCGCGTTACAGGATCACACGCAAGTCATTTGACTCAAATACCTCACCATTTTTATCTGTCAGTGCAGTTGTAAGGTATATATTATGAAAAGAAAAAAAAAAGTTACGTTTAAATTTTGAATCCGAATTTCTTAAGACGCTTAGTAATATCAGATTATGAATTATAAAAATAAATAGAAAAGAGATGAAAATAAACTATACTTGATAGATTAATGCCTATGATAACCGGACTTTAAATGTTTGATAAAATGTCAATCTTAATGTACCAAAACATATTTTGAAGGCTACGCCTTAATAGGACCAATCTAAATCGAACAAAGCTTAGCTATATCCACTCAAATTATTGTTCGGCTGTTGTCAATGTTGTTTTTAAGTAGATAAATTATATTCATTTTTATAGCTTAATCAACTCTTTAGTTTCCGGTTAAATTAATAAATGGCCCATAAAAAATCACCCAACGTTTAAAAATAAAATTGATATTAGTATGGGGAATTTGTCTATAATTATAAAGCAAATAATTCATTCTGTGAAATTAAACAAGTGATTAATTTTTATTAAACCGGTACCTGACATTTTTAAAGAATGTATCGGACCTAATAAAAAGTTTCCAAAATAATTTCAACAAACTAACAATAAACTTTTTCGAAATTTTATCATAAATAACACCTGCTTTTTAGTTTTACAGAAGGCCTAATGAATAGCGGATTTATTGACTGCGACTAGGGGTGCACAAAAAATCTGAATATCTGAATATCCGAAAAAAAATTCGAAATCGGTTTTGGGAAAAACCGGTTTTTTTTAACCGGATCGGATTTTTTTAAACTGGTTATTTTAACCGGTTTGGAGAAAAAAACCTAGACCAGTTTTTTTACCGGATAAAAAATCGGTTTGAAAAAAATCGGTTAAAAAACCGGTTTTTATCCGGAAAAAAAAACCGGTCTGGGTTTAAAAAACTAGCCGTTAATATAGCCGTTGGGGGGGTTTTGTGACCGTTTTTGACCGTTTTTTTCTTTAAAAAATTACCATTTTACCACCCTAAACATGTATAAATAGGTTGAGATGTATTTGGTTGATTACAAATTCCTCAAATCTTATTTACACAACACTTAAACATCTCTCAAATCTTACTTTTGTAATTTTTTGTTCATCATGAGTAACACGGCTGAATCTTCCGTCGGGGGAAACCTTGAAGTCGTGAGAGTGATCGAACACACTCGAAACAAAGACATTTGGGATCACTACGATTTATGTGAGATGTCAAATGGCTCGAGGAGGGCGCGTTGTAAACTTTGTCTAAAGTTTCTTGCATCGGAAGGAAACACAACGTTGAAGAACCATTTGACAAAATCATGCAAGGCACTTCGCTCAAGATCGGATCCTAGTCAATCGAATCTTACACCGCAAGGTGGTATTTTTGTTTACGATAACGAAAAATTACGAGAAGCGTTTACAAAGTTCGTGATTACAAAAGCATTGCCGTTCGACCACTTTGATGATGAAGATTTCACGACAACAATTCAACAACTAATGCAACCACGTTATACTCAAGTAAGTCGTACTACCCTTAGAAGAGATGCTATAAAAATGTGGCGTACGGCGAGGGAAAAAATGATTTTAGGATTCCAAGAACACCGTTATGGTGTGTCGCTTACATGTGACGTTTGGAGTTCCCCTCATAATACCGGAAATTCTTTTTTAGCCGTTACGTCACATTGGTTAGATCAAGATAATTGGCAAATGATGAAAAGAACAATCGCGTTTGAATTATTCGGTGAGCCGCATACCTGTGTTAATTTATTTACACTTTTAAAAAGGGTAATTTATCTTTATAAATTAGAAAATAAAGTTTTTTCTATATCCTTTGATAATGCATCGAATAATACAAACGCGGTTCCAAGATTGAAAATATTACTTTCACCGATTTTAGACGGTGCGTTTTTTCATACCCGTTGCGTTGCACACATAATTAATTTATCCGTGCAAGCCGGTTTGGAGGTTATTGAGCCGATTAGATTAGAATTCAAAACAATGATAAAATCGGTTCTTTGTAACAACAACAAAAGACTAAATGATTATAAACGATTTTGTAAGTCCGTTAATAAAAAAGCTTTGGGTCCTAATTTGGATTGTCAAACTCGTTGGAACTCAACTTGGATGATGATGCATACTGCCTTAAGGCAAAGGGAAACATTGCAAACATTTCACGATCGGCTTTTCGAGAGGGGTCATGTCCCAAACATTTATCCGGATTCGAGTTGGGAAACTATAGCCAAAATAACCGATTTGCTTGAGGTTTTTAAAAATGCAACAACTTTTTTATCCGGTGTTTATTACCCTACTAGCCCGTTGGTTCTTAATCAAATATTTTTGTTGGCTACCCGACTAAATGACTTTGAATTTGAAACCGAAGTTTTTCAAGAAATTGGTTTTGCAATGAAGGAAAAACTTTTAAAATATTTTAAGGAGATTCCCCCCATTTTTACTTGTGCCGCCGCTTTAAACCCAACGTTAAATGTTGGTGGGGTTGAAACACTAATTGAACAAATTGCGTTTGCTTTTAATCTAACCGATGATGAACCCATCTTTGTCCAAAACCAAATAAATTATTTTAACAAATGTTTTCGAGACATGTTTGCAATTTATTTAAATAAATACGGATCAAGTAGTGTAATACACGATCAAATGAGAATGAATGCGGAATCATCTAGTAGACGTCCAAGTAACATAAATTTGAATCTTTTAACACTCTTGTAAATTCCCAATCCAAACGATCACGTACTACCACCCCAAGTAGCGAGTTGGGAAATTATATGTCATGCGATTTTCTATCAAAAATGACATTTGAAGAGTTTGAAAGTTGGATATTTTGGCTTGGTGGAAAGAAAAGGAAGCACAATTTCCGATTCTAGCCGCCATGGCCCGTGATTTACTAACCGTCCAAGCTTCTACGGTAGCTTCGGAATCCGCTTTTTCTGTTAGTGGCAGGGTTATATCGCAACGGAGATCAAGACTAAGTCCCGAGTCGGTAGAAGTATGCATTTGTTTAAAGGATTATTTGGATGGAGCGGCTCGTAAGCAACATATCACCACCCTAGAAGATGCAATTGATGCCGATTTGGAAGCAAACTTACACATTGAAGAAGTCGAACTTGGAATATCCCCTCCAAACGAAGAAGGCGAAGATGATGAAGAAGAGATGGCAATGTAGTTTATTTTATAACTTTATTTCAATTATCGTAAACTTTGTTTCAATTATCGAACTTGAAGTTTTTAAGTATTTGAATTTATCGAACTTGGAAGTTTTTAAGTATTTGAATTTATCAAACTTGGAAGTATTTAAGTATTTCAATTATGTTGAGTTAATTAAGTATTTCAATTAAGTATTTGAATTTATCGAACTTGAGGTTTGATGCTTTCTCTTTGATTCTCTCTTGATTCTAGTTGTTTGATGTTTCTTGTCTTTGATCAATGGCTTCTAAGCTTGCTTAAATACACCTTGAATCACTTCTGAACGTTAGTGATAATTAATGAAGATAATATAGCCGTTTAAGTGTGAAAACATTTAATAAAAATGCTTGGAGCGTGGGGGAATCGGTACCCTCTCATAGGGAATCGGTTCCCTAAATGTAAAATTCAAATATTTCGACCGTTGAATAGGGGGGAATCGGTACCCCCTATGGGGGAATCGGTTCCCTCCGAGCATTCTGGAAATCTCGGAGCCAAACCATTCAGTGAGGAATCGGTACCCCTTGGGGGGAATCGGTTCCCTATGAGTAATTTGGAATATTAAAATCGGTTTTTTATAACCGGTTTTTTAAAAAAACCGGTTTTTTAAAACCAAAACCGGTTACACCGGTTAGGATATCCGACCCTCCAAACCGGTTAAAAATCGAACCGATTATTTTATAAACCGGTTTTTTCTATGAGAAAAAACCGGATCGGATAAAAACCGATCCGGATCGGATTGAAATCCGACAAATGTTCATCTCTAACTGCGACGAAAACATTTCCAAACATATAAAATTTTAGGCTTCTCCGCCACATCGGAGTTTCACTTAGCAACTCACCGCCGCCCTTATATTACAAATTTTGAAATGTTACTTGATCATTTTTATGTATATCGTATTGGCAGTGAAAAAAGTAGTACTAATTAAGAAAGAAAAGCCAGGCGTTCGCCTCTTTCATTTTCAAGGAATTCCCAAAATCAAATCAAAACTCAGTTTTAGAAAAAACCCAGGAGAGAATAATAAGGAACTTGACTTGTGTTCTTGTCTTCGTAGAGATTTTTTTTGATTAATTTCCCAAAAATATGGGATCTGTTTCAATGGAACCGGCGGTTTTGGATGATATACTACATCGGTTATTGTATTTAAAACAAGCGAGACCAGGGAAGCAAGTGCAGCTGTTGGAAGGTGAGATCCGTCAGCTTTGCACTGTTGCAAGAGAAATCGTTCTTCAACAGCCTAATCTTCTTGAACTTGAAGCTCCCATCAAGATCTGCGGTACGCCTTTATTTAATTTTTGGTTTTTGTTTTGTTTTTTCAATCGAAAAATGATGTAAATTGATGTTTTGGGTCTGTGTATGTTTAATCTTAGGATTTGTTTTTTTTGAATTTTTAATGTATAAGGCAAAAGTTGAAAACTTTGTAGAAATGTTCATCTATTTCATTGGGAAATTTGATTAGATTAGGGAGATTTTGAAAATTTTGAAGGAAATGTGTGTTTTAGCTTTTTGAATGAATCTGTATGTCCACCGGAGCTGCATTGAGGATATTCTTTATTTCTTTGCATAAACCGTATTAATCCAAAATTGATGTTTTGGGTGGTGTTCTTGCCTTCTTGATATGATTGGATCTTATCCAGATCTTTTCTTTTAATTTGTGGTAAGATGAAAGCATGGGTTTGATTTTAGTTTAGAATAAGGTTGAAAATGGTGGTTTCTTAGCTATTGATGGACACAGAAACTGCATATAAGCTGAATTTGATGGCAGATTGAAGATGTGAGTTGTAACCGTTTATTATGCATTGAATGCTTAGATTTTCGTAGGATTTTAATGATATAGGTGGGTTGGGGTGGCAGGTAGCTACAGTTCAGATACAAGAATGTTTTAAACTGGCTGATCTTCTTCATTTTATCTTGGTTACTTGAGGATGCCGTGGATTGCCCGGAAAGGCTCAAGCGAAGAAAAATCAGCTGTTGCGGATGATGGATGTGGAAACCGGATCATTTATATTAGTCATCAATTGAGTGCTCTAAAAATAATATTGATTGTTGAAAGTTGAAACTACATATTAGTATATTTTTACATGACGGGACATATAGAATATCACGAAAATGATAGAACCACATAAAAGTAAGGAGCCCTATCATTATTGAAACCTCCTTTCACTTTAAATATCCATTTTAAGTACTGAGGTCTTGGTGGTTGTTCTCTTTTAATTCTTTTAAACCCTAACTTTCTTTAAAATGTTTCTTCCACCATAGTATCAAAAACTGATGAAGTAATATTTGTTTGGTATTACTTGGTTGTTCCAATTATGCATTGATAAAGCAACTCCAAAGAAATGCTGGAATTCGCATTCAATTTATGTGGAAGTGACAGATGTATCAATATAGCATAGTGAATAATTCGCATGCTATTTTGAACATCAATTCTGGAAATCTATCTTCCTAATTTTGGGCAATTGTCCTAAACTTTTAAAAAGAAGTTTCAATTGTCTGTGATCTTTGTTGTTTTCTTCTTCCAGGTGACATTCATGGGCAGTACACTGATCTTCTGAGGCTTTTTGAATATGGGGGTTTCCCCTCTAATGCTAATTATTTATTCCTGGGGGACTATGTCGATCGTGGCAAGCAGAGTCTAGAAACAATATGCCTTTTGTTCGCCTATAAGATTAAATATCCTAATAACTTTTTTCTTTTGAGAGGGAATCATGAATGTGCTTCTATTAACCGGATTTATGGATTTTATGATGAATGTAAACGAAGGTTCAATGTGAGACTTTGGAAAATCTTTACCGAGTGTTTCAACTGTCTTCCGGTGGCTGCTGTAATAGATGACAAAATATTGTGCATGCATGGTGGCCTATCACCTGAGCTGACAAATTTGGATCAAATCAGGAGTTTAACCCGTCCAACTGATGTTCCTGATTCTGGTCTGCTTTGTGATTTACTTTGGTCAGATCCTGCTAGGGATATAAAAGGGTGGGGTATGAATGATCGAGGAGTCTCTTTCTCCTTTGGCCCAGATAGAGTCTCCGAGTTCTTAATGCAAAATGATATGGACCTTGTTTGCCGTGCCCATCAGGTTAGGGCTATTTGCTCTTTTCTTCCTTCTTTATGTGTGCGGGTGTTGTAAGCAAAGCAACTAACCATAATGCTTCTGTTTCAGGTCGTTGAAGATGGATATGAGTTCTTTTCTGGCAGACAACTCGTGACAATATTTTCTGCTCCCAATTATTGTGGTGAATTTGATAATGCTGCGGCAATGATGAGCGTTGACCAAAGCCTAATGTGCTCTTTCCAAATTCTTAAGCCAGCAGATAAAGGGTCCAGGTTCATTTGAGGGAACACTACTACTGTCTCTGTTCCTCCATTGAATAGCTGATGTAAGTTATAATCCCGCTTTTATTACACCTATGTAATTCTCCGTGTTTTGATTTGTTATCTTTAAGCACCATTTCTTGTGTTCATATAATCCCCCCCCTTTTTTTTACACTATTTATGTTGTTTATCAGATTATACCATGTTTTTAACTAGCCTTCTTTATCATTTGAGAATATCGTGTTGTGCTTGTTGATGCTGACATATCTGTTGCAGTTTCAGTTGTTGATTTGAGGAGAAATGTTGGAAGATTAGGATGTTGATGTTGATATCGCTGCTCCTTGAAGATAATGCGATAATGAAATATGACCACCCCCCCCCAAAACCCTACGTGAAAGGGTTCAGGTTATCTGTTAAAAGCTATTCTATAACCATACGAAATCAAAAAGATAAACATGGTTGACCACGAACTCAACCATTGAAATCCTTTGATTTTTCTTCTTCTTTTTCACCCATGTTTTAGAAAGCAAGGCATTGTCAATCTTTTATTATGTTTTATCATAGGAAAGGGAGATAAGTTGGAGGAAATAATGAAAATGGTTGTCCCTTGTTCCCATATGTAATGGGGTAAGAGGTAATATGAATCGGATATTGCAGCCAGCAGTTTGTTACAGGAGTATTTTTTTCAACCCAATTTGTTATGTTCACAATATTAAGTTTCGAACGGTTTATCTCAAATTTAATGTCTATTATGGGAGATATTTGTTTTATGCCTTTTCATGTTCTTTATTGTACCTGAATAAAAATTTAACACTTCAATTGTATACTAACATGTCTTTCTTTTGGATGAAATGTTGATTCATGTTAAAGGATATGTTTGGGTAATTTTAGATAAATAAAGTTATTTATAAAAGTATTGTTATATAATTATAACGAATGCAATAAAATCGCTATTTTTATTTAAAATAATCCTATATATCATTCAATAATATTTAATCAATAATTTATATGATTTTTTTGTTCAAATTTTCTCAAAATAAACTAAAATAAAAGAATTATTATTTTTTATAAATTCTAACAAAAAAATATTGAAACTATTAATTAATCATCGTTGGATGATATGTGAAAAAATATGTTAAAAGCAAAAGTTTTAAATAATTTATTCTCTATTAATATTTAATATTATCTAGTAGCGTTAATGGAAGAAGTTATTTATATGATTTATCACACTTATAATATAGATAAACAACATATTATAAATTTGACAAGGAAACTATCGATTTCTTGGTATCATATTAATATTTGACACTAACTACACTAGTGATTTTGCCACATGAAGTTTCCTTGTCAAATTTATAGCTCTGGCCGTATCATTTCTGAGTTGCCTGATTTGCCCGATGATGTGGAGTTTCAGTCCGGCGATATGCCAAATTATACAACTTTGTAAGCCCGTATTATTATTATTATTTTTTGAGCTCCATTCCTTCGCGATGCCTGGCACGGTACGGTCCTCGTCCCAACTTCTTGGGAGAGGATTGTAAGCCTCTATTAGTTTACAAGCTTTTAGGAGTGTATGAGCCAGTGAAAATTCACATCCTTGTATTACTACATGTGGCCTAGTTTGCATTCTATGTACTTGTTAAGGCCGAAAACTTTACGTGACATTAGTTTGTTTTCCGTGCAGTTCTGTATTGGGGCCATAAATATCGATTTCTTGGGTGTGATTAACCATCCCACAACAGTTTACTCTGATGACGGATATGTGCTGTCCTGCTGCATGGTTTCTCGTGTACTATATTTGAACAGACATGGATTTTTCTGTCCGACTACATTCTGGATTTGTCTTGCTTTGCTGATTCCAAACTGGATTTATACAGGTGTATGTTGTTTGTAGCGTATTTCCAGCAAAGCTTTTCGGATGTCGGGGCAGAAAACCCAGAATAATTACAGAAAATGATGATTTGCCAAATCATTTTAGGTAGGAACAAAATGATGGATTATGATGATTTGCCAACAGCCTGTCTATATGAAATTATTGATGCAACTTCATTCTCAGTTCATGTATTTGCACTACATGTGCGTTCTGCCAATCATCAATAGTTAATTTCCCGTGATATAAGCCCACAGCACAGTGTAAAATGTTCCATTAATAACTTCAAAGAAGATATTAATTAATGTAATAAGTTTAAAGTTTGAATTAGTCTCCTCATTTTGGAGAATATTGTTAATGATTTAACTTAGAAAAGGAATCTTCACCTTTATAATTGAATGATACGACATCCCAATTTCTCGAGCTTTACAGCTTAGCTATTTTTTTGGTTAATCTTTAGGTTATCTGACTTCGTCTTGACTAATTCGGATTGAATACATGTCGCACACACATGATTTTGATGGATGAATCTCTCGACAAAGATTTTCTGTATACACTAAAGGTTAAGTGATATCAAGCTACTTTATCACTTGAATCAATCTCATTTACACAACTTAGCTATTTTGATTGTTTTTCAATGTGTGTCGTATAAAACACCCACTTTTGGCATCTGGGGCTTTGTCTTTATACTTGTCGCCCAAGGAACTAAAGCTAAATAAATAAATGATTTGGTGTTTTGCCACTAGCTAATTCTTTTTCTTGCTGGAGTATACTTCTTTGAGGGGGTTTTTTCTCTGCTTTTCAGCCATGAAATTCAGGAGCTTTTGTTTTTGCATCCCAGGATCAAAGAACGGAGCCAAGCAAGAAGATTCAGATAGTTCTTCTAACAAAGCAAAATCCCAGGAAAAATCTGATAAAAGGGGGAAAAAGAAGGGAGATGTCGATGATGCTGGAATGACTGCTGCAGTAGCAGGGGGTGCTACTACAGCAAATGCCTCCACCGTGGAATGAAGCGGCGGCGGCGGCTGTAGCCCGACACCATTTGAAAAAACAGCCGGTTCGGGTTCTTGGCCTTTTTCTTGTCATATTGATTTCATAATCTTTCTTTTTATCTTGTATGCAAAGAGATGGACGAGTTGTTCTTGTTTTGTTTGATCTTGTTCATCTCTATATTTTCCTTTTTTGGTGTCTTGAGTTGATTGAGATTACTTGTTTTCGTGTACCTTTGAACGTGTAATACTTTTTGTTTTAATTTCCAAATAAGATTCACAGTCACCAGAATTCTTTCTTCTTCCCGGGGGTAGACCAAACACATTATTTAAAGTACTCAAACATATGCATGGTGTTCATGATGTGCAGGGCCGAAGTCGGCAGATAAATTAGGGGTCAACATTAAATTATAATTTTTGGAGGGACCATAGGGTAGTTTTATCATTTTACCAAAGAAAAATTTTTCAAATTTTGGTATGTTCCTTTTTTATAGAAGCAGATCGGCTAAATATAGAAGCACATCTCGTACAAGTTGGGCTCAGAACTATTCTTATCTTTTTTTTCTTTAACGATAGTTGAACATCCAAATTAACAGGTGCCCTTGTAAAATTCTTCAAACCTCTTGTAATCAACATTCTAATAAAGATGTTACCTGTCAAGTTGGAAAAAATCTGTCGTTAATTTTTTTATTTTATTCGACGAGGATGAAACAGCATTAACAAAACCCAGCAACCAGCTGTGTTTAATTATCTTGTTTAGTTTTCAAAGGTCTGATCTTGGGAAGAAAACCCCATTTGCTGTCAACCCACCATCAGCACAGATAATTTGTCCCGTTATGAAAGATGATGCTGGAAGGCAAAGGAGTGCTACCAAACGGGCAACCTCTTCTGGTTCTCCAAGTCTCCCCATTGGTGTCCGAGAGATGACTGCTTCCATGAACTTACTGCTACTCAGAACCTGCAAACAAAAAACACTTCTTATACCATATGTATGTAAGGTGAATAATTAAGACATTACTGGTTCTGTAAGTGGGGTTCTAATAAACCATGTAGCAACACAATTGGTCCTGATGTTGTCTTTTGCCCATTCACATGCCAGTTCCTTTGTCAATTAGTTCATTGTTCCTGTTTAAACAAATTTCTAATTACAGATACGGGGTATTAATTCAACTAGGATGTATTTTTAGTCAGTCTATTTAACCTTTGTTGATCCATACATAGATCCAACATTGATGGAGAACACACCAGAAACAGAAGAAACAAAAACAATGCTTCCAGATCCCGATGCTCTGAGAAGGGGATGAGCAAGCTAGCAGAAGTGGAACGCCGACTCGAAATTGGTACTCATCAGAGTTGACACTTCTTTAACTGTATATTTCTCAGCTGGTTTCCAAAATGTTCGTCCCAACATTGTTTATCTACAAAAATTCAGCTCATGAAAAAAAAACTTTGTATTTATATGCCCAAGTGCAAGGAATTTAGCTTACAAGGATGTTAAGTTTGCCTCAAACATGGAGGAAACATTGTTGATCAGAGTTTCCCTTTCAGCTGGAGAGGTTGTATCGCAGACCGAACCAAAAACTTGAAAACCCTTAATCTTCCATTGTTGCAAGCATTCATTGAGCTGATTTTGGTTGCGACAGCACGTGTAAACTGTTGCCCCCAGCGCTGCCAGTTCTTCCACAATAGCCAACCTATAACCACTGTTTACCAGTATTAATTGCAGACACATAAATATTTCAACTCATCAAACAGGAAAGGGTATAACACTCATCATATATATATATAGAGAGAGAGAGAGTTAGGAGATGGTTACCCAATTCCTTTAGTTCCACCAGTGACAAGAGCGGTTGTTCCTTTGAGAGACCATTGGCTTAAAGTTGAAGTTCAATCCTTTGCCATGAACTGTGAACTGTCTGTCTGCTTCTCCATCTCTGGAGCGTCGGCACCGTGATGAAAACTATGGAGGATGAGTACTATACTATTCAACGACCATTAGGTGGCTGGTTGTGTTGGGTGACAAAAAGTTGTACTATTGATATATACACTACAAAGCTGGATTACAAGTTGGTTTTGGTTTTATGTATGCAAGTTTCACCTTAAAATTTGCTAATATAAATAATTTATGCCCCAAGATTCGGCATATTTGTGGAAAACAAGCTCAAATTTGTACACGGTGATGATGTTTACAAATTAAATTAGGTAAACTACCCCGATTATCACTTAATTATTATCAGATTTTATTTTGACCATCGACATTTGATTTAATCAACCATATCACTTAACTTAATAAATGCTTCAATCAAGTCATCTTCCGTTAACATTTAACGGATTATGTGAAGTGTCAGTTAAAACATTTTAATATAATTATATAATTGGTCCCTATTACTTATATATTCTTTCATTTTAATCCTAATTTTAATAAATTAAAATAAATTTAACCCTCGAATCAGGAGGTGACACATGTTATGAAATGTCATCATTCGATTTAAAAGATTAAATTTATTTTAATTTAATATATTTATTTTCCTTCAATCATACGATGACACATGTCACCCTTTAGTTAAAAGAAAATAAATCAACACACAAGGGGCAGTGAGAAATTAATCAAACTAAGGACCCCTTGGATGAGGTAACAGGCACTAAACCATTGAACTAAGGTAATCACTTGGTATAATTTAGACAACAAATAATATATATCATGTATCATAGCATATAAACACTTAAATTCATAATATTTTATATTCTTAACTTTTGCAAATATATTTTATTTTTCTCTTTACTTATTATATATATTTTAATATAAAAATATACATTTTAATCTTATCTTCACTTATTTATTTTTTATTCTAATTTTAGCTTTAAAATTTTATTTTATTCTTATCTTAATTTAAAAAATAATTTTAAAAAATATTTTATTCTTAAGTTAAAATATACTGAACGACTAATCTAGATCAGGTTTTGCAAAGACCCATTATGGGGGCAAACCTCCCAGTCCATTATGCACTATACGCAAACGCCAAGATTTAAACTCCTGACCTTACTTAAGGAATCTAGTGTCTCATCCCACTAGACCAACTATTATTGATAAATAAAATATATTTTTAAAAGTCAAGAATATAAAATATTATGAATTTTAGTAGAGTTTTTATATGCTAAGATACAATATATATATATATATATTATTTGTTGTCTAAATCATACCAAATTATTGTCTTTGCTCAATGGTTTGATGCCTGCTAAATCACCCAAAGGGTCCTTGGTTTGATTTCCCCTTGTATTTTGATTTATTTTCTTTCAACATTTCACCCTCTGATTGAAGTAAAATAAATCTATTAAATTAAAATAAATTTAGTTCTCAATCGAATGACGACACATGTCATGACATATGTCATCAATAACACATGACATATCTTGATTCAAGGGTTAAATTTATTTTAATTTATTATAATTAGGACTAAATTGAAAGAATATATAAGTAACATGGACCAATTGTGTAATTATATTAAAATATTTTAACTGTCACATCACCTATTCCATTAGATGCTAAAGGCATGTGATTTGATTGAAACATTTAAACAGTTGGTGGTCAGATTGATTAAACGTCATTGGTCAAATGAAAAAGGACAATAGTGTAATTTACCCAATTAAATTTTTGACATGTCACTGTAAATGAATGATGATGCATGTAAATTATATGGCGTTAATAAATAAAATATAATAGTTTCAAAGATTATTAAATATAAATCTTATAAAAAAAAAAATACGGTGATGCTGTTGAACCAATATCCATAACTAAGTGGTATCGGATGGAATTTACTCTTTCTTTTATGTCTGAATTTATTGGTTCGTATTTCTGAGTTCATGAGCCAAGAATCGAACGAGTTTATAAATAATTGTGTCAATAGAATTATTTGAAGATATTATCGAATCATTTAGGGGATTTTATTTTAATTATAGTACAGAAATATTAGTATAAATAAGTTATAATGATCTAAGGATGGGATGAGTTATTTTGTTAAACCTTTAGTTATGTCTACTTTCAGCGTTCATTACATTGGTGCTTTTATCGAGAGTTAATGACGACGGAAACAGAGTTATTCGGAGATTGCAGGAATCTAGTTTGTAAATTGAATAGTTACTGATCTCACTTCAATCCATCTTCGTGGAGCAGAAACGAACAACTGAGGCGAATCCAAGGACCTTGCAGGATGTGGCCAACTAACTCAAAGTATTGACTGCCCAGACGAGTTGGATCAATAAATCACAGAGCAATGTTGAGGAAACGGAAGAAAAAAACGCTAAATCTAGGAAATACAAGGGTTAAAGATGTTCTATATATTCTTTTCTTTCTACTCCTAAGCCAGTGTATGTAGAGCTTCCATCTTTTACAGGGAAAGACCTAGAAGAATGGATTGCCACAGACTATGATTTCTTTGAATTCTGTGGGACAGAGGAACATCATCGGGTAACCATGACGTCTATTCGGATGAGAAGGGAAGTTAAGAAATAGTTTCGGTAGATGCAACAACGGCGATAATTGGACGGATGTAACAAATTAATTGATGTCGTTGGAAAGCGATTTGTTTCCTCAGAAATGGAGTTGCGGGGCAATATCTTCCCTCACCCCCGATCTTTCTCAATTGATTCTGATCGTGACAATTGAAGTAAAAATGAATACCACATGTTTGATGAATTTTCACCATTGCTCTTGACAACAAAATCGGAGATTAAACCATTCAAACTAGTGAAAGAGTTGAATTTTCAAGTGATACAACAAATATCGTAGATTCGCCTAAAACCATCGCGAGAACAGAGAAGCATGTTGAAATTCAGAATATTGAAGCACAAGAGAAATCGTCTAAGGTGATTGAGAATACATATATTATGAGCACAAAGAATCTCTTCAATGACAGTGAGTGCAAAAACTACAGCTTTGAATTTAATTTTCAAACCATAAAAAATTCAGAATTACTCTCCTTGACGTTGTGTGTGTTGCATGTTGCTGATAATGACTATAAATCACAGCTTTTGGGGTTGCATATAATGGGTTATCTATTAGGTGTTTCATGCTTACAACTCTTAATCTTAAGAGAAACCAAAGGAAATTATTTATTTGGACTTACACGTGTGAAGGTATTGGCTAATTTTGATGACCCTTACAAATTTAGACTTCAGCTGATGGGAGAGTGTATGACCCCAACTCATTAGAAGTTTTGAGACCAATGATATTAGCTTCGTTTTTTAAGTGGTTCCTTGTACGGATGTTGATCTTCCGGTGAAAAAGTGACTAATATGATATAATCCAGAGTTCAGCTTCATATATTTAAAGCAACATATGAAGCAATCACCCAAAGGATATCCCATGTGAAACCTTGAGGACAAGCTTCTGTTTAGGGGCGGGGTAATGTTATGAACCAAGAATCAAAGGAGGCTATGAAATCTTTATTTTAATTATATTAAATTAATATTAGTATGAATAAGTTAGAATGACCTGAGGATTGGATATGTTATTTTGTTAAACTTTTGGCCGTGATTACTTTCTTCTCTAAGTTCAGTGTTCATTGCTGAAATCTTTTTTATTTTCTTTGTTCCCCTTTCTCTATTTCTTTTACTGTTGTTATTGAAATTACAAGAAAGTTTATTACAGTTCATTATCATGCATCTTTTTATATCATAATAATATGTTACTAAAAATAAAAGGATCGGATTAGAAAATTCAGGTAATTAGTTGCTTAATTCAAGATTTATATATTCAAATAACATTATACAGATGACACATTAAAAAGTATTTAAGAATTTTATTCCATATACGAAAATATTATTAATGAACAATTGTTTTTATTATAATTTAACTTATGGTTAACTACATTATTGATCATTTATGTTTGTGTTTTGTCCACTTTTCCTTACTGATTTCAAAAAAACATAATATATGGTTACTTTCGTTTTTATTTAATTAAGATTTAGTCACCACAGATCAACTGCCGTTAGACCATTAACGATTTGTTGAACTGACATGGTAATTAAATAAAATACTTCATTTCCACGTGGATTGGGTTAACTACATGATTGATCACCGATGTTCGTATTTGATCCACTTTTCCTCACTGAGCAGATAAAAACATAATATATGGTTATTTTCGTTTTTATTTAATTAAGATGTGGTCACCACGAGTTAACTGTCGTTAGACCATTAACGATTTGCTAAGTTGACATAGTAATTAAATAAAATAGAAAATACATAATTTACATGTGGATTATACGTGGATTAAGTTAAAAAATTTTGATATAAATATGAAATAAAAAGGTGTCATTAACTATCGATGTTCTTCAAATCCCTAATCAAAGACCTCTTTCAAATACTTCTTCAAATCCCTAAAACAATTGATATCCCTAACATCCCTTAAAATCCTAAGATGAAGAAAAAAAAGACATGCCGATGAAGAAGAATATAATTGAATCAAGCAGTGACGATTTCAATTCGTTCTCTACAACTAGAGATATCATATAATAATTTAACCTAATTTTTTTCAAACATATAATAATATAACTTGACCTAACGATTTTATTAAAAAAGGGATGGGAATGGTTATATATATAGCTTGGGATGAAATTAGAATGTTCAAAAGTTTGGGAACCAATTTAGAATGAATGCTATAGTTTGAGGATGAAATTGTAATGTTTAAAAGCTTGATGACTAATTAGTAATTGAAACATTTAAAAGTTTAGGGACCAATTTAAAATGAGAATCATATGTTAAGGACGTGTCATGCAATTAGCTCTATTTCATATACCATAGTATTAATAAATCTAAATATAAATTATCATTTATATTAACCTATTTATGAACTTACTACTTGGGTGAGTAGGTTAATACCCGTTTAGGGTTCTAAGTTCGTTGTGGAAGCTTCGTAGAATTTTTTCCCCTCGTAGTTCAATCACAAAGACTTGGAGACGGCTGGGAAATAGCTCCTCTTCTTGGCTGGCTACAAGAGCTAAACAAATACCCATTTCCATGGCAGAATTTAAAAAGAAAAGAATTATTCATATCACCTTGATTGCACAAGAATGGATATAATTCAAAATGAGCACACAAGGAAAACAAAAATGTTTTGCAGAGGAGAAATTCTTCAAATATGAAAGGATCTCAGCAGGGTTGAGTAACTAACAGTTTTCTAGTAATTTTTTGGGTCGAAACCATTTACAGACATGCTACCATCAACACATATAATCTGACCAGTTATGTAAGATGATGCAGGCACTCAAAGGAATGCTACCAAGGATGAAACCTCTGTCGGGTCTCCAAGTCGTCGTAGAGGGGTTCGAGAATACACCTACTCTAAATATTCTTTTTAAGTTTGTTCCTCGATGACAGGTTGTTGAAGAATGATGTGATGCCATCAAGCACATTGGGCCTCTTATATTCTTGTTTGGATATGATCTGTAGTGACAAAAGATAACTATACTGAGCAATAAAACTCAAGTCTTTGTATGGTTCATATTTCATAAATGGCTATTATGTAAAATTTATATTATTTATGTAGCCAACAATAATTATAAACAGAGTAAACATTTTAGAAACACTCTTCTTCTTTAAAATAATACTAAAAAATTAAAAAAATCACATATCTATAAATTAAAATTTAAAATTTAAAGTATTGAATTATAAAATTTAAATAGAAATACACATATTAAGTAAAATTTTATGTATTGTATTAAATAATAACATTAGATTAATAGATCTCTTAAGTTAGATAAAATGTATGAATCCTAAAATTTATATATAGAACAAATTAAATTAAAATGATCGCTTTTATAATAAACTTTTATAAAATTCAATCTAAAATAATAAATCAATAAATCATATGTAATTAATTAAACGAAACAAATAATATTTATTATATATATTTAAAGACTTTATTTACACATACACTAATTGTTTAACCCATATTAATAATAAAAAAAGATTTTATTCGTTTATAATTTATAAGCTCCGGTATTAAAGCTTAGCGTAGTTTTAGAAAAAGCGCACGCGACAGAAAAATAAGGAGAAAAAAAACTGAACGAGCTCTCGAGTTACGCCACGTGGCCACACTCCTTATGAACGGATGTAAACCTATTTATATTGCACTCTTTTAATCTCATTTTCTCGTCCGCCCCTAAACTTTCTGTCCATTCCCTCTTTCTTTCTGTAAACTGTTAAGCTGCGATTCTCCGAAGTCCCAACCCTAGCTTCCCTTTCTTTGATTTCACTCCGTCGATCAAATTTTAAACCCCTCGCTTCTTACGACTCTCTGCTTTTTCTCCTAAAAGATTTTCCCAGGAAAAAAGGAATCCAAGAATTGATTTCTTTGTCAGAAAAGAAAAAAAGAAGAATCCGAGGAGCTTGGTAGAAGATTTGGCAAAAAAAATGACGTCGTCGACAACGAGCGCGGTTTACATCCACGTCATCGAAGACGTCATTAACAAGGTTCGCGATGAGTTTATCAACAACGGTGGACCGGGCGAAAGTGTCCTCAATGAACTCCAAGGAGTAAAAAGCCTTTTCCATTTCCTTCTTTCATTGATTTAATTTTAGGTTTATATCCGTTGTTTTAGAAATTAGTAGGTTTTGGGACAATTTATGTTTATAGATTTGATCTGATCGAATACACTAGGGTTTGTTAATAATCTTATCGGAAGGAAATTGATCTAGTTGACTTGATTGTGTTGGATATTGATTTTTAGCTTTGGGAGATGAAGATGATGCAAGCGGGAGCTATCGTTGGTCCAATAGAGAGGTCTTCAGGTCAGAAGCAACCTGCTCCCGGTGGCGCAATTACTCCAGTGCATGATCTCAATGTTCCTTATGAGGGGACTGAGGAGTACGAAACTCCTACAGCTGATATGCTTTTCCCTCCGGTAATGGGCTCATTTTGACAGCTCTTATGATGATTAATTGCGGTGATAATTTTTTTTTGGATCTTTTGATAAGAGGTTTTTAATTGTGTAGACTCCTTTGCAAACACCTTTGCCTACACCATTGCCGGGAAGTGCTGATGGCTCTATGTATAACATCCCTACTGGAGGTAGTGATTATCTTACACCTGTGAACGATAGCGGTAGTAATGCTGATGTAAAAGGTGGGAGGCCAAGCCCTTACATGGTA
Source organism: Hibiscus syriacus (assembly GCF_006381635.1). Classification (NCBI taxonomy): domain Eukaryota; kingdom Viridiplantae; phylum Streptophyta; class Magnoliopsida; order Malvales; family Malvaceae; genus Hibiscus; species Hibiscus syriacus. The sequence goes on from NW_024063513.1 coordinate 2,118,917, forward strand.
TGAATCAATCTTTAACTGCCAGTTTCCTTTAGGAAACATTGTGCTATAGTTGTTGTAATTTTCTACTTGCCACTAAAGAAAAAAGTAGCTGTTTGGCTTGTTGTAGATTGATTGCCGATGTGTTCTTTTTGTTTGTCATTTCACAGCAATATCCTTCTCCTTGGGCAAATCAAAGGACCCCACTAAGTGTTGATGTTAATGTCGGTTAGTATTAAGTTAAGCGAGCTATCAGTTTGAACGCATATGGTTTGTTAACACTTAACAATTAAATTCTATTTTCTTGTAGCTTATGTGGAAGGGCGGGATGAGGTGGACAGAGGAACCTCAAATGAACCCCTGACGCAGGTAACTCCTGTTTTGAGTAACGCCGCAGGCCCACAACTGCATAATGACGTCTGGTTGTTATAGTAACTTCTGAATGTTATGGGAATATGCCCTTCAAAAATCCTTGTTCCCATTTTGAAATGAGCTGTTGCTACCTTTGGTGATTAATTTTAATATTGGAGAAAATACCAGGATTTCTTTATGATGCCTCCTGGAAAGCGAAAACGTGAGGGTTTTGCTACACAGTATAATAATGGTGGTGCTGGTGGTGGCTATATACCCCAACAAGATGGAGCTGGAGATGCTACATCTGAAGTTGCAAAGACAGTGGTTAGTTGTACTTTGTTATATCTGGTGAAGTAGTAATAATGAAACGAGAATTGTAAGATTAATCTGATTCATTTGTACTACTCTTTGTTCTTCTGTGCGGTGGCTTTATGTTCTTTTGGTCTAATAGTGATTCTTTGCTATTTGGTCTAATACCAATTTCATAACTAGTTGATGACAAAGATCAAGATCTTCCTGGAAGTTCTGTTTCTGGATTGTATTGGGATTATGCCAGTTTTCTGTTTAGATACATGTTTTCCATGATCACTTAGCAGTTAAGTGTTTTTCTGAATCAGTAAAGAAAATTCTTAAAATTTAAAGGATGTGTTCTTTAGTGTCTTTTGACCCCGAACACCGTCAAAGGTTAAATGTCTTGACAGTTGGTATGTGACAGGTCTCTGAAATAGTGTGTGATAAGATGAGGCGGCATTTCTCCACTTGTAACTATATCCTGGCCTTTTAGCCTAAAATTTTTATCCATTGTTGTTACATCTGCTTCAGACAGTCTATCACATTTCTATGTCCCCATCTTTTCCTTTTTGATTACTTTATCTTATTAAAATGGAAAAGCTAACTTAGTTCAAGCTCTGAGCTATTAGTTGAATATTTATAAGGAAACTTTATCATTCTAATTGAGGTCTTTATGATAAGATGAGTTTGGTTTCCTCTGCTTATTATGATCCCTCCACTTGTTTGCCTAAATTCTTTTATCCATTATTGTTAGATCTGCTCGAAACTTTGTTATTCCAGAAAGGTACTTTGATACCAAATCATTGTTAGAATATTTGAGTTTGATTCGTTGTGCACCTTCCGTAATCATGTAGTTCTAAATTTTCAGGAAAATCAGGCTTGTAATTTCTTGGGTAGACATGATTCAGCAACCAAAGCAAAAAGCAAGATCTTAGCACATGTAGCTACTTCATCATCAAAGATTCCGCAACTAGATGGACCAATTCCTGATCCATTTGATGATATGCTTTCTACTCCCAATGTAAGTATCATATGCTTTCTAAGTATTCTTACTTCTCCTAATCTTGCAATTCTGGAACTTAGTGTTACCTTTAGGCATATGGTTTGCAATGGACCTTTTCTCTTCCTTCCTTTTATATATCATTGGATAGTTCACCAACGTACAGCTGTTGCCATTTTATTTTCTTCTCTCATCTTGAAGATTTACAATTATCAAGGAGTTGTCAGTGAAGACTACAACGTAGCAAACACACCAGCTCCAAATGGTAATTTGAATGGATGAATTGCTTGTGCATGTTCCTCCCACCTCCACCCCTTCTCTTATTTAGACACCTTGTGCTTTGGTTGACCTGCTTTCCTTGTTTCCTTGCCAGACCTTCAGGCTGCCACTCCTGCCCCTGTTGCCCAAAATAATACAGTAGATGATGACGATGATGAACCATTGAATGAAGATGATGATGATGATGATTTGGATGATGTGGACCAGGAGGAGCTGAACACACAGCACCTAGTTTTGGCTCAATTTGACAAGGTGATATATTTCTGCAGCATACTTTGTTGCTTCCCAGCCTCAGTAATTTGTACTTGTACAAGTTTTGGCAGTCTTATTTCTATTTTACACTGACCATAAACAAAGATGTTATACATTTTTGTTATTAGGTGACTCGTACCAAGAGCCGATGGAAATGCACACTGAAGGATGGCATCATGCACATAAACAATAAGGACATCCTCTTTAACAAGGTGTGCTGCCTGCTTAGTGGATGATATGTGGCATATTCGATGCTTTCTGGCTTTTAGTCACCGTTCCTAAATTCAAGTTTTTTTGTTGCCAAATTCATCTTTTACAGGCAACGGGGGAATTTGACTTCTGATTTTGTTAGAGAAATGTCTTTCACCAGCAATTGGTTTTAAAGAGCAAGTCAAGGGGTGTTTCGTAAGTTTTCTTTAATTGATATCCAAGTGAGAGCTTTGATGGAAGGTCATGGGATTCCTTATTTTTAATGCCTTACCTGAGACTTTGGTTGAATGATTGTCGTATTGTACATAAACAAGGAAGAGCTTTTTGGCCTAAGAATGCTGGATGCTTCATGAAGTTATAATTTTTTTTTCTGCAATGGAATACCTAATTTCGATTATATTATAATTCCTTCCTACTTTGGCGGAGAAAAAAAAATAGATGTTGCTTGCAGTGACAAGTAGAGGTGCACAAAAAATCCGAATATCCGATTTTGGTAAAAAATATCCGAAACCGGATTTTGGAAAAACCGGTTTTTTTAAATCGGATCGGATATTTAAAAACCTGATAGTATAACCGGTTTGAGAAAAAATTGAACGACCGGTTTTTTTACCGGATTAAAAACCGGTTTTTTTCAAACCGGATAAAAAACCGGTTTTTATCTGAAAAAATCCAGTTTTTTTTAAAAACCGGTTTTTTGCAAACCGAAACCGGTTACACCGGTTACACCATCCGACCCTCCAAACCGGTTAGGATCCGAATCGGTTTTTTTAAAATCTGGTTTTTGGGTTGGGAGAAAAAACCGGATCGGTTTTTATCCGATCCGGATCGGATTGAAATTCGGCTTCTGTGCATCTCTAGTGACAAGGCATAGGATTATATATGCATTGATTGGAATTTCTCTAAATCTAAATGAATTTGACTAGCAATACATTGAAACAATTATGAACATTTTGTTTATTTGTATGTTTGGTTTGGTAAGCATTCACCAAGAGCTAAAACACAAGCACAGAATAAAACCAAACAATTATTGGTTTTTCCAGCAATAATCCCGCCGTCATGTTACTGCGGAGCAACTAACATAGGAAATGCAAAATCAACAACGAAATAAGAGGGATGGAGCACGATTCCGGTGGTAGTAAATATTTCTTACAAAGCAAAAGAAGAGGCAACAGCAAATCACCCAACTACTTATCACATAGTATTTGACTATGGAGAAAGATCCCCATCCGTCAAGAACAGAACAAAACTAAGGCTTAAATATCAACAAGGTGCCCAACGTATTTTTTTGTTCTAGTTTGGTACCTTTCATTGTGTAACTCAATTTGGGTCTGGTCGTGACGGATTGTTAATATCAACCGTTAAGTGAAACGTGTCACAACCTGATAATTTTTAAAATTTTATTTAAAAATTTTAAAAAATAAAATTACATATATATTTTTAAAAAGAAAACACAAATTTTGAAATAAACTCAAAACTCTGACCTTCATTTCAACACATAAACCCACGTCAGTTGTCACCTTTTGTCATCGACGAAGTTTCACCCGACCTCCCCTCCCTTCGGTGACCAAAACCCCCATAAAATCGTGACTGATCGACGGTCGATCGATGACAAATCAACGTTTTATACCCTGCGAACCCTAGGATGAAAATTGTGATCCCACGTGATTCCGACGATCGATCGACAGGTAAAATTTTCATCTATTTATATTCAATACAAACTTAATTATCATTCATCATTATTTACAAGTATGATTTACACCATCAATAAGTGAATAATAATAATAATAACGGACTGAATCTCAATCTTTCATTACCATTGAAAATGATGAACAAAAAAAATAATAGATTGAATCTAACCCAGATATGAACATAAACCAGAGTTATTGTTTGGTTGATGCAAAGCTTATCCCATATTAATTCATGATTAAAAACGCATTTCTAGGTCAAGCAAAAGAGTAGTTAAAAGGTGACTAAACATAATCAACAATATCTAGAACAAATGATAAAAAAAATTATTAGGACGACTTTCCTCTCCCATAGGTTGTGGGTTCAATACTCATTAGGAACAAAAGTTCTCTTCCCCTCCCCCTAGATAAAAACTAATTTTAAAAAAGTCATTATATATATTAAATTAGTTCATCATATTTCTTAATCAACATAGATAAATTAATCTTAAAATAGTATATACATCTATTCAATTATTTATTTATTCAACTAAAATGTTAAATAGGTCAACGAGTGTTGGTACAAGTGGTTGGTGGTCAATCTGTAAATTCTTATGTAAATCTCAATTGGATCTCTGATATATGCCTTGGCCCTAGATTGGAGAACTACCCCTGACCTAAACTTTTATGTACAAAAAAAACTAAAATGTAAAATATTACATATATTTATTATAAAAATATGTAAGTTAGGAAATATAAAATGTTGTCACCCAAAACAAGATCTAAACAAATACATATATTTATTATAAAAATAAAAATAAAGGTAACGTACACAACTGGTTCCGACTATAGGAGATTACTTTGTTGAGTTTCTCGACTATCAAAAGTTACAAAATGATCACTCGAATTATTTAGATATTCTAAACTCACCGTTAAAAAAAATTGATTGTCTTCTAAGCTAGATGTTAATATGTTGACTAGGATATGATAGTCGTTTGAGATTTTGGGACCATATTTTACCATATCTCAGTCATTATGTTAATGTACAACTAAGGTTGTCGTTAATTTTTAACAAAAAATGACGAATTTAGAATATATGAATAGTTAGATGATCATTTTGTAACTTTTAATAGCCAGGAATCAACAAAGCAACGTTTTATAATCGAGGAATCATTTTATAATTTCTAATAATTATAAAATTCAATAAAATAAAGTCCTATAGTCGGAGGCTATTTGTGTACTTTATAAGAAAAAACACATACTTTACAAAGGAGATATAGAAGAAGAAAAAATCATTATAGTTAAGTCAATCGATAATAACTACTAATAAACTAATAGAATAAGCTAATCAATCGTCAGCTGCCAGCATTGACTATTGAGTTGCTTGACTAAGACATAAGAGTAGATAAGCATTTTTTTTTATAATTGATGTTAATAAAAAAAATTAGGAAACCCAAAGTCTTCAAATCATTGAGGAAAAGTTAAACGGAATTTGGATTACAAACCAATTAAAGTGCAATTTCTTCTTTCTTTGTTACATTTCAAGTGCTTGCATTGATTCAGCGGCCTATATGAAGAACTGAATTTATACTGGACAAGGAACTCAAAGAAAGATCCTGACCGATTGTAGGAAAAGGAATTACACTCTGAGATGCCAAGTTATTTTCTGTAGAAATGTTAATTTCAATGCTCTGAGATAAGATTGAAAGGATAGACGATGGTGGTATGGCTTGGGCAGTATCAAGTGGTATATGAGGCAAACTAGCATTGCCTTCGAGATATTGCACCACTTGTTTAATGGTAGGTCTCAAATCTGATTTGGTGTTGGAACAGAGCAGGCCTAGTTTCAGAACTTTCTCCATCTCCTCCATCACGTATTTGCCTCGTAATCTTGGATCGCATGCATCAACAATGGCATCTCTTCTGAAGCATCTATTGACTACATCCACTAGAAAAATGTCTTGGGGTGGCTTATTAGGATCAAATGGCTTCCTCCCGCAAGCAACCTCTAGCAGAAATGCCCCGAATGAAAACATATCCGAAGCTTTGGTGGCCTTTCCCGTTCGGGTGAGTTCGGGATCCATATATCCTAAAGTTCCTACAAGGCGAGTAGTTTGTGGATCGTCATTGCGATCGTACAATCTGGCAAGACCGAAATCTCCAAGCCGTCCGTTTAGACCGGAATCTAAAAGAACATTGCTGGCTTTGATGTCTCGATGGAGAACAACTTGTTCCCCTTCTTCATGGAGGTAAAGAAGAGCCGATGCCACCCCTTTGATGATCTGAAACCTTTGGAACCAATTAAGGGTAGGTTTATCATCGTTGAAAAGGAAGTTGTCGAGGCTACCATTTTCCATACATTCATAGACCAAAAGGAGCTCTTTCTTGCGCCTGCAATACCCGAGAAGCCGCACCAAATTCTTATGCCGTAGTCTTCTCATGGTAACAATCTCTGATACAAACTCCTTCATCCCTTGATCTGTTTCATGGGATACTTTCTTCACTGCAACTTGTTCTTTTGTATAAGGAAGTGTACCTTTATAAACTTTCCCGAAACCTCCGGATCCGAGGAGTTGTTTGTCTTTGAAACCTTTGGTTGCTATATACAGCTTCTTGTAAGAGAATCTATGAGGTCCATACTGCTTTTCCCAGTCTTCAAGCACTTCCGCATATTTCTTCCTCCTGTAAACATATGCTGCTCCGATGATTATAACCAGCAACACAACAGCTGCAATGATCGAAATCAAACGAACTGTATTTCTTCGTCCATTGTTTTCCGGAAGCTTTGGAAGCTCGGATATATCAAGGCTTTGTGCTTCTCCACTTCTGTTGAAGCTCCATCCAAGAATATAATGGCTACAGCTATCAAGTGTACCTGTTGCAGCAGAGAAACCAACATACATGGTGCCCAGTAGGATATTAGAGACGTTGATCGATGTCGACAAGAGAGGCTGGTTTGGTTTCGGGATGTTCTCTGGTGCCAAAGTTACATTGAGTAGTTCTTCTTCGCCATCAAAGTCTATCCACACCTGAATTGGATATCCATTTTTGAGGTCCAAGCTTATATTCTTCCTTTCTTCATTGGAATAATAAGCTGATGCAATGGATTGATACGATCTCACGCCATTCAGATCGATTCCGACATGATTTCCATCTATGGTATCTGTGCCTAGACTGAAGATGGTATCAAACTCCACAGCCAATAAATGGTTGGAGGAATTCCCATTGTTTGCATCATTAACCAGTCCTAGATATTGGATTGGAGCAGCATGACTAAAATCCATTGATTCTGCTATGACAAAGGCAAGGCCGTGACCGCTAGCTTCTGCCGTTTCAGGAACGATGGCGATAACGAACCTTGTGGAGAACGAAAGTGATCGAGCTGAACTCGAAGAAGCGTTGAAGTTTATAGGAGAAGGGTAGAAAGCATGGCCGGTTAGCATTCTTGAAGTGTTGGTGAGCTGCAATAGACCATTGGAGTGGATTTTGGCACTCTCCCCAAGAACCAGATTAGCATGACGGAAGCCATGATTATAAATGAATTGGTCAGGATCTTGAGCTTTTGCCGTGGAAACCACGGCCAGGAAAGAAAGCAGCCATAAAAGAAACGATGTAAAAGCAGGAGCCATCGTCAAAAGAATGAAAAGTTTCCTCGGTGCTAAGAGAACCTGCCCGACATATTCACCTTTTTATTTATTTTCATGGGGCAACAGCATGCAGACCAGTAATATTATCAAATGAAATTTGTTAAGAAGAATAAATAAATTTCAGATATGTTATGAGTCATTATATTACTTAAAATTTATTTTAAAGAAATTAAGTCTTTATTTACAAAATATAAAGGATTTACAAAATAAATACAAAATATCATTAATTGAATAATATATATTTTTTTAATTATCTATGTTTATAATATTTTAAGAGCCAAGTTGATAAAAAAATTACAAAGTATAAAGGATTTACTTTTTTATAATTACTTAGCCAATATTTAAAAATAAAATTGAACATAAATTAAAACAATGACCAACATTTTTAAATATAAAAAGGTAAATGATTTAATTTTGCAAAAAAATAAATCCTTATTTTTATAACAATAGAAAGACTTTTGACAAACTGAAATTATCTGCTTCAATAATGATTCAATAAACACAATAATACATAAATACCCAAAAGGCTAAAATCAAACATATCATACCTTCACCGGTTTCATATAATTTAAGGTTTACACAATCAATTTTCTACGACTTATTTGATCTTTAAATCACCTTGTAAAATTCATATATGAAGAAAGTCAACTCTTTTATGGCCAGCTCAATTACTTGACCTAAAAGTTTCATATTTATTTAATAAACCTCGATTCTTTTCAGACAATACTATAGACTTAATATATGCCTTTTTTAAGCACCATCCGAATATAAGTCGGAAATAACTATAAAAGGCAAACAACTTCAAAAATATATAAAATTATATTTTATTTAATCCATCGAACAAATGATGTATTCTGGACGTTTATAAAGCTGTAAAGGAAGACTTCCAACAATTAGCAAGTAGCATGCAATTGGTGAGTGGCTTTGATATTTTGGAGATTACATGCAGCACATTGCGGCTGTTAGCATGGACTTGGCTTGCTTGCCATTGACTCTCGAAGGTTTCCACCAACCCAGTTTGGATTTTTGCTTCAATTCCCAATAGTTGTGGGTTTTCAAAAAGACTAAGGACCAATAATTAGGTATCATCACAGTAATGGAAATAAAAGCCTTGATATATCTAACATTTATATGTATGGTTTTATCGGATTTCAAGGTAAGTAAATAGGAGTGTAATCGAATAAAACATTCAATGAGCTATTCATAAATCGTTTATATAACGTTCGTTAAATAAACGATAATGAATAATTTTTTTATATTCGTTTAATAAACGAACGAACACGAACATAAGTGTATTCAGTTTGTTTATGATCATGAACAAACTTGTTTATCGACTTGTTTATAAGCTCATTTACCCGGTTTTCTTTTTCTTCTGCATTTTGAATATTAGGAAAGACAAGAATTAGGTTGAGCATCTCAGGTGAACTTTAGAGTTCAAACTGTCTGTTTATGATTAGGTCACGAAGTTGGTGAGCTCGAAGAAGTGTCGAAATTTATAGGAGAAGGGTAGAAAGCAAGAGCGGTTAGCAGTGTTGAAGTGCTGGTGAGCTACAATAAGCCATTGGAGTGAGTTTTGGCACTCCCATCAAGTTCCAGATTGGCTCGTGGGAAGCCATTCTTATAAACGAATTGGTTAGGGTGTTGAGCCTTTGCCAATTGCCACGGAAAAAACAGCCATAAACCAAACGATGTAAAAGCAGCAAAGGAATGAAAAGTTTCCTCTGCAGTGCTAAGCATGACATATTTATTTATTTCCACAGGTCAACAAATTGCAGAAATTATTTTAAGGAGAAAGTCTACTTGCATGTTAAGCTTAATCGCTTGTCCACAAATTAAATATTTGTTAACATATTTGTGGAACTATGTTTTGATATAAAAATTTAAGGCAAAATGGTTTTTGGACTTGAATTGAATTTACAAAATGTTTTTGGACTTAATTGAATTTATTCAAAGTTTTAAAAAGTTTCAAAAATAATTCAAAGTCCATTAAAATCATATTTGAGCCAAAATGCTAAAGGGTGTCAAAGTGCATCCATGCATCCCTGTGGTGCATCCATGCATCCCTGCAGTGCATCCATGCACCTGCACTAGTGCATCGATGCATCATGCAGTGCATCCATGCACTCAAACACCGAATGCAATTAGTGCATCGATGCATCCTTCTGTGCATCGATGCATCAAGGCCATGCATCGATGCATCCTTCCATGCATCGATGCATCCTTCCATGCATCCATGCATCAAGGCTGCAACGGCTAGTTTATTTGAATTTAATGAAGGGGTATTGATGCACCATGATAGTGCACCGATGCACCATGTTATGGGCAGCCTTTTTGAGTAGAAAAATCATCCCCAAACGACTCCAAAACATCCCCAACGGCTATATACAACATCAAACACATTCCAAGCTATAAATACAAACTGAGGACACTTGAAGAAGTAAGAGAACAACTATCCAAGCAATCAAACACAAGAGAAGAGTTTTCATTTATTTCATTTTCTTGTAAATATTTTGTTCTTGTGAGCTCAATCTTGTAAACACCTACCTTAGAGAGGTTTTCTTGTTTACTTATTTTATCCTTTTGTACAGGGGAAATGTTATAGCTTATCCCGTGTAAAATCTAGGGAAAGGTTCTAGTTTAGCCCGGAAAAACTAGGGAGTTGTAAGGTTATCTCTTTGTCCTCAAAAGAAAGAACAGATTAGTGAATTTGTTGGAAAATCCTTGGTGAGGAGCTAAGGTAGTGGACGTAGACTTTGGTTTAGAAAGTCGATCCACTCTAAATCATTGTGCAATTTTTTATCTTTCAATCTCCTTACTCCCTAAACTCAAAAACCGTTCCAACCCCTCTTTGCAAACCGTTCCGGTTGTCGATAAGATGATGTACTTTATTCAATCCTACAATCTAGGAGCTTGGAACTCAATCATGGACGGTTACTCCTCTCCACCCGGCAAGTACAACGATTGGAGTAGAGAAGAGCAGAAAAATTTCCAGCTTAACTCTAAGGCTATACATATTCTATTATGTGCTTTAGGCCCAAATGAATATGGAAGAATCTCATCTTGTTTTAGTGCCAAAGAGATTTGGGATAAGCTCCAAGTCACTCATGAAGGAACCGACGAAGTGAGGGAATCAAAGAAAAGTCTTCTCAACCATAGCTACGAGAACTTCAAGATGAAACCCGATGAAGACATCAAAGCTATGACGGATAGATTTTATGTGATTGTCAAAGGTCTCAAGGGATATGGAGAAGTAATCCCTAATGAGAAGCTTGTGAGGAAGATGATCTACTCTCTTCCAAAGGAGTGGCAATCGAAGAAGACGACCATTATCGAAGCAAAAAACTTAAATCTCTCACTCTCGACGAGCTAATTGGTTCCCTTCTCACTCATGAGATGATGGTGAAGGAAGATGAAGAAAGGGAAGAGAAGAAAAACAAGAAAAAGAAGAAGGAGGAGGTAGGCATTGCCTTCAAATCCACCAATGAAAGCTATCAAGATTCAAGCGATGAGGTGGATGAAGACGATGATGAACAAGAAGAAGAGATGGTCAACCTCTTGAAAGAACTCAAGAGATTCATGATTTCCAAGGAAGTGAAACATGAATCAACCAAAAAGAAGAGTCCCTCGATATGTTTCAATTGTCAAAGAAAGGGGCATGTCAAGTATGAATGTCCTCTTCTAAAGAAAAAAGGGAAAAAGGCATTTGTTGCATCTTGGAGTGATGAAGATGATTCTAATGATGAAGATGAAGTAGTCAACCTATGCCTCATGGCCACTCAAGAAGAATTCGAGGTATCTTCTAACTCAAATGAATTTAATTAATTTACTTTTGATGAGTTATAAGATGCTTATAATAGGTTGTATTTGGGACTTGAGACCATGAATTCCAAATATACAAAATTAATTTCAAAACTCAAAAATAAAGATAATTTGATTTTGAAAGAAAAAATTGATTTTGAAAATCAAAATGAATTTTGAAAAATGATTTAGCTTTCAAAAATCAAAAAATGATTTAGAAAAGAAAAAGTTGAGTTAAAAGTTAAGCTTGAAGGCTTAACAAAAGAAAAAGAATTAATTTCTAAAATAACCTATTATGTTTAAAAATGGCAAAAATGCCCACATTGTCATTTTATGGTCATTTGGAACATACTTGTCCTTTAAAGAAAGGAAAACATTTTAAAATTAGACAAGTATGGGTTCCTAAGGGAACAAGGGGCATTGAACCTAACGTCCAAGGATCCAAAGCAATTTGGATACCAAAATCAAAATAAATGTCTCTTGTAGGTGTATGGGAGCAATGGTGATGAAAGTGATGATTTCAAGATGCTCTAGCCACACATGTAAAGGAATGGGTAACCTCTAAACTTAATGCTTTAATTTGGTTATTTGGTTGCTCATTTTGATTTTAAGCATGCATGAGTTTTGGTTTTAAATGATTATGCATCATTTTTAATCTCATGTATGTTGAAAAGATTATGATGAACATTTTAAAGTTGTAACGATTTTTCAGAATTTTTAGTTCATCATAATAAAATTTTGGTCAAATTGGTTTTAATTAATTTGGTTATTTGGTTGCTCATTTGATTTTAAGCATGCATGAGTTTTGGTTTTAAATGATTATGCATCATTTTTAATCTCATGTATGTTGAAAAGATGATTATGATGAACATTTTAAAGTTGTAACGATTTTTCAGAATTTTTAGTTCATCATAATAAAATTTTGGTCAAATTGGTTTTTAATGCAAATGATATCTCTCTAACAATTGATATCAACTTCTCAAATGTTTTGATTTATAAATTTTTGACCTAAATTTAAATGTTTATGCATGTGGTTTAAATGAAAATAATATCTCTCTAACAATTGATATCAAATTTCAAATGCATAACATTTTGGAAAACTTATGCATATGCACTTAATTCAATAATTGATATTGCATAAAGTATTTTAGACTTGGATGCATGAATTTCATGTTCTACTAACATGTTTGTTATTCTTTGTTGAAATTCAATTTTGTTTAGTGTCATGATCGTAAAATTTACTACTTACTCTCCAAAGTAGTTTGAACTTCAAAGATGAATTATTTTTTATATAACAAAAAAGGGGGAGAATTTGGTTTGAAAAATTCAATTTCTTAATGAAAAAGGGGGGCTTACATTTCATATTTTCCAACAATTGGTAACAATTGATATCTTTTCATTAAACAATTTATTAAGGGGGAGTTTTGCCAAAAACAATTTTTCAAATGTTTTGTTATATCAAAAAGGGGGAGATTGTGGAACTATGTTTTGATATAACAATTTAAGGCAAAATGGTTTTTGGACTTGAATTGAATTTACAAAATGTTTTTGGACTTAATTGAATTTATTCAAAGTTTTAAAAGGTTTCAAAAAATTCAAAGTCCATTAAAATCGGATTGAGCCAAAATGCTAAAGGGTGTCAAGTGCATCCCATGCATCCCTGCGCTAAAGGGTGTCAAAGTGCATCCATGCATCCCTGCGATGCATCCATGCATCCCTGCAGTGCATCCATGCACCTGCACTAGTGCATCGATGCATCATGCAGTGCATCCATGCACTCAAACACCAAATGCAATTAGTGCATCGATGCATCCTTCTGTGCATCAAGGCCATGCATCGATGCATCCTGCCATGCATCCTATCATGCATCCATGCATCAAGGCTGCAACGGCTAGTAACAGTTAGTTTATTTGAATTTAATGAAGGGGTATCGATGCACCATAATAGTGCACCGATGCACCATGTTATGGGCAACCTTTTGAGTAAAAATCCCCAAACGACTCTAAAACATCCCCAACGGCTATATACAACATCAAACACATTCCAAGCTATAAATACAAGCTGAGGACACTTGAAGAAGTAAGAGAACAACTATCCAAGCAATCAAACACAAGAAAGTTTTTCATTCTTATTTCTCTTTCTCTTATAAATATTTTGTTCTTGTGAGCTTAATCTTGTAAACACCTACCTTAGAGGTTTTTTTACTTTTTATCCTTTTGTAAAGGGGAAAGGTTCTAGCTTATCCCGTGTAAAATCTAGGGAAATGTTCTAGTTTAGCCCGGAAAAACTAGGGAGTTGTAAGGTTATCTCTTTGTCCTCAAAAGAAATAACAGATTAGTGAATTTGTTGGAAAATCCTTGGTGAGGAGCTAAGGTAGTGGACGTAGACTTTGGTTTAGAAAGTCGAACCACTCTAAATCATTGTGCAGTTTTTTATCTTTCAATCTCCTTACTCCCTAAACTCAAAAACCGTTCAAACCCCTCTTTGCAAACCGTTTCGGTTGTCGAATCGAGCTTCCGAAAATCCCAACAATATTTCTCAAATGCATGAAGCATGCAATTATTTTTATTTTGTCTTAATACAATGTTTAAATTTTATGTCGAAAAACGTTTTAGTGTATAAAGAGTTTTTCGTTAAAAACAGGTGTCTAACGTTTTCTCCGTTACAGGTGCCCGGACGTCAACCGCCGTTAAATTTGGCTGTTAAGTGACATGTGTCACGTTCTGGTAATTTTTAATTTTATTTAAATTAACAAAATAAAAAATATAATTTTTTATTTTAAAAAAACCTAAAAAATTCAAATCTTAAAAAGAAACTCGAACTTTTAAAACTTTAATTTTAATCCCTTTGCCACCGTTTGTCGCCACCGACTTCGTCAATCGATCAAACACCCCATGACGTGTGATCGGCCAACCACCCACGACCAAAAGCCTCATACTTTTGCAACCAATCGAACACGCAAAAAGTAGTGTAAATGAAAATTTTTATTTTTAAGGTTTCGAATCCATAAAATCCCTTAGATCGATCGTGATAATCGGATGTGGTGGTCGATTGTTTGCCGTTTTGGTATGTCGTGACAATGGAGGGGGAGAAGGGAGAAAAAGGGGAAAGGAGAAGGGGAGGGGAGAAGACGACACTGTTCTTTTTTTTAATATAAAATATTTATAAAAAAAATCAAATACATCAAAACATGACATATGTCACTTAACGATGATTTTTAATGAAAGTTAACCTCATGACACATAAAATAGTAATAGAGAAAACTTTAAACACCTATTTTTAACGAAAAATTCTTTAGACACTAAAACATTTTTTGAGACAAAATTTATACACTTATTTTTATTTCTAGTGCATCTTTACGTCAGTCAATTTCAATTAATTTAATTAACTTTTAAATTTATTTTAACTTAGAATAAGCACCCTGCAGATGCATCCAAAAACAATCCTGACTTCTTTTTTACATTATTATACAAAGCCGTTGTCATGGCTCGTGGCCTCTTTTTATTCCATATAAAATCAGTATATTTAGTCAAATTTATTATCTTTTAAATCATTAATTAAAGTTTATTTATAAAAAGTATAGATCGTGATCAAAGAACAATGACCTAACCATCTGTTGGAGAGCTAAGGGCGGCTTTTCTTCACTTCTTTCTTTATCTCTAATGTTTCCAAAGCTCAAGATAAAAAAAAAACATCGATCATATTAAATATATATTATCTTATAATTATTTTAAATTAAAAAACATTTTATCTTCCATAAAAATAATAAAATGGTGATTTAGTTCCTCTAAAAGTTATAAGTAATAAATTAAATTATTAGAAAGGGTACTCACTAGATCTGAATGTAGTAAAAAGAGTACTCACACAAAGTCAAGAAACTATATAATAATTATTATTTATACTTTACTCACCCCTGCTTTATATGCAAAAAAAAAAAAATTAAATTTGATATATTAATATTCATTAGAAACTATCTTATACAAAAAAAAAAAAAATTCACACGAGTTTGTAGATGAGAAAGACATTAATTAATTCAAATTAGAGAGTAATTGATGTTTAACGTATTGATAATGTATACTTTTGATAATCATCAATGAGTTATATACTACTACCGTATTACCCAATAAAATATAAAATTAAAAGAATAATTTCAAATTTTCTTTGATATTGTATCATTATTCAATTGACCGATTATGTATAAATTATACATTGTTAATATATTCAACACAAATTTATTAAAAAGTATAGAACACATTGTTGAAGAAA
Source organism: Hibiscus syriacus (assembly GCF_006381635.1). Taxonomy (NCBI): domain Eukaryota; kingdom Viridiplantae; phylum Streptophyta; class Magnoliopsida; order Malvales; family Malvaceae; genus Hibiscus; species Hibiscus syriacus. Next base: position 2,134,654 of record NW_024063513.1, read on the forward strand.
AGTGGAGAATGAAATGAGATTCCATTGTCACGTGTTGATGTTTTTTTGAATAATTTTTTTTTGGGGGTGGGGGGGACGACTTTGACCGTAGTAGAAAAGGTTGAGCAACCGATATTCAACAATCTCTACAAAATAGCCACCAAAATATTGATAAATTCATTCATCGTTCACAAATTCTATTAATTCTCAAGCCCAGTCATTTATTTTTTGCTCCAAAAGAAACTAATATAATTAATTTATACATCAGAACGGGTATTTAATTAAATCTAATAAAATTTTAAAAAAATCGAATAAGTCAAATTAAAAATTCTTATTAACATAAGAAAATGTCATACATTCCAAATCTACTTTGACCCATAACCTCCGAGAGTCTAGGCTTGTATGTAGGGATGAGCAAGTCTCAAATCAACTCGAAAAATTGATTTTTTTATTCGATTTAACTAGAAAAATTTTGATTTAAATTGACTTCGAATTGTAATTTTATGAACCGACTCAAAAAAATTGCAAATTCAAGTCGATTGGATGTCCATTTTTGAGGTCCAAGCTTATATTCTTCCTTTCTTCATTGGAAAAAGAAGCTGATGCAGCGGATTGGTACGATTTCACGCCATTCAGATCGATTCCTACGTGCTTGTCATCTAATATTACCTGAGGGAAGACTGAACATGGTACCAAACTCAACAGCAAAGAAATGGTTGGAAGAGTTCCAATTGGTGGACTCATTAACCAGCCCCAAATATCGACTTGCAGCAGCATGGCTGAAATCCGTTGATTCTGCTATGACAAAGTCAATGCCATGGCCACTAGCTTCTTTCGATCCAGGAACAATGGCTATGACGAAGTTCGTCGAGAAGGAAAGAGATCGAGCCAACGTTGATGGAGAGGAAGTGGTGAAGTTCACGGGAGATGGATAGAAAGCATAGCCAATTTGCAGTCTTGAGGTGTTGATTAGAGAAGATGTTGGAACTCCCGTAAAGTTGCAAATTAGCATGACCGAAACCATGATTATAAATGAATTGGCCAGGATCTTGAGCCTTTGCGATGGGAATCACAGCCAGGCATGAAAACAACCACAAATGAAGATACGTAAAAGCAGCAGCCATTAGGAAAAGATCATCGAAAAGCTTCCACTGCAGTGGTCGGTGAACCTGCATTACCTTTTTATTCATTTCCTAGTGCAATAACTTGCTGCAATATATCCAATGAATTCGTCAAGAAGGATAATCAGTCGATGATCTTGAGTTTAAAAGGTTCAGTAAACACAACCTGCAGGTTATTCAGTATACACATTCTTATTTATTCAATACGTGTATATGTAATTTTAAAACCACACCGTAAATGCATGTCTGAATATACAATAGAAATTAATATAAAATGTGAAATTTTTAAAAAGATACAAGAGGTTATATAGGATTATCCCATATTTAATGTTCACATGTTGTTATTAGAAAATTAAAATCTTAATTAGAAAAATTTTAAAGGATTAAGTCTGACAATTGGCAAGTTATATTCGTTACGATTTCCTCAAACTTGAACTTTAATCATTTTCGAGATGACAGCACATTGCCGTTGCTATAAAACTAGCATAGAATGGACTTGCTAAAAATAACCCAACTGGCATACCATGGACTCGGCCTAACGTTGACTTAATTATCGAAAGTTTCCAATCCGCTTAAGGTCAAGCATACCTTAGTCATTAAACATTAATACACGAATTTTAAAATACTTTAATTTGAATATCGAATTTTAAGTTGTGTATTAATTTATTACTAGATTTTAACATTAATTTTAATTACGTCGTTGGACCATTAAATTTGAAACATAATGAAGTAGACAATAGTTTCTATCCTTGTGACAATATAAAGATCAGAACCAGAATATAGCATAACATTGACTGGAAGAAGAATATAAACCTGTGTCGAGTTCTACACTGCTGATGTTCATCTCTAAGTTGTCGCAGTTAAATGGCACTATAATCTTCCGTTACAAAGATGATAGACGTTTCGGATTCAACGACCACTGCTGAGTACAGATATGGAGCTAGAAAATGAATTGGCAGAAACAGAATTTTCTTCATACGATGCAGCAAACTCTGATGATGTTACGTTTCCAACTGTTATCGTATCAATTCTAACGCCATCCGGTGGTATCTCAGGCAAGGTACTGTTTCCATCCAAATGTTGTACCATCTGCCTTGTGCTCGGCCTATTTGTAGCTATGGGGCTCGTACAGAGAATGCCTAGTTTCAAAATCAATTCCATTTCGTCTGTCACGTAATCACCGACCAATCTAGGATCGGCGGCATCGAGAATAGATCCTGCTTTCCACAATTCACAGACCCAATCGGCCAAAATAATTTGTTCAGGCTCTAGTTGTGGCTCCAGGGGCTTCCTCCCACATGCTAATTCAAGCATAAAAGTGCCAAAGGCAAACACGTCGGTGCTCGTAGTGGCCTTCCCGGTTCGAGCTAGCTCTGGTGCAATGTATCCCACAGTCCCGACCACACGAGTAGTTGATGGATTTGAGCCATGATCATATAATTTGGCTAGACCAAAGTCTCCTAACCTTCCATTAAAGTTTGCATCTAACAGAATATTGCTAGCTTTTATATCTCTGTGAAGAACAACTTGCTCCCACTCTTCATGAAGGTAAAGCAGGGCAGATGCTACTCCTTTGAGAATCTGAAACCGTTGACCCCAACTTAGGTTTGGCATTGAATTGCTGAATAGGAACTTGTCTAGACTTCCATTAGGCATATAGTCATAGACCAAGAGAAGTTCTCCTTTTCGCCTGCAGTAGCCGAGTAGCTGCACCAAGTTCCTATGCCTTAACCTTCTCATGCTCACGATTTCGGAAACAAACTCCTTCATTCCCTGTCTTGAATCATAGGAGATCCTCTTGACCGCAACTTGTTCTTTCAAAGAAGGTAAAACTCCTCTATAAACCCTTCCAAAACCCCCACTTCCTAGTAGTTCTTTTTCTTTAAAACCTTTTGTTGCCTTATAGAGATCCTTGAAACAAAATCTTTGAGGACCATATTCTTTTTCCCATTCTTCACGTATTTCTTCATATCTCTTCCTTCTTGTAACACATGCAGCACCAAAGATTGTCACAAGCAATGCAACCACAGCTATTAAAGGGATAATAATTTGTAAATTTGAGTTTGACTTCGATTTACTCCGATCAGGAAGTGAAGGAAGCTTTGAGTAGTCCAGGCTTTGTGCTCGCCCAGTTTTATTAAAGCTCCACCCCATAATATACTGGCTACTAGTTAATTCACCAGTTGATGAAGAGAAGCCGACATACATAGAATCCAATAAGACAGTAGAAAGATCAACGGACGTCGATAAAAGTGGTCGGCTTGGCTTGTTGCTTGGCGTAGGGGCAAGTGTTACATTCAGCAGCTTGTTGTCTTCCTCGTAATCGATCCACAGCTGCATTGGATTTCCAGTTAAGAGGTCCAAGCTTTTATTTTCCCCTTCACCGTCTGCAAAGAATGTTGGTGGAGCTGATACCAAGGATCTCAAGTTGTTTACATCAATGCCAACATGACTGCCACTGATATCTCCGAATTCAGTGGTTGGGACGGCGTCTAACTCTACAGCAAACACATGGTTTGAAGAAAGGCCATTGGTTGAAGAATTAAAAAGTCCCAAGTATTGGGTTGGAGCAGCCCCTGGCAGCTCCATGGTAGGTGAGATAGTGAATGCAATACCATGACCAACCCTAGGATTAGTCTCTTCAGCTGGAACAATGGCAAACACGAAGTTGGTCGAAAATGAAAGGGAATCAAAGATGTTAGTTGATGATTTGTTGAACTTGAGAGGAGATGGGAAGAAAGCATGACCAATTTGTCTCTTTGAGGTGTTGGTTAGCTGTAATAGACCATTGGGTTGAATCTCAGCAATCCCATTCAGATGCAGGTTGGATCCATTAAAGCCATTGAAGACGAACTGGTTTTCCACTTGGGATAACACAAACTGTTCTAAACACATGAGAAATGATATCAGGATGGGGATTGATAGAAGAACTGCAGGTGCAGCCATAGGGAGAAGATAATAAAATGGTAAAAAACACGGCAATCTCGTTTATTTATGATAATCTCGTACATTTCAAAGTATTACAGTGAGTCAAGCTTTAATGCAAGTGGGACATTGCAACCTACATAGTCAGTCACATTGGCTGCTTTGAAAAATCCAGGAGAAAGTAATAGTCAAAACAAAGAAAAGAAATGATCATCTACAGAACAGTGCCATCTGTAATGTGTGTTCTCATTTTATGCAATAATTTAAAGAGGAAGATCAAAGTTCAACATTATACTTGAGCAGTTGGTATAGCGTCAAAAAGTAGAAAATGTTGGTCTACATTCAAAGGGGAAGGTTCTTTGCATTTCTTATGCAACAAACTTTCAGAAAGAACAAGAAGGAATCAGAGTTGAATTCGGAGGCAGGTAAATTACGCTTGTCGACATTGAATTTGATTTTTGTATTATTTTCTTAGGACTGACGGGTTGGGAATTTCTCTTTCTTATGGGACTGCTTCAGGCTCTACTTGTACAATTCAACAGATTTGGTGAGATATCTTGTATACAAACTTTGAAGTTAAAAAATAGTACGGTCGTGTTGATATAGGAAAAAGAAAGAGGAAATATCTTATGAATATGGTACTGAGCTCAAATACTTGTGTTAACTCTGCAAAGGTTGGTTTGCACTAAACCCTTGTTATCCATGACAGTGGTCACATTTTGATCTGAAAAAGTACTTGCTTTTAGCCTCAAAAACACTCTTGATCCTAAAAGCATTCTTGAAAAGGATCGTAGAAGGGGTCTTAATTGATTTTGACCTATTATGAGTGATAACCTATTTTCAATTGGTCACAACAACCACTGAACAAACTTTCAGAAGTTGTGCTTTGGGTTTTAATCGCCGACTAGAAACACAGACGATTGCTGCTTGACCGCAGCCGATAAATAACCCTCGTGTCCTGAGATAGCTCCTCGATGGGCTTGCTTCAGCGACGACCTCATGTGTCGCTTGGACACCGAGCAGTTTCTCCATGCCGTCCGCATGTCTATAGAGCTTTGCTTGACCCTTAGCTTTACAGGCGCCAAATAATCGACGACCAGGGACCACGTCGATGAGTTCAGGGGAATCAGTGATGCTTAGAAAGTGCCTAAACATCGACTCTGTCAGCGATTCTTCTGAAGGTGGTCGGCAATGAAAGATCTGATGAAGAAAGATAAAAAGGAAAAAAAAGAGAGAAATAATGGAAAACTCTGGAAAATGGTAAATTCAACTATTTGCAAATAAATTGTAAAAAAACGTAATTAACCCATCAATTTTTCTTTACAGTGTTAAATCTAGGGTAAAGTATAGTAATGGTCACTGAACTTTTCTAAATATTTCATTTAGGTCCCCCAACTTTTAAAACTTGCAATATAATCCCCCAACATTTAGTCTATTTTCAATATGGTCCCTCAACATTTATTCCATTTACAATATGGTCCGTAACTGTTGGGGGACCATATTGCAAACAGATTAAATATTGATAGACTGTATTGCAAGTTTTAAAAGTTTAGGGACCTAAATGAAAGTTTTAGAAAAGGTTAGGGACCAAAATGAAATATTTAGAAAAGTTCAGTGACCATTACTATACTTTACCCTAAAAATAATGACAGTTAAAATGATATATGTAATAGAACGTATGACGTATATTTCAATATTTTTCATAAAAAAACTAATTTATATTTATTTAACCGATACTTATAAACATATTTTATGAAGTGAGATGCAGAACGGGATTCGGTGGATTTCGAGACTCTAATTAACAAGCCTATCATTTTACACCATTCTCACATTGCATGCCTTTTCTTCTTCTTCTTCTTTTCTTGGATATAAAATAATAACAAAGTACAAAACAAATAAAGGAAATTACAAAGGGATGGTCAGATACATTTATATAGCATGGGATTTGCAACAAACAACTACACCATGACAATGTTCATCTAGGAAGAAAGCTTGGAAACATCCTTACTTGATCTATTGTACTTCATGTGGCTCTTAACTAGTTGACCCGCTGCAAGTGCCGACATGAGTGACAGCTCCCCCGCAAGGACCGCACCGGCTACAATGGTTGCAAGCATCCTAGAGTTTGATCCAGCTACCTCTTTGCTCGCACCTTTAACCCCCAGCAGGTTCAAACAGGCTGACTGAGATGCAAGCTGAGTTCCACCACCAACAGTGCCAACCTAAACAACAAATCACACATCAACCATCATACTCCTAGTTCTAGTGCTTCCATGAACCCTCTCCAACTGAATCTAAACTAACCTAAATCTGCAGTGACCCAAAATGATCCTATCCAAAACATCCAAACCTTAAAACTCAAATGATCCAATCCCAAAACGATTCTACCGGAAATGACCTGAACCAAAATAGATCATTTTAAAAATCAATTACCTCGATGGAAGGCATTGTGACAGAGACGTGAATGTCATTTCCATCATTAACAGCTTCCATCATCGTGATGCAATGAGAGCTCTCGACATTTTGAGCCGGATCTTGGCCAGTAGCTATGTAGATTGCAGTGACAATGTTACTGGCATGGGCATTAAATCCACCCAGAGTTCCATCCATGGCTGAACCAGTAAGGTTCTTAAGCATGTTGAGCTCCACAAGAGATTCCACACTAGTCTTCAAGACCTTCCTCACCACATCACCCTTAATGATGGCCTCGCAGAAAACAGATTTGCCTCGTCCTTCAATCCAGTTTACCGCAGCCGGCTTTTTTGTCAGAACAATAATTTCCTAAATCCGTCATGAATCTCTAAAATTGAGTTATGAAGCTCAAACAAAAGACGAACAACATAATTATAAGTAATAAGCAAATGAAGCTTACCAGAAATGCCGATGACATCCATATCAGGAAATCCAGAACGTTTTGAACTCCCTTGGAAACCATGTTCATCCCCATAGCATCACCAGTACTGCAGGTGAATCTCAAATATAGATTCTTCCCAGCAATTGCACATTTTATGCTTTGAAGCCTACCAAATCGACTTGATCTGCAACCACCCAGAAACTCAAAATAAAAAGGGTAAAGTATAGTAATGGTCACTGAAATTTTCTAAAGATTTCATTTAGGTCCCCAAACTTTTAAAACTTGTAATATAATCCCCTAACATTTAGTCCATTTGCAATATGGTCCCTCAACATTTAGTCCATTTGTAATATGGTCCCCGACGTAACTGTTGTGGGACCATATTGTAAACGAACTAAATGTTTGGGGACTGTATTACAAGTTTTAAAAGTTTAGGGACCTAAATGAAATCGTTAGAAAAATTCAGTGACCATTACTATACTTTACCCTTAAATCTATTTTTAAACCAAACTAAATCTTTTGTATACCCGTAAGGCTTGATTCATCCATCAAATTTAGCAGTGAAAAAAGGAGGGGTTCAATTCAACTATGATTCATCATAATAATGGCTATTCTCTACGCCCCAAGTTCACAACGTGAAGGCTGAAGCTGATCACTTCAGTTAACGACACCCCTTCACAGTTTACCCCCTCCGATTAAGCCTTTCACTTTCAAGCGCTCTCCCAAAACCAACGGTTTCTCCTCGAACCATCCAAGCAACTCTGTAAAGAAATGCAGTCTCTGGCTTCCCATTCTAACCTCGTTCCCTCTTCCACCCACCGGCATTGGCCTTCCCCACTCGCCACCACCGCAAATTGCCTCCTCCCTGAATCCCGAAAGTCTACTTCCCTCTTCAAACCTCTCGCGCTCGACTCCGCTTCCGCTGCCACTCTCCTTATCCGCATCACTCCAATTTCCTCTCTTCTCGGTAGAGGTTGTGGTGGTTCGGGTGGCGGGGATGGAAGCAGTGGCGACTTCTGGGAGAAGTTCTTTTCGCCTTCTCCTGCAATTGCGGACGATAATAACCAAGCCCAGGAGTGGGATTCTCATGGATTACCTGCCAACATAGTTGTTCAACTCAACAAGCTGAGTGGATTCAAAAAGTACAAGCTTTCAGATATTTTATTCTTCGACCGACGGAGATGGACCACGGTAGGAACAGAAGATTCGTTCTTCGAAATGGTTTCGCTGAGACCAGGAGGGATCTACACAAAAACCCAGTTACAGAAGGAGCTTGAAACTTTAGCGACTCGCGGAATGTTTGAGAAAGTTGATATGGAAGGCAAAACTAATGCAGATGGAACTTTGGGATTAACCATTTCTTTTACATAAAGCACTTGGCAATCGGCTGATAGGTTTAGGTGTATGAATGTGGGGCAAATGGCCCATTCCAAGCCTATTGAAATGGATCCTGATATGAAAGATAGGGAGAAATTGGAATATTATAAGAGCCAAGAGAAGGATTATAGGAGAAGGATTGAAAGAGCTAGGCCTTGCATGTTGCCAATGCAAGTGCATAGAGAAGTGTTGCAGATGTTGAGGGATCAGGGGAGAGTGAGTGCTAGGTTGTTGCAGAAGATAAGGGATAGGGTTCAGCAATGGTATCATGATGAAGGGTATGCTTGTGCTCAGGTTGTCAACTTTGGTAACTTGAATACTAAGGAAGTGGTTTGTGAGGTTGGAGGAGATATTACATAGCTCGTGATTCAATTCCTGGATAAGCTTGGGAATGTTGTTAAGGGAACACCCAGCTTCCAGTTGTCAGGAGAGAGTTGCCTAGACAGGTAGAGTTGCTAGCCATTTCTTGGTTTTTATTTCTGATTGGCTTATATCACAAATAAGTACCTAAAGTATACCTACTTTTTCATTTAAGTACTTAAAGTATTTTTTTGTCAAAATAAGTACCTAAAGTTATCTTTTTGGCCAAAATAGGTACTAAAGTATTTTATGTCAAAATAGGTTCCTAAATTATTCAAACTTTTCATCTAAGTTCTAAAAAAGTTGGCCCGTGACATTAATTAAAGAATACTTTAGGTACTTAGATAAAAAAAATTGAATACTTTAGGTACCTATTTTGACTAAAAAATACTTTAGGTACCTATTTTGACCAAAAAGATAACTTTAGATACTTATTTTGATCAAAAAATACTTTAGATACTTAAAATGAAAAAGATAGTATACTTTAGGTACTTATTTATTATATAAGCCTTTCTAATTTTCTGTTTAGAATGTTTGTGTAGTTTCTGAGTCACTGAGAATCTAATGAAGAGCCACATTTTGCATTCTGATAGTTTTTGTTGTAGTTTTTGGCCTTCAATGCTAGTTGGATTAGGATTGATCTTTGCTTCAATTGTAAAACTCTTGAGCATTGTAATATTTGATTGTTTTCTATATTCAGAAACAGATGTAAATAATAAGATAACAAAACTTGTGAATTCTTTTCCGTTTTTGATTGAGACGTCTGGTTTCATATATTCAGTTTCTGAAATAGTGAATTTTTGGTTCCTGGTTTAAGTAACTAGTTTCACACTTAATGGGGATTAGTTATTTATTTCTGTGCCTTTGATTTACAGCTTCGACCAGGCAATGTTTTTAACATTGACGCTGGGAAACAAGCCTTGAGGAACATAAACTCACTGCCTTTGTTTTCAAATTTCGAAGTGAACCCACAACCTGACTAGAAGAATGAGGGAGGCATCATCGCTGAGATAAATCTCAAAGAGCTGGATCAAAAATCAGCTGAAGTCAGTACAGAGTGGAGTATTGTACCTGGACGTGGGGGGCGTCTCACATTGGTATGTAAATATTGTTATATTTTCTGTACTCTGCGGTTCTACATGTAGATGATAAGATATAGTGGCTTAAACTTGAAAGCTGTCTTATATTGTGGCATACTAAGCTTTTTGTCTTCTGTTCAGGCTTCATTTCAACCTGGTAGAACCGTCTCTTTTGAGCACCGAAATCTCAAAGGTCTAAACAGATCCATTCTTCTTCATTGACCACCAGTAACTTCTTGAATCCTCAGGTGATTTTTTATGAACATGCATGTTGTGCTCTCTCTCTGTCATGGTTCTTTCTAGGCGGATCCAAGCCTAGGCCTACCTAGGCCATGGCCCCTTCTATGCCCAAAAAGGGGAAATTACTTATTGAGTCACTCATAAATTGTTTACTTTTTATTTTGGTCATATAACTATTATTTATTTTAAATCACACTTAATTTACGTTTTGGTTCTGTTTTGGTCACTCATCTTTAAAAATTTAGAAGTGATGTTGACATTTCATCATAAGATAACTGTCATATCATGACTGAAAAAAATTAAAAAATTTCATGTTAACATCGTTAAATTTTTTAATGGTGAGTGATCAAAATAGAATCAAAATTGAAGGTTAGCTATGATTTTGAAAAAATAATAGTTGAGTGACCAAAACATAAATTAAGTAATAGACGGGTGACCAACTAGTTAGTTTACCCTAAATAAAAAACATGTATGAATTTTTGTTAGATAGAAATTTTATTATTTAATATTGGCCTAGTCTATAAAATTTTTCTGGCTTAGCCTCTGGTTCTTTCGATGACTATTTTACCAGTGGTTATTGTAAAAGTTTCATCCTAAGATGTTCCTGTTAATCTTTTCTTCAGGATGATCTTTCTTTCAAGCTAGAATATGCGCATCCTCATTTAGATGGTGTTTATAATCTGCGTAACCGAACTCTTTGTGCAAGCTGCTTCAACAGTCGGAAACTAAGCCCAGTTTTCACTGGTGGTCCTGGGGTTGATGAAGTCCCACCAATATGGGTGGACAGGGCTGGTCTTAAAGCTAACATCACCGAGGTAATCTGCTAAATTTACGACAGTTCCTGAAGTGATTTTTGGATTTTATGTACCATTGAATCAATTGTAATTTTAATTGTAATTGACATACCTCTGGCGGAATTTCACCCGTCAAAGTAAATTCACTTATGGACTTGTGATGGAAGAGATACCAACCCGAGATGAAAGCAGTCATATCGCTTCAAACGGTCAGGGTGCTGCCAAGTGGTGGCATCAGCACAGATGAACCTCCGACCATTCTCAGTGGTACTGGTGTTGATCATATGGCATTTCTACAGGCAAATATCACACGTGATAATGCTAAGTTCATAAATGGAGCTATAGTTGGTGAGAGGAATGTGTTTCAGGTTAGCCCATATATATTTACACTGTAAATCTTTCGAGTGAACTAGGTAGTCTGGCTTGGCTGATACTGTTCAATATTGGGAATGAGGTGACTGCTTTGATAATATAAAATTTGCTTGAAACATGCTGGTAAATGGGCCTTAATATATAAGATTTATTCTAAGATAGGAAAGAAAGCCGTTCTCATTATCTTTCTAGCAATTTTAGCCTTTCCTTATCAAATAACCAAAATCAAGTGCCCTCATTATTCAGGTTGTTGGGTATTTGAATATCTCGCTCTCTGTACTGCTGAAAATTGAAATATTACAAGGTTCAGCTTACTCAGAGATTCTCTATCATTGTAAACTATTTCCTACCTTTAGTTGCAAAAGTGTTCATTCATAAATATATTTGGAATTCGCTTAGAATATTGTTTTCTAGCTTACCGCCGACATTTATTTACTTGATGCAGGTGGACCAAGGACTTGGCATTGGCAGCAAGTTCCCAATCTTTAACCACCAACAGTTGACACTTACTAGATTTCTTCAACTAAAGGAAGTGGAAGAAGGAGCCGATAAGCCCCCACCACCTGTTCTAGTCCTCCATTGCCATTATGGAGGTTGTGTGGGTGATCTTCCAAGTTACGATACCTTTACTCTCGGGGGCCCTATTCTGTGAGAGGTTGTAACATGGGTGAATTAGGCGCAGCCAGAAACATTCTTGAGGTAATATGGCTTTCTAATATTTTCAACTTTTAATTCATTGTTTATGTTGTATTTCATGGGAAAGTGTGAGATAAAGGGGAGGGTTCTGATAACAGAAAAAACAGTCGGAGAACTAACCAACAGTTTACATTACATGAAATGCTTAAATTCATCTGAAATTGATGTTCCTGATGTTACATGCAGCTTGGGGCCGAGATTAGATTAACTGTGAGAAATACACATGTTTATTTGCAGAGCATGGGAACGATCTAGGGAGTTCAAAGGATGTAAAAGGGGACCCAACTGAGGTATACAGGCGAATTGGTCACGGTTCATCATATGGCGTTGGTGTCAAGCTAGGTCAAGTGGGAGCTGAGTATGCTGTTGACCTTAACACCGGAACTGGTGCAGTGTTCTTCATATTCGGAGAAAGATATTAAAATGATATTTAGGGTCAAATTTTGCTTCGAGACGTGCGGAACTAGGTATACCATTTAATTGACTTGTTTGAAATAATAGCTTCTAGTTGCGTTATGTTCTCATCCTGCCGTGTAAAAGCTGATAAATCACAGGGAAAATTTTGGTTCTTGATTTATTCTTTCCGCTCTTTGCCTGTTATATGTATATAGGTTCCTGAGCAAAGTCCTTGGTCACGGACGAAGTTTTGTCTCGATCAGGCAATAGGGTGTGCGCATTTGATCAGATTTGTCAACTCCAATATCTTTTCAAGTGATAAGCAAGTCATTTAGTCCAAAATGCTGCTTCCTGTTTTATCCAAATTGCTTCACATTTCTGTTGTTTGCCTCAGCTTGTTCATCTATGTTGAGCTGTTTCCTCAGAAATTCCTGGCCAATAGCATGCCAACGCTAACTTAAACCAGTTAAACAAGTGATATCATGGAAGTATGAATTTGTAATCCACATGATTTACTGTAAACTGAATTTTGAATCATATTTAAGAAACGCCAAACAATAGAGTCAGCAAAAATATTTTTCAAGGTGAATATACGTTAACGTATAAATTTTTTAAATTAGATGAATACATATAAGATTGTAGGGTGGCTATAATTGAAGAAAATTTAGATTTTAGGATGAGTACGAAAATTTTCAGAGTGATGTCATTAATAAAATAAGTAAATTATCGAAGAAAATTTGAATTTTAGGGTGAATCCTAATCAAGCTATGGCTCCCCACTGCCAAAGAATATTTGGCTTTTTACAACATAAACAAATTGTCTGTTTCAAAGGATACACTGTAATGATATATAGTTTTCAATGGTTCAAAAGGCTTATCCTCTTTGACGGTAAGAGATAAAACGTAAAATAACAAAATACTCCATTAATCATTATCCATTTTTTTGGTTCTCCAAAGGAAGTATATTTTCTTTTGTACTAGAGACCATCAGGCCACCAATGCCGGCCATAGCTTCAATCTCGAAAATTTTTCTGTTCAAAGCCTTCTCTTTGTCCTCTTCTCGCTCTGTTAAAGATCAAACCTTGATTCAAAGATGTAACTTTCCAGTAATACGAGAATCGGGAAAACGAATTCCGTTAATTAATGACTGCATGGTGTTTGCTAAAATGCCTGAAATAACTGGTATCGGTGTACGGACATATCTTAGCGGGACAGGAACCTGGGAAGATGGTGCTTTTGTTAGAAGTGATTTGGACACTAGTCATTTGATTAGTGCTTTAAGGTTTTGTAGTGATGAAGGATGCGTCGACCTTGGAAGAAGTTACCATGGTTTGATTGCAAAGATTGGGCTTGATGGAGATGAATTTGTAAATACTAGCCTTATTGATATGTACGCTAAAAGTGGAGGTATAGATAGTGCCGTTATGGTATTTAATCAGATGCATCATCTAGATGTTGCTGCATGTAATTGTTTGATCTCCGGTTATGCCAATTGTGGGTTATTTGATGAAGCTTTTAGGTTCTTCATGAAGTACGAAAGCTTGGGTAACAAGCCGAATTCATATACATACTCAAGTATGCTAGCAATTTGCAGAATCCTCTCGGCTCTCGAAGAAGGTAAACAGCTTCATGCCCAAGTAGTGAAGATGCAGTATTTATCGGAAACAGCTGTGAGTAATGCACTTTTGACAATGTATTGCGAGTGTAAGGCCATGGCAGATGCCGAATCAGTGTTTGAATGGATTCCCCAAAGGAATACCATTTCATGGACTGCAATCATCAATGGATTGTACCAACATGAGGATTTTGAGAAAGCTATGAGGAAGTTTTGCTTGATGAGGGAGAGTGGGATTGAACCAAATGAATACACATTTACAATAGCTCTTGCATCTTGTGGAAGTATGAAGAGTGTTGATAGCGGCCGTTTGCTTCATGCTTTAGTGATTAGAAAGGGGATGGCTTTGGGTGAATTTGTAGGGACTGCAATCGTAGACATGTATTCTGAGCTCGGATTAACAGATGACGCCAAAAAACAATTCAGAGAGATGGGAAATGTGGCCTCTAAAGTAACAAGGAATGCATTAATCAAAGGGTTAGTTCAGAATGAGAAAACAAATGAGGCTTTGGATGTTTTTAGAGAAATGGTAAGAAAAGATGCTGCATGTGATGAATTTACCTTTTCCATCATTCTGAGAGCTTGTGCTTCCTTGCCATCATTCTCGAGTTGCCAACAGATACATGCTTGGGTAGCCAAAGCAAAGTTAGACACAAACACACATGTTGGAAGCTCATTGATAGAAGCATATACCGGATGTGGAATTGTAGAAGATGCAGAGAAGGTATTCAGTCGTATTTCAGCACCAGATGATGTATCTTGGAACTCAATGATCAAAGCTTACTCACAGAATGGCAATCCAAGAAGGGCAATGTCACTATTTAGGAGGATGATTATGAAAGGATTTAGACCAACAGGTTCTACTTTCCTTGCTGTTCTTTCTGCATGTAGCCACTCTGGCAAAATCCAAGATGGCCATGAAATATTTCAATCAATGGTAAGAGAGTTTGGTCTCTTACCAGAACAAGCACATTATAGTTGCATGGTGGACTTACTAGGAAGATCTGGACAAATAGAAAGGGCACTAGATTTTATAAGCAACATGCCCATCAAGCCTACAGCTTCGATATGGAGACCTCTACTTGCTGCTTGTCGGTGCCATGACAATCTCAAAGTTGCAGAATCTGTTGCAAAGCACATTCTTGCTATGGACCCGAATGATGCAACTGTGTATGTGACCCTCTCAAACATGTATACTGAAGCAGGACTACTGGAAAATGCAAAAAACCAGAGAAGGCTGATGAAACTGAAGAAGGTTACAAAAGAACCAGGACGAAGTTGGATAGAAGTGAACAACAAGATACACAAGTTCTTTTCGCACGATAGAACTCACCCCGAATCAGAAAAAATATACGATAAGTTGAAGCAAGTAGCGGTGCTGATAAAAGGAACTGCAGATTCTGCTAATGCAGATTCACTGCAGGTGAAGGAAGATTATTGTTTATACCACAGTGAAAAACTTGCAGTTTGCTTTGGCCTTACAAGCTTGCCAGCAGGAAAGCCAGTTAGAGTTTTCAAGAACCTCAGGGTTTGCACTGATTGTCATATGTTTATGAAGTTTGCATCTATGGTTACAGACAGAGTTATAATATTAAGTGACAATTATAGATTCCATCACTTCAACAAAGGTTGTTGTTCGTGTGGAGATTACTGGTAACGGAAACTTTCTCAATGCAGTGGCATTGATTCACTGTATGCTTCTACTTCAGTTCATCCAAGTCAGAGTGCTATCATCAATATCAAACAGCGCATCCTGATTCGATTGTGCATACAATGTAATGGGTCCCACATGTCAAAGTAAGCAAAGTCAATGTCTTGGATTGTCTGATCATTTCAGTATAGTTTTGAGTTTTTGACACAATATTACCCAAGTGGCCCCCGATGGAACTACATGGTTAATAGCCCTTAGAACAGGTGAACATAGTCCACTTCTAACTGAAACGCATTTTCCCTTTTACCACCTTTACAGAATATCAATGGCAAAGCATTTTCTTCCTTGCCCACCAAAGGGAGTGTACCTATCATGCACCATTAATTCTAATGATCAACCGGTGCCAATGCCAGTCTTATTGAAACATAGTCTCATGATCAAACGATGAAATCGGGAAGACCAATCAAGCCACACCTGATCATCAATGAATTGGCTCATTCGACTTATTTCGCCTCCAAAGTCGATAACCTTTTAACAGCGCAGCCAAGCAAATGGTTCTACTGGTTCCTTCGAGTACCCTTTTTTTTCTGTTGAAAAATATTAAAAAAAATCCGAAGTTCAATCATTTAAGTTGCTCTGATTGGAATGTGCCTTGAACACGTTGCATCCAGCTGAACGACCTTGATACTTGCCACAAACCAAGTTCAATTTGAAGTTTACGGATTATGTTAATGAATCCATATCCAGATGGCACACCAAGGCTTATGTGCAGACACTCCGATGGAAGTTTTCAGAGAAGAACCGACTGGAAAAGGTCAAAATGACCAAGAAACTTTGAACACTGGTAGCCTTGTTTTTGGTTGAATGTTGCAGACTCTTCCAAATATTTGGATAATTGCAAAGATACCATCATATCATGGAATAAAGTACTTAGAAATCTCCAACCAACAAAAGTATATAAACAACAAGATAAAGTACCCGAGATCGATTTAGGTAGAATCACATGCTGGAGCTAGGAGTGACCACTGCCCCTCCCCTTTAAATAAAGGCTAATTTTCTCGTGTGTTCCTACTCCAAGCAAAAGCAGCTTATCAACATGTGATCCTTTCGTTGTCCTTGGCTAGCACCAAGTTGTATAACCGGTGAACCATAACCCCTATGGCAAAGAAACGCTACCTTTCCCAAAGCAATGATAGCAATCCATGCCCACCAGCCCCACACCACTCATAACTTGGTATGATTTCTAAGGAAGAGCCCGGAAAACTTTTTTGAGTTAATTATTCGATTCAGTGTAAGGATCGATTCTTATTAAAACTAAAGTAAATTAGCATGGCACAGTTCAATTCCCACAAATTCCTTTCGGTTACAAAAATTCAGACTTTCAACCAAAAAACGGATAATATCTATTTAACTAACAGTCAACTAAAATCAATAAAACCGATCATTTATAATATGGGACAATGGTAGAAGAAAAAAAAACAGACCTTCGAACAAAAACGAACTATAGATGATGGGGATACGACCCAACTGACCCATATTTATTCCCACCAGACCAATCTCTCTGCTGCAGCATCCCATTCGAATTCGCTTCATATCCATTCTGGTGATGATTCCCTCCTTGATTAACAGGCCCGTACATCGGCACCGGAATCATAGGTGCCCCATAAGGCATCGGTATAGCCATTCCGATATGTCCATTACTATTCACACTACCACTTTCTCCTTTGACGCCGGTTCCATTCTCATGGATACTCTGCGGCACCGGCGTTGATGCAAACAGCGGATCTGAAGCCGATGGGCCTTCGTTGCTTAGTCCTTGCGTTCTTTTCAAGTAAAGCCGGTACTTTTGCAAATGACTGGCGACGTTCTCGCGGGTCAAGCCTTCGACGTTCATTAACTGCATGATTGTTTTGGGAACCGCGTTTTTTACCCCTAAATGGGCCACCACATCCACGAATCTCTTATGCAGCTGCGGTGTCCACACTAAGCGGGATCGTTTCGATGCCTTCCCTGAGGGATCGTCCGAATTCTCCGCCGTCCTAACTGCTGAATTCGCCTCCTCGGCATTATCCATCTTCCTCATTTTCTTAGTTTCGGATCCAGAACCCGAACCCGAACCCGAACCCGAGCCATCCCCTTCCCGTTCAACTACCATCGGGTCATTAATTGAACGGAAATTGTTATTATTGCTATTAGTGGTGGAAGAGTGGGCTCCGGTGGAGCGGAGGAAGCAGAGGGTATCCTGAGAAGCGCGGTTGACGTCAATAGCAGTACTACAAGGCTCCGGCGAGATGCTGAAAGCGGAGGCGAGTTCCGGTGGTATTAAGGATTGAGATAACGGAGTTAAATCATCGCAGTTAGGTAATCCCATCTCCCATTCAAGAACTCTATCGTTAACATCATCATCATCATCGTCAAAGACGGCGCCGGTGGCGGTTGCAGTGGCTTCATTGTTCCGACAGTTGGCTTCAAATTCAATAATCTTCATTTCTCCCATATTAATTTTCAGCTTTTGACCTTCAAATTATAGATTTCTTAAACAGTATAGAGTTATTCAGATATTTGTGAGAAAATCGGTGGCTGATTGGCAGGAAGCGAGAAAAAAGATGGGGGAAAGAAAGGTGCACTATCTGATTTCCAGATTGGTCTAGCGGTGGGACGACTTAGCCAGATTAAATATCCTAATAAATATCAAAACCAGGATTTCTCCATTTATATTCCGCCACGTAAGTGATTTTGGGTAGCAAAAATGAAGTCGCTCGCGCTAGATTGAAGGTGGCGGGGAATTCTATTACGGAAATGGACATGGTTGGTATGGAACAGAAGTGGCCAAGTAAGCAAAGTCGGCGCACTTTTAAGGGTATTTTGGAGAATGTGTAGACTGGAAGTTCTTAGGACGTTTTTGCCCTTGTTTCGTTTTGGTTTTCCAAAAGCAGGCTACACCGTAGGAGAAGAGAATGACGGCGAACTGAACAACTATGAACAGTCACACGGTGAGATCATAGAATGCAACAATCAACCAGGTTTTGAAACTTAAATCGGCTAATGAAAAAAATATAATATTTTTACATTATTTGATTCATAAATTTAAAGACAAGTTATCCAAACTGAATTAAAATTATTTTTTAAATAATTTTAATTGTTTTATAATATAAAATAAATAATTTATACCTAAAAAATGAAATTTTTAGATGAAATTGAAAAAAAAAACAATTAACAACTTACATTTAAAGTTTTACAAAGATAAAGGATATCCATTTCGATCAAATATTAGTATTAAAATGTTGATTCATAAACTTAACCATTCCATTGGTAACTTTATTTCTTTCCTGAGGTGTCAATTGAAAAACAATAACTTCCTTGTTAAATTAAAGATTTCGAAGACTAAACTTGTTGCGACGTTTATGTCGCTGATAATCTAGACAATAAGGCTGGATAGAAATAGTGATGGGCATAGATCGGGTTTGGGTCCAGTATCGATCAACAAGATCCGAAAATTTTACATCCTTCACCCGAAAAAATATATATCCTCCACCCGACCCGACTTTTTGAGATAAAATCCGAACCTAATCCAACCCGAAATAATAATAAAATATTATTTTTATTCAATAAAAACAATAATTTAATTAAAAATAATAATATATAAAAAATATTATTATAATTATTCTTAAATATATAAGATAAAATTATATTTTTTTGGGTCAAGTCGGCTATTTTTCAACCTAAACCCAAATCCAACCCGAACATCACCTTTAAAAAAACTCGACCAAACTCGAACCCGAAATTTTTAAAAAATCAGACCCGATCGGGTCAGAACCCGTCGAATTCGGATCCCATGGCCATCTCTAAATTAACAAGGCTCATGCCACTTCCCCTTAGACCGGTTTCTGTTTGGTCTAAACAACTTAACATGAAACTCCAAATTATTGAATCTGATCCTCTCGGTATTGTTAATAGCACCAAATCAAAATAATTAGCTGCTTCAATCGCGGAGTGATGAGCTCACTCATTGGATGTGAACTCTGGCATGTTTGTGCTTTAGTCAGCAGGTGTGTGGATACCTCAGGCCCAAAAGGGGTCCAATTTATGGTTAAGACGCTACTTTTGATGTTCCTTTTTTTATACATAAAGAGCTCATCACATGCCAAGATATGTTCGTACGGTCGCATTACATTCATATATATTCATCAGTGGTATTTCACTAGCTGAAACTCCCAGTTTTTGCTAGAATTCTATGTATAATAAACCTTGAGAGCTACACGATGTACAGTGTTTTCTTTTCCGATACAAGGTAAGCAACAACATTATTTTCGTACAGTTCTTACCTGTCTAAGAATATAGGTAGAAGAACCATGGCCATTAGATATCAGGGGGACGATGAAAGCAAGAGGGAAAAGCTTCACACAGATTCTGTTAGCTGTACATGTCCCTATACCGACTTAAGACGGGTGTAGAGACTGAGCAGCAATTCTCCTTTCTGAAAACAATGCCAAATCAGTGTTAAAAGGACTTTGACGTATGTAAGTCAACTTTGGAAGAAAGAGTCGATAACTTTTGTATCGAAGCTGCTGCTATAGTAAGAAACTCATTTACGCAATACATGAACAGACTCATAAATATAAACTGATAAGTAATCGCGAAAGACAAGGAAGAATTCGTACCTCCAGCAGTAACCAGTTTCTCTACACGCGTAACAATATGCTTCCCATAAGTGTACTTCTTCAATGCGTTTAAATGGACCTTAATTCGAGAAAGGATCAGTTCCCGTTGCTGGTCATCACAAGTCTCTAGCATTTTCTGTACAACGTAGTTCGCGAACTGATCTTTCATCATTGCCTGGGATGGGCAAATAGCTCAGTAAAGATGAGATGGATGCCATGAAATTCTACCGGAACCATCTCCAGAGGCAATTAACAAAAGCTAAATCCTGAGCACAACGCAATCAATCTACCATATATATATATATATATATATATATATAAATGTATGCACACATAAAGTAGATATGAATGTATGCACACATTCTCTCCAACAAAAAGATTGCCATAATCAGCCGAACCAAATTACAAATAAAGGCATCGTGGTTCATGACTTTTCTCCGTTGATACGAAGAAAGGTGAAGTTATTTTCAGCATTTTTCTTTTCAAACACGAAAAACCGGATAGTATTTCTGTTCACAAAATATATCTGCGGAAAATACGAACCTGAAGAGGCTCATTCTCATCAGTAGAACCAAGCATTTCATTCACCAATAGCTGACGCTCAGCAGGACCACCAAAAGTTAAGCACTTCTCGACAACATTAGATGCAAACTTCTGCTGACTCATCTGGACAATCTTTCCAGCCAGCTCCTTAATTATGATTGAGCGCTCATGAGGTTTTCCATGCTCCAGTACATGCTGTAGATGTCATTTAATGCATCACATAGTATAACGAATACCATAGAGATGTTTAGTAATAATATAAATCAACAAATTCCAAAGATACACTGTAGAAAAATAAGCATATACAAAAACAATTGTGGACAGTATTTTAATAGAAGTGAATGCAAAAGAGTGAAGACCCCAGAGCAGATTCAGTAGATTACTTCTGCACCAACAGATCCAAAAAAGAATGACAAACCTGGACAACGTAATTGCCATACTGGTCTTGCGCCAACAGACTGACGGATCCTAAAATCTCATCCATAACCTTATTTTGTGTTTTTGGATCCTTGCAGTGCTCCAACATTCTCTGCACAAGTAGTAGAATAATACAGAACACACATTGCTCATTTACATGGAAAGGTACTATTGGTCTACATATATATATATATATATATATATATATATATATATATAATAATATATATATACAAGTACTGAACCTGTATAACTCGGCACCCATACGGATGAGTGGACAGTGTCACAACTTGATCAAAAAATGCAGTGACTATAAATTGAATGTTTTCCTCCGGAACACATTCGATACATTTCTGGATCACATGGTTGCCATTTTGATCTCGTACACACCGCATAGCACTACCATCAAGCTCATGAACCATGCTAATCTTCTGATCCAGATCGACAACCTCTATGGCCTTGAATGATAAACAAAGCATATACATATTGTCAGAATGTTGGCGGTATTCTTCGGGTAATAGCATGGGTGCTTTTAGGAAATCTATATAAAAACCAGGATAAGGTGATAACAAAGTTAAGCACAATTACCGTGATTGAAGCATAGTTAGCACATATTTACAAAAAAACAAGCATTAGAAAAAAGGACACAGAATTTTTATAAAAAATGGTTAGAATAGCTTAACCAACGTAGACTTTTTCATTTAATCAATTAAAAAATTGGACTGATCATTTTTAGAAGAAACAGCAAAGCAATCATGATGAAGCTTGATCAGTAAAAAGAATCAACAGCAGAAGTTCAACAAGCAACTCAATGATTAGGAAATAAAGTGTTGAAGAATGACAACCATATACCTTTTGAATCACTCGACAACCATACATTTGAAGACTGAGTGTTAAAACATGACCTAAAAGCTTGCAAGCAAGTTCTCTTTTCTGAGCTGGAAGTCCATGTTCAAAAAACTGTAGGTAGATGCAGATTTACTACGTAAATAAAACATTAAATTATACAACTAAGCAGATGTATAATGGACTAAGAAGTAGATACCTTTTGAATGACATAATTACCAAACACGTCAGTCATCAAAGCAAGAGCTTGAGGCTTGATTTCCTCATAAACCATATTTATCTCTTCAATTGTAGCTGTTTCAAGTTTTTGCTGAATAAAACGGCTGCCATACTGATCCGCACTACTCATAAGAAGAATAAAAATGTCAGGGCGACAATATGCAACATAAAACATGATTTAAGTTAAGTACCTGAACTCAACAACATGACCCGAAATTTCTGAAAGTTCAAAACATTTTGTTTTATTGCTCTTAAACTCTTCAAGTAAGGAGGAGGCGAAGCTCTCAGACAGGTTATATCCTGCATATCCCGCGACACTCCCAGCAAGATTCCTCGTCCCAGAAGGAAACCGCATATTCAGGTCACTGTGTCTGATGGGACTGCCAAGTCCAACTGGAGAGTTTGGAATACTAGTATTTGCTAAGGGGCTTCCAGGATATGACATGCCAGCTCCAAAGGTGGAATTTCCATAAAACCCATGAAGATTAGAACTACCAGATTTAGCGCCCAATGGAACACCATACTGAGATTTCTGTGGTGATAGCAAAGCCCCGAAATATGCCTTTTGCAGCTCAAGCAAGTTCATGTAGGAGTCACTAAGGAAGTTCCTATCCATAGAAGGATCATTAAAAGGTGCAAGTTGTGCTGCAGCATAATCAGATGTCCTCAAATACTGAAGATACATAGGATCAACATAAGGTGCAGGCAGAGCATTCCCAGCTATCTGGCCTCCAGCTCTACCAAGATTATGCGACTCGGATGCAGGATTTGAAATGTTCTGTCCAAAACCCAAGCCTCCCCCAAACACTCTGGAGTCCATTCCATGGACTGGTATAGCTGATGCAGCTGGTAGATTGCCAGTTCCAAGTTGGCTAGCCATCATAGAAGCCAAACCAGGATCTAAAGAATAACCACTTAATCCATAGTTTGGAAGTGATGAATTTGCACCACCATGCAGAAACTGAGTAGGTATGCTGCCTCCGCCATTGAGAGTGGAAGTAGGAGATCCTTTCAAGTAAAAATTGTTCGAGGATGCAGAAGATTTCTGAAACTCAGCTTGCCTATTACTCTTACCTGAAGGCACATCTAAATGCCCAGATTCAGCCTTCTTCAAGTATGTCTGCTGTTTGAAATAATTCTGCCCATCATGCAAACCGTAATAATAATTCTGGTGAGTTTCAGCATCTTGTTCAGTTTGGGATGGTAACTGATTATCTACATCTGGTGCACCATTTGATGACAGGGTCATGCCTGACAAAGCAACTGCCAGATCTGCAGACTCATTGATACCAGATGTAACACCACCAAACGTGCTTGGACCATTCATGTTTCTTTTGTCAGAATTACCGACTCTGCCTCCACCAATTGGTGTCAAAAAAGGACTGGGAGTCCTAGCAACAATTTGGGGTTCAGGAGTTGTACTCCTAGACAAGGAAGCCCCTACAGCAGTAGCATAAGTGTATGAAGAAGGTGGAACAACGGTATGGACAGCAGATGAACTTTGAACACTCACACTTGACCTTAAAGCATCTGCAGAAGCCATTTCATGCAGTAAATGAGACAGATCCGGTTCGGCGGAACCTAAATTCTCAAAGTTCTCATCAAAAGCATTTCGACTACCAGGACAAGACGGTACCCTTGTGACAGGAGCAGAGTGACCCAAATCAGTCTGCAAATATGTTAAACATTAAATCACTGAAGCAAACAAGAAAATAAGTTCCTGAAGTTTTTCAAGCATGAACAAGAAATTAGGGTTCAAATTAAGGAAGATTAAAAACTTAAAACTTCATACGAGAATGATTTCAAGGAGTGCTTTGAAGAAGTCTATATGATACACTATAAACAAGCTACCTACACGTGAACAAGAAGAAATTATGATTAAAAAGAATATGCTTACTAAGTTTTACACATAGTAACATAACTACCTTGGGATTAGGAATCAGTAGAATAACAAATACTTGTATGTCACACAAATGATCATTCTGCGAATACATGAAAATAAAAATCTCGAAACAACTCCAAACATAAATGTTAACCACAGACTTAAAAGAATTGACACATGAAACTATAAGATCAACCACATTGACTGCTGAAAGTTAGATGGCTAAAGAATGCATGTTAAAGAAACAATTACCAGTGTTCAGCATCAAAAGGCAGAGACAAAAAAAAAACGGGTATCATGATTAGACATTAAACCTGAAAAATTTCAGCGAGGCTTTTCTGTTTGCTGCCAAGTCCTACAGCAGGCAAACCAATCAGTCCATCACTACCCCAGTTTGCTGAGCTATGCACGTTATCTGCATCTACTTCATTCTCTTGTTTCCTGGCATCAAGCCCTGGTGGCATTGAAAACAACAGCCGACTGCTACCATTATCGTCCCGATTCACTTTTCTCCTATCTCCAATCCCACCAATCACTGAACTCCCTCCTTTCAACCTCTGTGCAAACTTCCAGTCCTCCTTGGAAAGCAAAGGGGGTGGGAGCCTTGGGTTGAGATTCATATTTGAGTAATAGTATGAATGATAAGCTGGATCAGACCTTAGCTCTTCCTCAGATGCAAAACCATTTCCATTTTTAGCTCCTACAAGAGCTGAAAAAGCGGTAGCCCCACTACCACCACCAGTACCAGCAACAATAGTGGCTCCACCCCCAAACAACCCGCCAACTGCACTCAGTGAACCCTCCACGGTAGGAGGTGCAGAGCCACTTCTATACATGTTTAGCTCTCGTTCGAGATCATCAGCGTCTTGCTTTCTCCGCTGTTCGCTGAGCAATAACCCCATCTCCGACTCCATATCATCTTCAAATGATCCTTCACCACTTCCTACCATTTGTCTCCTACCCAATCCAGATAACATTCTTAATTCCTAAATGATCATTAAGCTTTAACAATATTCCCAAAATCAATGATCGGATACTAAACCGGAAAAACTAAAACTTTTCCACGGTAATACACCTAAAATCCATATTTACAACCTCCAAATATGCTAACTTCAAGCTACCAAACGGGTGAAAGGGCAAAACTTTAATCACCCCAAATTCATAAACACCAAAACCCAAACTAAGATTTTTCTTCAAATTTTGCTATCATAAAATTAATCAACAAAAAACATCATGTTTACCAAGTAAAACCAAAAACAACAAGAATTAAAAATACAGAAACATAGCTAGGGGAGGAAGCTTTGTTTTTGAAGCAGAGATCAAAGATGAGAGTGAAAAGAAGCTTGGAATATATGGAGAAAGAGTTTACGGCTAAGATCAAATCCAGCGGCGGCTATTGGTTCTTATAATAACCCTTTTAGGGTTTTTTACAAGTAGAGGAGGCTGGAATTAAATACAGTGAGGGAGTAACAAGATAAAAGAGACTTCTTTTAATTTTTCTTTTGCTTTGGGCTTAAAGCATTTTTGGAAATTGATGACAGTACTGTTATATTTCCTACAAATCAGGGATAATTGACCAGATGATAACCGACTGACGTCGGTGAAAACATTTTATTTTTGTTCATCATGTGTTCCAGAAACTGACACCTTAACACTTTAGATTCTATGTCACTGTAAGTTATTTTGTCTTAAATTTTTTACCTATATGGTCTGTTTCTGTTATTTTTTCTTAATATCTGAAAATTATTCAATTTTCAAATTCCAATTTACATGCACTACAACTAAAATCTTTAAACATCTAGACTTTACTCCGTTCCCTTACTTTTATTTCTACATGGTTTTTCCGAAACATTTTTTTTTCTCTTACATTTGTTAGCTTCTTTAGATTTTCTGCCCTGGATTTTTTTTTCAATCTTTGTTTAGTTTTCTTGTTCTTTTATGGGTATGGCAAATAAAGTAAACTTCTTTAACTATGGAAACTGTTATTTGGTATAAGAAAATCCCAATTTCTAAAAATTCTAAAATAAGATTTTAGAATAAGATAACCGTGAGATTAAATATTACATAAAATACAGTCATAATTTATGTATTTGGATATTGTTCATGTAATACTATATGTATTTACAAGAGAGACTTCCACTTTTCATTCTTCCGGTAGTCGACATCTAATACACTCTCTCTCTCTCTCTATCAATATATATACACAAGCATTGAAGTCTGTCCATCATCATCATGATGTTACTAAAACTACTCCAATAACATAATACAAGGACATTGAATATTAAGCTTTTCGATCAATCGATCAGCCCATGAGAAATGGGTTGAGGGTTCTCAAAGTGAAGCCTAACCCGACCCAGTTATTGTCGCCATTGACATATTGGTATGAGGATGACGTGTGCCAACCAAACTGGATAAAACAAATTGATCGTTCTTTTGTGTAGTACAATACTACAATCTTTGTAAAGTCGATGCTGTACTGCAAACTCAGAAGTGGCGAGCAAATCCAGGTTTATAATATTATTTCTCTTTGCCGTGTTTAGATTTTAAAGGGGGAAGAGATATCCATCAACTGTATCCATGGCTAGAGTTTCCACCAATATTGCAAACTCAAGTCAACGTCCTTGTTCATCCTTATTATTCTTCTCTTGCAGTTCCCATTAACCAAAGGTCATGATGGACACGATCACGAAGGGGACAGCGGTGACCATGTAAACTTGCATGAGCATGGCTTAATCTTGGTGAAAATATGGTGTTTGATCATTCTTTTAGTGAGCACTTTTGCCGGTGGGGTTTCCCTTATTTCTATCGATGGAACGAAAGTTTTCTCCTCTTAGGCACAGAGTTTGCCGGAGGGGTTTTTTCTGGGAACCTCTTTGATGCATTTCTTGAGTGATTCTAGTGAAACTTTCGGTGATCTCACAACTAAAACGTAACCTTTCGCCTTCATGTTGGCATCGGTGGGGTATCTACTCACCATGCTTGGTGATTGCATAATCATCAGTGTTACATCAAGTGGTGAAAGAGACACTAGAGTGCAAGTGGAAGTGGAAGAAAGAAGAACAGATGATAACGAGCATCCCAAAGATGTAGGAATCGATTCGAATAATCCAGTTTTCTTTAGGACAACGTCCTTTGGAGACACTTTACTCATTTTCGCCTTGTGTTTTCGCTCAGTTTTCGAGGGCATTGCCGTTGGTGTTGCAGGTAAGTTACTACTATACCTTTCGATCACGAAGAAACAACGATATTGATCATAACACTGTGTTACTTATTTCGGTAAATTTGTCTTCTGCAGGTACTAAGGGAGACGCATGGAGGAATCTTTGGACAATTTCACTGCACAAAATTTTTGCAGCCATTGCTATGGGGATTGCACTGCTGAAGATGTTACCAAAGCGGCCATTTTTGTTGACATGTGCTTACTCTTTTGCCTTCTCTGTTTCCAGCCCCATAGGTGTAGTATTCGGCATTTCCATTGATGCCACTACTCAAGGTCACGTAGCTGACTGGATTTACGCTATCTCAATGGGACTTGCTTGTAGGGTTTTCATTTATGTTGCCATTAATCATCCCATTGCTAAGGGCTTTAAACCACAAGCTAAATGTTACTTTGACACGCCTTCCTTCATGTTCCTTGCTGTGCTTCTTGGTGTTGCAGTTATAGCAGTTGTTAAGATCTGGGACTGATATTGCGATCCCTCTTTGTACACAAATGTGTTTCTTTGTAATCAATTGCTATCTATGTAATTTCAAGAATTATCCATACTGGAGTGTATTTTGTGATTTTATTATATCAATAATACACACACACACACTTAAAGCGGGTGTAACATAAAAGTGGTAAAGGAAACAAAGGTTGGCATTGGCAATAAGAACGAGAAACATCATAGATTGATAGATCATCAAATGGCCTAGTATGTAACTTGTTGATTTGCTGCTTCTTAACTGACCAGTGATCAAACAGGAAAGTGATCATCTTTCTTTCACATCTAAGAATAATAAAACAAGTAAAATTTTATGACATCTTAGTAGTTTTATTAGACAGTAACCTATGATGCTGTATCTGATAAGACATCTACTTTTGTTGCTGAGTTTGATGATGATCAATTAATCATGATGCTTTAATCCAGAAGTTGCTGTTTTTTCCCACTGGCTAACCAAAGAGAGCAGTGTTGAACTTACTATTTTCTTATATTCCCAACAATTTATTTCTATCGTTGAATCTCCCTGCTTTGATCTTGTTTTAGGTAAACCCTTGAAATGTGTATACTTTCTGATGCTTCCACATGATTTTTGATTTCCTGGAAGTGGGAAAATTTGAGCTGATTTCTTGTTGTTTCATCCTGTAGAAGATATCTTCGTCGAGATTACAGTTAATTCTGCAGTGGTCAGACTTTCTAGAACACAAAATCGAACAGTTTGGAGGTGACTTGTTCATAAGGTATGCAACAAGCAATTATTCCAATCTGCACAGACCATAGTTTAATATCTTAATTTATTTGAAATGATTTGAGCTTTTTTACAATATTTCAAAATTGGTTGAAATCTTGTTTGATCATCGCAGTCTTTTCTCCCCCATAGACTAACTGATATAAGGCTCAGGAGTCAAAAGCTCTTTTAAGTTATATCATTATATCAAATGTCAGTTGCTTCCAGGTCTGTCAATGGTGGTTTACTTACAGTTACCACTTTTGTGTTTAGCCTAGGTTGTCGTTGGACAGCAAAGACATCATTAATCTAATGGTTGACCTTTCATGTAAAACCTTAATTAGTTTAAGAGGGGTGGGGGGAGGGAACATCCATAGATGCAAGATATTAGTGCTGATTGATGAAGATATTAGTCTATTTTTATCAGACAAGCATATCTCCATGTTTGACACTGGTATTAGGAAAATCTTACCAAAAAAAAACATACCTGTGTCCGATAATTGCACCTAAATTCAAGTGACATAATCTACTTTCATGTGCAATTCAACTTGCAATTTCCTTAATGTTATTATAACTTTGAAAATCTTGCAAATTTTCTGTCAAACATAGTAGTGGTATCCCCTCGTTTTGAAGTAAACAGGGGGTTAATAAAATATAGATAGAGTGCCAGTCATTTTAGCTAAAAAAAGATGCTGCTATTTGGTGAAGGCTGCAACTGAGTGATGCAAGGATGACGGAACATCATGATTAAATGACTATAATACATGCATCTCAGCACAATTCTTGGTTTAAGTGTGTTTTCCAGTTTAAAAATACTTTTCCTTGTAATTTGTTTCCTCATGTTAAAAAGACTTGGCATTCAGGATTTTCTGCTCCTTCCAATTAGGTTTTAAAAGAAATGTTTTTCTCTAATTCTCATGCTTATCATTCACCGTTTGTCTACCTTTAAAGTAATCGTTTTCGACCCTTCGAATACCTGAAAAGCTTAGGCTAAAAAAGTTTGAACACACTTACGTTTAACGCAAGGATGAAACACACGTATCATTATCATATATTCATTTATTGCTACTACCCCAAGTAGAAGTTCTTAGCACTAACATGGATTGTAAAAGAAAGATCTCACCAAGTGTTAGCCACTCATCAAAAACCAGTTTCAGGGGCGAACCAAAAGAAAATGACCCAGACCCTAATTTAAAGATCAATCCAAGGTATTTCCCTTCCATCTTTAGCAGAATACTCATTTCCTACCTCTTTTTCTGAAAGGTTAAGTAAAAGGATGATTTCTCATTCCCAATGCAGATTCGATTGCCAATGATTTCCTATTATTATATTGGTAGCTGCAACAGATGAAAGGAATCTCTGTGCCATCAATCAACACACAAGAAAAGTAAGAAAATAGGAACAAAATTGAAGAAAAAAATTATCAGCCAAAAGGATCAAATTTAAGGAGACCTCCTGAATTTGAGATCTGCTTTGGTTAAGATCTCAAGAGGAAAACAAAAAGGAAATATCAGGGGCAATGATTAGGGGGAAAAGCAAAAGACTTTGGTAGTTAGGATTTGAGAGAAATCTATCTGTTGATAAGAGTCTTTTATTACAACTATAAAACTTGTAGCTCTTCTCATTTTTTAATTACAAACTGAACTAATTATAAACTGAAGGTTAGCAAGAAAAACACTGTGACATTTATCTGTAACTTGATGCAATGGATGTATAAAAATCCATGAGATTCAAGACAAACAAATCCAAGAACCATCTTGCATAAACGAGTGGAGAATAGGAAAAGGAACCTTAATTCCCTACTGATCTATATATGATCATTATCTCCACTGATGTTCAAGAATCTCCGTGTTTGTGCCAGCAAACAAGCATGGCAACACATCGCCTCATAATGTAAAATCTTGCCTTCTGTTCCTTGGCCACGGTACTACATTTACGCGAAATGGATGTCTTTTGTGAAAAACTTCTTGGTAGTGAACATTTGGATGAAGAAGAAGAAGAAGAGTTCTTCTGTGAGGAACTCCTAAGAAGGGGAGACTTGGAAGAAACACTCTTTGTTGAGAAATTCCTTGGGAGTGAGAACTTTGAAGAACTTGAACAATGGGTGGTGCCTGAAGCTTCCTTCTTTGATAGCTTCCACTTCTCATCCATGTAATAAGCTCGGAGGCTGCAACAGTAGCAATAATGGGATAGACACTTCTCTCAGAGTTCGATCTCTTTAATTTAAACCTGATAACCTATTTGTCTGCACGTGGGAGAGATGAACAATGAAAAAAGAGAAGTTTACAAGGAGATTTGACTGAGAAGGATTCTCAGGGCTGCAGACAGTTGTGGGGCTATATATTGTTATATATATAGTAAAGTAGGGCCTTCCTCACAATTCAAGTTGTTAGCTTTGATCTGATCAAAACGATTATTTAGCATTTTAAAAGTGTTAATTCTCAACTCTCCTTAGGATTTTTAGAACTGAGTTTTGCATGTTATATTATAGGGACTGAACCATCATTGTTGCTGGCCTGGCACTATAAAATTGGTCGGTTCTATGAGGATTTGTGAAGCCCTCGTTCTTGGCTCATACATAAGATATTGCCTGATTTCTTCACTCTTGGAGATCCATCATCTCTTTTTTCCTAGACACAATTGTCGTACGGGGCTCCATAATAATGTCAGTATTTTAAGTTTACATCACAAAAGAACACACACATGAGAGTGAGAGAGAGGAACAAAAGGGGAAAGAGGGGATGGTGGGGTGGGGTCACACTAGTGTTAGCTGCTTCTTGTGACAAGGCTTGTGTCCCTTTGTTGGCAGTGTTTGAGGTTAATTTTTTTTTTCTTCAAATAATGCTCTTTTGCAAGTTAGTGAATGGAACTTACAGTGCCATTTTGATTCTTCATAGAGAGTCCCACAAGCTATAAATGTTTGAGGGGGGGGCCTTCTTTGGTCTTCTCTCCCCACTTTCATGTTTGAGGCTTAGATTTCACATATACATTCCCTACTTGTGGTTGAACCACTTCTTTCTCCTGGACCCAACTACAATCCCCACTACCATTTATTGCTTAATCTTTGTCCTTAGAAACACTGATATTACATCGATTTAAGCATCGAAATCACGCGTTAGAGCAATTACTGCAGTGAAGCGTAGAATCTCTAGCAATCCAACTTTTTTATGGTCTATTTTCATTTTTAAACTTAATGGATACTGTCACTTTTCCTTCCACAATGGTAAGTAAAGCAAAGAGCCTTTATCTCCGATTTTCTTTTATAAAACTCCCCCTAATGTGCAGGCATGACTGACCACAATCTTGTGATAAAGGATATGCACCTCCATGACTTTCTAATAGCCGAAAACAACAGTTGCATTCCGCTGAATATGCCCCACCGACCAGCACATCAAATCATAAAAACTCGGGGGGTTTTCAACTTGAAATCTTGGTCACAAAGCACTAATTTTTTATAGTTATATTTTAAATGGTGCTATATATTATTAAGGATCGTAACAACTAAATTACAAGCATAAAATTGTTTATGGGAATTAGGGATTCACATGCACATGCAACCTTCTGGATCGGCAAACAGAAGCTTGAAATTTCAAATATATATACATGGTAATTCTTCAATATATAAATACATCCTCCTATTATAGAATATTTCACCAGTGTGCCCTGCGGAGCTTCACCATGTGTTGAAATTGATTTCTGCAATAATGTTTCTTCTGGTATGGGGACAACCTATAAAGGAGATTTTTATATTTTTTTAAATAATATGGGGTGATTATAAAATAATATATGTTCATAATCTTTCTTAACTGTTGATAATGCATATACGCACTATAGAGGGGCTGCTCGAACTGAATTAGAGTACTTCTCAAAGAAATCCTTATGCTATATAGATTATATGTTCTCTAAAATTACTGGTCTAATTTCCTTATACTTTAAAATTATTAAACATACCCATATGCTTCTTTTATATGATATCTAAAACTACCGGTCTCTTTTCCCTTCTCTTTACTTTACCTTCGTTTCTTTTTAGTTATATGAATAAGATTATTGGATTTGATTGGTCAACTTATGGAAAGGATGGGTCGAAATCAAATCACATGGTGTGTTGCGGATGCAATACAGTCCACTTTTTAAGCCTATTTTAGGGTTTGGCAAAAATATTTTTGATTTTTGCTAAATAGTCATGTGGGCTTTGAGAATATCAGCATTTGGAGTCCCACATGAAGACACGTGAGCTGCATGCGAACGGGCAGAAAAAAAGCCTGTTCAATAACCTCATTTTTTTTTCAATTTCACTAACAGAAAAACATTATGGGACCCATAAATTGATTAAAAAGGAAAAACAGGTCAAAACGTCATAAATTTATAGGAAATGCTCACGTCTAGTCTTAATATATAGTTAAAAAAAATATTACCAGTTTTGTTATTATTTAAATATTAAAAATGGTAAAAAATGATCAGAAATTTTATTATTTTTACCGATTTTGTTATTATTGGACGTTTTACCGGATTTGGAAAAGCGTTACCGGTTTTGTTATTTTTTCTATTAATTTTGTTATTGTTGGGTACTTTTACCAGAAATGTTAAAAAATTAATGTTTTAGGTAAAAATAATAATGTTTTAAGTAATTTTTTATCGGTTTTGTTATTTAAATAATAACAAAACCCTAAACCCTAAATTTATTTCTCGAAGCTTCTATTAATAAAAATCCACTAAAACTTCAGTCAAGAAGTGGTTGTACCGTAGAATTCTCCGTCAAGAAGACTCGCACGTTTCCACGTTGTTTGTTTACCGTCTATTTTCATTACGGGGCATTATTGGAACAACCATCCTCTCTCTGATGTTCAGATCTTGACTAATGTTCTTTTTTTTTTTCACTTTCATTCTGAAATTACAAGGGAATTTTGGTCTCAGAATTAATTATTATTTATTTGTTTTGAAATTTGTTCAAAGTTACAACAGCTTGGTAATGTAAAGTGTGACATGCTCAATACCCGTAGGACTCCACAAATAATTGCTTGGTAGTTTAGGACCACACTTATTCATAGGTACCCTAATGGCTTTGGGCCCATTTGTCCCTTTTGAAATGATATTTTTTAAAAATCAAATATTAAAATTCAGGGTAAACTCTCATTTAGTACCTATATTATTAATTTTGTTCTATTTTAATATTTAAACTTTTAATTTTTTTCAAAACTATACATAATGTTTTGTTTCATTTTAGTACCCCATGTTTAAAAATTAACGCGCTTAGTACTTAAACTATCAATTTTGATCTGTTTTAATACCTAAACTTTCAATTTTTTAAAACTTCACATTAAATTTTGAACATAAGTTACTAAAATGAAATAAAAACTAAATTTTAGGTATGATTTTAAAAAAAATAAAAGTTTAAGTACTAAAACAGGCTAAAAATGATAATTTAGATATTAAACACGTAATTTATCCTAAAATTTAAGAGTTTAAGGATATAAGAAGTTTTCAAAATTTTGGAAAAGAAACTAAAGTTATTATTTTTTATTGAATTTAGCTTTGAAATAAAAATTCAAGAAAATTCAAAATAATAAATCAATTAAATTCTCAAATTAAAAAATAAATTAAAAAATTAAATTTTCTGTATAACTTTTTTAAAAAGTGATTTTATTAACGGATCCATTGAATTTAATTCTGAATTGAAAATTTATTGTATTAATTATGTATGCATATTTTATTTAATTCATATTTTTAAGCACGAACCAAATAATCTTAGTGATTAAGAGATTTGTAGTTATTTTTTGATGTCCCGAGTTTGAGAATCGCATGTGCTAGAATTATTAGCATTTATTTTCAAATGCTTAAGATTTTTTGAAAAAATATTAATTTACATTTACCTAGAATTTATAAAAAATCGTATTAGACAATGGAGATTCATGTCATAAATAATATATATTTTTATACTTACTTGCCCTCCCTTCCTCTTTTAAGCCATAAATAATCAACGTATTAGAGACTGCAGGCTCGTTTTTTCACTTGTTCTCTCTCGTACATCAACTTTCGTAGTTTCTTATATTTTTTTATCCTGGATGATAGTACTAAGTCTAAATTATTGGTTCGTAAATGAATCTAATTTTCTTCGAATTTTATAATTTTTATTGAATTTTTATTTTTTTATAGATAAGCTATATATTTTTATTTTAATTAATTAATTTACAAAATTTTATATAAAAATAATAAATGATTTTATTTATTCTTATATTTAATTATTTGTTTTTTATTATAGTAATTCTTTTCCTCATGCTTAGATTATACGTCATCTCTGTAATGATCTATTCCTACTCTAGATCCAAGAATCAATTCTCTTTTAGTGATAATTACTCGCACCGCTAAGTAAATATATATCGTATTAAGTTGTGATAAAATCAATTTATCAATTCACGTAGTTGTTATAAATAATTTTATATTAATAATAATGGTATTTATCTTTTATTGTTGATAAATTTGTTTGTTTGTGTTTATAATTTTTATTAGCTATTTAGTTTTAATGTTAATTATTTTCTTGTATAATCTAATTTTTATTTTTTTATACTAGTTTATAAGCTTTGATGAATTTTAACGACTTGCAAATGTGATTTAATTTATTCTAATTTTATATTTTTATATTTTTTATTATATTTCTTCTTTATTCGTTAACATTAATTAATATTATTGATTAAAAATAATCCTTAAGTGTACTTATTGTTTTGTTTTTTGACTTTTAACTCAAAGTTATTTAAGTTGCTTGTTCTTTTTTATAACAA
Source organism: Hibiscus syriacus (assembly GCF_006381635.1). Lineage (NCBI taxonomy): Eukaryota > Viridiplantae > Streptophyta > Magnoliopsida > Malvales > Malvaceae > Hibiscus > Hibiscus syriacus. The sequence goes on from NW_024063513.1 coordinate 2,169,884, forward strand.
TAACAAAATAACCTTTGTTCGGGGAGTCAAAGGATTACAATAGGATGTCATATATATATATATGGGGCAGAGTCTGTTTATACCATGTAAAACTAATAAGTGTTACACTAATTTACAACTATTAGATTTAAATAAATAAATAGCTTAGATTTAATAACCCATAAATAAATATCTTTTAACTCACAGTAAAACAATCTCTCTTATCATCTCAATCTCAAGTCTAAAACCTTAAATCCTAAACCTTAAAACTCTTACCTCAAATCTTAAATTCTAACCTCAAATTATAAACTTTAAACTCTGAACACTAAATCTTAAACTCTAATCCTAAAAAGAAAAAAATATTATTTTATTATGAGTTAAAGAAATATTAATTTATAGGTTATAATTTTTTATTAAATCTAAATCATTTATTTAATTAAATCTAATGACTATAAACTAGTGTAAAACTTATTAATTTTACATAGTGTAAGTAGATCATATATATATATATATATATCACCAAAATATGTGCATGCAATGTTGAATATGCAACTGCAAAAGAAAAACTGAATGAATGTAATGGTCAAGAGATTTATTATTATCTTTCAAGGTCTCGGATTCGAGTATCAGTATGAGTGTTCATTATCAAATAATTAAAAATCTTTGAACAAATATAATTTTATTTTCACTTCATATTTATAAAAAAAATAACTATTAAATACTTCACGTAGTACCAAATTCACAGACAATGGGAATCCATAGTACAAAGTTCCTTTTGTACCTCATTCATCTATGTCTTGCTGTTTGCAAGGTTTTGCTTTTCATATACTATCATCGATGCATGCTTTTTTTCTTTGTCGGATTTTGGATTTTACTTGTATTACTTGCTCCCTTTTTTATCTCATTTAAAAAATAATAATGAGTTTTCTTAACGTAATATATATGTAAATTGTTAAAATGGAGGCTTAATGTATAATTCGTAAGAGATATATGATCTTTTGAATAGAAAAATAAATCTAGCAATATTTAAACCCACGAAGAGATATATGATCTTTTTAGTTCAGAATTTATTTTTTATTTTTCCTCATGCAGACATTTATTTATTTATTTATTTAAATAATATAAGTAATTATAATATAATATTGATTAAAAAATTGATCTATTAATAACGTGCACAATATATATATATATAAGTAATTGCTGAAATACTGACAAATAAATAAAAAGATGAGCAAATGAAGGGTAGTTCTGTTGTGTGACGCCTAAAAAACGGTTAATATACGGTATGACCGGTTAAACAAGTAATCGATTAAAATTTAGACCGATTATGTTATATTATTTAACCGGAAATATTATCAAGCACAATAACATATTAGGTAACACTTATATAATGTAATAGATAGCGCTTATATAATAAAATAGGTATTTAACCGGAAATATTATCAAGTACAATAACATATTAGGTAGCGCTTATATAATGTAATAGGTAGCGCTTATATTGACCTATTTTATAAGTAAACCGATATATTTATACCGGTAACATTGCAAATTTACCTATTACATTATAATTATCGATTTCGATATTTTTTAGATCGATACTTTTTATAAATGTATCGATACTATATGCGTTCACCTTTTGTCATTTATAGACCGGTTTTGTCATATTTTTACATGTTATATTATTATGGATCGATACATTTTTATAAAGTATCGACACTTTATTGGCACTATAACTTATTCTCTTTTAAATTCCAAAAGTGTCGATACATATAATAAATTATCGACACTTTCAACATAACCGGTAGCGCTTTACTTGTTTTGTCATTTTGAGACCAGTTTTGTCATATTTTTACCTGTCATATTTCAATCCTTTTTTAATAGTGTTTCATGTTTTCCACCTACAATATTAATTTAATAATTTCATTTACACAAAAAATTATTTGATTGTTTTGATATTTTATAAAATATTATTTAGAATTTAAATTTAACAATATTAACCAAAGATAATAATACATATGTAATATATATATGTTTATTATTTTTAATTTAATAATAATATATACCGTAACATAAAAAATAAATCATTAGATACGTATAATTACTAAATTGATATCTTAAAACTCACTCAAAATATAACCTTAAATTAATATTTTCCACAGTGAAATAAGTATAAACACTTTTATAAAAAGGATAGATACTTTACAATATAAGCGCTACATATTACATTATAGAAGCGCTACCTATTACATTATATAAGCGCTACCTATTACATCATATTTTTATCTATTATATTGTACAGTATCGATCCTTTTTATAAAAAGAATCGATACTTTCAACATATCAGGTAACATTATGATAAAAAAGGTCAAATTTACCTGATATGTTGAAAGTGTTCATACTTTTTATAAAAATGATTCATACTTTTTTTAAAGTTATGTAATTTATGTTTCAATTTTTTTAATAGTGTTTCATGTTTTCCACCTACAATATGATATTAATAATTTCATTTACACAAAAAATTATTTGATTGTTTTGATATTTTATAAAATATGATTTAGAATTTAAATTTAACAATATTAACCAAAGATAATAATAAATATGTAATATATATGTTTATTGTTTTTAATTTAATAATAATATATTTTTACATATTATATTGTAAAGTATCGATCCTTTTTATAAAAAGGATCCATACTTTCAACATAACATATCAGGTAACATTATGAAAAAAAGGTAAAATTTACCTGATATGTTAATTTACCTATTACATTATGATAGTTGTAGAAAATGTATTGACACATATTTAGGTAGTTATTGTACATACCTAAATGTGTACTACGAATTTAATGTTGTACCCACCCTTTAACTACCATTACCAATACCACATCCTATTGAAAGCAGCACAACTGAAACATGTTCAAAATGAACCTTTGCTTACATCTCCATCAACTCCGGGACCACTGAACTTGCACAACAAAATTTTTGCTATGGATCATACTGATGTAGACAATGTTAAGCCAACCGAGGAATGCCATGAAGTACATAATATTGATGAATCTGACAGATTGGGTGGTCAGCTCTTCTGTTCACGCGATCAAGCTTGATACTTTTACAAGGGATTTGCACGGGAACATGGGTTTAGTGCACGTAAGGGAACAACATGGCTTGACGTGGAAGGGAATGTGAAGACACAAGAATTTTGTTGTTCCAAAGAAGGGTTTCGAGTATCAAAAGTCAATAATGTTGGTCATCAACGTGCTCATACGCCAGTCACAAGAACATGATGTAAGGCTAGAGTCTTAGTTACATCAACAAATACAAATGATCAGTGGGTTATAAGTAAGTCTGATCAGAAACATAATCATGCATTGTGCACACCTGCTATGACACCATTTATGCGTTCTAATAGAGCTGTAAGTAAGACTGATATCGACGAGGCAACAACATTGAAAGAGGTCGGTGTTGGCACGTCACAAGTAATGAACTATTTAACGCAGCAGGCAGGGGGCTATCATAATGTTGGATTTACACATAAAGACCTCTACAATGCACTTCAAAGAGGTAAAGCAAAGGAAATCGTCGATGGGGATGTGAATGCGCTTATTGCCTACTTTTATTATAAGAAACATGATGATCTCGGATTTTTTATGACATACTCGGTAGACGAATCGGGGCATTGTATAATCTTATTTGGTCGGATTCTACATCGAGATCGGATTACACATGCTTCGGTGATGTAATTGCGTTCGACACAACGTACAAAGATAATTTGTATGGTCGACCAATTATGCCTATTGTTGGTGTCAATCATCACCATAACACAATTGTGTTTGCCACTGCCATAATCGCTGACGAGATGTCTCAATCTTTCGAGTGGGTGCTACAGAATTTTTTAGAAGCCATGATGAATAAATCACCTATTTCAGTTGTCACTGATGGGGATAGGGCAATGCAGAGGGCTATCAAATCTGTTAGCCCTTATGCTAAGCACAGATTATGTTCTTGGCATCTTTCACACAATGCAAAAGCTAACATTGGTGACCCAAAGTTTACAGAAGCATTCTCAAAATGCATGGCTTCCTGGTGGACAACCGAGGAATTTGAGAATGTGCGAGTCTTATGGGCACAAGCATATCTATCCGGTCATTTCTTTGCCAATATTCGCTCAACACAAAGGTGCGAGTCTATGAATACTTCACTAGTGATTGCACTGAAACACAAGAAGACATGTTTAGATGTTGTTCGTGCAATTGAAGATATAATTAGTAGAATGCGTATGAACGAGTTGAAAGCAGATTACTTAAGTTCCCATACGAAGCCCTTCCAGATCATAAAACTGGTCGACCTTGAAAGCCATGCCGCTGCGATTTTTACCCGCGAATCTTTTCGTGCGTTCCAAGATGAACTTATACGGGAGACATTGTACCGGATTGAGGCAGAGATTAAGTCCTTATCATATGAATGTCAACATTATATTTTGTCAAAGTACGTAGAAAAAATAGGAAATTTGAAATTAGTTTTGATTATCGTACGAAAACTCTAATTTGCTCCTATAAAAAATTCGAGACCGTTGGACTTCTGTGTCGCCATCAACTTCACATTTTGAAGCACTTGGATTACACATATTTGCCCGGGACTTTAATTCAAAGTAGGTGGACTAATGATGCGAAAGCTTCTGCACCCAGTTATGTTGACATGAATGTGTCTTTAGGAGTGATGCAAATGGCAAGGTTCGCTGCTCTACGTTTAACGTCAAGTAGGTTATGCTACATTGCATCAAAGACAGACGAGTCTTTCAAAACTGCAAGAGATGAGATGAAAAAACTAATAGAAGAATTAGAAAACTCGTTTGGTTTGAATGATTCATTCATCCAGAGAATTGTAGTAAACAACGTTCGTGACCCTCAACGAAAACAATGCAAGCGAAAGAAGTGCCGAAGAACAAAGTCGAGAAGAAAATTAGGCGATGTGGGTACTGCAACGGTGAGGGACATAACAAACTAACATGTCCTCAAGTCAATCTCAGTTTGAGTACAAGCACACAGCCTACATCAACTGATTTTTTCGAAGACGGAATGGAATGACAACGATCTCCATATATCGTAAGTATCAATATGACTCCTATTGTGTATAAGAAATATGTACATATAAATATTGAATGAAGGAAGAAAAACCGCGTCAAATGTAATTACCCATTACAATATAATTATCGGTTTCGATACATTTGCAAGCAGATGTAAAATACATTAATAACTAGTATTGATATTCAACAATCCTCAAATGTATATGTATACAGAGATGCAAATATGGAATAATTAATGAAAATATACACACAATATAATCAAACCAAAAGACACATACACTATAATGTTCAAATAATGTATCGATAAACGAAATTAATCCGATGAAAAAGGGTTATTTCTAACGAAGTCCGGAACATTAGGGGCCTTTAACAAATTTTCCAAATACTCTCGTATGTTTCCGCCTTTTTCTGAGGACATACATAAATAAATTCAATTATCAAACTAATGAGGTGCAATTTTACTAACAATTAACTAAATTCGCATAAGCATGAATAAATTTGTGTCATACCTAGAGCATTGTCGTTCGAATGGGAAACAGCGTCAAAGGTATGTGGACATATGTAATTGTATTTCTATATAAACACATAAGTTGTTAAAATAATCAATGTCTGAACACTTGTTCAACTGGAAAAACATATTGCATAAATGCAACTTACCGGATTATAAATCATTTTTTCCGCTGAATCATCGACCAAAAGTGTATTTAGCTCGTTAAAATCAGGACACGCGTTCCAAACATCATTGAGATCTTTACAGTAGGTAACATTATCGTATGTTTTGCATTTTGCTTGATCTTGTTCACAAACAATCGAACATAAATATGTAGGAATCATAGACAACGAAAAGTCAGCAAACTGTAATGACATTCATCTTACCCAAACGAATAGAAAATGCTCAGAAAATAAAGGTAGTTTTTCAAGTATACGGTCGACGTTATGCCTGATATTGTAATCAAGTTTGAATATTAACATTCAAATGTATATTAACGATTTTGACTACAGTAATTCAATTGCTCCAAATATGTTCTAACCTCATCTTTGAAGACCAAAGGGCAACAACAAAATTGTCGACACAAAATTGCATAAATTCAAATAATCCTGTTCTGAGGACAACATCTACAACATGAAGAAAATGAGATTCAAGTTATACGCTTATATGTTAAAATAATGGATACAAAATAATAGAATTAAAACCTGCAGGAAGTCTTGGGATGTAGGCATGGACACCATTGAGATCAAAAATTAAAAGTTTTTTTGAAGGCGGCGTTGCAGACATGATATAATTGTTTGGATCATCATCGTCATCTTCATCATCATATTCATCGTCAGCTTCATCTTCATTGACAGCTTGGTTATCCACATATGTTAAAAGAAAATAAAATATAGTTCAGAACGTGTAAATGTTTAGAAACATAAATAATGAATTACCTAACTTGTTTGATGTCGTTGACGTAATTTGTCACGCAACATGGAGACTTCATCGCGCAATGATGAAATATCAGCTCACATTCCACTCACAAGGGAATCAATATGCTCCCAAAAATTGACCATGTAGTCCATCACAATCTTAATTGTGACATCCTCTGCAACTGGAGCTTCTTCCATCATTGCGTCTCCAATTGGTTGCTCTTCTTCATGGCCAATGGGGTTCATTTCCTCCCTCTCTTGATCTAATCTGACCTCCTTGACATGCTTCTAACCGAGTTTTTCAACAAAATCATATCCCGCTTTTTAAATAAATAACATGTCAATCTTGCGGGTTAATCAAACAGGGGCGTCATGCGAAAAATCAACTTCTTTCTTCTTTAACAGATGGGTGATGACACATCCATATAGTAGTGAAGTTGAAATTGTTGCTCCCTTTGTGACCATATGTACAATTGTATTAAATATGAGTTTAGCAATGTTTGGAGCCGTTTTGGATTTGGATTTATACTTTGCTATCCACTAATAATCGCTGTCTCAAAGCGTTGAATGTTTTCCCCCACTAGGCCGGATATACCATGTGAGCATTTTGTGAAACACTCTCGACTCTACATCTAGGTGAATTGGGCTATTTCTACCAACCCGTTTAATTGTAAACCAATCTACATCATTTTCATCCGAATCCCCTTTATTCGCTACACCTAAACCCTCCGCAATAGTTTTCGGAGATATATATATATATATATCCTTCCCCATGACATGTGTATTAATCCCTATTATATTAGTCTTATTAGGCTCGTGCTGTAAGGAAATATTGTTGTAGAAGACTCTAACTAGGTTGGGGTAATATTTTGGTTCTACACCAAGGAATTCAAGCCAACCCCAAGATGTAAATATGGATTTAAAACTAAATGCATATTTATCATCAAACAAGAAACCCATGTCAATGACACGTTCGGGACGAATCTTCCTTACTTTAAAACTCGTCTGCCATCTTTGTTTCTCCATATCGGATCTAAAGTTCAGAGTTTCGAAGGACCTGATTTCCTCAGAAGAATCATTTGTTTCAGAAGGAGGTTGTGGTTGAGAAGAACTGGGTTGAGAAGAGCTTTGAGAAAGACCGCGCTTCTGACGCTGACGTTTTGGAGTCATTTTGGTTGGATGCTATTACAATGAAACACAAACACATTCAGGAAAAAAACTCCAATATAGAAATCAATCAAACCCATAAAAAATCGATACATTTACCTGAATATCTGATCGTCAATGTTATGATAACACTAGTATTCTTCGGAGAGAAAGAGTTCTCTTCTGCCTGTTTGCCTTTAGGTTTAGGGTTTATCGATTTAGAGTTTGTATACATATATAATGAACGGGGGAAAACACTCGATATTTAAATTAGTATCGACACAAAATTAAAAAGTGTCGATACATATATTACACCTATTCTCTCATAAAACCGGTATACTTATACCGGTTAGATTGAAAAATTACCTATTACATTATACTTATGGGTTTCGATGTTTCTGGGATCGACACCTTTTATATATGGATCGACATTTTATGGTTGCACCCTGTTTGCCATTCATTCTGGACCAATAGTATCGACACAAAATTAAACAGTGTCGACACATATTATATACCTACTTTCTCATAAAACTGGTATACTTATACCGGTTAGATTGAAAAATTACTTATTACATTATACTTATGGGTTTCGATGTTTATGAGATCGACACTTTTTATATATGGATCGACACTTTATGGTTGTACCCTGTTTGCCATTCATTCTGGACCAATAGTATCGACACAAAATTAAAAAGTGTCGATACATATTATATACCTAATCTCTCATAAAACCGGTATACTTATACCGGTTAAATTAAAAAATTACCTATTACATTATACTTATAGGTTTCGATGTTTCTGGGATCGACACTTTTTATATATGGATCGACACTTTATGGTTGCGCCCTGTTTGCCATTCATTCAGGACCAATAGTATCAACAGAAAATTAAAACGTGTCGATACATATATTATACCTATTTTCTCATAAAACCGGTATACTTATACCGGTTTGATTGAAAAATTACCTATTACATTATACTTATGGGTTTCGATGTTTCTGGGATCGACACCTTTTATATATGGATCGACACTTTATGGTTGCACCCTGTTTGCCATTCATTCTGAACCAATAGTATCGACACAAAATTAAAAAGTGTCGATACATATTATATACCTAATCTCTCATAAAACCGGTATACTTATACCGGTTAGATTGAAAAATTGCCTATTACATTATACTTATGGGTTTCGATGTTTATGGGATCGACACTTTTTATATATGGATCGACACGTTATGGTTACACCCTATTTGCCATATTGTAAATTTACCTTTTACTTTAAAGTTAATTTTGTAGTTATTGTACATACCCTCAATATGGAATGGCCATTCAGTTTCGCACATGATGACAATTATGATGACATTTGTTATAATACAGACAATAATCTCCATATATCGTAAGTATCAACATGACTCTTAATGTGTATAAGAAACATGTACAACAACCTACTGCTAACTTTTCTCATCTCATTCATAATTACATTCACATACAAAATTATAAATCGTATACAAAATTATAAATTTTATACAAAATTCACCCTACATTTACATCATTGCATCATTTTGTTATTCTTATGTCTCATGGCAGCTTTTGTTATCTCATGTCTTTGTTGATTTTGATTGTGGCTTACGAGATCGTTTAATATTCGTGATCGATCCCACTCTCCAACAACCTATATTCAAATTGTCAGAACGTTAAGTATTGTAAACTACAACATTCAATCTACGACTTTTAACAATTTTACCATAAAAGAATTTTTCTTTCCACTTACAAAATCACCAGTTGCCCCTGTAGAACCGATCGATTCCATCCACATTATCACATACATGCTGCAATCATGTATGTTACAAAATTTGAAAACCACACATGTCAATTATGATGAATCCTGCATAAATTAAGCTTTCTATTTATGATAACATCTCATACCCATTCAATTGCTTATTCTTCTTATGCTCCACAAATTTGAAATTTTTCAAGGGAAACTTTCTTAGAGATCCACAGTATTCAACCCAAATGCATTTCTTATTATAAAAATATAATATTTTAATCTGCATTAAAAAAGAATAAATTATGATCCAAAACAATTATGCATTATAATTTACATAATGTCCTTTCATACATACATACCAATCTCTTAGCATCCTAAACTCTCTGTTTAGCTGCTTCAGATGTAAACATACTATCATATATTGTTGCAACACGATCTACCATATCCAACACCAACACATACCAATGTGAATTATGGTAGTTTATTGTGATCATGATCTGCAACAAATTTCACACCCAATTTGACAAAATTCAACATTCTATATCCGAAAACATCATTTGCAATTGGTATGGTGTCTTACCTTCTCACAGTCGGTGAATTTCACATAGTTATCCAATATGGGACCCCAGAAGGTAGCAATACTCTCAACACTTTCTTTGTTGTTGGCATCCAACGTCTGTTGCTGCAATTACGCAACAAACATTATTAATTTACCGTCTATAACACTACTTTTCAACATGTATTAATTTAACTCACCGCTAAGAGGTATGGAAGGTAGCCAATCCTCCGGAGTGACTTTTGAGAATCGTAGCATATTGTCCAGGCGAGCAAATCAATAACCTAACAAAATTAATTACACAATCAGAACATATTCAATAAGTTTTAACATTTTCTACTTTCTACTTACCACACCGCCAACCCATTCCGTAGGCTTTAACGTTGCAACGTCGTATACAATAGTGAATTGATTTCCCATTGAGATTACAAAATATCTGTATGAATCATTAGGATTAATATGTTGTCATGAAATATTTAAATATCACTCACAAAGCAATATATTTCACTTACCCCGATTCTAACTCACTATTCCATAAATAATCATAAATTGCAGCTTCGATGTCATCAATTCCGCTTGGAATATCCGTTTTTTCAACCTACAATTTTGCATACAAATTTTTGACACAACAACATAATAAAGATCAAATTAAGTTTTCTTTTATTCAACTTACCTTCTGCTTCTTCTTTTGGAGTGCAAGACATTCCGAATCCAAATTTGCTGCTATAACACTCTCCGGTGTATAAATGACATCGACTTCCTTCATCCTAATTTCTTCCATCTCTTCTTCTTCCTCCTCCCTCTTTTTTTCTTCATATTTTTTCAGTTCATCGTATTTTTTCTCTACATAGCTCTTCATCTCTTTTATTTCACCCTTCAATTAATCTCCTTCATCCAAGTATTTATCAACCACCCCATTCACCCCCGTAAGTTCACTCCTCAATTCCACAACCTCCTTCACCACTCCCTCAAAATTTTCACCCGTCACCATCTTAAGATCACCCCTTAACACCTCAACACCTCTACTTCTTTCACCACTCCATCTATTTTTCCTTCCACTACCCCCTTATGCCTCTCAAGTGTATCTTCGACTCTCTCAAGTTTCTCTTCGACTCTATCAAGTTTCTCTTCGACTCTTGATTGTCTTTGCATGATATAAAATTGGATTTTTTTTATATCAGCCAATTCAGACATCAAAATGTCGAAGTTACTCTGTTTTCCCTCACCGTCGTCCCCCTCACCGTCATCCCCCAATACAATCATCTATCATTTCTTCTGTTCTGCCTTCACTACCTCCTCTACATCCCTGCCAATAACCTTCAAAATTAAATTACAATATTAAGACATTGATTATATTCTTAATATTATTTAATTACATTTATTACCATTTCTTGCTTCTTCGCTCTATCCAACTTTAACTTCACCATCACTCTAACCACCTCTTCCTTCCTCCATGCACGGATGCGTGCCACTTCGGTTCTTTCATAATTCGGCACTGCCTCACAGCCCGACCAAAAATCGAACAGTGCAACCTATATTTATAATAAAATTTATATTTTTATATAATAATTATACTATCATTTTATATAAAAACACAAAAAAGTTCTTCAACTCATTTACCTCTAAGATTGCTATGCACCATTTGAGGTATCTCTGGCTGCCCTTTTTAAAGGTGATTATTGATTCAATCAATCTCGAATGGATATATTCAGCCCAATTGAATTCACCCTTCAAACCTTCATCGCAAATGAGCTTCATATATTCCTTGTTCGTTGACGTATCACCCGTTGGACAAAGAAAGATACTGACAATGTATAATAGAACTCTGGCCTTCAGCTCATCCCCCCGTAAGATCCACTTTTTATTCCCTCTTCAATTTCAGCATATGTCACCTTCTGCTTCAAACCATATTTGGAGGCAAGTGCTTTCCAGTCTTTACTCTTACAGACTTCTACAACACTTTTGCCTTCATTTTCTACCCCCAATACGGCTGCAACATGGGATCCCGAGAGGAAATGAAAAATCACCATACTTAGCAATACATTGTCTGACATCAAATTGCGCCATCAAGGATCGACACAATTCCCTCCGAATAGGCCGATCCCTTACTCCTACCAATGATCCAAAACCTATTTCTCCCAGCACATTCAACTGACCCTTCTCCTTAAGGTGTTTAATTAATGAATTCACTCTTTTAATGCTGCATCTTGTCGACGCTTCCTACATTTTTTAACAATATATAATGTTATAGTTCTTATATATTTTGTATCAACGTATTTACACGTTTAATGAATACCTTATTTTCATGTGTTTTCCTCCGTTCTTTGTATTCTTTACTATCATTCCTTGACTGTATGATGTAAGGTTCATTTTCAGCATCACTCATCGAATTTCATTTGGACCTCACATCTTTTGTCACTTAATATTAAACATAAACGTTTCTTAATCAATACATTAACACTAAATAATACTCAATGTCAATTTCATTTTACATACCGAACCGCTCTGTGTGCCATCTTCCTTCATCATTTTGCATTCGGCCATACTGTCAACATTTAAAATTTGTAATCAACTTAAAGTTTATCGATACTTTAATCCAATTACCATTTCAACAATAATAACAAAAAGACATTGATACTTACTAGAAGTACATATATCCACCCTTTGGTTATTTTTGAGTCTCGGCCTTAATTTCAAAGTCATCTGCGCCACCAACAATTTTCCAACCTATTAACTCCATTTTTCCTTCATATATCAGTTTACGCAAATCAAATTAGTTTTATACAAATATAGATAACTACTATTGTGGTAAAACGATTTTCTTCAAAAGAATTTGAATGGACACTACAAAATGTGTCGGCACATTTATACAACCTATAATATCATTTTCTACCTATAATATTTAATAAAAGTATCAACATTTATATTTTACCTTGAATATCACTTTCTACCTGCAATCGGTCCCAAATGCTTTTTTACTCCAAAACCCCAAACAACACATAAAAACCCTATTCGCGATTACTGTAATAATAAAAAATTAGGGTTTCGACAACATACTTTTCGATTCGACTGCAGCAACAAACAAACAAACTTCACTTTAAAAACGCCTTCTGAAATGCAGCAACAATTACGCTTCGATTTCAAAAACTCGTCCGTTCTATCTATTTTCAGAAGATATTTAGCTATGGCCTTTATATTTTCATCGGATATGTTATTTATATTTAATCGATACAAATACAAAAGTGTCGATACTTTTATGTCAGGTGTCGATACTTTCGAAAGGATAATTACGTATTTCTTTGAAAGTATCGATAATTTATTACACGTACTTACGAAAGTATCGACACTTTCAATATATCCGGTAGCGTTTTACCGGTTTTATCATATTTTTACTTGTTATATCATTGTGGATCGATACATTTTTTTAAAGTATCGACACTTTATAGGCGCTAAAACTGTTTCTCTTTTAAATTCACAAAGTGTCGATCCTTATATAAAGTATCGACACTTTCAATATATCCGGTAGCTTTTTACCGGTTTCATCATTTTGATATCGATTTTATCATATTTTTACATGTTATATCGTTGTGGATCGATACATTTTTAATTTGGATCGACACGAATCGACAAGTTAAGTTTGCCGGTTGCACAATTTTTTAATATTTCTTCATGACTTAGACCTACTACATTATTATTAGTCAACATTTCCGATAACGCTAAACCGAATTTATTAAATATCTTTTAATGTATCTAATAACACCATATATTAATTATATATTAACCCGCCTTTCCTGAGACATTTCCGCATATGAAAGATAATTTTAAGTAGAATGATCCGTAAAGTTTGAATTAAAAGGATATGCATTTCAAGAGCTTGATGGTCTAGTCTAGCTTTAGGGGAGTGAGCTACCCGGAGAGTCTAGTACTTTTGTTTACTGGTGTGGATATGCAGCTTTATTGTGATTTCTTTCTTGTTTTATGATGCATTCTTTTCCTCTAAATAAGTCTAGAAATATTTTTAATTAAATTCATAAATTAAAATTAAGCATTTCCCGATCAATAAATAAAATCTATTTACTGAAACAAATTTTTTTTAAAATAATATTCTTTTCTGACTCTATGATTACTTGATAAGTTCTTGTACAAACATTTAAATAACTCAGATGCTTTTTTGAAAGTCTTATATATACCCCTCACATTACGTCGGTTTAAAATTATCACTAAGCATAACCAATAACCATGATCTATATTCATTTATATATAAAAATTATGCCAACACCCATTTAGTATAATACGATTAATTGCACCATTCCGTCTAGAACTCAACTTCAGAGAAATGGATTATAAGCGTGTAATGATGATAAAAGAAAGAAAAGTTATGTTAGTCAGATTTGAAAATGTTAAATATGAGTGTATTTGATAGTTATATACAAATATATGTTCTACGTGATCGGTTTCTGTCTTGTTCTATGTTGCTATCGAATCGAAGGGTGGACTGCGGTTCAAGACCTTCACATTTACAAATGCGTGGACTCGTAAGAGTGGGTGCAGAGACATTGTAAAGCAAATATTTGCTGCAGACAGGATCAACAAGTCGGATTTGTCTTCAAATTTAAGAAGTTTGAAAGGTGCGTTTTCAGGACCTGTTGATGGTCTTGGGTCTGATTTTACAGAATTAACTGCAATCAAGGTGGCTTTGGAGGTTTACGTGGAGGCATGTTGGGTTGATAAGACATCGCTAGTGTGGAATCTGATTCGAGAATAACCTTAAATTGGCTATAGAATGTTATGCAAAGACTTCAGATTTGGAGACCCATTTTTATGGACATTGACGTCTAGCGAAGAAGATTGGGAGAACCCGTTCTTCCATGTCTCAAGGACAAGCAATGATTTGGTAGATGGTCTTGCCAAAGGCGGAAAGAATGTACTCTTTTCCTGGGATTTGATCGAGTTTGAGAAATTTTTAAGAGATTTTCTTCTTTAACCGTAGTTCTATAATCATAACAATAAAGATCATATTCATAGAGAAAAAAAAAAGAATTAGTAAACGCTAGTTCTAGCATGTCGGTATAGTACTGTTTTAATTTTACACCAACGCTGAAAGTTCACAAATATTGTGTTAGCATCGTGCCAAAGTTCACAAATATTGCATCAGCATTAACATATATGCATGTTTATGCGTATGAAAAGTGGATAAATGCGCATACACGGTATTAATGCATGTCAAGATATACCTGTCTGGTACTAGGGAGGGATGCTTAATGAGTTTAGTAACTCTAGATAAAAGTTCAGTAAAAATTCGATTCGGATTGATTTAAGTCGACTCGAGACCTCAACGAGTTGAGTCTAATAAAGTTCAACTCGACTCGATGAGTTCGCTAGCAGTTCGTTAATTTTTTTTATATAATTTTTTAGTAAAATTAGCTAACCCTTATTCCCATATGTAATGGGGTAAGGGGGAGATATGATAGTAAACTGCCCCCAACGCTAGGTTGAGAACAGCTTCCGTGGGAGACCTCCGAATTATGAATTGCCCACCGTGGGACTCGATCCCACGACCACAATGTTAAGAGTCTTGCGCTCTTTTTATATAATTTTTTAGTAGTTATTTTAAAAATTATTTCATACACTCAAAAATCAAACCTTATTTATTATTTTAATGTATTCATGGATTATTTCTTTAGAATTTAGACTTTAAAATAACTTCATAAACTCTTTTGATAATTTTTTTAGTTAAATTTATTAACTTATGTTTATATTAATTCTTATATAATATTAGTAGATTTTACCTATAGTTAAAAAAATAAAGTAAAAATTTCGATTAGCTTAACAAATAACGAGGCAAACAATGAACATCGAGCTTAACGAGTAACGAGCTTAATGAGCAACGAACTTAATAAATAACGAATCAAGCAATAAGTTTTCTTAAAGAGCTAGTGTTGAGCAAAATTTTAACGAACTTAATAAGAAACGAGCGGATTACAAATTTTTTTAACGAGCACAAGTTGTACATTGCCTAACTCGCGATTGACTCATTCGATAAACATCCTTAGTATTATGATTGAGGCTATTAATGACTGATCGGTATTACTGTTATTTTGATCTTTAATCTGTTTCAAGATTCTTTCTACGATTACTAAACTTGACTGGTCAATATACTGTTGTTTTGATCTGATTTTTAACCTGTTTCAATAACCATTATTAGATAATCAGATAACATAACGGAGTGGAATGTCCTGAACGTTTCAGCGGTCTAAGGATTGAGGGTTTTTCTTTTCAGATCAAGCTTTAAGTAAATTTCTTAGTACCAAATTAATTGGGGGAGACAAAACTGTTTCAATCGACTGAAGCTAAAATTAATCAAAACTATAGAAGGAAAAGAGAAAGTATAATATATTACCTTATGTACATATTTAACCCGAGTGGCATCAGAAAAGGAGTGTGACCAGCTCGTTATCAAACTGGAGAGAATCTATCTTTTAGCCAATTCGTTTGCTGATGCAGCATCATCAAGATTCTCGTTTGAAAGAACGCTCTCGAGAAAAGGGAGTCTCTCAAGAGAAGCCTTTACTAAATCTTATGAATCTTGATGATGCCGCACCTGCAAACACTGACCGATCGTCATGGCGTTGATGAGATGAGATGAGATCTCGCCCCCATGCAAAGTGCTAAGAAGAAGGATAAAACCCTAAAACCCTTTTCATGGAGAAACACAAAGGGATAAATTTAAGGGGATGAAAAAAAGGAAAAGTAAGAAGTGTCATAGAAGGGAAAGTAAGAAGAGTGAGATTATAAACGGATAAATTTAATATGATTATAAACAAACACTATCTATCTTGTAATCATTTTAAAATTCTTAAAGAAAACACACATATAGCATCGTTCCTAGTATGCGAAGATTATGTTGATTGAGAATCCCTCCTTTTATGCTAAAATCTTGTTTCATTTTTACTATTCCCGCTTATACTCTCTCAACTCTGTATTTATTTTCCTGATTTTACTATACACGTGTATATTATAATTTTCAATTACACACTCGATGTTGCAAGTGAGCCACAACTAGCAGACAATTGTTGAAACCTTTGATGCCTTACACGTTTAATATGTAATGAACTTCATTTATTTACCTTCTTTTCTCAAGTTATAATTTGTTAAACAATGAGATATGAGAATGCATTATTGGTGACGACTGCACCACATCTAAACTCTTAGGGTGCGTTTGGTTCACGGAATATAAGATTACCGGCGGAAATAAGATTACCGGCGGAAATAGGATTACCGGCGGGAATAAGATTACTGAGAATATTGTATTTTTTGTTTGATTCGTTTAGCAGGAATGTAAGATTACAGTGTTTGGTTAAAAGAATAAAAGATTATTGGAATATATATTTTATCAAATTGTTCTTATTAGATATTTGTTTTTTTAACAAATTGAATTCTATTATAATTAATTTATATATTTTCTTTAAAATTTTTAAATTCATAAAATTTATATATATTTTTTTTACAAAATTAAAAAGATAAATAGATTTAATGAAAGAGTAAAATTTTATTTTAACCCCTGAACTTCATATAAAATTCTAATTATGAATCTTTTTTTGTAAATCTAAAATAGTTTAAAGATAAATTTATAATTTAACCTTCGTGGATTTTTTTTATTCAACTACAGAAGAAAAATATTTTTGAAAAAAATTAAAGATATTTTAGTCCAAAACGTCAGAAATGTAATAATACCTAAAAAAAAGGGAATCATATTCCTAATAATATACTCCCAAAATACCACTGTTGGTAATAATTTATTACTAGGGGTTGAGAATATTTGTCATCCAAATAAAAGAATGACATTTCATTCTCTTGATAATATAAGATTACATGAAACAAACGCCCTTAAAATCGTGAAATTTGTATGACATTCAAAGCTCGTAAGGCGACGCGGACTGTTTTCTCACCGCACATTTTAGAGATTTTTCCAATGGATGGTGTAATCATAAACATTTGAAAATAGAGTACGGATTGAAATATAAACTATATATAGACAGACAAAGATCAAGATGAGGACCACTTGCAATATCTTACTTTAGTGAGACCATAATTAATGGATTAAAAAAGGATAATGATCGTTAGCAGCTCTTTAATCTCTTTAAAGTTGATCTATGTCCACTTGTTGGGTTTCTAGGTGATTTGGAATTCAAATCCATTTACCTTAATGAATCCACTGTATGGTTAAATCATTTTATAAGAGATCAATCTTAATAAATTTATTTGTTTGATTTGTAAATATTAATTAAAGATACGTGCCAATCTTTTAATTATGTTTTGTATAGTTTAATAAACAAATATGGTTTGTACAGCAAAAAAAATCTTAATCATAAGGTATCCCTACTCATGAGAATGGAAGGGTATCTACAATTTAATTAGGTTTGTGTTATTTGTAGTTAATTTCAATTTAATTATTTTCATGCTTTCATAATTTTTGCAATTTAAGTAGTTAATTTGGAAGTATGGGGTTTATAAGTAATATGCGTTCAAATTATACCCATGGGGTCTTCAAACTAATTAAAGTATACCCTAAAGTCAAGAACTAGTACATATAGGCCATTAGGCCTACTTCAGAAGTGGAGAACCTATTCGGCTCATATCTAACCAAAAAGAAGCCACCTTTAGCTTTGTAGGCTGAATTTCTGGTTCAAAGTTTCAATCATTTTAATTATTATTAACCCTAAACCAACCCTAAACACATAATTTATTTTTATATATTACACTGAAGTTTTAATTACGGACATTATAGTATGAACACTACTGTTTTGGTTGACCTATCAACCAAAAAAAAACCAAGTCAACCAACAAACAAAAGGTAGTTCCCGGCCATAATCTAAAAGCTAACTAGTGAGCTATTAGACCAGTTAAGCGCAGTGTTTTGAAAATCAGAGCAGGTTTAACTAGGAATCGTTGTCTGGTTCGATTCGTCGTATACCGGTTAAACCGTTACTAGTGAATCGGAGGGAACCGTTGAACCGACTGTGAACCATTGAACCGGACCGGATCGTGAACCAGTTGAAAACCAGTTTTGTTTTTTTTTCTTAAGAAAATTAAATCAAACGAGGTCGTTTGTTAAACGAGCCGAGTCGAACTCGAAAACTTTAAAAGTAAGCTCAACTCGACTCAAAAACTCTCAAGCTAAAAATTATCAAGTTCAACTCGAACTTGAAATATAATATTGAAACTAGAACTCAAAAAGGCTCGAACTCGAAAAAAATTTAGAAGCTCGATTGAAGCCTGAAATTCGAGCTCGATTGAAGCGAAAGAATAATTCGCTCTGTGCTCACCAAAAGGCTCCATGATTTTGAATGCCAAATTACTTCTATTATTTATAGAAATCAATTGGGATGCTCTTCTATGTTTCTTAGTCATGTGATATTGTTTTGTTTTCATATTTTTACTCTTTAGACTTTTGTGATGTTCTTCTATGTTTCTTAGTCATGTGAGATTTAAAAAAAATTAAACCAAACGACATTGTTTGTTATGATTTTTTAGTCTCAAATTTATTTTTTGATTATAGTTATATAATTATATTTATTATTTAATATGTTTTACTTTAAATATTATGTTATAGTTGATTTGAGTCATTTTGTTTCACTTGATTTTATGGTTTTTAACTTATATATGTTATAACTTGTTTTGAATATGACTTGTGATATAAAAAACTGTGTTTTATTAAATATTTTTTATATTTTTATTAAAAATTTTTAAATAAATAATTAATTATGACGTCGCTCGATTCTTTCGACCGATCTGATCGATTCGACCGGTCTAATCGATTCGACCGGTTGAACTAGTAAACCTATAGCATGACCGATTCGCTGACCAGTCCGGTTCTGAAAACCATGGTTAAGCGCAAGCTTGCCTTCTAGTTCCCATTGAGAAAATCAACTCCAGATCAGGCGGTTGAAAATACCCATTCTTCGGCGGCTCTGGCCTTCTATTCCCAAAGGTAAATGGCTTCTTAGGCGGAGGTGGCCGCGGACACGTCTTCACAGCCGGTATCCGACACTCCCCCGTGTCGGCGTCGACCAACCATCTTGCTCTTCTTGCATCTACGTCGTCACGTCCAATTCACCCTCTATTTTTCCAAACTCAAAACGCTGTTTTCTCTTCTTCGTTTGTGATCTTCTTCTTGACTTGATCATTTCTATGTACACATATAAACAGTGTGGGTGGTTCCGGAAGTTGCTGGCATTTTGTGGATAAGATAGTTACAGATAAGCAATTCAATAACACGTGTCACGTAAGTTACACTTTTGTATACGTGGAAAGGCAAGTGGCGAGCTTTCGACATGGGTGTCCTTAATGCGGTTTAAAATATGGCGCCAATCTTGGTCGGTTCAAGAGCGGGAAATCCTATGTACCACTAGTTCGAATGTAGTTCACAATGCCACAAGTAGAATGTGTAAATTCGAGTACCCATAACATCTAAATCGATGATTTTTCGGTCGGTGTCTCGATTCAGATGTTCTAGATATCTGGATACATAGATTTTTTTTGAAATTATTAAGTAAAAATAAATAAAATTTAAATGTTCAAAACTTCGAATTACATATTCTAACATTCAAACACGAAATTTAAAAGTTCGAAATACAAAATCTAATAATCCATAATATAAATAAAACATAAAAGTTTGTAATTAAAAGTTTATATTTAATTTCAGCCTGATAGTAGCAATGACAGAGATTACTACCACAACAGTTCTGTGTCAATATTAACTAATATGGTTGTATATATTTTAATAATACATATCAAAGAAAATAAGATCCATTTCTCGAACATCAACAAAACCATCATAAATATCATATAAATATATATATATATATATATATATATATATATATATATATATATATATATATATATATATATAAACTTAACTGGGTACGTACCCGATTACCCAAAAAAAATTAATTTTTGTGGTCCAGATCTGACTAGGAAAGTGTCGGGTCGGGTACTTAACCCTGTCGAATACTTTTTTTTATAGAAAATTATCCGATTGTTTAGATATTGATCGACGGATAGCTACAACCCATTATCATTTATTTCTTTTATCCAAATTTTATGTTTGCATATTAGCCACACTGATTTTCTGAAGTATATAAAATTTTCATTTTTATATATATTTTATTTGTTGAAGTCGGTAGATAAGACTATCGATAATATTAATAAGAGAAAATCGCCTCAGTGACCAAAAAAAAGTTATAATATACGATTTTAACCAACTTTTTTTGGATTTGCCAAAATGACCAACAAAATCGCAACGCGAAATAAAAATCGCAACGCGATCCCCAGAATCGCAAATCAGTTTCCAGAATCGCAAATCAGTTTCCAAAATCGCAACGCGATTCTTGAAAATCGCGATGCGATAGTACAAATTCGCATTGCGATTTTCCAAAATCGCAACGCGAATATGAAAATCGCAACGCGAACACATAAATCGCAACGCGTATCCGTAAATCGCAACGTGTATCCGTAAATCGCAACGCGTATGGGTAAATCGCAATGCGTATCCGTATATCGCAACGCGTATCCGTAAATCGCAACGATAATACATAAAATCGCAACGCGTATCCGTAAATCGCAACGCGATATTTAAAGCGCCATTATAATCGCTACGCGTATTTTATTTTCAAATTACAAAAAGAATATTAAGACAAAATCCCGTAATCGCAACTCATAACCTAAAACCTAAAATCACAACTCAGTCCCATCTCCATCTCTCACTCTCTACGGCGAAGAAATCCGTCCCCATCTCCGAAGATTTCCGTCCCCATCTCCGGCGAAATCCCTCACAACCATTCACGGTCAGAAATCCCTCACAATATTCAGAAATGGAAAATCAACCTCCGAGGGTTAGTTTTTTTAATTATTTTTATTTTGAAATGTTTGCATTATTGTAGGTTTTTCATATTGAAACTGATGATAAGTTTACTGGTCATTTCAATAATAGATTAACCATTTCACTTAGATTTCATTTCGCGTTACGATTCTGTCGTTGCGATTTTCATTTCGCGTTGCTATTCTCTCGTTGCGATTTTCAAGTTAGTATTTGTCTTTGTCTTTGTTCTGTCTTTTGGTTGAAGTAATGCAATCCATTCAAGTTTCAATTTGCAGAAGAGTCGCAACGAGATAAATGAAAATCGCAACGAGAGAATGACTGTCGCAACGAGAGAATCGCAACGCGAAATGGAAATCGCAACGAGAGAATCGCAACGCGAAACCAAAATCGCATTGCGATTTTCATTTCGCGTTGCGATTCTCTCGTTGCGATTTTCATTTCGCGTTGCGATTCTCTCGTTGCGATTGTCATCTCGCGTTGCGATTCTCTCGTTGCGATTTTCATTTCAACCAAAAGACAAAACAGTGTTGCAAATTTTAGTTTAAAGAATAAACTACTACTTTTTATGTTTATTGTTTTTGGTATATCTTCACAGTGTAGTTTTTGGTATATCTAACTTGGTATGTTTATTGTTTTTGTAGAAATTTTTTTCGGCTCAATTGACCTTGAGAAATAAAGTCAGCCTGACCACTACAATTGCAAAGAAGCTTTCACCTGCTCAAAGACAATTGTTTGAGGAAACCTGCTTCGGGCCATGGCTGAGAGTACAGCATCCGGGTGGAGATGCTAATTTGACCCATTTGTGGCTTCAGACCATGACATCAAATCTACCCGACAGTATACAACGTGGTGAGGAAGAGATATGGTTTCATTTTCCACCAGGGTATACTTGCTTTGGGCGGAAGGAGTTCTGCTTAATCACTGGTCTACGATTCGGACACGATGATGTAGGCCGGTACACTCGTCATATCGCCCGCCCATCATGGTTATCCCGGGTTTTTCCGGATGAGTCAATGGAGAAGCCGAACCTACATGTCGACGACCTGAAGAAATTATTTAATAAGAAAGCTGGTTTCACTCGGATGGAAGACGTCGATGTTGTCCGAGTATGCCTTCTACTACTTGTGTATGCCGGCTTTTTAGGCAGAGAGGCCAGACAACCTATTCATCGGGAGCTAATAATATTGGTAGAGGACCTGAATGCATGGAATCTGTTTCCGTGGGGTTCGTATATATGGAAAGCTACCTGGACTAAGTTGTCGTCTGCCTTTGATGACCGCAAAAGTTTGCGGGGCGATGGGTCCAAATACACTTTGTCAGGCTTTGTTTGGGCCTTTAAGGTAAGAATTTCTATATAATGTTTCTAAAATTATAATTAATTATTTAACAATTACTAATTTTGTTATTATATTGTTTGTAGATTTGGATATTCGAGGCTTTCCCCAGCATGCGTACATATGCAATAAAAACGTCAAATGATATTCCCAGGGCTATTTCCTGGAAGAGGAAAACTCTGTTGGATTGGGAAGACTTAATACCATATGCCACAATAAATAATGTAAGTTAACACAAATACTTTCATATAATATATAAACAAGTTATTAATAGTAGACGTTTAACTTTGTTTGAGTTTTATATTTAGGAGGCCAACATTCCATTACAAAGACTGACACCCACGGAGGAAGAGCTTGCCACTGATTGGTGGCAAGCTAGTCAGAATTTTTTTGATGGCACGGATGATGAGCAGCATCCACTTCCTCCAATTCGAGAGCCATCACCTCACCTAGAGCCATCACCCGATCGACCCGACTATACATCTCTAGAACGAGAGCCATCACCTATCCCGTCACATCATCGAGCCTCTTCTCCACCATCACCTCATGATAGGCGACCGGCAAAGATGCCACGACTCCTATCTCCCTGTTCTCCACCTCCACCTCAACGGGATGAGTCAAGGGAGTTACGTGATGAGGTCAATGCCTTGCGTGAGGAGATCGGTACTCTACGCGATAACGATGGTGCATGGCGTGTGGAGGTGTCAACTTTACGTGGTGAGGTTGCCGCTCTACGTGAGATGATAGTATCGTTGCAGAATGAGGTTCATACTCTACGCAACGAGGTAAGTTTAAGATTTTCCATATTTAACTTAATGATAAATTTACTCGTAATTTCACTTAGATTAGCCATTTCACTTAGATTGCTTAGTAAATTTGTTCGGTTGCTGCCAATTCTGCTAAACTGTGTATTCTTTAACACTGTGAAATAGTATTTGTCTTTGTTTTGTCTTTTGGTTGAAAGTAAATTTGTTCGGTTGCTGCCAATTCTGCTAAACTGTGTATTCTTTAACACTGTGAAATATATTTGTCGTTGTTTTGTCTTTTGGTTGAAAGTAAATTTGTTCGGTTGCTGCCAATTCTGCTAAACTGTGTATTCTTTAACACTGTGAAATAGTATTTGTCTTTGTTTTGTCTTTGGTTGAAAGTAAATTTGTTCGGTTGCTGCCAATTCTGCTAAACTGTGTATTCTTAACACTGTGAAATAGTATTTGTCTTTGTTTTGTCTTTTGGTTGAAAGTAAATTTGTTCGGTTGCTGCCAATTCTGCTAAACTGTGTATTCTTTAACACTGTGAAATAGTATTTGTCTTTGTTTTGTCTTTTGGTTGAAAGTAAATTTATCCATTCAAGTTTCAATTTGCAGAAGAAGAAATAGTTTACTTTCGCAACACGAAACTTAAAATCGCAACGCGAAACCAAAATCGCAACGCGAAATGAAAATCGCAACGACAGAATCGCAACGCGAAACCAAAATCGCAACGACAAGATCGCAACGCGAAACCAAAATCGCATTGCGATTTTCATTTCGCGTTGCGATTCTTTCGTTGCGATTTTCATTTCGCATTGCGATTCTGTCGTTGCGATTTTCATTTCGCGTTGCGATTTTGGTTTCGCGTTGCGATTTTAAGTTTCGTGTTGCGAAAGTAAACTATTTCTTCTTCTGCAAATTGAAACTTGAATGGATTGCATTACTTCAACCAATAGACAAAACAAAGACAAATACTAACTTCAGGGTATTAGTTTGAAACATATTTTTCTTTGTTATCTGATGCATTTTGTGAACTATGATAGAATAATGACTTGGGTGAATACAATGCAAGTTTGAAACATATTTGTCTTTGTTTTCACTGTTTAAAGATCATGTCTGTTTATTTACTGATTTTTGTATTTAATTATTTAGCGGCCCGATAGAGTGGATGCTTTACGTCGGGTTATGCTTGCACGACGGAGTTCACGCATCAGACAGCGTGCACGTGCTATTAAGTCTCCGTACACCCCAATAGTGCGAAGACACCGCAAGAAGAAGCCCGACTCGCCTGTCATCCCTCAAGAGTCCACTCCTATCGTTGAAGAGGCCCCCCATATCATTCCTCGAGAGTCCCCTCCCACCGTTCAAGAGGCAACTGTCATCGTTGAAGAGGTCCCTCCCACCATTCCAGAGTCTGATTCACATGGGGTAATATATCGAAGTATTGAGAAACCCCCACCGGTTCCGGACATGATGGATGAGAGTTGGCTCTCGTATGAGTTACCGGCCAGTACCATACCGGTATCTGAAGAGGAGAGGGAACAACTACCGGACACAATTTTGGATAACACCCTTTGGGCTAAGACCGCAGTTGATTTTTATCTACATGAGCGGAGCAAGGGGTGTTTCACTGACATATGCAAGCTCACCGATGATATCTTTTTGTTGCTTGAACGGCCTTGGTGGGGCGTATTATTAGGGGTCGAAGACAATGGCTATTTCGATGGGGGGGTAAGTCTTATATTTTTCTTATATTTCAATTTGATTAATTTTTTTTTAAATTTATGTAAGTCACTAATATATGTCTTTTTTTGTAAAACAGCATATCGATGCGTGGGTGACACGTCTTCTAATAATAAGAAAACTTAAGAAAAATAAAAATATACGATATACAATAATGCCGACGTCTTTTCACGCCGTTCACTTGAAGAATGCACGAGATGAATCATTTGATTTGGGCAATGGACAAGCTAAACTTTATCCTGCATGGTGGGAGGTCGATAAGGTTAGTATTTATTTTAGATTGAGTTTAAAGGTTTTATGAAATAAGTGCGCAAATGAATGAATTATTACTTATGATTGCAGGTGTTTATCCCTGTTTTGGAACGTAAACATTGGATTCTCGTCGAGCTTCAGCTCCCATCCCTTAAGACAATAGTGTATGACAGCATGATAAATTACATATCATTGGCTGATTTAAGAGATGTTATTAAGGGATGGAGCTCTCATTTGGCTAAATTCTTGGATGCGATCAATTATTGGACTCGTTCTGGAAACAAGAAGCCAAAGAAGCTCAATATTACAGTTATTAGAGACGAGACCGCGCCACAACAAACGAGCGGAGCCAGAGGAGATTGTGGTCCTCTCGTATGCTTGGCGTTGGAGCGTTTGACGACGGGAAGCATCAAGTATCTACCTCCCACCGATAGAGATAAAGCTGCAGTAGGCTTGTGGTTTCGGCATTATATGGCTAAATCGATATATACGAGACGCTGCCTACCTGCATCCGCGTTATAAAAATGTCCATAAACAATTGGTAAGTTTATACTTATAAATGAAAATGTTTGGTTAAGTAACTAGAATTCAATAATTTGCGTAGAAAGTGTTGTTTGAACAAATGTTTGGTTTCTGCAGGTTAATCTCAGAAGTGAACTGCGTGAAAATGATGTCGAGCTGCAAAAGTTGATTCAATAGTTTAATTGATTGTTTTTTGATTGTTTAATTGATTTGTAAAAGTTGATTCAATAGTAGATGATCGGAAATAAGAATTATTGCTTATTTTTTGATTGTTTAATTGATTTGTAAAAGATGATTTGTAAAAGTTGATTTGTGTAATTGATGCGAACATAATTCTTATTTGTGCTTGTTTAATTGATTGAAATGTAATGGTTGATTTTGTTGATTTCAATCTGCATTATGTTGAAGGCAAAAATGACTATCGCAATGCGAAATGAAAATCGCAATGCGAAATGAAAATCGCAACGAGAGAATCGCAATGCGAAATGAAAATCGCAATGCGGAAATGAAAATCGCAATGCGTTTATAATTTCGCATTGCGATTATCTCGTTGCGATTTTCATTTCGCATTGCGATTTTCATTTCGCATTGCGATTCTTTCGTTGCGATTTTCATTTCGCATTGCGATTTTCATTTCGCATTGCGATTTTCATTTCGTATTGCGATTTTAATTTCGCATTGCGATTATGTCGGTTCGATTTCATTTCGCATTGCGATTTTCATTTCGCATTGCGATTCTCTCGTTGCGATTTTCATTTCGCATTGCGATTTTCATTTCGCATTGCGATTCTCTCGTTGCGATTTTCATTTCGCGTTGCGATTTTCATGTTGGGATTTTCATTTCGCGTTGCGATTGTATTTTCCGTGTTGCGATAGTCAAATGCATGCCTAATAGTGATAACAACTGAATAACAAGAGTTGGTTAAGTCAAAATGGTTGGCCTGAGTCATTAATTCAACTGAAAATGTTAAAAGTTCACACATAAAATCCACATAATACAACGTTTGCATATGAGCTTTTGATGGCAACGTTTACATAATACACATAAAATGTTAAATGTTAAAACGTTTACATAATACAACTGAATAACAACGTTTACATAATACAAAGTTCACACCATATGAGCTTTGGATTTTGATGAGGATCCATATTTTGGTAGAGGAAAAGATGATTTTGATGGCACTGGTGATCCACATGTCAACCTTGTATGACCACTTTCCTTGCACCGACTACATGTCGATCTCTTCTTCTTCACCCTTAGACGGTATACGATCGTGACTTTTTGGTCGGCCAGGTAGCCTTCTGTCCATGGCTGGTGGCAAAACTGTTTGTAAGTCATCTGGTATGTCCCACTCAGAAGGATGTGGAATAGGGTAGACAATCTCGGCATAAGTCTGTCGATAAACTTCTGTAGTGTAGCAATCCATAGCGTATGCGCTTGAATCATCTTGGTTTAAATGAAGAGCAACTTTTATAACATGGCCACACGGATAACCAGATGTTTGCCATTTCATACAACTACACGTCTTTGCATTTAGATCGACTAGCCCATTTAAGTTATTATCCAGTACTTGAAACAAAGTGTTTGAACATGGTTCAACTCTCCATGACGTTGACTTCACAACACGTTTCGTTATCTTTTTTCAGTCCATGGTGTAACACGATGTTCCAATGTTCCTGTAAATTTAAATAAACAATACTTAGTAAAATATATAAATATGATAAGTTACGAATTCAAAGAAATAATACCTGCATGGTTTCTTTTCTTGTAGTACCACTGTTGAATAGAGGCTCGAAAAAACTCCATTAACATAGTAATGGGTAATTTCCGGGAATGACGACTTAGAGCGTTGATTGATTCTGCACTATTAGACGTCATGAAACCATATCTTGCTCCAAGTTGATGTACTCTTGACCATCTTTCAAACCCGACATCTTCTAGTGTTTGAGCACACTGAGGCAAAACACGTCTTAAACAATTTATATGCTTATTGAAATCCACTTCCCGATAAGCTTTTACAGCCTTCCAGTATGTCCATTTGTGCTTTTTTATACCAGCAGACCTTGATTTTAGATTTCTATACAAATGAACACCACAAGTCCATGAAAAGCATCTGGGAAACACCTTCTAACAGCGTTGTCAATTGAGTTTGCCCTATCGGATATGATTGTCAGATTGCTAATAGGACCTATGCAATCCCTAAGATGCCCCATAAACCATGTCCATGAATCAGAGGTTTCAGATTTGCCAACCCCGTAAGCTATTGGCAATATCCCATTGTTAGCATCCATGGCTACTGCTAATAAGTTTACTCCAAGGTATCGACCTTTCAAATGTGCTCCGTCAACTATAATAACTGGGCGCATGCAAGTAATAAACGAACGAATCTACAAAATAATATACACAAGAAATATAATCATTTAAATGTGAAATGCATGTAACTAACAAAAATGAGTCAACAAAATTATATTGATTTACTAACCGTAGCACCAATGGCGATAAACAGCAACTCAAAGCGTCCATCTCTATCTGTTTTGATATGAGTTACCGACCCAGGATTTTTCAGCTTTAAATTGTGACAATAAGCCGGCAGTTGGGCAAACGATGCTTCTGGCGACCCCCTCAACAATTCCAAGGCATAACATTTGGCTCTCCAAGCTTGAGAATATGATATACTAATCTTGAACCGAGCATTCATGTCAGTCATAATTTCATGTCCCCGATATACCCTGCCATTCAAAAACATTAACTCAGCCAGAAAACCACCCAACACCTTTTTGTTTGCCTGTCTATGGTGAGGAAAAACTTGGGTTCTTGAACATGTATGTTTATCAATAAAAGTCCTAACTTGAAACATTTTGCAATCTTTTATTCTCTTTGCAATCATACGCCACGTACAGTTTTTGTCAATCATACACCTTGTTTCGAAACGATCTTTGCTTGATTTGTTAACTTTTAGTTGATAGCCATCTTCCACACATTTCGTATATAAAGCTATCTTCAAGTCTTCCTTTGTATCAAAACAATCATCTTTCTTGATACGAATAACTTTTGTGTAACAATCAACTGCTTTCTTTATCAACTCTTCTTCCGGTATCTGAAGTAATTCTGGCATATTCCAGTTATACGCCCGTGGCATTTTCTTTTCTTCGGGGACTTTTTCTTCTTCTTTTTCTTCTTCAGGATTATATGAATTACAGAATGGATGTTCAACATGTTCATTCACAGTCGTAACTTCCTCCTCATTATCATCAACATTACATTCTTCGGCAACGGCTGTTTCATCATCAAAATTCGGGTATTGACCAATATCAATATCATTACACGCATGGTCTGTTTCTTCTTCTGAAACATCATCAAAATCCGTGTATTGACCAATATCAAAGTCCGGATATTGACCAAGACCAAATTTCGAATACTGACTAGTACTCACAATTTTTTCTGTTGGCTCATCATCGTCTAACTGGTCAATACGAAAACCGGAATTTGGTGCTGAAAGTTGATTGGGATTTGGATTAGAGAAAGGTTGTGGGTTTTGAGAAAAACTTAGTTGATTACTACCCGCTACTGACCCAACAATACTACTTCTAGGTTCAACAACATACAATGTAACATCATCTTGTGAAACACTAATGTAAGCAATGAATCGTTCAACATCTTCATTGTCGGTTAACAAATAAACTTTACCATTTCTCTGATAAGATAGCCTAAATCCACTTAGGGGCTCTAAATTCAATTTATTTGAAACACGTAGCATTAGAGTTTCATAAGTTAACTTTTGTAAAGACAATTTTAGTTGAAGATTTATGGGTAAAGGCATATATTGTAAAACACCATTAACATTATCCCATGACCCTCCAAAACACAAATCTATCCAAACATGATCAACATTAGATGATTTCATGGTTGTAACTAAACAAACGAGATGCGAAACTAAGACCTGTTGCCGGATGGGGAAGGATGTCGTTGGATATAGGAACGGATGTCGCCGGAGAGAGTGATAGATGGAGATGGAATGAGTTGCGATTTAGGGATTTAGTTTATGATTTCAGTGTTATATACCCAAAATTTCAGTGTTGTGATTTACAGATTCTCGTTGCGATTTACGGATTATCGTTGCGATTTACAGATTCTCGTTGCGATTTACGGATTATCGTTGCGATTTACGGATACGCGTTGCGATTTACGGATTATCGTTGCGATTTACGGATACGCGTTGCGATTTACGGATACGCATTGCGATTTACGGATACGCGTTGCGATTTACGGATACACGTTGCGGTTTACGGATACGCGTTGCGATTTACGGATACGCGTTGCGATATACGGATACGCATTGCGATTTACCCATACGCGTTGCGATTTACGGATACACGTTGCGATTTACGGATACGCGTTGCGATTTATGTGTTCGCGTTGCGATTTTCATATTCGCGTTGCGATTATGGAAAATCGCAATGCGAATTTGTACTATCGCATCGCGATTTTCAAGAATCGCGTTGCGATTCTGGAAACTGATTTGCGATTCTGGGGATCGCGTTGCGATTTTTATTTCGCGTTGCGATTTTGTTGGTCATTTTGGCAAATCCAAAAAAAGTTGGTTAAAATCGTATATTATAACTTTTTTTTGGTCACTGAGGCGATTTTCTCTATTAATAATATGAATGGTCGGTGCATTTTTCAAATCTTAAATTTTAATAGTAACTTAAAATTTTAAATTAAGTGCTTTCGCATTCTTTAATACTATATTGGAATTTTGATTTTATATTAATTTAATTATTTTATATTTATTAAAATATCTCTCGATGTCGGCATTTTTACCCAAATAACACTCTAACAACAAAATATTACTTGTAAGTTATCATTTCTCCAAGTATTAGCGAGCTAGTACCTTTCATGACAAAGCGCGGATTATGAGGCGCGTTTTTATAGGGTTTCTCTAAGCTGGCGCCACGGTGGAAAAGCTCGGATCTTGAAGTGCACATTTGCGGGGTTTTGTCCGAGCTGACGTCACGTAGCAAAGACGTGGATCATGAAGTGCACATTCGATGGGAAATTTGACACGTGCAGGGAATGCACGAATCATGAGGCGCGCCTTCCACTGTTCACGAATTATTGCGCACTCCATTATTACTTGAACCAATTCTCTCGGTCAGCCATCCCCTTCCCTATAAATATCCCCGAATACAAATATCAAACCACATTAAAATTACTTTCACATTCTTCATTTTATCAAGCTAAATAGATTATGTTATAGATTTTAAAAGGTAAAATTATTTTTTATTATATTATATTTATTTTATATTTAATTATTTGACCAAATGTTATTGTACTAATTATTTTATATTATTTTTTTCGGTTGAAAAATGGAAGGCGGAATCATATCTCGAGATATTTTATCGATACTATAACAATATTAAATTATGTTATTTAAATTATTGTGATTTTTTTATTTTTTAGCATTAGTCTATATTTTAATTTGTATATTATTTATTTAATTAGATGTATTTCAACTATTGTTTTTGCATATATATGACTCTCAATCTTTCAAACTCTTAAACTCTCAAAATGAGACTTATTTAAGCTATTATTTACTATGATGGAGAAATTCGGGAAGATGAAACCGGCGTTGTCTTCGCATTAAATCATTCAGTTAGAATATCTTTCAAGAGAAACATTACTCTTGAGGAGCTGATCACTAAAATTTCAAGGAAGATGCATGTTGGAAGTACTAGAAGATTGTTCTCACTTTAGTACAAATTTCTAACTGCACTATTTCCGTTAACTTATATAGCGTTTGAACTCTCCAACGATGATGATGTTGATATGATGGTTGATGATCAGAATCAAAATTCAAACGCTGATACACAAATGTATGTCATATTTGTTAAACTATATGGAGTTCGTGGTATGTCATTATGCTCCCACTATGGGTTGGCTTAACAAGTTGATCAAGTTTACAACCCAACTTAAGTAATGTGTAATGATTTTAACTCGTTAATGGGAAATACACATCCTGGTATCATCCCATCAAGTTCAATGGAGAGACATTCATCAGAAACTTGTTACGATCTCCACCGAGGTGGCTCCACGAATAATCTATTCAATACTCATTTAACATGATGTCTATAAGTTACAAGGGAAGTCATTCAACTACAAGCTTCTTCGACCTCAATTTAAAACCCGTATGACATGATGTCTTCAATTTCAAGGGGAATACATTCAACTACAAGCTTGTTCGACCTAAATATCGGTATCATAGAGGAACCATCATATACACCATAAGAACCTCTTCGTGAGCCAATTACAGATGATGCTGAGACTGGACTATTCGTTGAGCCAGAATCACCGCAGTTCAACATGGACTCCGATGATGATGATGTATATGAAGTTCCCACAAATATAGTACACACGGAACCTCCAGCACACATGCATGAAGCTGAATGTGGTGCAATGTGCGGGCTATAGTTTACGGACGGGTATGCCAAATGTTGGTGACTACGGATTTAACTCATCAGTCAATGATGGTGAGTTATACATCGGAATGAAGTTTCCATCCAAAGATAAAGTAATGATTGCAATTAAGAATTACAATATTCATAATTATGTTTACTCCGGAGTCAACCGATCTACCACAAAAATATATATATGATACTGTGTCCAACGTGGTAAAGGATGCAACTGGATGATCCATATATCGAAGAGGAATAAGAAAAATAACATATGAGAACTAACATTATACAAAGGTCTGTATACATGTTGTGCTAGAGTGATCAACCAGGACCATCCCAAATTGGACTCTGACATTATCTGTCAAGCCATCATACTCATGGTTAAAGCAAGCTCTCATATAGTTATTGTGGTGTTGATTTCAGCTATACAGTCTAAATATGGGTACATCGTTTCCTACAGGGAAACATGGAAGACAAAGTATAATGCCATTAAAAAACTTCACTGCAAGTGGGACTCATCTTTCAACAAACTACCAAGTTGGTTTAGGGTAGTGAGTAGACTGAATATTGGGAAAATAATGGACTTCGAAACTTGCCACGCATTCCACAATGATTGATTGCTTCACGATCGTTACCGATTATACTGGCTTTTTTAGACTTACCCATATTGTTTTAATGTTGTGAAATACTGCGAGCCCGTGGTCCAAATTGATGGGACATTCTTGTATGGAAAATACAAGCAAGTTTTGTTATTGGAAGTTGTCTAAGATAGTAATCACAATATTTTTCCAGTTGTTTTTTCCCATGTTGAAGGAAAAGATATATATTCTTGGGCTTTTTTCCCTAAAAAACTTATGCTTACATGTTGTTACGAGGGGAAAATTTTGTGTCATTTCATATTGCAGAGATGGAATCAAAGAATCAATTGAGTCTTTGGGTCCAATATAGCAGCCATCCTATGCCCAACATCGGTATTATATCCGATATATTGTTGCAAATTATCATAGAAAGTTCAAGAAGAACGATGAGCGCCAATTACTTGTGCGCATGGGTATGTCACAATGTCTAAATTCATTTCTTAATCATTTTCATTTTTTATGGAAACTTAACATTAAGTACTACATTTGACGCTCAGATTATGAACTATTACCTCAAACGTTTGAGTCCATACTTCAAGATTTACGACGAAAATACGAGTAAGGGTACAATTACATCAACCTCATCAATAAAGAAATATGAACAAATGCATATGATGGTGGATATCGATATGAACACATAACAACCAACTTGACTGAGGCTATCAATTCAACCTTAAAGGGGTGTGTCATTTACCAATAACAACTTTGGTTAAAATGACTTATTTTCTTTTGAGAGTGTTTTTTTTCAAAGCTCAGGGGATAAACTCTAACTTGGATGCAAAACGGTAATACTTATTACGCAAGATTAGTTGTAGATCTACAAAAAAGAATTACTGCATCAAATGTAATGTCTGTAATAAGCTTCTCTCGAACCCATGGATTATCGTATGTTACAGAAATGCCACAACCTCTTCAAGAGATTGAAGATAACTCATTCAGAATTAATCTACAAGACAGGTGGTATGACTGTGGGTTTTTTCAAGCTGTTAAGTATCCATGCTCCCATGTCATAGCAACTTGCTCTTATACCAATAAAGACTATAACCATTTTTTGGATCCAGTATATCGACTTTCAGAAGTATTTAAGGTATATGAATTTAAGTTCCTCCCCATAAGTAATGAGGAAGACCCTGATAAGGTTAAGAATTAGCTTCCGATTGTACCATATACATCCTTATTAAAGGAGACAAATCATCCAAAATCCACTCGAATTCATTGTGATATAGATATTTGAAAGACGTCCAAAGAAAACAAAAGATGTGAGCATTGTAGAAACCTAGGCCATAATAGGGAAAAAATGTCATCTCTTTCATCATCATGTAACCGTTGATGTTGTGACGATGTAATTGTTGTTTATGAAGCCTTAGTTTGTATTCGTTTACTTTTAATTAATGTGCTACTCAAGTGAAAATTAAATAAAAACATTACAAACTAAATAATAAAAACAATTAAATATAAACATTAAATACAAACGTTTCAAGTCAAACAATTAAATAATAAAAATATTAAAAAACAAAATAAATAAAAAGTCAATAATTAAATAATAAAAACATTAAGAAATAAAATAAATAAAAAGTTCATAATTAAATAATAAAAAAATTAAGAAATAAAATAAATAAAAAGTTCATAAATAAAGAAAAATATTAAGAAAGAAAATAAATAAGAAGTCCATAATTAAATAAAAATATTAAGAAACAAAATAAATAAAAAGTTTATAATTAAATAAAAACATTAAAAAACAAAATAGATAAAAACAAGTATATCGGTGCATGCGTCTTGAATGTGTTCTACAGGGCGGTGGTTGTCAATTTC
The DNA here is from genome assembly GCF_006381635.1 of Hibiscus syriacus. Classification (NCBI taxonomy): domain Eukaryota; kingdom Viridiplantae; phylum Streptophyta; class Magnoliopsida; order Malvales; family Malvaceae; genus Hibiscus; species Hibiscus syriacus. The sequence continues at coordinate 2,205,210 of NW_024063513.1, forward strand.
TATGAGGATTTATTAATATAAGTTGCTCTTTCTCCTCACTCTCATCGTCATCATCATCATCAGCAGGAGCATCTACATTTTTTTTGACGAGGGACGGATGACGATGTAACTCTTCATAGAATAATGATCTTGGAGGTGTATAACTAACCATCCCATCGCTCATAGAAAACTACGAAAACATCGACGTCGATGAATGTAAAAACTGAGCCGGATGTGTCTATGTCATTGGTGAAACATCACCCGCCAAATAAGTAGCATATGAAGACCACATTGGACCTATAAGAATGAGAGTATATCCGCTAGGAGATATCATAAAACCATGTAATAGTGGTATCTAAAATGGATGTGGCGACATCAGAAACAGCTGCGGTGGCATCTGAGACGGTTACATAATATAAATTAGAGGTTGTTGTAATGGTTCCAAAGTGCATATGAGGACGATCCGGGAGCGCTTGCTTTTTATTCACGAGTTGAGGGACGATGATGTTATGATAATGGATATTTTTCTCGATGCCGACAAATGCTTCCGCCTCGTACTTCATCATAAAGTAGGAGCAACTTCTCGTTTGTGTTGAACTATTGATAATAATCATTCATAACCGAATAATTATCCACATAAATCAATTTTCTACGGGGAATGTGCCCACGTCCATCGTCCCAGATCATTACCTACTCGCTGTGCTTCATCAGCCAATTGACTTCTTTTTTGCCCCGTCTATCGATGTTATGCATATTGTCGAGATTCCTAGGTTCTTCAAGAATAGATTATACGAAACCAAATTGGTAGAGCACGCGGTCAATAGAATGCCACTCAACAATAGCATAACATATCAGAGGAACCAACACCATCCATACATCTGATAGGCCACTCAAGTGAGGTGGGAAGCAACGCTTCATTTCTTCATAAAATAACGAGCCCATTGAAACTAAAACAAATATATATAATTCTTATCAAAATAATATTCTAATTATATAATGATAATTAAATGTAAATAATAAAATTTAAATACATACTTCTGTACCGTCCTTTTGATCAATGAGCAACCGAATTTCTTCCAATTCGTCTGGTATATCACGATGATATTTCCTTATAGATTACCACTTATTCAGTATAAAACATTTCATTATATACTCAAAAATATAATTTATATACAAACTCAGTATTGAAATTACCTCAACAATAGTGGGAAGACTAACAAATTTTTCACAATCGGACATAAAAAATGCATGCGATACCACGCCCATGTTGCAGAAAAAGGAGACATCCCTAATAATTTTTTTGATAATCAGTTGCTCGACACATTTCTCTATACAAAGATGTCAAAATCGCAAAACCCCAACTAATTGAGCCAAGAACTAAAAAATCTATGAGATGACATAACCAGATACAATGAACTTGGTTACGCAATTTATCGGGCATCAAAATCCCTCCTATGAGTTGCAATATACAAGCCTGAGAAAATATTTGAGCAATATGCAACCAGATATATACGAGGACCAGTTACAATTGCCTTCATGTGCTTGAAAAATGCAACATGCAAGGACTCAGACGTGAATAATTTGGCCAGAATATTTGCAGAATAAAGAATCCACGAGTACCCTTAGGGGTCGTTTGAATGGGGGAATGTGGGATTCCCCCGGGAATGGAATCTACATTCTCACGTTTGGTTGGTCGGGAATGTCATTCCCGCTAATGTTTTATTAGTAGATTTTTTGGGGTATATTACCGGGAATGTCATTACCTCATTTCTCTTAGGTATTGTAACATTACCGGCGTTTTGGACTAAAGTACCCTTAATTTTTTTTTTCAAAAATATCATTCTTCTGTCATTGAATAATAAAAATTCTACGAATGTTAAATTACAAATTTATCCTTAAACTATTTTAGATTTACAAAAAAAGTCTATAATTAAAATTTTATATGAAGTTCAGGGATTAAAATAAAATTTTACCCTTTCATTAAACATTTTTTATATTTTTGATTTTGTAAAAAAATTATATAAATTTTATGAATTTAAAATTTTTAAAGAAAATATATAAATTTTTTTCAACTTGTAATATTATAAAAATATATAATAATGACAATTTGGTCAAATATACATTCCAATAATCTTTTATTCATTTAACCAAATACAGTAATCTTACATTCCTGTTAAACCAACCAAACACAAAATACAACATTCTCAGTAATCCTATTTCTTGGTAATCTTTTATTCCCACTGGTAATCTAACATTCGATGAACCAAACGCACTCTTACCGTATAAAGTTATTGCTTCTATCTTGCGTTTGCATACGTATGATGGAAAATATGTTGTGCAAAACAAGGGTTAGCTGATGTAGTTCACATCTTGATGAGTTGGTCATCATACTAGTACGAAGTGGTCAACTTTTCCCATGTCTGAACATGTCCCATAGTGTTTATCTGCAGACCTTATCAATCATTGGAATGTTGGTCACCAGTTGCAAACATAGAGGGATGATCTAAGCAAATTGGTTCATGCATCAACTCTGTGCCTTTAATAGGTTCACAAAAGGCAACGGCATGATGCAAAATGGCCTTGTAAGATCATCCTCACAGGATTACAAAAAGTTAAGAGTGCTTGCGTCTAGGAAGGATAAAGATGGAAGTTCAGTTGAATTCAAAATGATCTGGAAACAACATTCTTGTGAGACAAGAAGAGTAAATGGTTTGTCAGCTAGTCAACAATCATGGAAAGTCAGCATCATCGCCCATTGTCAGAAACAGATGGTTCAAATTTCATAGCATGGGATTCAGGAGGTTATATTTGTATGCCAACTAATTTCACATTTCAATGTTAGATATTTCTATGGTTCCTTACTACCATATGGAAAAGACGAGAGTAGTAAATATATGGTAAGAATTAGCAGTGACACAGTGCAAATGACCTAATGCGAGCTATCCTGCCTTAGTCCAACTTTTAACGCACATCTATATTCCAGATTTGTTCATTGCTCAAATTGTGGTATGATAGTGTTAGCTTAGGAAAGTAGATAGCCTGGCAATACTTCAGTGCTTCACAAATTAAAGCACCTTTAAGTAATTTTAAACTGGTAATTGCCTAAGATTTTAAACGGACAGTATGTTTAGATTTCGTCAAATGATTCTCTGTTCTTCCTTGTATACGAATATACCCAATCAACCATGGGCACGACTCCAGTTCCTACATCCACTGGATCCAGCCATTGCCAAAGTCCTTATTTAAGGATGTAACTATTCCAATATGAATTCCTTCTTAAAGAACAATCCAGAGATCACATCAGTGTGCAGAACTTAACTCTGCATAATGAACTTGAAAAGACACCAGAGCTCACTGAACATTTCAAAAGAAATAAGATATTATTTGTGGGATTGTCTCCAAAAAAGACGGGTTAATATATTATTAATATACAGCGTTACTAGATACATTATAATATATTTATAATATTTAGTTTAGCACTACCGGAAATGTTGATAATAATAATGTAGTAGGTCTAAATCACGAAGAAATATTAAAAAAATTGACAAAGGGTAAACTTAGCTTGTCGGTTTGTGTCGATACAAATGAAAAATGGATCGCTCCATAGCAATATTACAGGTACAAATATGACAAAATCTGTCCCAAAATGACAAAGCCAGTAAAACGCTACCAGATATATTGAAAGTGTCGATAATTTAATATTAGTATCGACACTTTCTTAATTTAAAAGAGAAGAAGTTATAGCGCCTAAAATTTGTCGACACTTTATGAAAATGTATCGATCATTACCAATATAAAGGGTAAAAATATGATAAAACAGATCTCAAAAATGACAAAACCGGAAAAAGTTACCGGATATGTTAAAAGTGTCGATAATTTAATATAAGTATCGACACTTTCTGAATTTAAAAGAGAAAAAGTTATAACGCCTAAAAAGTGTCGACACTTTATGAAAATGTATCGATCCTTACCAATATAACTGGTAAAAATATGATAAAACAGGTCTCAAAAATGACAAAACATGTAAAAATTACCGGATATGTTAAAAGTGTCGATAGTTTAATATATGTATCGACATTTTCTGAATTTAAAAGAGAAAAAGTTATTGCGCTTAAAAAGTGTCGACACTTTATGAAAATGTATCGATTCATAACAATATAACAGGTAAAAATATGATAAAACATGTCTCAAAATTGACAAAACCAGTAAAACGCTATCGGATATATTGAAAGTGTCGATAATTTAATATAAGTATCGAAACTTTCTGAATTTAAAAGAGAATAAGTTATAGCGCCTATAAAGTGTCGATACTTTAAAAAAATATATCGATCCACAACAATATAACAGGTAAAAATATGATAAAACATGTCCCAAAATTGACAAAACCAGTAAAACGATACCGGATATGTTGAAAGTGTCGATAATTTAATATAAGTATCGACACTTTCTGAAATTAAACTAAAAAATGTTAGCACTTTATGAAAATGTATCGATCCATAACAATATAACAGGTAAAAATATGATAAAACTAGTCTAAAAAATGACAACCGGAAAAAGTTACCGGATATATTGAAAGTGTCGATAATTTAATATTAGTATCGACACTTTCTGAATTTAAAAGAGAATAAGTTATAGCGCTTAAAAAGTGTCGACACTTTATTAAAATGTATCAATCCTTACCAATATAACAGGTAAAAATATGATAAAACAGGTCTAAAAATGACAAAAACGAAAAAAATTATCGGATATGTTGAAAGTGTCGATAATTTAATATAAGTATTGACACTTTCTGAATTTAAAAGAGAAGAAGCTATAGCACTTAAAAAGTGTCGACACTTTATGAAAATGTATCGATCCAGAACAATATAACAGGTAAAAATATGATAAAATCGGTCTCAAAATGACAAAACCGGTAAATAGATACCGGATATGTTGAAAGTGTTGATACTTTAATAAGTACGCTTAATAAATTATCGATACTTTCAAAGAAATAGGTAAATATCCTATTGAAAATATCGACACTTGACATAAAAGTATCGACACTTATGTAGTTGTATCGATTAAATATAAATAAAATATCAGGTGTAAATATAAAGGCATAGCTATCCTCTGAAAATAGATAGAGTTTTTGAAATCGAAGCGTAATTGTTGTTGCATTTCAGAAGGCGTTTCTACCTGAAATTTTGTTTGTTTGTTGCTGCAGTCGAATCGAAAGGTACGTTGTTGAAACCTAGTTTTTTATTATTACAGTAATGGGAAATAGAGTTTTTATGTGTTGTTGTTTGGGGGGGTTTCGAAGTAAAGAAGCATTTGGGACCGAATCGATACTTTTAGTTAATATTTATAGGTAAAAATGATATTATAAGTAGAAAATGATATTTTAGGTTGTATAAATGTGCCGACACTTGTTGTAGTGGCCATTCAAATTCTTTTGAAGACCAACCGTTTTACAACAAATAGTGGTTATTGATTTTTGTATATTGAATCAAGTGTATGTAAGCAGTATTTGATTTGATTTGATTTGACAAAACTGATATATGAAGGAAAAATGAAGTCAATGGGAAGAAAGCAACCAAAGGGTGGATATATGTACTTCTAGTAAGTATCAGTCTTTTTGTTATTATTGTTGAAATGGTAATTGGATTAAAACTTTAAATTGATTACAAATTTTAAATGTTGACAGTATGGCCGAATGCAAAAGGATGAAGGAAGATGGCACACACAGCGGTTCGGTATGTAAAATGAAATTGACATTGAGTATTATTTAGCGTTAATGTATTGATTAACAACCATTTACGCTTAATATTAGGTGACAAAAGATGTGATGTTGAAATGAAATTCGATAAGTGATGCCGAAAAGGAACCTTACATCACACAGTCAATGAATGATAGTAAAGAATACAAATAACGGATGAAAGCACATGAAAAGAAGGTATTCATTAAACTTGTAAATACGCTGATACAAGATATATAAGAACAATAACATTATATATTGTTAAAAAAATGTAGGAAGTGTCGACAAGGTGCAGCATAAAAAGGGTGAAATCATTAATTGAACACCTTAAAGAGAATGATCAGTTGAATGTGCTGAGGGAAATAAGGTTTGGATCATTGATAGGAGTAGGAGATCGGCCAATTCAGAGGGAATTGTGTCGATCCTTGATGGAGCAATTTGATGTCAAACAATGTATTGCTAAATATGGTGATTATTCATTCCCTCTGGGGGTATCGACTGCTGCAGCTGTCTTGGGGTACAAAACAATGGCAAAAGTGTTGTAGAAGTCTGTATGAGTAAGAACTGGAAAGCGCTTGCCTCCAAATATGGTTTGAATCAGAAGGTGCATATGCTGAAGTTGAAGAGGATATCAAAAGTGGATCTTACGGGGGAATGACCTAAAGGCCCGAGTTCTATTGTACCTTGTTGGGATATTTCTTTGTCCAACGGGTGATACGTCAACGAACAAGGATGATATGAAGCTCATTTGCGATGAAGGCTTGAAGGGTGAAATCAATTGGGTTGAATATGTCCATTCGAGATTGATTGAATCAATAATCACCTTTCAAAAGGGCAACCAGAGATACCTCAAAGGGTGCATAGCAATCTTAGAGGTAACTGAGTTGAAGAATGTTTTTGTTTTTATATAAAATGATAGTATAGTTATTATATAAAATGATAACTTTTATTATAAATGCAGGTTGCACTGTTCGATTTTTGGTCAGGTTGTGATAGTTTGTCAGCTTATGAAAGAAACAGAGTGGCACGCATCCGTGCATAGGGGAAGGAAGATGTGGTTAGAGTGATGGCGAAGTTGAAGTTGGATAGACCGAGGAAGCTAGAAATGGTAATAAATGTAATTAAATGACATTAAGAATATAATCAATGTCTTAATACAAATTTAATTTTGAAGGTTATTGTCAAGGAGTTAGAGGAGGCAGTGGAGAAGGAAGAAGAGATGGTTGGAGGGGTGGATGACAGTCGGGGGGATTATGGTGAGGGAAAACAGAGTAACTTCGATATTTTGATGTCTGAATTGGCTGATATTAAAAAAATCCTTTTTGATATTCATCAAAGACAATCAAGATATGAAGAGACACTTTAGAGGCATAAGGGGGAAGTGGAAGGAAATGTAGATGTAGTGGTTAATGAAGTTGAGGTGTTGAGGGAACTTAATATGTTGATGGGTGGAAAAATTGATGTAGTTGTCAAAGAGGTTGTAGAATTGAGGAGTGAACTTACGGGGCTGAAGGAGTTGGTTGAGGAAAACTTGGATGAAGGGGGAAAATGAAGGGTGAAATAAAAGAGATGAAGAGCTATGTAGAGCAAAAATATGATGAACTGAAAAAATTTGAAGAAGAGAAGATGGAGGAAGAAGAAAATATAGAGGAAATGAGGAGAAAGGATGTCACTAACATCTATACACCGGAGAGTTTTATAGATGCAGATTTGGATTCGGAATGTCCTGCACCCCATAAGAAGAAGCAGAAGGTAAGTTGAATAAAAGAAAACTTAATTTGATTTTTATCATGTTGTTGTGACTAAAATTTGTATGCAAAACTGTAGGTTGAAAAAACAGTTATTCAAAGCGGAATTGAACCGGTCGAAGCTGCAATTTGTGATTATTTATGGAATAGTAGGTTAGAATCGGGGTAAGTTAAATATATTGCTTTGTGAGTGATATTTAAATATTTCATGACAATATATTAATCCTAATGATTCATATAGATGTTCTGTAATCTCAATGGGAAATTAATACGCTAGTGTATCCGACGTTGCAACGTTGAAGCCTAGTGAATGGGTTGACGATGTGGTAAGTAGACATCGATTAAAAGTTAAAACCTACTGAATATATTCTGATTGTTTAATTAATTTTGTTAGGTTATTGATTTGCTCGCCTGGACAGTATGCTACGATTCTAAAAAGTCAGGTCGGACGATTGGCTACATTCCATACCACTTAGCGGTGAGTTAAATTAATAAATGTTGAAAAGTAATGTTATAGACGATAAATTAATAATGATTGTCATGTAATTGCAGCAACAACCATTAGACAACGACTGTATTGAGGGTATTGTGAGTTTTTGGGGTCACATGTTGCATTTTGTCAAAATTGGGTGTGAAATTGGGTGTCAAATTTTGTGGTTTTTGGGGTCCCATACGAATAGGCATAAATGATGTTTTTGGATATATAATGTTGAATTTTGTCAAATTGGGTGTGAAATTTGTTACAGATCATGATCACAATAAACCACAATAATTCACATTGGTATCTGTTGGTGTTGGATATGGTAGATCGTGTTGCAACTGTATATGATAGTCTGTTTACATCTGAAGCAGCTAAACAGAGAGTGAATGATGCTAAGAGATTGGTATGTATGAAAGGAAATTATGTCAATTATAATGCATAATTTGTTTGGATCATAACTTCATGTTTTTTTAATGCAGGTGAAAATATTAGATAGTTATAATAAGAAACGCATTTGGGTAGAAGTAGTGATGGCAAACGGGTACAGTTTTGTGGATTCCGCACCGCATCCGCTCCAATTGGAGCAGGGATGGGTATAATTATAGCGGGTAGTGGGCGGGTGTGGATTTATAAAATGGTACCCATCGTGGGTGGTGGGCGGATAATGGGTTTGAGAGATTACCCGCCCCACATCCGCCCACCGAGCTAAATATCTATTAAATTTTGGACCATTATGAATTTAGGTGTAATTTTAGAGACTAATTTATAAATTTTAATATTATATAATATATAACATATAATTTATCCAAATATTAAGGATATTTAGTCTTTAATCTGGTCTTTAATTAGGAAAATATTCAGCTCTTTGATTAAACCCATAATCCCACTAACCAAGTCACTTTCCATGTTCTTTAGCCCATGCTGCCCATCCAAACACAAATTAGCCGTACTATAAGCATTAACATCAAAAGTAGCAGTTTCCATGTTCTTTAGCACCTCAAAACCCATATTAGGCACACTATGAGCATTAACATCGAAAGCAACACAACAATCTAGCTCTGCGACTACATGCTCCCTACAATCTGTCTCCATAACATTCGTAGAGCTACTCCTCTGACAAATTGAAGCATGCGCTGCTACCCCATCACGAACTATTTGGGAACCAACTCCAACATCCCATTAGTTTGCTGTCAGGCGGGTCTAGATGGGTATGTCGCTAGTGGGTAGTGGGTGTGGGGATGGATTTGAAAATGTACCCGCATGGGCGAGTGTGGATTTGAAAATTTGTACCCATTATGGGTGGTGGGCGGGTAGTGGATTGAAAAATATTAGGTGGGTATGGGGATGGGGGAGGGGGTATCCGCACCCGACCCGCCCGTTTGCCATCCCTAGGTAGAAGCATGTGGATCTCTAGGAAATTTCCCCTTGCAAAGATTCAAATTCGCGGAGCATAAGATGAACGAGCAATCAGATGGACATGATTGCGGCATTTATGTGATGATGTGGATGGAATCGATTGGTTCTAGAGGGGTTACTTGTGATTTTGTAAGTAGAATTAAAAATTTGTTTGCGGTTAAATTGTTAAAAGTCGTAGATTGAATGTTGTGGTCTACAATACTCAACGTACTGACAATTTGAATATAGGTTGTTGGAGAATGGAATCATATGCGAATATTAAACGATCTCGTAAGGTACAATCAAAATCAACTATGAGAGTAGATGACAAAAGCTGTCATGCTACACAAGAATAACAAAAGGAAGGAATGATGTAAATGCATGGTTAATTTGTATAAGATTTTTAATTTTGTATACGATTTATAATTTTGTATGTGAATGTAATTATGTATGAGATGAGAAAAGTTATCCAAATGTTTTTTGTACACGTTTCTTATACACAGTAGGAGTCATGTTTTTTGTCTGCATTATTCCAAATGTCACTAACATAATTGTCATCATGTGCGGGATTGAATGGCCATTCCATATTTAGGTATGTTCAATAACTACAAAATGCAATAACTTTAAAGTAATAGGTAAATTTACAATGTAGGTGGCAAAAATAGAATATAATAATGACAAAATTAATAAACATAAAGATTTGATTCCAACATTTTGTCCAAGTTTGAGAACTTAATAGGTAAAATATACCGGTTTAATGAGAGAATAGGTAAACTTATGTGTCGATACATTTATAACAAGTGTCGATCTCAAAAACATCGAAAACCATAATTATAATGTAATAGGTAAATTAGCAATATAACCGGTCTAAATATACCGGTTTTTGAGAAAACATGTGTATAAAAAGTATCGACACAAATCAAACAAATGTCGATATTTTTGGTCCATAATGTATTTAAGAACCAAGTGCACATAAAAGTGTCGATACATTTATAACAAGTGTCGATCCCAAAAACATTGAAAACTATAATTATAATGTAATAGGTAAATTAGAAATATAATCGGTCTAAATATACCGGTTTTTGAGAAAACAGGTGTACAAAAAGTATCGACACAAATCGAACAAGTGTCGATACTTTTTGTTCAGAATGTATTTCAAAACCAAGTGCACTAAAATGTGTCGATACATTTGTAACAAGTGTCAATCCCAAAAACATCGAAAACTATAATTATAATGTAATAGGTAAATTAGCAATATAACCAGTCTAAATATACCGGTTTTTGAGAAAACTGGTATAAAAAAGTATCGACACAAATTCAACAAGTGTCGATACTTTTGGTCCAGAATGTATTTCAAAACCAAGTGCACATAAAAGTGTCGATACATTTAAAACAAGTGTCGATCCCAAAAATATCGAAAAACATAATTATAATGTAATAGGTAAATTATTCATGTAAACGGTCTAAATATACCGGTTTTTGAGAAAACAGGTGTACAAAAAGTATCGACACAAATCTAACAAGTGTCGATACTTTTTCTCCAGACTGTATTTCAAAACCAAGTGCACTAAAAAGTGTCGATACATATATAACAAGTGTCAATCCCAAAACATCAAAAACCATAATTATAATGTAATAGGTAAATTAGCAATATAACCGGTCTAAATATACCGATTTTTGAGAAAACAGGTGTACAAAAAGTATAGACACATATCGAACAAGTGTCGATACTTTTTGTCCATAATGTATTTCAAAACCAAGTGCACTAAAAAGTGTCGATAGATTTGTAACAAGTGTCGATCCCAAAAATATCGAAAACTATAATTATAATGTAATAGGTAAATTAGCAATATAACCGGTCTAAATGTACCGGTTTTTGAGAAAACCGATGTACAAAAAGTATCGACACAAATCTAACAAGTTTCGATACTTTTGGTCCATAATGTATTTCAAAACCAAGTGCACTAAAAAGTGTCGATACATTTATAACAAGTGTCGCTCCCAAAAAAACCGAAAACCATAATTATAATATAATAGGTAAATTAACAATATAATTGGTCTAAATATATCGGTTTAAATTGAAAACAGGTTACCATAATGTATCGACGCATTATTAACTTGTGTCGATACCTTTTTAAATTACTCGTTTTTTTCATTTATTATAAATATGATACAAACTCCAAATCGAAAAACCCTAAACCTAAAGGCAAAAAAGAACTCATCGACTCCGACGAATACCAGCGTTCATAACTGTTATGATTAGATATTTAAGTAGATTTTTTGATAATTTTTCATAAATTAGGGTTTGTTTGATTTGTATATTGGTCTTTTTTTCCTTAATGTGTTTTTGTTCCAATGTAACAACATCCACACCCAAAATGGCTCCAAAACGTCAGCGCCAGAAGCGGAGTCTTTCTCAAATCTCTTCACAACCCACCTCTTCCCAACCCAACTTTTCTCAACCACAACGTCATTCTCAAACAATCGCCCCTTCTGAGGAAATCAGGTCGTTCGAAACTGACAACTTTAGATCCGATGCAGAGAAAGAAAGATGGCAAAGGAGTTTTAAAGTAAGGAAGATTCGTCCCGAACGTCTCATTGACTTGGGTTTCTTGTTCGATGATAAATATGCTTTTAGTTTTAAATCCACGTTTACATCTTGGGGTTGGCTTGAATTCCTTGGTGTATAACCAAAATATTACCCCAACCTAGTTAGAGTCTTCTACAACAATGCTTTCTTCGAGTATGAGCCTAATAAGAGTAATATAATAGGAATTAATACCCATGTCATGGGGAAGGATTTATATATATCTCCGGAAACTATTGCGAAGGGTTTAGGTGTAGCGAATAAAGGGGATTCAGATGAAAATGATGTAGATTGGTCTACAATTAAACGAGTTGCTAGAAATAGCCCAATTCACCTAGATCTAGAGTACAGAGTGTTTCACAAAATGCTGACTTGGTTTATTCGGCCTAGTGGGGGGAAACATTCAATGCTTCGAGACAACGATTATTGGTGGATAGCAAAGTATAAATCCAAAACTAAAACGGCTCCAAACATTGCTAAACTGATTTTTAATACAATTGTATATATAGTCACAAAGGGAACATCAATTTCAACTTCACTACCATATGGATGTGTCATCACCCATATGTTGAATAAGAAAGAAGTTGATTTTTTGTTTGACTCCCCTGTTCGATTAACCCACAAGATTGACATGTTATTTGTTAAAAAAAGCGGGATATGATTTTATTGAAAAAGTCGGTTGGAAGCGTGTCAAGGATGTCAGATTAGATCTAGAGAGGGAGGACATGAAGATGACCAACCAATGGGAGACGCAATGATAGAAGAAGCTACAGAAGCTCAAGTTGGACAGGATGTCACAATTACGACAAGGATGTCACAATTACGACAATGATGGAATACATGGTCAATTTTCGGGAGCATATTGATTCCCATGTTGCGTGATGAATTACGACAACAACATCAAATGAGTTAGATAATTAATTATTTATGTTTCTAAACATTTACATGTTCTGAAATGTATTTTCTTTTCTTTTAACAGATGTGGACAACCAAGCGGTCAATGAAGATAACGATGAAGATGATGATGATCCAAACAAGTATATCGTGTCTGCAACGCCGCTTGCAAGAAAACTAGTAATTTTTTATGTCAATGGTGTCCTTGCCTACATCCCAAGATATCCAGAAGGTTTCAATTCTGTTAATTTGTATCCATTATTTTAATATATAAGCGTACAACTTTAATCTTATTTTCTTCATGTTACTGATGTTATCCTCAGAAATGGATGATATGAATTTATGCAATTTTGTTTACAGAATTTTGTTGTTGCCATTTGGTCATCCAAGATGAGGTTAGAACTATTGAGCAATTCAAATTACTATAGCCAAAATCATTAATATATAATTAAATGTTAACATTCAAACTTGATTACAATCTCAGGCATAACATGGACCGTGTACTTGATAAACTACATTTGTTCTGTGAACACTTTCTATTCGTTTGGGTAAGATGATTGTCATTACGCTTTGCTAACTTTAATTTCTCTAAGATTCCTACATATTTATGTTCGATTGTTTGTAAGCAGGATCAAAGTAAGTGCAAAACAGAAGATAAGTTTACCTTCTGTAAAGATCTCAATGATGTTTGGAACGAGTTTACTGATTTTAACGCCCTAAATACACTGTTGGTCGATGATTCACCGCGAAAAATGATTCATAATCCGGTAAGTTACATTCATGCCATATTTTCATAGTTAAACAGTTGTTCATAGATTGATTGATTAACAATTTATGTTTTTTATTAGATAAACAATTACATATGTCCACATTCTTGTGACGCTGCTTCCCATTCGGACGACGATGCTCTAATTATGACACAAATTTATTCATGATTATGCTCATTTAGTTTCTTGTTCCTTATAAAAAAATTAGTTTCTTGTTAGTAAAATTGCACCTGATTAGTTTGATAATTGAAATTATTTATTTATGTCCTCAGCAAAAGGTGGTAAAATACGCGATTATTTGAAAATTTTGTTGAATGCGCCTAATGTTCCGGACATCGTTAGCGATAAACCTTTTCTATCGGATTAATTTCGTTGTAGGTACATTATTTGAACATTGTTATCTATAAATTTATTGTGTATGTATGTTTTGGTTTGATTACACAGTATGCATCAATTATGCAATTTCCATGTTCAATTTAACATGGCATTTCATTTTCATTTCATTTATAATTAGAGTTTGAATTTAAATGTAAATTTGAGTCCTAAACCGAAATTCCATCCATCCTAAAAACAACTTACTCAATGGATGCATCGGGAAAAAAACATCAAATTCCATTTCTAAGGTAACAACTTACATTTTTCAAATATCAACATTAGTGATAATGTGCATAATGAATTTGTCCATAATGTATTTATAAGGTAACACTTACTTACCTTTTTCAAATATACGAGTTTTTGAGAAAACATATGTACAAAATGTATCGACACAAATAAAACAAATGTCGATACATTTAAAACAAGTGTCGATCCCGAAAATATCAAAAAATATAATTATATTGTAATAGGTAAATTATTCATGTAAAAGGTCTAAATATACCGGTTTTTGAGAAAACAAGTGTACAAAAAGTATCGACACAAATCTAACAAGTGTCGATACTTTTTCTCCAGACTGTAATTCAAAACAAGTGCACTAAAAAGTGTCGATGCATATATAACAAGTGTCGATCCCAAAAACATCGAAAACCATAATTATAATGTAATAGATAAATTAGCAATATAACCAGTCTAAATATACCGGTTTTTGAGAAAATAGGTGTACAAACAGTATCGACACAAATAGAACAAGTGTCGATACTTTTGGTCCAGAATGTATTTCAGAACCAAGTGCACATAAAAGTGTCGATACATTTAAAACAAGTGTCGATCCCGAAAACATCGAAAAACATAATTATAATGTAATAGGTAAATTATTCATATAAACGATCTAAATATACCGATTTTTGAGAAAACAAGTGTAAAAAAAGTATCGACACAAATCAAACAAGTGTCGATACTTTTGGTCCAAAATGTATTTCAAAACCAAGTGCATTAAAAAGTGTCGATACATTTATAACAAGTGTCGATCCCAAAAACATCGAAAACCATAATTATAATGTAATAGGTAAATTAGAAATATAACCGGTCTAAATATACCGGTTTTTGAGAAAACTGGTGTACAAAAAGTATCGACACAAATAGAACAAGTGTCGATACTTTTGGTCTAGAATGTATTTCAGAACCAAGTGCACATAAAAGTGTCGATACATTTAAAACAAGTGTCGATCCCGAAAACATCGAAAAACATAATTATAATGTAATAGGTAAATTATTCATGTAAACAATCTAAATATACCGGTTTTTGAGAAAACATGTATACAAAAAGTATCGACATAAATCTAACAAGTGTCGATACTTTTTCTCCAGACTATATTTCAAAACCAAGTGCACTAAAAAGTGTCGATACATATATAACAAGTCTCGATCCCAAAAACATCGAAAACTATAATTATAATGTAATAGGTAAATTAGCAATATAATCGGTCTAAATATATCGGTTTTTGAGAAAACATGTGTACAAAAAGTATTGACACAAATAGAACAAGTGTCGATACTTTTGGTCCAGAATGTATTTCAGAACCAAGTGCACATAAAAGTATCGATACATTTAAAACAAGTGTCGATCCTGAAAACATCAAAAAACATAATTATAATGTAATAGGTAAATTATTCATGTAAACGGTCTAAATATACCGGTTTTTGAGAAAACATGTGTACAAAAAGTATTGACACAAATATAACAAGTGTCGATACTTTTTCTCCAGAATTATTTCAAAACCAAGTGCACTAAAAAGTGTCGATACATTTATAAAAAGTGTCGATCCCAAAAACATCGAAAACCATAATTATAATGTAATAGGTAAATTAACAATATAATCGGTCTAAATGTACCGGCTTATGAGAAAACATGTATACATGAAGTATCGACACAAATACATCAAGTTTCGATACATTTTTGTCCAGACTATATTTTAAAAACCAAGTGCACAACAAAGTTTCGATACATTTATAACAATTGTCGATCCCAAAAACATCGAAAAACATAATTATAACCAAATGTCTCTTGCATCATGTGCTGGAGGTTCATAACTATTCCATTACGTCTTCAAAAAAATCAGTTGAAGTAGACTGCGTGCATGTATTCAAACCCAGCTTGACTTGAGGACCTGTTAATTTGTTATGTCCCTCACCGTTGCAGAACCCACATCGCCTAATCTTCTTCTCGACCTTGTTCTTTGTTACTTCTTTTTGCTTGCGTTGTTTCCGTTGAGGGTCGCGAACGTTGTTTAATACACTGCTTCGATTGACTGAATCATTCAAACCCAACGAGTTCTCAAATTTTTCTGTTAGTCTTTTTTTCTCATCTCTTGCGGTTTTGAAAGACGCGTTTGTCTTTGATGCAGCATAGCATAACAAACTTGTTGTTGCACGTAGAGAAGCAAACCTTGCCATTTGCATTATTTCTTGAGGCACATTCAAATAAACAAAACTGGGTGCAGAAGCATTCACATCCTTAGTCCACCTACTTTGAATCAAAGACCCGGGCAAATATGTGTAATCCAAGTGCTTCAAAACGTGAAGTTGATGGCGACATGGAAGTCCAACGGTCTCGATTTTTTTGTATGAGTAATTTAGAGTTTCCGTACGAGAATCAAAACTAATTTCAAATGTCCTATTTTTTTCTTTGTACTTTTTTTAAATAAAAATATTGACATTCATCTGATAAGGACTGAATCTCTTCCTGAATCCGGTACAATGTCTCCCGTTGAAGTTCTTCTTAGAACGCATGAAAAGATTTGCGCGTAAAAATCTCATAAGCATGACTTTCAAATTCAACTAGTTTTGTGATCTGGAAGAGCTTCGTCTGGGAACTTAAGTAATCCACTTTCAACTCATTCAGACGCAAAGAAATGACCGGTTAGATATGCTTGTGCCCATAAATGCCGAGTATTTCCCTTCTCAATCACCCATGGATGCTTTTCAACGTTGAATTCTGAAACAACTGAACGCCATTGAATATCAAATTCGTCGGTTGTCCACCAGGAAGTCATGCATTTTTAGAATGCTGCTGTAAATTTTGGGTCACCAATGTTAGCTTGTGCATTGCGAGAAAGATGCCAAGAATATAATATGTGCTTAGCATTAGGGATAACAGATTTGATAGCCCTCCGCATTGCCTTATCCCCATCGGTGACAACTGAAATAGGCGATTTGTTCATCATGGCTTCTAAAAAATTATGTAGCACCCACTCGAAAGATTGGGACGTCTCGTCAGTGATTATGGCAGTAGCAAACACAATTGTGTTATGATGATGATTGACACCGACAATAGGCATAATTGGTCGACCATACAAATTATCTTTTTACGTTGTGTCGAGCACAATTACATCACCGAAGCATATGTAATCTGATCTCGATGTAGAATCCGACCAAATAAGATTATGCAACACCCCTGATTCGTCTACCGAGTATGTCACAAAAAACTCGAGATCATCATGTTTCTTATAATCAAAGTAAGCAATAAGCGCATTCACATCCCCATCGATGATTTCCTTTGCTTTACCTCTTTGAAGTGCATTGTAGAAGTCTTTATGTGTAAATCCAACATTATGATAGCCCCCTGCATGCTGCGTTAAATAGTTCATTACTTGTGACGTGCCAACACCGACCTCTTTCAATGATGTTGCCTCATCGATATCAGCCTTACTTACAGCTCTATTAGAACGTATAAATGGTGTCATAGTAGGTGTGCACAATGCATGATTATGTTTATGATAAGACTTACTTATAACCCACTGATCGTTTGTATTTGTTGTTGTAACTATGACTCTAGCCTTGCATCTTGTTCTTGTGATTGACGTATGAGCACGTTTGACGATCAACGGTATTGACTTTTGATTCTCGAAACCCTTCTTTTGAACAACAAAATTCTTGTATCTTCACATTCCCTTCCATGTCAAGCCGTGTTGTTCCCCGATGTGCACTAAACCCGTGTTCTTGTGCGAATCCCTTGTAAAAGTACCAAGCTTGATCACGTGAAGAGAAGAGCTTACCAACCAATATGTCAGATTCATCAACATTATGTACTTCATGGCATTCATCGGTTGGCTTAACATTGTCTGCATCAGTATGATCCATGGCAAAAATTTTGTTGTGCATTTTCAGTGGTCCCAACAGGAGTTGATGGAGATGTAAGTAAAGGTTCATTGAACAACATGTTTTCAGTGGTGCTTTCAATGGGATGTGATATTGGTAGTGGTAGTTGGAGGGTGGGTACAACATTAAATTTGCAGGACATATTTAGGTATGTACAATAACTACAACATTCAATAACTTTAAAGTAATAGATAAATTTACAATGTATGTGGTAAAAATATACTTTTTTAATGACAAAATTAGTAAACACAAAGATTTGTTTTGATACATATGTAAGAATATGTGTCGATACATTTTCAAAAAGTATCGACCCCAAAAACATCGAAACAAATAATTATAATGTAATATTTAAATTAACAATGTAACCAGTATACATATACCGGTTAATTATAAAACAGGTCAACATAAAGTATCGACACTTTTTAAGTTTGTGTCGATATTTTTTTCCAAAAGAAAGCACAAACAGGTTCACGCATAAAGTGTCAATACATTTAAAATTGTATCGACCACAAAAACATCGAAACCGATAATTATAATGTAATAGGTCAATTTACAATGTAACCGGTTTAAATTTACCGGTTTTATGAGAAAATAGGTCAGCATAAAGTATCGACACTTGTGTAATTTGTGTCGATACATTTTGTCCATAATGAATGCCCAATGAGGTGCAAAAATAACATGTCGATACATTTAAAATTGTATCGATCCCAAAAACATCGAAACGAAAATTACAATGTTATAGGTAAATTTACAATGTACCCGGTATAAATATACCGATTTTATGAGAAAATAAGTCTAAATAATGTATCGACACCTTTATAGTTTGTGTCGATACATTTAAATTTGCAATGCAATAGGTAAATTTGCAATGTAACCGGTTTAAATTTACCGGTTTTATGAGAAAATAGGTCAGAATAAAGTATCGACACTTGTGTAATTTGTGTCGATACATTTTGTCTATAATGAATGCCCAACGAGGTGCAAGAATAACGTGTCGATACATTTAAAATTGTATCGATCCCAAAAACATCGAAACGAAAATTACAATGTTATAGGTAAATTTACAATGTACACGATATAAATATACCGGTTTTATGAGAAAATATGTCTAAATAATGTATCGACACCTTTATAGTTTGTGTCGATACTTTTTTCCAGAATGAATTAGGAATGCCCAACGAGGTGCAAGCCTAAATTGTCGATACATTTAAAATTGTATCGATCCAAAAATCAACGAAAGCAATAATTATAATACAATAAGTAAATTTGCAATGCCTATTTTATTATATAAGCGCTACCTAATATGTTATTATGCTTGATAATATTTCCGGTTAAATGATATAACATAATCGATCACTTCTTTAACCGGTCACGCCGTTTTTTAACTGATTTTTAGGTGCCGCACAGCAAAATCACCCATTATTTGTCCTTGACAAATACTGAATCAGATACCTTGCAACCTTGGCAAAAGTGACTGAGCATGTGCCATTAATAATCATAATATGGTCAATTCATTTTATTCAAAACGTTTTGTTTTGGCGGGGATCTTAACATTCAATTAACAAAGAGAGCTTCACCCAATATGAGAATCACCAAAAAAAAGCAACAAAAAAAATTCAGCAAGCACAGTTTAGCACTTCCCTAACTCCAAAGCTCAAACAGTCCAGTAACTTCATTACATTGCACAATTAACAATTGCATTCCTGTTTGCCGCTAGTACACAAAAGGTATGAATTTGCACCTAACTTTACTCGCATACTCCAGGTAACTCTCTCCAAAAGTCTCTACCATTAGAACCTCCTCCAATTTTGCTTTCTGCTCATAATACAGCAAACAAACTGCCACAACGAATAACAAGCTAAGAGGTGCTCTAAGTGCAAGGCAATAAGTTGCAAATAAAAGCATTGTAGATGCGTATATCGGATGCCGAACCCATCTGTATGGCCCAAATTGGACAACAGCAGTTGGCACCACTATCTTCTCTGAATACTTCGCAAGATACAATGTCGAATTATATTGCATCAAAAGAGTTATCACAATCAGTATCCACACTCCAATGTTGCTCCAACCTCCTGGGACGCGATGCAGCTCTGGAGCTTCAAATGCGGCGACCCAGTGCCCAACCATGACTCCAACACAGAACAAAAGGCGATACCATTTGGGTGGGTTCACATCCCACTTAGGATCATGTGGACGGGCATAATAGTCTCCGTACAATCGTTTTCTTACACTAACATTGAAGAAAAAGAAATAGTGGTATACAAAGAAGAAGATAAAGGGCCAACCTTCAAGATAGCCATTGAAATAAGCAGGGGGTACTAGAGTTAGCCAAGTGAATACCGAAGTAACAATCGCAAGCTGCTCTACAATGCTTGCTTCACCAATTGAATGCTTTCGAAAAGCATACAAACCATATAAAGCAAGGGCTATAGCTACAAACCATGGCCAGAACAACCAACTCCAGCTGAAGTACATCCAAAAGAAAGGATTAAAAACCACATTACCAGTCCATTTGGTAG
This sequence comes from Hibiscus syriacus, assembly GCF_006381635.1. Taxonomy (NCBI): domain Eukaryota; kingdom Viridiplantae; phylum Streptophyta; class Magnoliopsida; order Malvales; family Malvaceae; genus Hibiscus; species Hibiscus syriacus. The sequence goes on from NW_024063513.1 coordinate 2,225,847, forward strand.
CTGCAACTCCAAGGGAAACAATAGCAGCCCATTTGACAAACTTTATAGGCGTTAACTCATAAAGAGCCGATTTGACTGAATCAAAAGAGAGGTTTTTGAAAGGTTCAAGCAAAGGGTTTCGAGAATCTGAGCTTGGAATGTTGGAAAATGAGCATTTGAGAGGAGACAAAAACTGGGTTCTTGTTGTTTTCCGAAGCGGTGACGGTGAAAGACTGAAACTCGATGCGTTTCGGGTAGGTTTGAGATTCTGTTGAGAATAACAGCCCTTGCTTTGAAATTGTTTGTTGAAATGCCTGCAAGAAACTATTCGGTTGCCTTTCAAATTGAAGCAAAAAGGGACTGTTCTCGACTGCAACAGCACTGAGGCAGTGTCCATGGATTGCTTGAACAAATAGATGTGCAAAAAGAACAGTTATGGAAATCTACGGTGAAACATTTGTTGTCTTCTTTAAAGATAAAATGAAAAAAATCTCTTCTGCAGCCATCGACAATTCGCAGATTAGTAGCTGGTAAAGACAGATCTTCAGCCCAAACACTTTAACAATGGTCCAACATGTTTCCTTCGGTATACCAATCCCAATCCCAATCCCAATCCCCATTGGCTGAATTTTCTATTAAATAGATTTAAGCTATTGATTAATGAAAAATTCTCTCTTAATAATCGGAACCCACGTACATTGAAATACATGAGATTTGAGAGGTTATAATTTTCTTTTACAATCTAATAAGCCATATCATTGAACACGTTTCATAAGTTTTCTAATTAGTACAACAATAATATATTAAAATTGATATATGATCCTTTTAAGTATATTTCAAAAAATTATACTTAAAAATAAACCCAATTATTATTATTTTTTGGATGAAAAACTCTTTTTAGAAAAACAATTATATATTGATGTAAATGTCGTATTTTTTTTTATAAATTTTGATATATAAATTACATTTTAGATAAAATATTTTTTCTAAACTTGGCCGATCATATTCCCGATCTTCTCATTCAAGGGTAATTCATTCTTTTTCTTATTATATTTTTCTCACTTTAATTTATTATTTTTTTACGATTAATAATCTGTTTCCTGAAAAATAGAAGTTGGTGTATTGTGGCGACAGAGGTGGCATTGCCGGAGGAAGGTCGCCGAGCTTGCCGCTTTTGAGCGGAAACGTAGATCGACTAATTGGGCAATCAGGGTATTGGAGAGGATATATAGATTCAATAGGAGCTGCAAAGGAATTTACTTCAAAGAAGAAGAGTAAGCTAAATATATCCTTTTTATTTATTTCAAATTTTATTGGTTATATAATTTGTTATCAAGTGTTAATGAATGCCACATTTATTACTTGTTATTAGAAAAACTGAATTATCTCGAGTAATTTGAGGTGAGTGAGTGAAATGGAATTAAGTCTGTTTTATTTTGTTCTAGACGAAATGTACTGTTCTTAAATTTTAGGAGCTAAACAGGCTCAGGTTTTACCATTTTCAGGATATTTTACATTGTTTTTTCATATTGATAGTTTGAGCAGTTAATGAAGAAATTGACTTTAGAAAATTTTGGATATTGGTGTTGGTTTGGACATATAATTTTACCTTTTGTTATTGTCTTTTATTATTTGCTGATTACGAAAACTTTTACCCAAAGAAAAAGAAGGAAATTCCAAAGCAAAATGACCAGAAACCTGACTCGAAAGGTGAGTCCATATCTCCCTCCCCCTTTATTTCAAACCAGTTTTCCAATGCTATCAATATCAATCCTCAGAGATGTCATGAAGATATCGGTTTGACATCATTTCTGATAGCAACAGTTAGCGTAGTATGTGATATTACCCTCTTGCAATCTTCTTGTGTGAGAAGCAGAAAGATAGGATTTTGAAATTATCTCGTAGAATGATTTTCTTATCCCTGTAGGCTTATACTATTACTATGTTAAGGTTGCTTACTAAAGTATAACACTGTGTCTACCTTTACTTTTACTATTTTAATGTATATAAGTATCATCAATGAATATACTCTTATAATGCCTGCAAGATATAGCTTGTATAGACTTTAACATTTTTCACTTCTTTTTTCTCAATTTCAGAGGATTCCAACACAGATGACCAATGGAACTTTCAGGAAAATTTCATGAGGCTTTTTCAAAATTTGGTTGTACCTTCGTTAGTTCTTGCATTGTTTCTTTCTATGTTTCCCTGGACTGTTGAGCAGCAACAAGTAACTCCTAAATGTTTTCACCTTGTTTATTTTCTGCGTATTTAAGCGGGTTAATTTTTTACTTTGATTTGACAATGATCTTTTTTCAATGCTTTAGGATTCTTATTTTGAGGTTAGAAAATAGATATTACCAGAATGTTGAGTCATTTGTATCATTTTATAAGCATATGGTAGAAAGCCTCTTTATATTCCTTTGTATTTACTGTGTAACTTTTTGGCTGCATTTAAGCATTTTCCTCCTTTTCCAAGTGATTCATATTTTAAAGCATGTCCATCTCTGATTGGGTGTTCTCCCCTGGTTTTAGCATTCCATGCCATCCACAGTTCAAAGTAACTAGTTAGTTCTGTGTGAAGTGACATTTTGTTTTTAAATCTGGATCTAGAATTTAGTATTAGATAGATAAAAGATTTAAATGGATCAAAATGCATATAGAGTCAGAACCGTTGCTAGTTTGAAAATTGTATTCTTACTTCCACATTTGTTTGGCTTCTAAATACAAGAAAAGTTCATTTATCTTGTTTACCAAAAAAAGTTAATCTATTTTCTAAGCTTTGATTGCTATGGAAATCTTTCTTGCAGATTAGTTTCCAAGAGTTCAAGAACAAACTTCTGGAACCGGGTTTAGTTGACCATATAGTTGTTTCTAATAAGTCGGTTGCAAAAGTGTATGCGAGGAACACACCATACAATCAAACAAGTGATGATGTTCTCCAAGGTCCTGCTAATGGTACTTCTGTCAGACGACATGGAGGTGAATACAAATGCTTCTTCACTATTGGAAGTGTTGAGTCTTTTGAGGAGAAGTTGGAAGAAGCCCAAGATGCTTTAGGGATTGACCCACATGATTATGTTCCAGTGACATATGCCTCTGATGTTATGTGGTACCAGGAGTTGATGAGGTTTGCACCCACATTATTACTTCTCGGAACTCTTATTATATGGGCCGGAGATTGCAAGGACTGGGTGTTGGTGGTGGTAAGGGTGGCCGTGGAATTTTCAACGTAGGAAAAGCCCATATAACCAAAGTTGATAAAAATTCCAAGAATAAGGTTAGTTTTTTTTTTTGGATAAATAAAAGAATATTATTACCCAAAAGGGAGCAGTAAACTGCTACAGTACAAGCATCAGAACAACTATAGTACAAGCATCAGAACAACTACAGTACAGTCATCAAAGCAACCAACGTGGAGCATGAACAACCAACATAGCAATAAGGTTAGTCAATACCCCATTGAATACAAAGAGAGTTATTGACTCTATCTATTCTATTGATTATCCTATCTCTTAGTTGAATTCTAACAAACTCCTTAATAGCCTTAAGAATTTCATCACCTGTTCTTGAGTTTCTTCGGAATAGCCTCTTGTTTCTTTCTTCCCAAATAGAATAAATAAATGCAGTCCATGCAAGCTTCAGAATATTAACTTGTCCAAGACATTAATTGATCCCAAGACAATGAAGATCTCCGCAAGCCGGTTAGTAGTAAGATTTCATTCCAGAGATAGCTTGCTAATGGGCATTCCATGAAAATGTGATCTCTCGTTTGCTGGAACGCGTTACATAAAACACATAAACCATCAGTAACAATACCCATATGTTGTAGTCTAACTTTAGTAGGGAGTCTGTCCAAAATAGCCATCCAAGCGATCATGCTATGTTTAGGAATGTGGAGGGGAAACCATATCAGATAATGCCAGTGAACTTTGTCTCTCTTAACCCTAGTCTCTTCCCAAATTGCACGAATTGATGTTGCTCCGGTTGAGAAGACAACGTTGGCTTCTCTCCTTAGTTTTAGTAATTTTCTGAAGCTCCAGCTGGTATTAGTACCGCTATCGATGTGCCAGAAGTCTTTATCGTTAAGGACGTAGTTGTTTAGCCATGCCACCCACAATGAGCCTTCACTTGCTAGGATACTTCGAATAAGTTGGATCATACACGCCTTATTCCACGTTTTTAAGTCCTTTAAACCTAGTCCTCCTTCAAGTTTCGAGTGGCATATAGTTCTCCAGCTTACTCTAGCTCCAGTAGCTGCTTTATCCGAACCTTTCCAGAAAAATCGAGAACAGAGTTGCTCAATCTTTTTAATGATAGATTGAGGCAGAAAAAGTTGTCTGCACCAGTAGTTAGCAACACTGAACAAGACCGCTCTTATAAGTTCGAGTCTTTCTGCATAAGACAAGAGTTTACCTGACCAGTGGTAAAGCCTGGACTTGATATTATCAATGAGAACGACAAAATCCTTTTCAGAGAGTTTCCTAGTGACCAAAGGGACTCCGAGGTATCTCACAGGCAGGCATCCTTGCTTGAACCCCGTAGTTTTGTTATTGGACTCCAGGATATTAGTAGATATTCCGGCTGCATAGAATTCGCATTTGGCCGCATTAAGCTTTAGGCCCGACATTTCATAGAATTTTTCTAAAACAATAGTGACTCCAACAACTGATTCCAAATTTCCTTTGCAAAAGATTAGAAGATCATCCGCAAACATTAAGTGAGTGAGCCTTATCTTCTTACATTTAGGGTGGAAGCCAACCATACCTCTCGCAGCAGCCAAATTAAGAATTTTAGACAATACATTCATTGCAAGGACGAATAAGAAAGGGGATAGTGGGTCACCTTGCCTTATTCCACTTTTACCCTTGAAATATCCAATCAAGCTTCCATTGAAACAGATGGAATATCTTGCATTTGAGAAACAAGCTTCAATCCGGTCAATGAAGGTTTTTGGTAGCTGTATAGCATTTAGGACTGATGAAATGAAGCCCCAGTGAAGAGTGTCAAAGGCCTTTTGAAGGTCAATCTTCAAATAACATCGTGGGGAAATTGATTTCCTTCCATAGCCTTTCACCATTTCTTGAGCAAGGAGAGTATTGTCGACGATACTTCTACCTTTTACAAAGGCAGTTTGATTTGGAGTAATCATCCCTGGGAGTAAATTGGTCAGTCGTTTTACTAAAATATTAGTAATTGTCTTATAGACAACAGAGCAACATGAAATTGGCCGGAAGTCTTTAACCTTGCTTGGATTTGGCACTTTAGGCACCAATGCGATTGTGGTCGCATTGAAAGCTGGAAGCAAGTATGTTTGTTGAAAGAAGTATTTTATTGCATTTACCACATCGTCTCCAACCACATCCCATGATTTTTTGAAAAAGAAAGGTGTGAATCCATCAGGGTCAGGAGCTTTGTCATTGCCTTGATTGAAAATGGCTTCTTTTATCTCCTCTCTTGATACTTCCTTGATTAGATCAGATGAAGCTTCAGGAGGCAACGTAAATTAGCAGGCTTTTAAGAAGAGTGGGGTTGCACTCGGTTACGTTGGGATCTGAAGTACCTATTAGATTGGAGAAGAAAGTAGTCACCTCAGAGGCCATCGTGTCAAAGGATTCAAGTCTTCTTCCTTGCTCGTCAACAAGCACCCTGATTGTGTCGCGCTTTTGTTTAACTTCCACAGCCGAATGAAAAATTTTTGAGCATTTATCACCCTCCTTTATCCATTGAGTTTTAGCCTTTTGCTTTAAGAACATAAGCTCAGCCTCTTCTAGAGTTTTTAACTCTTTTTGTAAGATAAGCTCTTTCTCGCAATTGTTTTCACCTTTAAGAGTAGAAAGTTGGTGTTGTTCCAGCTCCTTCCGCTTATGCTTAACTCGAATTGTTATGTCACTGTAGCATTCCTTGTTGAGTTTCCTTAAGCAGACTTTGAGGCGTTTGAGTTTGTGAAAGAGAACATGCAAAGGGTTGCCCTGAATAGTTGGTTGCCAAGAATGCCATACCTCTTCCAAATAATTGGGGTGGAGAGCCCAAAAATTGAAGAATTTGAATGGCTTCGGTTTATTTGCTTGAATTTCTTTGTTGAGGCAAACTAAGGCCATACAATGATCTGAAGGACCCGGAGCGAGGAATTCAACAAATGAGTTTTGAAAATTTTTCACCCATGTAGTATTGATTAGAACCCTATCAAGCTTCGACTCCTGTTACGTAAAAGTAAAACCAGAGTCTGAAAATTTCAGCTTTCTTTGTCTTTATTACCTAAACTCGTTGACCTGCTTTTCTTTGTGTTGCTAGAATACGAGAAGGTCCTCGGTCATTATTTTCCAATATTTTCAGCTTCTGATATCTGTAGGTCTATTTCAAAGATGTTGCTGGCTGTGATGAGGCAAAACAAGAGATCATGGAATTTTTGCTCTTTCTTAAGAACCCAAAGAAATACGAGGACCTTGGAGCTAAAATTCCAAAAGGTGCTCTGTTGGTGGGTCCTCCAGGTACAGGAAAGACCCTTCTAGCAACAGCTACTGCTGGCGAGTCGGGTGTACCTTTTCTATCAATATCAGGTTCTGATTTCATGGAGATGTTTGTTGGTGTTGGACCATCCAGGGTGAGGAACTTGTTCCAAGAAGCAATGCAGTGTGCTCCTAGTATATTATTTATTGATGAGATTGATGCAATTGGTCGGGCAAGAGGTCGTGGCGATTTCTCAGGTTCTAATGACGAGCGTGAAAGTACGCTTAATCAATTACTAGTAGAAATGGATGGATTTGGAACTACTTCGGGAGTTGTTGTGCTTGCTGGTACTAATAGGCCTGATATCTTAGACAAAGCTTTATTGAGACCAGGGCGATTTGATCGTCAGATTTCAATAGATAAACCCGATATTAAAGGCCGTGAACAGATATTTCTGGTCTACTTGAGAAAGATAAAGCTTGATCATGAGCCATCATATTACTCTCAAAGACTTGCAGCACTCACTCCTGGCTTTGCTGGAGCAGACATTGCAAATGTTTGTAATGAAGTTGCTGTAATTGCTGCAAGGAGTGAAGGGGCACAGGTCACAATGGAACATTTCGAGGCTGCTATAGACAAGATCATTGGTGGTCTTGAGAAGAAGAACAGGGTAATAATCTTATAGTTGTTTTTCTTTCCTATGATTAAATATTACCCTTGATAAAAATGATATTAGAACCTATGTCTTCGTTCAGTTAAAATTCCCTTTTTATCAGACATTAGTATGAGATGGTGATTGTTGCATCGCATGTTATGTCCAGAGTAGTGACTGATAACTTTGCATCATTATTTTACGTCTCCATTTTTCTTCTATCCACCCTAATAACCAGAATCTTCTGGGTCTCAATCAGGTAATCAGTAAACTCGAGCGGAAGACGGTTGCTTATCATGAATCAGGTCATGTTGCAGGCTGGTTTTTGGAACATGCTGAACCCCTCTTGAAAGTTACAATTGTTCCTCGCGGTACAGCAGCACTTGGATTTGGCCAGTACGTTGCAAATGAAAACCTTCTCATGACAAAAGAGCAGCTTTTTGATATAACGTGCATGACCCTCGGTGGCCGAGCAGCTGAACAGGTAAGTTTGAAACTTTCTATTTCCATGTATGGCCGAGTGCAAATAGAAACACGAATTCATCGAAATATTTGCTTGAATGCTTCCTTTTTGGTTTGTCATATCTTATATTCCAAATACCGAAATATTCCAACACTGAGGCACAGACTAGAACTAGAAAACTGTAGGAATTATAGAAATATATGATTATGTAAATATTCTTTAATTAAGGGATTCTGTAAATATTCTACAAACCCTTATTTTAAGGGATCATATCTCCTAGTATTAGTATTTTTCCTTAGAGTTTCATACTTTAGAAAGATGATTTGTATATAAATATGTAATCTGTCCTATTGAAAAGAATAAGAAATTACAGAGAATTACTCTGATTTCTACATGGTATCAGCTTAGGTTACTATTTCTTTCCAACCTAGACGATGTCCACAACTTCTTCTCCTACTCCGGAGATCACTTCAAATCCAGAAAATTTTTCTGGTTCTGCTGCTCAATCAGAAGGTAATCTGGTCATGAAAGAACCAGAAGGTAAACCTCATGCTACAATTTTTTTCTCCTCCAGTCGTCCCCTAATTGGATCCTCGATTCTGGTGCTACGGATCATATGACTGGTAATAAAGATTTATTTTGCAATTTTTTTCCAAATTTGGTAAAGTTGTCAAAACGGCTGATGGTTCTTTGTGCAAAATAGAAGGACATGGCACTGCTATTCTCAATAATCAGATTGTACTTAAAAATGTCCTCTTCGTACCAAATATGGCTTGCAATCTCGTTTCCGTTAGTAAACTTTCCACCGACTTGCACTGCTCTGCAATTTTTAAAGATATTGATTGTACTTTGCAGGCACTGAACTCGAAGAAGATGATTGGTAAGGTCAGCTTGCAGAATAGTCTCTACATTCTTCCTGCCTCTACTAAAACCGAAATCTCGAAATCTTTCACCGTTTTAGAAAAAGTGGATAATGTTATGTTATGGCACTATCGTTTAGGTCATCATAGTTTTCACTATCTTGCAAAAGTTTTTCCAGCTCTATTCATTCATAAAAGGCCAAATTCTTTTTCTTGCAAAGTTTGCTCTCTTGCCAAACATACTAAATCAACTTATTCTCCTTCTATATATAAGCCTTCTCACCCTTTTGCTTTGATCCACAGTGATATTTGGGGTCCTTCTCGGGTGAAGAATGCTGATAATTGTAAGTGGTTTATCACTTTCATTGATGATCACAGTAGGATAACTTGGACTTATTTGCTAAAAGATAAATCTGAAACTGCTGGTGTTTTTACCCAATTTTATAACATGGTTCTCACTCAATTTGGGTTTAAAATTCAGCTCTTTAAATCTGATAATGGCAGTGAATTTTTTGCTAAGTCTTTGGGTGCATTTTTCAGGGAAAAGGGCATAGTTCAGATTAGTTCTTGTGTTGACACCCCACAACAAAACGGTATTGCTGAAAGAAAAAATAGACACCTCCTTGAAGTTACTCGTTCTCTTCTATTTACCACTAATGTTCCAAAATATTTGTGGGGGGAAACCTTATTAACTGCCACATATTTAATCAATTGAATGCCTAGTAAGGTTTTACAATTTCAAACACCTCAATCTATATTTTTGCAATATTTTCCTCATTTTAAACTTATCTCCTCCATTCTTCCACTTAAAATATTTGGTTGTACTGTTTTTATCCAAAACATTGCTCCTAATAAGTCCAAGTTAGATCCTAAATCATTAAAGTGTGTACTGGTTTGGTATTCTTCACTTAAGAAGAGTTATAAATGCTATCATCCTCATTCAAAACGATTTTTACCACTATGGATATAACATTTTATGAGCAGGATCCCTATTTCACTCAGGCTGAAATTCAGGGGGAGACATGGAAGGATTTTCAGCCACATCAGGTATCTCCTCCTATTTTTCATTCTCAACCTTCAGAATTGCCACCAATTTTGTCCTTACCTACAGATTTGTCACCTGTAACTACTCCCATTGATCCACCGGTAGTACCTATCACTACTTCACCCATACCCACTTTAAATACCCTTCTTGAAAATATACGTACTCCTATTCAAAATATTCCACAAACAACACCAATCAAACAACTCCGTTTCTATACAAGGAAAAGAAAACATATTCCTGAGGCTGTTTTGCAATCTGATGTTTGCCGAGAATTGGATTTGGGTCCAGCTGCCGAAATAGAAGAAGAAATCAGTAAGTTTACTTCTCCTACTCTAGATGACTTCCCTATTGCTATTAGAAAAGGGGTTAGACAGTGCATCAAGCATCCTATTGAAAAATTTGTTGGTTATAATTCATTGATGCCGTCTTTTCAAGCATTTACAGCAAACTTGGATAAAGAACATGTTCCCACAAGCATAGCTGAAGCTCTAAAGGATTCAAAATGGAGAAGGGCTGTTGAAGAGGAAATTTGTGCACTGGAGAAAAATGCTACTTGGACTGTTACGGATCTTCCTCAAGGAAAAAAGGCTGTTGGCTGTAAATGGATCTTTACTGTAAAATATAACTCAAATGATAGCATCCAACAATACAAAGCGAGACTAGTGGTCAGAGGCTTTACACAAACATATGATATAGATTTCACAGAAACTTTTGTACCTGTGGCGAAGTTGAATACTGTTCGAGTACTCCTAAGTTTGGCTATAAATTGCGATTGGAAATTACACCAACTTTATGTAAAAAAACGTTTTTCTTAATGGCAAGCTAGAAGAAGAAGTCTATATGAAGTTGCCACCTGGCTTAAAGTCTGTTGAAGGAAGTAACAAGGTGTGCAAACTCAACAAGTCTCTATACGGGTTAAAACAATCACCCAGAGCTTGGTTCGAAAGGTTCACTAAAGTCATCCTAAAAAACGGCTACAAGCAATCCCTCACCGATCACACTCTTTTCATCAAGGTAACTTCTACAAATAAAAAAGTTATCTTTATTGTGTACGTGGACGACATAATTCTTACCGGAGATGATGAAGAGGAGATTTGCAATTTGAAGAAGTTGTTAAATAAGGAATTCGAAACCAAGGACTTGGGAAAGCTAAGGTATTTCCTAGGAATGGAGGTGGCAAGGTCAAAAGAAGGACTTGTGATCAATCAAAGAAAATATGTAATTGATTTACTCAAAGAAACTAGTTTTCTTGGTTGTAAGCCGAATGATACACTAATGGAGGCAAGCTTGAAATTTAACAAAGAAGATGGGTCATTAGTAGACAAAGAGAAATTTCAAAGATTAGTTGAGAAACTAATTTATTTATCCTTGACAAGGCCAGATATAGCATTTCCTGTAAATGTGATAGGTCAACACATGACTAATCCTACTGAAGAGCATATGGCAGCAGCAAATAGAATTCTCAAGTACTTGAAGAAAACTCCAGGACACGGTTTAATGTTTAAGAAGACACAAGCAGAACTGTTAAGATCTTTACAGATTCTAGTTGGGCTGGAGACCTTACTGAAAGGAGATCTACTAGTGGCTACTGCACCTTTGTTTGGGGTAACCTTACAACTTGGAGAAGTAAGAAACAATTTGTCGTTTCAAGTAGTGCTGAAGCTGAATTCAGAGCACTAGCATTGGGAATATGCGAAGGAATTTGGCTACTTAAACTACTGAAAGAACTTGTCACTAATCAAGAGGATCACTTTGAAGTTTTGTGTGATAATCAATCTGCTATTCAAATTGTCAAGAACCCAGTTCAACATGATCGGACAAAGCATGTTGAGATTGATAGGCATTTTATTGCTGATCAAGTTAACAAAAAGACAACCACACTTTCATACATTCCTTCAGAAGAACAAGTTGCAGACATTCTTACTAAAGTTTTGCCAAAGCCTGTTTTCAATAAATTCCTATTCAAGCTGGGATTATACAATGTATATTCTCCAGCTTGAGGGGGAGTGTAGGAATTATAGAAATATATGATTATGTAAATATCCTTTAATTAAGGGATTCTGTAAATATTCTACAATCCCTTATTTTAAGGGATCATATCTCCTAGGATTAATATTTTTTCTTTCTTAGAGTGTCATACTTTAGAGAGATGATTTGTATATAAATATGTAATCTGTCCTATTGAAAAGAATAAGAAATTACATAAAATTACTTTGATTTCTACAGAAGCACTTGGATTTGCCCAGTACGTTGCAAATGAAAACCTTCTAATGACAAAAGAGCAGCTTTTTGATATAACGTGCATGACCCTCGGTGGCCGAGCAGCTGAACAGGTAAGTTTGAAACTTTCTATTTCAATGTATGGCCGAGTGCAAATAGAAACACGAACTCATCGAAATATTTGCTTGAATGCTTCCTTTTTGGTTTGTCATATTTTATATTCCAAATACCGAAATATTCCAACACTGAGGCACAGACTAGAACTATTAAACTAAACCATTTTTTCCCATGATTCAGGTTTTGTTGGGAAAGATATCAACCGGTGGTCAAAATGACTTGGAAAAGGTGACTAAGATGACCTATGCCCAGGTGGCGGTTTATGGCTTTAGTGACAAGGTAGGCCTCCTCTCTTTCCCTCAGAGAGAAGATGGGCTTGAGATGTCGAAGCCTTATAGCAATAAGACGGGTGCTATCATCGACAGTGAAGTGCTCAAGTGCGTGGCCAAGGCATATAAAAAAACAATGGAACTTATAGAGGAGCACAAAGATCAAGTAGCTGAAGTTGCCGAATTGTTGCTCGAAAAGGAAGTTCTTCACCAAGATGATCTGATTCGAGTTTTGGGCGAACGACCATTTAAATCGAGTGAAGCTACAAACTATGACAGATTTAAGCAAGGGTTTGAAGAGGAAGAAACTAAGAGCACGCAAACCCCCGAGGGTGGAGCTGCGGATGATGATGGATCTGCACCACTTGTTCCTCAGGTTGTTCCAACTTGATCCTTGATGGAAGGCTATCCTGATTTTTGTACATTTGAGTCAATAAATTGGTTCAATTTTCCGCAACTGTTTTATTCAATAGCCATTACTGACCATTCTGGACTTCTTTTAACATGTATAGGAATGTTAAAATAATTTGTTCCAGATTATTTGTTGTATATTTTTCTTAAAAAATATAACGTCAGTTTATTTAAGATGCATTTTAATATTCAGATGAGATTCATATACTTTTGGATCGGTATATTTTATTATCAATTGATCGAATATTTATCTAATTTTCTAATATATCTTAAGATACGTCAATTCATATACGTTTTTTATTAAAAGATTTAGATAAATTATATTTTAATTTTTTTTATTATATTATATTTATACTTTAGATATTTTTTTTATTATTTTAGTTATTTAAACCTAAAGTTAAAACAAGATTTTTTGAACTCATCAAATGGTCTCTGTGGTTAACGAGAGTGTTGTTTTCTCTAGAAATATTAAATTCAAACAGTTGCGTATGTAGGTATCACTCTAAATTATTAAAAATAACACAACTTTTGTAACGTATATGAGATTATCTTTTGAATCATTATTCAATAACACATTTTTTGTGAGAAGATTTGGGATTTCTCATTTTTGTTGTATGGAGGTAAAATTTGTATTAAATTTAAAATAAAATTTGAGTTTCTATGCACAATTAACGCATTAATCAAACATAATCCGTAATTAAGTTCGGATGCAAAAGTAGTACTTGAAGGGCCTTCCTTCTAAAACTCGAATCCATTAATGGCCCATTTATATTGGGTCAACTAGTGTTGCAGAGACCCCAAGTTTCAATTCATCATCCCCAGATTGAGAAAAGTTGAAGCCCTAAGATTAATTCTGATAAAAGCAGTACTCAACATAAAGTGATTTCCCTTCCCTAATCCTAAACCCTCGTTTTCGTTTCCTGCTATTTCCCTCTTTCAAAATACATACTGAAAATATTTCCCTACTTGCGGCCATAAGAGAGAAAATAAGTAATTCAAATAATCTTAATTCCAATCTTGGCTCCTTAAATGGCGAAGCGGGAGCTCTCCAGTACTTTGAGGGGCTTGAAGGTAACCTAAAAGCACGAAACTCTTTTCTTTTTCAGTAGTTTTGTTCCTTGATCTTTTTGGGTTTTTCTTTAATGTATCTGGTTTTATACTATTACTGTTTTTGCTGATTTTCTATTGAATTTGCAAAAGAGAAAAAGCTTTTTATTTATAGATTCTGTCTTCTCTTATGGAGTTATTTGAAATTTGAACTTGGCTTTGTTTAATTCATCTGGATTTCGTTTCTGTTGTTTTTTTTTCAAGGTGGAAAAAATGTTATCTTTTAACTTGTTTGGGTTTTTTTTCTCTCTTCCATTTCATGCAATAATAGTTCATGCAAAGGGCAGCTCAGAGATAGGAGAAAGTGGTAAAGGAAGAAGAGGTTAAACCTGAAGGAATTAGTAGTATTACTAGAAAATGGTACTAAAAACCCTTTGTTTATAAATTATCTGAAATCTCTATTATCATACATTATTCGTTCCTCAGAAATTGTTTAGATTTAGTTATGATAAGATATAAGCCTTTGGCATTATTATACTTCAATATGATTGCATATAGCTTATACTTTGAAGTTAGAATGTTCCATGAACTTATACTTAAAGGCAAGAGAGAGAATGGACGGTTGATATATGTATATTTTTCGTGGTAGTTGAAGATTCTTTCAATGCTGATAGTCAGAGTTGATACTTGAACTTGTACTACTTGCAGGATCTGCTTGCTTGACTGTTCCTATTTTCAACTTGTTTTAACGTTTTTTGCAAATATTCAGTGTGGTCATTATGGAAGGAGATCCTAGTCCAGGAGCAACTGTTGGGCGGATGTCATTTCGAAGTTTCAATCCCTCTATTGATGCGCGTATAAAGGTCAAGTGACCTAAGAATTGTCTGATGATGTCTTTTCACTTAATGTGGTTCTCTTGTTGCTCTTGTCCTCATCTGAATGCCTTGTCTGGTAGAAACTGAATGAACCGTCATCAAATGATTGTAGACCAGATGCCAGTGGTGGATGAGCTTCATCAAGGTACGGCTTTCCTTTTTTCCCTTTTCAGGGTTGGTGTTAATGTTCCAGTATTTCCTTAAAAAAATTTATAATTATTATGTTGTTTGTGTCATATTTGTAAGCCTTAAATGCAAGATGCTAATCCAAATGATTAATTCTTAAACGAAAATCCTAATTAAAAATATTAGCAAGGGGCTTGCAATGGAAGAAATACGGACATGTTGAGATGGAAATGCTAGTCACATGTAGGTGTAGTTCACGTCAGGGACATGTTTGCACATGTTGCGTAGTTTATCTGACCTTTTGTCCTTGAATCGTGACAGTGAAAATGGATCTGCATCTGAAGCAACCGACTGCTCAAAAGTTGGCACTGATAAACACACAGGTAATGGAGACCTTAAGAGAAAACAGCCTGACATGGTTTCTAAATCAGCTTATCCGAATAAATCACCAAAAAAATGGTAATGCTGTTCACTCGTCACCAAGCAGCAGCTAAGCCGTCTGCACAAAGCAGTCAAAGCATGAGAAGCTCACTGGAATGTTCTCAGGCACCAAAGCCTAATCGGTGATCCGATTTTTGAAATTGTTTTCGACAGAGCAGTGCTTTAATATTTGTTTTCATGCACCCTAAGTCTGTAACTTTGTTGTCATATTATTAAAGACCAGCTTATTAACTTTCAGATTTGTTCGTTTTAGCAGTTAATATTTGACGAACTTCACCAATTTGAATGGTGACTCAACTGAATCTAATAAGCTTTTGAAGAAAGTAATGGTTATATGACAATCTCGAGATTTGTTTATTTATTGCTAAACTTGCATCTTTTTAACTAATCATCACTAGCAGATTTCCAACAAGAAAGGGCATAAATAACTCTCCCCTTCCATCCCTGAAGCATCCAATGGTCATCCAAATCTAAACCAAATTCACTATGATAATTACATTGGACCAAATGACTCACTTTCTTCACCAGCTCCTGATCCAAAGGAACCTGCTTGAACCCTGCCCTAACGGTCCTCGCCTGCCATTGCTTGTACGTTTCTGGTCTTTCAACCCTCTCACTGCCCTCGCATGCAATGACATTCATAACGTCCCTTCCAAGCACTTCCTTCTCAAACATCATCCTTCCTGGATCTTGTTGAGAAACATTAGCTTCAAATATATCGAACTTAGCAGAGAAATGGAAGAGCGCTTCTCGGAATCTCGTGACAAAGAATGGAGCGTTATATGTCCCGCTTTCAATTCTATGGATGAATAACTCCGGGTTAATGCTTCTGATCAGCTTCAGAACAGTGTCCCTTGCACTGGTCGAAGCCATTGTGTCATCCGGGAGGTTCTTTAGCCGATACATGCAGTTAACAACAACCACTTCGCCTTTGTTAATCTTTAGTTGTTTGAGCTGGATGGTTTCCCATTTCTTTGCTATCACGATGTACTCAAATGGAACATTGAATCTCTCACAAAACCTTTTCAAGCGATGCCCCGTCTCTTCGACTCTTTCTGCAGGTCGAAGACCTGGTTGGGGAAACTCAATTCCAGTAATACGAAGCTTGGGAGGACCACCATACTTTGCCGAGAGACACCGTATAAGGCAAGGCCATTGGAACCCATAGCAAATGCCGAAATCAACGATGTGGAGCGTGATTGCCGTTTCTGCAACTTCCATGATCTTTTTATTTGCGTAGAAATTCGACATTTTCTTAAAAGGACAAGCTGAAACATACACGCTGTAAGCTTTCAAGACATCAGCTGCCGAAGTCTTGTTGCTTATCAAATGTAAATAGGATGGTGCACCCAAGCCAGCCAAACGAGTTTTAAGTGCATCAGCAAAGTAATATGCCAATCTTTGGGTTCCGTCTCCGGTATCAGAAGAGTGTTGACTTATCTGTTTCAGCAGCACATTGGCAGTTCGTATGTCATTGATGGCTACAGATTGTGCACACTGAGTTAGGAGACTCCACAAATCCACTACTTCACTCTTCTTCCTGCTGTTCTTCCTGCGTGACACTCTTGCACCATTGTTAAGCCCGTGAAGAAAAAACTTTGGGTAGTCCTCACTTTCTCCTTTGCAAAGCAGTACCTCGTCGAACATCTCCAACTGTTCTGAATCTTCGAGTGAAATCGCAGATTGCTTGCTGCTCCTACCTTCTTCTAAATAGTCACCATCTTTGCGCTGATAATTTTTCCTTCTCTTCGACCTTAATGGTGATAGGCTGGTTTGTGGGGCCAATTCACCCCCGAGAGAGGACTCCCTAAATGACTCAGTCGTGGTGTCTCTCCATGTAACTGAGTCGGTACCAGTAATATGGCTGTTAATGCTAATAATACGTGTGGTTTGAGTAGGATTATCGTCTGGGAATAGAGAGGTTGGTTGGACTGGAAGTGGATATTGGTAGCCGAGGAGTTCATGGAAGGATTTCTCAGCAGCTTGGAGAGCTAAACAATCCTGCAACATGCAGGACTTTTCTTGCACATCTTCTTCCATTAGCATCTCGTTTATGTATTTAAGCATTTCATTGGCGAAAGGGTCATTATCAAGCCGATGTCCTTGGAAACTCGTGCCTGGTGATGAAGCTGAACCATCATGATTTGTAAGCATTGGCATTGAGCCATGATCAAATTCGAAATCGAGTAAATCTTGGAAAAGGCCATCCGTATAAAGTTGGAAACTCATCTTGAAGGTAAAATTTTGAAGAGAAAATGAAGGTTGGTTCAAGAAGGGAAATATATCAAATGAAGGAACCAAAACCGACAAGAATAGTCAATGGGCAGCCTAGTAAAGAAGCTATATAATGTCCTTGTCTGAAGTAATTGAACTGAAAATTCTCTCCACTTATAATGCTCAAGCTGATAAGCTTTTATGAGTGAACATTCGAGGAAACTACCATTACGGTAGAATAGCCGCCACCTCGTCCCCACCGTTTTGAGACAGATTATGTGTGTCATCAATGAGGAAATTGACTTCGTTGAAGACAGGCTCATTTGATCCAGCAACTAATGTTGTGTTTTATTATATTTGTATATACTTTTCTAGTTAATTAATTAAATTTATAATATAACTTATTAAATTCGCACATGACATAAAATCTTGTCCATGTATAAGGATATTTTTGTCTGAAAATCGTTATTCAGTCCCGTTACCTATTTAAGAGCGGGGTAACTGAGAAAGAACGCCTATAGATTCACTGTCCAGTGGGACAGTGATTCTTTGGTGCTTAAATAGGCTAGTTGTATTCTATTTATGCTTGAATTTGATAAGTTGATGAGCAAATGACTGACTGGTGATCCACTTGTACATCTGGAATGAAAATATTCGGTGGATGAGCACAGTAATTTTTTCAGATTAATCTGAGTTCAATCAAAGTTGAAAAAGTGGAAAAATAATATTTCAAATCTCGATTCAATGAATCTTACCCACTTGATTTATGCTTTATTTGAATGCGGCATTGAAATTAGAAAGGGTGTCACATCTCATCCCATTAGAGACTGAAAGCACCATCGAATCTTTATGGGTGAAAAAGAAAAAGAAACTCTTTCCAAAGTTCAAACAAAGCATTTAGTATATAATTTATAAAACCAACAACAAAACAACTTTGCATTGGACAGTAGCTTGATGCTGATAAGGAAATGATTTAAAGTTTTTCTTTATAGCCTCCAAGCAAGGACAAAATAGCTCATATCACAGATCTGGGATGGGTCATAACTCGAGAACAAATCTTGAAAACCCAAGTTTTAGATTTTTCATGACTACACGAACCAGCTAGATTGAACTTTTTGCAGTATTTTACTTTTATGTCATAGATTTCATTGGCAGTACAGAAACGTTAATCTATCCATTTAGCTATTTATATATATAATAGTGAAATAGAAGAAATAAAGCAGATTAGTCCTGGACAGGTTTCCAGCAAGAAAGTGCATGGATTACTCTCCCTTTCCATCCTTGAAGCATCCATCGTCCATCCACTTCCAAATCAAAATCCTTATGGTAGTCTGATTTCAACACCGTTCTTGCTCTTTTCAATATCTTCTGCTCTAATGGAAGCTGTCTGAAACCAGCTTTCTTGTTCCTCAGCTGCCACTGCTTGTATGTTTCTGGTCTATCGATTCTCTCCGTCCCTTCCAAACATTTCTCTTTCATTTAGCAATCTATCCGGATCTTCTCTGGCTACATTGGCTTCCAGGATGTCGAACATTGATGAGAAGTGGTAGAACGCCTCTTTAAATCGATTGTTAAAGAATGTGACATCGTAATTACCATTAACAACTCCGTGGATGAAAAGGTCCGGATTGATTTTCTTTATCAACTTCAACACCATGTTCCTTGGACTGTTTAACATGACTGAATCATCAGGGAGATTCCTCAGCCTGTACATTCAGTTAACAACGATCAACTCATCTCTCTCGATCTTTAGCTCCTCGACTTGGATGGTTTCCCATCTTTTTGCTATGGCATTGAACTCGAACGGGACATTAACATTCTCTCACAACATCTTAAACGACGGCCCGTCACTTTGATTATTTCCGCAGCACGGAAACTGGTCCTTGTTGAGAGGCGCTGGATAAGGCAAGGCCACTGAAAACCATAGCCAATGCCGAAATCAATAACATGGATTGTCGTTGCCTTCTCTGCTAGCTTTGCAATGTTTCGAGTGGAAAACAAATTCGATACCCTTATGAAAGGGCAAATTGAAACATAAAATGTGTGCTTTCAACAGCCAATGTGGCATTGGTTGAAATGTGGGTAAATAGAGGTGCCCTGATGCCATTCAAGCGTATTTCGAGACCCTTGGCAAAGTAATAATCCAACCTCTCGGTTCCATCACCGTAAGGAGAAGAGTAGTGCCTGATCTTACTGAGTAGCTCGGTTGCACTTCTTTGGTCATAAACGGCACTAACAGGATTCTGAATCGGGGCTCTGATTTGGCTCCATTAACAGGATTCTGAACCATGTTGGAATGAAGATGCCGACTCAGGGCTCTGATTTTACTACAAAAGCAATAATTGTGTGAAGCTTCTTTGAAAGTCCAAGATAACGCCAGACCCAACAGCCGCCAGGTAATAACAAGCTGAACATTCAACGGAGGTATTAAAGTACAAAAGGAAGGCTATTTAATTGACTTTGAGGATCGCCTAATTTCATTGTCTTGAATCAGATATCGAGCACTCACTTCATTATTAATTATTATATACAACAATGGTAATTGCCAGGTTAACTGAACTTGAAAAAGCAAATGACCGCCCGGTTTGAATTCTTTGGTTCAACAATCTGTTGGATATATTATTCATATGATTAGCTTATATAAAATAGGTTTTATATCTCAAATATCTTATTAATTCAACTTCCACTACACTGATTTTAATTGCTTATAATGAGATTTTGATATATTTTAATGTGCTGACGGGGACATAATCTTAGCAAATAAAGATGTACATACAATCCGATTAACGACTTCAGACTACATGGGAAAAAGTGATTTTTGAGTAATTGATGTCTCAGTCATGGTAATTTTTATATTCGTTTTCAACTGTAATGATGTGGATACCATACCACTTTCCTTAAAGATTACAGCTTTATTATGTATGGGTCTATAGCCACGAAGCGATAGGGGAAGAAATGTCCGAATAATAAAAAGAGGAAAATGGTGACAGCAAAATTATTGCGTTTGACGAAGTTGTGGGGGATGGATATCATTCAATCCGGATTAATACTGATCCACGCTTTGCAAATGGAGTTTACAGTTGTTTAGGGAGCATCTCTTTTATGGCTATCGATCAATCGTCAACTGTAATTATTCACAACAATATCGCTTTAAAATGATTTTTCATAAAATTTATCCAAATTTTTAATATTTTAATATTTCAATTTCTTTTGACGACCATTCGATGAAATTAAATTTGAAATATATTGTTCATCTATTTATTCTAAGTTCTTGACGATGAAATTAAACTTTTACATGAAAATTACAAAGAAAATTTATCTATCTCTTCTAAGTTCTTGACGATGTTGCGTATTGGTCGAATGATAATGTTGCGGGGGTTGTCGAGTATGCCGGGGTCATAGGCCTTGATCGTCGTCTTGCCGAGGAGGTGTACCCAACACACTCTACGATCTACCTTCGAAATACGGTGATGGATTTATGATATATGACGCCATCATCGATGTTATTGGCTGTTACTTTGTTGACAATATAGAATATGGTCCCGGATACCCGCAACCGCATGTTCTGTCGAAGATGCTTCAGTGTACTGAGGTGCATCCCATGAACCTCCAACCCAATTCGGTTGAGTCTTGGCTGGAGTATGAAATGGAGGAAAGAAATTGAAACTTGCCTGGCATGAATAATAGTACTCTTCAGCCGCAGATGCTAAAGCGGAAGACGATGACGATGATGTTTTCTTCTTGGACATAGACTTGGTGAATTTAGTCTGATGATGTTTCCATTCTGCCATCTCTTCTGGTGTCGTGAGATGTGGTTTGCCATTTTCTTTGTAAAGCAGGAGATAGGGAGAATGGTCGAAATATAAGTCCAGCGGTCTAATGTCCTGACGATAGGGGAGCGATAGTTCACAATGATTCCATAGGTCGATGTAGCAAGTGTATCACACCAATCAATTTTTATTATGTTTCCCACACGTATCGATTGTATGAAGCGCTTCCATATCAACCTCCATTTGCCTAAGAATTGGCTGGTGCGCCGCAAACTGGCGCATCACTCTATTAGTCGTGTGCCACTCAACAATCGCTTGGTGCAATAACAACGTCACGACACACCAGTGGGAGCCCAAAAAAATCACCCCGATAATACATGGTTGATCTCATCTTCGACATACGGAAGCCAAGAGAACTGTAAATATTAAATATCAAAGTTAGTATATATAATGTAACACCCTAATCCGATCCGACCCAGAACCCGATGGACTATGATGTTACCCGGAACCACGTAAGTAGCTAATCATTTTTTTTAAACATTTTACCAAAAAAGTAGCAATAATATCCAAATACCATACGATACCAAAATATACACATTTAAAATACGGGGGAGCTCCCGACAAATGTCTCCAAAATATATTAGTAAAACAAATACAGAGTTTACGACTCAAATACAAATAAAGGTCAATACCAATACATGCCCACTAAATACTCGAGACGTACTCTGAAAGTAGTCAAGTTTGGAAAACTCTGAATCGGCAACGTGTTCCTTGAACCGACACCTAAGGACCTGCGCACGAAAACACATTTCATACCCTGAGCTCACAAGCTTAGTGCCACATAAATAACCCTACTATACAACGTGCATCCAACATATAAGCATGATACATTATGGTCATGAACAATTGCAAACACTCAAGCAAACAAGTAAGTATCATGGTGTAGTTCGGGGTCACTTAGCATCACGAAACTCACACCCTTCTTTACTTACAACAACACTTAAGGAAGACATGTGTCATATAGCATCAGTGTCTCCTTGACTTCGGGTCAAGTCCGGGTCACGAAGCATTAGTACTTTACCCGACTAGTATACTCTTCTAGAGTACTCAGAATGTGTTTGGGGTCATGTAGTATCGAAATAATGTCAAACTAGCAATTAGAGTGCCTAAGCACTAACTTGGAATTATTCGAATAATCCTTACACATTGATACTAACGTCATTAAGTAACTCGAGTGTCCTCATCGTTTTCTCGAGCATCAAACAAATGCATAAGTCTTATGGAATTCTACCTCATTAAGATCTTATGTTATCACACATTTGGTAATGGTTTTTCTCCTGTAATCTTATACAAAGGTAACACTTAGCTTTCTTTGGGTCCCTCAAGTCAGTTTCCATAAATTTTAGTCCCATCTGTCCCAAATCTGACAGTTGGTATTGATAATGATCCTCCAGTATCGATACCCATGACCCGGTCTCGGTACCTTACGCGAGTCTCAAAACCAAAAATGGTTACTGGAATATGGGCCTCGATACCAAGCTAGTCGGTCTCGAGACCGTGGCCCTGGTATCAATATCCCTGACTTGGTATCAATACCACTACTCAGAAATCATGGGTTTTTTCCCAGATAAATAACAGTCTCGATACCGACCTTCTAGTATCGAGACTGAACCTGTAGAACACATTGTTTTATCACGAAAAAACCTAACTTTCTATTCCAAAACCCCTAAAAGGGTCATTAATTGATGTTTAATGCTTATCCAAACTACAACGGGCATATGAGGGACTATTATTCTACATAAGAACACAACAAAAACTCATTTTCATGCTTTGAAACCCACCCAAGTGCACACAAGGCTCTTATACATAACATGCATCAAAGCTTCACATTTTGAATTACAACAGTAGAGAAAGGTTAGAAATGTGTTACTTCACTCCTAATAGTTGTAAAAACAACCCTAAAAATACCCAAACACTTCATTCTCCTTGCCTTTGCCCTTGGAGCTTTCACATTCTTCTCTCACTAGAACACAACAAGGAAGTAAGTTATAAACTCATTTAAAGATCTAAGAAGTTTGAAAATAAGGTCTTTAAGCTTTCAAAATGGATTCAAAGTCCAAAGGGGTTCTAGAACTCAAAACCCTACTTAACTCTCATTTCAATGGCCAAACTACCAAGTTGAGAGCTTGAATTAAAGCTCTTCGAGAGGTGATTTCAACCCTTACCTTCACAAATTTGAAGTGGAATTGTTAAACAACAAGTTTCCATCTTTAATTTCTTAATAACCAAAGAAGATACAAAAAGAGAGGAAGAACAAGAAAAAAGGATGGTGAAGAAAAAAGAGATATTTGCCCATGTAATCTCATGGTAATTAAAGGTTTTCAACCTTTAAAACTATTTAGGGGAAAATTTCACTCCTAGTACTCCACAATTGATGTACACTTTAAAAATACCCTTTTAAGCCTTATTGGGCTCAAGCCCACACCAAAACAACTATGCATTAACCCAAAACTCATAAATAGTTCCCTTAGCCTAGTTAAACGCTTTTGGGTTTTACCAAAGCTACTAACCCAAAAATTGAGGCATTACATATAAATTTTAAAATATTCAAAAAATAATAATAATTTCGTATGTTATATCGCGAATCGACCGACAATGTCGATCCTCATTCGTGTATCTCGTGTAATGGCACCCTTCAACTTCGTCTCCGTTATTTTATGACACTATCTAAAATATTTAAAAATAAAAAAATTATTATAAACAAATAAAAATAAATAAATTTATGAAATTAAAAAAAATTAAATAAATGAAGTTAAACAATTACCTTCCGGCCAGCGGAAACTCGACTGGGGAATCTGTAATTGGCGTAAAAAATGGGAAGCGATACCAAGCTCATGACAGTAGCAATATCAGACAGCATGCTACATCGACTTTTCGACTCAGCGTTACAATTGCAACCTTGCAAAGATCTCGATACATAAAGGCTAGAATCGTTAAACCCCAATTGGTATTATGTCACACAACGAAGTTGTAACACCCTATTAGACTCGAATATCCATGGATTACAATGTTACACGAGACTACCGAAATAGTGACCCAAAAATTTTCTTTTAAAACTGCTTGTAAATCTATGAAATTTAGACATCCATAAAGTAATATAAAAATATAATAATAATTTGGGTTTACAAATAATGGAGAGCTCTCAAAATACATTCATAAAATAATACAAAATACTGAATTTCAAAAAAGTTATGAATGAATATATAACAAGGTCCATAACAGTACATGCCCTCTAAAGATGACTCAAGATGTACTCTGAAATGTCTCTGGAAATCTGAATATGCTGCACTGGAATATCTGATGATGATAGCTCCCCACAATCTGCCCCTAAGAACTTGCTCACTGAAACACATTTTGAACACTGAGCTTACGAGCTGAGTGTCTCACTAAAAACTGTATTATACTATATGCATTCACTACATGAAATAGCAAGTGGCGCAGGTCTGAGTATACAACTATTGGAATGCTAATTTATGGTTGGCATCATGGTGCAGCTGAGGGATTCTACATCTCGAAGCTCATGTATTCTTCTAGCACTGCCGAAGCACCATCTAGTACTCTTGGGTGAGTTTCGGAATTCTACATTGGAACGTACACCCACTGACTTACTCTGTCGAGTCTTGGGACATCTTCGTCCATTCGGATGATATAGTGATGTGGCACTAACTTGGATCCACTAACTATCGTATTTATGCTAAAAGGAACTCAGGTGTCCTTATTATTTCTCGAGCGTTATGTTTCTACTATTCTGATATTAATTATTTTTCTCGCTTGAAGTCTTATTTGAGGATATACTGAAGGGTTGGGTACCTCGAGTCTAACTCCCTTAAAAACAACCTTTTTGTCCAAAACAGACTGAAAGTATCGATACTAACCCAAGAGTATCAATACTCCTAAAAAGTTTTGATACTTTATACAAGTACAATTACTTTTAAACATTTTGTTCTACCTAGTTTCGAAACTTTCTGGGAGTTTCGAAACTGTGACCCAAAGTATCAATACTCTTGCCCAGAAACTCACGAGTTTGCCTAAGAAGAAGAACAAGTTTCGACACTATCCCTTTAGTATCAAAACTCAACCTGCAGAGAGCATAAAATATGTGCAAAAACTCCTATTCTACTATCCCAAAGACCTTAGTGAGGTCCCCAAACATTATTAATGTTTTATGAAGATACAAAGGAGCATAAATAGGGCATTAAACATGTTTATAACTCTAAAACATAAATTTACCATATGAATACTTCAAGCTTATGAAACCTACTACATTTTATCTAAATGACTTACATATGATATAGTTGAGTCAAGAGTGAATTACCTTTGATGCTATACTGCTGAAAATGTCAAAGACTCAGTCCAAAGCAGATTTTTTATTCCCCTTAGCTTTGAAGCCTTCTCCAACCTCTTACACTAAACAAAACCAAATGCAAGGGTTACTAACTGTTTCTAGGGATTAAAGAGGGTTTTAAAACACTTCCTAAGGCTAGAAATATCTGAAAAATAGGTTGGAACCATTTAGTTTCTTAAAGCCTTCTAAAACTCGTTTTTACAACCATGGCCAAAACTTGATATTAAGGTCTCAAATGAAAGCTCAAGAGGTGTTGATTTTGGTTCTTACCTTGGTTTGATGAAATAGATTGAAACTAAACCAAAGCCTCCATTTTTTCTCAAGAGAATGATGAAGAAGATGAAGATAACTTGGGAGAATAAGACAAGGGAAGTGAAGAAAAATATAAGATGAAAACTAGATGTGAGATCACCAATCTTAATTGGTTTTCAGCCTTTACTTTGAATAATGGTATATTTGCTTCTTGGTCCTTCTGATTTTAGTTGTAAGATAACAATACCATTTTTATCCACAATTAGGCTTAATATAAGCCCAATTCCACTTATTTTTAGGTCAAGACTTCCTACAAGCTAGAGATTTAATCCAAGGCCCATCTCGGGTTAGCCCAAAATTTATAACCCTGGATTTGGTATGTTACAGAAGTCTTCCAAAATTTGTAGATATTGAGTGTGCACCAGATTACCAGATTTATCCAGTAATAATATCCCTTCGATCACTTGGAGAAGAAATGCTCGGGATGCGAAAACAACCTCCGCCTTGGTAGACTCAGCAGTCACTTCGAATTCAGACTCTACCTACGTTATCATTACCTGATATCCCCTTATGACATCGGATGGTGGTCATTTTCCCAGAACTTGAAAGACCAACGTCGAGGGGTCGTACACGTTCTATCTCACCACGGGGGCTCCATTCATAGGAACACCGAGTTAGTAAGTGATGTCTTCCAAAGTACTCGTCACTTCACTACTCGAGAAATGGAACGTGTGCGTCTCGAGGCGTCAACGTTTAATTAGAGCCTCGATCAATGCCAGAACACCTTGAAGCCACGTAAAAATATAGCCAAAAATAGACCGGATTGATGCAGATATGTCATCATCCGCTGATTCGACTCTCTGGTTGTCATCCCCCGACTATGAATATTTCATTCGTTGTCCGACCCGCATTCGATAGACGAAACATAGACGTTATCCAGGTGCAACATATATTCTCGGTTTACCATTTTTCGAGATTTTCACATAACATATTTTTTTCTATTTTTTTGGATTCAGGGTTTGGTGAAAAATCAAACCCCTATTTATAGCCTTCCCCCCAATAACCATAAACAACTAGTTTTTTGAAATACTCGGCCAAACTCGTCACCTTGAGGTGACGAGTTCCAACTGATCGTTGCTGTCAGCCTGCCTGTTGAACAACGACTAGCCAATGGCTAGTATTTTTTAAATTTGAAGGAACTCGTCACCTTGATGTGATAAGTTCTAATTTTTTTTATTTTCTAAATTTTGTTTTTTTTAAAATATATAAAAAAATTAATGGACTCGTCACATCGGCGCGACAAGTCATTATAACGCCATTAAAACAATGGCTTACGTGGGACTAACTACGCTTAGACCATTAAAAATAATATCCCATAAAACTCGTCACCTAGAGTTCCGTTTGAATTGTAGCAAATACCGTATTTTGCTAAATAAATTTTGGGTAGGTCCAATACCCTAAATATTTTACCCACATGGGGTATTGGGGAAAAAACTTTTAATACTTGAACTAATACTTTGGGCAAAGACCCCATAACTGATTTATCCATATCCTTTTTTTTTCTTTGATGTGGAATGATATGCTTTTATAAATTCATATTAATGATATTTAATCTTGAATAATGTGCGAATTTATTTGTAGAAGTAATCCTTAAATAAAACAAAAGAATATTTATCCTTTAAACATTTCATCTCCTTTTAAGGATGAGGCATTTTCAGAGTCAAAATAAAAGGAAAAAGTTTCGAGAGAAAACCAGCCCATTTTATTTTCAGCCATAAGAGTAGGAATCTTCTTTCAATTTACTCATCTGGTATCTTTATTGTTTTAGCAATTTCAAGCTAAAATAATGCATTAATAGCTCTTCGTGAAAGAGACTGAGGGTGGCATTGCAAGTGCTAATACAAGAATCGATCATTCTATTTATTTGTTTCGATTTGAAAATGAAAGTGGCATATGCATAGGCCACCAAGCTTTTATTTCATCAACCATTTACAAAAAGGACAAGTATCGTCATTGCCAGAGCAGACCATAAAATATTACATAGATTTCTTGCTACTTCTATGTGGATAACTTCTTTATAATCATAATACAGATACAAGAAATCAATAAGAAAACTAACGGACAATGTTTCCCTAAACCCATCATCAACCTAAGATTTTTTCATCAACATCACGTTGGCTACTAGCTATCATAGTAGAATTATGATAGACAAGGCAGCTCTCCGGCAACGGCTGCTGCTGGGACCAGTGGGTGTGTGCATTTAGGACCCTGTTCAAGAGTTCTTGTGGCACTGGCTCTCCCCGCCTTTGCTGCGGGGATATCCTTGCCGTGTGCAGTAGTGTTTTCCACTTATCCTACACGAGCCCAATAAATACCATCACAACCACATGAAAATACTCTCAATCTACCTATCAGGATGTCTACGAAACAACTACTCATGCTGTTTGTTTCCTTTTTCCAACCAAAAGACCACAAGCAGCAGAAAGTTCCAGCAAGCCAATAGCCACATTATAAACATACAATTGCATTAAAATAAACCCAAAAGAAATAAAGTTGCATTAGGTCACTTGGTAAAAGGAATATATATATATATATAGTGAGAAATCATGCAATATAATATTCATAAGATCCCTTGTAGTATAGTTATCTTACAGTTAAAGGTACAAAGTTGATAAAAACTTGTAAAAGCCACAAATCGTGAACCTGTTGTATAAGGACGGGCTATGGTGGTCCGAGCTGTAAACCAGACCTTTTGAGTCTCAAACAAAATATTTAAACAAAGAACCACTGGAAACCAAAAAATGATCCGATATAAGGCATGATAACAAGACATGAATGAGAAGCAGATTCATCAGCACTCAGCAGGTCAAGAGATTAGCCCAAAATATGGACAAAAACAGTTTTGCAGTGGTTTTATGGAAGTCCTTACCTTCAAATCAACATAAGTGCGATGCTTCGCGTTATCAAAAGCTCTTAATTTAACATCACGCCACCTGCATAATAGTAAAGCCATTAAAACCATGACCATATGTCTAACCACATAAATAGGCCCACAGTTTCCAAGTAATATCCAGTAAACTCCTGCAAGTAAAGTAAAGAGCAAGTGGGGAAAAAAACAGCATTTGAAGCATCTTCTGAGTTCTGATTACATACTTTTCTTTGGAGCAAGCATTCACGCAAAATTCTGATTGGGTAGCATGATGAATCAATTGAAAATTAGCAAAGAAGCAAATTTCAAATACTCGGGCAGAGTTCAACTACTATTCATCGTTTCTTTGTTAGGTTCAAACATACCTTCCAGTTCCAAGTTTCTCAACAGCTTGAACCAGGGCTTCAACTTCAGAAATAGAGAAAGGTCGACGAATTCTTCGCTGTGCAACATCAGATTGCTTGGATTTCTTATGAGCTGGACCCACAGCTAATGTCTCTATGCTCATTTCAGGTACCAATGCTTTATATTCAGTTGTGCTTTTGTCAAACATGTCAGTAGGTGAGGATGCACAATCATTATAGCTTTCAATAAAGTTGCCCGAATTAGGCATGCGAAGCTCAGGTGAGGGGTCGCAGGAAACCTGATTAACTAAACCAGGATTTGCTGGATACCTGGCAAAAACAGTATTAAATCATAAACCGAATTAGCCAAATACTCTTATTTGATCTGATGATTAAGAGTATTTGTGAGAGATATGAATAAGAATCTTGAAGAAGACAATATCAGCCACCTCTTCAAGGCTAACACCTCTTGAATGAGAATACTGTTATTAGACAAATAGTCGACCTCCTCTTCAAGGAAGCATTTAGGAGAAAATTAGGATCCTAGAAGATCAAGATTCTGATAGTTTCCAGTAATTGCAACATTATCCTTTTTTCCAAAAAAAAAAAAAAATCACTTAGTTAAAAAAGACTTTTCTTTTCTCTGTGTTTAGCGCTAGAAAACAACAAAATGGGACCATACTTCTTAAACTATCACACACATGTAGATATCTGCTAATCTTCTAAAACTATTTTGATTACCTTGCTAGAAGTAGTGGAGTGTCACGGGGAAGTTTTAAGGGAGAACCTCCAGGGTTAGGCTCCAGACGAAAACCCAGACCATCCATATGATTATCACAAGAAATTCCTGTCTGCAGCAAAGTTTTATTGTCATCCCTAACCTTCTTTCCTTGAAGAAGTACAACAACACACAATCCATCTCCAAGTATCGCTGTCACTGCCTCCATTACAGTCCTCTACAGATCAATTTCACATCATTAGAGGGAATGTAATGACCAAGCAAGCTGGTAGATGAGATCAGACAGTGGAATTACAATTTATGAAAGATATTGCCCAAGCATCCATCACGGGTTGAAGTAAGATGGTGCTCTAAGGAAGAAATACAAATGCTGATAATGATACTAATAGAACAGACTTAATTCTTCAAGGTCCAAATGTACCAAAAAAATCCAAGAAATATCACTAAGCATTCTACCATTAATTTACGGAACAGCAGTCAAATGTTCTACTTCTACCACAATGATCAGAATCATAGATCATTATACCTTCAATGAACCAACAGTTGCGGATTCTGGAATTTCAATAAAGAATTCAGGCACCCTGAAAGATTTGATCCTGAGCTTCACTGAGTAAAGGAAAAGACATCTTGATGTAAGAACCTCTTTCAATGTCGGACAATAGTAAAGTGAAAACTGAAAAGAATTACATATGAACCAGTCCACCAGACGCTCTCATACCGTGGGAATCCCTAGAGTTGAATGATTTGTTTAGGTCTGCTAATGAAGATGATTCTCTGGTGACTGCAAAAGGTTTAGAACCAATAAGCAAAATGCTTAATTGGGAATAAACACCAAGAAACGAAACTAATAGTTAGAGATGAAAAGTACTTCAGTCACCTCCATGCATATTTGAATATGGAATGGAAGCATTTTTGGTAGTGTTCTTCTCAGGAGAATCAGAAATACCCTCACTGCCGGTTCCTACATCCGAATTCGACTCTGAGCTACAGTAAGAAAACTTCCGTTTTTTGAAAGGATAGTTCCTTCCAGCTCTTAAGCGCTTATAACCACTCCTACGGCAGTAACCAAACTTCAAGTTCTTGTCTGAAGAATCAAGATATCCATTTAATTAAAAATTACACACTTGTAAATATCCTACAAATGGTATCATATGATATACCCAAGATTGTGATGATTTTGATTACAAGAAGCCACATACCGTAATTGGAATATGTCACATTCTTCGACCTTGGAGCTACTTTCCAATATTTAGAAGCTAGAATCTTCCTTATTCTTCGGTCTCCAATATGAGGGGTTGACCTAAATGGTTCTCTTAGGGGGCTAGGATGTGTACACTCTAAAGATTTTTCATCATCATCTCTACTAATTACATTTACATCATCCCGTTTTGCGGGAAAAGGAACAAAGGGATTGTGGTCCCCATAAGAACGTGCCTGAATACTAGTTTCTGAAGGGTTTAACATCCAAGACCAGTGCATACTCTAAGGGACACTTATCAGCCACTTCTTCAATGGAAGCCTTATCAATTCTACACAGTTCATCCGTTAACACTTTATTTTCAGACACTGGTTTAATACAATCACCAGATGTCCCACGCACAGAGGGACATGTCTCTACATTACTAGCCAAATCTCCCATTTCATTCTTGATGTTTCCATTCATCAACTCCTGAGCATCAAATCTTTCTAAGCAATTAGAAGTTGCTACAAGGCCAATGTTTCGAAGACTAGGGGATTCATTAGAACTATAGTTTGGGTCACTAGTTTGGGGAACAAGTTCAGAAACAAAGAATTCAGCATTAGCGCTGTCTTGATTGGAAGTTTCTAGCTTCAACGACTGATTTCCATCCACCCTTTCCTTCTTCACGGTATTCGTTTCAACTGCATGCTGATCTTCAGCTCTCCATACATGATTCGGAGCAAGAGCACTTTCTTTATCTAGCAATAACTTTCCAGCTACAGTGGCCAGCAAATCAAATGCACTTATCTGGTTGCCTTCAACTTTCTTTACAAAAGGAACTCTTTTCTAAAGAGGAGTAACAGTAGCGGTTTAAAACGGATCAGAATATTCACAAGTAAATATGAAATACAACACTATCGTACGTAAATGTTTTACCCTGGCTGATCTTCTTGCTCTAGGAATAGCAGGCATCTGATACCCACTGAATCCATATTCCAACCTCTTCTGCAACACCATGTCTCAATAATAGCAGCACATCCAACACATCATATGCAACTCACAGCATTCTTGAATCAATTTCCAAGAGACTGAATGTATAAGAAAATAAAATCAATCAATGTTTCTAGACTAAACTTAGACCCTGATCCGAGATGAATGTAAGAGTTAATCTAAATGACGTATATAATTAAATAAACCAAAAAAACAGTACCATTTTAGAAACAAGTAAATAAACATAATAAAGACGTAGCAAAAATCCATGTCACTTCGAAATGGAAAATCCATACATCAAACTTCAGACGCATATAATCATGAAGTTCTTTTCTTTATTTCTTTTTTCTTTCTTCCAAATTCTCTGTTCAAAAACATAAAAATTTTGCAAATTCAAAAGAGGGCTGCAGAGAAAGTAAAGAGAAATTAACAAATTTAAGTACGAAAGGAAACCCCTTAAACCACAACAAAACCCCGACACAGATAATTAAAAACCATATAACCAACTCAGATGTCAATCCCAGAAATTCTTTATAATTTAGATAAAATTTGCTTTTAAGATCTAAAACCCTGGAGAAATTATCTATCTTCTTCTTGTTTTTTTTTGTGGGGGGGGGGACTGTTAAAAAACAGAATCTTATATCATGTCCCCGACTCTTCCAATAAATTGTCAAAAAATCCAGATCAAATGCCTTATTACCCAAATTCGTCGACAAACAGAAGAATTTGACGTTAAATTTTAAAAGGTAATAAATTTTAAGAATTTTCAGAAGAACACTGAAAACAGAAGAGAAAAAGAACAGGCATTTGATTGGTTAAAAGTTGTGAGCTTAAAATATTATTAAAACTCTGGGGTCATTTAAAAACTTTGTCCTCGAATTACAACAGAAATCGAACTTTCTTTCCCCTTTCTCCCCGTTTCTAGGAGGTAACCAAACGCAAGATACCCGAAAACTATCGGGGGAAGGAAAATAAGGAAAAAAAAATAAAATTCTCACCTCCAAACTATGAGCTCTTCGCTCAAAAAAATGAAATTCGCAACCAAACGTAAGATCGCAGAAAGAGTAAAAAATGAAAATTCTCTTCCCAGACGGGGAAAAAGAAAGAAAAAAGAACAATTCTTATGTTTTTCTACCCCATTTTTCCTCCAGAAGACAAAAGGGAAATCTTCTCTGTGTTTTTCAAACAAAAGCCATTCGGGATTTTCCCTGAAAATGGGCAATTAATTTTTCTCACCAAAAACCAAAAAAAAATAGCTTTCTTTTTCTCACTCTGATCGCCAAAACCCTCTGAAAACCGTCCAATTTTTGCTTAAACCCCAGGCCATATACCATTCACCCCTTGTTACCGGACCTATCGGTAGTCCCTATAAATCTCACCGGTTATAACCGGTAGGAAGGAACCACCTAAAGACCCGGCTCTTCCTTATCGGACGACCCACCAGTGCTTTCGTTCCTATCGAATTTTGACACGTGGAGAAAACGTAAAACCCGCGGCTATGACACAGTAGATAAAACTGGCAGGTGACACAGAGTGATTTATTTATATTTTATACTTGGGATTGAGGCTTTAATAATTGAAGTTCGGTAAGCTATTGACATGTTCACTTAGATTCCTTTTTTTAAAAAAAAAAAGTTAATATGTTATAGTTAATAAATTATTATGCAATTTTTGATAACTTTTGGCTCAACTTACTTCAGAACAAAAATTCTTACATGATCACTTATAACTATATTTACTATGCTAATATTCATAACAGTTTTAAAAAATGAACAGCAATATCTGTAAGTACCGGAAAAAAATGGAAAATATATTTATAGAATATTCCATTTTGCCTTTTTAGATTCTCGCTGGATCGTTAAAAAGAGGAAGACGATGAAGCAGCTAATTATCACGTGGGCAATAGATCTAAACCGTATATTTATATTTTATTTATTTACTTACTCTGCAATGACTTCTTAGCATTTTAATCTATCAATTTAAGTGCAAGCTTTATATCTTAAACTTCTGTATTAAAATTAATAATTTAAAAAATAAAAATATATTAACTTTTAGAATATAAATATAGAACAATATTAACCAATAAAAATGTTATGCGACTTTTTAAAAATAAAACTGTGAACATATTATTCAAAACATAAACACGAGTGCCACGTAGAAGAAAGCACAATGATCCTACGTGGAAAGAGGAAGACAGCCATTGGTCGCTTTTTGGTCCATGTTATCAATGACGGATCTAAATTTTTTCTAAGATTAACACATATATAAACATACGGATACCCGAAGTATCAGCCATCCGGTTTCTCAGGTAGTATATTTATCGGTCCATGACTGGGCACGTTAAATCCGAGTGTCTAATAGTTGGGTATCCGTATTTTCAGGTCACATGTATTTGGTTCATGTATAATTTTTTTTTAAAATTCACATATAAAATATATAAAAATTTAAAAATTCATAATATATAATTCATACTAAAAAATTAGTGAGTTGAAGTTAGCTTTAAGAATATATATATATATATATATATATATATATATATATATAAAGTTTATTTCCAAAAGAAAATATTAAAAGTATTAAAATCGATCGTGATTTTTCTTTTGAATGTCATATTAACAAATTAATAAAAAAATTCAAAACTTAAAAGTATATAATACAAACCCAAGAAAAATTTAGGGATTTAAATTTAATTTTAAGATAAAAATATTAAAGAACATAATATATATATATATATATATATTAATACTATCAAGTCGGGTTGGGTATACGGTTATAAAAAAAATTCAGCCTAGACCTGACCCAACTACCCAGGAAAAATCATGGGTCGGGCACCCTGCCCAGTTAGGTAATTTGTTTTTAGAAAATTATCCAATTTTTTTAAGTTAAGGTCGGCGGGTCGACTGGTCAGGTTAACCAGATCGGGTATTTTTAACAACCGTATATATAAATAACATAAAAATTTGGCTTCATACCAAAATAAGTGCCCAAATGATATCTACATTCTTGAATAGGTGTACAAACTATTTTTTGACCCATTTAAGTGCCCAGGTCGTCAATGATATTAATTTTAATGTTAAGTAACACGTGTCACAATCTAAAGATTTTATAAATTTTATTTAACATTAAAAAGATAAAAGATTTTGTGTTTGCGTTTCGTTTTACACTTGGTTTGCTTTCGTTTAAAATATGGGATATCTCATGACTGATGGATTTGAGTGTGGGAGTGAAGTCTTTGAGCAGTGTTTGGAGATGTGGGATTTTAGAAGAAGAAGGGGTTAATGGAAGTTAACTATTACGTCAAAAAAAACTAACGGGAGGTAACCGCAAGGACCTTAGTGAAAACGAACTAAAAGTTTGATGATTGTATTGCAAGTTTTAAAAGTTGTGTGACCAAATTGCAAGCGTTCTAAAAGTTTGGGGACTATTTATATACTTTACTCTTAATAAAAACGAAAATGACCAAATTTTTTTTTTAAAAATTCAATGAGAAAAGTGGATAAAACATAAACGAAAGTGGTCAATCATATAATTAACCCTGTTTTATTTTAGTCTATTATAGTTTTAGTCCTATTTGTTTTTTAAGGAATTTATATTTTGCCGCTGGACGAAGCAGTGTTTTGAGTCCATTATATTTTTGCTCGCTTGTTTGGAGTTGGCATCTGTTTTTGACGATGGTTGTTTCGGACTCTGGTTCGGCCACAGAAGATGCACGCTTTGCCTTGACTCTGTTCCTGTTGCTTTTGGTTTACTTGCTCAGCTTTGGCTCCTGTTATTGTTTCAGTATCACCTTCTTTTATTCAGTTAATTTTATTTATCTATTTAATTCGCTGTAAATATAATAGAAATCATAGATTTAAATAACGATTTAGTATCATAATAACGACTGTTGTATAACAGCATCGGTGACGTCTGAAATTATTATTGCATGACTGCATACCCACAATGTTCATAATAACACCCATTATCACTGCAATCGCGAGAAATATAACCTAATTGGAAACATGATCTCAATCGTAATACAAATTTTTAGGACTTTTTTTTGTTGTTGAAGAAAAAAATGAATAAATCAAAAGTTTAAGTGTTTGACTAATATTTTGTATAAAAATTAAAATTAAATTATTTTTTTTATTAATATAACAAAGATTAAAATAACATAAATTAAAATTTTAATAATCAAATAAAGATGGAACGAAGATAAAAGCGGCATGCATTGCCATTTAACTTTTGTTTTTACCTGGGACCATTTTATACTAAAATATTAGTAGAAGTTAAAAGGCTGAACATAAGTTTTTGTTGTTTAGTTGGAATGGAGCATATCGAATGACAACTTTATAGAAGAAAACCCGCAGAAATATTGTTTTCGTATAAAGAGACGTGGGTTGAAGAAACTCTGGCATTTCTTGACGTAAATAAAAGCAATGAAAATTTTGCGACTGCTTCACAAATCTTGTTTTGCAGCTTTTGCTGTTCCATTGCACCTTTCACCAATATATAAGCGGAATCCTCATTGAAACATATAAATGTTAAGTTTGTTAAAAATATACATAATTTTTTTTTAAATCCAAGTATTAATTTAGTTAATCACTCTAAAAAAGACTGATTCCAAACGTCAATCTCACAATTGTACCTTTTATTTATTTATTAATACCCAGTTTTTTATGTAAGGCAGACCCAAAAAAAACAAAAATTACAGTTTCTGATTTAATTATTTCATAGGTCTCCACTAGTTTTAAAACTAGTAAGCTTTGACTCCCCATTTTTTGCGTTAATATTTCTTAGATTTTATAGAATAGTATGTGTTCGTGTGTATATGGATAGAATTTGGAAGGAACAGAGATTGATATGCATATTCCGGTTTGTCGAGTGATTTGTGGGTTTAAAGGCGTCTTTGAATTCAAATGATTTTGCATGAGCAGATAAATGCATTGGAGCTAAAAGCTAATTGTACATATTGATCGGATCTCCTCATCTTGGTACAACATACACAAACATATTCAAAGTTACTACTGTACTAGCATTTCTCCTGAGACTTGGGTGTTTATAATCAAATCTTAGATAATGGCAAATTACAGTATGCAATTAAACCAAGTAAATGAGTAAAGTTGATGTATCATCATGTCATTACTAAAGAAAACAACACAATACCAGGGACTGGGAACTGTAAACACTTCAAAATGCCATATGGTAGAAGTCACTTGATAGTAAATATATACAGATGTAAATCAGCATGATTATCATGACACCGAAAACATATTCCTTCTAATATATGACAACGAAATGTTACTAACTGCAAAGTTTAAAAGGTATATATTAAAACACCAAAAACCTATTCGGTCGATAAGTTACCATACTGCCATGGGTTGAACTCAATTGAAGCAATGTCAGCCTCGTCAATGCTGTCTGAGCTATCTACAGTAGCCCGATGCTCAGTGTATTTGTCATTGTAGCGATAGATTTCCAAGTCACCCCAAGGTGTGGCCGATACCTCATCTGTCAAATCAAACCATCTAGGGGTAAACTGATGCCCCTTGGCATCCCGTGTCCTCTTTTCCTCTCTCTGTCGGTCTTCCAACCTGGAAAAATTAGCAAAAGGTGCATGTTAATCATAAGAGGCAAGTAAACATTCTAAATATGTAATTCATTGATCTTTAGCATCTCCTTTTAAATTGACCATGCAAGAAAAATTAAGAATCAAGTTTATTATCTTCCACTGAATTCTCTATTTTCATTTCTTCTGATCAAGATACAAAGAAAGCAACTCCCTATTGAGGAGCCACCACTATACTTCGTTTTCTTTGAACATTTGAGAATAGTCAATCAAGATGGAGGGTTCATCTTTCAAAATTCTCAAAATTACAACCCATAAGGAAGTTTATGCATCTGTTGATCAAGGTCTCAACAGCAAAACAATAAATGCAAGTATTTTTGCATCACCATAGCAAGCATGGTTTATATTCTAAACGGCATTGACAAGGGGAGATTAAATAAGGATAGTGCATGGTTAGAATTTAAGACCTAGTTTCCTGTATTCATCACGTAGTAATTGCTACAGATTCTTCCATTGCATTTTAAACATTTTGGAGAAAGGGGGGTGGGGGGGGGGGAAGAGAGAGAGACCTGCTCTTCTCAGCACCAGCCTTGGATAAATCACCATTCTCAAGTGCAAATCTATCAGGCCTCAGACGAGAGTCTGATGCTAAAAATTTTTTAGGGGCAGTGTCAAAGCTGTTTATTTTATGTGCAAAATATGTAAACTGAAAATAGTCGTTCTCCGGAATATCAGCAACATGCCATACCTGCAGAACAAAAACAATAAAGAGGTCACAAATGTGAATAGTATTGTTGATGAGATGGAATTTAAGTAAAATTATCAGACAACCACATAAACAAAAGGGTTGCATTTTGCACATATAACATTTAGGTTAGGAAGACTCAAGGCTTTAACAAGACAAAAAGACAACCGACCAAATATTTAAACATGAAATGCATCGAAAAATATTTCAAGGATATATTCATTATAAGATGGCTAGCTACCACCATAGAGGAAAACTAAAACCTGAAGCCATAATCCGTAAGTAGTTAGGAGAAGAAAAAAGATGCATCCATTTAACATTATAAAGAATAGGTACATAAAGCATATGATTACTATTGTACAGTGAAGAAAAATATTATAAGAAAGAACCTCTTTCAATTCCGTGCCCTGAAGGGGTTCCCCTTCCATGTCACATGGCTGATAGCTCATTGATTCATTCCACTTCCCTGTCATCAATATTTTTGGTTCCTCAGAAGCATTATAAACATAACCATCCACTTCATAGCGACCAGCTCTGCAATGAAATAATGCCATAAATCACTCCAATTCAACATTAATCACCAGGATGCAACTGATGTAAAGTGGAGCATATTAGAAACACAGACAATCAGGGAAACAAATTTAGGGAGAAATCGACCGATCAAATTACATAAAACATATGTATCTGATTGGTATGAATTATACAAATTAATTAATAGAGTGCACTTCTGGCAACAGAGCCTCATCAGAGTCAGACAGAAGAAGAATAGATGGCAAGGGAGCACAACATGATGCAAGTCAGACATTCAAATCAAATAATATTAAGTTATGGAGAATACCCAAACCAGCCACATGGTTGAAAATATAACACAACTTTGTCCCCAGTAGTCAAATTTGTCATGATCATCTCTCCAGAGGAATCAACCCAAGTTCGTCCAAAAATCAAATTGTTAACCGGTCGGAGGAGGCACCAAATCTAAAACCACCCCATCTCTTTTAAGAGTAACACGTGTTCTGGAAAGAATAGCCAACATGAGTACTACCTTCCAACAGATATTAGCCATAACTATACCAGAGAAAGAAGAAAGCATAGGAGTAAAGATAGTTTACAGAAAACTGCACACTAATATTACCTTCCAACAGGATAAACATCAAGAGAATTCCCCAAAAATTTTGTCTTTAACTTTGATGTGACATCATAAGTAAAATGTTCATTTTCAGCATGCCCAGCACTCATTGGAGGATGATGACTGACCTGATATGATAACACAACTAACCTTTGGATGAACTCAAACTGATAAAATTGAACGTACATGACACTGTGTTGCTTTCAGAACTTGAAAGAGAGTGGAAAGGAAGGCATAACATGCACAGATATATAAAAATGAAATAAAGCATGCTGAATGTCACCTGTTCAGAAATGAAAGTTATTCCTCCATGGTTAACCATCTCATATGTTTCCCCAATAATAGGATTAAAAGGCTTCCATGTACGTTGGTAGGCATAGTACACAGATATAGCCCATGATGCTGTACAGGATTGTGAATCCCATTAATTACAAACTAGAACTTGCTTCATTAATTAATAAAGTTTCCGAAGAATACTCACATGCATATACCAGCCGAAGATAGGGGTTATCACATTTGTCTGCTTGGTCCAACAAGTAGGAGTATTCCATCAACTGCAAAAGGCATAGCACATCACAAATTGAAAAAGAAAAATGCTGCATACAAAGTAAAACAAACCTCTGCCATTTTCT
Organism: Hibiscus syriacus; assembly: GCF_006381635.1. Taxonomy (NCBI): domain Eukaryota; kingdom Viridiplantae; phylum Streptophyta; class Magnoliopsida; order Malvales; family Malvaceae; genus Hibiscus; species Hibiscus syriacus. The sequence continues at coordinate 2,265,676 of NW_024063513.1, forward strand.
GAAGCATAGTCATTGGTTCAAATAGAAGGACAGGAAGTGTCACCATCGACGTAACATCTGAACCAATATATTTGTGCATCATTCTCCAGTAGCTCTCTCGCTCCTAACAATAATAATAAAATAGCAGCTTCTATAACTAATGAAATTAAAGAATGTGTGTCTTTATCTTCATGTCTCAAAAGAAAGAAAAAGATACAAGTACAAAGAACTATTTCTTTCCATCTCTAAATACTGTTTTTAAAATAAAACCTCAGTTTAATACTCAAATAAACATTGGCAAGAAAGAAAGTAACTCAACCATTGCTAAAAATTCCCAAGGATAGAGAGAGCAAAGAAAGAATAGGATCATCTGTATCTAAAAACATGGCTATAATGATGCATACCTCCTGCTTCCATCTTCCTCTCTGAGCTTCCTCCTCAGCATCTTCTTTTCCTCCTTCTGGATTTATGACTTCCACCCCTTCATAACCAAGTAACCTGAAAACATAATAAAAGAAAAACATATAATGCTTCCTTTATAACAGGTAAATGATGGTAACTAAAAGGTGAAGGAATCAAATTGTATCAGTTATCCCTATAATTCAAAATGACAAGTGGCAAGCAAATTCAATGTGCAAGAATTTCAAAACTTACGAAATAATCCAAGCCTATGATCTGATCATCTTTCTCAAGAAGTGCATAAAAGAGTGCTTTATGATTAATCTCTATTATGAATAATGGAGTTTGCAAACAAAAGAAGCAGTAAATTACTAACTAAAACTTCTACACCTAAGCTACAAGATTTATTCAATCAACAGTCTTTAACAGCCATGATGAAGTTACTGATTATTAGTGAAAACTATAGTGATATTCTGACAATTTGCCCAAAAACCATCCAAGTTGTCTGAGCAGTTACCAATCAACCACGAATTCCACTAACAACAATTTAGCGGCCTATTTGACAAGCTACCACGAGAAAAGGAACGGAGGGTGGTTGATAAAAAGCATGACACAGATTGAGTTTCCACATAAAGCAGGACGCCAGGAAAAGTGAGTAAAAAATAAATAAATAACATGCAAAGTACACCGTTTACAGAAAAAATTTCAGAGAAAGAAACCTGAAAAATAAATAGATATTATTCCCTATAGAAGACACGAACCTATCTATAAAGTAACTAGATGAAACTAGGGAATCAAAGCCTTCAAGTTGAAAGTAGTCAGTAGATGATATTTGACATGCACTCTTGTTTAAAATGAAATGACAACGTTAATGTAATGACTTCCCTAAAGAAAAAGTAGTAGAATTGAGCTTAAAAACATTGTCTGAAACAAGTAGAGTAGATTTCAACAACCATTGAATTGCATTACATTACATTACATTGCATCTAAATTCACCCCCCACACCTTTTTCCTTATAAAAGTAAAGTGTGAATGAGGAATCTTAATTTGAAATTTTATGTATTCAAATGAACTAAAAAATAAAATTAATTGCCAAAAAAACCACAATTTTTTTCACGCTTTGTCAACCTAAAATTAACAGCTAACTATTTCCAGACGAAGAGCAATATATTGGTTAAAAACCGATGAACATTTCAATAAAATAATTAACCAATTAAGAAAATGTTAAGTCATTTAAACTAAAAAATCATGGAACAAATTTAGATTTTTTTTAAAAAAAAATCGTATAATTGGAACCGCCGACTATCTATTCTGAAAATTCGAATAAGGAAATTTACCCGTTGACAGATCTGTGCATGGCGTTTCCAAACAGAGATAAACCCGAGGTCATCGCTGAGAAAAACCCTTTATTCTGATCCTTCTTTGGACTTCCCATTTCTTTAAATTCCTTTTTAAAATGTGTTCATAAATTAAACTTAAAAGCTCAATTGAATTGTTGATTATTAAGTAAATCGAAGCAAAGGGACGAAAATAATAAGGGGAATTCGGGATTTTGATAATTGAGAAAATATTTGGGAGTGAAGAAGAAGAGGAGGATAGGATCTGTAATTTTAGTAAAACATCGATGGTAACAGACGGAATTCAAAGTATTTTTTAGGTTAAACTACTTAAATGACCACTAAACTATGATATTAGTTTCAATATGACCATCATACTTTTAATTTTATCAATATCGTATATAACTATTTAAGTAGTTTCAATCAAGTCACTTGTCGTTAACATTAACAAAAGTACTTACATGGTAGCTAACAAAATTGATATAATTATACATTTGATCCTAAATATTTATACATTCATTTAATTTAATTTTTAATTTAATTTAATAAATTAACACTTCAATCAAGAGGTGACACATGTCAACATTTTTCTAAAAGTAAATATAAAATTATAAAAATAAATATGAAAAAATAATTGAAATTAATTTAAAGATATAAAATTGTTAAATTTAATTTAATTATAAAATAATATCATAAGTTGACATGTGTCACCTCATTATTGAAGGGTTAATTTACTAAATTAAAATTAAGACCACATTGATTGAATGTACAAGTATTAAGGATGAAATTTATAATTATATCAATTTTGTCAATTGTTACTAAGCAATTCTTTAAAATGTTAATGACGAGTGGTTTAATTAGAACCATTTAAATAATTATGTGATTATATTAATAAAATTAAAAGTATGATGATCGTATCAATAACAATCTCATAATTTAGTGGTCATTTAAGATCTTTACCCTATTTTTTACATTCAGTCCCTTTTTATTATTTTATAATTAGTTTTTGATAGGATGCGATGCTAGTAAAATGTCACGCTCTTCGTGAAGAACATGGGACAATCCAGAGATAAATATATTTGATTTTTTTGTGAAAGACAAAACTACCGAGCTTTGCCGTTTGCGCTTCACTTCCTGAATGGGTAGACCGTACACATCTAGAAACTTGGCTGGATTTGGCCCATTTAAACTGTGGATTGGGTAAATTATACATTTAATAATTGAATTTTTATTTATAGTATTTTTAATTTTTTTAATTTACTCACTAAATTTTGTAAATTGAATTTTTTTGTCACTATGTTATTAAATAATTAAACGCGTTATAACATGAAAATTTACATTAAAACAAAGTTGTCTTGATTAAAACAAATTCAAACTATAAAGTTCAGTGAGTAAATTAGAAAAATTTAAAATACGTTGAGTGAAATAAGAGAGAGAATAAAGTTTAATTATCAAACGTATAGTTTACCCCCTCGATATGGTTTTTTTTTCAACTATTAAATGAATGTATGTTATTGAACTTTTTTAAAAATAAAGTTAATAATTTAATAATTGTTATTAAATAACTTTAAAATTTTAATATATATATATATATATATATATATATATATTATTGTTATAATATTTTTTGTGAAGAAAATATTTCTACTGCAAATTTATTTTATAAAAGAATAATTTTTTAAGTCTAATATATAATACAATCAAAATTGAAATTTAAAATATCATTTTTAGTTGTCCAATAAATAAAATATTATTAAATTTTTTAGAATATATATTTATTAATTTTATATTTAACTTCGACACAAAATAGAGAATTTAGATTAGATTCGAGCAATTCTATATATTATAAATAGAATATTGTTTTGGGTAAACTATACAAATAATCTCTTTTTTTTCAGTTTGGCCGACTTTGATCATTTGTTTAAAAATTAAGTATGTTTGATTCATTATGTTATCGATCTGTTCGGTTTAAATTCCTTAATCGTTAATTTTCATTAACTCGTTAACAAAAAATTAAATTGATAATTAAAAAATCCACGTGTCACTTCTTCTTCTTACAAAAATTAAAATATTTCAAAGGCTAGGCAACCCCATTAATTAATAAGTAAGATCCCCCCCCCCCGACCCCCGATGCTTTGAAAACCCATCCCCCCCCCCCCCCCGACCCCCGATGCTTTGAAAACCCATCGCCATCCTTTAAAATTCATGAACTTTGAGGGAAATACCTTCTAGGGTGTGTTTGGTTCACAAAATATAAGATTATCAGTGAGAATAAAAGATTATTAAGAAATAGGATTACTGAGAATGTTGTATTTTGTGTTTGGTTGATTTAGTAGGAATGTAAGATTACCGTATTTAGTTAAAGAAATAAAAGATTAATAGAATGTATATTTAACTAAATTGTACTTATTATATATTTATTTTTTAACAAGTTGAATTCTATTATAATATTACTATAATTAATTTATATATTCTTTAAAAAATTTAAATTCATAAAATTTATATAACTTTTTTTCCAGAATTAAAAGATAAATAGATTAATGAAATGGTAAAATTTTATTTTAACCTATGAACTTCATATAAAATTATAATTATGGAATTTTTTGTAAATCTAAAAAAATTTAAGGATAAATTTGTAATTTAACTTTCGTAAAATTTTTATTATTCAACGACAAAATAATGATAATTTTGAAAGGAAATTTTTTTAAAGGCGTTTTAGTCCAAAACGCCGATAATCCAACAATACCTAAAGGAAGGGGATAATCATATTCCCGGTAATATACCTAAAAAATCCACTGTTGGTAATAAAATATTACCGAGAATAAGATTACCAGCTAACCAAACGAAAGAATGAGGATTTCATTCCTCTGGTAATGTTGTATGACGTGAATCAAACGGCCCTTAAATTATACTTTAAAATTAACATGTAAATCAATAAAATAACTGGTAAATTTACTCTTTTTTGGGTGAAAACATCAACGTTTTTACACCATTTAAACCACCATTGACAATTATACTTTCAATATCTAAATACGAACCGTCATTGAAACCAGAGCTCCGAGCAGCCGAAACGAAGCTCCTAGCATCGGAAAAATTCTTCGATTCTGTTTTCCAATTCAAAAAACCCACCGCCCCTAAAGCGACAAAGAGGACTTGACCTCAAGACTTCGATGTAATTAACGACCTACATATCATCACTTTTCTTATCACCGCTACCATAATTATTACAATCTCTCTCTCTTTTTCTTCTTAAACAGTCTTATAATATCTTTGAGAATTCATTTTTTCCTTCATCCCGACGCAGCTACTATTTCTGATTCCTAAACTTGCTTTCATTATCTTTCAAGAAAGAGTCACTCAAAATATGTTGTCTAGAAAAAAGAAAAGATCAAGTCCAAAGTTATTTATCTCAGTTCGAGTAGTTTGTTATTCTAAACATCCCATAAGCTAGGTCCAAGCACATCCATAATCAGTAAAAGAATATTGCAAAATCCCAGTTATGTTATAAAACCTGATAATATATATATGGGTAAAGTATGTGAATAGCACTTTTGTTTTCGATTTGATCGGCTTGATAACCGATTAAAAAATTAAATGCTTTTGATGTCTTACGTTATTGGTCCGTTCGATTTAAATCCCGTAATCGATAATATCAATTAACCTATTAACGAAAAATAGGTTAACTGATATAGAAAAATAATAATGAATAGGTTAAACGTGCCTTCTTCCGCTTCTTCTTCGTCTTCTTACAATAGTACTCTCAAGTCTCACCCTTCATTCCTTTCTCTATTGTACATATCGTCGATGCGTTAACTAAGCTTGCGTAGGATTGAAGTTCTCTTTCCAGAATTAATATAAATGGCTAGATACTTGAAAACTTCAGAACAAATGGTAAACACACTTTTACGGCCTCCAAAGCAAGTTAGAACAAGTGAATAACATGAAGATAGACTTAACTCGCAGAGAATCAACTCGAATACAAACTCAAAAGCTTTCGGAGTGAAAAACAATTAACATTTACTTGCAGACAAAGAGAAAGTTAATGAGGAGAAGAGGTAAGAAGAAGGAAAGTGAATGGTGAGAGCAATGTGGTAAACTGCATGCAACCCCACGTGCATCTCTTTCTATTTGTCCATTTTCTTTCCTTTTTTTTCATTATTTTTCTAATCTCAAACTACAAAATGCCATTTGCCTGCGAAAATTGACGATTCCTCAGAAGAACATTAGAGCTTGAGGAGTCATGGAGAGATACCTCCAGAAGATTATTTCAAACTTGAATAAGATATGAGTTTGTTAGAGAAAACACGCACGCATTAATTTGAGAATATATAGAAAAATAATCATGAATAAATATCATTATAAAATATCCACAGTACAAAGTGATAAAAAGGATGAACGGGTTTACTCTTATCTTGAGATTGTTATTTAATTTGAGACAAAATCAATCCTGAGAAAATAAACCAAAAAAGTTAAACTTCTGCACATATCACAAACGATCCTTACCTTCGACTATCGCCAGAAAAACTAAGGAAGATAACTTTTCAAGATAAGAGAAGTTCTTCAAAATCTGAATTTGAGATGTGAAATACCTAACATGTTTGCTCATTATTTATAGGAGATTTTCAAGAGAGATTTAATCCAACTAAATATTTTCTAATATTCAACATTAAACAAATAACAATATCTTTTAATTTGAAATATTCAAAAGATACAACTCATTTTACCATTCAAATTTCAATATATATTATTTTAATTTGAAATATACAAAATTATATAATTATCTTTGATATTCAAAGTTAAAAAGATAACAAATATCTTTTTAAGTTGATATGTTCAAAGAGTAATTATCTTATTAATATTCAAATTAAATAATATATTTAATTTGCAATACTTAAAAGTTAAACTCCTTTTATTATTCAAACTTAAACATATATTATTTTAATTTAAAATATGCAAAAATATATAATTATCTTTTAATATTCAAAATTAAAAAGATAACATTTACTTTTTTTAATTGACTTTTTAAAAAAGTAATTATCCCACTAATTTGTAATAATAAAAAAGAATACAAATTTAATATAAATATTAAATCCATCAATTAAATTCACTATATTTTTTAACAGAGTTTAGGCTGTTGGGGAAAGTCCTTATCTCGTAGGTTTTCCTGTACCACATGCGGAGCCATGGAGAGATGCCTGAAGAAAAAACTTCTGGATCGAATAACAGAAGATTATTTCTAACATTTCTAACACTCATCTTTTAAAAGCTAGTTTTGAGAATTTGTTAAAGACATATTCTTCTGTGTAGTAAAGAAACGCGGTGCTTAAGGAGAAGGGAGTTCTACCATAACGATGACTTTGTAGATAAAGAAACCGTAAGGAGAGACATGATTTTTTTTTTAATTTTAAGAGATTAAATGGGTTTAATTTTTGAATTGATGATCAAAGTCGATCGACTAAAAATAAAAGAAACTATCTCGTAGGCTTAATTTTTTTAATATATATATATATACTTTGTTAAAGAAAAACACATACCATAACATGGTAGTAACCTTGTCGACCCTAAAAATAATTAACACCTCCTTTAACCTTAATAATCTCTTCTTTCATAACAAGTGTAAACGGTGATAGATCTAGAAATTTAATAATAATGTTCAAAATTTTATTTTTCTTTTATTAAAAATAATATGTGCAAAATTTTTATTTTTTCTATTTTTTAATATATTATATTAAATTTTACTTTTTTCCTAAATAATATGAATGGACTTGACCCCTAAGAGGTTTAGTACATCCGCTCCTAAGTGTGGGTGCAGTGAGATTGCCTCCATTCTCCACTCTTATTCCGGATTTTTTTTTTGGATAATTATGATTTTATTACCCAACTCAAGGTTTAAATACAACCAATCCACCAATCTACAACGAAAGAATCAAATAAACAGCTTACAAAATGATTGGTTAGACTATATCTCAAACCTTACAAAGCCTTAAGTTCATACTATCAAGTCTATTAATATTAGTTCTCCTGAGGCGGATTCCGACAACGTCTTTAACATCTTTGAGCAAGCATTCAATCGTTCTACGTAGTCCTTGAAATATTCTCTGATTTCTTTCCTGCCACAAAGAGTATATAAAAGCAGTCCAAGAGAGTTTAAGAATGGTAGTAAGAAGAGACCTCCCTTTCCATGATGAACATGCCTTCAAAACCATATCTTCCCATGATAAATAAGTAGTCTTCATCCCATTAAGATTCAGAATTGAGTTCCAGAGATCTGTTGCTAGTGAACAGTGCGAAAAAAGATGGTCCCTTGTCTCGTTTGAGTTGCTGCAATTAACACAAATACCGTCAGTACTAATTCCCATTTGAAGAAGCTTGTCTCTAGTTGTCAATTTGTTCAGTAAAGCTATCCAAGCTATCAAACTAAACTTTGGAATATGCAATGGGAACCAAATTATTTTATGCCATGAAATATTTTGCCCTTTAGATCGAATCAAGTCCCAAATTCCCTTTACTTGCGGAGAACCGACTGAAAGAATTGGAAGAGCTTCAGCCCTTGATTTTAATATTCTGCCGATAATTGTCACCGCTTTCACCTTCATTGTTTTTTTCCCTTAAGAATTCAATTTGCCAACACACATTTTAATGCAGATACGATTCCTGAAGAAACCCAAGCAAATGGAAGCAGCCAATGTGTTGAGAATTTCTTTGATTGCTTTATACGGAGAGCCCCGGTTAAAGGTGTGACGAAGAAGACGAACACAACAATATGTGAATTTTCTTTAATTTGTAATTGTCATGTAATATTTCTATTAGAGGGTTAACGAGAGTTACTAGTTGAGGAACTTAAACTGAACAGATCAATAACGTAAGAGACTAAATACATTTAAATTTTAAACCAACGACACGTTCAAAACCAAAAACAAAGGGAACTATTCACATAGTTTATCAATTTTCTTAATATACACTATCTTATAATCACTCGTATTATTAAAAAAATTCTACACTAACTAAAAAGTGAACAAATTATTCATTTGGTTCAATTGTACATAAAATTAATTATTATATTTTAGTTGAAACAAGTTTGATTTAATATTATTTTATATAATTTAAATACACATTCTAAGTAAAAATTAGTTGTGTATTTTTATTCTCATTTATATCATATATTGATTGTTTCTAAAATTTATTCTAATTAAATATTACTATATTATTTAAATAAATGTTAATTATTAATTTAATTGTAACCATTAACCATATAATTATTGGTTTCCTTTTACTCTGTTGTATCATTTGTAATTATGATTGATTAATTACACATAATCCCAAGTAGGAAAAAGGGTAAAGTACACAAATGATCCCCAACTATAAGATATTATTTTATTGAGTCCATCGACTATTAAAATTTATAAAATTGTCAAAAGGTTATAGGATATTTTTTTGTTAAGTCCCCCACCTATTAAAACTTTAAAATGGTCATCCTAATATTCATACGTTTAAAACTCGTCATTTTCCGTTAAAAATTTGAGAGTTATTTGAATTGGACGTTAACTTGTTGACTTTGATATGATAAAATCATATTTTAATGATGTTTACTAGTGCCGATGTTGCTTTCAAGCACTAGCTCAAAAACATAATGTTTCATGCATTGACTCGATGGTAGAATTTAAACGGAAAGTCAAACCACAAAATATAGCTCTAACAATTACAAAATCATATTTTATCATATCTCAATCAACATATTAACGTCCAACTCAAACGATCATTAAATTTTTAATGAATAATGATAAGTTTAGAATAAATGAATAGTTGAGTGATAATTTTTTAACTTTTAATAGTCGAGAACTCAATAAAACGTCGCCCTATAATAATAGGACTATTTTATAATTTTTAATAGTCAAGAGAATCAAAAAATAAATATCCTATAATTTAGTGAATATATATGTACTTTACCCAATAAAAGAGATGAAAATTGCATCACGTGCCGAGCACTAATAAGAAATAAAATATTGTATGAAACTTAAGAAATAACATAAAGTAATATTCTCTTTCAGTCTTTCTTCTTCACGACATCCCATCTGGCCATCCATTGCCTTTCAGATCGACATCGAAGGATTTCAAAAAGTTTTAATATTCTCCACATCCGATACCCTAATTCAATTCTAACCTCAAATTAATCTAAATCCGAGTTCTTATTTTATACTGAATTCTTTGTTTTACTTATATTATATTTGTAACTTTTTTGAAGAAAAAATTGACTATGAAAGAAGCGAAATCAGGTAAATTGAATGCACAGAAGCATCAACAACACGAAAACGGTCATTTCTCTCCGTTCAAATTCGCCAAGTTATTAGATCCAGAAGCTTCTTGGGACAAGGTTAATAATCTGCTTTTCTTTTTATTCGTTAATTTTGTTTATTTGAAGGCTTTACTATTAATTAGAGTCACATAAACTAATGGTCAACTGCAATCACAGTCATTTTTACTTCAATTATGCTCTTAATTGTGCTTATTTAGTTCTGGAAGTAGTTCAATTTAATGGGTTTCTTTTTTCATGTTAAATTTGGGGGGGGGGTAATTGGATTATCATGAATGAACTTGAATTGGGTAAGTTGTGGAAAACGAAAATTATAAAGATTTTTGGTTCATTGTTGAAGCAGGATCAATTAGGAGATGCATTGCATTGGATTCGACAAGTTGTAGCTCTTTTCTGTGGTTTATTATGGGGAGCAATCCCAGTGGTTGGAGGCATTTGGATCTTCATGTAAGTTCTCAGATTCATGTTGCCTACATTAGTAAATTGCAATGCTTTCTGATTTGTATCGGATGGGTTGAATCTGTCCCAAGTTTGGTGAGTCTCACTAGTTATGTAGATGCTTTGTTGTGATGATAGGTGTGCACTTGGTATGACCCTGCATATATCAGGAGCCTTGTGTGTTGGGCTTTTGGAATTTACACTGGTGCAATTGGCCGGAACTAGCTCTCTTGATTTATGGTGATTAAAGTTTGGAAAAATCTTAGATTGTCTGTGGACTAGTCACTAATAAATCTTAGCATTGGCAAACGTGTAACGTGTTTTAGTAGATATCTGGAACAGCTAATCTCTATGATGGCGCAATTTGCTAACTTCAATGTATATTTCCTCGGAGATATTAACAATTTTGAATGCAGTATCTGTCATTGATGTTTTGAAATTGACAAGTTAAATTACATGATGTTTACACTTGCATTTGTTGAGAATCAGACTTGCATGTCACCATCCCATTTCGTTGAATCTTTGAAAGGAATATGGTGTAGTCTTCACGTGCCAACAATTTTTAAAATTAAATGCAAGTTTTTGAGGTTTCTGCATATCATATCAAGAGGTTTATGCATATCATGTCAAGGGGTTTATGCTGCCAACTTCAGTTATCTTGAATGTCCTGATATCCACTTAGTGTTTGTTCAATAAGCAAATAATAGTAGTATTTGACCTTGGCACCATCATTGTCCTGCCTTTTTTATATATTCTTATTATTTTCTGAACTTTTAGTTAAATATTTGTTGTTATTTGCTTGCAGATTTCTGGCCATATCCACTGGCATCATATATGGTTATTATGCAATGATACTAAAGATTGACGAGGAAGAATTTGGTGGCCATGCAGCCCTTCTACAAGAAGGGCTTTTTGCTTCAATAACTCTCTTTCTGGTACTCAATTAAATTTTTGTTATTTCTTTCGTGTTCAAATGCCAGTATAGCATAATATTTGCAGAAGGAGCTTTCCTATGTTTATAGCTTAATTAAACCCTCTTTTTTCCTATTCAGTTGGCGTGGATTCTCGTCTACAGCTTGGCTCACTTTTGATATGTATTTTATCATCGATTTGGCTGTCCTCTGTTTGTAAGTCACATTCGAAGGATTCAACTCTTTAGATGAGGAACAATTCATTATTCCGGAAAACAATGAGAAACTTTTAGATTTGATAAACAGTGGAAAACTCTCTTACTTGAGAAATGCCTATAATTGCCTTTCACTTTTCACTGTGCGGCATTCCGATTTCACAGACCATGAAGCTTATTTTTTTCTCTCCGTTATCATGTTAGTACATGTTCGATTAAAGTTTTACTTTCATAAAGTAGCTACAGAATGTAGCAGGTTGGGGTACAAAGGATCTGATGTTAAATTAAAACGCTTTTTTTGCTTCAAATTATGTGTTGCTGATGAACTCTTTGATAGTGCGTGAAACTTGGGCAAATTTGTATAATGTCCGAATTATGAATTGCCCACCATAGGACTCGATCCCACGACCATAAGGTTAAAAGCCTTATGCTCTATCAACTGAGCTGGACATGCAATTCCCACCGTTTCTGGAAGATTCTTATTATTTTCATGGCCGTTTGAGAAAGCTTGTATGAATCAATTGAGCTAAACTCCGAATTCAAACGATTTTACCTTGTAAGAGTTCCTCTTGGTCACAATACCATGTACTTTCTACCTCATTAAACAAGCTTTAATGATATGTAACTTTCAAATCTCTAATCAGTGGAAGGAGAAAGACTTTTTGGAGTCCATAGACCATAATTATCTCCAATAAGCACATAATCTAAAATGGTACTACTACAATTACAATAATTTTAAAAAAAATTACCCTTATGTTTCTTCTTCTAGTTTCATTTGCTAATACTTCTTCATACTCGATATTCATCCTTCAACTTTTTTTTTTTTTTAAAAGGAAATTTGTATCAAAGTTATGGTCCATGTTGTCCACTTTTTCTGGAGAAGTAAATATCCCATTCATGGGGCCCAAGTTTCCCAAATGCAAAATACTTCCAAGACTCCTCTTCATCAAATTCATAATTCACTATTTTCCCCTCGTTCATTTGATTCCTCACTGTCTCAATTCTGTCAAGAACACCCTTAACTGTTAGATCAAATGCATCTTCAGTTTTCCTCAATCTTGATGATGGGTTTGCATATATCACCGATGGAATCATGTTTATGACTTCATCCCTCATTGCTGCTCTTTTTTCTCTAGAAACTCTTTGCAATATTCTTTCGATGTTGGCTTTCCCGGACTTAACATCTCTTTCCGGTATAAACACCGAGTATTTCCTGTAATCCTTGGGGAAATGCCATATATACTGAACGTAAGCAGAACCTGGATGGAAGAAAACTGGGATACAACCAGCTACAATTGAATCGAATATCGATCTCCTGGTGTAGGAATCCCCTGAAGGTTGTAAACAGAAGATGGAACTTTGAAATAATTTCAACAAGTATGCTGGTTTGTGGCACTTCTGTGTTTTATCACATTCTAGGAACCTGCATCTCTTTCTAGTAGCGAGACATTGATCGATGAGTTCGTTGCGGATAGATTCATGGCGACCAGGTCTCCGTGCACCCGCAAAAGAGAACAAGAATCGTCTTTTCAGTCTTCTCATCCTGTCCTGCCATTGAAACACTTCACTGTCTCTTGAAGGATGGAAATACGTCGGATAAGGAATAGCAAAGTCGTTGTAGTTCCATGGACATGACTCGAGTACCAACGATGTCATGTTCCTCGATTCATCAAAATTCAGAAGCTCATTGCCCCAATCAGATTCGTTTCTGGGGTCTCTCCTGAAATCCCAATTAATCCTTCCTGCAACCAGGAAATGATCTCTACCCCACATTCTTTTCCATTCAGGTCTAGATGCAAGCCACTTGACAAGATTAACTGCATCATAGTCTCTCATAAACCCATCAGGATCCCAAAGGTAACGACCAACATCGAGGCCAGCATAATACGGAACATAGATCGCTGAAGCAACCGATGGATCTTTAGTTAAGCACCTGTACTGCTTCATCTTGTTATGGAAAATGACTTCCAACAAAAACTGGTTTGTATTAAACCAGCCTGTTCCTGAATAAAGTTTGTCATCCCTAGGAAGAGGGGCACCTAGACCAAGATTTGATGCACATTCGCACATATCTGTCCAGAAACTAAGCGACCGGCAAGTTTCAAGTAAATCTTGGTTAAATTTCCTGGGAAGGTTATGAATGTAGATATACCGTCCTGAACATGGATCCGACCGAGCTCGTGGTCTTCTCAGCAACACAACAGCTTTCTCGTTCCTTTTCTCCATGACATGATCAGATGAATCCCCAGGTTTATTCCTGGTTTCTCTCCTCGGGTGCCCTGTCCTCTCGTTTCGATTCTTAATAACCGGTAGTGTTTCAACATTTGCAGCCTCTTTTCGTTTTGCCTCGTTCCTTTTCTCTTGACCCTCAGCATTGTCTTCCATGTGCAGTTTCAGAACATTTGCAGTCCCGTTTCCTTTAGCCACTCGATGTTCGACATTCTCCCCCTTCTGCTGTTCCGAATCATTTGCAGTCTCTTTTCGTCCTGCCCCATTCCTTTTCTCTCGATCTTCAGCATTGTCTTCCATGTGCTGTTCCAAAACATTTGCAGTCCCTTTCCCTTTAGCCGCTCGATGTTCGACATTCTCTCCCTTCTGCCGTTCTGAAACATTTGCAGTCTCTTTTAATCTTGCCTCATTCCTCTTCTCTCGATCCTCAGCATTGTCTTCCATGTGCTGTTCCAAAACATTTGCAGCCGCTTTTCCTTTAGCTGCTCGATCTTCAACATTCTCTCCCATATGTCTTTCTAAATGATTTGCAGCCCCTTCCCGTTTTGCCACACGATCTTCCTTCCCTTTCTCCCGATCCTCGGCATTGTCTTCCCTTTTTCGTTTCGCAACATTTGCTGTCCCTTTCTTCTGTTCGGTCGCATGATTTTCCTTTCTTTTGTCCTTCGCCGTTCTATCATCTTCATCCATGTTTTTAACCCCTTTACTACCAGCCACATCCTCGTTTTCATTACCGGAATTCGTCTCGGTCTCAACGGGTTCAGTTTCATTTTGTTCTTCAGTCAACAACGACTGAATCGCCTGATAAACTTCATCATCCTCAGACAACTCCTCGACAGGTTTTTCCTCTGTTTCAGAATCTGTTTCATCCTCATCATCAACAATATCTTCGAGATTAATACCACCAACACGAGAAAAATCCTCAGTTTCGTGATCTCTAAGAGCACCGCGAAAAGACTCGGATGAATCTAAAATAGCCGTATCATTGTTGACAGTTAAACTATATTCCCTCTTGCTAAACGTCACAGACGAAGAATACAAATAAATCACGTAGAGCGTGAACCATAAAAGGAAAGAGATGAAAACAGTGTACCAGGATTGGGTTCTGCATCGACATTTCCCACTGGTTGGTTTCTCCATTAACGTTTCACTGCTCATACTAATAATATGATTAATGCAAATCTTATTTTATTCATATATCATATACATGTGTATGTATATATAGAAATCAACGAGCAGATTGTATTACAGAACAAAAAAAAAGGGATGAAAGAATCAGGAAAGTCATTAAAGGGATTTGCTTGGGAAGAAATGAAGGAATTTTGAGGCTTGGGGAAAATGGAAAGATGTTTGAACCATTCAAGATTTTTGGGTGCGTTGAATTATATGTTATTAAAGGAAATTTTCTATATATATAAATGCGCCTTTGCCGGCAAATAGGAGAATCGGTTAGCTTATTCTCAGTCACTGTGAATTAACTTCAAGGAAAGAAAATTTGAGGGCTGATTCCTCACCGAATGAGATCGGTATATTTGATCATATCTTTCATTTATTTTATAGGTTTACGATTTCATTTCTTTTATTCAATAAATTTCTCTCTTCTTATAAAGTTTTTTTTATCTGGCATAATTATATTTTTTTAAATGAAAAGTAGGCGTGAGTCTAGAATTTACATAACCTGACATAAAGAGAGCCTAAGATGTCCCTCGTAGCTATGGGGCAGTGTCCTCTCGAGCAGTTGCAAACGAATGCATCAAGTAGTGTCGAGGAAGAATGAGCTTGGCCAACCCATCTGCTACCATGTTCCCTTCACGAGGAACCCAAAGAAACATAGACTAATTCCGGTTTGAAGCAGTGAAATGGCACGCACCAGGGGAAATAAATCATCATCAGCATTGGAGTCATTTAGTAGCCGAACCACTTAGAGATTATCAATTTGAACCTGCAAAATCATTAATACAACTATCTTAAATGTGTTTTAATTAGTAAAAATAAGTATTTTGGGTCGATTAGTTTTGAAACGAATCTTAAATGTGTTTAAGATAAGTCTAGAGTCTTGACTTAATTATAGTATTTATTATAAGGTAATAATTATTCGAAAGAATCTCAACCATTTGACACTGAACGTTCAGACACCCTTATAGACATCGTATTCAAACTCACATAGCAACTATCTCTTAACTACTGAAATCGTTTGGTTGTTCATGTATCATTTTTCTTTAATTCTTTTTTTTTTCATGTTGGTGTTATAAACCTAACAATTAAACTGTGGGTTGGACTTGGGGATTGAATGGGCCAATTTTTTTTAAAAAATAACCAATATAATATTCTATCAAAAATTGGGGTCTAAACTATGATGTATTGGGTTGGGTCTTTGTTTACATCAAAAATTGCTAAGGTCGGGTTAGGTACAAGGCCCTATTTGGTTAACAACTTCCAATCCTTTGGACTTGGTCTATTTTCTATTTTAATTATCATTCATCTCTATTATTATCGTATATATATTAAATAATTTATAGTAATTATAAAATAATGTTTATTTAAAATTTTAGTTATTAATTATATATATATATATACGGGACGCAATTATCTCAATTCAAATTTAATATTATTATCATATTGATAAGATAAATTATAAATTTTTTTTAAAAATAAATTTTATAATATCTATTCAAATATAACTTTTAAGCTTTTTGATTTTGATATTGAATGCTCAGCGCTCATACCCTTGACATTTACGATGCTGAGTCCGAAGCTTAAAAAAATATCAATAATTCTTTTACCACAAAAATCACTTTATTCTACTTTAAAAGTAAATTTAAACTTTATTTAAAATAACATATTTATAATAAAAATCATAATTAAGTGATATTAGATTTGGTTTACCTAAATACTAAACAACACATTGGGAAGTCCCGTTATGTTTGTTTGCTTTTGCTTTGTCTCTGGTTCATCCTTTAACTAAAACCAAACGCAAGAATCTCAAAATAGTGTCAAACAAAACCCCCCGTACGTGTGTTTGTTTTGAAGTGGGGATGGATTCTAGGATAGAAATCAAGGCGACGAATCCTAAGAAAGGAGACAATGCGGTGCAACCGGCGGCGGCATCAGAGCCCCAACCATCCGTGTCATCGCCTTCACATGATGGCCATGTGCGGCTGCTGCTGGAGGAGGGCCAGGGTCACAGCCGCCGGAGAGGACACCAAGGACGACGGTCGATGAATTTCATGCCGTTTAAAAATTGGGTGCCTTGGCTTATTCCGGCCTTTGTTTTGGCAAACGTAGTCCTTTTTCTAATCTCCATGTTTGTTAACAATTGCCCCAAGAACTCCGGTTCTTGTGTGTCTCGGTTCCTGGGAAGGTTCTCTTTCCAGCCAATGAAAGAGAACTCTCTCCTTGGCCCTTCTGCTTCTACGTAAGTCTCTCTCTCTCTCTCAAACCAGATGAAAATCATGTTCTTACGGTGGGATTTTTTTTTTTACATTTATTGTGCTGAAATGAGGATTGGTTTAGCATCTAGAAAATGATTTTGGGGGAAAACTGTAATAAGTAAAGAATTTGGATTCTTGGGACTGCCATAATTTCTCAGTCAATTCTAAAATAGGTAGAGCTGGATTTTTGATTTTGTATAGATCAATATGAGAAATCTATGGTCAATCATGATAATTATAATTTACTTTTAAAAAGAAATTTATGATTAGTTTTTACAATTTTCTGCTTCGGATATGGTCTTGGAAGAATATATAATAAATTTGTTTTGGGTGATCTCTGGGAAGATTATATATAGGGTTGCTAGTACAAGCTCATTGTTGACATGTCCTAATATGCTCTTTTCTGTTTTCATTCTTCAGATTAGAGAAATGGGTGCCCTGGACGTAACCAAAATCGTTCATGAACATCAGGCGTGGCGTATGATTTCTTGTATATGGTTGCATGCTGGCGTTTTCCACATACTTGCCAATATGTTGAGTCTCGTATTCATTGGAATTCGGCTCGAGCAGGAATTTGGGTTCGGTATGCGTCTTATTCCCAACTGAAACTATGTTGTGTTGATGACATCAAGCTTTATTATATTTTCTGAACTAACTGTTCAGTCCATGATGTAGCATTTATTGTTTCAATTGCTAATAATCATTGTTTTTGCAAATCCGAGATGTGTCTTTGTGGTTTCTATGACTAACTACTTTCCTAGAACACACTAAACTGGTCATATATTTCAATTCATTTTTCTTATAACCACATGTCGTATTAGGTCTTCCAAAATATTACATTACATGGCTTTATTATCCTTTTTTTTCTTATCTTCTGCATTGAGTTAATTACCTTTGCGATAAATACAACCATGGCAAATTCAATTCGACATTCTGGTGTCGACTAAATACCTGTTTTGGCTTGTAACTGTTGTTAGTTCCCGTGGGGTCACAACTCACAATGCAAAATTTTAGAAATGAAGGATGAGAACAAAGAAACGTAGATGACAAATACACACAATGCAGTCTAAGCTAGTGCCTAGTGATTGAAAGAACTTTCTGCACGTTGTTAAAGGTCAAATCCCTCGCTAGTGGTTAAGTATGTGTTTTCCATGAGTTTGGATTTTGAGATGCTTGACCAAGAACTATTGATTGCAGTTCACTGGTGTTTGATTTGTTCATAATGGCTAGAAATGTCCTTCTGACAGGCCTTTCTCAATGCTTTTTGACCTTCAGTAGGAATATGTATGCTTTCCAATGTGTGATTCTTTCTAAGCGTCCTTTCTTTTTATTTTCCGAAATCAACACTGTTCTAGGATAATAGGTAGATAAGGATTGGCGAACCTCCATGCTACCTGCCGAAAAGTTACTTTACTAGTTGAAAGGTATTTAAGCCTAATTTTTCTTTGCTATCTTTCCGCAGTGAGAATCGGGTTGCTTTATCTAATTGCTGGTTTTGGTGGGAGTTTGATGTCATCTCTTTTCATTCAAACCGGCATATCCGTTGGTTCCTCGGGTGCACTTTTTGGTTTACTAGGTAGCATGCTTTCGTAATTCATCACAAACTGGACAATCTACACAAATAAGGCATGTAAGGTTCCCTCTGTTATTTCTTTCTTTTTAATCTGTTTCATATGGGAGACAATTATCTTAGAGTTTTGGTTTTCTTTCTGCAGTTAGCAGCACTGCTGTCTCTTATTTTCATTATTGTAATAAATCTAGCTATGGGACTCCTCCCACATGTGGATAACTTTGCTCATATTGGTGGATTTCTTTCTGGGTTTCTCCTTGGATTTGTGTTTCTAATCCGTCCCCAGTTTGGATATGTTAGCAAGAAACATGTTCCTTCTGGACACATTGTGGCTTCTAGTAAACCTAAACACAAGCCATACCAATATGTCCTCTGGCTCATCTCTCTGATGCTCTTGATTGCCGGGTAAGTTTGTGGAATCCTTTCCCTCAATTCAAGAAACTTTGCATATAAAAATATTAATCACTCTTCATGATCTTATTAGACTATTGCCTTGAAAATTTGCATGCATGATTTTTAAACGATTTTTCTCAGAAACTATAGATTTACACCTGTGGTTCTTTAATATACATCTGTTGACAAACAGTCCCCTGGGGAAGACTATTAATTGTTGCCAGTTACGAGTTAATGTGAGTTTGGTATTATTAGGCATCGTGATCTCTCTTTTTCCCTTTTTTTCAGATTCACAGCCGGCATAATCATGCTACTTCAAGGGATTAATTTGAATGATCATTGTTCTTGGTGTCATTATCCGAGTTGTGTCCCGACCTCATCATGGAGCTGCAAGTCACAAGAGGAAGCGTATTGTGAGGTGAGTTGTGCTGCTCTCTTGTTTATTAAGTCTTATCCATTTAATCACTGTTTCTTTTGCAGTCAATCGGATACGGGAATCAACTCAGCCTAACATGCATAAGCAACGGGAAAACCGGAAACTTCTCACTATCAGTTGAAAGCTCTTCTCATATTCAACAGGTATGTTTTGAGCTCTATAGTCAACGATAGATGCACTGAGCATGTATAGGAGAAGATTAATTTGTAAAGAAGTGTTTAAAAACTCGACGTAGTCGTAGATGTTGAATACATTACAGTTTATGAGGATGAAATAGTATGCAACGGCAATGATTGCTCTAAAGGATAATCTACCATTTATTGCAGTTTTAGCTTCTATAAATAATAATAGTAATAATAATTCACCAAACATGGTATATAATAACTTATAAATATTCTCCAACAGAGCTCAAGACGTTGGAACAATTAAGACTGGTGTATAATATTATGTTTCCAGTTGGTGTAGCCTGGCATTTGGCAAGAAAAGGTATTAGTGGCTGCGATTTATTCACACTTGTCCAAATGAACAAGGACTGTCTGATTTAGGATATTCAAAATCATGGTGGTTTTGAACATTATTATATACATAAAATCATGGTGTTCTTTTTATATAGTATGATTTTTCGGTATAATAGTCACATGAAACATGATTATATGTGAAGTGAAGTCACGTCTATTCTTACAATAATGAACAGGTAGTTAAGTTAGTAGTTAGGGTGCATTGATTTTGGGAGGAAAATTTATATAATATGCCCCCCCCCCCCAAAAAAAAAAACGATATGACAAAGACCAGGCAGGCGTAAGTCTTGATGATGATCCCATGCATGCCGGCTTCAGTGACACACAAAATCATTGGTTGTTTTGGGACACAATGCAAATCAATAACAAGATGTTTATGCACACAATAAATGGATTTAAAATCAATTTAGCTAGACAATGGAACATCACATGTTGCCAAGTCTCTTTTATTAGGGCCTTTGTTATCCATCACTGCTACAGTTCCAACCCCCAAGCAGCTATCTCCTATTGCTTCATTCTCATCTGTATGTGACAAAAATGCATGTGATACTGTCTTCCCATGCCCTTTTCAAGCTATCTTCTAAAGCATTGAAATAAATACTCCATGTGATCGTGTCCGTACATGATATGTATATAATATTATTGGTTAAGATGAACATGAATCTTCCTAACTTCTATTTCGAGCCTTATCCACACAAGATTGGGAATGTATCCGCAGTTTCGTATAATTTTAATCGTGTATTTCTTAATCACGAAAAGTATGATCAATAGATGAAAGTTCTTCGTTTTAGGAAAAATAATAGATACTGATTTTACTTATTTCTTTTTTTAGGGTTAAGAGAATAGTTGTGTCGCCACGTTCACCAATTTTTTCTTTACAAAATCATTGAACCCACAACCTATGGGTATAAAAAATAAAAATTAGCTGACTCTATTCCCATATGTAATGGGGTAAGGGGGGTGGGATAGTAGAATGCTGCCCCCAACGTCAGGTTGAGAGCAACTTTCATAGAAGACCTTCTTTATGAATTAAGATCTTCTTTATGAGTTAACCTCAATGGGACTCGATTTCAAGACCACAATATTAAAAACATTGTGCTCTATCAACTGAGCTAAATGGACAATTCAACCTATGAGTATAAAAAGAGTCAACTTAAAACTTTTAACCAATTGCTTTCAAGATTATTGACATTTATGACTATATTATTAAATTTATGTATCATGATTTATATTTACTGATATTATTTTCGTGTCTTTTTTCTCTTCACTTGGTTTAGATAAGTAGGGTTTTTTTTATCTTCACTAATGGAACCCTATGTTAGCTCCGACTTTTCTGGAAACCCTAATGGTACGCAATTTTTCAAGTCGTCGGGACAACCGCCGGATGAGATTAATCCTGGTTTTGCTCCGACGTCCCCCGAGTGGTCAGGGACAACACCTGTTGGAGATGTTTTCCCGGTTGTTAAGGAGGCATGGATCCCTGCGAAGGGCTGGGGGCCAGGGTTGGAGGGTTTGGACGAAGAGATGAAGGATGCCCAAGATGCTGGAGAGAACGCTCTAAGGGGAAAACCCTCGTTTCGTCATATAACGGCTGGACGGGGAATGGTGTCACAAGGTGATAACCCGATCTCCGATTTGAACATTGAGTTGCTGGAGGGTGATGTGCAGATTGGAAAGGAGGGCATCATACCAGATATTTGGTTTTCCGAGAGATTCCATCAAGCGGTGTAGTTGTAAGGATCGATTACAACACTACTGAAGGACGGCGTGGTCGGTTTGCTAGATTGGCGATTGTAGTGAGCTTGGATAAGCCTTTAATTCCGGGGTTGATGATAGATGGTAGGTATCAGGTGGTAGAGTATGAAGGTTTACCTACCATCTGTTATGCGTGTGGAATGTATGGTCATACGACGATTGCTTGTCAAAATGTGAATCATGCCGAACAAGAGGAACAAAGAGTTGAAGCGATCACTCCTAAGGATCCCTTTGGTCCTTGGATGCAAGTGGCCCCGAGAAGGAAGAAGGCCTCCATAATAAAAAGACGGTAGAATCGGACCTTGTAATACCAAGTAAGGAGGATCAGAATGGAGGAACTCGGTTTGCGGCTTTGTTATCGAGAGCAGCTAAAAATCATCAGAACGGGGTGGTTGGTAGTGATACAACTAAGGGTAAGGAAGTTGTTGGTGAAGATCGGGGGACGGGGACCATACCTTGACCAACCACAGGCCCTTCGAGCAGCAAAGTTGGCCGGCTAATGCATGCTGAGTTGAGTTGAGTAAGAATGGAAGGAAAGATGACGTTGAAGGGAAAAGAAGCTACAGAAAGGGAGCAAAGAGGTTATTGTTATTGATACTAAAGAGAATGTTGTGTAGGTAAAGTGTTCGTAATAAGCTATGGAATCAGTTGCGTGCTCTTGAACCTGATGATGACAAGTCGTGGGTGCTAGGCGGTGATTTCAATGCCATTAGTGGACCTCATGAGAGAATTGGGGTTCTCATAGGAGATCAGGTGGATGTCCGAACTTTTGTTTCTTTTTAATTCTGGATTGGTTGACATGGGGTTTAATGAGCCAATGTATACATGGCAGCGTGGTAATCTTAATCAGAGGCTTGACAGGTGTCTTTGTAATAATCACTGGTTCAAACGCTTTAATTATTTTGTCCATTTGCAGAGACTGGGGTTCGATCATCGACCTATTAGTCTTTCTACTGATGCGTCTTCTTCAGTTTCGAGAAATCGCCCTTTTAGATTTGTTGCAGCCTGGAATGAGCACCCGGATTTTGAGAACTTAATGGCTAGCGTATGGAATAATAATGTTCCTATTTTTGATAATCTGATTGAGGTGCAGGATAAATGTAGGCGCTGGAATAAAGAGGTCTTTGGACACATTGGAAGACAAGTCTTTGCTCCTTGCAAGGATTCGGGGCATCGAACTTGCTTTGGAGCGCTACAATTCGGTGTACCTTATGGATCTTTATGATTCTCTTAAGAAGGAACTCGAGTTAGTGTTGGATTAGGAGGAAAAACTGTGGCATCAAAAATCTAGAAGCACATTGATAACTAAGAGGGATCGGAATACAAGATTCTTCTATGCCTCAACGGTTAACAGACGAAGGAGGAACTCTATTCGCATGCTAAAGTTCGGGAATGGTGAATGGTGCGAGGATCAAGCAACGCTGCAATGACATGTGGTGCAATTCTTTTGTGACCTCTTCTCCTCCGAACCTCGCCAATGTGACTTTGCCGATTCATTGGGTGGTTTTCATCATATTGAGCCCAATGGAATGAAGGATTTGGTAAGAAAAATAATTGTGAATATTTAAAACAGATATTATTTTGTAATCACTTTAGCTTAATAAAAAAATATCAGCATCTATATATATTTAATGCAGAAATTACATAAGGAACAATGCACCCAAATAAAAGGGTATCCTTGTTTTTTAATTATAATCCATTAATTGCAAATAAATGGCAAGCCACTAATTTACCCTGACCAAGGGCACTCCAATTTTCCAGCAGCCAATGCATTATATGTATAACAGCATAATTATGAGAGAAAAAAAATCAAAAATCTGGAAATTGGAAATTGGAAATCAAAGTCAGCTAAAGGGACGTCTCCCCCATATAATAATAATAATACTGTAACCCAAATTCCCACCTAAACATTCAAGGTGTAAGCTAATTGGTTGGAGTTGGACCCATACGACGTTATGGCATAAAAGTAAATTTTATCCTCCAGCTTCAGTAAACTAAATCATTTTATTTGTATAGGTCAATTTCCAGTTTTTATTTTTTATAGTATTTCAATTGTTTTTATAAATCTTCATATATGTCTCATTTGTTCACAAAAATATTTTATTTTTAATATTATTTTAACATTTTACATTTTTGCAATCTTTATGATTTTAAATAACTCATTTTTTATGCAAAATAATAAAATAAGGACCTTGATTCTGGTAGAAATAGACAATAGATAATGTCAACGTAATAATTCCATAACATTTTTGGTCGAATTTGATCAATTTTTGAAGTTCAAGGGTGAAAATAGAGTTAAAACAATATATTTTATAAAATTTAACAAGTGCAAAAATTCATTTTGCCTATATATTAACATATAATTGTACATGTTATCCCCAAACTGTTACTTTCATTATAATTTAAGCTTCAAATTTTAAAATATTTCTAGGTGAACTCTTAAATCATAAGTATTATTTTATTCTAATTCTTCCATTCATATGACATAATTCTATTGAAGTTTTTTTTATTAGTCTAGGGTAAGTACAAGGTAATACATGTTTAAAGATAAACTCTCAACCTTTCGACATTAATCGCTTACACCCCTGGTATCTATGGTGTTCGAACTCAGGTCTCATGAATAACAACAATTCATTTACCACATAGGTCACTTGGTTCGTGCAATTCTATTGAAGTTTTAAAATAAAAATTGGTCATCTGATATTATAAAAAAAATCACTTCATTTTTTGATATCTTTAACTCGTAATATTTTAAATCGTTTTTAAAACTAATTATTATAATCAATCGTAATTTTATGAGTAATTTTTACATCTTAGACATAAGGGTATCAAAAGAAGCAAGGAAAAAGGATTAGCAAGGCGGGGGGTAGCGACTGAGTGCACGCTCTAAACCTCAGCCTGGTACTATTGGCATAAAATCCTACAATAGTTTTGGTACAGAACGTGGGTAATATAATTGATCCACGTATGTGACGTAAATTATGGAAAGGGGAAAATGGATCATTTTTGGGGCAAACATAGCTAAGAAAAACAGGGAAAGAGCCTCATGTTTGATAAATGACTCACCTATCAAGAATTGCACTTCACGCGTCTCTCACTTTTCACCCAATTTTGCCCCCACACCTCCTCTGTTCGTGTACTTGTACCTCATAATGTCACTTATGTTAAATTTTTTTTTTTATAAATAATTATAATTATATGTATAAACGAATAAAGATTTATGTAATATACGTTATTAACTTTAAAAAACTCATATAAAATCTAATCTCTAAAAAAAATGATTGGAGTTTTTTTATATTGTTGATGGTTGTTTTAGGATTTACGTTTGAGGTTGTACTTTTCTCTCTTAATAATATTGTTTTGAAAATTTATATATCTATTTAAGAATGTAATGTATCTTATTATTAATATACTTAATATTTATTATTTTCAAGTTTAAATCCATGTGTCTTTATTTATAGAGGGTCATGATTAATGATACTTAATAAGTTGAGCAGCTTGTAGTCATTTGAATTTGACTCAGTTAAAATTTTTTTAACGTTTGAGCTGGGTTGACTCAACTCGAACTTAACTAGATATCTTAACAAGTCGAGTCAAACAAAATTCAACTTGACTTGATAAATTTTGCAAGCGGCTTATTTTTTTATAATTTTTAGTAGTTTGGTTATTGCAAGCAATAATAAAATGGAGTGAATAACTGTTGATTTTATTTTAGGATTGATAATGTATCGTTGAACTTCTTTTTTTAAATAATGTTTTTAATATGTTTGTGAATTGTTATTTTAGTTTCAATATGTTAGTTTAGTGTATTTGTGGAATGCCACTTTAAAGTTTATACATTGAAATTGTCTTATACACTCTTTTGATAATTTTCTTGGTTAAATTTGTTATTTTATGTTTATATTAAGCTCTATATAGTATTAGTAGATTTTATCTATGGTTAAACTATAAGGTAAATTTTTTAACGAGCTCAACGAGCATCGAGCTGAGTTGAGCAACAAAAATTTTTAACGACTAACAAGTCAAGTCGAGTAATAAAAATTTAAAGAGCACGAGTCAAACACTACCTAACTCGATATTAACTCACTCGATAAGCACCCCTAGTTATGATCCACTTACATAGTGTAAATTTTTTTATTTTATACAAAATTAGGATCATTAGATAAGCAAAAATGAATGATTGAGATTATCTCCTTATTTTTTTCAGTGAATATCTTATTATTTGTTACTATTAATCTCATTCGTCTATTTTCACTTATTTAACAGTTTAAAATTTATATAAAATTTAAAAAAATATAAGCGCAATCAGTTATATATATATATAAGAAATTAAAAAAAGAGGGGAAAATAATAAAATAAATAAGTAAATAAAAATGAAGTAAAAGAACCTAGATTCCAAATGAACAAATTTAAACTTGAAAATGATCTTTGTGATTCTTGAAGAATAAAGGGCAAAGGGATTGATTCAGAATGATCTCTTCTTCTTATTATATGATCGTGTAATTGAATCCGTAGATGTTTGGTAAAAAAATCTTATATATATATATATATATATATATATATATATATATATATATATATATATTTATATATATATAATTGATTGTGCTTATACATTTGGTCTTATGTAAACAAGAAAGTCAAGTCATTTGATATTAGATAAGTACTTTAAATTCAAATGTTGAGAATTACTTTTTATATAAATATATAGTTGTATTTATTCACAAAACAGTGAACTATTAAAAATATATAATCAATATTTATATAAGAAATAAATGTAATTACATAAGATAATGTTTTATTAAATATTAATATTTACTGTTTTGATATTATTTGTAGGTTTATCTTGTAATTTAAATTTTATTATTCATTTTATATTTTATAACAAACTTCAATCTCGTGTGTGGTCGTCATAAAATATTGTCGAATTCTCCTCCCTCCATATAAGGTATATAAATGAACTACATGTAATTTTAAGAATAATAGTAAGTTAAGTCTTCATGCTTAATTAACATACTAATTGTTTAATTTAACTTATAAAAATATATCTTATTTTTTAAATACATTTAATTAATATAAATTTTAAATTATATATAATTTAATCAGATATGAACAAACAATTTATCAAGCAGTCATGAATACTTACATTAAGCTTTGATTAATTTAATGTGAGCCTATCTTATTTTATATAATATATTTAGATTTTTAAAAAATTTATTATAATTTAAAATTTTAATAAGTTATTATATCCTCTGTCACTCCAAAAGATTCAACTTCAAAGTTACCCATGATATAATACGTTTTTCTACGATCTAATAATTAATAATTCATGTAATTTAATGAGGTCATGTATCGAGTCTTTTTAGATATTATCACGTGGATGAATGATCAAATGACTATCGAAAATTTAAAGTATATAATTGAGATTTTTTTTCATCTAGAGTCTGTACTTTTTTTATATCTACAATTCATTATTATTAAAAGGATGGACTATCAATCTTCAATAAAATCATTTGAATCTTTGTATAAAATGTTCTAAACTATCAAATCATTCATTATCTATCAATATCGATTATTTTTAAATATATTACATTCTTAGTTCAAATTATGTAATTACTATATATATTAATTTGTAATTATATTTATTTTGTATTAGTAAATCTTTTAAAAAGTAATTTTTTAATTTATTGTCATGCTTTGAATGGTGTTAAAATGCAAGAAATTGATCTCGTTGCTAACACGCAGGTCGATTAAAAGAAAATAATGAGAATGAATTAATTTAGGGTAAATTGCAAATTTTGCAATTGAACTTTCGTCCGATTTCTATTTTACTCACTGTACTTTAAAAAAATTCAATTTGCTCACTCAACTTTAAAAATTAATTTTTTTAGTCACTGTGCGGTTAAAAATCTGATGATGTTATGATTTGACATAAAAAATTGCTTTTTAATCGTTAAATACCACGGGTGTATTGACAGGTCATAAAAATTTAAAAAAAATGATTCAAAAAATGGGGTTACTATTATTTACCCAAGTCACTTTTACATTTACCCCTATAATAAGAATGTCTCCTAGTAGACCTCAAAAGAGCATAATGAAAAAGGCTGGTGAATAATTGGGGGTAACAAGAAAAATGACCAAAAAAGGAGTTACCATGAGATTCAAAAAATGTGGAAACACATACCACAACTAGAGATCATACAGGGGGACCAATTGGTGGCAACACACCTGTTGTACCAGCCAGCAACCCTGTAAGTTTTTAATAATTATTTCTATACATTTAATTAATTGGGTTGGAATAATCATTTAAATATGTACTGCATTAATTGTTTGTAAGTTATGAGACCAATAAGTCGAATCCATTAGGTCCAAGCCAGCAACAATAAGGGGGCCAAAACACACAAGACTCGATCAACATACTAAGATGGATTATGTCTTCTGCCACACAACCTCAAGTACAAGTGAATAAAATTGTCAAATTACCTGTAAGGTTTACATAAGTATTTATTATTTCTGTTTATGGTTTGTCATTTATGGTATTATAATGTATGCATTTTTTTTATTTGTAGATTAAGAGACCAATAAGATCCAATCTGAAAGGTCCAAGTCAACTTCATTAAGGGAGCCAGAACACACAAGGCTCGGGCATGACAATTAGATGGATGATGCCTTCTCAACAAAGCTCTACCATCCAACCTTAAACAGAAAATCCTACTTCAAAGAGGCCAAGATGGACATGAAGATGAACCAAGATTTTTTTTGAAACAACTTTTGTGATTTGTGATAACCAATTTGTCAAACAATTATCATTTGATGTAACTTTTTAGGATTTAGGGTAATGTACTGCTGGTGAATATAACTTTTTATATAAAAAAATGATTGGTCTTTTTGAGTTTTATTTCACAAAGTTATAGTAAGAATGTTACAAATTGCTGGTGAAGATTCCTTTTTGTACAAAATATGACTTGGATATGTATGAACAAATGCTCAAATTAATCAATACAAACAATAGTTTATTTTGTTCAATTATTATATATGATTTAAATTCATTTTATAAATATTTCACTTTGTTCTTGTATTTTAACTGTTTTACATCTTGTTCAATTGTTGTTTTCTGTTCAATTAATGTTCCATTTTTTGCTTTTGCTTGCGTATTTATGAAACTGTTTTGCATTTGTTCATTAGTTGTTACAAAATATGCTACACATTTCACACATTACTTTCATCTAAACTAGCCTTAACAATTCAAAGCACTTAACAATATATCATTCACATTTCAAAATCCTTAACAAAGCATCCTTAACATTTGAACACCCTCGACCATTTTCATCTTTTACTACCCAATTCACAAAACATCGTCAAACTGCCAATGTCCCTTAACCTAAGTTTGATACCCTTAACAAAATATCCTTAACTTAAACATCATCAAATCATCTTTAACATTTCAAAACCCATAACAAAATTGTAGACACCCATTTTCGTCTCATTTTTTTTTATTTTTTTATTTTTTATATATACATACATATATATAATATATATATAGTTTTGAAGACATATTTGAAACATTTATATATTATATAGTTTTTAAAACACTTTGAAAATAAATATAATATATAGTTTTTAAAACGTTTTTGAAAATATATATTATATGGTTTTCAAAACATTTTGAAAATAAATATAATTTTTAAAAAGAAACATTTTGAAAACATATATATATATTATATAGTTTTGAAATCATTTTGAAAACTTATAATATATAATTTTAAAAAAAAAACATTTTCGAAAACTATATAATTTTGAAAACGTTTTTTAAAATACTTTTGAAAATATATATTATATAGTTTTTAGAAAATATTTTATTATTATTATCGTTTTTATTTATTTTTTATTTATTTTTATTATTTTTATTTTAATTGTCTAGGTCTATTTTGGGGTCCAAGTGAGCTAAGTTGGGCCTGACCCAGCCCAGAGCTCAGATTAGGGTTCCAACGTATGTTCAAACAGGCGCCGCGTAAGCCAAGGAGGTCAAGGGTCAATCACACCGGCCGCCGAGATTTCCGGCCGAGGAGATCGGGACTGACCCATCCCGAAATCCCCGGCCAACTAACCACGAGCACGTTACCGTTATCATCGGAGCAGACCCCCGGTGGGGTGGGTATAAATATCCCACCACGGCCATCAGGGAGGGGGGACAGACACACACATCAAAAAGAACCGTAAACCCAGAAGCCTAGAAACGAAGAACCATTGAAGACAGTACACCAAACATCAACCGTTTCCAATCGAGACCAAACAGGGGCCATCATCACCGAAAATAGAGAACAGTACACAGAGAGGCATCAACGAAATCGATCAATCACAAAACCACAACAGTCAAAACACGACCAAAGAACCAACATCAACATTCATGAACCACAAATAGAGCCACTCGAAAACACAACACAACCCACAAAAAACCCACACAAGCCGAAACTAAACATATCACAAAAAAAACAAGATACAAAGCAAACCATTCGCACAAGAGGAAAGGCTCCGGTTGTGGTGCTCGTCGGAAAAGGAGGAGTCACCGGAAATCCGAACGGTTTAAGGGTAAAAACCGAAATTTCTTTTTTAGATTTGCACCGAATAAGACGTTTTTAGGGGGTTTTGGGTTCGGATTTCACCTTGCGAGGTTGAGAGGAACCGGGGACGCGTGTTTGATTTTTCCGGCGGCCGCGAATGGCGGCCGGCGGGGGCTATAGATGGTGGCCGACCTCCCATCGGTGGGAAGGCTAGAGAGAGATGAGAGAATAAAAGTCTCTCTGTGGTAGAGAGAGGAACGAAAGTGTAAAATGAGAGAGATTTGATTTTTTTTCATCTCATGTGGAACTTATATAACCCCATGAAACGACGTAGTTTCGATGGGGGGTGCCTCGTAATTTTGCTCAGGGGTTTATCGCATCACGGGTCCTTCGTCCCTTGTAATGTTGCTTTCCGGTCATAGATTAAACTTTTGATTTATTTTATTTTGAACATTAAATTTCCAGTATTTATATTTTAGCCCTGATTTTTTCTGTATTGCATATTTTTGTGTTAATATTCGAATTTGACTTTTATATTCGCATATCTTCGATTCTGGTCACTAATTTGGCATGTATGTTTAGGGTTAACTATTTTTTAGTCCTTCATGTTCTTACACATTTTATTTTACCATATTTTCCTTGTCTTTTTTTCTATTTATTTTTTTAAACACATTTCATTTTTTATTATTATTTTTTATTTTTTATTATTATTTATTATTATTATTGTTATTTTCTCCTTTTGATTTGTTTTTTTCCCTTTTATTTCTGATTTATTTAAGTAGTTTTTTTTATTTAACATTTTCGACCTATTTTTTTAGAAATTCCAGCCAATCAAAGGTAAGCAATTCGAATCGAGTTTTTTAAAAAAAATTTCAATTTAAATTTTTAATTTTCGCATATAAAGACAATCAATAAATTAATTGGTACCGAAAGGGCGGTTCAAGGGTGCTAATCCTTCCTTGACCGTAATCGACTCCCGAGCCCAACATATGTCTGGTGAAACGCAGATCAGGTAAGATGGTGTCTGGCCCACCTAAATTCGTTTTAAAGTGGTCGGTGGTGACTCCAACCCAATTCATTTAATTCACGTCGAAGCCCAATTCCAGGGCCCAACCGAAAGACGGTTGCGACAGCTTGGCGACTCCGCTGGGGACAGGTAAGTGAGTCAGGCCGAAATTAATTTCTGGTTGTCTTTTTAGCGAAAATTACAAGTTTAAATTTTAATTTATTTATTCGATTCTTATTATTTATCTTTGATTATTTTTTTCAAATAAATAGTTGTACTAACTTTTTTTAATGATTTCAGATTTTTCAAAATTGTCATCTCTAGCTCTATACCCGAGCTCTGAACCCTTTTATATGGGGGTGAAAGCGACGCCTTCGTGTGAATTTATTCACCGTATGGGCCTAGCAAGTAACCTTCGGGATTCATATACCTTATGTCTTCGTGTGAATTTATTCTCCGTATGGGCATAAGGGAATGTGTCCTCTCGAGTTTAACTTAGTCCACGCAAGCCTGTAATAGGCTTAGGACTAAGGGTCTGGCAAGCCCAAGGGGGCACCGACAAGGGGAACTCGAGTACCTTTTTAGAACCTAAACCGGGAGAGTGCAGGGAATTAAAGCCCACCCCAAAACCTCATTCCAAACCTTAGGCTATTTTATTTCCTACTTTATTTTCTGCTCAAAAGCATGCGAACTAGACAAATATACGGTTAGGATTTGTTTGAAATTAGCATGCGGGATAGAGATCATGTCCGGGTAGGAATTAAAGCATGTGGGGTAGATATCATGTGGGGTAGGATTTTTCATTTTTTTTATTGTTTTGATTTACCTCACTAACCCTTTTATTTTTTGTTCTATTTTATTTTGTGTTCATCGTTTGCATCATTTAAAACGATGTGTTGATCCACCAAAAATGTGTTTATTAAACACGAATAATCTGCATTAATGGACGAATGGGTTATAATACAAAGAGATAAAAAACAAAAAACTCAGAAGTCCAACCGTGGTCAAAGAATACTCAAAGGCAAAGTTATAGGGGCAATACGAGGAAAAGGTCACTGACCCGGTCGATCCTTTCGAAAACTACAAGAACAAGATGGTAAAACACTAGCTGAGCTGGATGCCATTACTGACGAATTCAAGAAGCAAGCTTCGGATAGTTTCTCTCGATGGAAGGCTCCAATGACACTTTCGTTAGAAACAAGCTCGGTAGAAAGTGAAAGTCGGAGATGCAGTCCTTCGAGATCTTTTTTTTTGGGGCAAGCATCTCATTATTTGTACATTTTAGCCAAAGGAGCCGGAATGGTGCGACAGGATATTCAACTAAGTGAAAAAGACGAATTAACTTGTCAGAAGCTGTATAAGATTTGTACCATCAAAAAGAGTTTTTTGTCTCTTCAGACGTAACACTTTTGTCACCAATAAGGGTTATTCAGAATAACAGGCACATTTTTTGGATCAATGCCTCGGACATTTCATGCATCACATATTTAGACATTTTTCATTTCTTATTTTCTTTGCATTTTGTTATTTTCTTTGCATTCACATTAACTAATATATACATGTCTCATCAAAAAGAGTAAATACTGGATACACCACCTCAAGTATTGGACACACCCCTTCCACATAACACTCGTTTGAAGAAGAAGAGGATGGAAGCCAGAATTACACAAATCGAGGAGAATATGTTAAAACTACAAAGGGAGCTAGAAGACAAAATAAACCAGAACAGTCGAAATACTCTGGAAACAATCACAAAGAACCAAGAGTCCTTGGTTGATCAGATCGTTGCCAAGTTAGTTGGCCTACGACAGACCAGTACGCCCGGGGCAGGTTCACCGGAAGGGGTAACTATACAACCTACCCCGCAAGTGGTTATCTCGCCTGAAATCCTACCAGAACTTCGAGGGGACTCATCTGCTGCAAAATCAAAGCCCTTGTCCTCTGTATTTAACCCTAGGAACAATCCGGGTTATTACCATATACCGGATTTGGACGAAGAGGAAAAAGCGAGGAAGATGGAGGAAAAAATCAAACAATTGGAGAACCAAATGAATATAGTCAAAGGAGACCGTGACTACCATGAAATCGATGCAACGGAACTTAGTCTAGTCCCGGACTTGGTTCTTCCCCCGAAATTTAAGTCCCCGGAGTTCGAGAAGTTTGACGGGAATAGTTGCCCATCCGCTCACATCACCATGTTCTGCCGAAAGATGACAGGATATGGAGGAAACGACCAACTCTTGATCCACTGCTTTCAGGATAGTTTGTCGGGATCAGCCATTCGGTGGTACAACCAGCTAAGCCGATCAAATATCAAGACCTGGAAGGACCTGGCCAAGTCATTTCTGGAACAATACAAGCATAACAATGACATAAGGCCAGATCGAGTTATGCTACAAAACATGGAAAAGAAGCATAACGAGAGTTTCAGGCAGTACGCACAAAAAATGGAGGGACGTGGCTGTGCAAGTTCATCCACCGTTAGATGAAAAAGAAACCCGGAAACTTTTCGTACAGACTCTGAAAGCTCCATACTTCGGGCATCTGGTGGCGATCACATCAGGAAGCTTTTCAGACTTGGTTATGGCCGGAGAAATGATTGAGTCGGCCATAAAGCAAGGCAAGATTAAGGATGGGGAAGCCAGTAAGAAGCCTCCTATGAGGGAGAAGGATGGAGAGGTTAACAACATCAAACACTCCAGCAAAGGTGTTACAATCTCCAACCCAAAATCAACTGCGGCTGTACCGTTAGGTACTTCTAAACAAGAGTCCAGGAGGGAAAGGGAACATTTCGACCCTATTCCCATGACCTACAAAGAGCTTTACCAGCAACTTCTTGACACCCATGTGGTGTCACCATATCCAGTAGAACCCATGAAGCCCCCATACCCCAAGTGGTATGACGAGAATGCGTATTGTGAATATCACGGCGGAGTCCCAGGGCACACAATTGAGAACTGTTACGCATTTAAGAGGGTCGTACAAAAGATGCGTAACCAGAACTGGATCGACTTCAACAACTTGGGGGCATCCAAGTGAGGAATATGATTTCATCATTTGAGGCATTCTGTTTGACTTTGTTTTTCTTCCATTTTTTTTTCTCTCTCAAAGTTTTTGTAAGAACATTTTAATCAAATTTATGTTACTTTAAAAGATGTTAAGCAATGGATCATATTTGCAAATTTGTAATTCTTTGCATATCATTTGAATTAAGAAACTCTGTAAACGATTCAAAGTTATGAATCTTTGACGAAGTAACATGATTTAATAACAAGGACTTTGACCTTATCCAGAATATACCCTCAAACACCATACCCCGCTCTTGTAATTAACCAATATACCCTTTTCCTTTCATAAGGTGCGGACAACATGGGGCATCATTTGCATATGACAATTACTATGTTTTTTATTTAAGACGTTCAATGACGATGATGATCTTTACAAATGAAAGAGTCGAGTAAGTGAATCCAGTTTAGGTCAGTTGCTTGAAAATTGAACTCTAAATATGAGATTCCTTGACTTTCAAAAACACCTAGGCTATAACAGGTTCTTCTTGACAATCTTAAGAAATTAAATCCGTAAAAACTGAGCTATTCCGCTAAGGCAATTGGTTATAGAGGAAACTTGAAGGCCCTGGCCTTATGAGTAGATTACGTTCAAACCATGACATTGCTCGAAAACTTGGCGATTCGGTGTTTGCTCCACTGCTTTTGTCAGGCTGAAGACTTTGTGATGAGACGAACCCTTCAGTTAAACCTGATAAAAGTGATTATAATACTAAGCTGTCCCTCTAAAGCAATTGGTTGAACGCCCCGGCTTTATGGATTTTGCTAGCCAGACAATGGCAAAGTAAATGAAATTTATCTAAAAAAATTTCGGTAATGTTGGACTAAGGGAGTTAAGGAACACCTGTTATAGTTGACTACACACAAGCACTCAAGAATTTCATTTTTAGACCGATATTTTTTGCACTGCCTTTGTTGGAAGAGCCTACAAAGCTTGAACAAATGAAAGATTTCAGAGGACTGAGATAAAAGGTCTAGTAATTGATCATGCTAGTTGCGTCATTTTGTCCGCACCCAATTAAAGTGCCAAAGCATGTTGCGATATTTAAAAAATGACATTTTTACCAAAAAACCTTAGAAAGGAGGCCAACCTAAAGCCGACTCGTCCCTTTGAACATTTGTCAAAGATTTGTAACTCTGAAAGCATTAAAAGAGCTCTTGATTCCTTTGATATTTTTTGAACTCACATTTACAATTTGATTCAATTGTGAACAATACTTTACAACATTTTTATCATTTCTCTCTCCTGAAACAAGAAAAAGGAGAAAAACATTTTCAAACAGAACAGTCTCAGATTTGAAATATAAAGCCAAAGCCCGAGAAGCAAAGGGGGCACGATCGATTCCAAGGACCTAATTGGCAGGCAAAATACGGGACTCCAGTCTAAGAGATAAAGCATAATTCATTCATGTGGCATGCATCTTAGACATAATTAGGTGCATCACATTCATCATTTTAGCATACATTTTTTACAGCCCTTTGAGTCAGGTTTCAATTCTATTTCAAGATATACTCGACTTGCAAGCACCTTTAAAGAACGATGGTGTAACTCAGCAGCAAGAAACTACACCTCAACCGACTTTACATATATACGGATCTCAGAACCAATTTCAGATGGGTTCGAGAACCAGTTCAGATCAAATCTAGTTCGGTTCAAACCCACCAGGAGCAACATGTTAACACTTCCAAGCCAGATTTCAATTCCACGACGGAAGATATCCGGCTGTCAGAATTTATCAGTAGGTTTTCCCAGACCAGCTTAGGGGAACCACCGGAAGAATCATGACCGTTTTCGACCCGTAAAGGGAAGCCATTTTTAAACAAACTATTTGCAGCTTAGCTCAAGGCCAGAAGGGCTACCTGCCACCAAGACCTTCGAGTTCGACTACGCTCAGCTCCAAGGCACATCATTTGCAGAATAGCTTAAAGTCGAGAAGGGTTATCTGCCAAAGACCCTTAAGTTCGATTACACTCAGCTTCAAGGGCATAACCTTTACAGCATAACTCAAGGCTAGAAGGGTTATCTGTTAGCAAAGACCTTTGAGTTCGACTACGCTCAGCTCCAAGGCACATCATTTGCAGAATAGCTTAAAGTCGAGAAGGGCTATCTGCCAAAGACCCTTAAGTTCGATTACACTCAACTTCAAGGGCATAACCTTTACAGCATAACTCAAGGCTAGAAGGGTTATCTGTTAGCAAAGACCTTTGAGTTCGACTACGCTCAGCTCCAAGGCACATCATTTGCAGAATAGCTTAAAGTCGAGAAGGGCTATCTGCCAAAGACCCTTAAGTTCGATTACACTCAGCTTCAAGGGCATAACCTTTACAGCATAACTCAAGGCTAGAAGGGTTATCTGTTAGCAAAGACCTTTGAGTTCGCTACGCTCAGCTCCAAGGCACATCATTTGCAGAATAGCTTAAAGTCGAGAAGGGCTATCTGCCAAAGACCCTTAAGTTCGATTACACTCAGCTTCAAGGGCATAACCTTTACAGCATAACTCAAGGCTAGAAGGGTTATCTGTTAGCAAAGACCTTTGAGTTCGACTACGCTCAGCTCCAAGGCACATCATTTGCAGAATAACTTAAGTCAAGAAGGGCTATCTGCCAAAGACCCCCGAGTTCGATTACACTCAGCTTCGAGGGCACATCATTTACAGCATAACTCAAGGCCAGAAGGGTTATCTGTGACCAAAAGACCTTTGAGATCGACTCCGCTCAGCTCCAAGGCACATCATTTGCAGCATAGCTTAAGTCAAGAAGGGTTATCTGCTAAAGACCTTTGAGTTCGATTATATCAACTTAGAGGCAAATCAAGCTTACAGAATAGCTCAAGGCAAGAAGGGTTATCTGTCAAAGACCTTGTGAGTTCGGTTTCATTCAGCTCGAGGGCCTATCAACCACATGGTGGAGTCAAAGAATTATTTTTTTTTCCCTGTCGAATTTTTGAACCAAGATCTTTAAATCGAGAAGAAGACCGAAGTTGACTACAATTTGGCAACGAGAAGCCACGTTCTGATTCAAATTCCGAACTACTATATCATTTCGAGATGGACTCGACTTCGCTACGAATGAGCCATTCATAACCCCATCCGACAGGGAGTTATTCTATTCAATCTTCAACTCCACCGGACGAAAATTTGTGTTTTTTCATTTCTTTGTCCTATTTTTCGTTCCACGAATTCGTTCCACGAAAAAGGACAAAGAGGGGCAGCTGTAGACACCCATTTTCGTCTCATTTTTTTTATTTTTTTATTTTTTATATATACATACATATATATAATATATATATAGTTTTGAAGACATATTTGAAACATTTATATATTATATAGTTTTTAAAACACTTTGAAAATAAATATATAGTTTTTAAAACGTTTTTGAAAATATATTATATGGTTTTCAAACATTTTGAAAATAAATATAATTTTTAAAAAAAACATTTTGAAAACATATATATATTATATAGTTTTGAAATCATTTTGAAAACTTATAATATATAATTTAAAAAAAAACATTTTCGAAAACTATATAATTTTGAAAACGTTTTTTAAAATACTTTTGAAAATATATATTATATAGTTTTTAGAAAATATTTTATTATTATTATCGTTTTTATTTATTTTTTATTTATTTTTATTAATTTTATTTTAATTGTCTAGGTCTATTTTGGGTCCAAGTGAGCTAAGTTGGGCCTGACCCAGCCCAGAGCTCAGATTAGGGTTCCAACGTATGTTCAAACAGGCGCCGCGTAAGCCAAGGAGGTCAAGGGTCAGTCACACCGGCCGCCGAGATTTCCGGCCGAGGAGATCGGGACTGACCCATCCCGAAATCCCCGGCCAACTAACCACGAGCACGTTACCGTTATCATCGGAGCAGACCCCCGGTGGGGTGGGTATAAATCCCACCACGGCCATCAGGGAGGGGGGACAGACACACATCAAAAGAACCGTAAACCCAGAAGCCTAGAAACGAAGAACCATTGAAGACAGTACACCAAACATCAACCGTTTCCAATCGAGACCAAACAGGGGCCATCATCACCGAAAATAGAGAATACACAGAGAGGCATCAACGAAATCGATCAATCACAAAACCACAACAGTCAAAACACGACCAAAGAACCAACATCAACATTCATGAACCACAAATAGAGCCACTCGAAAACACAACACAACCCACAAAAAAACCCACACAAGCCGAAACTAAACATATCACAAAAAAAAACAAGATACAAAGCAAACCATTCGCACAAGAGGAAAGGCTCCGGTCGTGGTGCTCGTCGGAAGAGGAGGAGTCACCGGAAATCCGAACGGTTTAAGGGTAAAAACCGAAATTTCTTTTTTAGATTTGCACCGAATAAGACGTTTTTAGGGGGTTTTGGGTTCGAATTTCACCTTGCGAGGTTGAGAGGAACCGGGGACGCGTGTTTGATTTTTCCGACGGCCGCGAATGGCGGCCGGCGGGGGCTATAGATGGTGGCCGACCTCCCATCGGTAGGAAGGCTAGAGAGAGATGAGAGAATAAAAGTCTCTCTGTGGTAGAGAGAGGAACGAAAGTGTAAAATGAGAGAGATTTGATTTTTTTTCATCTCATGTGGAACTTATATAACCCCATGAAACGACGTAGTTTCGATGGGGGGGTGCCTCGTAATTTTGCTCAGGGGTTTATCGCATCACGGGTCCTTCGTCCCTTGTAATGTTGCTTTCTGGTCATAGATTAAACTTTTGATTTATTTTATTTTGAACATTAAATTTCCAGTATTTATATTTTAGCCCTGATTTTTTCTGTATTGCATATTTTTGTGTTAATATTCGAATTTGACTTTTATATTCGCATTTTTTTTTTTTTTTTTTTTTTTCTTTTTTTTTTTTTTTTTTTTTTTTTTTTTTTTTTTTTTTTTTTTTTTTTTTTTTTTTTTTTTTTTTTTTTTTTTTTTTTCCCTTTTTTTTTTTTCTGATTTATTTAAGTAGTTTTTTTATTTAACATTTTCGACCTATTTTTTTAGAAATTCCAGCCAATCAAAGGTAAGCAATTCGAATCGAGTTTTTTTAAAAAAATTTCAATTTAAATTTTTAATTTTCGCATATAAAGACAATCAATAAATTAATTGGTACCGAAAGGGCGGTTCAATGGTGCTAATCCTTCCTTGACCGTAATCGACTCCCGAGCCCAACATATGTCTGGTGAAACGCAGATCAGGTAAGATGGTGTCTGGCCCACCTAAATTCGTTTTAAAGTGGTCGGTGGCGACTCCAACCCAATTCATTTAATTCACGTCGAAGCCCAATTCCAGGGCCCAACCGAAAGACGGTTGCGACAAAAATGTCAATCACCTTGACAAAATATAGGTGAGAAAAACAATAAAAATCATAGGAAAAACCTAAATAAGTCTCTCATTTTTTTCTTTCCTGTTCAACTGCTCGAATTCTTATTAAAAGACCAAGCACAATGATCTTCGCACGAGAGTCATTGGTGGCTCATACCATTGAAAAAAATTGCACGATCTACATCATCTATTGTCATAGTTACTGCAGTCGAAAAATCGCCTTCCATGATTGTCATACGACCATGCCATCTTCAACGCTGTCGGAATTTCACACCTGTATATCGGAATGGACTTTGACTCACCCATTGATTCCATCTTCTTCTTCACCCAATTTTCCCCTTTTCACGATGGTTTTTTAAGGTTAGGGATTTTGTTTCTAAGGTTTAAATGGAACCAAAGTATAATTAAAAATTATTTCTATTTTAATATAATTTTTATTGTGGAAATCCACTGTAGTATATTAACAATTAAAATATTCCACGTCAACACGGCGTCAGACTTTTAGCAGCACAGTGACTAAAAATTCAATATTTAAAGTTTAGTGAGCAAATTAAAAAATTTTAAAGTATATTGAGTAAAATAGGAATATGATAAAATTTCAGTTATGAAAATTTTAATTTACTCATTAATTAATTTTTTATTATTTGTTTTGTGGAGGGGGGAGACGAAATAATGCATGGGGATTGGGGAGCAGGAATCAAGTGCGGGAGGGAGTGGCTCGAGATTTAGTGTAATAAGGGCCGATGAATGCGGGATTAAGTAGGTACAGCCCACACGTTGGATTATTTTCCCTTTTTAAGTGTCTATCGGTTGGCTTACATTTAAATCTGAGTGGGTCCAGCTCATACCACCCAAATCCTTTTGTCTTGTTCCACTTGGCCTCATATTATAGCAGTAGATCAGGCTTCTCCCTTTTGGAATTTCTGTATATTATTATTATTAAATAAAACGATTTTCCTTTATTTAACACTATTTAGAAAATTAACCCACGAGAAAGCAACGCTACTGATGACCTGTTTGAAATTTCCAAATAATGGGCCTCTCTATCTTACCATCATCCCTTAGAGGCTGAGACCCATCTATTTAAGTGCCCCCTCATTCCCTTCCCTCTCCCTTAAATCTATCAAGCCTTACTTTACCTTTCCTTGAAAAGAGAGAGAGAGAGAGGGTTATTAGAGTCGTGGGATTTAACCCAAAGTAGTTGAAGGAAAAGGAAATGAATAGTTTGAGTGCAGTATGCATTATTGTGGGTTTAATATCCTTAATTTGGATGGGTGAAGCAAGAATTCCAGGAGTTTACTCCGGTGGTGCATGGCAAAATGCCCACGCAACCTTCTATGGCGGCTCCGATGCATCTGGCACCATGGGTATCTTCTTCCTTCAACTTCTGTCTTTTGTCCGTGGCTTTTAAATGGCGCGAATTGAGCTACATTATTACCTTAATCTCTCCACTTATTATTATTGTTATTTTGGTTCTAATAATGGTTTGCAGGAGGAGCTTGTGGCTATGGAAACTTGTACAGCCAAGGTTACGGAGTTAACACGGCGGCGTTGAGCACAGCTTTGTTCAACAATGGGTTAAGCTGCGGCGCTTGCTTTGAGATAAAATGTGCAACTGATCCAAAATGGTGTCATTCAGGAAGCCCTTCCATCCTCATCACAGCAACCAACTTTTGCCCGCCAAATTACGCTCTCCCCAACGACAATGGCGGCTGGTGCAACCCTCCTCGCCCTCATTTTGACCTCGCCATGCCCATGTTCCTTAAGATTGCTGAGTACCGTGCCGGGATTGTCCCCATTTCTTACCGCCGGTATATCCTTCGTTTCCGTTTAACTCTGTTTCGTTTCCCCTTAAAGCCCACTACATTTGCTACTAAATAATTTAATGTTTACTGCATTTAAAAAAAAAAAATCAACATACGTAGATTAATTATTAATAATGCATAAAGTCCTTGTTATTAGTTTTTTTTCTCTCCCTTTTACCATGTAATCAGACAGACAGTAAAGTTCCCAAGCTCCTGTCTTGTTGAGTAAATGTCTGTTCCACACATACAATCATGCTCCGCGCTTTATGCTAAACGCACTCCTTTTTTCATTTAATAAATTACGTAGGGTGCCATGCCGGAAGAGGGGAGGAATCCGGTTCACGATTAACGGTTTCCGTTACTTCAACTTGGTTTTGATCTCCAACGTGGCCGGTGCAGGGGATATCGTGAAGGTTAGCGTGAAAGGATCTAGGACAGGTTGGATGAGCATGAGCCGAAACTGGGGTCAAAACTGGCAATCAAACGCTGTTCTGGTTGGTCAGTCACTCTCGTTCAGAGTCACAGGCAGTGACAGGCGCACTTCCACCTCTTGGAACACCGTCCCCGCCCATTGGCAGTTTGGTCAAACATTCACCGGCAAGAATTTCAGAGTTTGATTTATATTTTCCTCTCTGATGATTCTGAGGAAGGACCAATTTGCAAAAGCAAAAGAAGTTATTTACCCCAAAGTCAGCAGTAAAATTGAAAAAAAAATAGAATGTTTCCAGCTATTATCCATCCCCATTTTTACCCTTTATGTGGTTCCCATTTTTAAGTTTTAGCCATTATGGTCCCTCTTTTACTGGTAAAGAGAAAAGGGGCAAATATGTAAGCGACAAAGACTGACGCGGCTGCACAGTAATGTAGCCCGCGGTAAAAAAAATAGTTTAAGTAGGCTAATTAATATAATTATATATAGTATTTGTGAAGTCTATTGTAGTAACTTTATATGGTTGAGTTGAAATATATATTATATATATTTGGTTTGTTCCCTTGCTTGTTTCAATTAATAAATTAAACGTAATTGTGCACTTAAATACTATATATTTGTATACGTTATTCAATATGGGCACGATATGTTTTGAGGGCCTTATCTAAAATGAAGCTTCCCTTACCTATTTGAAGAGTGTTGAAGCAAAGCAACGGAACAAATAGTATCGTACGATCATAAAGTATTTAGTGGGACATTACCTGTGGATACCCTGTTCTCGCCACTCTGTGGGGAAATTTCCTGTTAGTATGTAAAAGCAATTAACGAATTATATCATTACTCGTTCCTTTTTTTATGCAAAAAGGGTTCTTTCAGTACATATTACTGTGTTATTGTTATTAAATTAAGGGGAAACAGTAAGTAAATAAATAAATACAATGACTCTATTTCCATGTTATCTTGAAGTTAATTATGAACATTGCAAATTTAAGGTTATAATCCTAACCGTAAACATAAATCAAATGTTGTGGGAAATAGTAATTTTTTCTCTATCTCTGTCTCTTCTATTGTATGGTTCAGTATCTTAGGCACTATCTGTCTTTCTCTAGTAAACAAAAAATAATAATAAACAATTAATATAAAGAAATTCAAATTTTAATATGGACACTAACCCACCTTAAACTCTACCTACATCCGAGATTGTTAATATTACGTTACGATTTGAAACTGTATTATAAATAATATAACAAAGTCCACTCTCCTTCACTGGGTTAGGAGGAGGTTGATCTTTCTCCACTTTCCCATTCTCTGTTTGTTGGCTTTTGAGAGGAAATATCTTTGGATTCTTTTTTTATATATATAACAAAAATAAGAGGGTGATAAAATAATAAAGAAGGCGGCTTTGGATTCCTTGGTTCTAACCTTCTTTATACTGTTTTAGAGTGGTTGTGGGTCTGGCTGGCTGAAAATTTCACATTAATCATTCTCCCTCCAATAATTTGTGCTGTTTATAACGATATATGGTAACATGATTATTGAATCAAGGATAAAAAAACCCTTTTTCACTTAACAACTCCTTAGGTTTAGAGAAACTAAATCATTAATTTGAGAAGGATTTAGAATTTAATGTATATAATTCGATCAAAATCAAGTTAATATTTTATAAGATACTATGCAACATGACTAAATCAGTACGCCCTACCGTTTTATAGAATGCGGGTTCCTTTTTTTTCATATGAATAATCAGAGTACGATTAGTCTCTAGCTTGCTAACTTCAAGGGTTCAATAAGTGAAGCCCAATCTGGTTCGGATTTTGATAGAAAAATGAGAATATTGTTCCACGAAAATAAATCAAGTATCCACATTAAAGGGCTGAAATGA
The DNA here is from genome assembly GCF_006381635.1 of Hibiscus syriacus. Classification (NCBI taxonomy): domain Eukaryota; kingdom Viridiplantae; phylum Streptophyta; class Magnoliopsida; order Malvales; family Malvaceae; genus Hibiscus; species Hibiscus syriacus. The sequence continues at coordinate 2,309,670 of NW_024063513.1, forward strand.
AGAGTTCGTGGGACACGTCTCCTCTCATACAAAATCATCACTCTGAAACATTAGAAAGGAATTTCCATCTTTAATGAAGAAATCGACACTCCTTGTAAAGCAATAGGTGGAGTGTATCCAATCCAGCCCACCATTTGGAATTGCAGGCACCAGCCCAAAGGCATTCCATGATGGGCTTTGAGCATTTGAAACGTCCGGCAATCCCCTTTCTACGAAATATGCCAAACAAGGACCACACTGTCCCATGGACCCATGGTCCCATCCTCGTTCCTCCAGATTAAGTTTTTTCTTATTGCCTCCATCATTTCCCCCATCCTCTTTCATGTGTATTATCAGTGCATCACTGCTAATTTCCCTTTCATGTGCCCATTTTAGAGATATTCCTAATTCATTTGTTATATTATTGGCTACAAATATGGTAAACTACATGTTTAGTACACCGACTCTCATTTTTATTCCGTTTTGATCATCGAATCTTTTTTTTTTTAAATCATACTTAACATTTAGCTTTAGTTTCATTCTAGTCGTCTCATTAAAATATTAATGGTGATGGTGATGTTGATATGTCACTATAAGGTAACGTCACATCATCATTGAAACAATTAAAAATATCACATCAATAGTTATATTAATTTTTTAACTGTAAGTGAGCAAAATGAAACCAAACATAATGTTAGGCATGATTTTGAAAAAAATAACGAAACAACCAAAATAAAATAAAATTGATAATTATGATACTAAACATGTTATAGCCTTCGTTTTCATTCTCGTTGTGATTAAACAAGCGTAAAACTACAACAAAATCAAGTAAAATGTTTCCGACAAATGATTGAGCTCCCAGATCAGGTGAAATTGAATCATTATAAATGTCCCTTGTGAGTATTCATACGTTTATGTGTCTAACTCAAATTTCACTGCCACAGTAATACATATTATTATCTATTGATTACTGACTATTTTCGTGTTGTTTAATCATTTTTATTATTTATGCAAGTTACAATTATTATTTTAAAGGTATTATGTTCTTTTCTTTTTCAAGTTTCACTGTCAATTGGTAAAATTATATTGGAATGAATCAACAACTTTGAAGATTAAATATGCATTTTTTTTATGATAGTGTCCTTTTGTTCGTTAAAGTTAACATATTTTGGAGCTCCATAATTTTCATGGTAAATGTAATTATTCAAATGAATTTTGTTAACAAGTATTAATTCTTTAAAACCCATGTTAGCATTAACAAAATTATTATTTATGAAAGAAAAATTATTATTTATGAAAAATGTAATATCATAATTTATAACAATATGGTTAATAAAATTCAATTTAAATAAAAGGCTTTGCTTGTTTAAAAAGGAAAAAAAATAAATTTTAACTTGTATACATATAAATAATTATAAAATATTTAAATTTTATACAAATAAATTGATTTGAGAGCAAAATAAAAATAAAAGACCCTTTAATTTCATTTAAAATAATGATTTGATGAAAATGTCACGATATTAATATTACTCAAGTAAATTATATAAATGATCAATAATGTTTGAAGTTTTAAAATTAACGATTTATTCACTAGCAATATTAATCTATAATAAATTGATCATTTACCGTTAAAGATCGTTACTCAGGGCGATATAACACAGATGGGAGCAATTGTTCTAAAGCACTGCCATAAACCTAAAATAAGAAAATGAAAGTTAAACGTCATGGTAGAAGAAGGGTTTTAAAGGTACAAACATTGTACGCCCGAGAAGGTTTCAAACACATTTCATATACATAATAATAATTTTTAAGATAAATAAATATTTATTTTTTAAATTTAAAAATAAAACTAAAAACTAATCAATGAAGATTAATCTTATCATTATACTTTAAATAAATTAAAAATTAATTTTTTTAAAAATACGTTATATGTAAAGTTTTATGTATATATAGGAGTTCATCAAAAAAGGTATAATTTTGAAAAATAAATATAATTTATATATTAAAGAAATATTTAACCCAAAAATAAATTAACTAAGATTAACATTTCTTCAAAAGCATAAAGGTAGTCTATGCATCAAATCAAAATGTAACTTAAAATTTGCAACTTGTGATCTGTTCACAAGTTTCAAACAGCGGAAATGGTCCAATTCAATTGCCAAAATAGTCATAAGCCTTTATTGGTGACAAATAACCAATCGCTCCAAAACACATGCATTTCTTTGAAGATGAATAAAAGGAAATGATTACACGTGTTTTTAGCCCAACTCTATTGCCCATTTGACCCCTTCAATTTGGGGAGCATTACTATAAAACTAATTTATCTGCCGAGCAAGTTACAATTTTTATTTGTTTAATACATTTTTATTTTACATATTAAATTTTTTTATAAATTAAAATGTTTTAATTTCATGATCTCTTATATATAATAATAGTAATCAAAATAGAATAATTGATATAGATAAACTCTTATTAAAAAAATTTAAAATAAACACTGAGAGACCATCGCAAATATAAGTTACACGAATCTTACATTATAAATCCATTATTTATTTTCTCATCATAATTTTAAACACAAAATGCTATTAATTACCTTAACTTAATCAAAATACTATTAATCAATCTTCCATATTAATTTACATTTATTCTTTTTTTTTAAAAATTAAAGTTTTGAAAGAATATATTCCAATGCAAAATGTTTGACCCTACAAAGCCCCACTCCAAAAAAAAAAACAATACTATAAATTCCAATCAGATCCCTTGAGATTCTCAGGTAACCAAACCAAAAGCTTCAGAGGAAAATGGGACCTTTTCTCTCTTGTACTGTCTGATACTGACAGTTCTCTGCATCTATTGGTCTGATCCCCACTCTCTGTCATAGCCCTCGTGATTTCTTTCACTCCGGTTTCTCATTTAATCCTCGCCAAAACGATAACTTCCTTAACAATTCCAAACGAGAACACAAAACCCGCCCCCCTAAAGATTGAAACTCTTGACATTATTTACTCATCACCTCCGTTTTGAATTTGACCCAATAATCTTTCTCTCCTTGTTCTTTCGTTTTCGAACCTCTGCTCTTCTTGTAGTTATGAAGTGCTTTCATTTCACTAACGGGGAGAGGCGGGACGGGGGAGACTATGGCGGCGGCGCTGCCGCCGTTTCGAGGGCGTCGTCGAAGGTGATGTGGACGAGGTCATTTAGCGTGGCGTCGAGCAGCGTCGGTATGAGTCGTTCGGAGTTCGACTCCCAGTCGACCAGGGACTTGGCCTCGGATTGCTCGACCGTCGGTTGTTTCTACGAGTTCCCGACTCAGCGTCGAGCAAACGATCTGCGGTCTTTCACATTCGCCGAGCTGAAATCAGCTACCCGAGGGTTCAGTAGAGCTCTTTTGATCGGTGAAGGCGGGTTCGGATGCGTTTACAGAGGTGTCGTTAAAGTTCCTGATGAAGCTAACGACGGTCGTGATTTAAAATTAGATGTCGCCATCAAACAACTCAATCGTCACGGTTTCCAGGCATAGCCTTCTCTCATTCCTCGTCGCTTTCCCATTTTACACATATCCATTTGAAATATATAACTTTTTGATGTGTTCAATTTAATTGCAAAATAACTGTATAATCCCTAATATGAGAAAGCTTAATCTTGCTTATGATCTGCATAACAATGTAGTTGTATTCATTAAGAATGTTAACATTTGTTATTATTAAAGTATGAATCATAGTTGAATATCTTTTGCTTTGCTTTGCTAGTATGCAGGGGCATAAGGAATGGATCAATGAAGTCAGCCTTTTGGGTGTAGTTAAGCACCCGAATCTTGTAAAATTAGTTGGATATTGTGCTGATGATGATGAGAGAGGGATTCAGAGGCTTGTGGTCTATGAACTTATGCGTAACAAAAGCTTGGAAGATCATATCTTGGCTCGGATGCCATTGTCATTGCCATTGCCCTGGTTGACAAGATTGAAAATTGCTCAAGACGCCGCCCGGGGTTTGGCTTACCTGCATGAAGAAATGGACTTTCAGGTATACCTTTTAAATGATGTCTTAAAATCGCAAAAATTAGCTTCAATATTTACTGTCAACAATGCGGTTTGTGTTTCGCTTCATGATTTAGGTTTGCTTTTTATGATTTGTGCACTGCAGCTAATATTTCGAGATTTCAAGGCGTCGAATGTGCTACTAGATGAGGACTTCAATGCGAAGCTCTCAGACTTCGGGTTGGCTAGACAAGGACCTTCCGAAGGATTTGGCCATGTTTCTACAGCAGTAGGTTAATCACCTTTGTTTAAGCTATAGTACTATTTTTAGATGTCATGATATCTGATTTAATAGTTTAGGCCTTAGAAATTTAGTTCTTGCAGAACTTTAGTTGTAAACTACCATGTTGAGATGCCTTTTTAAGTTGGATTCCTGGATACTAATAGCTGCTTTTACTGTTTCAAAAAACTTTATAAGGTTGTCGGAACAGTAGGTTATGCTGCCCCCGAGTATGTGCAAACCGGTAGGCTAACTGCTAAGAGTGATGTTTGGAGCTTCGGGGTGGTTCTGTACGAGCTCATCACCGGAAGGCGAGCACTAGAAAGAAATCTACCTCGAAGTCAGCAGAAGCTCCTCGAATGGGTGAGGCCTTATGTATCTGATTCGAAGAAATTTCACCTTATCATAGATCCTCGCCTCGAAGGACAGTATTGCATCAAATCCGCCCAGAAAGTAGCATCCTTAGCGAACAAATGTTTATTGAAAAACCCAAAGTGTCGTCCTAGAATGGGTGAAGTGGTTGAGATGCTGGGCAACATCATTAGTGAGACTTCGTGTCAAGATGGAGGTTTGACTGGGTCAGTCCGTGAAAATGAAGATGTAAAGGAAGAAAGTGGAGTAGAGATGGAGGCCGAGTCTACCAGGCAAGGGCACAGTTACCTGAAGAAGGTTTTAGATATCAGAGAGAGAATCAGTTTAAGAAACAAATCAATTGGGAAATTAGATTGGAGAAATTGGACACCCGGACTGGTGAGGACTTGGTGATGACCGTTGACGAGATCGCAACCGGGGAAGAGAAATAGATAAGCCTTTCATACTGTTCAATGAGTGCATTATCAAATACATAGTAGAATGAATTATATTGATACTGTTTTAATTCGTTTCTAACTCCACTGTTTAATGAATGGATTAGTCGAGTTGTACATGTTTTCTAAGCAACACTTGTTGAAGTTTTTTTGCATCACATCACAGTATATAGATAAAATTGAAATGGTCTAATGAAGATTTTTCAATAATCATAACAAGTTGTAGTCTATGCAAGTGATATCACGTTTTGAAAAATGAATTCTTCATGGGACCGGTAGCTGATCCGCTGCACGAATTTTCACCTCTTATGAATCCGGAGTCCAACAAATTACCTAAAACGTCTCAACTTTCAAGCCAATCGAAAGCAAAATCTTATATTAAATTATACTTTTCCATCAATCAATTCCATCCATTTTTTGACTGGTATTTCAGCAGCAGCAGCCAGGGCTTTGATATTTGATATACAGAAGTAACCCATGGTTCATAACTTGGTGCAATTTTACCTTCCGTAAGTGTCCAAAACTCGGGATTATATTAATTTTTTTTAAAATTTAATAAAACTTTAAAAATATTACTTATAATATCATATGACACTAATTAATAAAAAATCAATTGATTTTTTTGAGAAAGTGACAACTAAAGAGCTAACTACTGTGGAGTTCTTTCATCCTGGATCATGTTGATCACCGTGTGCGGTGGTTCGTGGAGTAGGTGCATTGCAAGTTCACCAGGGGATGCTATCTTTGTTATTGTACCTGCTACTTGGTTATCTTTAGAGGGAACATAACTGTACTGAACTAACTAACCTCTTCTTTCAGACGTGTAACATATGGGTTGTGTAGCGGTGTTGTTATCTTCATTTCTGAGTAGGTGATAAGCTTCCTGACGGCTTGCAAGTTCACCAGGGGATGCTATCTTTGTTATTGTACCTGCTACTTGGTTATCTTTACAGGGAACATAACTGTACTGAACTAACTAACCTCTTCTTTCAGACGTGTAACATATGGGTTGTGTAGCTGTGTTGTTATCTTCATTTCTGAGTAAGTGATAAGCTTCCTTACGGCCTGTTTCTACTTCTAACATATGGGTTGTGTAGCGGTGTTGTTATCTTAATTTAAGTAAAAAGATCTTAAATAATAACCATGATTCTGCTTCATTGGTTTCATTGTGGTAGCTACTCGTTCTCACGCGCCACTTCTTGTCATGCATGGTTATCCATCTTCAACTTCAACAAGTTTTGAAGCTCAATTATTTTGTTTATTGCTTTTTGTATCTCTGTCTTTTTAATTAAGTAAAATAGATGCATTTGATTTCATTTGTTTTAATTATATTGTAATTTGTCGTTTGTTGTGGTCTTACGGTAATAATCTTAACCTTTTATCCTGAAAAAATAAAAATGAGAAAGTATATATAACAAATGAAAAAGAAACGATTTTTAAATCTCTACTATTTTTTATTTTGTAAGGAAGGTGGTTCGAATATAGTGGAGATGGTGGGGGTATTTGACAAAATTGAAATTAGAAAGTTTTAGAGTAGATTAAATATTAAATCATTGTTCAATGACTTATTTGATATTTTAGCAATAATTTAGGAATAAAATTAAATATCAATTATTTTTTTAACGTTGTCACGTCATCATTTTAACGAAGATGACAGTAGAGTGATCATTTTGTTACAAATCGATAATGTGAGTGGTCATTTTGTTATAAATAGATAACGAAACTTCAGTGGTGAAAACAAAAACTTAGGCATGTAAACGAACCGAACGAACACGAATGAGAATATGTTCATGTTCGTTCGTTTAACTTTAATCGAACAAATGAATGAACACGAACATAAACAAACAAACAAATTCTTATTCGTGCTCGTTCATTAAGGAATTTAGTTTATTCGTGTTCGTTTATGTTCGTTCATTTAAATGATAAACAATCACAAATGAACGAGCATAAACAAACAGATGTAAACGAACAAAATAAACGAGCAGTTTATTTTTCAACAGCAGTTTTCTAGAAGATTTAGTCAGTACCTTCTAAAAGGTGGACGAGCATAGATTTATTTTTAATTTTAAAGTTTGAATTTAGAAAACATTTGGAATTATCTTTAGGATTATTTTTCTTTTAATTTCTATGTTTATCTATGATTTTATAGGCTATAAATACCCTCTCAGGGTAAGTATAAGGACACAATTCAGATTTCATTCTTCTTCTTGCATCTGGTTTTATAAAGTTATTTTCTTTATTTTTAAGTTTTATTTTTAAACATGTTAAATATGATTTTTTTTCATGCTTAGCAAATTTTCTTATAAGTTGAAAGACTAAGCGATGACTCAATTTAATATGTGAGAATTGAAAAGCACCTAACATCTTTAGGATGTCACTCTCAGTTTTTTGAAAAACTTGGATAGGTAATCAACCTATCATTTAAAAATCAAAACGCTTTCTTTTCAAAAAGTCGACATTGGTCAGGATGTTATTCTGATTTAAAGTTGGGAGGAAAGATCGGCGAATAGCAAATTCGACTTCCTGTGAAAACACTAAGTGGCGGTCTGTTAAGGGAAACTGAGATCGGGATCGATTCTCAGAGAGACAATATATCCGAGTCGGACTTTTCCTAAACTAAAAATGTTTTTGCACTAACGGCGATTGACGTAGTTGGTTCAATTAAAAACTGTTCAAGAATAGACTTTATCGATTCTTTCATCGAGTCCTCATCTGAAGACAAGCTTGAATCCGAATCATCTAAAGAGTAATCAAACCAAAGATGATCTTCCAAAAATTGCTTGAAATATTCTTCCAACAAGTGCATATTTTGGTTATCATATAACTCTATCAATTAACCTAACTCCTATTTATAGTTTAAATTTAAGAAAAATGAATGTTGGAACTCGTTATCTTTAGGTGATGAGTTACAACTACTTTTTTCAAATCTAAAACGACTATAAATTTTTAAACAAAGGAACCACTGTATTTAAAAAAAAATTCACATAATAATCTTGAAAAAAATATTTTTTAATAGAATTCGTCACTAAGAAATATTAAAATATTAGACCTGAAATAAAAAAATTATATTCAAAGTGAAGAGTTCTTCCAGCACCGTAGAAAATACTGTAGATTCCAAAATAATTTGTAAGATACCCTATTGGGCCAAAAAAGGGCTTTTGATGCCATTAAGTAATTACACCTTTTTTGGACTACTTTCAAAGGTTTTGTTTTGCCATTTCAACTTCATTCTCCATTTCATAAAAACCTGTTTTGTGGTCATACAAAAGTAATTACACCCTCTTTGTTTTTCTTCAAAAGTTGGCTCACAATTGCAACAAACAACACTGGATAATCTCCAAGGATTTACAGCACTTCACACATTCCCCTTGTTAAAGGTGGAGCTTGCATTTTTATTGGATTGGTTTTGATTACATTAGCTAAAGCGAGAACTGTACAATCACCAAGAGGCTTACAAATGTATATGGCTGAGCTGTGAAAATTGTTAAGAAAACACCTCGAAGGGAAGCAGCTTTCATGGTGTGGGTTATCAGGCATAAAGAGGGGAAGCAGACGGCCGAGGGTATGCAGCAACGCTCCTTCCATTGTTAGCATCACCGGTACTTCGCCTGCGTATCCGGGCTGCTTTGCTAATATTATTCTGATTACCTCCCGATTCACCAGAATCCTGGAGCTGCTCCAATGTTGTTACAACCTCATTCATGCGCAGTCGAAATTTGGCTTCGGTAGACACGCATCGCAAAGCAAGTCTTGAAGGCTACTTCCATTGAATACTGGCCTTCGAGACGGTTATCTACAACACGGAATATTTTACGTTTGTTGGTCAGGAAAGGTCTTGCCCATTCCACCAGATTATGCTCTCCAGATGGTCTGTTCTTGTCAACCGCTCTGCGGCCAGATAACATCTCCAGCAGCACGACTCCGAAACTATAGACATCACTCCTAGCGGTCAAATGACCTGCGTTTGGGAAAAAAATGTTCAAAGTTACGCTATCCAGACTCCACAGGTGTACCAAAGCTGATGAAAACCAATTAGGCAAACTAAATGGAGCACCTGAAATGGAATCAGTAAGTACCTGTGGCTAGATACTCTGGAGCTGCATATCCATACGTCCCCATGACTCTGGTAGAAACATGGCTCTTGTCACCTGTTGGTCCATCTTTGGCCAACCCGAAATCAGAAAGCTTTGCATTATAGTTCTGCAATGACATGAAAAAAAAAGTTCACAGAGGTGTTGATGAAAGACGGGGTTTTCAAAAAATTATCAAATGAAAAAAATACGTCATACTGAATCAAGCAAGATGTTGGAAGTCTTGAAGTCCCGATATATCACTTTTGTTTCCGCACTGTGAAGAAAGGCAACCCCCTTTGCAGCACCAAGAGCAACCTTCATTCTAAGGCTCCATGAAAGAGGTTGGAAATAAGAACCCCCTGGTACAGAAAATTCAAATATTAAGGTAAATGGATTTGTTCAATTTCATAAGAAAAATGGCAAAGAAAGAACTCACTTCTGAATAAATGATTCTCCAAGCTGCCACGAGGCATGAATTCGTACACCAAAAGACGGTGTTCATCCTCTAAGCAATATCCAATCAATTTCACCAGATGAGGATGATGAAGCTGTCCCATATAATTCACCTCTGCCTGTAAGATCAAAGAGAAACACCCAGTGAATCTCTGCACCTCGATCACGAAACATTATTCTAGGACCTTTAAAGCAATTAAGGAAACTGCACAAAATTGGCTGTCACCATACACAGAAAGAAGGATGAGGTGAAGTGAAGGACTCACCAGCCACTCCCTATGACCTTGGAACCCTTCGTGGTTAAGCCTTTTCACAGCAATGACAGTCCCAGTTCCAGGCTTGGCAGCAGTTAATGAATTTTCATCCATCCACCCCTTAAACACCGAGCCAAAGCCGCCCTCTCCGAGCACACTATCAGGACGAAAGTTCCTAATGGCCATTTTGAGATCAGAAAAACTGAAACTCTTCAAATTGGGGGACTGTAAAATATCACCCTCACTCCGGGGTGTCAGAGGTGCCGAAAATGATGAGACTTTGCTGCTTGTACTGCTCGTGTCTTTCACATCGCCGCTCACGTACTTTGAACTCAGCCCTCCTGTTCGAAGATGTAATATTGCAGGCATTAGTTAATTGATATAATCCAATTTTACAAGTAGAATTCCCATTCCTGTCAAAACTCAATCTTCTAATATTTAGATTCAAACCGAAATGTTAACCAAATTAATGGAAACTAGGATAGGGTTTCAGTCAGCTGGTTAGAGATCTAGAAAAAATAGTTCTAAGGATCATGAACCATATGTCAACAATAATCAACAGAGGTGACACACTGATACTCTCAGTCTCAGTATCTCAAAGCAAGCTAGAGAAAGAATTTCTGTTTGATAGCCAAGAAAATAAAAGCATAAGAAAATTTTGCTGGAAAACAAAATTTCTAAATTGCAGCTTAAAAAGTTCAAGCCATCCAACAACCAGAACCCCAAAAGAGGAAACAACATAAAATGAAAGATATCCAGAAAAAAAGGAAGACATCACAGTACTTAATCAAGCCAATCTGAAGTCCAAAGCAACTAAAAACAAAATCAACTTAATTAATATGGGAATGTTGCTCGTAAAAAGGGAAAGAAAAGGCTGTTTTAAGAGACTCAAACTACCTGTGTTACTTGGGCTCTCGTTGATCCTGGCACTAAAGCAAATCCCCATAAAATCAAATACCCTCTTCTCCTCTCCTGCTGAAGATCTTGAAACACGGAGAAAAAAGAACGTTTTGGTTAAAAGAAACCAGAATTAAACAATGAAATTAAGCAGATATACGTTATTATAACCATAACTTATCCCTTCTATCAAGCAAAGCACCATAAAAATGATCACTTCTCATTACAACATCAAGCATGAGAATATAAAAATACATATAAAACGAGAAGCTAAGCCACCCAAGAAAGAAAAAAATAGCACACCTTTTTTTTCTGTGTAAAACAACCCAACCCAACACAAAATTAGATTAAACGAAGCAGAAAGGACCTAAGAAAGGTTTTGAGACAGGGAATTGTCAAGTTTGCAGCAAAAGCTTGAATATTTCTTGGATGGCAGTAATGGCAAGTAGCCAAGTAGAACGTGAAGAATGAATATGATGATGGATCGCAAGAGAAAAGAGAGTTTTTGAGGAAGGTGCGAAGAGTCGCAGTAATGGCGGGCCGGTCCCTCCTTTTTAAGCGTAGAGCTTTTATATCTCTTTATATCTATCTGTAGCCTTTATGGAGTGAAACCAGAGAAAGATTAGCCTTTCACCAGCATTCTCTTCATTTTTCAGCCGTTGGATTCTTTCTATGATAGTGGTTCTAGCTTCTATCCCTGAGCTCTCTCCCACCAGATGGTTTCTTCTGTCCCTGTAGCTTTCAACGTATTGACTGTGTTGAAAACTCAAAATCCAATAATCCACGAACATACACTCTTCAAAATGGATAAATAATAGAAGTACTTGGATGGCGAGATCTGTAAATATCCTAGATTTTTAAAGTTGGATTCTTTTGGCGATTAATCTTCATATCGTCCCTTCCCTCATTGAAAGAACCAAGCTGTTATCTGGGTTTTTTCAACTCGTATTTTGATATCCATCCAAAATATAAATATTAAACATTAATACTTTTAAAAATAAACTATTCCAAATGTATAATCTTATGTACTGCGTGGAACTGGTTAATTCCTGGAAACTCCATGGCAGGGATTTAGATCTTCATGCACCAACCACTTCATTTTCATTTTCTGTCATATTACAATGAGGATAACTTCACTTGCCCGGAAAGTTCAGAGCTTTTGGACACAAATGTGACAAAATTGAAAGATAATTATCTAATAATAAAATATTTCTAAACATGCCCTTCAAACATCAATCAACTTATGACATGATGTTGATGTATGGACGGTTATTTTTATAAATTTATATTTATAGGATATCCACAATATTATATAAAATTTGAATATAAACACTTAAAACCTCAATATTATCGACACAATTGAAATCTCACTACTCATAATAGATTATTTAACGCAACGCGCATCATGTATTTTTTTATAGAAGAACACTAAAGATTCATCAACTTTTTTTAAATGAGAAGTTCTATAGTGTTACACTTTAATATATAATTAAAAAAATGTTATTAATTTTATTTATTTAAATAATAAAGTCGATAAAAATACTTAAAATATTATTATTTTTATTTAAAATATTAATATTTTTTAACATTTTCGATAAAATGTTCAATAATAACAAAATCGATAAAAAATAACAAAATCGATAAGTTTTATCAATTTTATTAACAAAATCGATAAAACATCTAATAATAAAAAAACTAATAAAAATAATAATTTTTTTGATAATTTTTTTATTTAAATAATAATAAAACCAATAATATTTATTTTAAAACCGTATATTAAAAAAATCGCAATTTTTTTCCGGATTTTGCAAATCTGGGAAACTAAACAGTAAACATACCGTGACAGCTAGTGAGCTACCTAACCAGCAGCTTTTGCTTTCTTCGAGTTATATATGCCCAAGTGATGTTCCATCTTTTTTCTGTATTTCTGGAGCAGATTACAGCCGTTGGATTTGAAGACTTTTAATCAGACAATTTTAATCTTTTGATCATAAGTGGGACCCTTTCGAGAGACAACGCTCGTCTGCTTGCCCCGCATGCTAAGCTTTATAGGGGCTCCGCTCTTTATTTGCTGAGCCGAGACCGTGAACCGAATTGTACCCTGGATGAGAATTAATTACTTTACAAAAATTAATGTATGAATCAATCTATTTCAGTAAATAGAGAGAGTTATTATCACTAAAGTTTTTAGGTTAAGTATTAATAATTATATAGTATTTAAATTTTTAAATGATTGAAAATATTTAAAATTAATATTATCACTTGTAATAATTTTAGATTAATAAAAAATAAAATAAAATATATTTATTTGTTACAATTATTCTAAAAAAAATTATCGAAGTTTTAAGAAAATCAATCAATTTTGGCTCACAGCATTTGATTCCGCAATCAAATTGTTTTCATCGGTCTGATTTCTAAGAAGACATTACTGACTGTAAAATATAAAGTAAATTACATATTTAGTATTTAAATTATTAATTTTAATCTATTTTAGTGCATAAACTCTTAATTTTTTTCAAAAACATAATCAAAGTTTAATTTTTATTTTATTTTAGTACTCCATTTAGAATTTAATGTTAAGTTTTAAATTTTTTGAAAATTTAAGTACTAAAACGGATTAAAATTGATAGTTTATGTATTAAACGCGTAAAATTTTTATCGGCGGGTACTAAAATGATACAAAAACTAAACGTTAAGTATGCTTTTAAAAAAATTAAAAATTTAAATACTAAAACGGACCAAAACTTATAGTTCAAGTACTAAACCTAATATATATGAACAAGTTTACTTCTATTGCGAAATGCATTGCTGAAACTAGAGGAAATGGAATCCATGAAATTCAAAAAACAAAGCTCCGCATGTGATTATCTAAAAACTACACAAAACCATATCTAGTTTTCAAACAACAAAACTACTAAGAACGTGGTCTAGCTACATGTTACATATGAACAGAGGAAAGATGACAAAAAAATGAATACAATAGTGTGGAATAAACTTAGGACAAGAACGATCCCCACTGGAGTCAAGCTTGCCTGTTTGTCCAATCAAAGATGACGAGACATGAGTGAAATAGAGCTGAAACATTAAACATTGGAGACGGAACAGAAAAAAGGCATACTGCTGGTCAGTATGAAACTGTCTTATTAATCAGACATCGAACATCCTCAATGCGTTGCTTGACCGGTTTTCCTGGATGTTACGAATACAAATGCAGCATCCCAATCTTGTCTAGTTGGTTCAGCTACTTGACCATCCCCAAAGAAGGGAATCCAGAAGTCTTCGGAGGCATTCGTCAACAGCCAATCAACTTTCTGCGGCATGTTAACGAAATCAAAGTTCAAAGGCTTCGACTTTTTATCAGGTTTCTTCTGCTTTTTGCCCCCAGAGTTCCCTCTACCCTGCAAAACACAATTCAAGCATCCGCCAACAGCGGGTGAATTGAGAACTATGAAGTCAAGAATTGGGTAAATGTTCAGCGTCTTCAAACAAAAAGCTATTTATTTCAGTCTTACAGCATCTTCACTGCCAGAAGTCTCTGTTCCTTTCTTCTTTTTGGGTGGGGGCATTCCAGTTTCTAGATAGTACAGAACTTCTTTCTTTGATCTGAATTTTCGGCCTGAGAATGGATCAACATAATACTGCACAAGAAATGTGATCATGTATGTTATATTATCATCACATTGCCAATTATCTCACTATACAAATACAGCAGGTTGTCAACTACATTCTAACATCCTACATAAACAAGAAATGTATTACAGATATGTCAAAATGAACTAATATCAACCCAAAAATCAATATAAATTGAAAGATTTTTTCTTATTTCCATAGTTTTCTGCAACCCACAGCACAATGCATCTTGTTTCAGTGATAGAACGAAGACAAAATCTATATTACCTGTGTGTTTATGCAACTTTTAGCCTTTCAATATGCATGTTAAATTTTAGTCCATGGCTACCAAAATAAGAGTTCAAATTCCATCATTTAGTTTGCCTAGGCTTGAGAATAGAAGCAATGAACAACAAAGTTGGGTTCCCTTTTAAATCAAATTTGTAAAACCTACGAACACAATTATTTTCTCTAGTCTCAAAGTGTACGATTTGGTGGCTAAGACTGACACTTCATTCTTCAAGCTGCAAAATATGGTTATAGCTTAACCCACCAAATGAGAACTACACATGTGATATACATGTAACTCGTTATCAAATAATCATCGACTCAAAAAGAGGAAATTCGATAAAATCATAATCAATACACTAAGATTAAACTTGAGAGCAAAAGAAATCACGTTAGAGCTGAGATTTAACCTTATCGACCAGTCCAGCTGTTGCACCGGAGCTCCGAACCCTATCTTCGATCAACCATCCAGTTGGCAACCAAGTCTCCGTAGGCACCAAGCGCCGCTTTCCCTTAGACTCCGCCGAGGACGGCGAGATATCCAGGCCTTGTACCGGCGTCTCGGACTGAGCGCCATTCGGAGTCGAACCATTGGGAGGAGTCTCTGATGACTCAGCCGATTGGTTTTGGGCGTTGGCGTCGATGAAAGCTCCGGGTCTGAGGAGCGGATCGGATGGTAAATCGGTTGTGGAGGGTTGAACCGGGGTTGACATTGAGAAGAGGAAAGAGCTCGGAAGTACTTTTCGACTTTCGAAAGAACAACACTGAAGTATAACAAAATGAGACGGCACGAGATGGATTCGACTTATGATATGACGCCGTGAGATCACTAAGTGTCGCTCATTTAGGCTATCCCTTTCAAAATCGCAGTTATTAAAACCATACCAAATTAATTTTACGAGAATCGTAAATAAAAAAAATTACTAGCAGATTTTTTTTTTTGAAGATAATGTTTAATATTTAAACTTTTATTATCTATTAATAATAGTTTTAAGAAAATGGTTTACATCTAAAACTCAAATTCTGATTTAATAAACAAATAAAAAACTCAAGTTCTGATATCAAGTTACAATTAATTCATATATGAAAAATAATTTTGGTTTAAGTTCTCCATGTTTAACAACGTATCTTTAACATTAGTTACATTAATAAACAATAACAAAGAATACACACAAAATCTGCATGTACAAGTCTGACTAATTCCATTTCAAAGGCACCATATGTCCTACAAGTATGAAATCTTGTTTATTCATACATGAACTCGGATTCCATCAAGAACCCAAGGCCTAAATTTCCTGTGTCAAAACCAAATGACTTCATCTAAAAGCTCATAAAAGACCAAGTCTTCTAGGTCAAGTGCCACGACTTCTGATTCGGCTTGAAGGTTCATCCATACATTTTTCTCCATATCTCCGGCTACAATATCATCCAATGACTGGTCATGCTCTGGTTGGGATACCAGGTTTTTGCTAACTTGGGTCCACACTTGTTCAACAACATTGTTTCTCTTGAGCTTCAGTCTAATGCCATAGTCGAAAGAGAAGTGCTCGGGGAAATATGCAGGTGATTTTTCACCGATCTCAAGTAATGCCTCTTCAACGAGATGGAAAACCAGTTGGTGATTACAGTTGCTTCCAGCTTCATCAATGGTGGATTCCAGTTCAGGGTGGAATAGAATCTCTAATTCCATGAAGATGGAAGGGTCCAATGGTTGGGCCGGTGAGAACCACGTTTGGCTCCCCTCATCTTGTGTGAAACCAGAGAGCTCGAGAATGTCTTTGACGTAATTGTACCAAGGATCAGCCTCCCCATCTGGTTCAAAGAGCAGGATCCGACTGTTGTTTCCCATGGTCTTATAATCGACACTTTCCTGGCTTATTTTGCTCCTTTCTTTCTCAAAAAACTCTGTTTAGTCATCGAGAACAGATGAAAAAAAAACTTTATTAGTTGTTCATTGGTTCAATCTTAATTGCATTGATGTGCAAATTGATGTTGTAAGACAAATTTACCTTCTGACATTGAAAGCTTCGCTGTGCTGGTTATATCACTTGTATCTGAAGTTCGTTGCATAAGCTCAACTTCTTCTTCATTGAACTCACATGGTTTAGCAACTTGTTCGCCACTTTTATCCACTGGTAAACCGGTTGAAACATGGTTATTCGATCCTTTTCTTGTGTTTTCCTGCAATTCAGCATCTATAACAACTTCTGCTACTCCAGATTTATCAGTATCTTGAGGGAAACTAGTTGGTTTTGGCTCATTATGTGCATCGGTCTCCTTGTCTGCATCATTATTTTGGATGCTCCTGTTTGGGATCTCTGAAGAAAGCGCGTTGAAAGACACCTCATATAGAAGGGAGCAAAAGGATTCAAGATCAGATAGGGATGAAATCCTTCTGAAAAACTTGGGAGCATTATTCCCTCTTGATGCAACTTTATCTTCATTTCTCAACTTTAAGCTCCTTGACTGGTTCAAATTGACTTCTTTGCTTCCACTATGGTGAAACAATTGAGTGTATCTATCTAGGGACTCATTTATAGACTTTGTTCTTATCATCCTTTTCAGTCTTCCATTGTCGATGTCGTTATCATAAGCTTTGTTTGGCGGACAACTTTTGGCAATCTTTTCCGAGCTTTCCGACGTGTCTCTGTCACCTGCGGACAATGTATCTCTTGAAGAAACCTGGAGGGAGAGCTCATTGGCACTTGTACGTTGAATACTCTTTCTCCTTTCCTGGAGGATCTGCTTTATTCTCTGCTTAATATCCTTTAGACGATTCCTAACTAAATGGTTCCACCTTTGGGAATCAGATCCCGGGGATGAAGAGCTTGCTTCTTCTTTTGTGATGCTCCGAAAACAATTGTCGGTTCTCGTTGTGGCCTTTGATTTGGATAATCGAGCATCCAGAACAGATTTTTCATCCCTTCGGAATGACCATACTTCCTTCTGCTTGTGCTCAAGTGTAGTAGACCTAAGATACCCAGTGCGAGGCGAATGAGGCATCGGAAATGAGCCTGATTTTGTTAATTTTACTGCCTTGGAAGCTCGGTTTGCAGGGAAATGCTGTGAAATACCAAGCTCAGGATCCTGAAGAATATCCAGGAATAAATCTTTGTTCACCTTAAATATCTCCAAAACATCCACAGCCTCAACCTGATTGTATGCAACTTGTTCAAATTGTTGGTCCGCATTCTTTCCTTCATTAATATCAGGCTTTTTACTCTTCGTCGAGCTCGTGTCGGAGGTGTCACCTCGCTTGCGGACAAGAATGATTGGATTCATCCAACCTAGACCGAAACCTGAAGGTTCCAGATGATGAGTTGAACCACTTTGCTGCAACTTTGATCTTGTAGACTGCCCCAAAACCCAATGTTTATTATCGCTCTCTTCCTTGGCCTTCTCTTTACGTGTGGGCGCTTTGCCAGACCTTTTGTTAGTTGATCCAGTTTTCCTTGTTTGGTGTTGAACCTGTTAAATTAAGCCAGTCATTTGGTATTTTGTAGATCACCCTATCCAATATTTATACGTGAAAATCGATGAATTTTGTGTCAGCTTACTTGGATTTGTTCAGCCTCAGCATCTAATAAGTTTTGATATTCAACATGTTCACGCTCCATGGAAACCGTTTGTGGATTTGAACAGCCTGCAATTAAGAAAGAAAGACAAAACTGCTGCTAAAGCACCAGAACCATGCATTTAATCGAAATAAATCTTTGGTTTTTTTTGATAAGAATCTGGTTAAGAGATGAGACAAGGTGAGGGTTTCTTACATCTGGCACGTCTTCCTCTGTTAAACTTTCTGTGTGGGAGCATCTTTTTGACTTTGTACCAATGGTGATTGTCCAGCACGTTAAATAAGCCCCCCATGCAGCCTGGATGATAGTTCTCGAATTCAGTGTCATCTGTCTGTTCATGAAATTCCCTTCCCATCTTGAACACACCAAACTGATTCCTTAAAACTCTGAATTATCCACGGGAACAATGCTTGATTTCAACCTATATGCCAATTCTCCTGTTAAGTCTTAAAAAACAGAGGAAAGAGTAATTAAACTTCTGATGAATAACAAATTTCCTTGAGTGTTTAATCTGCCTGATTGATCAACAGAGACGACTCATATTTATGTTTGACAAGTTCATGAAAATTTCGGATTCTTTTGACATAGTTATCAATTATTTTGTGTCTGGATTTGAAGAAACCATTGTGATAATCACGTCAAAGCAAACGATGGCAGATTAGAACACTTTCGGCATAAATTTTCAGAGCAGAAGACCAACAAGAAAGGGTCAACTTCATTAGAGGAAGTTCAAGGTCGGATTAAAACCAGAAAAGTTTATGTTGAAGCATCGGAAAAATTCATACAGCAATGAAAAACAGCTGCCTGAATAAATTTTAAAATATTAAATGAAATTTATTGTGCATCAAATAACAGAGATAGAAAGAGATGAAAAAAGTAACCAAGGAAGAGGGGAAAAGGCATTAGAGCCGTGAAAAGCTTACCTCAAACACAGAACACAAGATCGTCTTCAAGCACGAGAGAGCTCAAAGCTCAGAAGCAAAGCTAGAAAGTGAAAGAAAAAAAGAAGAAACCCAAATAGATATTCAAAAATCTAATGCAAAAATAGTTGTCTACAATCGAAAACAGGGTTTCGTTAATCTCCAGAAAAAGGCAAGGCAAAGAAGACGAAGAAGGTCGTTGGTCCCAGTACAAATCCTAAGAAAAAAAGGGGAGGGGGTTGAAGAAATAGAGTTTAGACTCCAAAGTCATCGGGCAAAGAAAAGAGGTCACGTCAACGAAGTAAGCAAAGGGGCTAACATCAGCTGACCAAACCCTATTAATGAATATTAAAACCAAGATGTTGAATTCCCACTTTCTGCAGGTTACCAAGCCTACAATAACCAAGTATATTTCACCAACTTTTTGTAGGAAGAAGAAAGGGACCGAGATGGTAGGTTAGACTGTTGTGGTCGTTGATTAAGGTCATGTGTATGGGACGAAGGTTTCAAAACAGCAGTTGTAACTTATAAAGTTGGGTGGGCGATTAATAAGAGAATTAAATCAAGAACGCACTGGACTTATAACTGATACCTATTGAATTGGATAATCAATTGTTTCACCAGTTGTAAGCAGTAAGCCGGTAAGGAATGATCCGGATATCGCAAAAGGAAGAGTAAATCCCACTTGTTCTCAAAAGCAAGTTATATTCTTTTATTAATATGCTTAAAAGAAAAAAAAAATAGTAAAGTGTTGTGATATTGAACAACAGTTTTGATTGTTTTTGCGGATATTTCATGAAGATGCCAAGAACAAAAATGTGTTATTATCATTGTATGACTGGTTCAAAGGTTTTTGATATTCATCAGATTAGATAGGAATTAAAATAGAGGAATATCAAAAAAATGATATCAGTTTTTAAAGTTATAGGAGATGCAAATATAAATTCATGCAGCTGCGAAAAACAAAAATCTGACGTTCGAAGATAATAATGTAGGAATGTTGACGACGACCATTTCTAAAGGTTTTTGGTCCAAGTTTTGAGATAGTTTCAGGGGCAGGACTGGACTGGATTCAATCGAAGGGTTTCAAATTCTTCTAAAGTGAGTGTATTACGGGGTTCTCAGCCTTTTTGGGGTAAATTCTGTGGGTGGTCCACCCTAGAGCACAATTTCTGTTTTTAATCAGACCAACAGACTCCGGGTACTTAAATAATGAAGATATGGGTTTCTTTTGCGTCATGACAATGAATGCGACAGTTCATTGGGTTCCTTGAGGCCCGTATCTTGTGACCACTATAAATCTACAAACCAACCCAACCTATGAACGAATGAACACACAGTCACAAAACTAAAGGATCCCCCAATTCATGCAGTCTCCTATTAACCCTATCACCCCTATCTATATTCACACTATACAATTTAGTTCGAACCATATCCTTAATGGCTTAATGCAGTCTAACACAACATCAGCAGAATGAGTAACCCCCTTATCAACCTATTATTTCGTTCTTCCCGCACACGATACAAATAAACAGACCAAACAAGTTTGAGAATACAAACCAACAACGAATTACCTCTCAAGTTCATTTCAACCCAAAACAAAGCCTCACCCCAACAGTAAGGAACATACTGCAAATCACAACCATACAAAATCCTTCTCCAAATCCTGCAAGAATAAGGATAGACAAAGTACAAATGATCCCTTGATTCACTATAAACTCTACACAGCTTACGACCATCCTCACTGACAATCCCAAAGCGAACAAGTCTATCTTTGGTAGGCAACCTATACAATATAACCATCCAAGCAATAATCGCATGCTTAGGAATATAACTACAAAAACCAGACAACTTTGTGCCAACTTACCTTGGCCTTCTTTTCTCTAATACGATCACAAATGCAGCTACTATCAACCAAAGTCTAATTGACACGACCCCCTCAAATAATCTCTTAGCCTCACCTCTGAGCTTCAACAACTTGCTCAGGATCCAACTAAAAATATACTTACAAGTTACAAGTAACGTACCTAAAGTCAGCATGCCTCACCACATACTCTCTAATCCAAGTAACCCACAAGGAACCTTCTCCAACCAAAATCTTCTTTACCAACATCAAACAACAGGTCCTGCTCCAACAATGAAGGTTCTTCAGCTCCAATCCACCTTCAGACTTAGCAGAACAAATGATATTTCAACTAACATGGGCTCCTCTAGCTGAACTTTTATTCCCACACCAAAAAAACCTCATACAAAGTTGTTCGATCTTTTGAATGATAGCTTTGGGAAGAATTAATTGCCTGCTCCAATAATTAAAAATGCTGAAAAGACTACTCTTATAAGTTGCAAGCGACCACCATAACTAAGCTTCCTACAAAGCCAACTTACTCCTAACCTTCTCTACCAAAGCCAAGTAATTGGATTCAGTGAGCTTTCAAATCATCAAAGGAACTCCTAAATACCTCACAGGAAGATACCCCTCCTTAAACCCAGTAGTCGTTTTGATTATGTCCAACTGACTTTCCTTCACACCACAAGGTCTTCTCAGCATTAGCTTAAGACCAAACAACTCATAAAAAAAACCTTCAAGACACACAGAACCCTTAAAACAGAGTCCACTAAGCCATGACAGAAAATGGGAAAATCATCAATAAAAAAAAGATGCGTGAGATCAACCCTCATACACTAATATATTCACAAATTCAGTATTTGAATTATCTTTGTACTTTCTCTAGTCATGGAGGACTGATATTCAGACAATCAAATCTTCTGTCATATACACTAGTAAATTGTACTCCAATTATTATTCACCAAGGCAAAAGTTATCCTTATTGTCTCACCTCATCATTAACTTCTTACATTACTATTTTACCTTACATGTTTTTTCCATCCAAGTTTACAAAGCATTAAGCATTCTATCAATGGCGAAAATATTTACTGTCTTTAAGAACATAGTTAATTGTAAATTGGGTGTATAAATAATTTTGTGAAAAACAACATCTGAACTTGTCCCGCACCTTTTCTTTTGATTAGTTTATTTTTCCTCAAAGCTCGTAATTTATATTTTTCTCGCTCAACAAAACGAATGAAAACATGCAAAGTACCAAAAAAAATGCATCCATTTGATAAGACCTTGTACTCATTAAATTCCCTTATTTTGACCATCTTCAACTTGCTTTTAATCCGACCTTCCCTCTATTTCATAACATGTAACCCACCACATTGATTGTCCATGTTAGAAATATAATAAAATATATTTAGTTAGTATTGGGATAGTCAAAATTAACTGAGTTTGTTAAATGTTGATTTGTTTAGATCAAACTGCTAAACTTATTTTATTAGTGTTATATAAGTACTTTTTTAATGGGTTAAAACCCAAGCATTTTGTAATTTACTTTCACATTTAGTAAAAGAAAGCCGCTTCTTTCACAGCTTCTCATCTTTATTCATTTTCGTTTACCTTCTGATCATCTTATAGCCATCATGCCTTCTTTCTCACGTGGTATCATTCGCTGAAGATCTTGACGCTGTTGCTTCCGCCACAATTATCATCTCCACCACTTTCTTCATCCGCGATTGTCGTTGTTTCTTTTGCCACTCGTCGTCTCTAATATGATGTCGTCTTTCTTCTACTGTTGTGGTTTCGTTCTTTTATCGGGTTTCTCAGTCACAACGAGGTTTCCTCCGATGCCTCCTTCGCCAAATCATGCATCCTCAGCCATGGAAAATTTTTGTCATCGCTCTTTCCGTTCACCGATCGACTTCTTTCTTCCTTGACAATTGGTTATTCGTTGGTAGTAGCTTGATATCTTTGTGGTTCAGACTCTTTCTTGCATTTCTGTGGTCTAGCGTGCACTGATTGCATTGATGATCTAAAACACCAAGTCTCATATTCTTTGTTGCATGCAACTATTGTTACTTGCTTTCTGCTACAATTGTTGTCTCTGCAGGATTTCTCGCTCTTAAAGGGGTTACGCGTTACGTTTTTTTTTGTTGATCTTTATTGTTGCTTTGGATATTATAGTTACTTCAATGTTTGACATCTAGTGATAGTTTTGGATTATTCTTGGCATTGATTTTATTGGTTGATCTTCATGTTACTGGAAAATTCCATGAAATTGTAGTTCACTCATTGTTAGTGGCTTGTTTCTAGAAGCTGTGATATGAGTAGGTTGTAAACTGATGTTAAATGCTGGAAATGGATACCATGGCATTGCATTGCTCGCTCAATTTTTGATGACTTGTATTTTTCATTGTATGTTGCTTCTTCTACAAGGTAGTTGGAACTTGAAGCTTAACAGTCAAGTGTCCATTGTAAAAAATATCTGGGGAGAGTCAAGAGTTTAACCAAACAAAATAGGGTGTTTTCTTACCCCCAAAAGAGACTTCAGATTACACTTGGGAGCTCGTAGCTGAACCGCCTTGCTTCCAATAAAAAGATTGTCCGAATAAGTGAAGAAGAATGACAGTAAAGATGAAGAACAAGAGGAAAAAAACTCTTCAAGAAAAGAGAAGCTGAAGAAAGTTTCTTTCAAATGGAAAATTGTTCAATGTACATGAATTTTAGCTCTTAGTTCTAACTCACTAAGCTTGTAACATTTTTCGATCAACTCTCAAATCATAAGGTGAATTTCAAGAAGGGTGAAGAAGTAAGGTGAATGAAGGAAAAAGAAGAAGAAGAAGATACTATTTTCTTTTGTATGCTATGCTATTTTTTTTCTTCCAAGAAGATTAAAAAGAATAAGTAGGAAGAATATTAGAAATATAATATAGTAAAATGTAATTAGTTGGCATTGGGTTAGTCAAAATTAACTGAGTTTGTTAAAGGTTGGTTAGTCTATTAGATCAAGTTGTTAAGCTTGTTTCATTGGGGCTATATAAGTATTGTTTGTAATGGGTTAAAGACCCAAGCATTTTGTAATTCACTTTCACATTTAGTAAAAGAAAGCCGCCTCTTTCACAGCTTCTTATCTTTATTCACTGCCGTTTACCTTCTGATCATCATATGGCCATCATGACTCCTCTCTCATAGTCCATTCTTTAACTAGTTTACTTCATTTGCTCAAGTTCTCAACCAACATTTTTTCTTAAGAACAACCAAGAACATAAACGTCTAACTTCAAAAGTAGTTTGGCTTGGCAGATGCATGGCTCAACAGGTCGTGGGTTATCTCGGGATTTTTTTAATCTTATAATTATGGGTCACTTTGTTTTCTTCTTATAATGTCTCTGATATTGTGTACAATTCTTGTTTGTCATATTGCCTTTTGTTTCTCATGATAGTGCAGTTATGATTTCTTCATTTGATTGAAGGAAGAAGGTTGGCTGCTAGGATTGCAGCAGCTGAATATTGTGAGACTGGGGCTGGGAAAAAACCATGATCACACAGGATCCATATCATTCAAGGCTTCACTCACTATTTCTCCAACTTCCTCTTTAGGTCAGTGGCTCAGTGGGTAACTACAGCGAATTTGGTTAAAATATTTTTGCTTTAGATTTGGTACATTTTGGATTTTAGTCGACGGGGACTTTTTTCCATGACAATAATATTTCACTCGGGAGCCTAGTTGGTGGTTTCTAGCATCTTGGAACTGTCTAAAAGATCTGTAACGAAGAGGAAAAAGATGCAACAACAACAACATGTCAAAAGTTTGACTCTTTTCTTTTTGCTCAAGGGACGGTAATGATGGTTAGAATGTTGAAGCAAACAATGTGCCATCACTCGATCAGCTACTTTGTCGAGGTGAAAAAGAGGGTGGCCAATGAATATGGAAGGATTAATCAGAGTCTTACTACTACTACTGTCTATGTAACATCCTCAATATCGGGTTAGTGACTAGATTGAAAAATTTCAGAAATTGGTGATTAAAATAGGATAATTGAATAGTTCAATGATTTATTGGAAATATATGATGAAGGTTATTTAGTAATTATGGAATGAAGTAAAGGGTAAAATGGTCAATTGACAAGTAAGATTTTTATTTTCCTTTATAAGATAAAGGAATCTCGTAGGAAATGAGAGAATTCTCCAGAAGTTTTCTTTCTTCTTCTTCCTCCTCCCGTATCTCCAAGCTCAAAGGTGAGTTTCTTTGTTTGTTGATTAATTGTTGATTTTAAGGTTGGGTTATGATCATTAGATGATAATTAAGCTTAAAGAAAGCTTAAATCATTTTAAAAGCAAAGGATATGAAGTGATTAAAGATTAAGAGTTTTCAAATAAAATCTTGGAATAGAGTTCATTACTCAAATTGGAAGATAAATTTGACTTGTCATCAACTTAATTAAGAGATATGAAGTGATACAATTGAATTAAGAACATATTGAAAAATTGGTATGATTATTGATTTCTATATGGAGAAAGGAATTTTGAGATTTAAAGGGTGATAAAGGAGTAGAAATGAGTTTAAGTATGTATATGAGAGTTAAGAATATGGTAGAGGATGTAATATGAAGTGTTTAGGTAGAATTGGAGTGATTTTCGGGCTTAAAAATGAATTCTGGGTTATGTGCATCGATGCACATTCAATGTGTACCGATGCATCAAGGGAAAATTTCCAGAAATTTGTTTAGTGTGTATCAATGCACAGGAAGTGCATCGATGCACCCCTTAAAAATGGAAACATCGAATGCAATTAGTGCATCGATGCATAAGGAGTGCATCGATGCACATGTTAAGGGATGCATCGATACACTGTAGAATGCATCGATGCACTTCAAGGGAAAATAGAAATAAACCTTTCTTTTGGTCTAAGAAATGATAGATTAGAGTATATCAATTGGATACTAATATGTATCAATGTATGATTATATAGATATCGAGCACGAACAAGTCCCAGAATGATTATCGAGTTATGATTCGATTGCAAGAGAGGAAATTATAAAAATGGATTGGAACTTAGTGAGGCCAAGGTGAGTGCATATTAGTTAGTTTATGGTGCTAAATGGAAACAAGACTTGTGACAAGTCTGTTTCCTATGTTAGAATGCATGAATATATGATTATACGTATATGCATGACATGAATTGTATGTATGCATGATTATATGTGTTAACATGCTTTTGAATGTAATGATATGAGAAGTATGTGTTATGTGATGTATATATATAAGTCATATGACATGATATATGTGAACATGAGAAAATAAAGTATAAGATATAAGCTATGTAATCCTATGAGAATATGAAAAGAAGCTATGTGACTACATGTATATGTGAAAGAAGCTATGAGCTTATATGACATGTGATATGGAAGTGTACATGTGAATATGTGACATGATAGATTGTTAATGCCCATGTTATGTATAAAGAGAGCTAGAGGTATAGTTGGCATGCCAAGAGTCGAGGGTTCTACGTGGTCCTTCGGGACATATATATTCTTTGGAACATTTACAGGGTCTTGTGAGAGACACATATGTGATCCATTGGAATATGTATATGGTTCTTAAGGAGTGGTCATTCGGGACAAAATTCATAGCCCCTAGTGGGACCCCATACGAGCTGTGGTGACAGTATAGTGCACAACCTCAATAGACTCACATATCTACAGTTCTCACAGATGTACATGGGCTAACAAAGAGATAACAATAAATATATATATTACATGTAAAGTATATGCTTTTGTGATATGAATTGTATTATATGATTGATATGATGATGTGTGTATGGTTTGAATGAGTCATATGTTGATAAAAATGTATGATTAAAGGATATAATTGATAATAGTATGGGTAATAGAATAAGGCTAATGGTGGAAAGGATGAATGATGTGTATATGTGTACATTTGATTACATGAAATACTATATTGTTTTGTGTGATAGCATGATATGATATGATATGATATGATATGTTCATGCATGATTAAGTAGTTAGAGTTACTTTAATGTGTTTAATGCCTCACTAAGTCATAGACTTAGAAGAGAAGTTTAGAGGAGCAAGACATGTCAGATTCTCCTTTCCACAATTCAGATCAGAAATAGGTTTAAATTATGTATTTTATCATATGAAATGTAGTTGGCATGTAAGATAAAAGATTTGTACTGGAAACGCTCTGATCAATTTGTAAAACTATACGTTTTATACAATAGAAATTATTTGGATTTTATTGGAAATGTTTAACCGAATTTCATTGGATTTTGACAAAGTAAACGTTTTGAACGGTCAATGTGACACCTCGGACTCGTATTCGGGTCGGGTACGGGTTGGGGGTGTTACAGTCTATGGACCAGATGAATTTGCTTTGGCTCGGCCTAATTTAGAGCCGAACTCATTGTTTGATAATGGCAGCGTTGCTCCTCCTCGAACAAGTTCTTTTCTCATGCTGCAGCTGATGATAACGGTTATGGATTTTCAGTACCTTTTTCTTGCATGTGTGGACAGCCCTCCCTCTAATCATGGAGTTTTAGTATATGTTTTAGGAAGGATTAATGTTGTTTCCTTTGTGATTTCTTCATTTTGTTTCTTGTTTCAGCTTTTAGAAGAGAAATGGACTCCCTCTTGGAGTGTGTGCCAACAGCATCCGGCCAAGCCCCATGGCCTATATAGGGTCAAGACTCAAGTTCATCTCCAGCAAGGCCATTTGGAGGCTTCAATAATCAGTTTTGCCTGACCCAAACTTGTTTACTTCAATTCACTTGCGGGTTTAGTCCAAGTGTTGATTATGACTTTTTTTTTAATTTTATTTTAGGGTTAATATAATGTTTTGGTATTTATATTTTGCATTGATGTGCAATTTGGTATCCAATTTTTTTGTAATTAAATATCTAATTTTTTAGTGTAATTAGGTATTTAACTTTTTTTGTGCAATTAGACATCTAAAATATTTTTTTAAAAATTATATGTGTCCATACTTTTGAATTTATAACACATATTAGTATGTTAACTAAACAACATAATTAGATATCCAATTAAACATGTATCATTAAAAAAGATATCTAATTGCACAAAAAGAAACTTCAATACCTAATTATAGAAAAAAGTTATATGTCTAATTACATCATTAAAAAAATTAGATAGCAAATTAGGAAGAATTCTACAATGGATATTATTAAAGTAACACACTAATGCACACCGTTAATTAAATCGTCCTTATTAAAGAAATATTTAAAAGCATATTGGTCTATCCACAATTAATCCTTTATTAAAATTTAATTTTAATTTTAATAAAAATATAATTAAATTATATTTTTTATAAAATAAAAAATTTAAATGATATTTTTATTTAGAATTAAAACAATACTAATATTAATATTAATTTTCAATTACTGGTGATTATTAATTCTTTTTTTTTCATACTATGTCTTTTGTTTCCTTTTTTTCTTGAACTTTTTTAATTTTAAATAAGAATCGTTATCTATTATGACATTCTTTTCTCCTGCTCTCGAGTCTTATGACACGATCCTTATGGATTTTGGTACGCTTTTCATCTACCTTTTAGGTTGTTTTGGTGCTCGCACAAAGACACTCACGATATTTATGTTCTTATTGGTTTGTCGGTGGTCACGTATAGTTAGATCCCCTCTTTGTTAAAAGGTTGTTTGTCGATATAATCAGAGTTGTGTAGCGAAGCAGCTTGTCAGATAGTTTGGTTTGCTCACCACTCCTTTATCACTTCATAAAACGTCTCGTTCGACAGAGACAATGATTTTTTATGAATATTAATGTATTCTTTTGATGTTAATTGTTACTATCAAAGGAATGCTTCACTTTTTTTCATATCTTTGAATTTAATATTTTTATTTTTAATAGTTTTTTATTATTGTCCCCATTTTTCTTTTTAGGTGTGTTGTAATTATGATTTTTTATTCTATTAATTTTATTAATAAAATCTAGTTCTCGTTATTAAATTTTTTATTTAGGAAGACTATAACATTCTCTTCTATTAATCTTTACTTTGTCCTTATTCTTTAGAATTTGTTTTTACAACCCAAAAGCTTTTCTAGAGTTTTCATCTTTTTCAAATTTTTATGATTTTATTAATATAATTGTAAGTTGTAATAAAAAATACATACGCAAAACCAAAATCTTGTAGGTTGAACATGTCTTTTTCTCTGAAAGAAAGTTTCTTTTGGGGGTGATTAGAGCTTGAAAAGAAAAGAAAAATCACTGAATGGAGTTGGTTGACTATGGCCATGGGTCATGCCTTCTATTCATCATCATCCATGAACCCATGACCCATAATAAACAAGTTGGTAAATTGGTACTTGTCCACACAAGACACGAGAATAAAAACAAAAGATCCACCAGAATACCAACAACAAATGGACCCTTTTTCTTAATTAGGTGTACGTCCCACATCGGCCCTACTGCTGTTATCTACTTCAACTTCTCCGCATCCAAAATTCATTAATGGGTCACAAATTAAGGTTATTCTCTTTAATTTAAAATTTTATTCGACATTACACTAACATATGTTTTACAATTTACACCATAGGCAGCCGTTTGATCTGATAATACAATAGTAGAACATGTAATAGTGTGTTGGTCAAATTGTTTTTAAAAAATCACAACAAATATAGGAGCCAATGAAGCTTTTTATCAAACTTACCAATTTCAACCTGCAACTCATTTCTTTAATTATTTTCCCTCAAAATCTACATAACCTCTATCTAACATGTATAACAAATATGGGATACTTCCAACTGCATTATTTTTCAAGGTTTATCCAAAAATCACAACAAATATAGGAGCCAATGAAGCTTTTTATCAAACTTACCAATTTCAACCTGCAACTCATTTCTTTAATTATTTTCCCTCAAAATCTACATAACCTCTATCTAACATGTATAACAAATATGGGATACTTCCAACTGCCATTATTTTTCAAGGTTTATCCACCCATTCGTTTTCAGCGGCGACCCTTCCGGACCCTAGCCCACCGATCTTGCTAAACGAACCAACGGCTGATAAACTCTTGAAGCTGCTGCTTCCTTCGCGTGATTCTTTACCTTGGCTACCACCAATCGGACGATGGTGCTACGGCAAAAGGGGCATACAGGGGGTGTTACACTTGCAGTTGTGGGGTTTGGCTTGTTGTGACAACACAGGGCCAGTGTGCATTGTGCACACATCTGGTGACCGCAATCTTCAACTTCAATTGTGCAGATTTGTTCGAAGCATATGCAGCATAGTTCGGTATCACTAGCCTATATCGAATATTTCCAGGCGAATATTAATGTTATAAATAGTTCACGTACTAAACGAAAATAAAGTCCTTCAAAAATTATTCACATCACAAAAACCTAGCAGCCAAGCGGTAAATCTTAGGGTTATACCAAAATGGATTACCGTGACCTAATATAGGTTTTAGAGCATTCTAAAGTAAAAAAGGCTAGGCTGTGAATTGCTAAGGCCATAAAACTCGTGACTTTGTATAGCATCTCGGTTTGATGGGGACCGAACTACTTGGTGCGACCATCACAACTGAAACCAAGGGTCAAGGGCAAGTCTACAGAGTACAGATATGATCATAAAGAAAACTAGGCTCCCAGGACAGGAATTAAAGCCATCGATGCCGTAACGAGTTAAAATAGTAGGGATATCGAACAGAGAAATGATTTATATTTATACACATGTTACTCATCATCGTAGTCTTAACTACCAACAGGGAAAACTCTTTGAACGAAAACTGGACTATTGTGAACTGGATTTGGCTGAAGTTAGAAATGTGAAAGAAAAAGCAAAACAAACTTTTAAGGAAGGCATCCGATATTTTACCTCGGAAATAATGTCATCTAACCCGGAGTCGGAATGTGAGGGTGATACAATTATGTAAGTCGTTCCCTTCAGGATGCTCTTTTCCCTTTCCCGGTTTGCCTCCATTAAGGCTTGTTCTAATAGTGTCTTCGCCTCCTCGTTAAGCTCGCTTATGAATTTTAAAGGTGCTGGCCATACAATAGGTTCTGCCGATGAAGGATTTAGCAGGGCTGCACATGCTCCATGTCTTTGCTTTAAAGCAACTACATATGGTATTCGCCTGCAAACATACAGAAACTTGAAATTTAGGGCCGAAATAATTAGGCATCAATGATATCATACATGGTAAGAAAACGGATCCCCTCCACATGAACATAAAACCGTGTAGTACAAATAGATTGGCTAACAATTTAATGAGAAATAACTCAGGAATCGCTTGCAATGCAGAACATCAAGGAAGAAAGATCTTCGATAAGATAATAACTCAGGAATCCATATACATAAAACGAAATCAAACAATACCCGGCTGCATCTCTTTGAAGACGATCTGCACCCCATGCCAACAACTTGCGGACACAATCGAGAGATCCCCCTCTAGCAGCTAAATGAAGAGGTGTGCTTCCAGGACAACTGAAGGAAACAAAAATCAGTCACTCGTATCATTAAAAGACCTATACGTACACAACAACAAAATCAAGTATAAACAAGAATTTGCAGGAATTATTACACGTATCCACTGGTTGAGGCACAAACGAGAGCACCATTGTCTAACAGGATATGTACGCATTCAGACCGCCTTTGACGAGCGGCCAAGTGCAAGGGAGTAGCACCCTTGGCATCTCTTATATTCACAAAACGTGCATATCCCCTGATATCAAAACCGATCCAAACATATAAGATTAACTAAAAACTGAGATCAATGGCCTGAATTAATTTGTAATAGCTTGGGGGGGGGGGGAATAGTATTATACAATCTTGATTAAGGAAACACACACACACCATGAAACAGCAACAGGGCTAGATTGAGCGGCAGAGAGGATCGCTTTAAGGCAGCCGGAATGACCATAATAGGCTGCATAGTGCAAGCAAGTTCTTCCATGAATGGAATCGAACTTTAAGATCTGAAAAGCATATAACAAATCATTCAAATCAAACTACATTTCCAAAACGCATAATGCATTAAATTGCAACCTTAAAAATAATAGAAATGGGAAAATGGCTCACATTTGCCCCATCTTCAATGAGCTTCTTCACGCAGGAGATATTCCCATGCATTGCAGCCAACATAAGTGGAGTCTACAAACAATAAAAAATGGTAAAAAAAAAGTAAAAAAAATATATCAACAAAAAGAAGGATCAAAACTTAAAAATTAAAATGACCTGCTTTCGACGATTCACTACATCCGGGTTCACGGATTTCTCCAAAAGCATAGCCAAAATCTAACAAAAACAAAAAGAAATCATCCTCCCATCGCGCAAATGAAACCAAATATGGTTCCAACGACTCAAAACCATGGTAAATGAAGTTAAAAAGAAGAACTTAATCCAAAAAGTTATCTTCAAAAACTTGGAAAAGGAATACCGACCTCGATCTGGCCATAAGCAGCAGCTATATGAAGAGCAGAATGGCGATCATAAACAGTTCTATGATGTAAAAGATTTGATTCTCTCTCTAATAAAGCTTCCACAGTTTCAAGGTCTCCAACTTGAACTGCACTAAACAATACATTCTCTGGACTCTTTCCACAACTCAGTCCTTGACCCATCTTTCTAAATAGAAAAAAGGGCCTTGCACTTTCTCTACACTTTCACCACCTTCGTCGGCGACGCCCTTCGCTGGTGGCGTTGGTAGGTGGTTGTATAGCCTCTTGCTTAATTTAGCAAAAAATATTCATATCCAAAGTATTTGTCTTCAAAAGAGAGTAACTTTAATTTTTAGTTTTTCTTTTTTATAAATGTTGGAGATTTTGTCTGCCCGTTTCAGCTACCGGAACGCAGTCGTCAGGAAGTTATCCGGTTATAATATTTACTTTTCGGGTCAAATTAGATTTTTGTATGGAAAATCCTAACGGAAGACCTCAGCCGTGGATTACTTTTGTCAGGAGGCATTAGCCGTACGATTTTGAAGGGTAAAATGGGGAGGATGTCAACAAAAGTGAAACGTTTAGCCAATAAATTTGCAACAAGTAAACAAAGTTAAGGTTTTCTTCCCAAAAGTACCCCTTTCGTAAAATTTTATTTTTTTGACTTTTATTCATAGTCACTTTGGTCCACTGCTTACAGTCAAGTACTCAAGTCAATTTCCTCCTATTATCATAGACCAAATCGACAGTAACAGCGCCTAAAGACTACAGAAACGACGGCGTTTTATCCCCGGGAAAAAAACTTCGTTACGTAATTGTTTTTCTTGAAAATTGAAAGGCAACACAAAAAGAAGGTAAATTTGCGTATAGGAAATTGAAGTTTTAAAATTTGGTGGAAAGCCTAAATTCCTTAAAAGGGAATGTACATTTTGTATGGTTTAAGCATTCTTTTTTGCCTAAAAAGCAAAAGCAGCCTAAAGAAAACATTCCAAGAAGGGGATTTGATTTCCCTCATCCCTTTGAATATTTTTTTTATCAAGTGTCATAAAAGGAGACGTGATATCAATAGTAATATATTGGTTAATACCAATAAATAGAACTGGAAATTTTAGAAGAAGGGTCGTGATTTTTGACATAAAATAGATACAAAAATCCTAGTTTTTTAAAGGGAAAAATTGAAAGTTTGGGATTAACCAAATATTTTAAAAGCATAAACTTGTTTAACATTGCCAAACATTTGGAACCTAGGGGTTGATGTCAAGGCCGAAGCAAAGTATTAATCGTGTATTGATCAAGGCATTTGGAACTAATCTAAAAACGGTGTAGTGATGAAGCCAACTTATTAACAAAAATGGTATCAGATCCTCTTTGATGATAAGCTTAAGTGAAACAAAAGGAATTATGATAGATATAATTGGGAGATTTCTTATTACTTTTAACCGTCTTTACAAATTTGCTTTATATATTTTTGCAAATAAAACAAATTGGGTTGGGAGGGTCACTCTCGCCTATACAGTATTCAATCTGGATTAATTTTTCAATAAATCAGATATCAGTGATTAATTCAAAAAAAAATATGTGTTTCCAAGTTAGAATCATTATGACCCAAAGCATTAAAAGAAAAAAATAGTAACATTTTAAGATATTTTTTGGGTGCGCTTGTACGTTGTTTGATGTGTTTCTTTTGTGCTTGAAAATGTGGAATTGTGGATATAGAGGAGACGGTGACCTTTTGCCTACCATCAAAGAAGACAAGACTATATACGTTTAATTGACCTTTTCATATGCGTACAATAAAGAGAATGCATGTAAACCTAATACCGGTGTATATTTATCTATAATGTATGTCTGTTTATAAGCCAGAGAAACCTCCTAGTCTGGACTTTGAATAAAATGCATTTTAATTAACCACCGAATGTAGAAATTTCATGATCCGTACCATAAATCAAGGATGTCATCTTTTTATTTATTTAATTAATATTTTATAACAAGATTGAACCGAAAATATGTCATATTGTCAATGGCTGCCATCAAACTGATTATTCTCACGGCTACCTGGTCAATCTGTTTACATTCATTGATTCAATACTTTAGAGTTAACCAGCTTTACCTATTCAAATATACATTATCTTTTAATAAAAAAAGTATATACACTATTATCCATAAGTTTCCTGATAGAAAATAAAATCATTAATTCCTAATATCTGCAGATATTTTTCTTATCCAAGCTCTTTAAGAGTTTGCAACACCTAACCACTGGTTTGACTTTGGATTCTAGTTAGATGTTTCCAAATTATTACCAATGATTCATGTAGGGGGTCCATATGATATATACACGGTTTCTTCAAGCGAACGGTTTTATTGCATTTTTTTTTAATTAATTTTTCCCCAAGAAATGACTAGTGATTAAGATAGATTTAAGCTTTGATCACGGGCTTAGGATAAGTGCATTTTTGATGATTTGAATAACCGATGTACGCTGAGCAGTTGTAGCAATTAAGATGATTACATCTTTGAAGGGTAAAAGAGTTTGATTAATTTCGTTTGGTAAAAGGTTAAGCATCCTTTGGCTGAATTTTAGTATTAATTTTCACAAATAACGCAACTGTTTGTTTTTGACTACTGTCATGTTTTTCTTGTTAAAGTTTTCCAAAATTGATGTTGTTGTAAGCAACGTACATATATCCGTAGGCATCTACTGTTTGAACTCAAGACTTGTAAAGAAGATAATAATCCCTTTAGATCACTTAATGGATTCTCTATGCACCCAATATTAATCTATATTTGAATGCAGTTCCCACATTGATAACTCAGTCGGGAAACCTTCATGGCATTACATACAAACTTGGGCTAAAGCCTTGAAAGCCTAGAGCCGTGCATGATGATCTAAGGCCTCAATTCTAAACGAAACACCTTCCACCACATCCTATTTGTTACCTTATAGGGCTGCTTCCTTTCCTAGTCTTTCTACTTGGGCCACCCAGGAGAATATAACCAAAATTCAACAATTTTTTTTTTAAAAATAGAATGTTAATGAAAATGTTATTCTGTCTAGATATTTTAAGAACTGACTTAGAAATTGAGAACTCTTTTAGTATCTCTTTCATGGCTGACAAACAGAAGAATATCTCTCAAACTTTTATCAAGAACTAAAAAATGAATTACGAGAAAAACCAATAACTATTCAACATTACAAAATATTTTTCATAAAATCAATTACAACTATACACTTAAAATATTTTTCGAAAAATGTTCCAAATGTTTTTCAACTATCAAATATAAAAAGATAAAAAAAATATTTAAAAAAAATATTTTTTAGCTATCAAATGCACTTATCAAATGTTAAATGGTTAAGAGTTATATTTGATAGATATTATCTTATAGTTAGTCAGATTAATAAAAATAAATAAATTATAATTATAAGTTCTATCTCATTTCGTTTTTCAAATCGGTCCGGTTCACCTCACTACCGCGTTGGTTGAAGAAAAAGGTCTAGTATGCGTAAAAAATTAGGATAAATTATATAAATGGTCACTAATGTTTGAGTAAATTTTTGTTTTCACCACTAATATTTCAAAAGTCACAAATCAATCATTAACGTTATCGATTGTTACAAATTGGTCACTCGACGTTAACCGCCGTTACTATAAGAGACGAAAAGCTGACATGGCATGTTAACCAAAACTCACCATTATTTTGATCTTCCTTTCTCTTCCATTTCCACTCTCTCACCTCCATACTTTTTTTTAACTCAAAACTCACCATTTTCGTTAGTCTTTCTTCTTCAATCTTCATCTTCACCTGGTATTAATTTTTGTACATCTTTTGAGTTGCTTGAATTCGAAAGATAGCACATTACAGGTCATGAAGGACCATGTTTTATTTTCCTTATTTTTTTATTTTATTACGAACTTCTTGTTATTGTATTCTATTCCAAAAATGTTAATATAAAAAAGGGAGGAACTCTTTATTCCTTAACCAATCGTTGATAGCATATTCCTTTTGTTACATGCAGCAAACTATTGAAGTTATGAATTTGTATGCATAGGTATTTGACCATTGGGATTTCGTGGGCTTCTTTCTTTTGTTAGTTGTGCAGAAAAATCTTGAGGTGGGAGAGGTATTGGTAGTTGATATGTCATGCATTGTGGCATTTACTACTTCCATCGTTCAAATCAAATACAATATTCCAATAAGAAGAGCAGTGTTCGGGGTAAGCCGTTTTCAGTTAGTATATTTCTACACTCGGTATTTGTATATATGGACCTTGTAAGCTTTGTTGTTGTTTCAATGCAAACTTGCAGGGCGACAATTTGGTTACAACCGTTCTAACCTGACCCGGAATTGTATTCATCCAGAGCTTTCCATTTCAGCGATTTTCGCAACGAATTGCAAGGTAAAATGCCATACCAGTTGCAGCTTCACCTCAACGTCCTCCGGCTTCTTCCTCTTCTTCCCCACAATCACCTCCCCCTCTGTACCTGACGCTTCCGTTGCCACCACCGCCATCCCATATTTCCTTTCCTCATACTCTTTCTCCACCTGATCTCTCTTCCTTTTCTTCCTTGTCACATCTTGGACTTTTAGCCATTTGGGTGTTCCTTTATTTTCATAGCTTAATTTGTTTTTTGCATCAAGACCTAAACTTTCAACACTGCCATATAAAGGACCCAATTTAGATTTTCTTTAGATTTCTTCTTATCCATGATTGAGACAAGCAGATGAAGATTGAGAGAGAACAATAATTTTACCGAATCCTCATGTATCAAAGGGCTAGACAACTTGGTTCATTGTTAAGATGAAGATTGAAAAAGAAAGACTAATGATAATGAAAATGGTAGGCTTTGAGTTAAAAAGAAGTATTGAGATGAGAGCGTGAAGATAGAAGAGGAGGATATGTTAAAATAATGTCGAAATAGTGAAAAATCAGCGGTTAACACTCTGTCAGCTTTCTGTACGATACCATACTGTTAACATTGAGTGATTAATTTATAATAATCGATAACGTTAATAACAGATTTATAATTTTTTAAACATAAATTATGAAAAGTAAAACTTACTCATGAATGACTTTACCTAAAAATTATCTTCTCTCTACCATCAAAGTTCTCTCTAATGGGGACGAGTACTCCCTCATTTTAGCTTTCGAAAACTTATCTGAATCTGCCTTCGAATCAGAGCCTTCAAATTTGAAAACGCTGCGGTTTATCAAGATCTAGATTTCGGAATGGAAGAAGAGAAAGGAGAGCTTGTGCAGAGTTTGATCGATGCGGTGAACCAAATAGCTCCTATCGGAGATTACAGATGCGCCGAGAGGGAGTTTTGCAATCTCGCTAGGAGACTGAAGCTGCTGACACCAATGTTCGAGGAGATTAGAGAGAGCAAAGAGCAAATCCCAGAAGAAATTGTTAAAGCGTTGGTCTCGTTGAAAAAAGCTTTGATTTCGGCTAAGGAGTGTCTCAGACTCGGCAGAGAAGGCAGCAAGATTTACCTGGTGTGTGAGTATTGTTTTTGGATTTCTTTTGAATCTGTTTGGCTGCTGAGAAAATGACGGAAAACTAGGTAGTCAAGTGCGTGCAGATAATCACTTAATCAGAATATTTCTCACCATAACATTATCTAAAATCAATTGATAAAATATTGGGCTTACATTTAGCTTAATCTAGCTGAAAATTGAAAATTGATATGATATTTAGTGCCCCATTTTTCTTTGTTATAATTAATTATGTAAAAAAATGAAAACGGAAAAAACCACTAAAGCCTATTCAGTAAATATTTTAGCGACAACATCATCCAATTTCTTATTTTATAAGGTACTTTTGCGCTTTCAAATTAAACGACAAGTTCTCATCTCAAAGATATTCAAGCGTCATAGTCATCGATAAATACAAGGCTAAAGCAGCATACTTACTCCTGCGACAGATTTTACATTAAAAAATGACATAACGTTGTTGATTAAATTTTGGGATTGTCCCTTTCTGTCTGGATTGTTTTCAAATCTGAATCATTCATATAATTTAACCTTCTTGATCCTCTTTTTTGTTTCCCATTAGTTCTAACTATGGTATATAATTAAGGAATTACATTATGTCATGTTTGACATGCTCAATTCAGCTTCTGTTTTTATGATTGTAGGTATAAGGTTTTGAACCTAAGTAGTGTCATCATCCTAACTGTAATTGCCATCATACTTTGCTCGGAAGCCTGTGAAAATGAAGGATATTTTACCACCGGACGGATTGACTCTTTCATTCTGATTGTGAAGAATTGTTTCCATATCCATAGTGTTACCTGCTTCATTTCAGGAAGTTCTTTTGAGGTTGTAAAATTGAGAGTGAGTGATGGAGGTGGGAGAGATAGAAGGGGCTGGGAGCCGGGAGGTGGTGGTTAGTAGCATGCCTGATATATGACCCCTAAGTTTCTTGTTTTAGTGCTACAATTTTTTTAGTGATTCAACAGAAGCAATTATACTTAATTGAGTTGTCATAGTCATTGAATTTTCAAGCTCTATGCCATATTAAATGCTACTGTATCTCTCTTTGTTCATCCGGTGTGGAATTGTATTACAACACCATGTGTACTTTAGGTTGTGGTTAAAGAAATTACAGTCTCAAAAACAATCTTTAAAAATGGCCAATGATTGCATTATTATAATATTTGCTTACTGTATAATTAGTAATGGATGGCGGCCATGAGCTTATAGTGGAAGGCATTTCTATAATATTTGTTTGAATCAGTATTATTGTACATTGCTAATTTTTGCTAGATCTATTTACTTCTAAAATAACTGTTTGAAACTCAGGTTCTGCTTTAAGTAACAATTTCTAGCCCAAAGTGGTAACATGTTGCGCTGCATTTGGCTATTGACTAATAAACTCTTTTTATTCTGTTTAAAGGTTTTAGAGAGATCGGATTTTGCATAAATTTCATGAAGTGACAGCTCGGGTTGAGCAAGCTTTGAGTGGAATTCCCTATGAGAATCTTGACATATCAGATGAAGTTAAGGAACAGGTATAGCTCATTCGGTAGAAACATTCTTCAAAGAATTCCACTGTAGATTCTTCATCTTGCTTTGTCATACTTGAATTCCAGCAATCTTACCATGGAAGAAAGTTCCTCAAGCTATCTCTATAATCATGATTGAGTTTTAATGGAGTTGCATATGATTTAGGGAACGGACTATGGTATGGATAGAAATAAGCATGGAGATGGTCAAATGAGCAACCAAAACTACCCTGCTCTCAACACTATTAAACTAGAGTTTGAAAGCCCTAAAGCAACTTAACGTTACTCAATTTCTTACATAATTTTGTTTATTAAAAAGGGCTTTATGTGTTGAATATTTCTATCTTTAGGTGCAACTTGTTCTAGTTTAGTTCAGGAGAGCTAAAGGAAGGGTTGATGCCGCAGATGTTGAACTATATGAGGATCTATTATCACTCTACAATAAGAGTAGTGATGCAGCAGTAGATCCAGATGGACTAAGGAGATTAGCCAAGAAGTTACAATTGGTGGGGATAGCTGAACTTATGCAAGAATCACTAGAACTACATGAGATGCTTTCTGCCAGTGTTGGAGATCCTGGGGAAACATTTGAGAAGATTTTAAACTTATTAAAGAAAATCAAGGATTTTGTACAGACCGAAAACCCTAATTTGGATGCTTTTGCAAGTGAAAAGAATCTTCCTCCTAGTAGTAGTGGTCAAGCGACCACTGATGGAGATCCCAAGACTCCGGTTATACCGGATGATTTCCGCTGTCCAATATCCTTGGAGCTGATGAAAGATCCTGTCATTGTTTCAACAGGGCAGGTATATTTGTTGTAGATTTCTTTCTCATGATAGAGCCATATTTTTCTCTTTTAAAATTTTAATAATTTTCAGCCTTGGACTCTCCCTTCCTTTTTTGTCTGTGAATGCACAAATTTGCTTGATGATATTGCATCATATCACATTATCATGCCATTCATTTATTTTGCCAAAGGCTAATTCTTGAAAGGCTCCTAGTTATATATTTGTTCTCTATTTAAATTGCTTGGAGTAACTGGACTTTAAGTTGCAACATTGAATGATGACTAAAAGGCTTTTATTTGAACCTTATGTAAGAAAATACCTGCTTGGACAATTGCACATATATGCAGTGCCCTAAGTCTCGTTTACCATTACCTTTGTGCTGTATTTGTTAAGAGGTTTCATTACTCTCTTCTGTAGACATATGAACGTTCTTGTATTGAGAAATGGCTGGAACAAGGTCACGGAGCTTGTCCAAAGACGCAACAGACCCTCAGTAGCTGTGCCCTCACGCCCAATTATGTACTGCGTAGTCTAATAGCTCAATGGTGCGAGGCAAATGGCATTGAACCACCCAAAAGACCCAGTAGTTCTCAATCCAATAACACCACATCTGCCTGCTCACCTGCAGAGCGTACCAAGATTGAAATTCTTCTCCGTAAGCTTGCATCCTGTAGTCCTGAAGACCAAAGAATGGCTGCAGGTGAAATCCATCTTCTTGCCAAACGAAATGCAGTTAACCGTGTGGCCATTGCTGAAGCTGGGGCCATCCCTCTCCTTGTGGCCCTCCTTTCAACACCCGATTCACGGACCCAAGAACATGCTGTAACAGCACTTCTTAACCTTTCCATTTGTGAAGATAACAAAGGAAGTATCATGTCCTTTGGAGCAGTTCCCGGTATAGTGCAGGTACTTAAGAAGGGTAGCACAGAAGCTAGAGAGAATGCAGCAGCTGCTCTCTTCATCCTTTCAGTAGTGGATGAAAATAAGGTGACAATCGGTGCCTTGGGAACAATCATTCCGCTAGTGACACTGCTAAGCGAAGGCACACAAAGGGGCAAAAAGGATGCAGCTACAGCTCTCTTCAATTTGTGCATTTACCAAGGGAACAAGGGAAAAACAGTGAGAGCCGGAGTTGTGCCAACTTTAATGCGTTTGTTGACAGAATCTGGAGGTGGAATGTTGGACGAGGCATTGGCCATACTTGCAATACTCTCGAGCCATCCGGAGGGTAAGTCTGCCATAGGAGCAGCAGAGGCAGTGCCAATTTTGGTAGATGTTATTGGTAATGGATCTCCAAGGAATAAAGAGAATGCAGCTGCAGTTTTGGTTCACCTGTGCAGGAGACCAACAACATTTAGCAGAGGCCCATGCTCAGTCTGAGACTCAACATCCACAGCCACCCACTGTGGCATATGCCATTGATAGATGAGTTTCTCTTTGCCTTAATTTTTGTTCCCCTTTTTCACCTTGTTTCATTTTCTGTATTGAAGGCGGCGGTTTTGCTTCAGAGATGAAAGATCGCCTATCAAACCTGTAAGTTATTCATTTGTTTGTGTGGAAGAATACATTATTCATAGAACCATCAAAGTTCTGAAAAGAAAGCGGAAGGAAAGAGAAGGGCCAAGTTGTACTTTGACATGTATGTGAACTTGTACTATTATTATATATGTTGCGACTATAATCATCCTCAATTTTTACACGAGTGATGTTCGTAGTATTCAAATCAAACGTTGTCAGCCTTGGACATCAGTGATATATATATATGTTACCATAAAAGGGATGTGCTTGGTCAAGTGCAAACTTGTCAACCTTGAACTTCATTCTATGTTTTGCCACATTCGTGTTCGTCATTTTGCTCGAAGCAGCTATATTTTTTTCCGACACTTCAACTTAGGTTGGATTAGAACTTGATTTATAACACTCGTTTGGTGATAATTGGATCTCAATCTTGAAACCTGTAGAGAAACTAGGTTTCTGGAGACCATGGAGTGGATCCATGCACTCAAGTAAGGAATCTTTTGTTAGGATTCGAGTTATTAAAAACTGTAATAAAAATGAAACTATATTTGATAGGATTTGAATAATTATAATAGTGGAACTGTTATTAGAATATAGTTTATGTATGTTTTACTATTTATGTTTAAACTTCGTGAATACCTCTTTTAAAAAAGTTTGCCTTAAAATTTCAAACATGAATCTCTCTTTAATAATAATTTGACTTATAATTTATCCAGCCCCCATTGCTATCCGATTTAAATTATTTATTCTAATATATATAACCTCGGAACTTGGGCTTACTCCCTGCCTCCGAATACTATTCATCGTACAACAAATCCCCGCCAAATAATCCCTCGTTGCCCACCCAAATAAGGTGAAATGTCGTTGCTTTCTTCCTCACATTTTCGTCATCAAAGGGATTTTACTAGCTGTTTTCCTTAATTGTTCTATTTTCTATGTCCTAACCGACTCATGAAGACAAGGGCAGGTTTGCTTTATTCGTTGTTGCATGAAAGTGTATTGGTTCTTGCAAAAAGCAAAGTTTCGCCCCTTGATTCCTCCCCAGACTTTGAGTTCTAAATCTAATTATATATTATTTTGTGTTTTATTGTGTAATCATATCCAGCACCTAGAGAATCTCATTTGAAGCTTACCCATCTTGAAAAAGAAAAGAAAAGGAGAAGAAACAAACCAGATACACTTCTTTTGACCATCCCTTGTACACAAAAGAAAAAGAAAAGGAAAACACTACTATTATTCATTCTTTAAAGGTAGAACGCTTGAATCAACTTTGGTTGAACATGGAATTGCTTGGTTTTTAGCGGGACATTTAGCGTTTTCTTGGATTCTTTGTCTTAGTTTGAAAATTGTAACTCCCGTTTGCTTTATACTTGGATAATTATTAATAAAACTACAAGGCCGGATCCATGCAGATAAACATATTCCCTGGCACGTACTTGTACAAAAATAATGAAAACGGAAAAAGCATGGAAGACGGAATCAGTATTGGACAATGAACAAGTGCAAGATGTAACATGAAATATCGATCCTAAGCCAACATACGTGCCGGACAGATTCTTAACCTCGAATGGTAAATTGCGAAATTCATGAATCATGACTGAAACCAAAGGGTTTCACAAGTGCATGCATTTGTTTTGTTAATATATCGTATCAAGACTATCGGTTTCACTCTCTGATGAAATGAAGGTCCAAGTTCATCAACTTAATTTCTTGTTCAGTTAAAATTCCAACAACATTCTTTCAAAAATATGAAAAACCAAAATTTAGTACCATGATTTTATGCAACTTACATTGTTAGTAGAATTGCTCTTCTTACTTCAATCTCCATGGTATTGCGTCCTTTGTAAAAATAGTAATGGAAGAAGAAAAACAAATAAGACAACTAAGTTAACATAAAGGATATTTCAAATTAAGAGTAATTAGCTTACAACATTCATGTCAGACAAGGAATCCCATAACTTCAAACACAAACATAGAACAAATCTGCAAACAATCCCAAGCAAACGAAAAAACCAAACACATAATTTAAGAAAACCCAAAACTATATATAGTTTGAAACAACATTAGTTCTACGAATATTTGTTGTTTCTTAGACAGGAAGAAGATGATGACGACGACGAGAGGTAAGTTCCACAATGAACCATCCATTATTTAGCTTTTGATGTTGGAGACTTGGGGCTTGTGAAGGAGTCAGTGTGATAAGGAACAATGATACTTTATGGCAACTATCATCTGTTATTAAAGCTGGAAATGAAGCCGCTGAAACTTCAAGACCAGCTTTAAG
Organism: Hibiscus syriacus; assembly: GCF_006381635.1. Taxonomy (NCBI): domain Eukaryota; kingdom Viridiplantae; phylum Streptophyta; class Magnoliopsida; order Malvales; family Malvaceae; genus Hibiscus; species Hibiscus syriacus. The sequence goes on from NW_024063513.1 coordinate 2,353,646, forward strand.
CTGCTGTCTATCAGGAAAGATTGAAACTATAGCTATAAGAGATGATTACTTGAGACCTGATAAATCCATCCAATTGTTTCCTCCCCAATACTGATTAGTCTGATCCGAGATACCAAACAATGATCTTGATAGATTTAGCTCTTGACTGTTGTTTTCCATTTTCACTGGAGCTCGCTGTGAAACCCTAGAGCTTGAACTCGTGGAGCGAAGAAGCTGGGTTTCTCCCACCATCGAAGGTGATGCTTCCATATACTCACACTGTAAAGGATATAAGCTATTAGTTGGCTCGAAGAACGAGAAGTCCTGATGATTCCCTGATCCTACTGATAAAATAGCATGGTTCATGTCCGAGTTGGTTCCTATCTGAAACCCGGTATCAGCTTGCCCATTAGCGCCACTCATTAGGCCCACTCGGCCTTGAATTCCATCATAGTTTACGCCGATATTTCCTATACCATACTGAGAAAAGCTTTGCAGAGAAGACATAAAAGGTAAGTGAGGTGTTGTTTGATGCGGCAGATGAGCAGTGCTTTCAGAGGGAATAACAGCATTGGTTGAAATTGGACCACTTTGCCTCTCGGAAGAAGCTGTGGGTTTTGAGCTACTGCTGCTGCTTTTCTTCTTCTTGTTTCTTCGGCCGCTTCCACCCACAGGGACATTCCTAAGAGCCCCTCCTCTTGTCCAATAACGTCGACAAGTCTTGCAAAAGTGACGTGGTTGTGTTAGGCTGTAGTTATTGAAGTAGCAAAACTTGGTGTTGGTGGATTCACACCGTGGACATTTCAGTGGTGCTTCTGGTTGTGGAACCTTGGCTAGCCTGGCTCGATCGGCCATCGAACCAACCCTAATGGAACTATCAACACCAGCTCCAGCATGATAATTAGGAGCTGTACGAAGAAGTGGAAGCGGAAGATTTTCACTGGTAGCTACTTGTTGATGATTCAGCTGCTGAAAACACACAACAAAGAAAACACTAGGTATATTCAGGAAAATATCTCAAAAGGGATACGAATATTTATCTTTTTGCAATTAGCTTTATCTTGGGTGCTTAAGCTGTGGATAGAAACTGATGAAAAAAAAAAAGAAAAGAGAACAAAAAACCCTTACCTGCTGCCAATTTGGAGGATCTAAATAAACTGGAACAGATGGGAAAACCATAGTTAATTTTATGCTTCTTTTTCCTCTCCTTTTACAAAAGGTTGATTGGGTTCTTTAGCAAAAATAAGGTGGCGAATCATAGAGGAGAGTACCAGAGGCCAGGAAATCAAAGAGAAAAGAGAACTAAAGAGATGGGGGTAGGGAGAAGGAGATGATTTTTGTTTGTTTATTATTCCTTAGTTATTCTCTCATCACTCCTTTTTGTTTTATTATATTACTAGGGTTTCGAGTGGATGAAGCTTTTTCTTCTCTTATAAGCTTCCTTTCTTCATTATTCTCGCATTGATTAAAGGTTTTAGTGCTCTAAAAAAGAAATCTATCCTTACGAGCAAGAAAAGACGTTCACTATTTCATTGTTATCATATGATAGGATCCCCCAGGATAAATCTAAGATAAAAAAAATTAATCATATATATATATTTTTTATATTTTTATATCTATTCTATCATTTATATTAATATTTATCATTCTATTTTGAATTTAAATTCAAGAAATGTAATATGTATTGGCTAATAATATATATATATATATATATATATATATATCAATCTTTCGTTTAAAGAATCCAATGCTCAAATCATACTTATCTGTGTTTATTTCTTTTCCAAATTATAAATATTGGCTAATAATATATTAATATTTTATTACACTTGTAAATTCTCGAGTTCCATATACTGGTCCTTTTTTCATTGGAAACATGATCGGCTTTTTAACCCCAAAAAAAAGCCTTCATTATACATTTGATTTTACTTTTGGGCAACTTATGTATGCATATTTATAAAGGATAACATATAATCATTCATAATTAAGCACCGACATTTAGCCTATTTTCCCTCACCCTTGTTTAAGCTATAGCTTGGCTAAACTGTAGTTGTTTCAATAATCATATTCTTCAACAAGGAATCTCGGTTTCTATATATACTTTATTATGTTTAGAAATGCAACAACAAGACTGATCATGATTATATATATATTATTACTCTGATATAGGTAAGCATCTAAAAAATGGTCATTGCTTTATAGGTATAGTTCTTGAGTGGTATTATAGTTTATCTCCCACGTGCATGTAGTTTTGTTTGATTGCCATTAATTATTCAATCTCTTTAGCTTTTATTTTTTATTTTTTGCTTTTCATGCATGTACACAAGTGCATTATTTGATTTAAAACATTGAATATTAAGTAAAGCTTACAAGAAATGGAATTTGATGGCCCTGGAATCCAATTCTCTAATGTTAGAGTTTGATTCGTATTTAAATTTGGAAATCATAACTGCATTAAAGTATATTTCTACTTATTTAGTTTTTTTTGTAATCAACTATCTATTCTTATAAATAGATACCAAGAGTTAGGGTTAGAGATTAAATTATCTATGAGGACTCTTCTTATATTTTTCTTCTCTTGACATTAGTGAATTTTCTCTTCCTCTGTCCCGTTTTTCCTTTTGGGTTTTCCAATATTTTATTGGACGATCATTATGCATGTCGTTATTTACAATTATAGAAGATGAAATATTATGTTTTCCTTCACGATAAAGGATGATTTTTGTGTTAAACAAAACAACAGTGGACATAACGATTTTGGAAGCAGAAAATTATTTTATTCCGTGGGCATAATGAATTTGAGAATAAAAAGAGAGTTTAGTTATGTGGGGTATAACAGATTTGAGATGAAGAAAATTTAGTTCTGTAAGTATAACGGAAAAGATAGAATTGTCATTGATGATCAGAATGGTGTTGTGCAAGATATTGCTTGTAGTGAATAAGTTGTGAGCGAATTTAGCATTTATAATTTTCTTATCAATTTGAAGGCTAAATCCAAGTTTCGGCAAACATTGGATTCAGTTAGCTATCATTGTTGAGGGATATCTCTTGGGATTTCGTGGAAGAAATGGATAAAATGTTCTCAATTTGAACTTATTCCTAGTTTGAGCAAAAGTACATAATTTTATTAAAGTAGATTTTTACTTTATTTAATTTTAATTACTCTTCTTTCCACGTAAAATTTTAATGTCTATTTTATTGGACTATCATTTGAACAGACTACCCTCAATTTCCATAATCAAAAGCTGAGGCAAAGGCTACCCCTCCTGTCCCACTGGTTTTATGGTTCGAAAGGAAGCAAATTTGCAGCTTTAACACATTCATCCTCATAAAAGAAATGCAAATACGCGTATAAAATATATGAATTAATTAATCAAACCCTCCCTTATATAACAGGTGAAATAAAAATCTACAACATTGTTTAATTATATTTACTTTAGGGTTTTGCAGGGATGCATCGTTAAGAGGAGGATGAGGTCATACGACAATGGATACCCACGGTGCAGAAAAGAGTAGACATAGTACCTTATCTGCTCTGTCAAAAACTCAAAAAACACTGAGATATATGTGGCAGCGCGACTAGTTTTGGATTTCGACTCCTCGCAAAGACGCCAGCTCCCTCCCTTTTTAGCACAAAGTAAATCGTATTCGAGAAAATAAAATAGATTGACCGAAACTTTTACCTCATAATAATTGCACATGAAAACTCTGACAACAAGAAGAAGATTCTACAGTTACACTATCGCTTTTAAGGCTAGCAATTGCCTTTTAGCTCCGAAAGAGAAGCTATAAGATACATGCAGTTCCCAGTGTTTTTTAAACTTGAAAGAGATCATTTCTAGGGTTTTGAACGTACATTAATGTGGAAAGATGCAATCTATGGATGACGAGGATCGATCCTTGGTCTTCTTCATTTGGTTAACTTTTCCCATAGACTCAGCTCCTATTTGGGTTTCAATGGTTGTGGATACATGCAGAGAACGCACTTGCAATGATCTTACTTTAATCATTCATGGCTAACGTCAGCCAAAACATGGTCATTTTTTTGTATTTATTCGTTGGATCTTGGCTCAACTTTGTGTTTGAATTCGAGTCCAAAATCTTAATGATCTCCTTGGTTGAGCTCATAGTGGCTTGACATATCAGCCGTTTATAATTTGGTAATCAAAGTTGGGCTGGAATTTGAGTATTTCATTCAAACTCCAATCTATTCTGAAAAGTAAAAGGGACAGGCAGGGGGAAGTATGCTTTTCCCCACCCCCTACGCCTAAAGAAAATTAAGTTTCGGCTTTTTGCTTTCTGCTTTTTACATCATTTGGCCCTACTTCTTTTCTTTCTCTCTTTCTTTCAAACAAATACATCTTTTTTAATTACAATAATTCTCCTTACAATACGTGGAGACTAAAATGGTAAAACTCAATCTATTTCATTTTGATTGAAAAGGTAAAGACAGACCATGTCTATGCTTGTTTTGATTGAAGATGCATAAACAATCCCAACCCAAATTGCATATATTTATTTGACTAACAAAAGCAACAAATCTCAGCTTTAACCACAAGAATGCAAATATATATATATATATATATATATATATATATATATATCATGTTTTATGATTAGCATCACAAGTTGATGTTTTCTCCGACCAGCCAACATATCCATCAGCTCTATTAAACCTAACGAATTCAGGATTAAATATATATTATTTTATAATCATTTTATATTATTCGAAAGAAAAATAACAAAACTTAAGCTAGTTGTAATCTTGTGGAACCTATAATCTTGCAGTCAAGAGATCATTTCAAACTGTTATTAAGATGGAAGCAAAGTGAATTTACATCTAGACCGAGGTGCATGGTTAATCTTAAGCACATTTTTGACGAAGGTCAACCGTAAGAATCAAACTCGTTACCTTTTATTATAAAATAAAATAAAAAAATCTTCTACTTTTCCTTCTCAACATCATTAATTTTCCTATTTACAATACCAAAAACATTTCTAAACAATAAATGAAAATGCATTAATATTGCCTTAATCGAAGCAGCAGCAAAAAGAACAACCCGTCCACTATGCGAGTGCTGGGTCAATTGTTTCAGTTTGTATAGCCCATGACAATAACCTTCATGGGCTTGTATGCATTTCTTTAATGGTTTGGGTTATTATTTGATGCACAAGATTTTATACACAATGTTTATTTTAGTTTTGGGTAAACTACACCAATTTTTATTAAACTTTACTCTCTCTCTTAGTTTACTCATTATACTTTTGATTTTTCTAATTTACTCACTTAATTTTCGAGTTGCTCATGTTTTGATTATTTTGGATTATTTTATTATTATTTTCATATGATGTGACATTTTTATTATTATTATTTAATATAAAATAAATATAGAAGGTAGACATCCATTCCGTCAATCGCCATAGATGGTGGTCGTTTGGTCTCAAATTTCATGAGTTGTTTTGCCTCGACAACCTGAGTTCGAATCCGACCTCTATTTTGTCGGAACTTGTTTCGATGTCCACGGATTAGAGATCAAAAGTAAGGAAGTCGAAATGTTTCAGTCGAGACTCACATATTTTTACCCTTTAATTTTAGATTTTAAAATTTGAAAGTTTAATCTCTAATTTTAATTGCAAAAAGTAAATTTTGAACTCTAAAATTAAACTCTCAAACTCTAAAATAGATAAATTTATATGAATTAAACCTTAAAACACTTTAACCCGTTCATTTGTTTATAGACTATCGTACCATTCAATTTATATATGTGTAATCTTTATTTTGATTAAAAATGTAACGAGAGTAGGCATATTTGGTCAGTTGGTTAAATTATTCATTTTTATTTTTTAAATATTTTTTTAAGTTACGAGTTCTAGAATCACTATGAGCATTTTCCTTCTTTCTCTTAACGTTCTCTTCTCCCTTCCCTCTAGGTATGATTAATATTATATTTAGAATTTATCGAAAAAAATAAAAATAAAAATTGTAACGTATGTTTCTCCAACCAGAAGTGAATGGGAATATGCTGTTTGAAAAATATGATACATCAAGTTAACTGCATTTGAGTCCAAGTGCATCCCCACTGCCTTTGGATTTTAATGGAGTCTTTTATCAGCAGACGTCCTCATTCGAAAATCATTCCTTCTGCTTTGTTTTCTTTCGTATTTATACTTATCTTTATACTGTTTGTTTTCAAAAATTATTTGTTTCTTAAACAGTTAAACATTGATATATCAACTACCTAATACTCTATGCCTCAAAGGATTACTTCCATAATATCCTGGGTATATATTAAAGCTAGCTTCAACTTGGTTTGATTTTTCACTTCAGTTACTATTTATTTTAATTTATTTAGATATATAAACAAAGTTTTCTTTGTTGAGACCCGTCAAAGAAATCACAATATATAGTTCAATCTTAATCTTTCAATTCAAAATATACATATATATATATATATATATATACTTTCTTCATCAAGCTCAAGAACTATGACGAATTTATTGCAGTGAAAGAAGAGGGATTTACCGTTCACATTGGGAGTCGTTTGGTTCACGGAATGTGACATTACCAAAATGTTACATTACTTAACATATTACAAGGAATATTGTATTACCTTATTTGATTTGTTTGACAATAATGTAGATTACAATGTTTTGTCGAAGGAATATAAGATAAGAAAAATGTATATTTTACTAATTATGCTTGAGATATGTTTTTTTTATTATATGTTTTTCTTTAACAAATTGAATTCTTAATATATTTTTTTTGGTACAAAAAGTTTAGGTTAGAGATGGCTCCCCCAGTCGAGGGTCAGGACATACCTAATACCCAAATGAGATTTACATAGGAATTTACAGATTTATCACCAAGAGTGACAGTGGTTGAATTTGAATTCTCAATATTAAAGTCAAAATATTTACATGAAAGCTCATTGAAAATATATTTTTTCTATTAATTTTAATTTTAATATTTTTAATAAAATTTATACACAAATAACTTTATATATATATATATATTGGAGATGTACATACTTACTTCGGTATAATTATGTGTTTATTTTTAGGTTGGGAGATGTACATATTGTAACATCCCAAACTATGAGTTAGTGACTAAATGGTAAAGTTTCAGAAATTTGGTGATTAAAGTAGAAGAATGGATTAGTTCAATGATTTATATGGAAATAAATCCTAAAAGTTGTTAGTAATTATCAAATGAAGTAGAGGACAAAATGGTCATTTTACTAATAAATGAATTAAAAATAAATATGATAAGGATATATATGTTAGAGGGGATAAGGATGAAGAGATATTTTCTTCATCTTCTTATTCTTCATGTACGAGAGAAAGAAAGAGCCAAGCTTGCAAAGGTAAGATTCCTTGTTAGCTGATTATTTGTTAATTTTAAGAGTGGGTTTTGATCATTAGGTAATACTTAAGCTTATGGAAAGCTTAAGTTGTCCTAAAATCAAAAGATAAAGAAGTTATGAAAGATTAAAGAAAATGAGTTTCTTAAGAAAATTCTGGAAAAGAGTTAGTAAGTGAATTTTGAGAAGGAATTTGACTTGTCATCAATCTAAGTAAGAGATATGAAGTAATAAAATTGGATTTGAAACATATTGCAAAATTGATGTAATTATTGAATTACATATGGAAGATAGGATTTTGAGGTTTAAGATGAAATAAATGAATATAGATTGGTTTAAGTATGTGTACTAGAGTTAAGAATGAAAAAGGGGATGAAACATGAAGGATTTAATCCAAAATGAATGATTTTCGGGTTCAAAAAGAGGATTCTGGACAGAGTGCATCGATGCATATTCATTGTGCATCTATGCATCAAGGTTAAAACCAAAAAATTTGTTTGAATGTGCACCGATGCATTGGTAATGCATCGATGCACTCTTTTAAAATAAAGACATCGAATGCAATTCGTGCATCGATGCATAAGTAGTGCATCGATGCATCCCATTAATAGTGAAACATCGAATGCAATCGGTGCATCGATGCATAAGGAGTGCATCGATGCATCTCAGCAATAATACAACATCGAATACATTTTATGCACCGATGCATCAGTAGTGCATTGATGCATACCTTCATTAAAAGATGAAATTGACTTTTCTCTTGGTCTAAAGAGTGAACCATTAGAGTATATTAGTTATGATACTGATATAGATCTATGTATGATTATGTAGATATAGAACGTGATCCCGTTCTGAATCAACTGAAGGATTAGAATCGAATCAAAGCAAAGCTAAGGTGAGTGCAATTTTATTTGTACTTATATTATTGAATAAACATTTAGCTTGCGATGAGCCAGTGATGGAGTTACTATGGTAAGAAGTAACTCCTAAAATGTTATTTGACTGGTGATCAATGTTATGATTTGTGTGATTATGAGATATATATGTTATATGGAAAGTATATGTGAAATGAGATATGAGCTTATATGAATATGTGATATGAATAAAGCTATAAGAAATGATTTATGTGAATACATGCATTTGTGATGCATGTTATATGATATTAGATATATGTTTACACATACACATGATATGTGACCGAAGAGAATGAACATGTGATTATAAGATCAATGATTACACGTACATTTGGTACGTGACTGAAAAGAAAAGATATATGTTCATAAGAGAAAGGATATGAATAAGTAAATTGAACTGTTATGAATGTTAATGCCCATGTTATGTGATAAGAGAGCTATAGGTATAGTTGGCATGCCAAGGGTCGAGGGTTTACCTATGTTCTTCGGGACATATAGACTGTTTACCTATGTTCTTCGGGACATATGGACTGTTTACCTATGTTCTTCGGGACATATAGACTGTTTACCTATGTTCTTCGGGACATATGGACTGTTTACCTAGATTCTTCGGGATCTATGGACTGGTCCTTCGGGACGAATACTGAACTAAGGTTCGATGCCCCATGAGGGAATTGATACGAGCTGTGGTGACAGCATTAGTGCACAACCTCAATGTACTCACATACCTTAAGTTCTCAATAGTGTACATGGGCTAATAAAGAGATTAAACAAACATATTGAATGTGATATGTATACGATGGGTTTATAAATGGTTATCAAAGGCAAGTGGTTTGAAATGTGTTACATGAACCATATGATGTTATGTGTGTTTCTTAATGATAATGATGGTATATGTTTATGTATGCATTATGTTATATGAAATGGTTTGTGGTTTTATTATATGTGTTATATGTCTCACTAAGTCTATGACTTAGCGTGTAAGTGATTTACACGTAGGTATCATGGGCGAATAAAGAGACAATAACAAATACAATATATGTGAGGTATATACTTTTGGTGATATGACATGTGTTGCCTGAATTATAATGATGTTGATAAAGATAATAATATACATGGGTAATGCAATTGAAAGACAAATGAAAGTGGAAGTAATACAAGAAGGTATGTTGCATGTGTGTATGACATGATTATATATTTTTATCATGCAATAGATACATGCATATTGAAATGTCACGATTCAATGGTATGAATGCACATTCATGAACTTATTGTTATATGTTTATTTATTGCCTCACTAAGTCAACGACTTAGCGTGTGATTGTTTCACACGTAGGTTTCGAGAAGAGTAAAGAGTAATGCGGAGCAAGACATGTCAATTCTCCTTACCAAATGTCAGATCAGAAAATATATGTATTGTATATAGAGTGTAGTTGGCATGTAGTCTAAAGATATAAATTGTATGAACTCTGATATATTTTGTAAACGTTTTGAATAAGTTAAATGTTATAAAAGTTTTTAAATTACTCACTATTTCATACGAATAAATGTTTGAAAAGTCAATGTGACACTTCGGACTCGTATTCGGGTCGGATACGGGTTGGGGGTGTTACACATATTTACACCAATGTAAATATGTTTTTATTTTTAGGTTAAGAGATGCACATACTTACACCGGTGTAATTATGTGTTAATTGCTACACTTTTTTATTTATGCTACAAGTATGAGTTGTATAATGAATATTATATCAAATTATATGAAAAAACTAATAGAAAATTTTGGAAAATATAATATAAAATCCTTTTATGAAAATTAATTCTAAATAATACACGTAATAAAACATATACAAAAAAATAAAATTTGAATTAAACAGATACGTAAAACTAATCAAAATAAAATAAAATATTGATATATTTTTATTTTATACACATCATATCATTTTAAAATAAGTATTAAAAAGTTTCTAAATCATTAAAAAAATAAATTTATATTTATGTAATTATACACAAAAGGAATGATCATTTTAAAATAATTATATTATTTCAGGACATTATTATCCTAATAAACTGGGGGAATGAAAATCCCAGAATACAAGATAAAAAAATATTATAAATAATATTTCATTACCTCCTTGTAAGAATACTTTTAAACTAAACATAATAATAATAATAATATAATTTCAAAAAAATATTATTCCTTTATCCAAACGCCCCTTGAACCACAAAAAAAACAGCCAAAGCAGAGGAAATCACGGATCACTATTATTAAACCAATACGTGTAGCGACAGCAGCATTGGTTTGATGATGGAACTGCCAAAGCTAACATGGCCGTATCTTGTCAAAATACAATCATAATTTGTCTGTTGTAAAATTTACCACCACTGTTCATTTTGTTTATTTTTCTCTACTTTTTGTTGTGTGCGCAATCTTAATAGCTGCTGTAGGCCGGTGAAAATCAATCCTAAGACTATACATTATTCCTGTTTTGATGAAGCAAATAGCAAGGGAATAATATTTATTTTTTCCTTTCCAGCTAGGTTCCACAATAGGCTGGCACTGGTCCTACAACAGTGTGGAAGCTTGAATCGATTAACCAAGCTGGTAATTTGCAGAAATGGGAAAACCCCCCAGATCATAGATTTCTCACTCGGTTCCACATTAAGGTGAAGACCCGCAAAACAAAACAAAACAAGCCATTCAAGGTTTTAATTTAAGGGGGGGGGGGGGGAATTGACCTAACACTCTGGACCACTTTTCTAACTAATGTCTGGTTTCAGTGGTTTGGCCGTGAATGTCTCAGGAAAGGCGGGTTAATATACGGCTAATATACAGCATTACCGGATACATTAAAATGTATTTAATAAATTCGGTTTAGCGGTACCTATTATGTTGACAACTAATAATGTTTTAGGTAGAAAATATGAAAAACTATTAAAAAATTTGGTAACCGGTAAACTTTGGTTATCGGTAAGTATCTATCCTTTTTATAAAAGTGTCCATACTTTTAACATATCAAGTAAATTTTACCGGTTTTGTCATAATGAATCTGGTTTTGTCATATTTTTACCTGTTATATTGTAAATTATCTATCCTTTTTATAAAAGTGTCCATACTTATTTCACTGTGAAAATATATTTATTATTATCTTTAGTTAATATTGTTAAATTTAAAATCTAAATAATATTTTATAAAATATCAAAACAATCAAATAATTTTTTGTGTAAATGAAATTATTAAATTAATATTGTAGGTGGAAAACATGAAACACTATTAAAAAAATTGAAACATAAATTACATAACTTTCAAAAAAGTATATATCATTTTTATAAAAGTGTCCATACTTATTTCACTGTTGAAAACATATTTATTATTATATTTGGTTAATATTGTTAAATTTAAATTCTAAATAATATTTTATAAAATATCAAAACAATCAAATAAAATTTTGTGTAAATTAAATTATTAAATTAATATTGTAGGTGGAAAACATAAAACACTATTAAATAAATTGAAACATAAATTACATAACTTTAAAAGCAGTTTTAAATCCTAAAAAGTGTCGATACTTTTAAGAAATATATCGATCCAAAACGATATACCAGGTAAAATTATGATAAAACCGGTAACAAAATGATAAAACCGGTAAAATTAAAAGTGTCGATACGTTATATAAGGATCGACACTTTGTGAATTTAAAAGAGAAGCAGTTATAGCGCCTATAATGTGTCGATACTTTAAAAAAAAATATCGATCCACAACGATATAACAGGTAAAAATATGATAAAACCGGTATCAAAATGATAAAAACGGTAAAATGATACCGGATATATTGAAAGTGTCGATACTTTCGTAAGTACGTGTAATAAATTATCGACACTTTCAAAGAAATAGGTAATTATCCTTTCGAAAGTATCGACACCTGACATAAAAGTATCGACACTTTTGTATTTGTATCGATTAAATATAAATAACATATCCGATGAAAATATAAGCTAAATATCCTCTGAAAATAGATAGAACGGACGAGTTTTTGAAATCGAAGAGTAATTGTTGCTGCATTTCAGAAGGCGTTTCTAAAGCGAAGTTTGTTTGTTTGTTGCTGCAGTCGAATCGAAAAGTATGTTGTCGAAACCCTAATTTTTTATTATTACAGTAATCGCGATAGGGTTTTTATGTGTTGTTTGGGGTTTTGGAGTAAGGAAGCATTTGGGACCGATTGCAGGTAGAAATAGATATTCAAGGAAAACGATAAATGTCGATACTTTTATTAAATATTATAGGTAGAAAATGATATTATAGGTTGTATAAATGTGCCGACACATTTTGGTGTGGCCATTCAAATTCTTTTGAAGAAAACCGTTTTACCACAAGAGTAGTTATCTATATTTGTATATTGAAAAGTGTATGTAACAAAATAATTTGATTTGCGTAAACTGATATATGAAGGAAAAATGGAGTCAATGGGTTGGAAAATTGTTGGTGGAGCAGATGACTTTGAAATTGAGGCCGAGACTCGAAAGCAACCAAAGGGTGGATATATGTACTTCTAGTAAGTATCAATGTCTTTTTGTTATTATTGTTGAAATGGTAATTGGATTAAAGTATCGATAAACTTTAAATTGATTACAAATTTTAAATGTTAACAGTATGGCCGAATGCAAAAGGATGAAGGGAGATGGCACACAGAGCGGTTCGGTATGTAAAATGAAATTGACATTGAGTAGTATTAGTATTTAGTGTTAATGTATTGATTAAGAAACGTTTATGTTTAATATTAGGTGAAAAAAGATGTGAGGTCCAAATGGAATTCAATGAGTGATGCTGAAAAGGAACCTTACATCACACAGTCAAGGAATGATAGTAAAGAATACAAAGAACGGAGGAAAGCACATGAAAATAAGGTATTCATTAAACTTGTAAATACGTTGATACAAAATATATAAGAACTATAACATTATATTGTTAAAAATGTAGGAAGTTTCGACAAGATGCAGCATTAAAAGGGTGAATTTATTAATTAAACACCTTAAGGAGAAGGGTCAGTTGAATGTGCTGGGAGAAATAGGTTTTGGATCGTTGATCGGAGTAAGGGATCGACCTATTCGGAGGGAATTGTGTCGATCCTTGATGGCACAATTTGACGTCAGTCAATGTATGGCTAAGTATGGTGATTATTCATTCCCTCTGGGGGTATCGACTGCTGCAGCCGTATTGGGGGTACAAAACAAAGGCAAAAGTGTTATAGAAGTCTGTAGGAGTAAGAACTGGAAAGCACTTGCCTCCAAATATGGTTTGAATCATAAGGTGACATATACTGAAGTTGAAGAGGATATCAAAAGTGGATCTTACTTGGGGGATGAGCTGAAGGCCCGAGTTCTATTGTACCTTGTCGGTATATTTCTTTGTCCAACGGGTGATACGTCAACGAACAAGGAATATATGAAGCTCATTTGCGATGAAGGCTTGAAGGGTGAATTCAATTGGGCTGAATATATCCATTCGAGATTGATTGAATCAATTATCACCTTTAAAAAGGGCAGCCAGAGATACCTCAAAGGGTGCATAGCAATCTTAGAGGTAAATGAGTTGAATCACTTTTTTGTGTTTTTATATAAAAATTCTAATTTTATTATAAATGCAGGTTGCACTGTTCGATTTTTGGTCGGGCTGTGAGGCAGTGCCGGCTTATGAAAGAACCGGAGTGGCACGCATCCGTGCATGGGGGAAGGAAGAGGTGGTTAGAGTGATGGTGAAGTTGAAGTTGGATAGAGGGAAGAAGCAAGAAATGGTAATAAATGTAATTAAATAATATTAAGAATATAATCAATGTCTTAATATTGTAATTTAATTTTTTGAAGGTTATTGGCAAGGATGTAGAGGAGGCAGTGGAGGCAGAGGAGAAGAAAGGAGGGATGATTGTATTGAGGGAAGAAGTATTGGGGGATGAAGGTGAGTGGGACGACGGTGAAGCAAAACAGAGTAACTTCGACATTTTGATGTCTGAATTGGCTGATATCAAAAAAATCCAATTTGAAATCATGCAAAGACAATCAAGAGTCGAAGAGAAACTTGATCAAGTCGTAGAGAAACTCGAGAGGCATAAGGGGGTAGTGGAAGGAAAAATAGATGGAGTGGTGAAAGAAGTAGAGGTGTTGAGGGGTGAAGTGGTGAAAGAAGTTTCGGTGTTAAGGGGTGATATTAAGATGGTGACGGGAGAGAAATTTGAGGGAGTGGTGAAGGAGGTTGTTGATTTGAGGAGTGAACTTACGGGGGTGAAGGGGGTGGTTGATAAATACTCGGATGAAGGAGCTCAATTGAAGGGTGAAATAAAAGATATGAAGAGCTATGTAGAAAAAAAGTACGATGAACTGAAAAAATATGAAGAAGAAAAGAGGGAGGAGGAAGAAGAAGAGATGGAAGAAATGAGGAGGAAGGAGAGGCCCAATGTGCTTTATACACCGGAGAGTGTCATAGCAGCAGTTTTGGATTCGGAATGTCCTGCACCCCAGAAGAAGAAGCAGAAGGTAAGTTTAATAAAAGAATACTTAATTTGATTTTTATTATGTTGTTGTGACAAAAATTTGTATGCAAAATTGTAGGTTGAAAAAGCGGACATTCCAACTGGAATTGATGACATCGAAGCTGCAATTTGTGATTATTTATGGAATAGCGAGTTAGAATCGGGGTAAGTGAAATATATTGTTTTGTGAGTGATATTTAAATATTTCATGACAAGATATTAATCCTAATGATTCATACAGATATTCTGTAATATCAATGGGAAATCAATTCGCTACTGTATACGACGTTGCAACGTTGAAGCCTACAGAATGGGTTGGCGGTGTGGTAAGTAGAAAGTAGAAAATAAATAAAACTTATTGAATATGTTCTGATTGTGTAATTAATTTTGTTAGGTTATCGATTTGCTCGCCTGGACCATATGCTACGATTCTCAAAAGTCACACCGGAGGATTGGCTACCTTCCATACCTCTTAGTGGTGAGTTAAATTAATAAATATTGAAAAGTAGTGTTATAGACGGTAAATTAATAATGTTTGTTGCGTAATTACAGCAACAGGCGTTGGAAGCCAACAATAAAGAAAGTGTTGAGAATATTTCTACCTTCTGGGGTGTCATATTGGATAACTATGTGAAATTCACGGACTGTGAGAAGGTAAGACACCATACCAATTGCAAATGATGTTTTCGGATATAGAATGTTGAATTTTGTCAAATTGGGTGTGAAATTTGTTGCAGATAATGATCACAATAAACTACCATAATTCACACTGGTATCTGTTGGTGTTGGATATGGTAGATCATGTTGTAACAATATATGATAGTATGTTTACAACTGAAGCAGCTAAACAGAGAGTGAAGGATGCTAAGAGATTGGTATGTATGTATGTATGAAAGGACATTATGTAAATTATAATGCATAATTTTTTTGGTGCATAACTTCTTCTATTTTAATGCAGATTAAAATATTAGATTCTTATAATAAGAAACGCATTTGGGTTGAGTCATGTGGATCTCTAGGAAAGTATCCCTTGAAAAACTTCAAATTTGTGGAGCATAAGAAGAATAAGCAATTGAATGGGTATGAGATGTTATCACAAATAGAAAGCTTAATTTATGCAGTATTCATCATAATTGACATGTGTGGTTTTCAAATTTTGTAACAGATATGATTGCGGCATGTATGTGATGATGTGGATGGAATCGATCGGTTCTACAGGGGCAACTGGTGATTTTGTAAGTGGATAGAAAAAATTGTTTGTGGTAAAATTGTTAAAAGTCGTAGATTGAATGCTGTAGTTGACAATACTTAACGTTCTGACAATTTGAATATAGGTTGTTGGAGACTGGGATCGATCGCGAGTATTAAATGATCTCGTAAGCCACAATCAAAATGAACGAAGACAGGAGATAACAAAAGCCGCAATATTACATAAGAATAACAAAAGGATGCAATGATGTAAATGTCGAGTTAATTTTGTATAAGATTTATAATTTTGTATACGATTTATAATTTTGTATACGATTTATATTTTTTTATGTGAATATAATTATGAATGAGATGAGAAAAGTTAGCAGTATGTTGTTGTACATGTTTCTTATACACATTAAGGGTCATGTCGATACTAATATAGTTTGTGTCGATATTTTTTTTCCAGAATGAATTTTTACAAGGTGCATCAATAAAGTGTCGATCCATATATAAAAAGTGTCGATCCCAAAATCATCGAACCCAAAAGTATAATGTAATATGTAATTTTTTAATCTAACCGGTACAATTATACCGGTTTTATGAGAGAATAAGTCTAAATAATGTGTCGACACTAATATAGTTTGTGTCGATATTTTTTTCCAGAATGAATTTTTACAAGGTGCATCAATAAAGTGTCGATCCATATATAAAAAGTGTCGATCCCAAAATCATCGAACCCAAAAGTATAATGTAATATGTAATTTTTCAATCTAACCGGTACAATTATACCGGTTTTATGAGAGAATAAGTCTAAATAATGTGTCGACACTAATATAGTTTGTGTCGATATTTTTTTCCCAGAATGAATTAAAAACAAGGTGCACCCATAAAGTGTCGATCCATATATAAAAAAGTGTCGATCCCAAAATCATCGAACCCAAAAGTATAATGTAATATGTAATTTTTCAATCTAACCGGTACAATTATACCGGTTTTATGAGAGAATAAGTCTAAATAATGTGTCGACACTATTATAGTTTGTGTCGATATTTTTTTTCCAGAATGAATTTTTACAAGGTGAATCAATAAAGTGTCGATCCATATATAAAAAGTGTCGATCCCAAAATCATCGAACCCAAAAGTATAATGTAATATGTAATTTTTTAATCTAACCGGTACAATTATACCGGTTTTATGAGAGAATATGTCTAAATAATGTGTCGACACTAATATAGTTTGTGTCGATATTTTTTTTCCAGAATGAATTTTTACAAGGTGCATCAATAAAGTGTCGATCCATATATAAAAAGTGTCGATCCCAAAATCATCGAACCCAAAAGTATAATGTAATATGTAATTTTTCAATCTAACCGGTACAATTATACCGGTTTTATGAGAGAATAAGTCTAAATAATGTGTCGACACTAATATAGTTTGTGTCGATATTTTTTTCCCAGAATGAATTAAAAACAAGGTGCACCCATAAAGTGTCGATCCATATATAAAAAGTGTCGATCCCAAAATCATCGAACCCAAAAGTATAATGTAATATGTAATTTTTTAATCTAACCGGTACAATTATACCGGTTTTATGAGAGAATATGTCTAAATAATGTGTCGACACTAATATATTTTGTGTCGATACTAATTTAAATATCAAGTGTTTTCCACCGTTTATATAGTACTCTTAATCGAGAAACCCTAAACATAAATGCAAGCAGGCAGATCTTCCTCTCCTCTTTCTTCCTTCTACCGTTATCATAAGTGACGATCAGATATTCAGGTAAATTTATCGATATTTTATGGGTTTGATTGATTTCTATATTGGAGTTTTTATCCTGAATGTGTTTGTGTTCCATTGTAATAGGGGTAGCATCCAACCAAAATGGCTCCAAAACGTCAGCGTCAGAAGCGAGGTCTTTCTCAAAGCTCTTCTCAACCCAGTTCTTCTCAACCACCTCCTTCTGTAACAAACGATTCTTCTGAGGAAATCAGGTCCTTCGAAACTCTGAACTTTAGATCCGACATGGAGAAACAAAGATGGCAGACGAGTTTTAAAGTAAGGAAGATTCGTCCCGAACGTGTCATTGACCTGGGTTTCTTGTTTGATGATAAATATGCATTTAGTTTTAAATCCACATTTACATCTTGGGGTTGGCTTGAATTCCTTGGTGTAGAACCAAGATATTATCCCAACCTAGTTAGAGTCTTCTACAACAATGCTTCCTTACAGCACGAGCCTAATAAGACTAATATAATAGGAATTAATACACATGTCATGGGGAAGGATATATATATCTCCAGAGTCTATTGCGGAGGGTTTAGGTGTAGCGAATACAGGGGATTCAGATGAAAATGGTGTAGATTGGTCTACAATTAAACGGGTTACTAGAAATAGCCCAATTCACCTCGATGTAGAGTCGAGAGTGTTTCACAAAATGCTCACATGGTATATCCGGCCTAGTGGGGGAAAACATTCAACGCTTCGAGACAGCGATTATTGGTGGATAGCAAAGTATAAATCCAAAACGGCTCCACACATTGCAAAACTCATATTTAATACAATTGTATATATGGTCACAAAGGGAGCAACAATTTCAACTACACTACCATATGGATGTGTCATCACCCATCTGTTGAAGAAGAAGGAAGTTGATTTTTCGCATGACGCCCCTGTTCGATTAACCCGCAAGATTGACATGGTATTTATTAAAAAAGCGGGATATGATTTTGTTGAAAAACTCGGTTGGAAGCGTGTCAAGGAGGTCGGATTAGATCAAGAGAGGGAGGAAATGGACCCCGTTGGCCATGAAGAAGAGCAACCAAGTGGAGACGCAATGATGGAATAAGCAACAGTTGCAGAGGATGTCACAATTAAGACCGTGATGGAATACATGGTCAATTTTCGGGAGCATATTGATTCCCTTGTGAGTGGAATGCGATCCGATATTTCATCATTGCAACGTGAAGTCTCCATGTTGCGTAACGAATTACGTCAACGACATCAAACGAGTTAGGTAATTCATTATCTATGTTTCTTAACATTTACACGTTCTGAACTTTATTTTATTTTCTTTTAACAGATGTGGACAACCAATCGGTCGCAGAAGATGAAGCTGACGATGAAGATGACGATGATGATGATGATGACGATGATGATGAAGATGATGATCCAAACAAGTATATCGTGTCTGCAACGCCGCCTTCAAGAAAACTTTTAATTTTTGATCTCAATGGTGTCCTTGCCTACATCCCAAGACTGCCGGCAGGTTTTAATTCTATTCTTTTGTATCCATTATTTTAACATATAAGCGTAGAACTTTAATCTCATTTTCTTCATGTTGTAGATGTTGTCCTCAGAAGAGGATTATTTGAATTTATGCAATTTTGTGTTGACAATTTTGTTGTTGCCCTTTGGTCTTCAAAGATGAGGTTAGAACATGTTTGAGGCAATTGAATTACTGTAGTCAAAATCGTTAATATACATTTGAATGTTAACATTCAATCTTGATTACAATCTCAGGCATAACGTCGACCGTGTACTTGAGAAACTACCTGTATTTTCCGAGCATTTTCTATTCGTGTGGGTAAGATGAATGTCATTACAGTTTGCTGACTTTTCCTTGTCTATGATTCCTACATATTTATGTTCGACTGTTTGTGAACAGGATCAAAAAAATGCAAAACATACGATTCTGTTACCTATTGTAAAGATCTCAATGATGTTTGGAACGCGTGTCCAGATTTTAACGAGCTAAATACACTTTTGGTCGATGATTCAGCGGAAAAAATGATTTATAATCCGGTAGGTTGCATTTATGCAATATGTTTCTGATCAGTTGAACAGGTGTTCAGACATTGATTATTTTAACAACTTATGTGTTTATATAGAAATACAATTACATATGTCCACATACCTTTGACGCTGCTTCCCATTCGAACGACAAAGCTCTAGGTATGACACAAATTTATTCATGCTTATGCGAATTTAATTTATTGTTAGTAAAATTGCACCTCATTAGTTTGATAATTGAAATTATTTATGTATGTCCT
Source organism: Hibiscus syriacus (assembly GCF_006381635.1). Classification (NCBI taxonomy): domain Eukaryota; kingdom Viridiplantae; phylum Streptophyta; class Magnoliopsida; order Malvales; family Malvaceae; genus Hibiscus; species Hibiscus syriacus. The sequence goes on from NW_024063513.1 coordinate 2,373,665, forward strand.
CAGAAAAAGGCGGAAACATACGAGAGTATTTGGAAAATTTGTTGAAGGCCTCTAATGTTCCGGACTTCGTTAGAAACAACCCTTTTTCATCGGATTAATTTTGTTTGTCGGTACATTATTTGAACATTCTTGTGTATTTAAATTTTGGTGTGATTATATTGTATGTATATTTTCATTAATTATTCCATATTTGCTTCTATGTGTACATATACATTTGAGTGAGTTTTAAGATATTAATTTAGTAATTATAGGCATCTAATGATTAATTTTTTACGTTACGGTATATATTATTGTTAAATTAAAAATTCTTAATATTATTTTATAAAATATCAACACAATCAACTAATTTTTTGTGCAAATGAAATTATTAAATTAATATTGTAGGTGGAAAACATGAAACATACTTAAAAAATATTGAAACATAAATTACATATCTTTAAAAAAAGTTTCGATCCTTTTTATAAAAAGTATGGACACTTTCAACATATTATAATAAAATAGATAATTTTGTAATATAACCGGTATAAATATACCGGTCTTATGCGCGAATAGGTCTACAACCTATATCGACACTTTTTAATATTGTGTCGGTACTTTATGTCCATATTGGAAGAAAAATGTGTCGATACGATTTCAAAAAGTGTCGACATTTTACACATCGGAACCCATAATTATAATGTAATAGATAATTTTGTAATATAACCGGTATAAATATACCGGTCTTATGCGCGAATAGGTCTACAACCTATATCGACACTTTTTAATATTGTGTCGGTACTTTATGTCCATATTGGAAGAAAATGTGTCGATACAATTTAAAAAAGTGTCGACATTTTACACATCGGAACCCATAATTATAATGTAATAGATAATTTTGTAATATAACCGGTATAAATATACCGGTCTTATGCGCGAATAGGTCTACAACCTATATCGACACTTTTTAATATTGTGTCGGTACTTTATGTCCATATTGGAAGAAAAATGTGTCGATACAATTTAAAAAAGTGTCGACATTTTACACATCGGAACCCATAATTATAATGTAATAGATAATTTTGTAATATAACCGGTATAAATATACCGGTTTTATGAGCGAATAGGTCTACAACCTATATCGACACTTTTTAATATTGTGTCGGTACTTTATGTCCATACCATTTAAAAAAGTGTCGGTAATTTGAAGTAACGCGGTTTTTCTTCCTTCATTCAAAATATTTATATGTACATACAATAGGAGTGATGTTGATACTTACGATATATTATATGGAGATCGTTGTCATTCCATTCCGTCTTCGAAAAAATCAGTTGATGTAGGCTGTGTGCTTGTACTCAAACTAAGCTTGACTTGAGGACATGTTAGTTTGTTATGCCCCTCACCGTTGCAGTACCCACATCGCCTAATTTGCTTCTCGACCTTGTTCTTCGGCACTTCTTTTCGCTTGCGTTGTTTTCGTTGAGGGTCACGAACATTGTTTACTACAATGCTCTGGTTGACTGAATGATTCAAACCAAACGAGTTTTCTAATTCTTCTATTAGTTTTTTCATCTCATCTCTTGCGGTTTTGAAAGACTCGTCTGTCTTTGATGCAATGTAGCATAACCTACTTGACGTTGAACGTAGAGCAGCGAACCTTGCCATTTGCATCACTTCTGGAGACACATTCAAATCAACATAGCTGGGTGCAGAAGCCTTCGCATCATTAGTCCACCTACTTTGAATCAAAGTCCCGGGCAAATATGTGTAGTCCAATTGCTTCAAAATGTGAAGTTGATGGCGACACGGAAGTCCAACGGTCTCGAATTTTTTGCAGGAGCAAATTAGAGTTTTCGTACGAGAATCAAAACTAATTTCAAATTTCCTATTTTTTTCTGCGTACTTTGACAAAATATAATGTTGACATTCATCTGATAAGGACTTAATCTCTGCCTCAATCCGGTACAATGTCTCCCGTGTAAGTTCATCTTGGAACACACGAAAAGATTCGCGGGTAAAAATCGCAGCGGCATGGCTTTCAAGGTCGACCAGTTTTGTGATCTGGAAGGGCTTCGTATGGGAACTTAAGTAATCCGCTTTCAACTCGTTCATACGCATTCTACTAATTCCATCTTCAATTGCACGAACAACATCTAAATATGTCTTCTTGTGTTTCAGTGCAATAGCTAGTGAAGCATTCATAGACTCGCACCTTTGTGTTGAGCGAATATTGGCAAAGAAATGACCGGTTAGATATGCTTGTGCCCATAAGTGTCATGTATTTCCCTTCTCAATCACCCATGGATGCTTTTGGACGTTGAATTCTGAAACAATCGAACGCCATTGAATATCAAATTCCTTGGTTGTCCACCAGGAAGCCATGCATTTTGAGAATGCTGCTGTAAACTTTGGGTCACCAATGTTAGCTTGTGCATTGCGAGAAAGATGCCAAGAACATAATCTGTGCTTAGCATAAGGGATAACAGATTTGATAGCCCTCTGCATTGCCCTATCCCCATCGGTTACAACAGAAATAGGTGATTTATTCATCATGGCTTCTAAAAAATTCTGTAGCACCCACTCGAAAGATTGAGACGTTTCGTCAGCGATTATGGCAGTGGCAAACACAATTGTGTTATGGTGATGATTGACACCAACAATAGGCATAATTGGTCGACCATACAAATTATCTTTGTACGTTGTGTCGAACGCAATTACATCACCGAAGCATGTGTAATCCGATCTCGATGTAGAATCCGACCAAATAAGATTATACAATGCCCCCGATTCGTCTACCGAGTATGTCATAAAAAACCCGGGATCATCATGTTTCTTATAATCAAAGTAGGCAATAAGCGCATTCACATCCCCATCGACGATTTCCTTTGCTTTACCTCTTTGAAGTGCATTGTAGAGGTCTTTATGTGTAAATCCAACATTATGATAGCCCCCTGCCTGCTGCGTTAAATAGTTCATTACTTGTGACGTGCCAACACCGACCTCTTTCAATGTTGTTGCCTCATCGATATCAGCCTTACTTACAGCTCGATTAGAACGCATAAATGGTGTCATAGCAGATGTGCACAATGCATGATTATGTTTCTGATCAGACTTACTTATAACCCACTGATCGTTTGTATTTGTTGCTGTAACTACGACTCTAGCCTTACATCCTGTTCTTGTGACTGGCGTATGAGCACGTTGGCGATCAACAGTATTGACTTTTGATACTCGAAACCCTTCTTTGGAACAACAAAATTCTTGTGTCTTCACATTCCCTTCCACGTCAAGCCGTGTTGTTCCCTTACGTGCACTAAACCCATGTTCCCGTGCGAATCCCTTGTAAAAGTGCCAAGCTTGATCACGTGAACAGAAGAGCTGACCAACCAATCTGTCAGATTCATCAACATTATGTACTTCATGGCATTCCTCGGTTGGCTTAACATTGTCTACATCAGTATTATCCATGGCAAAAATTTTGTTGTGCAAGTTCAGTGCTCCAGGAGTTGATGGATATGTAAACGAAGGTTCATTTTGAACATGTTTCTGTAGTTAAAGGGTGGGTACAACATTAAATTCGCAGTACATATTTAGGTATGTACAATAACTACAAGTATATTATCATTTTAAATTCGCAGTACACTGTTAAAAAAATTGAAACATAAATTACATAAGTTTTAAAAAAAGTATCGATCCTTTTTATAAAAAGTATGGACACTTTCAATATAATAGGTAAACATATGATGTAATAGGTAGCCCTTATATAATGTAATATGTATCGTTTATATAATGTAATAGGTAATGGTTATATTGTAAAGTGTCTATCCTTTTTATAAAAGTGTCCATACTTTTTCACTGTGGAAAACATTAATTTAAGGTTATCTTTTGAGTGAGTTTTAAGATATTAATTTAGTAATTATAGGCGTCTAATGATTTATTTTTACGTTACGGTATATATTATTATTAAATTAAAAATTCTAAATAATATTTTATAAAATATCAAAACAATCAAATAATTTTTTGTGCAAATGAAATTATTAAATCAATATTGTAGGTGGAAAACATGAAACACTGTTAAAAAAATTGAAACATAAATTACATAAGTTTTAAAAAAAGTATCGATCCTTTTATAAAAAGTATGGACACTTTCAATATAATAGGTAAACATATGATGTAATAGGTAGCCCTTATATAATGTAATAGGTATCGTTTATATAATGTAATAGGTAATGGTTATATTGTAAAGTGTCTATCCTTTTTATAAAAGTGTCCATACTTTTTTCACTGTGGAAAACATTAATTTAAGGTTATCTTTTGAGTGAGTTTTAAGATATTAATTTAGTAATTATAGGCGTCTAATGATTTATTTTTTACGTTACGGTATATATTATTATTAAATTAAAAATTCTAAATAATATTTTATAAAATATCAAAACAATCAAATAATTTTTTGTGCAAATGAAATTATTAAATCAATATTGTAGGTGGAAAACATGAAACACTGTTAAAAAAATTGAAACATAAATTACATAAGTTTTAAAAAAAGTATCGATCCTTTTTATAAAAAGTATGGACACTTTCAATATAATAGGTAAACATATGATGTAATAGGTAGCCCTTATATAATGTAATAGGTATCGTTTATATATGTAATAGGTAATGGTTATATTGTAAAGTGTCTATCCTTTTTATAAAAGTGTCCATACTTTTTTCACTGTGGAAAACATTAATTTAAGGTTATCTTTTGAGTGAGTTTTAAGATATTAATTTAGTAATTATAGGCGTCTAATGATTTATTTTTTACGTTACGGTATATATTATTATTAAATTAAAAATTCTAAATAATATTTTATAAAATATCAAAACAATCAAATAATTTTTTGTGCAAATGAAATTATTAAATCAATATTGTAGGTGGAAAACATGAAACACTGTTAAAGTATCGATCCTTTTTATAAAAAGTATGGACACTTTCAATATAATATAATGTAATAGGTAAATTTGCAATGCTATCGGTATAAATATACTGGTTTACTTATAAAATAGGTAAATATAAGCGCTACCTATTACATTATATAAGCGCTACCTAGTATGTTATTGTACTTTATAATATTTCCGGTTAAATAATATAACATAACCGGTCTAAATTTTAACCGGTCACTTGTTTAACCGGTCACGCCGTATATTAGCCGTTTTTTAGGCGCCGCACCGCAGAACGACCCGGTTTGGCCTCTTAGATCTTTTTACTTTATCCTTTTCAAATTCTGTACGTTGCAGCAGATGCTGCCATTCATTTTTTAAGGATTCGAATTTGGAAAAACATAAATAAATCTTAGTATTTAAGTTGGTATAAATTACATGAATGGAGATGCCAAGTCAAGGTAGCTTGCGTGCTAAACTAATTGATTGTTCTGGTCAGTATAAACTGTTTACAACAAAGGGTGATTTTAATTAATACAATGATTAGATTCTTGTTAATCATTCATTGGACAGGAGCGATGGTTTAGGATAGTGGGAAAACTTTGGTTTACACCATGCATTGTTTGCTGACTTTTGATTAACAAAATGACAAACTGTATAATCAGACAGGGTTCCATCTGTTTGAATCAGGGAAAAAAACAATAAAGGATTAGCTGTACACCATTTCGACTTATCATTAGCTCGTGAAAATACATGCCTTAAACAATGTCTGAAAACTTTAATCACTTTCATATTGCTGGCTAAGAATTAAGAAATGTAGCACAATGAAGGAATGGCAGTTTGAGTGAGACTCGGGGGATATGGAAGATGATGGGGCAAAACCAGATTGCCCCCCCCCACTTTGAACTAACAAAACCAATACCCTAACATTGATCTTAGAATATGTCATTTTGTCTTAATTCAAGATGAATTGGTGGATTAAAAGAATAAATTGAAGGGAAAAAAACTCGTCTAGCAGGAATCTAATGCATACTGTCTTGGTTGTCTGGTGGTCTGAATGTTGTAGGAGAAGAAGCCAATGGCAACACCTGAGAAGAACTTGAAGGATAATGTGGTAAACACTGGAGAGGTTCCCTGTTCTTACCAACAATGAATTTAAGGAAAGACCCTTCTATCATTGTCCCTTCTGTTGAAATTGTAGCACTATTAACAGCTTTAACACCATAATCTTGAAAGGAACCACCATTTCTTTGTACCATTTTCTCAGCTTCTAACATCAATCTCTGTAAAAGTTTCTCTTCTGCATCCCTCAAGAACTTGAACTTTGGAGGAGGTGAAGATCTCAGCTTATTTAACTCAGCATCCGTCGATGATTCAAAGAGAGGATTGAATCCTTGGCGGTAACCCAAAGGTGACTTCAATGGCGGAGAAGACAAAGGACTATGGAAAGGAGTGTCCATAGGTAGCATATCATCATTCAAGTTCCTTCTTCTTGAACCTTTATCTTCAGACTCCAAATCTTCCTTTGTTTCCTCTTTGATGGTGAAGAGGAATCTGGGTGGACCAGACAGATTGTGGAGCCTCATCAGCTCTGATTCGACGTCCTCTTCTCCAAACCCACCCGTTAGCTGCAAACCCTTGGTCGACCCCAGTTCGAGGTCTAGCTCGACACCATTAATATCTTGGTGGTTGTTGGCGATGGTGGGTGCATGTAAAGGAGTTGATGATTTCTTCCAGCAGAAGAGTTGAACAAGCTCCCTTGCGTAGTTGATGTAATCGTATTCAACTTCAGAGCTAGCAACTCTCTTCTTCTTCCACCAAAGCAAATAGTAAAGCTCCGCAACAAGAGCCAATACAAGACAGCCAAAAACCAAACTTAAACCAATCCCTAACCCACTGAATGATTTCATCTTTGGTTCAAAAATTCACTTCATATCTCCAGAAAATATATTCTAAAGACTAAAACTTGGTTTTGCAAACTCCACAAGGTTTCCCTCCATCTCAGGTCTGTATCATATATAAGAGAAAATGTAAGGAGAGAGAAAGAAAAAAGGACCTTTAAAGCATGCCAGAACTTTCATCTGAAGTTAGCCAGAAACAACAATGGAATATTGCAGTAGATAAAGAAAGAACCCCAAAGACCCCAGAAAGCCTTCACTTTTACTGCAGTTCACGGGCTAAGATTCGTTGTAGTAAAGCATTAGGGGAAGGATCAAATTACCTTATATATCCAAATATTCTCTGCAAACATGGAACCCTTTGAAAAACAATATTGACTAAGCCGGTTGAAACAAATAAAATAATTATATTGTGGAAGCTGAGGACAGATTGTAACGGTTAAAAGCGGAAAAAAGAGAAGGCAAATAAAAGTTGAATGGGGTATGGGCAAATCCTTTGAACAATATCTTTTTAGCTTTGAACTGTGTGGAAAGTGGCAATAAGCAGCTCACATGGACAGCCAAAGGTTTTAAGAAGAAAATCATAAAAAAGGCAGTGTGATTGCATCGGCCCACGCGGTAGCCTCCACGTAAACCTTAACTGGAAATGACCTAAGAATCATACACCCGTTATCCACGAAAGCCCAACTCTGTTCTTTTAGTTTTATGTATTGTGAACTATAAAAGTGAGTGCAAATTATATAAAAAAAAAGTTAGTGCAAATTATGATTTTTGATTAAGTGACCAACCCCGTTCTCCAGGTAATAGTTTTTTCTTTTGTTTTTCACCTCCTGTCAACCTTCATTTGATGAAATGTGAACTCGAGGTGATTACTGGTTGCGAACTGTTGGCACCGAAAGAAAAAGATAAATGCAGTAGAACCTACAGGAATGTGTGGAGCCTACTTCATGTGGTCAAATGCATTAATACATTTGGTCAGATGGACACAGAGAGAGAGACGTTTGCCTGGTTCAATAGGTTTTGGGAGCCCTGGAGCTGAGAAACTGCAAGCAGGAGCCATGCAAGTGATGATAGATTAGGACTTGCTCTCTCATCTTTTGCAGATGGTGGCATGCTGCTGCGAAGGAGCAAATTTATCTGATACATTTGCTGTAATCATAGCCAAACTTGAAAATACATGTAGGAATGTGTTTGTTAAAGGTGCTTGGGAATCCTATGCAATTGTATACTTGATTGATAAGATTGGGAAATCTCTGTCTCTGGTAATTGTGATTGACTTCTTTTAAGCCATCATTTTGGGTGATCATTGCATCCATGATATATATATATATATATATACATATATTATTACATGCTATGCTAGTAATAGTTATGTTGAGTGCGTGCTTTGGGCATTTCCGTCGGCTTTGGGCATATGTATATTTGTATATAGGATTAAAGCTTGCACAGTTAAAAATGTTTGAGAGTGGGGTCCCAAAAATGGAAGTTTGGAAGTAGCTTTACTGATTAGTCTAGTCCTTTCTGATTAAAAAAAATGGCTGTCCCTTTCTGATTAATTTATACAAATCAAGCTTCCATCTTATAAAATCTTGACTTTTAATGTATATATGTTCACAATTAACCATATAAATCACCAAGATTTTCTAATAATTAAAAAGTTAAAATCAAACCCTCGAATCAAGAAAAATAAATGCAATTACCCGCCAGTTATATTTTTCCACGTTGACTTTATACACGTGGCAGCTACAAGATACGTACATAGGATTTCAAGTACAACATACAAGATGCAAGCACCTCGAGTAAAAGGAAAGACATCGTAAACGCAAACGCAAACGCAAAGAATCCGCGTTAATTGCCACTAATAATGATAATTTATAATAATCTCCCTTTAGTTTCCCCCTTAAACACACTAAAATGTAACTTCCCTAGCAGAGTAATTATTGATTAACAAATTCCTAATCTCTCGATTCTCGAATCTCAAAAAACCGAAGACCCTTCAATCGCGTTTGTTTTAGGTAATTAAGATGGAAAATTAAATGATTGAAATCTGGGGTTTTAATTAAGTTTGGTGTCTGATCTGTATTGTTTATGATTGTTATCGAGTATCTATCATTGAAAGCTTTCACTTTTCGTAATCATGAAATTTATCGATTCAACCCATTTTTAATTTTTGAAAATTTATTTCGGGGGATGATGTTCCGAATTATGAAACCATTCTTTAGGCTCAAAATAAGGCTATTTTTGTGCATGTAAGAGATCAATCTCACTTCAATAGTTTTGTCTGATCATTGCCTCGAATTCGTCTTCTATTTTAATCTCTGATCTAAAAAATCAATTCTTTTTCCCCCCTTCAAATCCATGAAAAGGTTCATCTTTCAGTTGATTTTTATCTTTTTTTCCTCAATCAGGTCCCTTTCTTTGGCAGGTTATTGAGGTAAACGCAAGATCTGAACAATGGCCACAAATTCATCCAATGGGGAACAACAAACATCCTCAAAGCCACCACCTTTGCCATCTCCATGTTAATGTAATGCTAAAATGTTGGTATTCTTTATCATGTTATTGCAGCTTTTGTTTCTCCGTGTTAATTGAAAGGTAGTGACTCTGATGTTTTCTGCATCTGGGTGGTAGCTTTTCTTTGTGAAATACAACCTGTTAAAATGCTTGAATGATCTTAGCCTTTGGTTACGGGCTTTTGGCTTAGGATGAATGCTTTAATTATATTAATTTTAAGTAGGGCAGACATCGCATGGTCCCGCAGATATACTATCGATTCAGGTGTGAACATACAATGGCATTCATCTTTCTGAATTTGTACTCTCACTATTATGTTTGATTGTGTGTTGACATTCTTATTTAGTAGTGAATCTGTTCAGTGATTGCTAATCTTGTAAAATGTTCAAAGAAAAATGTTGGCTGGCCACGTTCGAAAAACCGACCTCTCTTGTTTCTTTGTTGCTTGATGTATAATTTTCTGTCTTTTCTGAATAAATGCCATGAGATAATTTGGAGTAACATTAAAGTAACTAATTTGTTTATAACCGTGTTCATGATTATTCCTGAACAAATCCTAATTTCTTTTCCTTCCTGATCAAAAAGCTCGAGGGTTCTAGAATCCTTTACTATTGTTAAGTATTCAGCTTACATTTGTGAACACTGCTCGATATCTTGTGTATTTGCATAGAATTCTTGTTCTTCAGTTTGGATTACAGTTTGACTTCTTCTGTCATTTATGTTTCATTTATATCTCTAATGTTGTATTTTATTGTTGATGACAGGCCAACATGAGGATCCTGGTTACCGGAGGAGCTGGATTTATTGGTTCTCACTTAGTTGACAAATTGATGGAAAATGAGAAAAATGAGTTTTGGAAAATTTCTTATCACATCCAACCTCCCTTGTTCAGAAATTATTAGCTGAGTTGATACGAGTATTTGACCCATTTACTCAGGTTATTATGTTCTACACGGTTATACCAGGTGGTTGTTGTCGATAATTACTTCACTGGATCAAAGGACAACCTTAGAAAGTGGATTGATCATCCCAGATTTGAGCTTATTCGTCACGTCAACTTCTTATGGTTTCTAACCATCTGCGCTTAGACTTGGACTTAACTCTATGGGTTGGATTAAAGACTGTCGAGATGATAGTAGACTATATTCGGACGAGCAATTTTGAGGAATTTGGCATTTTTATGAATTTTTCTTCTTGGCAGATGTTACCCAGTCATTGCCTGTTGAGGTTGATCGGATTTACCACCTTGCATGCCCGGCTTCTCCAATTTTCTATAAATAAAATCCAGTGAAGGTCGGTGTTGGTGTGTTTTGATTGTTTTCTGAAATATTTATGAGCACTTCTTTAATTTTACTTCATATTTCCATAGACAATAAAGACAAATGTCATTGGCACACTAAACATGCTGGGACTTGCCAAGCGAGTCGGAGCAAGGTTAGGGAATGCTGTTCATTATAAATACATTACCCCTCTACACCGGCTCTACTTAATTGAAATTTTGTGGAACAGGATCTTGCTCATATCTACTTCAGAGGTATACGGAGATCCCTTACCCATCCACAACCAGAATCATACTGGGGTAACGTTAATCCAATCGTTAAGTTTTTTCAATTGAAGTCTGAGCCACTTTTATGAATTCACTCATCTTGCTAGACAGTTTTTGCTTGAAACTTCTGTACTTGTGAAGATAGAATATCTTCTCTAGAAGATAAATTCTTGCCATTAATATATTTAATTTCTTTCCATACGAATCTGCTGTTAGTTGATACTGTGTAATGTCGAATTGGACTTTGGAAGTTGGCTTGTCTGGATGTTTAATATTATGAGAGTATTATTTTGGCACTGAATGCTTCTTTTGTCTTATAGGGGTTCGGAGCTGTTATGATGAAGGGAAAAGTGTGGCTGAGACTCTAATGCTTGATTATCATAGGCAACATGGGATAGGTAAAATTTTCTAGTTTGCCTATACGATGTTATCCTATAATTATTATTCTTGACATTGTCCTTTTATGGTTTATCTAGAGATACGCATTGCTAGAATCTTCAACACATATGGACCACGGATGAACATCGATGATGGATGTGTTGTAAGCAATTTCATCGCTCAAGCACTTTGGTAAATTTTTTCTTTTAATGCGTTGTATGGTTGTTATCAATATCATTGCTCTTCCTTTATTCTTGGTTTTATTGCCAACGAGACAACCATTAGCTTATCAACTACCAGCTTAATTGTAAAACTACAAGACAGCTATTTCCTATATTCTGTTACTTTTTAGTCATCATATGAACACCTTTTCCTTGTTTTTCCACTGAGCTACTGTCTCTCATTTGACATCCCTTTTGCACTTTGTAGTGGTTGTTGAAAATTCAACAGAACATGGGTTGTTAAAGAATTTAGCAGTCGCCTGCTTGAAAAAAAAATTCGGGGGCTGAATTTTGTTGAATTTTTGGCATGAGAAAATTATTTTTAGTCATTGGACTTTAGAGTATTTTCAAATATTAGTTTTTAAGCTTCAACTATAAATATCCTTACCCATTTAGAATCATTCCAAATTATTTCTTTCTCCCAATACTAGAGAGCTTTCTTGTGAGTAGTGATTGTTTTATAAACACCTAGACATTTTCTCTCTTAGTAAAAGATCTGCAGCAGTCCGGAGACGTAGGCATAATTGGCTGAACTCCGTTATCAATTTTCGGGTATTATTTTTCTCGCTTTTATTTCATTAAAGATTTTTTGTACTAGAAAAATCTATATCAACCTCTCAGGAAAGCAACCAGAGGGCATGAAGAATGAAGACTGGGCTCTTCTCGACAGACAGGCCTTCAGAGTTATCCGACTGACGTTATCCCGAAATATTGTTTTCAACATAGCAAAGGAAAAGACCACGGCGGGTATTATAGCGGTTCTCTCTAGTATGTATGAGAAGTCATCGACCTCAAACAAAGTTCACTTGATGAGACGATTATTCAATTTGCGAATGGCGGAAGGGGCATCAGTGGCTCAACACCTAAATGAACTCAACACTATCATAACCCAGTTGAGTTCCGTGGAAATTGATTTCGATGATGAAGTTCGAGCTTTAATTCTTTTATCATCTCTAACAGATAGTTGGAATGTTACTGTTACAGCAGTTAGTAGTTCGTCGGAAAACAGTAAATTGAAATTCGACGATGTTCAGGATCTGATATTGAGCGAAGAAATTCAATGAAGAGAATCGGGTGAAGTATCAACCTCCTCAGCCTTGCACATGGAGTCTAGAGGGAGAACTTCAGAAAGAAATTCAAATCGTGGCATATCCAAATCCAGAACGGGAAAATCAAGAACGGGAAAAAAATTACCTGTTATAATTGTGGTAAGAATGGTCACTTTAAAAGAGATTGCCGAGCACTAAAGAAATATACCGGCGTATAGGAAGCCAACATGACAGATGAGACAGGTGATGCCATGATTCTAAGCGTCAATAATCGAATTGAATCATGGATCTTGGATTCAGGAGCATCTTTCCACTCCACCCCATGCCAAGAAATCATGGAGAAATATGTCAGTGGTGATTTTGGGAAGGTTCATCCAGCTAATGATGAAACCTTGAATATCGTCAGAAAATGAGACATTCGATTAAAATTATCGAACCAGACCACCTGGATGCTGAAAGGAGTGAGACATATTCCTGGTCTCAAAAGAAATTTGATTTCTGTAGGACAACTTGATGAAGAATGATATAGCACAACCTTTTCAGGCTGTGAATGGAAGATTACCAAAGGAGCACTCGTCATTGTTCGTGGTAAGAAGACTGATACTCTCTATGTAACCTCAAATTTAGAGAATATCATTGCAGCCGCAGATGTTGATGGAAAATCAAACCTATGGTACCAAAGGCTTGACCATATGAGCGAGAAAAGGATGAAGACGCTTTTGTCAAAAGGGAAGCTGTCGGATCTAAAGAATGTAGATGTCGGACTATGTGAAGATTGCATCTTTGGCAAACAAAAGAAACTCAATTTTGCAAAGATTGACAAGACACCTAAGGCTGAAAAATTAGAGTTGGTTCATACTGATGTATGGGGATCATCTCCAGTTCCATCTCTTGCAGGCTCATTATATTATGTCACTTTCATCGATGATTCAACAAGGAAGGTGTGAGTTTATTTTCTGAAGAAGAAAAAAAAAATCTTTGATACCTTCAGAAAATGGAAGGTCATGGTGGAAAATGAGACTGGTTTGAAAGTCAAGCGGTTGAGGTCTGACAATGGAGGAGAGTACAGAAACAGTAGATTCAGAGATTTCTGCGCAAACAATTGGATCAAGATGGAGACAACATTTCCCATGACACTACAGCAGAATGGCGTAGCAGAACTCATTAACAGAACTCTGAATGAACGTGCAACTTCTCTGAATGAATGTGCAACTTACCAAATTGCTATGGGCTGAAGCTATCAATACTGCAACTTACATGATCAACCGTGGAAGCTATCAACGTGCCAGAAGCAGAATGATTTAAATTTTATACTGATTTTTTTATATAAATAATTATTCACAGTTATTGTTATATTCTCTTTTATTTAATTGTTTATGTTATCGTTATATTATTTTTTTAAATCTCATATTCCAGTTGTGATAAAGTCAATTATTAATTTGATACTATCGTTATAATTTTTATGTTAGTGTTGATGATACTTATTATTCATCACTAAAAGTAATATTTGTTTATATTTATTTTTTAAATTATTTAGTAGGATTTTTTAAATCATTTTTATTTATGGTCATGTTTTCATTATTTAAAAGTTAGTTTATAAGTAGGGGAAAATGGTTGGGTAGGGTAGCATGATTTGTCTATTTTAGTATTTACTAGATTTTTTTAAGATTATGACTTTGTTATGAATTATTTTAATTTGTTTAACAAATTAACCGCTCTAATTTGTTTAAAAAATTACATTTATTATTTTTCTTAATCATATCCTTTTAAAATATCATTATTATTCCTCCTAAATTTAAAATTATATCAATATATTTTTAAGAATAATAATGAAAATTTTAAGTTTGAAAAATAATTGAAGGTTAGCTTTTTTTATCTACTATCAAATATCAAATAAAATAAGTCTTTTGTAGAATTCAAATTCTTATTTAGAAAAATATATTAAGACCTAATGAAAAAAAGTTTCTAGCCATTCAAAAAATTACTCTCATCCATACCATCGTTTTTTTGGAACAAAGTGCAGCACATCAATTTAAATTATTTAAGAGAATCGCATTGTAGACAAGAGATGGGGGTCGGGGGATTTTGGAATTCTTTAATTCTGTAACTAAATTGCATTGCATACGAGATTATAAGATACAAGAATCATTGACTTATTTATAATGTAGTTTTTTGTCAACGTCGTCGGCAGGAAGAAATGGCGCTCATATCTTTCGAACAAGGAGATTAACGCCAAATTCCGGCTCGGTCAGCAATGCGTATTGAGGCGAGTAGCGATAGCTTGGAGCGATGGTGAGGATGAAGTTGGACACGATGATTGCAAACAACACCTGAAGTTCAGTCATCGCAAAGCTCTGCCCAGGACACTCTCGAGCCCCTAAACCGAATGGAATGTAGGCTTGACAACTTTTGCATGCTCTTCAAATGCCATTGGCAAACCTCTCAGGATCGAACTTTGTTGAATCTGGTCCCCAGAGTTTAGGATCGGTGTGCGATTCTAGCATCCATAACCAAATATTAACCCCTTTCGGGATTTCTACGTCACCCAGCTTCAGATTTTGCAGGCCTGCCTTGAAACAAATGCTGTTGCTGGATAAAGTCGCAACACCTCAAGAACCACCATTTTCAACTGCAATAAACACGAAGAAATTTAGAGTTTTGAGTCCAGAATCTCGAGTCATAGTTATATTACGTACCATTTTCATCTTGTGAAGCATGTCAAAATTCAGCACGCCATTCTCGCACACTTGTGAAACTTCAGCACGGATACGAGTCTGTCATTCAGGATGTAAAGCCAATAAAATCAGTCTCCATATCGCAGAAACTGTGCGGTAACTTCGGACGCAGGGATGCAGATGTCCTTGCAGTTGTCGGCTATGAACTGATCGGCTGTTATAGATGGCTCCAGATTACCTTTCGAACCTTCAATCACCACTTGCAACAAATCTTTACATGCGGTCTCACTCTCAGCGTGCTTCTTTACTATCCCCATAATTATCGAATGAATCTCCTTTTCAATCCTCCAAATCTCTCTATTGTTTTTAGTGGGAAGGTATCTGTGGGGGGAAGATGAATAATCAGGTTGAGCATTGTAATAGATTTTTGAACTCAATTTGGGAGCAAACTACCTGAAGAAAGGGATACCACTAAGTATTGTTGGCGAGCTCATGGCATTAATGAGAGCTAGAGATTTTGGGAATATTTCCATTCCCTTTTGCCACTCATCTCCGAAAACCACTTTCGAAATGACATAAGAAGTGAAGCTTCTTACACAGTCATCCACTCTGATGTCTGCAATCCCACCATTAGCTTCAATTATATCCCCTCATGATTTCACCAGTTCCCCACCGGACTCCACCATTAGCTCCGTCATATCCTACGGCCAAATATCTGGGATGTTTTCCGACGATTTGATATGAGTTGAGATGGTCAAGGTTGTGTGATATTTATAGGAAAGAAAGAAAGATTTTGATTGGATGACGCGTGATTACCCGGATTCGCCACATGGAGATTTGTCGCCATTGGATTAGGAATTTGTATCGACGGATGGAAAGATGCGTGAGGGCTAGTTTTGGTGGGATGTAAAGGCAGAGACGTGGCAGATGTCATTGGCTAATATCATGTAACTTTTTTTTTTGGGGAAGAATAATATTATGGAACTTGGATAGTGACTGAGCTGCGGCTGGGTAGGTTTCGGAATTTAATTTTTTCATGACGAATTTTGCAGCGAAAATCAATTTTCTCCCTCCATTATTTAATTGCTATAATTAAATTTACAATAAGAAAAAGTTAGAAACTTTATAGTAAAAGAAGCGCATATCAGCGAAAAATGTATTAAAAATTGTTTTTATTTGTTTCTTGTGGTGGTTTCTCCCAATTTGATGCTTTGAGCCACCCATGCTTTCGCTTCTTCCGAATTTCTAAAATAAAATAAAAATAAAAACACTGATACGGTAGCGGCCTGATTTTTTTTGTTACTGCTTTTTTTGTTGTCGATTTAATTTGTGTTCTAATTTCGTGATTGCAATGAGTTTTAAAGTTTGCCGACCAACTGTTTGATGAAATGGAATCCTTATGAAAGTGATCATCGGCTTAGTTGTTGACTCCTTATTTGTCAGCTGTCGGCAACCGTACACCATAATGCAGAGTATAAACGGGACAGTTCGTGTTTTTCGTAAATACCCATTGGCTAGATCTCTCTGGGCTCGCAATTCTTGCTCAAAATTATTTGTTGGAGGTCTCAAAAATTTCCTACTCTTTTTCTTGTTCTCTTTATCCGATTTGAAGGGAATGTATGTTTACTACTTTCTTCTGATTTTACTATTATATAATTGGTTTGTGATAAGTTCTATTGACTGTAGGGCTTTCATATGATACCAACGAGACTGTTTTGAAGAATGCTTTTGAAAGGCATGGTGAAATCATTGAAGGTACTTTTCCTGGATATTTATATTTTGACGTGATTTTGTGCTTTGCCAGGTTAAAAAAGTTTGGGCTTTAACAGTTCGTGTTATTGCTCATCATGTGAGTGGGAAATCAAGAGGGTATGGGTTTGTGCGTTTCACTTCTGAATCTTCAGCCATTGCTGCTCTTAAGGAAATGCATTCCCAGGTATGTTTAAAGTAATTAATTCAATAACTCAATTTTAATTCTTGACCCATATACATTTCTATTATGATAAATGAGCAGTTGGGTTGAGATCTGATGTTGCATATAATGGTTGTTTTTAGGTATTGGATGGTCGAAATATTCGGGTTGAATTCGCACGCGAGGGATGATTGATTGGTATTTATCATTCAAGAGGTTTGATTTCTTCCTCGTTGGTAGTTATTGATTTTCATTCAATCAATGTAGGAAAACTTGGTTTCATGTGTTGAGTCTGTGAATTAACTTACCAAATGTCTTTGATGGGGATGACTTCCTATTTGATACCTGAGAACTTTGTAACACATTTTGAACTCTTTTCAAATGAATCAGACCTCCCCAGTTGGATTTGATTCATTTGAACCCATCTCATGCACTAATAAAGTGGATGAAAAAACCTAATC
The DNA here is from genome assembly GCF_006381635.1 of Hibiscus syriacus. NCBI lineage: Eukaryota > Viridiplantae > Streptophyta > Magnoliopsida > Malvales > Malvaceae > Hibiscus > Hibiscus syriacus. The sequence continues at coordinate 2,391,216 of NW_024063513.1, forward strand.
CTCGGAACAACGCAGTTTTTGTAGTATATATATAGTATCATGTGCTTCAAGTCTTTGACAACCAATTTCACTTCAGTTGCTTGTGGTTGAATGCATTTCTCGTTTATTGAAGGCAGAGTTTATATATACCTTACGTTTTGATGATTGCAACTCGTGGCACAGTTTATTATTCTCAACTGTCTCCTCACCATCAGCATATATCAGATATGGTTTTAATTTTGTTATAGCATAGCCATAATTCTGAATCGAATATGATGTTAGCGGCCTTAATTGGGATCCAATTCTGTATTTGAAAGGGAAAAGCAAATTTTCCCTGGATAACTCGGGTGAATGATTTTAGAAATATGACAAAAAGTGTGGGGAGTTGGTACTTATTCTCAATCAGCGTCTCCATAATTCTAATTTTGTGCTGAGGATTATACTTATGTTTTGCCTATGATGTTTGATCTCATGAAATGTCTGTGCAATTGGCTGCCGGCGTTTCCTGTGGGCTAGAACTGGTGCACCAGAGGCAGCGGTACGGCCTTCCCGGTCTTCTCTAATGCCCACATCAGATATGTACCAAGTGTCTCTTGCTGTTCTAAAACTTGCTCTTAATAGGTGAACCCCAGCCTCAGGTGGTTAAGACTCGACATGCTTGAGATCCTTATATATGAATTGAAAGGTCCGAACGATTAACTTTTATTGTGGAATATTAATAAATATGATTTTACCTATGAATTATTTGTTATATATGACGAAATTTAAGATCAAAAGTTGAGTTTGAGTTAAAAAAAATTCAAATAGCAATGCTAAATCTGTAGATTGTACGTTCTGCTTTTGTATGTCAAACATAAAACAAGAATCCCAGCAAGAAAGTTGTAATAATACTAGTTTCAACCATTAATGTTACATTGCTTATGCTAAAGTTTCAGCCGTAAGTTATATAAAAAGCAAGCAAGCAAATGTTTATTTTGAATGTTTATAAGGTAACTCAGGTGTTAAATCTGTCGCTAATACGCTGGAGCCACAATGAACCCCATTCTTAACGAACTGCCAAAAGAGTGTCTAGTTGCCCAACTGATTGAAATTAAGCTACAATTCAACGATCATGATACATCTCAACCTTCACCCCCATCCTCATCTTCACAGTTGAGGCTGCCATCACCTTCGACCTCGAACGTCGTTGATACCAGCATATGGAGAAATTGCAGTTGAGACAGGACTAAGACAATTGATAATGAGTAAGGGAAAGCCGTGTGCTTTAAAGGAATTTTTTATGGTTTGTGGAGAAAGCATCTTCCAAGTAAATACTTCAAGCATGAACTTTATGGGCTATATTATTAACAGGGGTTGGTTTAAATGGTAAACAACTTGATATCGCTTAAGTAAGGCCTCAAGTTTGAGTCTTTGTGTATTCAGAAAATCCCTGATATGAGACTCACCTACCAAAACCAGGTATGCAACGCATGTTGATCCGAATTAGTCAAGAAGAAACCTTGAAATCAGGATGAAAAAAAAGGCAATAAAAAAAACATTATCGGTCATATTAAATATACAGTCCTTTCAACTTTATTTTTAATAGAGAAAATAACCTCAGTGACCAAAAATGCCTTATAATATACGATTTTAATCAACTTTTTTTGGATTTGCCAAAATGACCAACTAAATCGCAATGCGATCGATAATTCGCAACGCGATCTCTGATATCGCAAATCAGTTTCCAGATTCGCAACGAGATTCTGACTATCGCATTGCGATTTCCCAAATTCGCGTTGCGATTACGTAATCGCATTGCGATTTTCCTAATTCGCATTGCGATTTACGTAATCGCATAGCGATTTAGTAAATCACAACGAGATTCTGACTATCGCAATACTGAATTTCAAAATCGCAACTTGATTTCTGAATTCGCAACAGGTTTTAATTTCGCAACACAAATGTTTTGGGTATATAAATACGCAACAGCAGCAACTCATAATCTAAATCCCTAAATCGCAACTCATTACATCTCCATCTATCACTCTCTCCGGCGATATCCGTTCCTATATCCAACGACATCCTTCCCCATCCGGCAACAGGTTTTAGTTTCGCAGCTCGTTTGTTTAGTAAATTAATTTACAATAATGAAATCATCTAATGTTGATCATGTTTGGATAGATTTGTGTTTTGGAGGGTCATGGGAGAATGTTCATGGTGTTTTACAATATATGCCTTTACCCATGAATCTTCAACTAAAACTGTCATTAAAAAAGTTAACTTATGAAACTCTAATGTTACGTGTTGCAAATAAATTGAATTTAGAGCCCCTAAGTGGATTTAGGCTATCTTATCAGAGAAATGGTAAAGTTTATTTGTTAACTGACAATGAAAATGTTGAACGATTCATTGCTTACATTAGTGTTTCAAGTGATGATGTTACATTGTATGTTGTTGAACCTAGAAGTAGTGAAGTTGGGTCAGTAGCGGGTAAGTTTTTCAACCCCAGTTTATGGTGCTCAAAATTTAATGGTTCCACCACAATTTCATCACCAAGCAAATATTGTTTCACCATATTTCCAATACCAAACACAATCTCAAAACCCACAACCTTTCCCTAATCCAAATCCCAATCAACTTTCAGCACCAAATTCCGATTTTCGTATTGACCAGTTAGACGAAGATGAGCCAACAAAAAAAATTGTGAGTACTAGTCAGTATTCGAAATTTGATCTTGGTCAATACCCGGACTTTGATCTTGGTCAATACTCGGATTTTGATGATTTTTCAGAAGAAGAAACAGACCATGTGTGTAATGATTTTGATATTGGTCAATACCCGAATTTTGATGATGAAACAGCCGTTGCCGAGAAAGATGTTGTTGATGATAATGAGGAGAAAGTTACGACTGTAAATGAACATGTTGAACATCCATTCTGTAATTCATATAACACTGAAGAATAAAAAGAAGAAGAAGAAATCCCCAAAGAAAAGTCCCCGAAGAAAATGCCACGGGAGTATAACTGGAATATGCCAGAATTACTTCAGATACCGGAAGAAGAGTTGGTAAAGATAGCAATTGATTGTCACACAAAAATTATTCGTATCAAGAAAGATGATTGTTTTGATACAAAGGATGACTTGAAGATAGCTTTGTATACGAAATGTGTGGAAGATGGCTATCAACTAAAAGTTAACAAATCAAGCAAAGATCGTTTCGAAACAAGGTGTATGATTGACAAAAACTGTATGTGGCGTATGATTGCAAAGAGGATAAAAGATTGCGAAATGTTTCAAGTTAGGACTTTTATTGATAAACATACATGTTCAAGAACCCAAGTTTTTCCTCACCATAGACAGGCAAAAAAAAAGGTGTTGGGTGATTTTCTAGCTGAGTTAATGTTTTTGAATGGTAGGGTATATCGGGGACATGAAATTATGACTGACATGAATGCTCGGTTCAAGATTAGTATCTCATATTCTCAAGCTTGGAGAGCCAAATGTTATGCCTTGGAATTGTTGAGGGGGTCGCCAGAAGCATCGTTTGCCCAACTGCCGGCTTATTGTTACAATTTAAAGCTGAAAAATCCTGGGTCGGTAACTCATATCAAAACAGATAGAGATGGACGCTTTGAGTTGCTGTTTATCGCCATTGGTGCTGCGGTTAGTAAATCAATATAATTTTGTTGACTCATTTTTGTTAGTTACATGCATTTCACATTTAAATGATTATATTTCTTGTGTATATGATTTTGTAGATTCGTTCGTTTATTAATTGCATGCGCCCAGTTATTATAGTCGACGGAGCACATTTAAAAGGTCGATACCTTGGAGTAAACTTATTAGCAGTAGCCATGGATGCTAACAATGGGATACTGCCAATAGCTTACGGGGTTGGAAAATCTGAAACCTCTGATTCATGGACATGGTTTATGGGGCATCTTAGGAATTGCATAGATCCTATTAGCAATCTGACAATCATATCCGATAGGGCAAACTCAATTGACAACGCTGTTAGAAGGTGTTTCCCAGATGCTTTTCATGGACTTTGTGGTGTTCATTTGTATAAAAATCTAAAATCAATGTCTGCTGGTATAAAAAATCACAAATGGACATACTGGAAGGCTGTAAAGCTTATCGGGAAGTGGATTTTAATAAGTATATAAACTGTTTAAGACGTGTTTTGCCTCAGTCTGCTCAAACACTAGAAGATGTCGGGTTTGAAAGATGGTCAAGAGTATATCAACTTGGAGCAAGATATGGTTTTATAACGTCTAATAGTGCAGAATCAATCAACGCTCTAAGTCGTCATTCTCGGAAATTACCCATTACTATGTTAATGGAGTTTTTTCGAGCCTCTATTCAACAGTGGTACTACAAGAAAAGAAACCATGCATGTATTATTTCTTTAAATTCGTAACTTATCATATATTTTACTAAGTATTATTTATTTAAATTTACAGGAACATTGGAACATCGTGTTACACCATGACAGAAAAAAAGATAACGAAACGTGTTGTGAAGTCAACGTCATGGAGAGTTGAACCATGTTCAAACACTTTGTTTGAAGTACTGGATAATAACTTAAATGGGCTTGTCGATCTAAATGCAAAGACATGTAGTTGTATGAAATGGCAAACATCTGGTTATCCGTGTGGCCATGTTATAAAAGTTTCTCTTCATCTAAACCAAGATTATTCAAGCGCATACGTTATGGATTGCTACACTACAGAAGTATATCAACAGACTTATGGCGAGATTGTCTACCCTATTCCACATCCTTCTGAGTGGGACATACCAGATGACTTACAAATAGTTTTGCCACCAGCCATGGACAGAAGGCTACCTGACCGACCAAAAAGTCACGATCGTATACCGTCTAAGGGTGAAGAGAAGAAGAGATCGATATGTAGTCGGTGCAAGGAAAGTGGTCATACAAGGTTGACATGTGGATCACCAGTGCCATCACAATCATCTTTTCCTCTACCAAAATATGGATCCTCATCAAAATTCAAAGCTCATATGGTGTCAAGCAAAAGGCAATCAAAATTGCAATCATCTTTAAAATCACAATCAAAACCGGCTTCACCTTTTGGGACTGTTAACTTAGGTGATTTTTAAATGCAAACGTTTTATTATGTAGATTTTATGTGTGAACTTTTAACATTTTTAGTTAGGCATGTATTAGTAACTTGAATTTGAAAATTGCTATGACCTGTTTAGTTGTTATCACTTATTAGGCATTCATTTGACTATCGCAACACGGAAATGACGTTCGCAATCATCTTAATGTCTATCGCAACGCAAAAATGACTATCGCAATGCGAAATGAAAATCGCAACGAGAGAATCGCAATACGAAATGAAAATCGCAACGAGGGAATCGCAAAGCGAAATGAAAATCGCAATGCGAATTTAGTTTCGCGTTGCGATTCCCTCGTTGCGATTTTCATTTCGCATTGCGATAGTCATTTTTGCCTTCAACATAATGCAGATTGAAATCAACAAAATCAACCATTACATTTCAATCAATTAAACAAGCACAAATAAGAATTATGTTCACATCAATTAAACAAATCAACTTTTACAAATCATCTTTTACAAATCAATTAAACAATCAAAAAATAAGCAATAATTCTTATTTCCTCATCTACTATTGAATCATCTTTTGCAGCCATACATCATTTTCACGCAGCTCACTTCTGAGATTAACCTGCATAAACCAAACATTTGCTCAAACAACACTTTCTACACATCTAAAACCTACAAATAGCAAATTATTGAATTCTAGGTACTTAACCAAACATTTTCAAACCAAAAGCCTATAAACTTACCAATTGTTTATGGACATTTTTATAACGCGGATGCAGGTAGGCAGCGTCTCGTATATATCGATCTAGCCATATAATACCGAAACCACAAGCCTACTGCAGCTCTATCTCTATCGGTGGGAGGTAGATACTTTATACTTCCTGTGATCAAACGCTCCAACGCCAAGCATACGAGAGGACCACAATCCCCTCTGGGTCCTTTCGTTTGTTGTGGTGCGGTCTCGTCTCTGCTAACTGTAATATTGAGCTTCTTTGGCTTCTTATTTCCAGAACGAGTTCAATAATTTATCGCATCCAAGAATTTAGCCAAATGAGAGCTTCATCCCTTAATAATATCTCTTAAATCAGCCAATGATATGTAATTTATCATGCTGTCATATACTATTGCCTTAAGGGATGGGAGCTGAAGCTCGACGAGAAGCCAATGTTTACGTTCCAAAACAGGGATAAACACCTGCAATCATAAGTAATAATTCATTCATTTGCGCACTTATTTATGAATACCTTTAAACTCAATCTAAAATAAATACTAACCTTATCGACCTCCCACCATGCAGGATAAAGTTTAGCTTGTCCATTGCCCAACGCAAATGATTCATCTCTTTGATTCTTCAAGTGAACGGCGTTAAAAGACGTCGATATAATTGTATATCGTGTATTTCTTTTATTTTCCTTAAGTTTCCTAATTATTAGAAGACGTGACACCTACGCATCGATATGCTGTTTTACAAAAAAATACATATATTAGTAACTTACATAAATTTAAAAAAAAATCAAATTGAAATATAAGAAAAATATAAGACTTAGCCCTCCATCGAAATAGCCATTGTCTTCGACCCCTAATAATACGCCCCACCAAGACCGATCAAGCAACAAATAGATATCATCGTTGAGCTTGCATATGTCAGTGAAACACCCCTGGCTCCCCTCATGTAGATAAAAATCAACTGCGATCTTAGCCCAAAGGGTGTTATCCAGAATTGTGTCTGGTAGTTATCTCCTATCCACTTCAGATACCGGTATGGTACTGGCCGGTAACTCATACGAGAGCCAACTCTCATCCATCATGTCCGGCACGTCAGAGGGTTTCTCAAGAATCTTACATATGACGTCATGTGAATCGGGCTCTTGAATGGTGGGAGGGACCTCTTCAACGATGACAGTGGCCTCTTGAACGGTGGGAGGGGACTCTCGAGGAATGATAGGGGCCTCTTCAACGACAGGAGTGGACTCTTGAGGGATGACAGGCGAGTTGGGCCTCTTCTTGCGGTGTCTTCGCACTATTGGGGTGTACGGAGACTTAATAGCACGTGCACGCCGTCTGATGCGTGAACTCTGTCGTGCAAGAAAAACCCGACGTAAAGCATCCACCTTATCGGGCCGCTAAATAATTAAATACAAAAATCAGTAAATAAACAGACATGATAGTTAAACAGTGAAAACAAAGACAAATATGTTTCAAACTTGCATTGAATTCACCCAAGTCATTATTCTATCACAGTTCACAAAATGCATCAGATAACAAAGGCAAATATGTTTCAAACTTGCAACACTGTCAACTTAGTATTTGTATTTGTCTATTGGTTGAAGTAATGCAATTCATTCAATTTCAATTTGCAGAAGAATAATAGTTTCTGGAACTTAAAATCGCAACGTGAAAAATGACTATCGCAACGCGAAATGAAAATCGCAACGAGAGAATGAAAATCGCAACGCGAAATGAAAATCGCAACGCGAAATAAAAATCGCAACGAGAGAATCGCAATGCGAAATTAAAATCGCAACGCGATTATAGTTTCGCGTTGCGATTTTGTCGTTGCGATTTTTATTTTGCGTTGCGATTCTCTCGTTGCGATTTTCGTTTCGCGTTGCGATTTTCCTTCTCTCGTTGCGATTTTCATTTCAACCAAAAGACAAAACAGTGTTGCTAAAATATAGATTCAAGAATAAACTATTTCTTCTTCTTCTACAAATTGAAACTTGAATGGATTGTATTACTTCAACTAAAAGACAAAACAAAGACAAATACTAACTTCAGAGTATTAAAGAATACACAGTTTAGCAGAATTGACAGCAAACGAACAAATTTACTTTCAACCAAAAGACAAAAAAAAGACAAATACTAACTTCACAATGTTAAAGAATACACAGTTTAGCAGAATTGGCAGCAACCGAACAAATTTACTTTCAACCAAAAGACAAAACAAAGACAAATACTAACTTTACAGTGTTAAAGAATACACAGTTTAACAGAATTGGCAGCAACCGAATAAATTTACTTCAACCAAAAGACAAAACAAAAGACAAATACTAACTTCACAGTGTTAATAAACAGTTTAGCAGTATTGGCAGCAACCGAATAAATTTACTAAGCAATCTAAGTGAAATGGTTAATCTAAGTGAAATTACGAGTAAATTTATCATCAAGTTAAATATGGAAAATCTTAAACTTACCTCGTTGCGTAGAGTATGAACCTCATTCTGCAACGATACTACCATCTCACGTAGAGCGGCAACCTCACCACGTAAAGTAGACACCTCCACACGCCATGCACCATCGTTATCGCGTAGAGTACCGATCTCCTCACACAAGACATTGACCTCATCACGTAACTCCCTTGACTCATCCCGTGGAGGTGGAGGTGGAGAACAGGGAGATAGAATTCATGGCATCTTTGCCGCTCGCCTATCATGAGGTGATGGTGGAGAAGAGGCTCGATGATGTGACGGGATAGATGATGGCTCTCGTTGTAGAGGTGTATAGTCGGGTCGATCAGGTGATGGCTCTGGGTGAGGTGATGGCTCTCGAAGTGGAGGAAGTGGAGGCTGCTCATCATTCGTGCCATCAAGAAAACACTGACTAGCTTGCCACCAATCAGTGGCAAGCTCAGCCTCCGTGGGTGTCAGTCTCATTAATGGAGTATTGACCTCCTAAAAATATAAAAACTCAAACAAAGTTAAACATCTACTATTAATAACTTGTTTATATATGATATTATTTGTGTTAACTTACATTATTTATTGTCGCATATGGTATTAAGTCTTCCCAATCCAACAGACGTTTCCTCTTCCAGGAAATAGCCCTAAGAATATCATTTGAAGTTTTTAATGCATATGTCCGCATGCTGGGGAAAGCCTCGAATATCCAAATCTACAAACAATATAATAACAAACATTAGTAATTGTTAAATAATTAATTATAATTTTGAAAACATTATATAGAAATTCTTACCTTAAAGGCCCAAACAAAGCCTGACAAAGTGTATTTCGACCCATCGCCACGCAAACTTTTGCGGTCATCAAAGGCAGACGACAACTTAGTCCAAGTAGCTTTCCATATATATGAACCCCACGAAAACAGATTCCATGCATTTAGGTCCTCTACCAATAATATTAGCTCCTGAGGAATAGGTTGTCTGGCCTCTCTGCCTAAAAAGCCGGTATACAAAAGTAGCAGAAAGCATACTCGGACAACATCGACGTCATTCATCCGAGTAAAACCATCTTTCTTATTAAACAATTTCTTCAGGTCGTCGACGTGTAAGTTCGACTTCTCTATTGACTCATCAGGAAAAACCCTGGATAACCATGATGGGCGGGTGATATGACGAGTGTACCGGCCTACATCATCATGTCCGAATCGTAGACCAGTGATTAAGCAGAACTCCTTCCACCCAAAACAAGTATACGCCGGTGGAAAATGAAACCATATCTCTTCCTCACCACGTTGTATACTATCGGGTAGATCGCTAGTCATGGTATGAAGCCACAAATGGGTCAAATTAGCATCTCCACCCGGATGTTGTACTCTCAGCCATGGCCCGAAGCAGGTTTCCTCAAACAATTTTCTTTGTGCAGGTGAAAGCTTCGAAGCAATTGTAGTGGCTAGGCTAACTTTATTCCTTAATGTCAATGAAGCCGAAAAAAATTTCTACAAAAACAATAAACATACCAAGTTAGATATACCAAAAACTAAACTGTGAAGATATACCAAAAACAATAAACATAAATAGTAGTTTATTCTTGAAACTAAAATTTGCAACACTGTTTTGTCTTTTGGTTGAAATGAAAATCGCAACGAGAGAATGAAAATTGCAATGCGGAAATGACTATCGCAACGAGAGAATCGCAACGCGAAATGAAAATCGCAACGAGAGAATCGCAACGCGAAATGAAAATCGCAATGCGATTTTGGTTTCGCGTTGCGATTATCTCGTTGCGATTTTCATTTCGCGTTGCGATTTTCATTTCGCGTTGCGATTTTCATTTCGCGTTGCGATTTTCATTTCGCGTTGCGATTTTCATTTCTCTCGTTGCGATAGTCATTTTCGTGTTGCGATTTTCATTTTCATGTTGCGATTTTAAGTTTAGAAACTATTCTTCTTCTGCATTACTTCAACCAAAAGACAAAACAAAGACAAATACTAACTTCACAGGGTTAAAGACTAAACAGTTTAGCAGTATTGGCAGCAATCGAATGAATTTAATAAGAAATCTAAGTGAAATGATTAATCTATTATTGAAATTACCAGTAAACTTATCATCAATTTCAATATGAAAAACCTAAAATAATGCAAAATTTTTAAAATAAAAATAATTAAAAAAACTAACCCTCGGAGGTTGATTTTTCATTTCTAAATGATTGTGAGGGATTTCTGACCGTGAATGGTTGTGAGGGATTTCGCCGGCGATGGGGACGGAAATCTTCGGAGATGGGGACGGATTTCGCCGTAGAGAGTGAGAGATGGAGATGGGACTGAGTTGTGATTTTAGGTTTTAGGTTATGAGTTGCGATTACGAGATATACTGTGGACGGTTCAGTTTCCGATATATTAAGAAATTCGTGTTTGGAATTTGAAAAAAAAAATATGCGTTAATACGAATGACACTATGTAAATCGCATTGCAATAGTCAGAATCGCGTTGCGAATCTGGAAACTGATTTGCGATACCGGAGATCGCGTTGCGAATTATCGATCGCATTGCGATTTAGTTGGTCATTTTGGCGAATCCAAAAAAAGTTGGTTAAAACCGTATATTATAAGACATTTTTTGTCACTGAGGTTATTTTTTCTTTTTAATATGATTATAATGGTAAATGGGGGTAATTGATACACTAACCAGAAACCCTGGGAATTGGCATATTTCGAATTTTTTATTGAATTTCTATTGCTTTCCGCCACGCCATCACGGTATTAACTTGGATAATTAAACAAACAAGCGAGGGTTGGGATTGATTTTGAATATAGTATTACAGTAGGTCAGTAAATAGCAGCAAACAAACAAAAATAAATTCATGCCCAAACGATATTACCCATAAACTTAAGAGCTGGAACACCTCGTATCTCTAAATCAACTAGAGGTGCTTCAATTATCCTCAAGTTGGCAAGTTCTGGGTCATTGCGGATCATCTCAATGGCACGCATTTGCTCCTGTAAACACAGATTTCAGCTAAATGCACAGCTTTTACACATGATACTGGACCACCAACTTCGCATACAAAGCTGAAGAAGAAGAAGAGAGAGACATATATTACCTTCCTTTTCGTAGTGCAAAACTTGCAATCGGATACAGATGGAGGTAAAATCTGATTAACGAAAAGCTTGTGAACTGGTACAAATTCTTTCCTCAAAGATGCATGCAGCCTAGACGACTCATTGACTGCCATTACCTGCATTAATGAACCAATTAGAGATCAAACAACACATTGAGCAATTTAAAATTAAACTTCATTCTACTTGGTTTTGGCTTTGATAAAGCCAGCCAGCATAGAGGTAGTTTTTAAGTGTTTTGGAGAATAATGTATATATATATATATGCATTTTTAGTAGTTCTACAATTCAAATGGTAGTCGGAGTCTTGCTAACCATATTCCAACTTAGATACAAGTACATTACTTCGTCAACGAGCTAAGCAAATATTTTATTATCTAATCAGCACGAATAAAGAACACTAGTAGAAATTTTCATTGATCACTAGATACAGGGAAAGGTAGGATAGACATCAAAAGTTACATCATGTCGACAAGAAGGTGAACTCAAGGTGTTACCGATGGTATGGTTACTATAACAAACTCAGTGGTATTGGAATCCCGGAAAAGGTCTCGCACTTTTATCATCCTCTTCCTCATTAGCTGTAGTTTGTCAGGCTACGTATACCAGAAAAGCATGGTTAGAATTTAAATACATACCAAATCGTTCCAAAGAGACATTTGAGCTTACCACATCCTGCCGTTCTTCTGCTTTTCCAATAACAGATTTTATGGCTGAAGTTGCTGAAGCTATTTTCTTTTTGAACTGATCAAAAGACGGTTTTATAAAATATATCAGAAGTTTGTTATATTACATGTACGATCTTTACAATACTCGTAAATTATAGCAAAGTGAAAAGATAAACTGATTTGATTGGGATCCATATAGTAATGAGTTCAGAATAACTGTACTGGAACTTCCAAGCAAAAGTGTCATTTTATACCTTCATAATTTTCCCAATTGATGCATCCAAGAAGTCAGGCAAGGACAAAAACCGAAGTGTATGGCCCTGTAAAATACTGAATAAAAAATCTAGCAATGTACAAACTTCAAATTCAGTTGAGCATGCTAAATATCGAAAGCAATTAAGAGACCACTGACCGTGGGTGCAGTATCAATCACTATCCTGCTAAACATACTGTACTGTGGCGATTCAACAAATAGCATCACCTACAAAGCAGCTGCAGGTTTAGGATAAAAAAGGTCTCAAATGAAGGTAAGAATAAAAAACTAGAAGTAATTGGAAACGGATCAAATAATGTACATGCCTTGGAAATTGCTATAGCTTCATCTAAACCTGCCGGAGGCGTATCCAATAGCTCTCCTAGTTTTAGATCCCCCAAGGCCCCAACTATGAAGTAGTAACAAAAAAATGTAAGGTACAGCAATCAATGAACAAATCTCAAACAAAATTGAAAAAAAAAAAGGCAAAATGGATCAGAACTAGGTACAAGGGGACTATACATGGACCAGAATGCCCCCCCCCAGGAAGCTAACAAATGTTTCAATATCTTTCGTAATCTTTAAATTGCTTTAAAGGAAGCGAAAGCTAACAAATGTTTCAATATCTTTCGTAATCTTTAAATTGCTTTAAAGGAAGCGAAAGGGCTTTACTTTTTCTTTTCTTTAATCTACTTCAGGAACCAAAACAAAGTCCACTCTCAAAATCTTGGTTAGAATAGAAAACTAAAAGCAAAAGTGTAAATCAAATCATCGCTATGACACAAGTCCATTTCCTTGACCATTATTCCGTTCGTCAGAATGATAGTCACGGCTTCTAAATGTAATGCAATCGACTGATAGTGTGCAAGACTTGTATCTAGGGATTTAAATAGTATTCGCGGCTTCGTTTTCGGTCACGTCACGTTTGATCTTGATTGTAGATATAACGGATATTATCGAGGTTACTGCGGGTGCCGCGGTCGTAAATTATTTTAAATTTCGCACAACTTATCTTAAAATATAATAATTATAATTATAGCCATAAAGAATCATTTTTTAATGATTTTTAGAATGCTTTCTAAGCAAAAATTACACACACATATATAATATATAGTTTAACTAAATAGAAGATTTTAAAAATCCGGTAATAGGATAAAATAATTAATTAATGATAACATTGTGAATATATTACTATTTAAATTACTAAAATTAGGACTAAATTAAATTACATTCTAAACTAAGGATTAAAATTCTAAAAAATGGGAGGAGTAGCAAATTAATATATACTTTTAAAATATATTTTAAAACTTACTTTAAAAAAAACAAAAAATGAAAAAATGCCTGAGTGTGTGCGGAACGACCCACGTAGTCTAATTTTTTTTAATTAAAAAATCAACATATACTTTAATAACACAGAAGAAAAATCTAGAAATTCTCTAATTCTCTTCTCGATGGAGTTCTATGTTGTCTCCTCATTTCTTCCTACCTTACTTTCTTAAGGTTTTGAGATAATCAACAGCCAAAAAAACTCCAAATCCATGACTTGTTCTAGCTTAGAAGAGAGACTTAAGCACCTAAAGTTTATGATACCAGCAATTTCCACTTCAACGAGATCCACAAAACAGATAAAGTTTTGTTTTTCTTTTTTACTTTTTCATTTATTTTTTCTTTTTGAATCTACATGTATGTATCAAAAACTGAGATTTAAAAAGAAAGAAAAAACGAGGTTTGACAATGATGAACACAAAAAAATCATCTTTCTTAAGTTATTTTTTATAGTAACAGTAGAATAACGCTTATAGCATTCTGTGATCGTGATCGGCGCTTTTCGCCGTTATCTGTTAAATTGCGGGTGCGATGGACCACTATCAACCTGAATCTAGTATCCATTCATCAATAGCGGTTTCGGACTGTGGCGCGACTGCGAAATAGCGGGCGCTATAGCGTTTGCGTCCCACTATTTAAAACCCTGCTTGTATCCACCTGATCATCAAGCATCCCAATGCCCATGTTATTCATAAAAATCTTTGACAGCACTCCCACCAATCTTTTGACTTGCAGATTGAAATTCCTCTTTAGCTTTGTCTGGATTTATCTGTTATAGTGCTAAGGTTTAAAAATTTGCATCACATGATGAGCTAATGTGAAAAAATTCAACCTTAAACCATACATACCTCAAGGGCCAACAAAGGAGAATTCAGTCCATCGATAGGAACAAGATTCCCTCCAGCCAAATCCTAGAGATAATGAACAAAGCAGATTGTTGAAGAAGGGTCCCATAAACTAACTTCCATTATTGACCATTTTCTGTATAGAGCTAAAAAAAACAGAAACATATATTGATACCTGGGCAAAAGAGTCACTTAGCAGGATCAGTTGAGATGGCAATGGTAGGGTGGCCATGGTCTGCAAATTTTACAGCAAGGGAAGCAGCACAGCTTGTTTTCCCCACGCCTCCTTTCCCGCCTAGGAAGTAATACTTAAGCTGCGGTCCAATTATCATCTCATCAAACCTAGCAGCTGGATCAACAACAGTTGCCACACATCTCACTGCAATGAAGAACATGTACGCAAATATGTCATTCTAACTAATTCAAAGGCAATTTTACTGAACTTCATTATGCCTTGGAATATAATTTGCAAGAATACCAAGTAAGCTTAATTGGAATATCCCATTAATGGTCTCCACACAATACCATAGAAATTATCACAGTACAGTTCCCGTATGTATGATCTAGCCCTAACCGAGGAACCAAAACGAATTTAAGACTGCTGACGAATATTTGAGACAGCAAAAGGCAATGAAAAAAAATGCAAGCTTTTCCCATTTTATCAACAGGAAAAACAACCCACTACAATCAAACACCAAATGAATCACTTATGGTCACTGGGTAGTGGGGTAAACAGAATATAGAGTAGCACAAAGGAGAAACAGGGTTACCTAGAAAAGGTGCAGTGTTTGGTACAGAAGTAAAAAATGCTGTGATTCTATGAGAAGGGATGTTTTGGGGTTTGGGTATGTAATGGGACATCGTATTGGGAATTAAGTTTGGTGGAATAAGTGAAAGAGAGCGAAAACAACGAGTTAGCATCTTAGAACTGGAAATGGATGATATAAAAACCCTGGGAAATCTCAGAAATTCAAATGGAAGAGAAATTGACCACACTGAGTAATGATGCAGAGGAGGCATGCCCCGGAGCAGCAGTAGCTTCAAGTGAGGGTTTTGTTTGAGTTTTAGGACTTGAAGAATCGCCACATGTCAAAACTATGAGCACGCTGACTTCACTAAAGCTCCATTCTTTTATTATTTATCGTAAATTCGATAAATTTAATAAAAACTCTGAAAAAATAGTATAAATGCATTCATTAGTCTTTAATAAGTTTTTCCATTTAAAAGATGTCGCCATCCAGGGTTCAGAATTCTCAATTTCAAGGTACAACCGCAAAGCAATCCTGAAAAGACCACGATTGCAAGCTACGTTAAAGCAAGTGAAAAAATCGAAAGACCACTTACTGCTTTTCTTTTCTTTTGTGAAGTTCTGGAAGCTGCATGACGTCCTACTCACAACTGAGACGGTTAGCCCAATTCCAGAATTCAACCTCTCCCTGAAAGCTCCACTTCATCTTTACCTGCACAGTTTATTTTCCCCCTATATTCCCACTGTTTCAATTCTTCAAATAAGAATACGTCAACCACCAACCACAGCCACTCTTTCTTTGGGTCTAAGCTTCGGTCTTATATTCCCACTGTTTCAATTCTTCAAATAAGAATACGTCAACCTCTCTCTAAAAGCTCCACTTCATCTTTACCTGCACAGTTTCTTTCCCTCCTATATTCCCACAGCTTGAGAACGTCAAACTTTCTGTTATTTAATGTTTCTTCAAGGGATTGATTGCTGGGGTTGAATCGAACAAGGTATTCTGTATTCATGGCCACCCAACCAGACCAGTCTGTTAATAACATATCCTTGGAGGTTGTAAGTTTGGCTTTTGTAATGCCTCGTTTCATTGTTTTGGCCTAATATTGCTTCTCTTGGAGTCTGATCTTTTCCTTTTGCCCGGTGATTCATGTTAGAGGAAAAAGAAGCTTAGTGGACAGCAAAAGAAAGAGGCACTTGAAAGAGAGGTATGTGATTTATCTGCAAGTGTACAAATAAATGATTATGATCCATCATCCATGTTTAAAAGACGCACATCCATCCCAATAAATGTATGTTTAATTGCAATAAATTGATCATTACTGATAGTGCACTGCAAAACGTGGATTCCCTGACTCAAGGGAGTGTGATTTAAAAACTCGTTCATATGCATCTCAGATTAATCATGGTTTATTTATTTCTCGCTTTTCAACTTCTAGTTCTCCCCGGGAACTCGATGATGAGTTTCTTATTAGGTACTCAAAGGGTTTGGTGTAGCCATTATCACTTGTTTCTCCTAAAAAAACTGTTAGACGCAACAATGTGGACGTTGCGTACATTTGCTATTTTTGCAAAACTTCCAAATAAAAATGGCATACCTAATAAATGAATGACTAAATTATCATATTTTCCTTGTAATTTAAAAAGTTTTAATTTTAACGCTAAACTTTTGACATTGTTTTTTTTTATCATTTGACTTGATACTGACATGTACTAGGATCGAAGCTAAAAAATAGTTTTATCTAATCGTATTCTTTATTAAAATTAGAGTTTTTTCATCCCTTTTAACACTAAAAAAATTATCATTCTTTGACGTCTTTTACTATCATCCTAAGTATCGATAAACTCTTCTTATCATCCTCCACCGTTATATCAATTTAGATTTTTCTAAAATCTCTTAAAAACTCATTAAACATATAAAAGTCATCAATTTTCATTTTTGAGATGTTTGTTCAAAAAATTGAACAATGAAAAATATTATTCGAGAAGATGAATAATAGAACTCGATAAACTAGTATGATTGAACAATCGTCAAAGGAGATCATAGCTTTAGAACGTCAAACTTTTAGATGATTTTACATTGATTTTGAATAGGTTTCATGAAAAAATAATCCGAGAATAGGAAATACAAGTAGAACATTTTGGCATTAGTCTTATCACAAATAACGACATATGATAATTGACTAACAACGATAAAAAAAAGTTGATGATTTTTTTACAAGAAAATGGGAAAGAAACGGTCACGTATCACGCCATTAACAATTTAATATTCTAATGAAAAAATTAATGTCTAAAGTTTAGGGCTAAAATTAAAATATTTTAATATTCAATGATATAATCAATACACAAATTAAAATATAGTGACTAACAAAATGGTTTATCATAAATAAAATACGAAAGCAATATAATAAATATGACATTATATAATTAAAACACGTCACTTTCGTGTTTAAGATACAAAATTTATATGACTATCAAAGATAACACGAGAAACACTACGTACATACACATTGATTACTACATTTCAGTATGTATGGCAAAACCCATCTGCCTGGCAATTAATACACAACTGGTAATGGCTTTGTCCCTGCTCCCGGAAGAGGCAGCAATATGCGAGGATCATCTCTTCTCTACCTCTTTTAGACCTTTTCTTGTGGCCCATAATTTTTTTAAGATGAAATGGCTTTTTGAGTCACTTTAAAGCTCTGCAAATGATTCATATATATATTGTAATCAATGGTGTGTCTGGTGGTTAGGCAAATTATGTGGCATGTCATGATTTAAAGTTAAAGATACACACATTCCTTCTTGTTTCGATAAAGTTTTCTTTCGGTTGGCGCAACTAAAAAATATGCATTGGACTGATCATGTTGATGTTTTTTTCCTCTTGTATTTGTATAGGTCTCCATGCTTCAGAGAATGCTAAATCAAGAAGAAAATATGCATGAGATTCTGACACGAGTGCATCATCAACAGGCTGGCTCTTCCATCTCTATTCCCAACTTTCTCCCTCCAAAGGTAACCCTTGCTTTCTCTTCTCCCTGCATGCATGTTTTGAGGGCATATTTGATAAACAGCTGAGTAATCCGTTGTTCATCTGGCTTGAAATTCTGCAGACGAAGGAGCTGTTGGCAGAGCTGGCTATTGTTGAGGGTGAGATAGCTCGTTTAGAAGCCCAAATAAGCCAACTTCAACTCTGTCTGAAGCAGGAAAAGGAAGTCACCAAGGAAGCAAGATCGAAACAATGGCAGCCTGGGAGTCTGATGAGTTACCTTCATGGTAACCCAAGCCCCATTAATCAAGGTGTTCAGGAAAAGGTGGTTTTTGATACAAAGGCACTGCATTTCATTAGCAAAGCTATCAAAGGCGATTATACTCTTAGTGACTTCAGTTTGAACGAGAGAATGGACTCCAGATTGCTTTCCGATCAGAAAGAAAACCAGTTCCAGGGAGAGGTTAAATTTCAAGACAGGGTTCCGAGGAAAAGTAGTTTGTTGAAGGCAGCTTCGCCTTTGCGAGACCCTCGACATCCATCTCCCAAGGTAAAGCCTCCTTTGATCCCTGACAAGCCTACTATGAAGGTTTTTGAATTACATTTTGTATATCATGAACTTCTGTTTTGTTCAGATAAGGGAACGTATCCCGGAGTCGAATTGGGACCTGCCGCCGAAATCCCTATCTAGTACACTGCTTTCGGAAGAGAACAGCCAGAATTGGCATCCGAACAAGGTATCGGAGAATATCATGAAATGTTTGAACTTCATTTTTGTTAGGCTACTTAGAACGTCAAGAGCAATGGAACTGGAGAAATCAGGCCCTATTACAAGGTTCATGGGCACTCCCTTAAGCTCGAGAAGCTTTAGGGTAGAAGGTACTCTGAATCCGAAGTTAAGCGTTGGGTCACAGAAGGAATCAAGGCAACAAGACCCGTATGGTATCTTCGATATGGAAGAATCTATCCCAAGGGACATTGGCCCTTACAAGAACCTGGTCATATTTGCTTCAAGCCCTATGGACCCCAAATGCATTTCAAGTTCTGTTCCTTTACTTAAAAAGCTAAGGTCTGATGTAGTACTTTTTATGAACAAACAGAATTGCATTTAGTCCTTCTGCAAGAGAGTAACGAAGGGCAATGTCTGTTTAATTCTCTGTTTTCCATCTGCAGGGTCCTGATGAGCAATCTCCAGAAGGTAGACCTGAGATGGTTAACTTACCAGCAAAAATTAGCATTCTGGATCAACATGTACAATGCCTGTATCATGCATGTATAGTATGGAAAATAATTCACTTTTCTTTCTTCTCTTTCCCCTCATTTTATATATCTACTGGTTGGTTTTACTACTGCAGGGATATCTCCAATACGGTGTGCCTAATTCCCCAGAAAAGTTTTTGACACTGATGAACAAGGTACTTTCCAAATTATTTTCCCAGTTTGTTCTGTAGGGAATTGGAAACTTGATGGATATCAAACTTTTGGCATGAGTTTCAGGCAACTCTCAACGTTGGAGGCAACACGATAAGTGCTCAAGCAATGGAGCACTATATTTTGAGGAAACCAGCACCTTCAAACACGAAAGAGGTACGCAAAAACTGTTCTGCTTCTGTTTCTCCAACTTATCCGAACTTAAAAGTATGATGCTTATCAGAAGGGTGACAAGGAAGATCAAGAAGCCATTGTCCGCAAACTTTATGAACTCCAGCTTATGGATCCAAATGTCACATTTGCTCTGAGCTGCGGAACTCGATCTTCTCCAGCGGTAAGTCTAGCTAATTAATCTTACAATTGAAATCTACCAGACCCTCAAACAAACTTCATTGGCAGGTGAGAATATACACGGCTGATGGAGTTGCAGCTGAGCTGGAGAAATCAAAACTGGAATACCTGCAAGCCTCAATAGCGGTGACCAACACAAAAAAGATTGCACTCCCTGAGCTTCTGCTTCGGAACATGTATGATTTTTCAGTTGATATGAACTCGTTGGTCCAGTGGGTTTGTCAGCAGTTGCCAACGTCTGGCTCACTGAGGAAATCCATGGTGGACTGCTTCAGGAGCCACAACAGCGGCAAGGTATCCATCACCGTCGAGAAAATACCATATGACTTTGAATTCCAGTATCTGTTGTCCATATAAACAACATTGTTCCCATTTTTCCTTTGTTTTGCATCAAATAAAACATGAAATTTAAAGAGAAAATGAACAAAACAGCTGAAATAAGATGAAGACAAAATCAATTTACAAAGATCGACTTGATTTTTCTTTCTGAATTACAGCGATAGGCCGACAGAAATATAATTGTCAATTTGTCATCTTCATAATATCTGTCAGCGTTATTTTTATATAATGAAATGATGAGATTGAATAATTCAGAAAGTATGTGAAGACACTAGTTTTTTTTTACATTTGGTTTTTTATTATTATTATTATTAATATTATTATTAATATTATTAATTTTATTATATTACAGGCCCAAATTACACAAGTCAGAGCCCAATTACAAATGGGTCCTGATGACCCAAATTGGTCCAAATCCATCAGAAAACCCTAAACCCAATTTAGGGTTTGTATCATCTAACCCTAACCGCCTCAGCATCACAGCCGTTGGATCTGAGAGATCCAACGGCCCACACTCATCCAGAACAAACCCTAGGGTAATGATACCCTAGGGACCACGCGGCCGCCGTTCGCCAACCTCAACTTCTGCTGCCACGACGCCAACAGAAACTTCCAGAGATCCCAACACAGCCGTCCACGTCGCAGCTATGGGGTGAGTCACCACATAGCTCGATGACTCACCAAACTCCACTCTTTTACCCGGTCTGAGACAAGCGCTGGTGATGGCTATAAAGCCACCACCGAACCTACAAAGAGAAACAGAGGCAACCAACAACCACAGAACAACCAAACAGAGAGCAAATATACAAAAAAAAAATAGAGACCAACTCACAACAACCAGCAATCAAACCGAGAAGAGAGAAGGAAGAGTTTACCTTACTGGAGAACCCCAAACAACACCTGAGAACCAAAAATACCGAAGGTATTTTTCTTAGATCTAGGAAAATCCATAACTTTTTAGGATAAAATAAGGGTGAAATCGGGTTTAGGGTACTTGGATATAGGGTTTAGGAAATTTTGGCGTTTTCCAACCACCGGAAACGGCGGCCGGCGGTGGGGATTACGGCGGCAGACGGCTGCCGCCCGGTAGCCGGCTTCCCTCCGATGAGGGAAGCTAGAGAGAAGCGAGAGAGTTTAAACTCTCTCGGTTTAGAGAGAGGAAGAAAATGAGAGAAATGAGAGCTTGCCCTTCGGGCCAGCCGGTTAGGGGCTTAAATAGCCCTCCCCAAACGACGCCGTTTTGAGGAGGGGTCTGTCCGTAATTAACTAAAAGTTAAACCCTTTCCGCAGCCATCCTAATTTGTAATCCTTAAATTTTAGTCACTAAATCAATATATAATCCTTTTAATTCGGTTCTTTAATTTTAATTTTATTTATTTTAGTCCTTTATATTAAAATAATATTTTAGGATAAATATCATATTTAGTCCTTTAATTTTAATAATTGATATTTTAAACCCCGAACAACATATTTCAATTTATTTTAATTTGATATATGAATTTTATATAATTTTATTTTAGTCACCAAATTAATAAATAAGGAGAATAGCATGTTTAATCCCTGTAATTTTAAATAATTACTTACGAATTAGGTATTTAATTTTATTAGATTATAATTTAGTCACTAATTTTAAATATTTTCATTTATTATAAAGTTTTACTGCTTTTAAATATATAGTTCTAATTTTATTTTTATTATTGTTTATTTATGTTTTAATTTTACTTGTTTATATTTAAATATTATATTTATTATTATTATATAGTCATATAAATATATATAATAAATAATAATTTATATTAAATCTTAATTTGATTTTACATAAATTATTTTTTTTATCATATTTTAATATTTATTTATTTTCCAATATCAAAGAAAATGGCAGTCTTAATACAACTGGATGTCCTATTCTGGTATTTTAAAATTAAATATTATAAAAAATTTATAATTTAATTTTATTTAAATTATTATAATATTTATTAATATCGAAGAAAAAAGCTGTCTTAAGGCACCTAGAAGTTCTTTTATGATATTTCTAAATAAGTAAATATCTTATTTATGTTTAATATATTTTCTTAAAAATATTTGAATTAAATAGGATTATAAATTAAATATATTTTGAATTTTTAATAATAGAGACAATTTATAATTAAAAAGTACCAATTTTGGGCGTTGTAGGGGTGCTAATCCTTCCCTAAACGTAACTGACCAAAAATCCCTTTTTATTATTAAAAAGAACGAATTTTTGGTTATAAACGCAGATCAGTTCATCTTTTAACTGATGTTTTCTTAAAACTCTTTTAAAAGATAATTTTTAGGTATTCGACCTACCTAACCCAAAAGGCCGATGGCGACTCCCAAATTATATTAAAAAAAACCATTTATTAAACATCACTTTTCCCGCCAAGTAAAAAAATTCGTGCCCGGACGAAAACCGGTTACGACAGTATGATTTAATAAATTTCAACCTATATGTAGCTTGATGCTATGATTAAATAAACCCAGTCTTATTATGACCATAATCGAGACCGTGAGGGAGATCCGTAGCGATTAGCATTCATGGCCTTTTTTAGTCCGTAGAGATTAGCATTTTTAAATGCCTGAACAGTAACGACCGTTAAATTTGACTGTTAAGTGTCACGTGTTGAACCATGATAATTTTAAGAATTTATTTTAAAATTTTAAAATAAAAAAAATTATATTAAAAAAACCCCAAATTCCCACCCCGCATGCTCAGCAGCAGCCACCCCTTCCCCTTTCCCCCTTTCATGGTCATCAATCGGTCATCCATAACAGTCAGTGCCATCGGTGTTAGCACCGGCGTCGACTTTTGATTAAATCTCCGTTGGCCTTTGGCCGTAAGTTGCCACCGTTTTCCATGGAGAAGCGATCGAAGTTTCATCGGATTTTAAACGTTCGAAGTTCTGCTCAAAACCTATCCTCGCCGCCGCTTCGTCGATACTCCTCCGGCGTTCCACCTAAAAGTGTAGCTAAGAAAATGTTAGGTATCAATTTTTAACGAAAAATTCTTTAGAGACACCAAATTTTTTCTTGAGGTAAAGTTAGGGGTGTTCATTCGGTTAATTCGGCGGCCGATCCGACCGAACTACCATTTTCGAATTAACCGAACTTTTTTTTTCTTTAACCGTTAACCGAACCAAACTTTTTTTCGAAAATATTAACCGAACCAAATAAATTTCGGTTAATTCGGTTAATTTTCGAATTAACCGAAATTTTTTAGAATTTTAGAATTTAATATTTTTTAATTAAAAAAACAATTTACAATTAATTTAAATAATATCTAATTATAAATAATATCTAATTAATTTGATTCAAACATTTTGCATTTAGTTTTGATATTATTTTAATTAATTAATATTGATTTGAGTTTTAAATGGATTTTAAATGGATTGGGCCTCTTAATATAATTATATTTAAAGGTTAATTCGGTTAATTAACCGATTTCGAACCGAATTAACCGTTAAACGAATTCTAAAAAAATTCTTAACCGTTCCCCGACCGAATTAATTCTATGACCGACCGAATTAACCGAACTAATTTGATTCGATCGGTTAATTCGATTAAAATCGAATTTTGAACACCCCTAGATAAAGTTTATACAATTATTTTTACATTAAGCATAAAAAAAAGGTTGAAACAAACTTCGTTATGTAAAACCAATAAGCTTTTAAAACCAGTGCAAATATAGAGAGTGATGAATATAGAAATATTTTTCAGGATAGAGACAAATACATTAAACACATACAAGTTTTAAATAGAATGAGTACAAATAAAATTTCAGTGTGGACATCATTTGCAAAATAAATAACTAATCAAAAAAACTCAAATTCCATAATAGAAAGGAAAATTTTAGGGTATGCACCAATAAAAAAATAAGTAACTAATAAAAGAAAGATTTCAAGATGGATCGATTTCAAAACGGATACGTACCGATCCTAATCACCAAGTTGTGGCTCCACCGATTATAGATAATAGATGGACCTAATGGCAAGACTTACTTATTATCCAAATAAATGAATATGTTATGCCTAGAAACCTTTTAAACCCCTGCACGAAATAGAAAGAGCATAAACCCAATTTTATAATAAATGATATATATAGACCAAATTTGCTTGAGCTATACATTTCATTGCCTAATAAGAAAGTAAGCAGAACTTATTAGTTGCTTCACTTTCGTCTTTTATTATTCTCGTAGACAGAACTATAATTTTATATTATGGAGTGATAACTTCAGAATTTATATTAAACTTTTAGTAGTGTGAAGTTAAAAAAAACTAAGATAATTCGAAAAAATATATATCCAAACTGCATGAAAATTTAATATTTTTAGGAATACGATCGAGTCACAATATCACTTTGTCCATGCTGAGTATTCTTTTCCCTGCCCCTATTCCTTCTAGGCGCACATCATAAAACCATGTAGCCGATGAATACTATCCTATTTCACCTCGCACTTGCCGGCCCAGCACCCCTCGAAACCTTGGAACGTGCCAATGCAAATGCAATTTTATTTCTTCGGCAAATATTTGATTGTCCATCTTGCTCCCCACCAAGACCAAGATCAGCATGACCCACACTATCACTATAAGCTTTCTTCTTGGTTTTATATTATGACTTTGCTGAATCTGTACGTGGTTATCATTTTTTGAATGTGTTAGGCAAGTTTTCTTTTATGAAAGGCCAACTACGGGACGCCCTTTCATACCATCAAGTATTTGAATGGTAATCCAAACTCCCAATTGAAAATTAATGCATGCATGTACTGTATACGTGTGTTTGCATTGTAACACGTTCAGTATTTTGATTTTTATATTTTAAAATAAATTAAAAAAACTAATACTTTTTTTTCCAAAATTGAAAAAAAACTGTTAATTTTATAAAATTGAACTATTTGAACAATGACGTGATACTTGTAATCACAATACATTCACACATGAATAAATCTACCTCAGTGATTAAAATAATCCTTTTTAGACATCCATTTTTATTAAAAAAATAGTATTAAAATAGTGAGAGTAAAATAATGTTTATATTTCTCGTTTTTATTAAAAAAGAGTATTAAAATTTTAGACATCCATTTTTATATTTCTAGATCCACTGTTAATCAAAAATAGTGTTGACAGATTTGAATCACGTGATTATGGAATCAATTCTATTTTCCTTTTGTTGAAAAAACAGTACCAAAATTATTGAATCAGAATAGTATTTGATTCCCCCAAATCATACAATTAAAGTAAGTAACAACCTTCGTGATCAGCATATGCCCCTCAAGGTGATTGTTCAATGTAATTAGTATTGCAATATATGATGTTCTTTCACTCCAATTATTTAATTCCTTGTTTGATTGCAATCAGTACTATCTAATTGTGATAAATTATTAAAATAATATCTTTCTATTCTTTTAATTAATATAATATTTAAAAAGTTTTACTTTTCATGATTGTATTTCTTATCACATAAAATAAAAACACGCTTATATGGTAATACTTTTTGCAATGCTCTTTCGCACGAAAGTGTCAATGCTTAAGTGACAGATTAGATAAAAAATATATAAATTATATTTATATTATACACTTTCTTGAGAAAAAAGTATTTCAAAAGATGTTATCACTTTCATGTAGACGCGTTTTTATCTTGTGATAAAAATAAGTGTTATTTGAAAATTAAATATTTTTAATGATATTTTAATAAAAAATTTAAAAAATATTTTTAATTAATTAGTAGTATCTTATTTATTGATCGTTTAATCATCAGATTTTGCATATATTTATTATAGGATAACTCTTTTAACTTAATTTGCTCCATATATAAACGTAATAATTTGAATATCTAATCTTGCTTAAAAAATTAAATGTCTCAAAAAATTATTCTAATAATTTAGCCGTGTAATTGTCTCTTGCAACCGGTAATTCGCACTGAAAATTTGGCTACATTGGCCAACCAAACTTCATATAAAGGTAAAAACTAGTAGTTGCTAGCAATTCAATTCGAGGTGTTTTCACTCCCTTTTCGTGTACGAGTTACGCATGGCCAACACCGTGCTAGTTTAGTGGTTTCAATGAAAGGGCACATCTCACACGTAGAGAGGAGTCCAGTCAATTGAGTGGGCAACAGAGCTGCTGAAGGGCAAGGCAGCTACGTTATTATTCCCCCCAAAAGATAAAAACAAAGTTGTGGGCATCAAATGATGTGACCACCATAAATGGAGAGGAGACAACCCTTACAACATAAAAAAAGGAAACTTAGGGACCCTAAAAACCCACCTTCTGCGCACCGCCCAACTAGCTCAGGCTGATGTCAATGTTCAAGTGCTATCGTCAACCTGCCCATTGTTCCTTTAGCAGTTGCGTTTCTTTTTAACTGTTATTTTATTATATTTACGTGGGTAAACTATTTAAATGGTCACTAATATTTGAGTAAATTTTTGTTTTCCCTACTAAAATTTTAAAAGTAACGAAATGGTCACTAAAGTTATTGTTTTATAACAAATTGGACATTCAACAGTTAACTGCCGTTACCCAGTAACATAAAACTGTTATGGCATATTAAACTAACTTGTTTGATATTGTTTAGTCACGTAGGACGAGAGTTGACCTTCCTTTTGACTCCATCTTGTCTTTTTTGCAATTACATTTTTTCTCTCTTCTCCCCCTTCCTTCTATGAAAGTTTTCACAAGCATTTTAAGGCCCAACAACACCTTTTAAACATTATGCAATTCACCTTTTAAGCATATTGATTAAAAATTGGGTGAATTTATTCGAAGATTATTAAATTGTATATATTTTCTATGAATTTTCAAATCTTCGTACCTTTTTATTTAAACGTTCAATGGTGACATTAAGGTGACCAAACCAATATCCTTCAAAATCTGTTGCTGTTAGTTGGACCTTTTGTAGATTTGACATGCTTAAAGCTTCATTGCAAAATCTCTTCAATCTAAGACATTAACTCGCAATTACTTGATCCGATGATGGAAATTTGAATGTGTTATTCCCTGAACAGAAGCTTATGAGACTTTACAAACAATTGCAACTCCTTGAAAATAATCTCATCGGGTGTTGCTTCATATTCATCGCATACAATTAGTTCTCTATTATGAAGCAAGGGGTGTAGGCATTATGAAAAGAGGAACTACACAATCTGTCTATTATGAAGCATTTCAGTTCCACAACTTAAATACGTTATTTTGATAATAAAAAAGAACGAAAGAAAGGGTTGTCAGTAAGATCTTATTTTCAGTCTTCCTCTCACATTACAAGGCACCAAACACTCCTTCCCAAAAACCGATACCGATAATAGCATATAGAGCATATAATGCGTGAACTATATTCACATTATAAGGCACCGACCTTTAATGACCATTCGTATAGTTTACATTCAATTTTGTTGCTTGAACTATATTCACATCAAACAGTTTTGTACATATTATTTTCAATGTAATATATATCAAGGGTTCTTGCTGTGTTGATAAAATTCAAATCCCAGACAGAAATGGCAAAAGATTTTATTTGGATTTATAGCAAATCAAAATCACTTTTACAGGTATATATGTATTACAGTTCAATGTTTTGCAAGTATTTCTTGATGTAATTTTCTTTGTATGATTTAACCCTTTCGTTTTTTTTTTCAATATATGAATCAGTTGCAAGTAGATAGGTATATTCCATGTTTGACATCATATCACTTCAGGGAACATACAATGCAGTAATGTTGGTGGGTGAGATTACATGACATGAAATCTAAGCCTTAAACTGTTGAATTATTATATGTTAAATTAAATGAATATGGGGTGTTGGCCTCTGTGATAGTCTCAAAATGACAACGCTGTTAATCTCTTTGATTAGACTGTTGTTCAGGAGAATAGCAGTGGGGGCGTGAACTTTGATAACAAATGGCTGGATATCTTTAGTAATTGAAATCGAACGTCAGAGATGAGCTCTACAAATTTGGTTTAAATGATGATGCATGTTTATGATAGAGGCTGAAAGGAAATACAAATTTGGCCGTACAGGCAGGAGGTGACGGGCTTTTATTCCCTTCAATTACTGATTGTTTTTTTTTTATCGGTAATCAGTAAGAGAGAAGAGTTTACAAGCAAAAGATATCTGTGGCGGTCAGCATTTAAAGCGGGAGGGAAGGGGCTGTGGCAGCAGTTTCTAGGATAAACCGCTTGCTCATCTCATCTACACTTTTCCTTATGGCTCACAGAACTGTGTTCCATGAATTCCTATCCAATCAATGACTTCCATTTGGGAGCAAAGTATTAGTACTATTTTATTATAAAAAGGACCATCTATATTTTTTTAGTTTTTTTACCAAGAGATTATTTGTCTGAGAACAATTCAAAATTTTTAGAAAGTCATATATGATTGATTGAGCTGTTTTCATAATATTCTTCGCATTGATTAAATTTTCTAAAAATTATTACATCAATTTGAGTTGTGCCTATGTCTTGAACTATGATCGAATAATAAAAAATACGAAAAAATATCTCTTTTCTATTGATTCCAAAAAGCAATTTTTTGCGCTAAAATAATCAAAATATAACTCATCAGTAGTAGTAAACTCATAAAATAGGGAAATTAATAAAATAAATTGACAATTTAAAACGCTAATCATAAATATACTAAAATCACATTATAATTGGTTGCTTGTATAGGGTGTTTACTTGCTGTTGGCTATTAATTTAGGCTATAAATGGAAATTTTCATCTATCCCCGGAACCGGAAGAGTTGATTATTCGGATCTTATAATTCGAGCGAACTCGGTGATTGCAGTTTAATGGGATGTCGGATGACTTTCATAATTAAAATTAGGTTTAAGTTTAAATTAAAAATAAATTTCTAAATTATATTTATTTTTATTCTAGGTATTTAAATTATTTTTTATCAAATTAGATACTTAAATTATTATATTTCATTATTTTAAGTCATAATATTTTTAGTTAAAAAATATTTTTCAACAAATAAGATGTTGATATGTCATATAAAGTTAGGCATTTGTTTTGATAAAAAATATTTTAAGAGTTTAAAGTAAAAATATATATAGTTTAGTGACTTATTTTAACTAAAAAAATAATTAAGAAGCTTAAAATAATTACATATAATAATTTAATTATCTAATTTGAAAAAAATAAATTAGATAATTAAAAAATAATTGTCAACACACTTTTTCGTTCTACTAGGATTCAAACTCCTAAAAATATGATAGAATTTTGCTAGGATTCAAACTCCTAAAAATATGATAGAGTTCTACTATTATTTAAACTCCTAAAGATAGGATCCACAAGCATTATAAATAGTCATTGTAACTCACTATTGTATCACATTCAGAGAGGATATACGAAATACCAAGCAAAAAATTACAAGCAACTCGTAGCCATTTTTCGAAGCATTTATATTTTGAAAGGTAAAGTTCATACCTTCGCATGTTATTTTTCCTTACCCTTGCTGTGTTTTGATTTTGAAAGAAAACTGAGAGAAGTGTTTTTGGCTGATGAACGGGGGCGTTTTTGAGATATATTTTTGTAGATCTAGTCCCCGAGGCTTGTATTTTTGAAAAACTATTCGGATTTTTATAAACGGGTCGTGTGGATCCGCGTGTTTTGTCGTTTTTTTTCTTCGATTGGCTTTTAATTTTGACCCCTAATTCATTTTTTATTTTAATTTAACTCTTATTATTTATATGAATATATTTTATTATATTATATTATTTATTTATTATAATTTTTTTTTATTTTTCTTTGCGTTATATTATATTATTTTCCTATTATTATATATATATATATATATATATTATATTATTATTTTTTATATATGTTTACTTATTTACTATGTTTTTTTATTATATTTTCCTAACGTTATATATATATATATATATTCTTACTTTATTTTATTTTATATTTCTATGATTACTATTTTTTTAGTTAATATTATATGTATATTTATTTTTCATTTATTTATTATTATTATTAATATTTAGTATTTTATTATATTATACATAATATTTTATATTTTTTATATATATTTTTTATTATTTTATTTATACTATTTATTTATTTTCATTATATTTTTAGTTTCTTTGCTCTTATTATTATTTTTCTTTTTTTTTAAAAAAAACACTTTACCTTTTTTATTCTTTTTGTATATAAATTTTATCTTCATTTATTTTATTTTATTCAATTTCATTTTTTTTCATCCAATTATTTTATGTTTATTATTATTGGTTTCATTTATTTATTTGGTTTACTCTTTAGTTTTGTTACTTTCTTTTATTATTATTATTTTCTTTTAAAATCTTATTTTTAAGGGTAATTCCGTAAACTCATTAAGGGTAAGTAATTCGGATCAAATTTTACCTTTTAATTTAACTTTAAATTTTCTTAATCAAGGACAACTGGAAATTACGTAGTACCGAAAGGACGGTTCAAGGGTGCTAATCCTTCCTTAACCGTAACCGACTCCCGAACCCGACACATCTTTGGAAAGACGCAGATCAGGTAAGAAATAGGGTATCCGATCAACCCATTTGTTTTAAATAAATGATCGGTGGCGACTCCAATCCACATTTTTCAAGTCGAAGCCTAATCTTAGGGCCCAACCAAAAGACGGTTACGATAGCTTGGCGACTCCGCTGGGGAGACAGGTAAGTGAGTCAGGCTAAGGTAATTTTCAGTTGTCTTTTTAATGAAAAGGGTAAGTTTAAATTTTAAGGTAACATTCCGATCCTTATTACTTACTTTTGATTATATTTTCGAGTAAATAGTTGTACTAACCGTTTTTAATGATTTCGGCCCTTAAAGATTTTTCATCTAAGGCTCTAAACCCGAGCTCCAAACCCTACTTTAAGTGGGGGTTCATATACCTTATGTCTTCGTGTGAATTTATTCACCGTGCGGGAATAAGGGAATGTGTCCCCTCGAGTTTAACTTAGTCCACACAAGCCTGTGATGGGTTTAGGACTAAGGGTCTGGCAAGCCCAAGGGGGCACCGGCAAGGAGAACTCGGGTACCATTTTTAGAACCTAAACTGGGAGACCATGGAGAATTAGAGCCTACCCCGAAACCACATTTCTGAAACCTAGGATATTTTTACCTTAACCATGTCTTTTTTTTTCCTTTCGTCATTTATTTATTTATTTATTTATTTTACTAACATTTCTGCCTTTGTGTTTGTTTTTTTAGCATTTGCATCATAACAATAGGCTATTGATCCTTAAAAAGCATTTGTTACACACAAAATAATCTGAATTAATGGAAAAATGTGTTGTAATACAAGAGATTAAGAACGCCGAGGCACGACTATGGTCCGAGATGACTCAGAAAGAGAATGAAGATAGTCTTCAGGGGAACTACGTGTCAGAGCTGGTTAGCTATGCCTCTGTCAGCATGAAACAGAATGATGTCCAAGAGTTGCGAAACATTTGGGTCAGTTGGAAGAATGAAAGAAAGCAGAAGTTCAGCCAACGATATGGTGATATTGCCCTCTTACTTCATGTTAAGACTGATGAGCCCCTGCTCCGAGCACTGATTCAATTCTAGAACCCGGGATATAGTTGCTTCACCTTTAACCGGGAGGACATGGTGCCCACTATCGAAGAGTATACCACACTACTGCACTGCGAAAGCATCGGACTAGAGAAGGCATATATCAAACATATCAAGGGTCAGCCTTTTAAGAACGGATTGGCCAAGATTGCAGGGGTTGATGAAAAGTGGGTGACTGATCGACTCCGACATAAAGGTAGAGGGGAATGAATCGAGTGGATCCATATAAAGCAACTAATGAAGAACTACCCTGATGAATGGAAGACTATAGATCTTTTTGCACTGGGTCTGTACGTTTGATTATCTTTCCGAATACCTTGGGGTACATCGACGCAGCCGTAGTAGAACTATTTGAAAAACTTCCAAGGCGAGTCAACCCAGTGCCGACCATCTTAGCCGAGACCTTTCGGTCTCTTAATCATTGCAGAAAAACTGGTGGAGGAAGGTTCATTGGATGTGTTCAGCTCCTTCAAGTCTGGATTCATAGCCACTTCTGGAAGACTAACGGGGTTGCCTACCACCGATTCAACACTACATATTCACCATTGGGAGAGTTAATCACTATGAAATGGCATGAAGGCGCTTCGAAGGAAGAATGGATGAAGGTCTTCACTCATCTTCAGGACCGGGATATTACTTGGAGAGCCCCCTGGTTGTTTCTTAGTGACGTTCTTTTTTGATTTGGGGATTTTGACACTATGATCTTACTTGGACTTTGGGGTGCAGTTGTGTATGCTCCATTGTTGGCACTTAGATAATATGGGGCACGTCAGTTTATCCCAGGAACATACGAATTATCTACATCAGAGTTTGTGTATCACGGTGACAGTAATAAGAAGAGGATCAAAGAGGCCGCCGAGTCATGGAAGAAAGTATCCTGGATGGATATCGTGGCTGCCAGAGATATGCTTACTCCGGATTATATGGAGTGGCGAAGATTGAGAAAGAATGATAGCATCTCGATGCCAGACTGTGAAGACACCCGGACCATGGAGGAACATCTCAGGCCTGTCCCTTCTGAACTTGAGATAGTCAAGGCAGAGTTTGAAGCTGTGAATAATGAGCTGAAACAGAGAGTTAAGGAACTTGAAGCTGAACGTTATCAATGGAAACTAGATGTCGATTCTCAGAAAGATATAGCAGACAAATTGGAAAGGGAGCAGAAAAGAGCCTATTTTGAGCTTAAAGACTTGAGAAAGGGGTACCAAGATAAAGTCAATGATAACTCCTGAGAATCCAACGCCTGAGAATCCAAATGGCTGATCTGGAGAAACAACATGAGAAAGATGGTAAAACAATATCTTCAAAAAGAAAGCGAGTGAGCTTCAGATAGTGCCATTCGACGGGGATTGCAGTGGCGTTTTCGTTGGGAGCAAACACAACAAAGGGTGAAGGCCAGAGACGCAGTCATCCGAGATTTCCTGGATCAAGTACAGAAGGCAGCTCGCCATCTACACGGCCTGGCAAGGGAAACTGGAGTGGTCCAACAAGGCATACAACCAGTGACAGATGAAAACAGAAGACTTGTTAACCTGATGGAAGTTGTTCGGGGTCTAGATGATTTAGTCCGAATATACCTTTAATTCTTTTTATGTCTCTTACAAGATAAAACATTTTTGTCGAAATAAGGATTATTTATAATAATGGGCACTTTTCTGGATCAATGCCTCGAACATTTCATGCATTTTTTTTATTTTGCGTTGTGCATCTACATTTCATTTTTAAGCATTTTCATAAATATAAAATTTCTTCATGGAGGATTAGATGAAGTGGTTTTAACCACATGACACCACGTGGAAGCAAGATTGTAACATCAAAAGAAAAAAACTGAAAACAATACAGTGGGAGCCTGATCAGCTGATTGCATGACAAATCCTGCCAGGATGATCTAAGAAAAGAATACCCATATCCTAAGGGTTACGATGTATAAACTGTTAGCTGTTACCACACAAGAAGCCCCAAACATTCCTCTGAAAACTTTAAGGCGCATGCCGAAGAAGGGGGCATGGCATATACCATTTGCACTTAGAGGATTGTTTTGTTTGAACACGTCTTTGATCTTTCATGTTTGCTTAATCTTTTAAATGATTGAATTTATGCTGTTTTCTAAGGTGGAGCAATTGAACAAATTTTAATCTTTAGTTCTTCGAATATTAAATGAATTAATGATTCTTTTAATTCTTCAAGAATTATAGATTTTTGACATATGGAAAGATTAAACCTTTCTTACCCTGTCTCAAACCCCATAATAAAATACCTTGATTCTTTGCCCAAAACAACTCGTGGTCATTACCAAAAGACGAAATTTTGACATTACCTCCTTTTGAAATTCTTGAACATTGCCTTTATCTTTTTGATACACTCATACCTTTCTTTGAGTCAATAAGATCACACCACTGTCTTTTTTAGACTCAAAAATAACATTTCTTACCATTAAAACCCAAGGCATTGAGTTGTTCATTTTAACATGAGCATTCTTCTAAAGAACCAATTTGGGGCATCTCGAGGGGAGCCTGAACATTGAGACATCTGGGAAAAAAGAAGAAAAATTCATTCGAAATAATTCTATCATACATTAATTACACTGTTTTCATGTGAATAGAATTAATCTTGAAAATCTATCCCCCTGGATACCTCTTATGTGAAGATTTACATGTATGAAATGGTGAACGACTTTCTTTCTTTATCCCTTCACAACAGGAGAAAAAATATATCCCTTGTGTCCCCTTTTGAGCCTGTAGTATTTTTCTTATGATTCAACCCTAACAAAGGATCACCCTCCACACTGGGGGGCAAGGTGGAAGAAATATGCTCACATGAGCGAAGACATTGATTCAGATGAGATACCAAAAGGTGAACCAAATGCCAAATGCGAAGATTCAATCAGAACAAAAAGGGCAAAAACAAAAATGAAAATAAGCAAAAAAGAACAAAACAAAAAAAGAACAAAAATCAAAAAGAAAAAGGGACAAAAAAGCACATGCAAAGATTCCCTAAAGACAAATGGCACATCAAGCTTCAAACTATGAGATTGATCAAGCACAATCATTCCCGAATCACTGAATCACTTCACTCGAAGATCATAGAGCATCAAGAGAGAGAAACATTTTACGCAAGATTGAAGGCATCAGAATGAATTGATCCTTGGTTCAACACCCTGAAACACTTATTTGGGCCTATTTATCCTTTTCTTTCATAACCATTAACCCTGGCCTACATTACGTGCCTTAAAAGTCCCTTCTAATCATACATAGATTTATAACCAAAAGAGAATATCTTCAGATTTCATCCCGCCCATCATGATTAATATTTGTTTGCAAAAAACAATGTAATTAATGCATGGAAGAGAAAAATAACAAAGGGGGGTTCAAGACGTAAATCCTGAATAACGTCTTGAAACCAAAGGAGGATTCGAGTTGAAAACCTGAAAAGGCGGCTCGAATATAAAAATTGTGCAACTGAGGCGGTCACACAAATTCTTTGATAAGGAATCGCACAATCCAAATGTGACTATGAAAGCTGGGAGTCGGAGAACACTTCTAGTAGAGTAGCATGCAAGCTACCCCCATCAAACCTTTGAGCATCAAATGCCAAACCTTTGACCAAACACAATAACCTGAGACCTTTTATTCTTTCCTTACTTAACCATTTATCAAAAATAGCTTTGATCTTGACATGTTTCAAATAGCTATAATTTATTGAAGGATTAACATTGTAATTAAACATTTGATATGCAATGAACTTTAGTTTTATGATTCGTCTCAATTGTAAAACCGTGAAAAAGACAATATTTCCAAAAATTTTGATTAAACATTTTTCGAAACTCTTTATTGATATTTTCATAACTTTGAAAATAAAAGAGAAAGAAAAACATTTTTTTCAAACAAGACAATCTCTCTAGAATGGATCTTGGTAAATAACATATGACTATTAGACACAAAACTCATGCTCAGAATCAATGCTGAAGCAAGAAATGAGGAACATTTGGGGCATCTTTGGAGATTCAACATCAAATATTGGGTCATTTTTGGATATTGGGGCATCATTTGGGGATTCAACATCCTAATGCAAATTATCATACCTTTTTCAGGAGATAAAATATAACTAATTCATGTTACATGCATCTTATGTATACATTTTAGAGCATCATATTTATCATTTTCCACATACATAATTTTTTGCAGCTTTTAGAGTCAAGTTTCAACTTCAAGGCGAAGGATACTCGATTCAAAAGCACCTTTAAATATTCATGTTGGTTGCTTAACTCAGCAGCAAGAAGCTACACTTCGACCAACTCGACAGATTGAAAGTTTCTCTCGAAACAAAACAGTTTGCTCGAGAGTGGATTTCAACTTCACGACGAAGGATATCTAGCTCGAAGCCAAACTTTACAATAAAGGGGTCTCCACGGTTTCAACTTCACGACGAAGGGAATTGTGTCCACCCGCAACATACAATACTTGGATTTCAACTTCACGACAAATGATATTCAAGTCAAGGCTCAACTTTACAACGAAGTGGCTATCCACGATT
Organism: Hibiscus syriacus; assembly: GCF_006381635.1. Classification (NCBI taxonomy): domain Eukaryota; kingdom Viridiplantae; phylum Streptophyta; class Magnoliopsida; order Malvales; family Malvaceae; genus Hibiscus; species Hibiscus syriacus. The sequence goes on from NW_024063513.1 coordinate 2,427,605, forward strand.
TCAACTCCACGACGGAGGATATCGTGCCACTTAGGGATGGCAAACGAGTACAGTTTCGTGGATTCCGCATCGCATCCGCTCCAATTGGAGCGGGGATGGGTATAATTTTAGCGGGTAGTGGGCGGGTGTGGATTTATAAAATGGCACCCGTCATGGGTGGTGGGCGGGTAATGGGTTTGAGACATTACCCGCCCCGTATCCGCCCCGCATCCGCCCGCCCCGCATCCGCCCACCCAGCTAAATATCTATTAAATTTTGGACCATTATGAATTTAGATGTAATTTTAGAGACTAATTTATAAATTTTAATATTGTATAATATATTACATATAATTTATCCAAATATTAAGGATATTTAGTCTTTAATCTGATCTTTAATTAGGGAAATATTCAGCTATTTGATTAAACCCATAATCCACTAACCACGTCACTTTCCATGTTCTTTAGCCCATGATGCCTATCCAAACACAAATAGCCGTACTATAAGCATTAACATCAAAAGTAGCAGTTTCCATGTTCTTTAGCCCCTCAAAACCCATATTAGGCGCACTATGAGCATTAACATCGAAAGCAACACAACAATCCAGCTCTGCGACTACATGCTCCCTACAATCTATCTTCATAACATTCGTAGAGCTACTCTGACAAATTGAAGCATGCGCTGCTACCCCATCACGAACTGTATGGGAACCAACTCCAACATCCTATTAGTTTGCTGTCAGGCGGGTCTAGATGTGTATGTCGCTAGTGGGTAGAGGGTGTGGGGATGTATTTGAAAATGTACCCGCGTGGGTGGGTGTGGATTTGAAAATTTGTACCCATCATGGGTGGTGGGTGGGTGGTGGATTGAAAAATATTAGGTGGGTATGGGGATGGGGGAGGGGGTATCCGCACCCGACCCGCCCGTTTGCCATCCCTAGTGCCACTCGAGACAACACAAGTTCAACTTCACAACGAAGGGACGGCTGGTTGTCAACAAACAACTTCCCAAATTCAGAGCCAATTTCAACTTCACAGCGAAGGATATTGGACCCCATACAACACAAGTTCAACTTCACGACGAAGGGACCGCTGGTTGTCAACAAACAACTTCTCAATTTCAGAGCCAATTTCAACTTCACAACGAAGGATATTGGACTCCAGACAACGCAAGTTCAACTTCACGACGAAGGGACCGCTGGTTGTTAATAAACAATTTCCCAATTTCAGAGCCAATTTCAACTTCACAACGAAGGATATTGGACTCAAGACAACGCAAGTTCAACTTCATGACGAAGGGACCGCTGGTTGTCAATAAATAACTTCCCAATTTCATAGCCAATTTCAACTTCACAGCGAAGGATATTGGACTCCAGACAACGCAAGTTCAACTTCACGACGAAGGGACCGCTGGTTGTCAACAAACAACTTCTCAATTTCAGAGCCAATTTCAACTTCACAGCGAAGGATATTGGACTCGAGACAACGAAAGTTCAACTTCACGACGAAGGGACCGCTGGTTGTCAACAAATAATTTCCCAATTTAGGAGCCAATTTCAACTTCATAGCGAAAGATATTGGACTCCAGACAACGCAAGTTCAACTTCACGACGAAGGGACCGCCGGTTGTCAACAAACAATTTCCCAATTTCAAAGCCAATTTCAACTTCACAGCGAAGGATATTGGACTCCAGACAACGCAAGTTCAACTTCACGACGAAGGGACCGCTGGTTGTCAACAAACAACTTCTCAATTTCAGAGCCAATTTCAACTTCACAACGAAGGATATTGGACTCCAGACAACGCAAGTTCAATTTCACGACGAAGGGACCGCTGGTTGTCAATAAATAACTTCCCAATTTCAGAGCCAATTTCAACTTCACAGCGAAGGATATTGGACTCAAGACAACGCAAGTTCAACTTCACGACGAAGGGACCGCTGGTTGTCAACAAACAATTTCCCAATTTCGGAGCCAATTTCAACTTCACAACAAAGGATATTGGACTCGAGACAACACAAGTTCAACTTCACAATGAAGGGACGACTGGTTGTCAACAAACAATTTCCCGATTCCAGAGCCAATTTTAACTTCACGACGGAGGATATTGGACTCGGAACAATGCTACTTACTTGGATTTCAACTTCACGACGAAGGATATCCAATTTCAAGCTCAACTTCACGACGAAGGGGCCACCCGCGATTTCAACTTCACGACGAAGGGAATCATGAACACAAGCATCATCCATCTTTAGATTGGATTTCAACTTCACGACGAGGGATATCCAACTCAAAGAAGGATTATCTGTCAACAAAGACCTTCGAGTTCGACTACGCTCAGTTCCAAGTCACATCATTTACAGCATAACTCAAGGCTAGAAGGGTTATCTGCCATCAAAATTGTCGAGTTCGATTTCATTCAGCTCGATGACACATCAATCGCACTACTTTCCGGTTGCAGTCGAGGTTTTCAAGTCGAGAAGAGGACCTGGGTTAGCCATGCCTAAGTGACAAGCAACCATTTTCAAGCAGCATAGCTTAAGTCAAGAAAAAGCTATCTGTCAATGAAGATTTTTTAGTTCGATTCTGATCCATGATCTTTAAACCGAGAAGAAGACCGAAGGGCAACGGGAAGCCACGTGTTGATTCAAATTCCGAACTACGGCTTCAATTTCATATAATTTCAAGATGAACTCGACTTCACGATGGAAGAGTCATCCTTAACTCAATTCGACAGGGAGTTATTGAAACATCAGAGTCAATTTTCAACTCCACTGAACGAAAAGTGTGTTTTTTAATCTTTGCTCTATCCCCGTTACACGACTATGGACAAAGAGGGGCAGCTGTCAACACATCTTTTCGTCCTACTAGGATTCAAACTCCTAAAAATAGGATAGAATTTTGCTAGGATTCAAACTCCTAAAAATAGGATAGAGTTCTACTATTATTTAAACTCCTAAAGATAGGATCCACAAACATTATAAATAGTCATGGTAACTCACTATTGTAACACATTCGGAGAGGATATACGAAATACCAAGCAAAAAATTACAAGCAACTCGTAGCCATTTTTCGAAGCATTTATATTTTGAAAGGTAAAGTTCATACCTTCGCATGTTATTTTTCCTTACTCTTGCTGTGTTTTGATTTCGAAAGAAAACTGAGAGAAGTGTTTTTGGCCGATGAACGGGGGCGTTTTCGAGATCTATTTTTGTAGATCTAGTCCCCGAGGCTTGTGTTTTTGAAAAACTATTCGGATTTTTATAAACGGGTCGTGTGGATCCGCGTGTTTTGTCGTTTTTTTCTTCGATTGGCTTTTAATTTTGACCCCTAATTCATTTTTTATTTTAATTTAACCCTTATTATTTATATATATATTTTTACATATATTTTATTTATTTATTATAATTTTTTTTCATTTTTCTTTGCGTTATATTATATTATTTTCCTATTATTATATATATATTATATTATTATTTTTTTTATCTATGTTTACTTATTTACTATGTTTTTTTACTATATTTTCCTAACGTTATATATATATATTATTACTTTATTTTATTTTATATTTCTATGATTACTATTTTTTTAGTTAATATTATATGTATATTTATTTTTCATTTATTTATTATTATTATTAATATTTAGTATTTTATTATATTATACATACATTTTTATATTTGTATATATATATTTTTATTATTTTATTTATACTATTTATTTAAATTTTTAGTTTCTTTGCTCTTATTATTATTATTTTTTTTAAAAATACTTTACCTTTTTTATTCTTGTTGTATATATATTTTATCTTCATTTATTTTATTTTATTCAATTTCATTTTTTTTCTATCCAATTATTTTATCTTTATTATTATTGGTTTCATTTATTTCTTTGGTTTACTCTTTAATTTTGTTACTTTCTTTTATTATTTTATTTTATTTTAAAATCTTATTTTTTAATGGAATTTCCGTAAACTCATTAAAGGTAAGTAATTCGGATTAAATTTTACCTTTTAATTTAACTTGCAATTTTCTTAATCAAAGACAACTGGAAATTACATAGTACCGAAAGGACGGTTCAAGGGTGCTAATCTTTCATTGACCGTAACCGACTCCTGAACCTGACACATCTTTGGAAATACGCAGATCAGGTAAGAAATAGGGTATCCGATCAACCCATTTGTTTTAAATAAATGATCGGTGGCGACTCAAATCCGCATTTTTCAAGTTGAAACCCAATTCCGGGGCCCAACCGAAAGACGGTGGCGACAATAATATTTTTTAATTATTATTTTTAATTTAAGCCTTAAAATTATTAAATTATTGCAAAGTTGTAAAAGGTTGCATTATTTAAGGTGAGATCAGACTCTTAAAACAATGATTTGATAGGTAATTAAAGGGATTAAGTCAAGGGTAAACCCGCCCCACGTATTTAGCTTTACGCTTGAAAAATTAGGTTAAAAGGGACCCTACGAGGGGACATGCAGTTCGTATCCCTTCACCTTTCTCCGTTGCATTTGACGTTTCTCTTCCTGTCTTTCATCTTTCCAAAGCTACAACCATGTTTAAATATTTCTCCCCCGGACTATTTATTTTCTCCCAGCATTTTTCTTGCTAGAAACCTCCCAACACGTTAGAAAATTTCCTCTCGTATTTGAGTTCTAAAGATTTTTTTTGAGGAGTTAGCCTATTTTTATGAACAGCTATTACAAATTATAGTTTGTAGTTTGGCGAGCTGTTGGTTCTTCTTCTTGGTTGGTGAATGTTGTGTTCAGTCTTCAGCCTCCTTTTCGTATTTTTTAGTTGAACCTACAGAATCATGACACAGGTTGAAATTTTTTGCATTATGAAATATATTTTCATTTCTTTTATATATATAGTGCTTCTTATTGTTCCACATGAAGCAGTTTCTACTGAAACAGTTATACACACAAATTACGTTCACTGGAAAATATCAAGGAGAAAGCTTCTCTTGATCTTATTTCATGAAAAACAGCTTTTAAAATTGGAGTGTTTTCAGTAGCTTGAAAGTTATAGGAGGCTAGGGCCCTGGGTTCGTCCACTTAGATAACTTAGGGTTTTCGGAGATTTATGTGGAGTTGATGCTTGCTTTTGTACTTTTGGTGTTTAGCCTTTATCTGGAAAACATCTAGCTTTCTTTGTTTCTCTGTAAGCCTCCGATCTGATCTCTGACTCGAGTTTACTTTCTTTGCCTTGTTTCATTTATTTGTTTTGTCTTTTTTTCTCCTATTTTGGGAAGGCTTCAGTTTTGGTTTGGAGCATCATGTGAAGCACTGATAATAGTTAAGCGTTGGCTAGTTTGGATCTGAAGATTGTTTCTAACAGTCTAAGAAAACAATAGAGATGACTATCCAGCTCAGTTAGTAGAAGATAATGTTCTTAACTTTGAGATCGTGAGATCAAGTCCCACAGGTATTTCATAATTCGGAGTTTTCTTGTAGGAAAACTGTTCTCTATTGAAAGCAGGCTACTATTTTATCTCTTCTTACCCTAGGAACAAGGGACAGCCGGTCTAAGAAAACAATAAAATGAAACAACTTAAAAAAAAAACTGTGGAAGCTTTCACAAGTGAAGTAAATTTGCTTGCAAAGCTGTAGCTTTCGCTTTCCATGACTTTTCTTGTCACTAGGTATTTCTATTTTGGATTCGCCAGTAAAAAATCTTATCTGCACTGTTGTTTCAACTTCACATGAATTTCTGTTCAGTTTGAGGGCACTTCTTGTCATTCATCAAACCTCTCTCTCTTCCTTCTATGTCTTAGCTTTCATAGGTAGTTTATTTATTTATTTATTTATTTATTGTGTCTGAGATGTGGTTCTCTGCTTAAACAAGTATTGCTACCTATAAAACATCTTTGTCAATTTTTCTGGTGCTTTTTGCAGATCATAGATCTTGGAAATTGAATATTAAACTCGTTCAATTGCGTCGTTTTCCTGCTGGAAGCTGAACTGGCGTTGCATGAGTTTCTGGGATGGGCTAATCCACAGAATCTTAGTTAAATCAAAGGCGCGAGTGTCTTCTTAGTTATGGATATGAGCAAGTTTAGACCTGAATCGCATGTGGCACAGCAAAGCCTACGAGATAACCTGAGGGTTCCGCAAGCGGCGGACTTCCCCAACAGCATAAACCCAGATCTTATTCAAGTAAGAAGTGATAGAAATGACCATCTGCTATTCGATCCAGATGTTTTTTCTTCAGGCATCTTTCACGGCTCCTCAAGCTCCAATGTTTTTACTGCTCAAAGTGGTGCAATCCTACATCTGGAATTACAAACAGCTCAAGAACACAGGCAAATGCTTGATGAGGAATCGTCGCTTTCAGGTATTTCACATTCATATTTATCCAAAATCAAGGCTTCATCTAACGTCTCCGGTGGACCACATGGTTGTGGCAACTGGAAGAGTGTTGATTCACAGCATGCTTTTGATTGGATGGTAGGTTATGCAAGTGGATTAGCTGGTAGTGAAAGCAATCAGGACCCTTGGTTTGTTGGTGAAGTCATGTCAAATAATGCAAGGGCAAGCAGCATATCTGCAGCCACGCAATATCTGAAGCCAAGTTATGGGAATTTGCAATTTGTTTCACCTTCACTTTATCAGAATTCTCAACTGGGTTTCCTTTCTACAGCTTCCATCGGCACTCAGGAACTTGAAGTTGCATCTCACGAACGCCAAAGTGTCAGAGAAGCTGAGCAAGGTTCAAGAATGGATTTCTGTGGGAATCAAGCAAATCCTTTGCCATGTGGAGACGCCGGTGCTTGGATGAATCGACCACTGGTGGAGCACTCTCAACAGTGGTGTGGTGAAATGGAGTATTTGGCATGCAAGAGAAGCGTAGACGTAAGGGCTGCTGCGAGTGATACTGCTACTACCCAAGGGCTAGTTCTTTCTCTTTCATCCAACCCAACATCTAAAATTTGTGGTGCGGATGCGGTTCAATTCACAGAGGACGAGTATGGTTATGATGGCTTTCACTCAAGGCCTGGTGAACTCAAGGAACTACAAGATTCAAAAACATTAAATATGGGTAATTTTTGTTCGATGCAGAAACCATTTTTAGCAGGTAAAGCCAACGGAAAATCCCTTCACGACGCTGGTGGAATTTCTACTCATTACGTTCATCGTCAAACGATCCCCATTGGCCCCTTTACTGGATATGCAACTATTCTTGAGAATTCAAGGTTTTTGATGCCAGCACAAGCGCTTTTGGATGAATTCTGTCATGTGACCAAATCTAATCCCTCTAAAGTTTGTGACACATCCGAGGGGGCCTCCCGTGATGCTATTGGTTCGGGTTCGGCTGGTGCTCCTAATAAAGTTGATATGGAGGCTGGAACTAGCAAGGGAAATAACTTAGGGGCCTCGTCCTCTACTTTTTACTGTTCTAATGAATCTTGTAGACCTGATCAGTATCAACAGAAGAAGGCAAAGCTTGCATACATGCAGGAGGAGGTTGGTAATCGTTTCTCCTTTCCCATTTATAAATTGTTTTGCATTTAATTTTGTGTTTTCAATGAACGTTAATTAGGGATACTATGCCCAATGTTAGTTTATTTATGCCATGTACAGTGCTCACTGAGCTTGTTAACTGCATTTGAATGGAAGCGCTAAGCTTTCAAGTACTTATGTGATAATCTAGCGGATGGCTAATTAATATTATTTTCATTTTTAATTGGCCTCATTCACATTTTGCTATCATTTGAGTTGATAATAGACAATTCTCCACCAATCAAACTAGTTGGGGCTTGGGATTTGTTATAAATCTCGTCTAGCTAAGCATTGTCTTTTCAAACACAAATACGGCTGTGGATGGCATGTCGCCTTTTCAGTAAGAGCTGCTGATGTTAAAGCATGTAGTTCGAGTACTCCCACCCCAAGCAATGCATCTCAATTATTGTATTGATCATCCTTTGAATATAGTTTTCCCTAAACTACTTTATTTATGTATGCCGCTTGATGATACGAGTATAGCATATTTTACTGGATTTGGTGCCACATTTATGTAAATGGTTCTTGCACCTAATGTTTGCCTGCATAAATTAATAAATGTTTTTCATGGATTGGTATCTACAAGTCCTCTTTTCTTGTTATTTTGACCTCTTGCTTGGTAGAAATTAAGTTTCTTCAATTGAGAGCTCATGGTATGTGAAAATTATCTAACTACTAAGCTGTAGTAGTTTAGCGAAGGGGATCAATGTTAGTGTTTTTACTAATTAGAAAATTGCCACTCTTTTCTTATATTCTTGTGTCAGACTGCTTTGCAAGTATTGAAACAACAAGAACAGTAGCCTGCATCGAATAACTTATATGTTTAGTCGTAGGCAAGGACTAATCATGAGTCAGAGGGTATATATTTTCCATTATCTTGCCTTACCTTCAAATCAAGTTACATTTTCAATTAACAGAACAATGCAGACCACTCCTTCAAAGCTACTTTATTATCAATAAGCTGTACTCTTGCTGTTGTTGAGGGCCCCGTGATAGGTTGTAATAATAGGTCATGCAGTTGCCATAACACCCATGTTTAGTATCATTGTTACTATTGATTTAACTAGTTAATTTGGTCCATTTGCTTGGTCAGATTAATGATAATGAAGACTACAGTAAATTGCTGTTATCCAATAATTTCCATTATCTTTTCCTTGTTCCGAATCATTATTGTTATTGGAGTTAATCCAAACTGCATCAGTTTTCATCATGGTAAATTTAATTCTGTGAATCATCTTAATTTTAACTAAGGATCCTATGTTGTCTTTATCATTTGTTGTTGTTGGGTAATACTATTTCAAGTTTAATATGATGATTAACATGTATTATGTTTCTTGGGATGAAAAGGTTTGCAGAAGATACAAGCTATACCATCAGCAGATGCAAATGGTGGTTTCTTCTTTTGAATCTGTAGTTGGTCTTGGTGCTGCATCGCCCTACTTTTCCTTGGCTTTGAAGACGGTAGCAAAGAAGTTCCGATGCCTACGGAATGCTATTTTAGGTCAGATTAGGCACATATCTAGAGCCCTTGGGGAAGACTTATTGTCCCCAACTACTGGTACTAGCAGTAGTAAAGGTGATATAAATATGTCTAGGCTCAAATATGCGGGTCAGAATTCTGGTGGGGTTAACATGGGGTTACTTGAACCCCAACAACATGGCTGGAGGCCCCAGAGAGGACTACCGGAACGTTCGGTAGCGATTCTTAGAGCTTGGCTCTTTGAACATTTTCTTCACCCGTAAGTCTCACTTGTCTTCTTTCTATTTTTGTTCTCATAAATGTGTAATCTGATGTGATGTTCTCTCTATTTGCTTTTCTTGTAGGTACCCCACTGACACGGATAAGCACATATTGGCCATTCAAACTGGTCTATCTCGAAATCAGGTGGGCTATCTGCTCTTCTTGTTTGTTTAATTATTTAGACCAACACTGTTTATGTGATCCAATTAGAATTTAGTACAGATTAATATTTCAACTGAAGCATCTTTCGTTAGATTTGCAAAGATTATGTCCTGTAAATATCTAGCTTTCATGATGTTTTGATTTGTTAATGCAGGTATCTAACTGGTTCATAAATGCGCGTGTCCGGGTTTGGAAACCAATGGTGGAGGAGATACATATGCTTGAAAGCAAAGGTTTGGCAGAAGGAAATCAGAATTTGAGCAAAAGTGATGGCAAATATACCAGTGAAGGATGTACCATTCGGCCTAACGAAGACCAATCTATCAACACATCTGTCAAGCAAGTGGCTTGCTCCGATATTCGAGTAGCTGACATTGCGGGTGATGCACATGATGTGCAACTTTGGAATCATGAGAAACGTTCAAGGATAGACTTTGATATCACAACAAACATGGAGGGTCCATTGATGGGTGTGCCATTCGAGCAAAACAGGCTGGAGAATGTGGGGCTCGGAGCTGTGTCACTAACCTTAGGACTTAGGCATGGTGTGGAAAGTGCACAACAGCAGCAGCAACAATATCAACAACAGGAGCATCATCTGAGGAGGCAATTTGGAGGTCAATTGATTCATGACTTTGCCGGTTGAGCATACATTTATCTTATTGTAGTAGAAATGAGTGCGTAATGTGCTAGCTGTTCTTTGCGGCAATTTTCTTAAATGCAGCAACAAAAAATCCAGCTAGTACAAGGTTTCAGGTTACTTGGACATTATTAGTGTTGAATGAAAATGACTGCAACACGACCTCGTTGCTGAACGATAGTTACATGGCGAGAGCAATCATTTGGAAATTAGAAGGAATAAACGTGTGATGTCGATTTGTAATACAGTTTGTTAGAAGCTGTTTGGATTTGTCATGGTAGGGTATAATTAAAGCACAAATGTATAAAACAATTTTTGGTTTCACTTCTAATGGCTGCTTAATAATTTGGGCTTGCTTTACGAGAAAATGGCCCCATATGTGAAATAAGAAGGCCATCCAAGTTATGAGACCCAAGGCATGCAAAGCCTAGGAATATTTTGGCGGTTGATGTAAATTTGGCCATCTCATGCAAACAGCAATACGTTTAGCCGTGTGCATGCATGCATGCAATATTTTCCGAACCCTACATATATATTATAACAACATATATAACCATATATACATATATGTAAAACAGAACAGGAATACAAGATACACTCCACCACATAGAAGCTAATTAAGATATATCTAGAAACACCTAATTAAGCACGATATATCACATGATCATCATCAATAATTATTCCATATACCATCACCGTATATCAGAACTGCTCAGATTATTTTACCCGCTTCCATCTCCGCTATCACTACCACCAGGATAGTTATTGAAATCATGCCTGGGAAGATGATGATGGTTGTCCACACTGCTAGACGGATAGCCGGCTCTGACAGCGCCACCATTATCAAGCATGGTTCGTCCATGCTTGACCTCTTCTTCTACTATTATATCCTTTTGATTTGCAGCCAAGCAGCAACTCACCATCATCAGTATTGCTAAAACAAGACCCATAAGCTTCATTCTTGCCATTGTTTTTTTTAGATCTACAAAAATCAACAAAGTGAGATATTAAACCAGCTATTATTATATGTCTCAAATAATTTTGCGATACATTAACTTACCCAAGTAGAGAAAATGGATAGAGTGAGCAAATAGCCTTTGGGAGAGCCAGGAGGAGAGAAAAGCTAAGGTTTATATAGGGAGACAATTAGGTTTAGGGTTGATGTTCATTGACATTAGAGGGGATTAAATATAAATTTGGTGATGGGATCTCCACCAGACGAGGCAACATTAAGTGGGATGACCGTATTGTTTTCATACAAAATTTTAAAATAATATATCAAAAATGATTAAATTGAAAGAAACATTTTATCCACACTGGCAATCGCCAAGTAGCCATAAAAATTGGAGAATTCCATATTAGGAGTGGATTTACCGTTATCAGTGGGTGTTCTATTGCTACTGCCTGGTGATTCATGATGTCAAATTAGGATAGCGACCTTAAAAAATTGTAAAGCTGAAGTTTCTTGAAGCTTAAACATAAGAGCTGAGGTTTTTTCCCCCGGAGAAACTTGATCTAAACTTAGGACTAACATTTTTTTTATGTAATAATATCAAGATTATTAAAATATAAAATTATTTTATATATTAATAGACAAGAGATAAGATCACGAATGCAGTGTAAACCTTTTAAGCTTTACATATTTTTTTAAATAGTTGGATGAGTAAAAATGATAATTAAGACAACAATTAAAGAAGTTTTAATGAAAAATAATAATAGATTTCAATTTAAAATTTTATATCACCCATTAAACTCAATTAATCTAATGATCTAAAAAAAGTATAAAATCTAAAAGTTTTATATTATATAAGTTGATCCTAAGTTATAAATAAATTATTTATCTAAGCATGTCTAAACAAATAAAGAATCGTATTAAGTGAGACCAAAGGCCATTGGTTATTGGTTGCAGGAATGAATTGAGGGTAGACGGATTGGGGCAGCTGTTTCCTTTAAAAAATTTAAATTCTATTATAATTTTAGTTTTTTTATTGATAATTTGATTTCATCTTTTAAAATTTTATATGCTCGTTCCTTCTAAAATTCTAAATGATAGATTTTAATATAAAATTTTACATCCGTCCCTCACTATAACCACGGTGTAGGCTAATGTTGGATAGTGCAGGGATATCTATGGGAATGTGAATAGCACGTTAGGACTTAGTAGTACATCATAGGAGTGATTGTTATGTGCGACAGTTGGAGTTTGCTTAACACCAAGTAGGGCAATCACTCAGCTTGGCGAGAATGATGGAGGGGTTGTGCAATAACCAACCTCACATTAAATTCACCATGTTTACCAGGGTGTATTTGGTTTGGTCCGGTTAACCAAATTACATAAAAAACTGTAGTTTTTCGATTCGGTTTGATTTTGTGGTTTTTGATTGGTCATTTTTTTTTCAGACTTAACATTCAAATAAAACAAACTTAAAGCTTGATTCCAAATATATAAATTTAAATTTATTAAATTTATTAATAGTTTTAAATTCTTATTTATTTTAGTTTTTCTTATAATAAATTAAAAATAAATTTATTTTGAATAATTATTTTCTTTTATTTTTCTATTTCGTTTTGATTCGTAACAAACATTTTCCATATGTAAAAATCAAAACCGAACCGAATTGTATAATTATATTTTTATATCAAACCGAAACTGAACCGCAAAATTAAAAATCCAAACTGAATCATATAATTTGATTCGAATCAGTTTTTTTATTTTCTTGGTTTTGTTGCTCAACCCTAATGTTTACATAGAAGCAAAAAGAGTTGCTCACATGATGACTAAAAGAACAACCTGCCAAGTGCTAATTTAGGATTTAGCACAACTGAAGTTACACGAGCTAGCATTTAGTTTAACTCCATGATAGTTATGTGAGTTGCTCGCAGGGACAATTACAAAGATCAGAGACGGGTTCAATTTTTTTTTGTCTAATAACATTTTAGATCCTCTCAATTTAGATATTTGTCAAATTAAATCTTGATCACCTAATTTTTGGATTCAAAAACCTATTAAATTCATGTTAATTTTAAAGTTTGAATAATTTAACTCCTTCGATGTTTGATCCTAATTTCATCCATAATTGCTCAATGCAAACACGAAGGCATTATGTCACATGCTGATTCTCAAAATTTTCTAGAAATTATTAAATATCATCCACAAGTTATATATAAAAAAATATCACTTTCAATCTACAAAGTGAAGTGTAATGGGGTGTAATTATTGCAGCCAATTGCAATGCAATGCTACTTGATCAATGGTCTTGTAGAACTTGGGAGGATTTGGTTCAAACAAATATTCCACCTTATTGGACACATTACTGTTGTTTTTTTTTTAATAAAAGACAACGCAAAAGCAAATAAAATATATATGGCCAGATCTCCATCATTCTACTATTATAAATTTTTATTCGTCAATTACGACATGATACAATTACTGATATTTCAAGTACAATTCTGAGGTCGAAGCACTAAAACTTACTGGCCTTTACAAAATATATTCATGCATAAATGGGGAAAAACTGCATAACGATGAAGCAAATTAGCATTTTTCTTTTCCACTTGTCGTGGATTGACTTAAACTCGGTGCAAGAGGAAGAGACGTTGATGTTATCTAGTTGTGTTTAGCTGGCCTTGAATACATCAAATCCAAGGATTGTCAAATGGCAATTTCAGTTAATTGAAGTGGTGTAGTATCACTCATCAGCAATGTTGATTTTATCATGAGCAATTATTATACCTCTAATCTTACCACTAATAGGCTCAGGTTGCCTTTAATTATTGTAATGTATGAATTTTGTTACTAATAAGAATATTGACACTAGTTCCCAAAATCATCTACTCTCTGGGTTTCGTATTCAAGGGACTAATATATCTATTGAATCTGTTGATGGATTGGATTAATCCTTGTCGAATGTTGCAATGCATCAAGAGAAATTTCATCCACTAGTTTAAATTATCGGACCCAAATCTTGTATGCTATATCCTACGGCCTTACCTCTCTTGGTTCTCTATCCTATGTGAGGGTGGATCACGCTTGACAGAGGTGATCCTCACCTTAGAATTTAAATATTTTTATTAATAATTTGTTTTTATCTTTTAAAATTTTGTAAATTCAATTCTTAACTTAAAATATTAAGTATGTCGTCTCTAATCATATGATTTGACCCTTTTGAGCCTCTATAAAGGAATCCAGGAACTAATATGCCCTCATCATATGGCCTTATCCTTCTTGGTTCTCTATCCTATTGCCTTACCCCTCTCGGTTCTCTATAGAGTAGATCAGGCTGTAATCTGGCCCCATCCTATGGCCTTACCCCTCTTGGTTCTCTATAGAGGAGCTGAGATCAAATTGCACATCTATCAAGGGACATGTCCACATTCTCATAATCCATAAATGCGTTCAAGAATTCTCGAAGTCAACTTTGTAAAATTATTTTTCTTCATGATGTACGTCATGAACATGGCATACTCACAAAAAGGAAAGAATTATTTTGATAAAAATAGAATTAAAATGTTGAAAATTAAAATAATTTTAAAAAAGTATGGTTCTATCCAAATAAAGTTTACCTAGATAAAATTAAAATGTTGAAAATTAAAATGATTTAAAAATAGAATTTCACATATATTATTTTGATAAGAATTAAAACGTTGAGGACTAAAGTAATTAAAATAGTAATAAAATTTCATTCAAATAAAGATTATCATGATAAAATTAAAACGTTGAATATTAAAATGATTAAAAGGTAGGGACCAAAATAACACAACATTAAAGATTAAGGATGAATTATAACATTATTGTTTTCAGCACTTTAGTTGCTGGATGACAAGAGTTACAAAATGTAAACGATTGTGTGTGCGTGCTAGTGGAGGAGTTAAATATATAATAAAATCATTGAAGAAGTTAGTTCAACTAATTAAGATATAGAATTCGCATTTATTTATTAATTGTGCTGGTACAGTTCCACCGCGAAAAGAGATTCGCTGGGAATATGGAAACTTACAAACCAATTTTTACTTGCAAATGGTGTTGTAGGAGCTTGAAGTCAAGCAATAGGTTAAGAACTCATATTTCAGCATGTAGGACATAAAATGGCAACAAGAACTCACCTACCTTCCCTGTACCATGCACATTTCATGGGAACCAGATGGCTGGCAACTCTGACATGATAATTAATATTAAAAGGTTTTTCAATGTGACCAAAAGTCCAAAGAACCGCTTATATATATACTGGAAATGAAATGGGGTCAAATAAAGTATGCAATTGATTAACAGAGAAGCTTCCAAAACTTTCAACATTAATATATATATATATATATTCTACACTCCTGCTTGCTCGATTAAGGCGGACGGTGATGACACCTGCTTATTTTTTATTATTTTTTAACCACTCGTGGGTTGTTTTGTTTAGTATAAACTTGTTTCATTTTTTACCTACGCATGAAATTGGAATATATGAGTGTGAACCATATACTTTTCATTGTCTTCCCAAGAAAATAAAAATTATTAAAGCTCTTCAAATTCATACCAAATCTGGCTGTGGCTGACTAATGGTGTATAGCCTTCCTCAAAGGCAAATACAAGTTTTTGATTTTTCTTTCGAACGTGATGTAATATATAGTTGTAGTTTCATATTCCCAACGATTAGTGGCGGATTCATTGAGGGTCGAGGGTGGACACCTGTACATCTTAAAATTCGAATTTTATTTTATTAGTCACCTCATTTTATTAATAGTGTTCGTCTTGAAATTTTGTTGTGTCCACCTTAAAATTCAAATTTTTCTTCAATTAGTCACTGATTTTATTGATGATGCCCACCTGGAATTTTATTTATGCCCACCCCATTCAAAAATTTTAAGGTAGACTACATCAGATACCACCGAACTTTGGACGATGTATCGTTTATACATTTAACTTTTAATGTTGTCAATTATAGCACTAAATATTGATTTTCGTTTCATTTATACCACTGGACCATTAAATCGTTAACAAACCAAATCAAAACATCGTCGTTTTGGTGACGATAGCCATCAACCACATCGATAGTCGTTAGTCACGTCATTGTGACGTTAACGATTTAATGGTTTAGTGGTATAATTGAAACTAAAATAAAAATTCAGTGCTATAATTAGAAAAATTAAAAGTTCAGTGGTATAAACGATACAAGGCCTAAGGTCCGGTGATGTCTAATGTAGTTTACCCAAAATTTTATATTGTTGATCCACTCTCAAAACCACTTTCAAGATGATTGATTAATTAAATATTTAATGTAAACACAGATTTCTTCTTTTTCCCAGTTCTCTGGTCAGCATTACATCATCATCTTATGAATATTCGGACTTTATTTGCTAACAAAATCAGTATTCATGTTGTTTTCGTATATTAAAATTTCAGGAACCGCTTAAGTAGTGGAAGATATAAAATAAAGGTCTTGAATCCTTCTCTGTTGTCAAAAAATAGAAATTGTTGAACGCTTTGAACAGTTTATTAATAGCTCATCTGTTGAACAATGTATGAATTAAATCCTCCCTTTCAAAAGTTTGGTAGTTAAGCATGATTACATTTGATCATCTCTGATTTTATTTGAGTTTGTCCATAGATTTTATTATATTTATTGTGACAAAAAAACACGTTATATAAATGTATTTCTAATATTTTGGCTACGGATTTTGTTAAGTCTCTAATATTGTGTTTTCCCCTTTAAACTACCGAGAAATGAACTGTTAAGGTGTTTGAAAAAAGAAATATCAAGATGCACGCTTTTATTGATTAAAACTAGTCATTCAGATTCAGTCGTCACCTTACACGACAACATCAATAAATCACATTTTTAAGACAAAACAGGAAAAAATGCATGTGATGCAAAGAGCCAAAGACCACCTGGGTATTGTCTTCAAAATTCAATTCCTTTTTTTTTTACTTTGACTAATAAGAGAGGTTTCTCTGTTTCATCTTATCGTTAATTTCTTGTGTTCATACTAGGCTGTCAAATGACACAATAATGGAAAGTGATTAACCCTCAAGAAACCTTTTTCTTAAAAAAAATAACATTTTCATGCGAGATGCGTTCATTTACCAACCAAAACTCTATATAAAGCTGTCTCCCCCTTCCATTCTTTAATTACAAACAATTTCTCTTGGATATTACAAGCTACATTAACAAGGATGGCAAAACTACCTACCCAATTCTTGGTTTGCAGTTTCTTTATTGTTCTTGTCTTGCATTCTTTCTCAGTAACATCTCAAGAAGTCGGTACGCAACGCAACTTCGACGTTTAATTCCGAGTTCCATGCTTGCATTTGATTAAGTTTTCATAGTAATTTGGTGTTGTTGCAGAGGATGAAAGTGAGTTTAGTTATAGTGCAAATAGTCCAACAGGGCCTTCAAGGTGGGGAGAGATTCATGCAGAATGGGGTGCATGCAGCAACGGAACAATGCAATCTCCCATTGACATGTCGAGTGAAAGAGTTAAGATAGTATCCCATTTAGGGAGGCTTAGGAGAAGCTACAAGCCAACCGATGCCGTTTTAAGGAACAGAGGCCATGATATGATGGTAATTGAAGTCTACAAATTTTCAACAAGTCCCTTTCGGGTTATTTGAAGTTTTTAGACTTGAACCAATTTGTGTATGCAGTTGAGATGGGAAGGTGACGCAGGAGCCATAGAGATAAATGGTACCGAGTATGTACTCCACCAGTGCCATTGGCACTCACCTTCCGAGCACACCATCAATGGAAGGAGGTGATTGTTAAATGCACAATAAATCCATCAATTTTAATAAAAAAGTATAACAATAAATTTATACTCATGGGAATTTCAACCATTCCAGGTATGATCTAGAGCTGCACTTGGTGCATGAAAGTGCAGATGGCAAGGTTGCTGTAGTAGGGATCATGTACAAGATTGGAAGACCATATTCTTTCCTGTCATCAGTAAGTTTAAACAAAAAAGAAAGTTTCCCTGCTTTGATTCTGAACTTTTGATCAAAACAAATCCTATTAGGCTCATTACTTATGGACTTGTTGGTTCCAGTTAACAGATCATTTAGCAGCAGTTACCGTTATCACCGATGAAGAGAGAGCTGTGGGGGTGATCGATCCGAGGGATATAAAAATTGGCAGCAGAAAATATTACAGATATATCGGCTCTCTTACTGTTCCTCCTTGTACTGAAAATGTGGTCTGGAGCTTTATCAGAAAGGTTTTTTACCCCTTTTAATTAATTAACTTATTAATTCTTTTTTAATTTAATTATGATAACGTAAACTTGTTTAACGGATATTAATTAACCTTCCTTGAACAGGTTAGGACTGTAACCAGGGAGCAAGTGAGATTGCTTCGAGTAGCTGTTCATGATGTAAGTTCATTTGCTTGAATTTTAATTCATCCCAAAACATTATTTATATGGAGTTCATCAATTATATTTACTGGTTCTGATGCACTTAATTTTGATTTTCCAGAATTCGGATACAAACGCAAGACCGCTTCAAGCAATAAATAATCGATCGATTGAACTATTTAGACCAAAAGATAATGAACGGGATTAGAATAAACAAGAATGATAACGAGTTCAAATGTGGGATTATATATACACGCTTGTATTGATTTTTAAGGAGCTTATGATCTCTGAGTTTCCCTTTGTTTATTTTAATTTTTCAACTATTTTTCTGTATTTCTTCTTATTGTAATGTCCTTAATTAATAATTACATATTTACAGTACATTATTGACTTAACTAAATGTCGTTCTGCGTCCATTTTCAACGAAGATGAAGCGCACATAATTCTAAACATCCCTTTAACGAATTTCTGCCTACCAGATCAACGCGTTTGGTGTAAAGATGGAAGCAGGATATACATGGTTAAAAGCAGGTAGAAACTATTGTGCTCCACGGAAGATGATGATAACGCAAATAGGGAAGTGTTATCGAGGTTGTAGAATTGTAATTGCCAGCGAAAAATAAAGTTGCAAATCTGGAAATTCATGCACAATTTCATTCCTTCGAAGGTTAATCTATTTAATAAGCGACTGTTAAATGATTCGGTGTGCCCAGTTCGTAATTGTTCTTCCGAAAAAGCAGCTCATATTGCTCGTGATTGTGGATTAGCGAGTCAAGTGTGGATACGACTTAATCTATCTTGGCCAAATCAGTTTGATGGGTCAGATTTTAATGATTGGTTTGCTTGGCTAATGTTAAATAATACTCGTGACAGACAAGCTGAAATTATGGTGGGCATTTGGAGTCTTTGGTATTCGAGAAATAAGCGTTACCATGAGGGGAAACTTACCCGACCCGAAGAACTTGTTTCTTTCATCCGAGCTCAGTGTAATGAATTTGCTCTAGCTAACGGGCGTATTCGGGGTTCCCCTAGCCCCAGCTTGGTTCAATGGTCGCCACCACCTGGGAATTTCATCAAATTGAATTTTGATGCGAGTTTCTCGCAACCACAAGATGAAAGTTGGTCAGGTATTGTTAAGCAATGCAGTAAACTGCAGCAATGGAAATACCAGAAATGAACAATAAAAGTATTCTTATTGAATCAGCGTACCATACTTCTCACGTACACTTACATTTATATCACATTTATAACAAACTCTAACAACCTAACAACCCTAAAAATGTTTCCTAACAACTTCATATGATGGTTAACCACATCCATCATCATTTCTCAGCTTACACGCATGACATGCATGAGGACTATAACTCACGTGCATGAACATATCTCAACATTCTTTCCACTTCTTTTTCTCCTCTTCTTTAACAAGATAGCACTCGCAATTTTCCACGAAACTGCTCAAACGCAGACTTGGTCAGCCTATCTGCTATTTGGAATTCAACAGGAACGTAACTAACCCGAAGTACACCGACTGCAATCTTCTCATGAATAAAGTGAACGTCGAGTTCAACATGTTTTGACCGAGAATGACAAACAGGATTCACGCTCAAGGCCACAACACTTGTGTTGTCGCACCAAATAACATGTGCTTCCTGTAGGGACAACCCAAGATCATACAACAACTCAGCAAGCCAGGTCACCTCTGTTGCTGACTCAACAACACTTATATACTTAGCTTCCATAGTTGATCGAGAAACAGCTTTTTGCTTCTTTGAGTTCCACGCAACCAAACAATCTCCAAGAAACACACAGTACCCAGACATGGACCTACGATCACTGGTATCACCAGCCCAGTCAGCGTCTGAGAATGCTTTGACACACAACCGAGCATCACCTTTTAAGAACATCAATCCATGATCAAGCGAGCATGCCAGGTAACGTAGGATTCATTTAACTGCTGCAAAATGAATCATTCGTGGAGACTACATGAATTGAGCCGCTTTATTAACTGCAAACGCGATATCCGGTCGTGTATGGCAGACATACAGAAGAGCACACACAATGCTTCGATATTCTCGAGCGTTTGTCATTAGATCACTCGCCTGATCAGTAAACTTTGCAGCAACCATGGGAGTACATACAAGTGTAGCTTGACTTAAGTTTGTTTTATTCAACAACTCACATATATAAGCGCGCTGACTTAACAACAAGCCAGTACCAATCTTCTTAACTTCTATCCCCAGAAAGTAGGATAGTTCACCTAGATCTTTAAGCGACAATCGATAACTGAGCAGATGAACAACCTGATCAACCGCTGAGATTGAAGTTCCTGTGATGATGATATCATCTACATGCACCAAAGCATATGTACTGTAATCGCCTTGAATTCGAACAAACGATGATACATCTGCCTTCGATTCTACAAACCTCAGCTCCAAAAAAACAGGCTTTAAGCTTGTCATTCCAGTTGCGTGGAGCTTGTCGAAGACCATAGAGGGCCTTCTGTAGTTTACACACCAGTAGAGTTTCATCTTTAGCACAACGCTCAAACCCATGTGGTTGTTGCATGTATACTACCTCACTCAAGTCACCATTCATGAACGCATTATTGACATCAACCTGTCGCAAGGCCCAACCTCTTGCAACAACCATGGCTAAAAGAACATAAACAATCAAGAACTTTACCACTGGACTGAACGTGTTTGTAAAATTGAACCCAAGGACTTGAGTGAAGCATTTTGCCACCAACCGCGCCTTGTACCTGTGCACAGACCCATTTGGATTTCTTTTAATCTTGAAGAGCCACTCACATCCTACTACACTCCTATCAGCAGGTAGAGGAACAAGACTCGACGTGTCATTTTGAATCAACGTTGAATATTCAGCATGCACCGCATCTAACCATAAAATATATTGAAGAGCTTCCTCAACAGTTGCTGGTACAATATCATCAAACAATGTGTGTACATTTTTTGTCTAAACACTCCACATTTACTCATAATTAATTTAAGATGAGCATTGCCAACCACTTCCTTTGTTATGTCATCAGATGGTGGTTGTACTTCTATGGCAGCTTCAATGGAACCAGGCTCCTCAAGTACTGTAGCAGACTCATTGTTTGCACCAGATCGTGCAGAATTGTGTTCAGGAGTGTCTACAGACAAGTCAGCGAGCTCTGGATGTCGAGCAGTAGCAATATGCAACTTATTAGTATCAATTACTATGTCAAAGGGTCTGCTCAACTGCGAATGAACTCTTGATTGTTCAGCAGGACTATTCTAAGTAAATGGAAAGCACCACTCATCAAACTTTACATGTCGCGACACCACTACACGTTTGTCATGCGTGAGACATAAGAAACCTATGTGTTGAGGGCTTGTACCCAAGAATGTACATGGCTGAGACCGAAAATAGAGTTTGTGATTGTTGAACGATCTTAGGTGAGGGAAACACCTACATCCAAATACCTTAAGTGAGCCATAGCCAGGTTTCTTGTTGAACACACACTCGAAGGGAGACTTTCCAGCTAGTACCTTTAAAGGTAACATGTTTATTAAGTGAACGGCCATAACCACAACATAGGACCAGTAGTTTGTTGGCATGGACGCCTGTGCAAGTAGTACTAGGGCCATCTCAATCTCATGTCGGTGTTTGCGCTCCACAACACAGTTCTGCTCTGACGTGTGTAGACAGGTAACACGATGAGATATACCAGTTTCAGCAAGCACACGAGACAATTGACGATATTCACCGCCCCAGTCGCTTTGAACAACCAAGACATTTGATTAAAACTATGTTGCCACAAGCTGCTGAAATAGTTGAAAAGCCTGAGTAGCCTGAGACTTGTCCTTAAGCAGATACAACCACGTGTGTCGAGTGCAAGCATCAACGAAGCTGACATAGTACTTAAAACCGTTCAAGATAACAGGCGATGACCCCCATAAATCAGTAAACACGAGTTGAAATGAAGATTTATACAGAGTGGTTGAATCCAAGAAGGGAAGTTTATGATTTTTCCCCATGTGACAAGCAATACAACTTTCATTATTTTGTTCAATGTTTACATCAAAGAATTTGCATATTTGCTCGAGAATGCCATGAACAGGGTGCCCAAGGCGCCTATGCCACAAATCATACAAATGACTTGAAGTAACAACTTTATTAGCTACAAGACAAGTACTTTTATTATGACTATCATCAACCTGGAATAGGTACATGTCATCTTTCTCATGTCCCTGCAGCAGAACCTCACCAGTGGCTTCATCACGAACATAACATCGTGATGTATGAAACTCGAAATACACCTTATTGTCCTTAGCAAGCTTCGAGATCGAGAGAAGATTTTTAGTAACCTTAGGTACATGAAGAATATCATTTAACACTAAAGCTCGAGAAAAAGAAGACAAAACTGATTTACCAATGGCTTGAATTAGAAGTAAACCACCATTACCAACCATTAATTTACCTGATCCTGAGAATTCTTTTTGGCTAATAACCTTGGTCGAATTAGCAATTGCATGATGCGTGGCCCTAGAGTCCAGAACCCAGTGATCCCTCGTGCTAGTAGTGATATGACTCTGTGGTTGTGGCGAATAACATACATGTGCTTAAGCCTTGGCTTTTGTACAACATACACATTCATCCACATCAAGATGAGACGATTCCAGGCTAGAGCAGTTTACATATCCCGAACCACCACGGCTTACAACACGCTCAGTCGATCGGCCAGTAAATGACTGATCGAACCTGTACCAGTAATCAACAACAAAGTGGCCATTTTTTTCCACATAACTGACATTGAACCTGTGGTCGACCACGACCCCGTCCTCCAGTTCGACCTCCAACACTAGTTCCATATCTTCCAGAGGATCGATCATGAAATGTATGATTAGCATTCTTCGAAGTAGGACCAGATTGAGCAAAGTGAGCACTCATCGACAAAAACTCTTCTTGAGAGTCAAACCCAGCAAGCTGCATTTCTGCATCAATCAACATTGAGCAGATCTTATTAAGGGACAAGGCCTATTTCATGGTGGTTATAAATGCAATGTAAGGTTGGTACTCTCGGGGAAGTCCTTTTAGAATGCTCGCAACATGTTCGACCTGAGGAATTGCACTGTCACATGAACCTAACACATCACACACTTATTTGATGCGAGTGAGGTACGTTCGCATGCTATCACTACCTTTATTGAGTGACTGAAGTTTATAGTGAAGGTTGATAACCGTCGTGGTGGACCGATTTGCAAAGAACTACAGCACCTTGCTCCAGACAGGCACCGCCGTCTTCGCTCTAACAAACTGGGACATCAAATGCGGGCTGATCGTGGACAGTAGCCAAGAAGCTAGTGCACTATCTTGTGCAACAAATTCCTCATGCAGCTCATTTGCCACCGTATCGCCATTCTCATCCTCAACTGTTGTAGGAGGAGGACACACCACTCCGGTTAATAATCGTTCTAGCAGATAACTGCGAACAATCAACAAAATTTGTTGCTTCCACAACAGGAAATTAGCTTCATCAAGGATGATGTTAACCTTCTTGTTTGTGAAAGTCTTTCCAGCATGAACCTCCATGATCGAGAGTTTAGCACAGCACGCATGAGAACCTCAGAAACGTCCGACGAATGATACCATGTTAAGCAATGCAGTAAACTGCAGCAATGGAAATACTAGAAATGAACAAGAAAAACATTCTTATTGAATCAACTTGCCATACTTCTCTATTACACTTACATTTATAACATACTTATAACAAACTCTAACAACCTTAAATCTATTTCCTAACAACTTCATATGATGGTTAACCACATCCATCATCATTTCTTAGCTTACATGCATGATAAGTATGAGGACTCTAACTCACGTACATGAACATATCTCAACATGTATAGTAGCAAGGAATTCTGAGGGGCTTGTAATGGGCACTTGTAGGAAACGAAATAAAAGACCTATCTTGGCGTTTGGAGCAGAAGCAATGGCTGCGGTGCATACGGTTTCCTTCGCTCGAGACATTAGTTTTTCAAGAGTAAGTGTTGAAGGCGACTCAAAGATGGTAATCAATAAGCTTGAATCATATCTACCTGATCTCTTCGAGATAAGCCCGATCATTAAGGAAGCCAAGGAACTTCCGAGAAATCTTCATGCATGTTGATTCTCCTTCGTTACCCGCCATACAAACAGAGTTGCTCACTATCTGGCGACAGTGACACTCAGCCAACCAGACCGATATTGGGTAGAAGAAGCTCCTCTAGGTGCTGAAGATTTGGTGGTGTCAGATCACAGGTCTCTCGATCCACCATAGATGTGACTGTCCGTTTGGTTATCGTGCGTAAGGCTCGATCTTTCTTTTGTTCTCTCGTTGCAACTCTTCTTCAAGTTTTGTCCATCTTTCTGCAGCAGAACAACCGACTCTTCATTATTTTTTTATTTTGTCCCTTGAATGTTTTAGGTCCCTTTTGGGGCGTTTTGGTTGCCACTAATGCCAGACAGTTGGCCCATGTCTCTTTAGTTTTCTCTTTTTCATTGATTGCACATGTACTCCTTTATCAGTCAATAAATAGTCAGTTTCATTTAAAAAAAAAACTAAATGTCTTTCTCTTTGATTGATGTTTCTTGTATGTTAAAGCTTCTATGGTTTGGGAATATTGCATCTAAAAAATATATGCTAACATATTTAGTTATTTTATTAACACAATACTTTATTATATTTATATGTATATTTAATACAAAATTAAAATTTTGTTTTATAGTATAATTGTTGCTGGGTAATTTTACTGAATATTAAGACATTATTTTTTATTAAATCAAAGTGATTATAAAATAGTATTTATTATGAATGTTTGCAGCCATAACTCGTAATCTCTAATAATAATAACGATTAGTTTAATCACTGTGATAATTTCAATCAATGTGATAATTTCAATCGCTGTGATAATTTCGTTCGTACAATATTAAGACATTATTTAAGTCAATCAAGCATATAATAAATGACATCATTTTAATTCTGATTAACATTAGATTCTAAATTCAACATCAAATCACTTCTTTATTTTCTATCTCTTTATATCCTCAAGATAATGAGATATATGCTCAAAATATATCTATCAACATCAATACTTGCTTTATATGAAAGCACAAATTTAAAAAAGTATAGAGTTTTGAAATAATATCACACCATTCTTCCAAGAACTTTGAGGATATCATCCATGGATGGCCTTCTGAGAGGGTCATCCTCTATGCAAGCCTTGGCTAGAACTGCTAAGCATAAAGCTTCAGCTAGTAGATATTCATCTTTCAGACATGGATCGATGAAGCTCCTCAATTGTTCAAAACAACCTCCTTCATTTTCCCCCCCTCCCAAAAATCCAATTGAATCTTTCAACAAAGTTCCTTTTGTAGCGTCATTCCCTGAAATGAGCTCAAGCAAAACTACCCCGAATGCAAAAATATCCACTTTCAACGAAGCCGGTCTGGTCATGGGGTACTCCGGAATGACCAATCCGTCAACGGTATCGGCGTTTTCATTCCTTGTTGATGAGGTGACAGCAAGAGTCGATCCAATATTTGCTAGTTTCGCCCTCCATTTCGATGTCACATATATATTCCTGCTATTCACGCTCATATGAGCATACGAAGGGAAAATACAATAATGTAAATAATGAAGAACGGTTGCTACATCGAAAGCAATTTGAGTCCTTCGACTCCAGTCGAGACGATGAGCCTGATCTGATAAACAATCCCTTAAACAGCCATTGGCAGGGAATTCAAAAACCAGATACGACCAGGTAAAGTCATTTTCACCATAACAAACACCATGGAGATTCACAATGTTAACGTGATTGATCTTAGAATGCATATCTATAACCCGGCGGATATCTTCAAATTTCATCTGCTTGATCATTACACTTTCATTGTCAATCAACCCCTTGTAGACTTGCTCACCAATCTTATTGGTATCTTCATTGAAGTCATTTGTAACCCTTTTTATATCATCTATGCCATAGTTGTACAAAGAAAATTTAATCCCAGCTAGAAGATCAGGAGATAAACAAGAATTGGTCGAGCTTCTACCGGTTTGTCCCGATAGAGGAGAGCTTCGAGCTGTTGAGCCAGAGAGCACAGAGTTTCTATCTGTAAAAGACTGTAGTCTCTCTCCCTTCCATTTCTTCAAGGCCTTCACATACAGCCCACAAGCAAGCAATGCAACCGTAACCAGCAAAAACCCAACAATTGATCCTGCAATATACAGGTTCTTCAACTTTGTGTTCTTTGTTTTTTCAACTGTGGCGGTGGGAAGAAAACCTGGGGTTGGGGGTGGAGAATCTGGTATATTGAAGTTAATTGAAGGATCTGATTTCAAAGGAACTAAAACAGTTGTATTGGGAAAAACAGTGGACTTAGGTTCCAAATGGTTAGCTGCTAATAAATCATGGACAGAGATGCTAAACTTCATGCTTAATGGGATTATTCCATCTCCTTCCAGGAGAGGGTATGTCACAAGATATTTCACTTGATTAACACCAGTGAAATTATCAGGACAGGAACATCTCAAAGGAACAAGAAGCTTACCACCAAGCTCAACATCATTCCCTTGAGATGGATTTTCCCGGAGCAGCGTTAACGATTTCGATAAACCTTCGAAAACCCCACAAGCAATCTCTGAGATCGATGTTCTCTCAGGAACTGTGTAGTTTAAACCAGCCTGAAAGTACTGTCCAGAACACAAACAGGTTATAGGGAGAAGAACCTCTCTACCTGGTTTCAGAGTTTCCGAGGGTGAAGCTATGTTGTTCAAGTGAAGCAACTCGTCAGGGTTGATCCGAAACAAAGCAGAGATATTCACCAGTTTTTGCAGTCCAAAATGTTGGTTGGCTCTGTAGACTAAGTATGTTCTGCATGATTGTCGGACAGAATCGCAGGTGTACCTTGAGCCTGGATGACTGGTATCGGAAGAACAATCAGATGGATCATAAAATTGTTCAGCAAAGCTTAAACTGACAGTTATCCAGATGAGAAACAAGAGATAAATCATTCCTGCTGCTAAAAAATATGTGACATCTCTGTCAAGTGTTTAAGGCAGCACTTCGGAAAAAAGGAGTTGAGATGAAATGATTGAAACAAATCAATGGCTCTATATAATACCGAACCTACAAACGAAAAAAAAAGAAAAAGGTAATCAGATTTGGAATCAAATTAAACTGCCGGCCTAAGAGCTAAGGGCCAACCGGAAATTCAATGAAAAAATGATACCATAACGAATTTTTTGGTTCTTTTCTTCTTGTTGTTTATTGATCATCCATCCCGCTTTTGTTTTTATTTTTATTTTTAGGTAGACCATCATTTTCACCAATCTGCAGTTAAAGTTCCTCTTGAAAGTTCACCATACAAGTCCCTGTACTATATCTTGGATTGCATTTTGGTCTCTCTATTTGAAAAATGAAAAAATTGATCCATGTTCATTGAGAAGAGATGCAAGACATTTCCAAGAGCTGATTCGAGCGTTTGTACTTTGGCGTTAAAAAATCGTTCTGGTCATTTATCAATTACAAAGAGACAAATATTTTGCTATAAAATAGATTCAACTATGAGATCTCTATAAAAAGAATTAATATTTAATCATTACGCCAAATTAGTTAAATATTGTATAAGTAATAAACACAACATTTAAATACAATTTGACTGAATTTGATTTTATTTAAAATATATTAATATAAATTGTAAAATATAATTAATATTTTTTATTTTAATTAATAAATTTATATAACATGTATAATTTATTTTTGTTATGATTTAATATTTTTAAAGTAACTCTAATACTATCAACAAAATTAATTTAAGAAATACTATTAACAAAAATTGGCGTTTGGTGTAACTTGAGCAAGCAAACAAGTAGGATAATCATAATTCAAGAAAATAGTCAAATTAGTGGCGGCAACAAAATAGGTAAGACAATGTTATGCACGACACCATTAATAGTCCTCGTCGGGGTGTGAATAAAAAATATTATAATTTAATTTAAAAATTATTTATATACTCAAATCTCATGTAATTTTACAGAATTATCATTTTTGATTTTTTATTTAAATGAGACACAATCAATACTGTTGACTAAAATAACACACTTTAATAAAGATGTAGTAAAACGATTTTCAAAGGTTCATTTTAATTTATGTGTTTTTGTCTATATGACAAATTATCTAGACGGGGTTTTTTACTTCGATGTTATTCAAGGTTAAAATGAAAGAAATGAAAATAATAGATAACAAATTGTAAGACTTTTATTTAAAGAGGTACACACGTTGCAATATTTATCGAATATACACAATTGTATGAGTACAAATATGAGCCCGAACTAGACAACAATAATATATATATATATATATATATATATATCTTATCTTTAATCACTTAATAAATACATATTTAGATTATTATGTCCGAATAAATAAAAAAATCTCTATATAAAAATGTTTTTTTTTTCAAAATATAGGATAAATTACGTGTTTAATATTTAAATTATCAGTTTTGATTTGTTTTAGTATCTGAATTTTTAATTTTTTTAAAATCATATATAAAGTTTAGTTTTTATTTCATTTTAAAATCATATTCAAAATCTAATGTTAAGTTTTGAAAAAATTAAAATTTTAGATATTAAAACAGACTAAAATTAATAGTTTAAGTATTAAATGCGTAATTTATCCTAAAATATATTTATATTAAAATGCATCTTTATTGAAAGTAATACCATTTTTGTCAATAATTTTATTTGGGAGTTATTTTTATTAAAATTAGAAAAAGGATTATTCTAACAAATTGGCCCAAGTCTCACCACAAATGAATGTCATTGTCTTTTCCAAATGTGATAATGATACTCTTTAAACTTTGACAGGAAAACCGCATTCCAATCTCCGCAAAAACATCGTGAGGAGGCCTTCTTTTTCACTCGTTTTCTTGGGGGAAGGAATCGGTTTGACTTGCTAACCAAATTGCTTCTGTGAAAACCTAAACAAACATTAAACGGAAAAAGGGAAAAAGGTTTATTGAGGAAACATTTCACCACTAGATTTGCGTGCAGGTAAGTCCGTACTTATCTATCATGGAAAATCACTCTGGTCGAGTTTGTCTGGGTTTTAGTTTGAGACGCTTGCGATTGATTTGGAATTACTAAATTTGTGTGTAATTGATGGTCATTCTTGTTTATCGACTGTATTGGTGGCTTGAGTTAGGTTTTACATTTTAGGGTTCAAAGCTGTGACATTCTTCTGATTGTCTTGGTACTACTACTAGTAACTTTTTTCTTCCATATACGGTTGCTTTCCATGTTCGTCCGAGTCAATGCATACTTTCTAGAATCATATTTTATAGTAATACGGTCAACTATCAAGCCTGATGTTGTGAATATATTGGCTTTTGATGTGAATTAATTGTGAGTTTCTGCTTCATTCTCTATGCACTGTTGTTTTCAGATCTTTTATTTGCATTGAAGGTGTGGTGAATGGTACTCGGTCGTCTAGTAGGAAAGCTAAGGATGATGAAAATAATGATTTGAAAGGAGGTTAAAATAGTGGTAAAAAGTCAGTGTATCCGTGGGCTGCTACAGCAGAAACATCTGATGTTAGGAGGTCACCTAGGGAAACCCTATCTAAGGAAAACATGACTCTGACAAATTCTTCTGGTATGCGGAAGTTGGAGCTTCTTGAGAAGCAGACTGAAAATTTGAATTCAATGACTCCTCCAGCTAAGGGAAAAAGTGAGCGGGTTGAGAAGAAAAAAGAGAACGCTAGTCCTTTGACAAAATCTGATAGGGGTGAGATTTCCTCCTCCTCATCTTCTTCAGGATCAAAGAGGTCTGATAAGAGCCCGGATGTGTTGAATATGTTAAGGAAGAAAGAGAAAAAAGAGAAGATCTTGAAACAATTGACAATGCAAACTGTGGAAGTTAACAAAATTAAGCAAAAAGATGTGCAAGCTGAAGAGACACAGAAGAAGAGAAGGGATGCTCGTTCCTATAGAGCATTGTTTACGAAACAACCCAAGAAAGTTGATGGAACAGGTATTGTGAGGAGTAATACACATGGGACCTTGTGTTATACTGTTTGTGATTTCACTGATTTGCTTATATCATCTGTAAATGAAATTATCTTCTGTAGTTTGGATGTTGATTTAAGATATTTCTTTTAAGTAGTTTTTTTGTTTGATTAAATGTATCATTCTTTGAGAGTTCTGCTTGTTCTGTAGATAGTTGCAATGATCTGAATGGAACTGACAGTGAAAGGAGGGAGGAGGACGTTTTAGAAGAATTCACCAAGAGAACTCGTGAAAGGACTATGGCGACAAGTACAAGTCAACTTGCTGAGGAAGAACTTAAAAGAAATGATGAGCATAAATTGTTTCCCACTAACCAAAAGAATAGCTGCAAAAATATGTCTTCTAATGGGGGTGATCCACAAATGTCTCAGAATGTTTTGGTCGCAGGAGAAAAGAATGATGATGCTGAAACAACCACACTTAAAGATCTGCAAAGTCCACAGTTGGTAAACTCCATCGTGCCTGGAGGGGTCCTTGATTGTGATATCAGTGTGGAGATGGTTCCAAAATTCATGCCTTCTGAAAGGAAAGGTCATGATGTATACATTGATTCTGTTGCTTCTCCAAAAATGTCGAGTAATGATATTGACACCTTCACTGGGGTTGGAACTCCATTTGCATCTGGTTGCAAAAGAAAAAAAATCACCGAGACATGTGGAATGTATTCCGAAAGGCAAAGGTACTGATTTATTATTAGTTGGATGGTAATTCAACAGGATTTTTTGATTTATTTATTTCAGTCAATTCATCAAACTTAAATGATTAATGGCCATTTGCTAGACATATTTTGGAGCATATAAGCTTGATATTAAGGTTATTGGGATGCTTATTCCTAAGCAAGAGGGAAAGGAATTGGATTTTTCCTGGTTTAATCTGTAAGATGTGGGGATTATCTGAGTTTGGAACGTGATGCATGTTGGTGTTTGTCACTGGTGCATGTGACAGCCCAGGAATTTAAGTGCTTAGCTGCTTGATGAATTTTGGTTCCAACTGGTTGGGCTTTATTTATTTTTTAATGGGTGAGGTTTATTAAATACCAAAACAGAAGAAGAAGGGCTTCATAGAGCTGGACAAGTTTCTGGTTCTGTATCAAAACTTATATGATAAAAAAGAGAAGAAATATACATTAGATTCTGGTTGAGTCCTTGCAATGATCCTAGAATTGGATGGATATCAGGGCTCCGGGCTCCCCTTGAGAAGGTTTTCAGAACTTCTAGTGAATGATTTGTATGGTACCAGCTTTTGTTTTATTTAATCTGAACTTTTTGCTTAGTAAGAAATTTTCCTAATTAATATTGTTCATTGTAACTAAATTAGACTTGAGCTAATTAAAGCAAAATAAATCCCCCATGTCTACTACCAGAGATACAATTTGAGATATTGGCAGCTAAAATTTTGAATTTTGGAAAAAAATATCTGGTCATTTGATTATCAAGTAGTTGCAATTGAAAATCAAATTGTCTCTCTCAATGCTCTGCCCATGTTTATTACTAACTAGAAAAAGAACTCGTAGCAATTTGAAGCCTCTTTTATGAGTACTTTTTAGCTTGCATTTACAACATCTTGGGTTTGCCTTCATTACTTGAGTATTTGGCACATAATTTTATCATGATTTGGTCTTCTTTAGTTCTAAAATCGATAAAGTATATATATTTTCTTTAAAATATATCTCTTTATCTTGCAGGGTTGACTGCAATTCAAAAAAGCAGGAGATTTGCTCTTCTAATATGGAGGAGAGGTTGGCAAAGTATGTTGCTTATGAGTGCAAGCCAGAATCATCTAGGTTTCTGGAGTACTGGGTTCCTGTACTCTTATCCAATGTGCAGCTAGAGAAGTATTGTTTTACTATACTTTCAAATTCTCTCTCTCTGTGCTCACATTCAAAGACCGATGCTTGTGGGGTTCTCCGTAACATTCTTGTCTCTAGCCGAAAGGTTGAGTTTATTGCACTTTTTGCTTCAATCACATGATTATGTGAGATTTGGGCTCTTTTTTCTTAATTTATAACTTTGATATCAAATCTTCTAATAAATCAAAATATTCATGCTGCTTTCCTGGCATTCTGTGTTTGCCTGCAGTATGGCAGAAATTATGTTTAGGTTATGTTTCAACTATAATCTTACAAATTTTGGACTCATTATACTAAGGTCATCCTTCTGGAGTCATTAATCTGATGATGCTTTTGGAAAAATCTCGGAATGCAAATATTTTTGGGATGGAATGGTCATGGTTCAAAAATTATTTTATTTATTTGTTATTTTCAAAAGCATAATAATCAACTTGTTTATCTTTTATTCTCTTGCGTGTTAGATGAGTTTCATTGACCTCTTTTCGTAATATTTGTATTAGTATGAGTAAGATGTGTAGAAATTACTATTATGACATCATATTATGGGTTAATATCTTGCTTTGATGGTAATTCTTGACAGTGTTGTGATCATCCCTATTATTTGGATCAATCACTTAAAACGTTGCTCACTAAAGGCCTTCAAGAGGTTGAATTTTTGGAGGTTGGAATAAAATCAAGTGGCAAATTACAACTTCTTGATGCTATGCTTTGGGAGATCAGGAAACGAGAGTTAAAAGTGCTTATTCTTTACCAGGTACATTTTTCTTTGAAATTTACTTTAAATCAATTGTATATAGTTATATTAAGAATGCTGTAGATTTTTTGATATTTTATAGCTCATGATGATAAAGTGATTAATGTACATGAAATGGTTGTGTAAATATTTTTATAACTGGGGTCATTATAATCATTTATGAGTTTGAGAAAAGCAGATGAATTAAATTCCCTTGGTTCTATAAGTTCAAGTTTTATATCTGCCACACCATCTTGCAGCTTTGACAGGTGGCAAAAAAAAGAAAGAAAAAGGTTCGATGCTTGTTGAACATGTAAAAAGTAGTAGTTGTTTGCCTATTGGAGCAGCATTCCTGCTCCTATAAGCAGAAGTGGCAAACCAGGTTTTGCGCATGAAATTTTATATTTTGCACAAGTTTAATATGAGCTTCTAGAGGCTAAAGTTGAAATCACTAATTTGACATTTCAAGGAAAGCTGCCGTGAGAAACTTATTGACAAATTCAGTGGGAATTTTAATACAGCTGTTGGAAAACTTGTATTTTCGGCTGCATTTTCTGATGAAACTCCTGCTGGGCCAAACTATATATGCGTATTTAATATTTGTCATGCAGAAACAGATTTTGCTATTTAATGTTTCTGATATAGATTGTTTGATTGGCAGTACATTGGTGGTTCTGGAAGGGATTTGATTGGAGATATTTTGGATGACTTTCTGCGTCAAAGATATGGTATAGATTCTTATGAACGTGTTGATAATGGTGTCATCCCTTCAAAGAAGCAATCTGCTTTGAATAGATTCAATAATGAGAGGGATAGATTTGTCTTTCTACTAGAAACTCGTGCCTGTCTTCCCAGCATCAAGTTATCTGCAGTTGGTACTGTGATAATATTTGGAAGTGACTGGAGTCCAGTGAACGATCTAAGAGCCCTGCAGAGGATAACCTTTGATTCTCAGTTTGAGCAAATTAAAGTATTACGCTTGTATTCATCATTTACCGTGGAGGAAAAACTTTTGATTTTTTCAAAACAAGATAAGACAATTGATAACAACATAGTGAATTTAAGCCCCAGTACTAGTCACATGCTGCTTAAATGGGGGGCTTCGTACCTATTCAGTCAATTGGAAAATTTTCACGATATTTCAAGGCTGGATGCAATTTCCTTGTCTCAGCAATCACATTTAAAAGATGTGATTCAAGAATTTTCAACCATACTGCATCAAACTGGTATAGACAATACGAGCAGGTTGTCCCTAATTTTACAAGCAAAACAAAATCAAGGAATGTATAGGACAGAAATGCCATTGTTTGGTGAGCTGAAAGTTCAAGTGATGAATGAATATCCACCACACACATTTTGGACAAAGCTTTTGAAGGGAAAGTGTCCTAGGTGGAAGTATTCTACTAATTCTCAGAGGAATCGGAAAAGGGTTCAATATGTTGATGATTTTCCAAAAACACCTGAGGCTGAAAGCACTGAAGCTGCAAAGAGACACAAGAAGCTTGTCAGCGATGGAATTGATAATCCCTCTCCAAAAGCTGTGCTACAAGAGGGGAAATTGGCTACTGGGGACAGGGAAGGTGATGAGCAATGTAAATGCAATCAAGTGCAGTATTCGTAGAAGAGACTTCTCTTTCCTAACTCTATCTCTATCTTATTTTTTGCAGGAAGCTCAGGAACCTCAGCATATGATTTTACTACTTTCAGTAGATCAATAGCTTCTGGGAGTGATAAAATTCACGTGACCTCTACCTCACTTGATTATCCCAATAGTATCTCAAAAATACCAGCTCTTAAAATGATTGATTGGGAGAGCAGAAGAAAACAGTGCGACTCACAAAAGAATCTCCATGTTCTTTTGAGGCCACAAATAGCAAAACTTTGTGAAGTTCTGCATCTCAGAGTATGTACCTTATTTACCACTGGGAGGATTAAATTTAAACGGGTTCAGATCTTGCTGTTAGTTCTTTATCTTGTCAGTCTATAGTGTTGTTATGAACCACGTCTATTTTAGGAGAGGCCATTAATTAATTTTGATTCTGTATTTAAGGCGTAAGTTATGATTTTTTATTTCTTTCCTTAGGTTTATTAATTATGTTTTTTTATTTAAGTTGATTAAGTTTGCTTTTAAGAATAATTTTTAAGTAACGAAACTGGTCCATCCTTAAAAGGACGTATGAACCTAAGTTAGAGTTTTCATCAAAACCCTAAAATGATCTTGGTCTATCTTTTAATAAGTCCTGAGGTTTCAGTCTCCCATTGATGAGCTGAAAGGTTTCAGTCTCCCCCTTGACGAGCTGAACTATTGATCCGAAACACAAGATCGCAAGGTTCATAACAAATGCCTATTTTGTTTACTAGAATGAAAAGAAATCAAAACTAAGGGTTTTAGCAGGAGGGGGATATTTAACTTAGAGATTTTAGTATATGTTTTTGTTAAGATTGGGTTCGCTCTCAGTATGGAATGAAAGACAAGGAAGAACAATAATAGGCAGCAAAAAACTGGTTACTATTTATAATTCCCCAAAATACTCTATCTTGAATTGCAGTGGCTATTGTCTATTATTTCCTTAGAAAACATGCCTGACTGAGTAAAATAGATCATTCAAGTTCCACTTTTTTCATATTTTTCTTAATGTAACTAAAAATGGAAAAAGTTACTTTGTTAGGGTTTTGCGATATTGCATGGTTTAGCATCACATTTGTGGACAAGTTACCCTGGTTGTCAGTTTCCCCTGGATATATGGTGGAAAAAGGGATCCTTTTCTATTTTTTCGAATATAAGGGGCTAGTGATTATAAATATTTCATATGCACTTTGTTTGTCGGTGGACCTGTACTTCTCTTTCTCTGCCATGGTTTTACATTAAGGCCTTACTATTATGTGAACAAGGTATTTTTAACAGTCTGCGGTATGGTCCATTTTCTTTATGTTGCAGGAGGATGTCAAGGCCATGGTTGAAAGATTTCTTGAATACATAATGAATAACCATGTGGTCAATAGAGAACCAGCAACCATTTTGCAGGCATTTCAAATTTCTCTGGTTAGATATTCGTTCTCATATTTTCTTTAGTTCATACTGCTTTTGTGGATGATTGCATCTTTTATATGCTTGATTGATTGTGTTAGGCAGTCATCTACGTACTAGAGGATAAAGTTGTGCTTTTATTTATGCTTGCCTTTTTTTTCATGTTTCATGTAATTTGACGTCAATTTTTGATGCCCAATCATCTTTGTCATAGACAGCTTTTGTGAAATTTACAATTGTACCATTTTCTTCAAATTTCAAGCAATTTGGCTTCAAATTTGTCCATTCATCCTTCTCTAGACAGCTTCTGTAGGATTTGCGATTATATCTTTGTACTGCAAGCAGATATTATGGAGGATCTTGATTTCCATGTTATGGACATTGCAAAAATCTATAACCACATACAAATTTGTCAAGTTACAATACTGTTGTCGATTTGAGGTCCCCTCACCAAAATATTATCCAAAATGTCTGCTTTAGGAGCTGTAGGAGGATCGTGGGTTGCTTTCGTTGATAATCTTAGTAGGCGAGTGCATAGGAGGGTATTGTGGGATCGTTTTAGCCGTTTTGGTAAGGTGATTAAAGTTTTTATACCGTTTGTTAATAGCAGACCCAACTACAAGAACAAGACGTTTGCTTTTGTGCATTTTGCGAGTAAGGAGGATTTGATTGCTGCGAAGGAGAAGATGAACAACGCCCTTGTTGATGGGAGGAGGATATTAGTATCTTTTGCGAAATATAGGAGGAGTAGTGGTCCGAGGAACGTGAATCGCAATAGAGTAGTGGAGGCTGGAGGTGCAGGTGTCGAGGTTACGAAAAGGCCACATGCAGCTAGCCGAGTGGTTGAGGCCAGGAAGAAGGAGATGATGAACAGGTTCCAGGATGGCAGAACATATAAGGATACGGTAGTAGGTGTGAAAAAAGATGAGGGTCAGCAATCCAGAAACCTTGGGGACAGGAGAGAGGAGAAGAACGACATGGATTTCTTCATTCCTTTGGAGGAAAGAGCATGGCTGAGGACTTCATTAACAGGCATCGTTAAAAGGATATTTGAGGTTGAGTTTGTGCAAAGGGCATTGAGAACAGAGGGAATCAATGTTAAGGTAGTTAGATGGGGTTATGCGAGAAATGCATGTTTGGTAGTTTTCCGGTCGGTGGAGGAGAAGGAAGCAGCTATAGAAGATAAATGGGAAGTTTTGTCCTTTTGGTTTGAAAGGTTGGAGCCGGTGATCGAAGAGAAGGGTGTTCCATTACCTTACTGCTCAGTATCCATGACGGGCGTTCCATTAAACTGCTGGTCAGTTTCTTTTTTTACTAGTTTGGCATCGAGATGGGGCAAATTAGTGAAGATTCAAGAACAGACAGCTCAAAGAGTCGACTGCAGGGTGGCTCAGATGTTATTAAGAGTTGAAAGTCCGTTTGACATCCCTCCATATGTCATTTTTAATACACTTGGAAGGTCCTTTACTATCAAGATTAAGGTAGAAAGCAGTGATGATTTCTTCCCTGAGCTTGAGGAAGGGGAAGATGATGAAAGGGTCGATGAAGATGGTTCTCAAGGAGGAACAGTGATTCCTTGGGAGAGGGATTCGTCCGAGGGGAGCAAAGGGGAGAATCGAGGTGGTCTGCAAGGGCAGGTTAATTCTCAGCAGATGTCAGACTCTAGAAGCAGGGTTGAAGAGTGGGTCCGAGATTCTTCAAAGGGAGGTGGACCAATGAACGAGGGGAGTTTGAAAAATTGCGCTGAAGCCGAGGAAAGTTCAAAGGTTGACCTTTGTATCGAGGGGACAGTACTAGGAGAAGGTTGCAGCAAGCAGACTGTGTCAGGGACTTTTTCTGATGGGGGTAAAAAGGTGGCCAGCTTGCAAGGAGACTCCTCGGGGAAAGATAAAGTTGTTCAAGAGGATG
The DNA here is from genome assembly GCF_006381635.1 of Hibiscus syriacus. NCBI lineage: Eukaryota > Viridiplantae > Streptophyta > Magnoliopsida > Malvales > Malvaceae > Hibiscus > Hibiscus syriacus. The sequence goes on from NW_024063513.1 coordinate 2,465,572, forward strand.
GGCTTATTTACAACATGGGAAGGAGGGAAGTATTTGGGCCTGAACAGTTTAGTTCATCACCAAAGAAGAATGGTAAGAAGTCTGAGCCTTCAATTTCAGATACACAGGTTGGATATGGTATGCAGAATGGGGTTGTGCCGCTATCAATGCGAAGACCTTTGGGGGGGAGTGTATCGGGTAATAATGTCGAGAGAGGATATCAGAATAAAGTTTATGCTAGGAGGAGGGCTGCCAAAAGTTGTGATGGTATGGATGATGGTATTGGAGCAGGAGAAAAGAATCAGAGGAGGACAGAAGCAATGGAGTGCTGGACAGTAGCCAATTTATTGGGGGTAAAGTTTAAAGGCGGAGAAAAGGAATTCCTGACCAAAGTTGTCCCTTTGGTGAAGGATAGAGATAATTGAGGGGTGGTAGTTGGTTTAGGGGGTATGGTCATAAAATGCTTTTGATGGTAGAATGGTCCATTATGTGTTGGAATGTTAGGGGTCTGGGTAGGAAGGTTAAAGCACGTGCCATTAGGAGATTTGTAGAGGAGAAAAAACCAACTATCTTATTTTTGCAAGAATCCAAATTGGAAATTGTTAGCACTATGTTAGGTAGGAAAATGGGAGGCAAAATCCTTAATGGGTGGGCAGTTGTGCCTGCTGTAGGTTCTGCTGGTGGCCTAATAACAATGTGGAATCAGAAGGTATTTGTGGTGAAGGATACGGTCATCCGAACTAGATTTGTGGCGTTAAAGGGTTGGTTGGATGGTATGACAAACCATTGTTGTTTCATAAATGTTTATGGTCCAAGTGTGGAGGCTGATAAAGAGCCATTTTTCAGGGAATTACTCTCCTTTCTGGAACAGGTGGACTGCCCAGTTTGTTTAGGTGGGGATTTTAATGCCTTTTTGACGAAGGAAGAGAAAAGGGGTGGTGATGTGAATTTGACGTTGATGAATATTTTTCGAGATTTTGTATCTAAGGCAAATCTAATCGATTTACCCTTAGTGGGAGGTCAGTTCACGTGGTGTAATAACAGGGAAGTTCCCACCTTTGAGAGATTGGATCGGTTTTTAGTTGATCATAGTTTTTTCTCGCAATTCCCAATGATCAATCAAAATCTGCAGCCTAGGTCCATTTCTGATCACAATATCATTCTGCTGGAGAATAGGGAGTGCAATTGGGGGCCAAAGCCGTTTAGATTGTTTAATTATATGTTGGAGGAGGAAGGGTTTAGTGAACTGTTGACAAAAGAACTGTTCAATCGGGGTACACAGGAAAACTCGAGACCCATTTCCAAAACTCTTAGCCGGGTGAAGGATGTTGCAATAAATTGGGCTGGTAAGGGTTTTCTCCAATTACCAAGCAGAATCAGAACCTTGGAGACTGAGATACAGGATATGGAATTAAAATTGCAACAAGGGTCTTCTTTGGTGTCAATGAATTCTATTGTTGAAGCAAAGAGAGAATTATGGGAGTTACAAAAAAAGGAAGAATCAATTTGGATGCAAAAGTCTAGATTGAAATGGAGATTGGAGGGAGATAAGAACACAAGGTTTTTCCATCAGAGTGCAGCAATTAGAGGGAGGATAAACTACATAAAAGCTATCAAAGTTGATGGTGAAATTGTTGAAGACCCAAGGTCAGTAAAAGCTTCAGTGGTGGAGTTTTTCAAGGGGTTGTATAATCAAACAAACACCCTGGAGGCAGAGGAATTAAATCTGGATTTTCTCAAGTTGTCCGAAGGTCAGCGTTTAGCCTTGGAGAAGCCTTTTTCTGAAGAGGAAGTTTGGGAAGCTATTTCTCATTCAGATATCAACAAAGCTCCGGGTCCGGATGGTCTAAACTTAGGATTTTTTAAGAAGTTCTGGCCTAATTTGAAGGATGATATGATGAGGTTTTTTAGGGATTTCTACGTGGGAAAGGTTTGGGAGCCGGAGGTTAACTTCTCCTTCATTTCTCTTATTCCAAAGAAGGCAAATCCGGAGGGATTGGAAGAGTTTAGGCCAATTAGCCTAGTGGGAGGGCTTTATAAAGTCATCTCTAAGGTCTTAGCTAGAAGATTGAGTTTGTATCTCAACGATATTATAAGTCAGTCCCAATTCGCTTTTATTCCGGGGAGGAATATCTTGGATTGCTCTTTCATTGCAAATGAGAGTATTGATTTTTGGAGGAAGAGAGGGCTGAAGGGAGTAGTTTTCAAGGTGGATTTTATGAGAGCTTATGATTCGGTAGATTGGAAAATTTTGATTCAGATTATGAGTAAAATGGGGTTTGGAGAAAAGTGGAGGTCGTGGATGTTCCAGTGCATTTCAACTGCTGAGATTTCGGTCTTGTTAAATGGATCGCCAACGGAGAAATTTCATATAGCCAGAGGTTTAAGACAGGGCTGTTCACTTTCACCTATGCTTTTCAATTTGGCTACGGAATTGTTGCATTTACTGTTATCTAAAGCAGTAGATATGGGATTGTTTTCGGGGTTCGAGTTAGGACTGCAGGACCGAGCATTCAAGTTGTCACACCTTCAATTTGCGGATGATCTTATAATTTTCAGCAAAGGTTCCATTCGTGAGTTGAGGAATATTAGAAGAGTGTTACTGATTTATGAACTTCTGGTGGGGCTGAAGTTAAATCTAGGTAAAAGCAGGATTTTTGGAATCAATGTTGAAGAAGGGGAGCTAACTAATTGGGCTGAAGTTATTGGCTGCTCGGTTGGATATCTTCCATCTGAATATTTAGGTCTGCCTCTGGGGTACAAGAGGAATTCGACTGCTATGTGGGATCCGATAGTGGCGAGATTTAACGCTAAATTGACTGGTTGGATAGCTAATTCTCTATCGGTAGCGGGAAGAGTGGTTTTGGTCAAATCGGTACTATGCTCTCTTCCGGTCTATTTTATGTCTATGTTCAGAATCCCAGCTACGGTGATACTCAAACTTAACTCTATTATGGCTTCATTTCTGTGGGGGGATACGATTGATAAGAAGAAAATCCATTGGGTCAATTGGAAGTCGATCTCTAAACCAAGATTTATGGGGGGTCTAGGGGTCCCTAATCTAGCACTTTTGAACCGAGCTTTATTAGGAAAAGGGTTTGGAAGTTTACTTCTGAAAAGAATTCTTGGTGGAAGAAAGTGATTTGTGCCGCCTACAATTTGGATCCCAAATCTATTATTTTGGGGAATTCGGTGCCAGCTCGTGCATCTTGGATTTGGAAAGGTGTGGTGAAAAACTTTTTCAATAGTGATGATTTTGGAGAATGTCTTAAAAGGAATATGCGATTGAAGGCGGGGAAAGGGGAAGATGTGCAGTTTTGGAATGATGTATGGTTGGGTGATGTTCCCCTCAAATCATTGTTTCCTAGACTTTATGTTCTCTCAATTAATAAATCGGGTAAAGTGAAGAGTTTAGGGAACAGAATGCTTCGGGTTGGGTGTGGGACATCCAAATGAGAAGGAATTTGGCTGATTGGGAAGTAGAACAGTGGATGCAATTGATTTCTATGTTGAATAATACCTCTCCTTTCCCAGTGCAGATGATTGTTGGATTTGGTTAGGGAATGGTGAAGGAAATTTTACAGCTAAATCTTGTATAAAAGCTTTTTATGTACAACGGGACTCTGAGCAAAATCAAGTGAATTGGGATAAGATTATTTGGTCTGGTTTAGCTCCTCCAAGGGTGGAATTGTTTGTCTGGCAGCTAGTACAACATAGAGTACCGGTTAAAGAGGAGTTAGTTAAGAGAGGTGTTGCAGAGATTGTTGACCAACGTTGTGTTCTGTGTGGTAGGGAGGTGGAATCAGTTTCTCATCTGTTTCTGCATTGTAGGGTTGTGTGGGGTCTGTGGTCCTCCTTCTTGAAAATGTGGGATGTGTCATTGGTGACTCCAAAGTGTACAATGGAATTTCTAATTTTGTGGGACGATTTAATGACTAACTCTTTGATTTGGAGATTCATTCCTAGGGCAGTGATGTGGTCAGTATGGAAGTGTAGAAATGAGATTATCTTTCAGAAAGGCAAGCTGGATTTGGTCAGATTATCTTTCATTGTTAGATTCAGAGTGGCTTCCTGGTTCAGTGCTCATTTCAAGGATGCGGGTATTCCTCTAGATTCTCTAGTAGGTGACTTGAAAATTGCTGACTCGATTGGTAGATCAAGAACGGTTTGCTCTCAACCTGCTTGCTGGGTTCCTCCACCGGAGGGGTTCCTAAAGTTAAATGTTGATGGAGCGATGGTTTCGGGGTGGGAAAAAGGAGGTATTGGTGGTCTGTTTCGAGATAGTAGGGGTCAATTGCTTCAGTGGTTTTCTGAAGCAGTAGGGGGTGGTCCTCCTATTTTGGCTGAACTGTTGGCTATCAAAAGAGGGATTTGTCTTATGGAGGAGTTGGATTTTGTCGCAAATCAAAGAGTTATCTTGGAATCAGACTCGTCTAACGCTCTGAAGTGGATTCAGAATCCGGGTTTAACCCCTCATTTGCATCTATCCTTGGTGAAGGATATAATTTCACTTTTGATTGGAAAGGATATTATGTTTAGGCATACTTCAAGGGCGGCAAACTGGGAAGCTGATAAACTTGCTAAAGATGGGATAGGGTGATTTTGGTTATAGTTGTGTTGTTTAACAGGAATTGTTCCTCCCTGTTTTGTTGAATGTCTGTGTTAAGTTTTATGTTCTTCCGTTGGAAGTGTAGGAGTTTGTTCAAGCTTGTAATCTGGTTATTATGAATAAAAGTTTTCTTGGCTCTCTTTTCCTCCTTCGTTGTTCCTTCATGTTACTCTCATAACATGGAGGGATTGAAGGAGGATTTTAATGGGGCCTTTCTATCAAAAAAAAAAAAAAAGCAGATATTATGGAAGTCCTGTTCATACAGAAACCCTTGCTTAGGACGCAGGATCATGCATCTTTCATACCTGGATTTTTATATGCTTGAATCAGTTTTAGATTTTGTGGTGATTGTTCTGATAGTATACCGAGTTGATGAGTTTGTACTTCGTGTCGTCAAATCTGTGAGAAAGTTTTTATTTTGTTTGCAACATTCTGGGAACGTTTTTTGTTGTTTACTCTTGATGTCAAATGGTGAGAACTCTCAATAAAGCAGATGAACTCTCAAATGGTTTGAGTGCATTTTGTATCTTATGTAATTCAGGTTAATTAATAAATTGAGGTCTCTTCTCCTCCTCCAATTAGTTGTCTCTTCATAAGAGCCAACTTTGAGGGAGGTTGTTATTGAGACCTCCTATTCCTATCAAAAAAATAAAAATAAAGTCGTTTTCTTTTTATTTAGAGCCAGCACTGAAAATGTTCTGTCAAGATTTAGCTGCTGAATTTCTAGTGATCCACTCAATAAAGTACGACAGGGTATATAATTTAGATGAATGACTTGATACTTGAGGTTCAATCTTTAAAAATAGTTTAGATTTATATCAAGTATTTCTATAGAGCTGATAGGTCTGTATCTGTATTCCCTCCATTCATTCGTTGATATAAACCTCCTTGTATGAATTTATTTATTAATATATTATGTATATGAGTTCACTTTGATGAATAAAATTATTAATGAGAAACATTGAGCAAATTATTGGGATGTTGTATGTGTACCAGGGCTGCATTTTTGGCATAACCTTTTATTAGATATTCTAGATTTTTTGTTGTGAAAATTATATTCTAGATTTCTAAAATCTTTTCTGTTGCATGGCACATATATTTAAGCTTGCATTAATGATATTCTGGTTCTTTAACGTCTCATTCTTCCGGTCTCTGTGCATTCAGTGTTGGAGTGCTTCGGCTTTTTTGAATCAGAAACTTGATCATAAAGAATCAGTTGCACTTGCAAAGCAGCATCTAGGTTTTACCTGCAGGAAAGAAGACGCAGAGTATGTTTATTCAATGCTGCGGTGTCTGAAGAGAATGTTTCTATACCGTACAGGGTATTTGAAGGTCCCAAACTCTCCTAAAGCTTCTGGACTATCACGTAAAGCTGTTGAAAGAGATCATTCTGATGCAACATCATACCAGCAAAACAAAAAAGCTAAGATTGAAGATTTGTCGGGTTTTCGAGAGGGTTCTGATATACAAACCATTTCAGAGTCCGGAGTTGCCCCAGAAATTCAATTGGCAAAAAGAGATGTTCTAAAAAGCATCAAAAAAATTCAGAAAAAGTGTGATAAGCTGATGAAAAAACAAATTGATAAACATAAGCAAGAAATGGAGCAATTTATCCAGAAGTATGAGGGAAAAAAGTCACAACTTGAGAATAAGAAAAGAACAGAAGCAGCGGTTATCTGTATGCATAGTAATGTCTCAACAAGGACTGACAAGCTCAAGAATTTGGATGCTGAATATGCGAGGGAGTTTGATGAACTAGAACAATGGATGGAGACACATCTTAAGGATCTTGAGGCATTACAAGTGGCAGCAAGAATTAATATTCAAGAAAGAAAGACTCGTTGGGTCGATTCAGTTGAGCACTGGGCTTATGTCGAGTTGAAGTCACCTGATGTTATGAAGAATCTTGTATCTATGGAAGCACCCTCATTGCTAGCACCATCATCTGAAGAATTTTCTGATAAAAGCACATTAAGAAATGTTGCTGGGGAGAACTTGAGAGAATCAGGAACTATCATTACTAGTGAAGGCCGAGAGAACTTTTTCTCATTAGAACCGTCTTCATTTGTAGCAATTCATGATGAATCCAATTTAAACAAAGTGGATGGGGCTGTTCCTTTGAGAGAACCCGTGGTTGCCAATTCTGGTGAAGGTAAGGAGAATCTTGTCTTAGCAGAAGCACTTTCATCTGAAAAAATTCCTAATGGAGCTGTATTAAACGGTTTTGATGGTGAGGTTCATTTGGGAGCTCCTAAGAGTGTCAGTTCTGGGGAAGGTTATGAGAGTTTGCCATCATTTTTGGTACCTTCCTCTGAAGAAATTCCTGGTGGAACCACAATAAACACTGCTGACAGTGAGCTTCCCTTGTGTAGGCCAGAAGCTATATATTCTACTGAAGGTCAAGGGAATATCATGTCTGCTAATTGTTCATTTGAGAAACAGAATCCCGGTGAAGCCACATTGAATGTGCCTCATGAAGAAATTCCAAAGAGTGTATCTGAGATTGCAACTTCCTGTGATGGAATAGATATTATTGTCTGCACAAAACCCTCTGTGTCCAAAGAACAAATACCTGATACAGCTGCATGTTCTATGCCTGCTGAAGAGGTCCCTTTGGCAGAACCTGAAACTGCTCCTAGTGAAGTCCTCGAGGGTGGTGATGTTCAAAGGGTGAATGATGGAACAAGTCCCAATGCAAATGACCAGCAGGATAGTGTACTATGCACTATGAAGAGGAAACAGATACCTAATACAGCTGTATGTTCTATGCCTGTTGAAGAGGTCCCTTTGGCAGACCCTGAAACTGCTCCTAGTGAACTCCTCGAGGGTGGTGATGTTCAAAGGGCGAATGATGGAATAAGTCCCAATGAAAATGACCAACAGGATAGTGTACGATGCACTATGAACAGGGAACATGATACAGCTGCATGGTCTATGCCCGCTGAAGAGGTCCCTTTGGCAGAACTTGATACTGCTCTTAGTGAAGTCCTCAAGGGTGGTAATGTTCAAAGGGTGAATGATGGAACAAGTCCCATTGAAAATGAACAGCAGGATAGTGTACAATGCACTATGAACAGGGAACATGATACAGCCGCATATTCTATGCCTGCTAAAGAGTTTCCTTTGGCAGAACCTGAAACTGCTCCTAGTGAAGTCCTCAAGGGTGGTAATGTTCAAAGGGTGAATGATGGAACAAGTCCCATTGAAAATGACCAACAGTATAGTGTACGATGCACTATGAACGGGGTACATGATACATCTGCATTTTCTATTCCTGCTGAAGAAGTCCCTTTGGCAGAACCTGATGCTGCTCTTAGTGAAGTGCTCAAGGTTGGTAATGTTCAAAGGGTGAATGATGGAACAAGTCCGATTGAAAATGATCAGCAGGATAATGTACAATGCACTATGAACAGGGAACATGATACAGCCGCATGTTCTATGCCTGCTAAAGAGTTTCCTTTGACAGAACCTGAAACTGCTCCTAGTGAAGTCAAGGGTGGTAATGTTCAAAGGGAGAATGATGGAACAAGTCCCAGTGAAAATGACCAGCAGGATAGTCTACGTTGCACTATGAACAGGGAACATGATACAGCTGCATGTTCTATGCCTGCTGAAGAGGTCCCTTCCGCAGAACCTGATACTGCTCTTAGTGAAGTCCTCAAGGGTGATAATGTTCAAAGGGTGAATGATGGAACAAGTCCCATTAAAAATGATCAGCAGGATAGTGTACAATGTTCTATGAACAGGGAACATGATACAGTCGCATGTTCTATGCCGGCTAAAGAGTTTCCTTTGGCAGAACCTGAAACTGTTCCTAGCGAAGTCCTCAAAGGTGGTAATGTTCAAAGGGTGAATGATGGAACAAGTCCCATTGAAAATGACCAACAGGATAGTGTACGATGCACTATGAACAGGGTACATGATACAGATGCATTTTCTATGCCTGCTGAAGAGGTCCCTTTGGCAGAACCTGATGCTGCTCTTAGTGAAGTGCTCAAGGTTGGTAATGTTCAAAGGGTGAATGATGGAACAAGTCTGATTGAAAATGATCAGCAGGATAATGTACAATGCACTATGAACAGGGAACATGATACAGCCGCATGTTCTATGCCTGCTAAAGAGTTTCCTTTGGCAGAACCTGAAACTGCTCCTAGTGAAGTCCTCAAGGGTGGTAATGTTCAAAGGAAGAATGATGGAACAAGTCCCAGTGAAATAGACCATCAGGATAGTCTACGTTGCACTATGAACAGGGAACATGATACAGCTGCATGTTCTATGCCTGCTGAAGAGGTCCCTTCCGCAGAACCTGACACTGCTCTTAGTGAAGTCCTGAAGGGGTATAATGTTCAAAGAGTGAATGATGGAACAAGTCCCATTAAAAATGATCAGCAGGATAGTGTACAATGTACTATGAACAGGGAACATGATACAGTCGCATGTTCTATGCCGGCTAAAGAGTTTCCTTTGGCAGAACCTGAAACTGCTCCTAGTGAAGTCCTCAAGGGTGGTAATGTTCAAAGGGAGAATGATGGAACAAGTCCCAGTGAAAATGACCAGCAGGATAGTCCACGTTGCACTATGAACAGGGAACATGATACAGCTGCATGTTCTATGCCTGCTGAAGAGGTCCCTTCCGCAGAACCTGATACTACTCTTAGTGAAGTCCTCAAGGGTGATAATGTTCAAAGGGTGAATCATGGAACAAGTCCCATTAAAAATGATCAGCAGGATAGTGTACAAAGTACTACGAACAGGGAACATGATACAGCCGCATGTTCTATGCCGGCTAAAGAGTTTCCTTTGGCAGAACCTGAAACTGTTCCTAGCGAAGTCCTCAAAGGTGGTAATGTTCAAAGGGTGAATGATGGAACAAGTCCCATTGAAAATGACCAACAAGATAGTGTACCATGCACTATGAACAGGGAACATGATACAGCTGCATGTTCTATGCCTGCTGGAGATGTCCCTTTCGCAGAACCTGATACTGCTCTTAGTGAAGTCCTCAAGGGTGGTAATGTTCAAAGGGTGAATGATGGTACAAGTCCCATTGAAAATAATCAGCAGGATAGTGTACAATGTACTATGAACGGGGAACATGGTACAGCCGCATGTTCTATGCCTGCTAAAGAGTTTCCTTTGGCAGAACCTGAAACTGCTCCTAGTGAAGTCCTCAAGGGTGGTAATGTTCAAAGGGAGAATGATGGAACATATCCCAGTGAAAATGACCAGCAGGATGGTGGACTATGCTCTATGAATAGGGAATCTGAACTCCGAGAACCGTCATCTGATCTGGTATGTAAGATATTTAGGTTTTATTTATATCAAGTTCAGATTATTTTTGGACTAACATTCTGGGCTATTTTTATTGATAGAAGTTCCTTAAGTTGTCATTTCACACCAAAAAGTAAAGCTAAATATAACAATAAAGTAATATATATCAAGTTCAGATTTAGAGAGATCATACTTTCAATATCCTGCTATGGTGAGCTGCCAATCCAGTAAAAGTATCTTATATTCTTATTTGGGCAGGCTAATGTCAATTCTCTTCCATATGCTTCCTCTGAAGTGCATGCAAGATGCATTGCAAACAATGAAATGCAAAATGCTTCTCAGGCAGCTGAAATTTCAACATGTACTGGTGCCATTGATGTTACTTGCAACATGTCCAATCCTGATGCCACTGTTGTGGAAGTTTCAGAGCAAATGCAGCAGCTGAGATCCTCTGAATCAACTTCTAACCTTTCTCCTCCTGATCTACCTTTTTCTAGTCCAGTTGAACATCCATCAAACAATGAAGGCCAAACTTCCAACCAAAGTTCTCAGGCTCCAAGGCAACCAGTAGCATACCATATTGAGCTCTCCGATCAAGATGTCTTGCAGCCTCTGGATTCATCGATTGATGGTGTTATTGATGGGCTTGTGATGCAGGCTTCAGAAACAAGGACAGCTTCAGTCCCTTCTGTTTCTAATGGCCTTCCCTTGTGGACTGCACCTGCTGTTTCATCTCGGATGCCTGTAACCTTTTATCATGATCCACTTCAAAATGAAATGGAAAGAATAATGAAGGAAAAAGAGCAAACCAACAAGGTTTATGAAGACACGGTTAGTGTTCTGTTTACTTGTTTGCTTATCTACTCAGAGGGATATATAGTTTACTTTCTGCTGAAAAATTCACCTCTTTTGAGCAGAAGCTGCAACTGAAATTGAAATGTGACAAGGAGATTGAGGAGGTTGTAGGTCAGATTCATAGAAAGTATGATGTTAAACATGAGGAGAAAGAAGCAGAATTTCTTCTCCAGATAAAGGAGCTTGATGCAAATTACAGTAAGGTTCTCTTGAATAAGATCTTGGCTGAGGCTTTCAGATCTAAATGTATGGATAATAGGGTATCTGGTTCAAAGGGAGCAATGCAAGGTGAATCTTACATTTACTTGGCAGTTTTAACAGAGTTCAGTATAAGAATATAGTATTATACCAATTATCTCATTATTTTTTATTTCATGCATTGCTGCTTGGTCAGATTAGGGTACCTGATCAATCACAGATCTATTATCTTTTGTAGGACATGGCATAGTTTTAGTCACTTGAGAAAATTTAGAGGCATTTTTTACCGTTGCTTGTCATATTTCAAATTTAAAGAGATTTCATTTTACTCTGTGCGCGCCTTCAGGCAGATAGACTATTGTCAATATGTTCAAGAAATTACTGCTATAAAAAAAGCAAACGAAACAGACCAATATGTATGCCTTGTATGCATGCGTGCAATATGATTTGCCTTTCTGCAATGTTTCATTATTCAAACTGACTGACTAGTTCCCCCCTTCTGGCAGAGGCAAATTCTAGTTTCTTGCAGCAGCTGTTTCAACTTTCATCGCAACAGGTGGTACAACAGCATTCCACTGCTTCTGGTCTCCCTTCAACCAGTTCAGCTTCTAGCATGCCAACTGTTCCATCTGCTGTAGTCAATGCACACACCATGGGTCCACCTCTGCAAGTTGTTAACCCTTTGGCATTATTCTCAGGCACTCCGACTAGACGTCCTCATATCAGTACAATCTCTTCTTCCACAAGAAACCTTCAAACAGGCTCTGAAATTCGTGCTCCTGCCCCACATTTACAGTCATTTAGGCCTTCGTCGTCCATTTCCCCAAGTAGTATCCCATTGCATTCTGGTGGAATGTCAAGTCAGCCGGCACATAGTAACCATCCTGCAGCTTCTATGTCATTGCACCAGTCGAACCCCCTTGCACACATGCAGGCATCAAGTTCAAGCCAATCTGGTAGGACCCAACATGAAATTTCCAGACGTTTCACAGCTCCGCCAAACCCTCGTTTACCATCATTGGATGTTTTAATGGACGTACACAATCCATCAGGTGCCAATGCAAATCCCCCAGGCTTTTTGTTGCCAAATAGTAGTTCAAGGTCGGCTACGAGGTTACATAGGGAACCTGACATGCCTAGCAGTCAGTCATGGTCAGCACAGCAAAGTGGAGGAGCAACCGACATTATTTGTTTATCTGATGATGACTAACCATAGCCATTAGGATGTGATATCCTTTAACTTGGATCCAACTATAGTGCAGTGTTCAATCCAATTAGTTTGTTTTTTTTTTTTGAGTCAAGTGGGGCTACTAATTGATGTGGGAATTGGATATGGGGGCTGAATGAATGTTTATCTAATTTTGCAACATGTATTCTTTCAGTTGCCAATTTTGCTCTTATTGGAGCAGCGGACCAAATCAGTCGCATCCCTGACCTACGAACCAAATTCCGATTGGATGGATGTGCTTAGGTCTAAGTGGACCTTCCATATTTGACGAATTTGATACCTTTATTATTTTCTTAGTGCCGTCTAAACTTGATGATGATAGAAGGCCTTCTTACACGGCGTAAACTGCAGGCTGTGAAGACTGAAGAACCTCGTCATATACATACAACATATTCTCTCGAAAATAAACTCATTAAAAAACGAGTCTGCCTTAACATTTGCACGTAGTACATATCCAAATAGAGTTTGTCTTCGTTCCTGACAAAAAATATTCAATTGGTTTCCAATTTTGGTAAATGCCGCTTTAAAAGTTGAGAGGCATCCATCGAATCAAATAAATTCCAAAATAATTCTACATCAGCTTTATATGTTACGTGCACCTTGCTATGCTTTTGAAAATTAATCTGAAGCTTTTTAGATACAATGCCTAACAATTGTTCAAAATCAGATTTTTTTTTACTCGTAAACTGAGATAATACATTCTTCAATGTGAACCAATTTAAGAACAGAGACACTAGTAAAGATAATGTTGTTGCTTTTATTGACTCTCTTTTACACACTTGAATTAAAACAAACCGGGATTTTTTATTGAATCTGTTGGGGACAGAGCAGCATAATGTCAACGTGCAAATGATGTTCAGAGTTTGATTTGTCAGTCAGGTGCGTCGGAATGCAAATCAGATGGTTTAGTCTCTAACAATGATTATTTTATTATGTAAAATTGCAAATCACATTAAATGTTAGAATGTTGTTCCTCTCACTACTTCTAATGAGGTGCATGGACCCAGTTTATTGATTCGGTTTCTAATATGTCCTTTTATAAATATGTGATAAAATATTAATTAACTTTATTTTATATAAAAAAAATCCTCGCATATGTGATAAACCTAGTATAACTAATTTACCAAATAAATATTAGGATAATTATTTATTTACTTATTTATCATCACATTTTTGTTTTCATCACTTAACTGATATTTTTTTCAAAAGAATGCCTAACATTATATTTTATATAAATTATTTAACAATTTACTAATGACTTAATAATTTATTTATCATTATTAAATTATTTTGAATTAAAATGAGAATCAAAATGTTAGGATCTTTAAAAATAATGGATTTATTGAATTATTTCAAATTATGACTAATTTGATAAAATGAATAAGTTTTCAGGACTAAAACTTTCATTATACCATGTTACATCAAGTCAACTATCAAATCTAACTGCAGGTAGGAATGGCAACGGGTCGGGTTCGGGGCGGGTTTTGCTCGCCTCGTCCCCGAACCCGAAATGAATCCCTGACCTTGAATCCCGACAGGGTTTTTATCGGGGTGCCCCGTAGGAGATTTTTTTGCCCGTCCAAACCCAAAATTATAGAACCCAAATATTTTATATAATTAATAAAAATAAATATATTAATATAAATATTATATATATATATATATAATCGGGGTGGGGATACCTTGCCCCGAACCCGAACCCGACCCGAAAAAATCCCCGAAACCGAACCCGACCTGATCCAAACTTGATCGGGGTTTGGGTTTCCCCGTCGGGTTCGGGTCATACTGCCATCCCTAACTACAGGTGACTAAATATGTAATTGACCCTTATTCATATTTAGGGTAAATTATCCATTTAGTCAGCCAACTATCATTTTAATTCTATTTTGTCATCCAACTATTTTTTTAAATCATCACTAATGTTACGTTTTGGTCACATGTCGTTAAAAAATTAACGCTAATGCTAAAAAGTCACCATAAGATGATGTTGCATCATCATTGAAAAAAATAAAAATTCCACTTCAACAGCTTTATTATTTCAAAACAGTTGGATGACCAAAACATAACTTAGTGATGATTTCAAGGGGAAAATAGTTGGATGACTAAAACAGAACCAAAGTGATAGTTGGGTGACAAAATACATAATTTACCATATAAATAAATATAAGCATGGCTAATTTCATTATCATGCTTGTCTAATATCTCGATTGGAATAATTAATCTCTGCTCAAACTAATATCACCGCCTATTGCAAATTTGATAATAAGATTGATTTAGATCATGTTAAATTTTGTAAATAGTGGGATTGAATTAATTTTATGATGAAAATTTATGACCTAAATTGACTCGAGATAATACTATAATTTTCTTTTTACTATAATTTTTTTTTAAAAAAAAAAAAGAAAAAAAAATCAATAACCATGACACGACTTCAAATGAAGCACGACAAAGTGTTGCCAGTGATGTAATTCGTGTTAGCGATGGAACCTAAATCCTTGGTTTCACACGACACATAGGATTATGCTCGCCTATGCAATGGGCATATTCACAGGTTAATATGTACTATGGGAACACGGCCATGAACGAGTCATCTTACAATCGAATTGCAGGGAGGCTATTCGGTTGCTTGAAGACGATGCTGCTGCTTCTAGACACAGTTATCTATCACGAGCAATTGGAAACTCGAGGTGCCAGAGTGGGAAACACATCTTCGGTGGATTTCCCATGAAGCAAACATAGTAGCGGATGCTCTCGCTAAGCTCGGATTCTCATGTCCTGCTGATACAACAATCCTCATGTCCTGCTGATACAACAATCCTCGACACTCTTCCATCATCTATATTAGACTTTCTAGATAGAGATGCCCAAGGGTCTCCATATCTGAGATAGAACTTTAGGAGGTGTAACTCTTTTAACCCGATCTAAAAGAAATGAGTCGAATTCAAAAGAGCTCATTAAATCTTGTCTCTCAAGGAAATCCATGTTTGATTTAAAAAACTTAAAATTTACCATTCAAATTACTGAAACAATAGTCGAGTTCAAATTCAAAATTTTATTAATATTCAAAAGTTCAAAAACATTCTAAAATAAATAATAAATGTCTGATAATGCATGCATAAACAATTTTAAAAATAATAGCAATATCTAAAGTCTCATTTATAAATATAATAATCTCAAAATATAAATGACTGATGAGAGAAAAGTCGAATAAAAATCATATTGAAACAGTAGTTTTATCTAAATAAGAAATGTGATTCTCCAAGTATTGGTTCGCCTAAGACTAGGTATTTGAAATAATAGTTTTATCTGAATAAAAAATGTGATTCTTCAAGTACCGGTTCACCTAAGACTGGGTATTTGAAAAAGAAACTAAAATTATATAAACTAATAAACTTAGTGTATCTTTAAAGTGCATCAAGTCACAAATTGTCAAACACAATCATAAATTGAACACAAATTTAATGGCATGAAATTATACATGAACAAATGCATTCATTCTCATTACATCGTCTGAAGAGTAGGTTCTCCAGAATCACTCTCTATAAACACGTTTGAAGTGGGAGTACGTCTCGTAGGGAGGAACACAATGATTATTACACTTGACTCTAACAGTGGGTCATACCGAATCAACTATTACATAATAAAATATAATGATTTATTGCCTTAATATAATGTTAGAATTAATCGAATATTAAGATGTTAAACTAGTACGGTCCATTATGATAACACGGGTCAGTTCAATACGAGCAGGTAAAGGTAGAGGAGGTAGTAATTCTGTCTCCATATTAAAGTCTAATACAAAAATTACGAAGTTCGACTCAAATTCTAATTACGCATTTTTTTATTATTGAAACGTTAAAACGATATTTAAAATAATTATCGGTTTGAAAGAAAAGAAAGTAGGTAGTAGGGTGCTGGTCAGACGAAGGTGGATGTCGGTTCTACCACAACCCATGATTGTTGGCGTCAAGTACCAAGACAACAACCCCGACTAAGAGAATGACAACCTTCACAGCTGTCCCGGCGAGAGCAACAACGTTTAACAGTAGAAACTTTGTCAACTGAGGTGCTGCTCTGTTCCAAACGACAGCTTACATTTGGAATGAAATTAACAATGCTTAATGTGACAACCACCCAACCAAAACAAAAGAACAAGGAAGAGGCCATGTTTCGAATGATTATTTACGTTTTGTTTCAATAATTATAATTTTTTTTCTAATTATATATTTAATTTATTATTATAATTGTAAATTTTAGTTGTAATTTGAAATATTTTTTAATTAAAAAAACTTAGGGTAGGGATAAAAGAATTGAATGAATATAATGTTTAGGATTTTCCCCGTTCTCTCTACTACTTCTATCGATTCTTTTTCTAATCCTAACTTCTTAAATTTGTTTTTCTTCCTTATTTCTTTATATTACTGTTTTAGTCAATTACAAAACCTAACGAAATATTAAACGGAAAAGGAAAAAATAATCTCGAGGAAACTTTCTTCCCACTTGATTTGCATGCAGGTAAGTCCGTACTTCTCTATTATGGAAAATCACAATCGTGTGGAAAATTATAAAAATGGGTCAAGTTCGTCAGTTTTTTTTTTTAGTTTGAACAGCTTGCGATTGGATTGAAATAACTAATTTTGCGTATAATTGATGGTAATTTTCGTTATCGACTATATCGGTGGCTTGAGTTAGGTTTTACTTTTTAGGGTTCCATGATATGTTATTGTTCTGATTCCCATGGTACTACTACTAATATTCTTTTTTTTTCCTCCTCTTATATATGATTTACATTCATGATCGGCTTAGTTTATGCATATGCTATACTCGTATTTTTTAGTAATATGATCACCTATCAAGTTAATGTTGTGAACAATTGGCTTTTGATGTGAAATAATTGTGAGTTTCTGCTTCATTATCTATGCACTGTTGTTTTAATATGATATTTTTATTTGCATTGAAATCGAGCAAGAAGGTGAGCAAGCTGAAGAGACCCAGAAGAAGAGAATGACTGTTCGTTCGTATAAAGCATTGTTCACGGAACAACCCAATAAAGTTGATGGAACAGGTACTACCTTTTGTCATTCTTCTTGCTGTACAGAATAATACAGATCGTGCCATGTGTTATGCTGTTTTTTATTTGCATGTATAATCTGTAAATGAAATTATATTCTGTAGCTTGGATGTTGGTTTGAGAAATTTTTTCTTTATTTCTCTTCTGTAGGTTTTTATTTGATTAATGTATCACTCTTAGACAATTGCGCTTGTTATGTAGATTGTTTCAATGATCTGATTGGAGCTGATAGTGGAAGGAGGGAGGACATTTCAGTAGATTTCACCGAGAGAACCCAAGAAAGAAATACGGTGACAAGTACAAGTCAATTTGCTGAGGAAGAGCCTAAAAGAAATGATGAGCATAAATTGTTTCCTTCTAGCCAAAAGAACAGAAGCAATAATTTGTCTTTTAATGGGGGTGATCCACAATTGTCCCAGAATGTTTTGGTATCAGGAGAAACAGATGCTGCTGCTGAAACAACCACGCTTAAAAATCCTGAAAGTCCAAAGTTGGTAAACTCCATCGTGCCTGGAGGGTTACTTGTTTGCGATATCAGTGTGGAGATGGTTCCAGAAGTCATACCTTCCGAAAGGAAAGGTCATGATATAGACATCGATTCTGTTGCTTCTCCAAAATTGTCAAGTCATGAAATTGGCACGTGCACTGGGGATGGAACTTCATTGTTGTCTGGTTGCAAGAGAAAAGATTACATTGAGACTTGTGGAATGTGTTCTAAAAACCAAAGGTACTGATATATTATTAGTTGGGTGGCTAATCAACATGCTTTTTATTTTATTTCGGTGAGTTCATGAAACTCAAATGATTAATGATAATTTGCTTGCTATTTTTGTATTTTAGAGTTTTGGATTTTGTTACATTTCTACATTTCCTTTGATTTTCCCTGGAGGAGTCTTACCACGTTTGTATTTTTCTATTAGTTAATTGAGAATGTCAGTTTGTACAAGTCATATTGGCATGCACTGGGTGAACTTTTGTTTCTGGTTGAGAGAAAGATTATTGAGACTTTGGAGCTAAAGCTGATATTATTATTGGGTGGCTATCAACATGCTTTTTATTTTTCGGTGGTTCTGTAAATGATTATATAATTTGCTTGCTATTTTGTTTGTTTGGATTTTGTTACATTTCTACATTTCCTTTGATTTTCCCTGGAGGAGTCTTACCACGTTTGTATTTTTCTATTAGTTAATTGAGAATGTCAGTTTTGTACAATAGTTCCTATTGTGCATTGCTTGAGGACCTTGAGGTAGAAATACTTTTTATGTTTTCTGAAGATTGAGATTAGTTCAAAATGAGGTTATTTGTTATACATATTTTGGAGCATATAAGCTTGATATTTATGTTATTGGGAATTTGGGATGCTTATTCCTAAGAAAGAGGCAAAGGAACTGGATTTTTCCTGGTTTAATCTGTAAGATGTGGGGATTATATAGGTTTGGGATGTGATGCATTTGGTGTTTGTCATTGGTGCATGTGATAGCCCAGGAATTAAAGTGATTAGCTACTTGATGAATTTTGGTTCCAACTCGTTGGTATTTATTTATTTTTAATGGGTGAGTTTTATCAAGTACCAAAACAGAAGCAGAAGGGCTTGATAGAGCTGGACAAGTTTCTGGTTCTGTATCAAACCTTACATGGTAAAAAAAGAGAGGAAATATACATTAGATTCTGATGGGGCCCTTGCAATGATCTTGGAATTGGATGGATATCATGACTCCACTTGAGAAGGTTTTCAAAATTTCTAGCGAAAAGTTTTGCTGTTGAGTTCAGGATGTTTTTATGAGTATTTTGGGTTGTTATTTGTAAGGGTCTTGGATGTTTTAAACATTATGTAATTTTTAGTTATTAATGAATTTTGAGGCACTCTTTTCCTTCTTCCGCTGATAAAGGAACACCTGTGTTCCTTCAATCATGGAGGAGGTTTTTAACGAGGCCTCCACTTCTTATAAATTTTTTTTTTCTAGCGAATGATTTGTATGGTACCTGTTTTTGTTTTATTGAATTTGAACTTTTTGCTTAGTAAGAAATATTCCTAATTAAAATTGTTCCTTGTAACTAAATTAGACTTAAGCTAATTAAAACAAAATAAATCCACCACGTTTACAACCAAACATACCGATTGAGATATTGGCAGCTAAAATTTTGAATTTGGAAAATATATATCTAATAATTTGATTATCAATAAGTTGCAATTGAAAATTAAAATGTCTGATAAGGATGTTGTTTGGAGGAGGCCGATATGTTCTAAATACAATATTGATCCTTTTTCATTATTGTTCAATAGCAAAATCCCAGCTCAAGCTTCTTGGATTTGGAGTTCGGCGGTGAATGCTTATTTTAAAGAAGACTCTTTTTGGCTCTAATTTTCGCAGCATGTGCAGAGTTCAAGTTGGGAATGGTCAATTTATTCGGTTTTGGCAGGACAAATGGGCAATGAACTGTCCTCTTAAGGTCTCTTTTCCGAGGCTGTTTGCAATTTATGCAAACGGTTCAACATTTGTTTATTGTCTGCCCTGTGGCTCATGAGGTTTGGTATAAGTTTCTCAGTCTGTGGCACTTTAGCACAGTTTTGCCTGGGGATATTTCTACTCTTCTCAGTTCTTGGCCTGATTTGGTGGCTAATTCACTTATCTGGAAATTAGTTATAGCAGTGGTTCTTTGGTCGATATGGAATTACCGAAATTCTATTGTTTTCGATAACAAGGTTATGGACAGACTTTCACTTTTCTTCATCGTAAAGTTCAGGCTAGTTAAATGGTTTCTAGCAAAGTTCCATCAAGTGCAGATTCCGGTGGACTTGTTAATATCTGACCCTACTTTAGCAGATGGTTTCAAGGGTCTTCACGCTACTAATAGGTCTGTCCAGAATTGGCTCCCTCCACCAGCTGATTTCTTTAAATTTAATGTCGATGGTGCAGTGAAAAAGGATGGGATGACGGGCGGCATTGGGGGTATCCTCAAAAGCCATAACGGTTTCGTTTTAGCGACGTTTTCAAAAAGCACAGGGCCAGGGCCACCCCCTCTAGCAGAGTTGAAAGCAATTAGAAAGGCTGTCGACATTTTCTACTCCTCTGTTTGGGCTTCAAAGGGCAGATTAATTCTGGAAACTGACTGCAAGAATGCAGTGGAGTGGGTCCACTTACCTAGTCTCTCTCCCGGTGTTTTTTAGTAATTTAATCAAGGAAATTAAGTCTTATGTAATGTCCAGGGGTTTGGTAGTGCAGTTTATTCCTAGGTGTAGTAATTGGGAAGCAGATAAGTTGGCTAAGGCAGGGATTGGCTAAGTATTTGTTGTTTTGTAAATGCTTATAATGTATGCTTCTGTTATTAATAAATTGAGGTACTCTTTTCCTCCTTCCGCTGGTCGACCTTTTCCTATTCGAAAAAGTCAACTACGAAGGAGGTTTTTAATGAGACCTCCAACTTCTATCAAAAAAAAAAGAAGGGCTTACTTTTCTTTAATTCAGTTAGAGGAGATGTTAATGGTCGGTTGATATTAGAATCAGACTGTAAATTGGCAGTGGATTGGGTTAGGAATAGGACTTTGTGTCCTCATTTATTTGTTTTCATTGTCAGGGATATAGCAGTTAAGCTTAAAGATGTAGAGGGTGTTATTAGATGGGTCGCTAGGACAGCCAATATAGAGGCTGATGGGTTGGCTAAATCTGCCATTGGCTAACCTCAGTGTGTTTTAGGGGTATTTTATTTTGGGTTTTTAAGAGTTTTGTAAGGGTCTTATCTTCATGTTGTAATCTTATGTATTTTCATTAATGAAGTATAAGGCACTCTTTTCCCCCTTCCTCTGAGTTCCTTAATCAAGAAGGGGTTTTTTTTAATGAGGCCTTCAATTCCTATATAAAAAAAAAAAAATTAAAATGTCTCTCACGATGCTCTGTGAATGTTTGTTACTAACTAGTAAAAGAACTCTAAGTAAGCTGAAGCCTTTTCTATGAGCACTTTTTAGCTTGCATTTATTACATGTTAGGATTGCCTTAATTACCTGAATATTTGACACTTTATTTTATCATGATTTGATCTTCTTTAGTTCTAAAATCGATAAAGTACATTTATTTTCTTTATAATATATCTCTGTATTTTGCAGGGTTGACTTCAATTCAACAAAGCAGGAGATTTGCTCTTCTAATCTGAAATTAAACCAGTTCTTTGGATCCTCTGATATTAAGGTTCGTTTTCTTCTCTGACCTTTCTTGTCTTTGAGCATCCAGATTCACAAGCCTTTTTTAGAAATTCCTTTTTCCCTTTTATACATGTTTGTATGTATGACTAAGGGATGGTCTCGTGCAGAGGAAGAATATGACCATAATAAGTATTGTCTGAGATGTATCAACTGTTTCCATTGTCTTTCTGTATTGTGTTAGGATTTAGGGAAACTTGATGATGGTATTAGCACAGGCCATATTGAAAAGCCCTGTAATCATATACAGCAACATATGCCCTCTGAAGCTCTTCAAACAGGCTGTGGTCAGAATACTTGCATCATATGCGTACTTGATGGAAAGCTTTTGTGAGTAACCCATTTTTATTGGTTTATCCATATTGTAATTTTATATAGTTGATAGGAAAACATATTAATGAGCAATCATTGGCACAGCAGGTAGTTTTGTTCTGTCATAGATGCTTTTTATTGGTAAGATATTTCGATTTACTACATTTCTAGGTCTTTTGAGTTGTACTTATTTATGTATCTTCATGTCCATCCATGCTGTAGAGAAATTTTGTAATGTTATTTTACTTTGTTCATGACTGACTTTATGTTTAAAAGAGTCATTGGACAATTTAGGGTTTGACATGTCTTTGGTAGGTTTACATATATTAGACCACCCTTTGTGAGTAGAGTTTAGATATATTTTGTTATCTTACAATCTTCCATCATATTTTAGATGCTGTCATGGAAAAGGATGCCACAGACGCTACCATCTTTCATGTCTTGAACCTCCCCTTGAGGAGTTTCCTCTTGGAGTTTGGTACTGTCCGGAATGTGTGTGGAAAAAAATAGAATCAGGGATTTATTCAGTTTCTGAGGGAATAGAAGCAATTTGGGATTCTACAGAACTAGAGACTTCAGATGATGGTATGGGCTAAATTAATAATCTGCTTATTTCCTTAGATTTGTTTTCCTTTGGTAACTTATTTCTATAGTTTTTGCCATAGTTTTTTACTGAGTGCACTTGTGAGTCATATTACTAAATTTCTTAGCATTGCTATTTTTAGTTATTTTGTTCAACAATTGCTTGACTTGTACCAATAACATGTTGGATGAATGAGTTGTTGCTGATAATAATTCCCTGCATTTGGTATTGGGTTATAGGAATGCAAAGGCAGAAGCAATATTTTTTGAAATACAAAGGTCTTGCTCATGTTCATAATCGTTGGGTACCAGAAAATCAGGTGTTGCTTGAAGCTCCATCACTCATTGCAAAATATAAGCGAAAAAAAAAGGTTTACAATTATTGAATGTGATTATTTTCACACCAGCACATTTCTTCTGTCGATGATCATTACATAAAGGTTATTTGTGATGCATTTGATCATTCACATATACTATGTGGTTCAGGGTGCTGTTTGGAAGCAACAATGGGCCATTCCACATCGTTTGCTACAGAAAAGATTGTTGACAGCTCCCAAGGATTGTGGCGAGCATCATAATAAAGAGCATGATGTTGATAAGTTAAACTGTCATGTCGAGTGGCTTGTGAAATGGTGTGGTCTTAGTTATGAGCATGCTTCATGGGAGTTGGAGAATGCTTCCTTTTTCAGTTGTCCAGAAGGTCAGCGCCTTATACGAGAATATGAAACTCGCAAGAAGGGCCAAAGAGCTTCTAAATTTGATAAGGTGAAAATTTGAAAAATGTCATAGTTTACCAGACTTGGTACTACATGATATGGTATTTTGCTGCAGTGAAAGTTAATCTGTCCTTGAAAACATTTTATAACCTATTTAGTTATTATTTGCATGATTGAACTAGTGAACAGATATCCTAGGATTCACATACTTTTTTTTTAAAAAAAATATGTGGTGAGGCCATTGAGTTGCAGTCAACTGAATGGGGGTAGCCCTCTCTAAAGACATATTATATTTTTATTTAATTGATTTTTTTTTCTAACCAATTAGGAACATTTGCAGGAAAGATCAGTTGAATCCCTAAAAATTTCTCACTTACCGGCTGCAGTTTCATCGGGAATGGATGCCAATCTCGATGCTGTTAGCAAACTATGCAGCTATTGGCGTAAGGGCTGGAATGCTATTATTTTTGATGATCAGGTATGTTTGCTAAAAAATATTGTTATTCAGGTTTGTAGTGCACCTGTAAACGAGAACAGCATGATGTTTTATATTAGGCCTATTCTCTATGCACACTTCATATAATGGCAATTGATTTATCTCCTGAAATGATTTAATATTTGTTGGTTTTAGAAGTTAATGAACGCCAATTATCTGATGTCAGTAGTTACTCTCACCTTCATATTAATGATTACTGTGCAATCCATGATGATATTAAACTGCATAGTTTCATTAGCAGTGGTTCTGAACTTTCCCTACTTTTTGCAGGAAAGGATTTCGAATGTTATCTCTTCCATTCTAGCCTTTTCTTCTGAGATCTCTAGGCCTTTTCTCATTATCACTTCCTCTGCTTCACAATATTCATGGGATGAGGAGTTCTTGCATTTAGCACCATCTGTTGATGTTGTGGTTTACAGTGGCAGTAAAGAAATTCGGGATAGTATTAGAAACCTGGAGTTTTATGATGAAGGGGGTTGTACAATGTTTCAAGTACTTATAACCTCACCAGAAGTTATCAGCGAGGTATATATCCAGCTTCTTTAATATATAAAGTTTTGAAATTTAATGCCAGTGTTTAAGATGGACAAGTTTTGCGAGGATCAAACATTGTACCCTTGTAGTTTTGTGCGAGATTTTTATTGCCTGTGCACCTTGTTTAGGTCAATTTGATTTCAGACTTCAGTTATTAGGGTGTACTCCTGCATCATTGTTGCTATTTATGCAATGAGTTTGCTCGAAATTTGATTCATCTGACATGATTTTGCTTGTTAATTTTAATGTTGTTTTGCAGGACTTGAAAGTGCTTGATTGCATAGTATGGGAGGTAATAATAGTGGATGAGTACCAACGTCCAAGAATTGGTTCTTGTTTTGAACAAATTAAGTTGTTAACTGCCAGTAAAAGGCTTCTAATAATCAGCAGTCAACTGAAGGTTTGGCATTTCTACACTTGTTGCTCTTATTTTCTTAAGCTGGTTGGTTTATATATGTAAGTGATTTCTGCAGGGTAGTGCGGCTGAGTACCTTCATCTTCTTTCATTGCTTGATACTCAAAGTGATTCAAACGGCAGTGAGATAACGAATTCAAGTGACAATATTGGCACAATGAAGGAGAGGTTGGCAAAGTATGTTGCTTATGAGTGCAAGCTAGAATCATCTCGGTTTCTTGAGTACTGGGTTCCTGTACTCTTATCCAATGTGCAGCTAGAGAAGTATTGTTTTACTCTATTTTCAAATTCTCTCTCTCTGTGCTCAACTTTAAAGACTGATCCTGTTGGAGTTCTCGGTAGCATTGTTGTCTCCAGCCGAAAGGTTGAGTTTACAGCACTTTATTCTTCAATCACATGATTACGTGATTTGGCCTTTGGGCTTTTTTTCTTATTCTATCTTTACCTTTGATATCATATCATCGAATACATCAAAGAATTCATGCTGCTTTCCTGACATTGTGTTTTCCATGGAGTTCAGAATTTAGGATTAGGTTATGTTTCAATTGTAATCTTAGAAATTTTGGATGCACTGTACTGAGGTTGTAATTTTGGAGTCATTGATCTGTTGATGCTTTTGAAAATTCTCGAAATGCAAATACTTTTGAATGGGATGGTTCGTGAAAGCTCAAACATAGGATATTTGCTGAATCCCCAACCCACCCTTACCACTTGAGTTTTTCTGTTTGAAATTGTTTTATATATTTGTTATTTTCAAAATTATAACATTCACCTGGTTTATCTTTTATCCTCCGTCGTGTGATGAATGCCCATTTGAACTCTTTTCATAACATTTGCATTAGTATGAGGACTACTGGACTTGTAAGATGTGTAGAAATTACTATTATGACATCATATTATGAGTTGATATTGTGTTGTCATGGTAATTCTTGACAGTGTTGTGATCATCCTTATGGTGTGGATCAATCCCTTCAAATGTTGCTCACTAAAGGCCTTCAAGAGCTTGAGTTTTTGGAGGTTGGAATAAAAGCAAGTGGCAAATTACAACTTCTTGATGCAATGCTTTGGGAGATCAAGAAACGGGAGTTAAAAGTGCTTATTCTTTTCCAGGTACATTTTTCATTATAATTGGTTTTGAACCAATTGTATTAGTTATATTATGCATAGATTATTGATATTCTGTAGATCATGATGATAAAGTGATTAATGTACGTGATAAGCTTGTAGATAATTATTTATTTATTTATTTATTTTTTGATAGGAATAGGAGGCCTCATTAAAAACCTCCCTCTTAGTTGGCTCTTGTGAAAGAGGCAACTAGCGGAAGGAGGAAAAGAGTACCTCATTTTATTAATAACCCATAATTACATAAGATACAACTTACATAATAAACTTCCCTAGATAAAATACATAACACTACAACAACATAACACAACACCTCAACCAATCCCCTCTTTTGCTAACTTGTCTGCTTCCCAATTACAACTCCTTGGAATCCAATTAATAATAAAACCCCTAGCAGATACATAGGCCCCAATTTCCTCAACCAAAGAACTACAGAACGTTGGGGCAGAAATAGGTATCAAGATCCAATCCACTGCTTTCCTGCAATCACTCTCGAGGATAAGTCTACCCTTCGTTGCCCACTCCAATGAAAGAAATACATCAATTCCCTGCTTAATAGCTTTTAACTCAGCTAACATAGGAGGGCCTGGTCCCACAGCCATAGAGAAAGAGGCTAAAATAGAGCAATTGGAATCTTTCAAAACTCCTCCAATTCCTCCCTGCAGCCCATCCCCTCTCACCGCCCCATCAACATTGAATTTAAAGAAATCATGAGGGGGCGGAAACCAACAAATAACCTTCTTCTTCTTAGATATCTTAGTATGGATTCTGTCCGCAAGCGATGGATCCCCTATTAATAAGTCAGCATGAATGTTAACAAGAGGAAATTTAGCTAAGAACCATTTAGCCAGCCTAAATCTGGTTATAAAGAACAGAGATGAGCTATCAAAATTCCATTTTTCAAATACCACCGAATTCCTCGCTTTCCATAGTGACCATAAAACTACTCCAGGAATAAACTTCCAGATGGTAGAGTACTCCCAAATATAGGACCAAGAACAAAGTAGTGAAACCGGATCTTGGGGCAAAACTGTAGAAATATCCCAAAAATTAATGAATCTATTCCACAGCTCCATTGCAATCGAACAAGATACAAAAAGATGTTGAATTGACTCCTCAAAGTTATGACATAATGGACACTGGACATTTTCCAGATTAACTCCTCTCTTCTTAAGTTCCACTCTAACAACCACTTTCCTTTTCCAGATTAACTCCTCTCTTCTTAAGTTCCACTCTAACAACCACTTTCCTATGAGAAATCTGCCACAGGAAAGTTTCCACTCTATGAGGTACCAAACCAGACCAAACCCACTTCTTCCACTGAAAAGTATCTCCATTTCTGCTTGAAAGAGCAATTCTGCATGACTTAACCGAGAACAAACCATCACCATTCCCCGACCACCCAAGGAAATCATCTACTGATTCAGTCAGGCGAATATTATTAATCAAAAGCATTAATGACATCCACTGATCCAATTCCCAGTCACATAAGTTTCTCCTTAACTGAATATTCCAAATCCAACCATTATTTTCAAAGCACCCAAAATCTGCCACTTTTCCTTTTTTATTGTTCGATAGAGCAAATATCCTAGGAAACTGACTCTTTAAGGAAGAGCCATTGACCCAATCACCATTCCAAAATTCAATTGATCTACCATTCCCCACGTGAATCTTCGAATTGGACCTCAAGCACTCCCCTATCCGATCCTCTTTCTCATAATTATTCAAAATACCTCTCCAAATCCAAGAGTCTACAGGAGAAACGGCATTGCATATTGGCAAGGATAAATTACTGACATTAAGCTTACAACACAGTAATTTTTTCCATTGAGCCTCCTTCTCGTTTGCATACTTCCAAACCCATTTCCCTAGCAATACTCTATTCACCAATCTCATGTCCAAGATTCCCAAGCCACCCTCGTCATAAGGTTGACACACCTTATTCCAATTTATCCAATGGATCCGTTTCTTGGCTTGTCCTTCACCCCAAAGAAAACTAGCCATTATAGAGTTTAGTTTTTGATTAACCTTCAACGTAATTTAAAGATAGAAAGGTAGAAAATAGGTAAAGAGGACAGCACCGATTTCACCAACACCACCCTCTCAGCCATCGATAAAGAGGAAACTTTCCAACCTGCTAGCCTGCTGTACACTTTCTGCAGAACTGGCTCCCACAATACTTCTGAATTTCTAATTGCACCTATTGGTAAACCAAGATAAGTCATAGGAAAATAAACCATCCCACAACCTGCTTCAGATGCCCAATCTTTGACAATGTCCTCTTCCAAATTAATTCCAAACAGTTTACTCTTAAACAAATTGAGGTGAAGCCCTGAAATTAGACTAAACACCCTCAAAACTCTCCTTAAATTGAGAATTTGAGTTGAAGAATCTCTGCAGAATAAAATAAGATCGTCTGCAAACTGTAAATGAGTCAAATTAAATGTATTATCCTCCTTACCGATACTAAACCCTTCAAAAAGACCTAGATTTGCAGCCTTACACAACATTAAATTCAAGAGTTCCCCAACTATGTTAAACAACAAAGGGGACAAACTACAACCTTGCCTCAACCCCTTGCCCATCTGAAATTCTGCTGTTGGAGAACCATTAACGAGAACTGAAATTGAAGCAGAAGAAATACAGTACCAAATCCAAGAAATCCATTTCTCCCCAAACCCCATGTTCTTCAATAATCTCAAAATAATTGCCCATTTGACTGAGTCATAGGCTCTACGAAAATCAATCTTGAAGACGACTCATTTCCTTCCTTTTTTCCTCCAAAAGTCTATGGATTCATTGGCCATAAAATCACAATCAAGCAGTTGCCTTCCAGGAATAAATGCAAACTGAGAGGGGCTAATAAGATCTTTAATAACTGAAACCAGCCTTTTCGATAAGATTCTGGAAATAATTTTGTATAAGGTACCAACTAGGCTAATTGGTCTATAATCTCTCTTAGGAATCAATGTAATAAAAGCATGATTGACCCCATGCTCCCAACTCCTCCCTCTATGAAAATCATTCACAAACTTCATAAGATGATCCTTCAAGAAAGGCCAGAATTTCTTAAAGAAGCCCATCGTGAAACCATCTGGACCCGGGGCTTTGGCACTGTCCGAATGAAAAACTGCTTCCCACACTTGTTCTGAAAATATGACCTCCAGACTATTCTTCTGCTCCTCTGTTAATTTCATGAAATTGAAATTGATTTCTTCCACCTCTAATGTATCTTTAGAATTGTAATTCTTCTTAAAATAATCATAAACAAAGGCCTTCAACTTATTCGGGTCTGAACACTCTTCATCAGCAACTTTCAATGACGAAATAGAATTTATTCTGTTTCTATTCAATGTTGTTAAGTGAAAAAACCTCGTGTTCCTATCCCCATCCTTGCTCCATTTCAATCTTGATCTTTGTAGCCAAATACTCTCTTCTCTTCTGTGCAGCTTCCACAATTCGTGTCTAGCCATTCTCAGCATGTCCCTTTCTTGCATTGAAATTCCACCGTTTTGTAGCTTCAGTTCCCAACCATTAATCTTACCTTCTAATTCTGAAATCCCTTCAGATATCCCACTTAAATTCCTATTAGGCCACTTCTTGATCTGCTGTTTTATTCCTCGAAGTAAAGAAAACAGCCCCATTCTACCATTACCCATCATAGGGTTAGACAAAGACTTTTCAACCAATCCAGCAAACCCGTCTTCCTCTAACATGTAATTATAAAATCTAAAAGGCTTCGGTCCTCAATTGTTGCATTCTTCTGCTAACACTACCGGATTATGATCCGAGAGAGACTTGGGTAGCATTTTCTGTATCACTTTTGGAAATTTGTTAAGGAAAGAGCTGCTAATTATAAATCTGTCAAGCCTTACCCAAGTGGGATAATCTCTATTGTTGCACCAAGTAAATCTTCCACCAACTAACTGAAGATCCATAAGATTAGTGTGTTGTACAATGGATCTAAACAAATCCATGCAATGCCAATTTTGAGATACTCCACATTTCTCCTCGGTATCTAAATATGCATTAAAATCTCCCCCTATACAAACTGGCTGATTTAGACCTTGAACAAAGCACAACAATTCCCTGAAAAACTCCTCTTTATCCGCCTCTACTGATGGACCATATACATTTATGATAACACACTCAAAGTTAAGCAACTTGAACTTCCCTGACAACGCCATGAATCTGTTCTAGATATGTTCTGCTGTGACCTCAAAAATGTTTTCATCCCACATAAATAACTGTCCACCAGCCGAGCCCTCGGCAGGATTGAAGCTACCACCTTTCAAAATATTACCCCCTAACTTCCTCCATAGACATGAATGGCAAACATTCAGCTTTGTCTCCTGTAGTAAAAGAATAACCGACTTCTCTCTATTAACAAGTCTGGCCACTGCTCTGGTTTTTTCTCTTCTTCCTAGACCCCTAACGTTCCATGTTATTATTTTGAACTTTGACATTAGAAATAACTGTCATACAAACCAACACAAACCAAAAACATTCATACTCCCCGTTCATCTCCATCTTAAATATCTCTTCCTCTAATAGATGCTGACCCCCTTTAAAAGTAATTCCCAACAAATCATAGATCTCTCTAGTTGCAGCAGCCTCGTTCCTAGCTTTAACTGAAAGTTGAGAAGACTGAGATGACTCCCTATCTTGATCCACCGAATCCCTGACCATCCTCCTAACAACCCTTCTATAGACTTTGTTATAAAAACTGATAGCCACTTCAATCCCTGAGCGATGTGGAGCTATTCTCAATGTCCTCTGATTCATATTCTTTTTGACAGGGAGTATCCTCTGATTTTTAAGACTTTTAGATCGAGAACTACACTTCACATGATTTATAACTGGAACTGGGTGATCCTCCTTTGCTAAAAATTGACCCACCCTCATCAGTTTTGAATAACTTCCCACGTGGTTCTCATTATTCCTGGTCCTTATACTTGGAATTGATACACTTCCCTCATTTTGACTGCATTGCTTACCCTCCATAACCTTCTTCATCTTCCTTGGTCCATCCACTTGATCATCTGACCTTATATCCCTTTCTGCATACTTATGGGTCTGAAAGCTGCATACATGATCTCCATCCAGACTCCTCTGGCCAGCAGACTGAACTATCTCCACGTTAACACCCTGTTCACTTGGAACCACCATCTACCCCTGCATATTCTCCTTAATCACCCCAGCCTCGCCCTCATCAGCAGCATTCAAGGAATTTTCATAACAGGGGTTGGGCTATAGAATAAACCTTTTCCCAACCCATTCAATATTGTAAGCAGGCCCATTAGGAATCAGTTTTTTAATTGGAGAACCAACTACCTCATTTTCCTCTGACTGACCAAAGTCAACCTAATCTTTTGAACACCTCAATCCCAGGCCCGCATGACTTCCCATCTGGTTAGTCCTATTTTCCAAGAAATCTGACAGCCCACAATTTGAATTTTCTGCTGTTGACTTTCCCGATGGGACTTGTCCCCCACAAACTCCATTCACACCACTGTTCTGCCCATTATTCAACCAAGATATGACTTTGAATGTACCATCGTCTGAGAACTCATCCCCATCTGCTTCCAAAGAAGGACATCTCCCAACCCCCTCCCTAGACAAGACATAACCACTGTTACATTTTTTTTGAAATTTTCTCCACCATCTTCCTCCCCGCTTCTTCTGCTTTTTTCAGAACAGAACCCATCGAAATCTTAACTTTGAAGGATTTGCCATAAGAACCAATCGTAACCATCTCAGGTACATCATAAGGACTTTCCACCCTTAGCAAAACTTTCGCCACCGACAGGTCCGATCTGGTCACTGATTCCTCCTTAAAACAAATAAAATCACCCCATTTCCCAGAAAGTTTCTTCACGAATGACTCATTCCAACATAACAAAGGCAATCCATACAACTCTATTTGACAAGGAGCCATCTGACTCCATCCTTGTTCAATACTGGTGCCAACCAGTCTAAGCACAAGAGCAACTCTTTCTTCTTATTCATCCATACGTGAGAGAACTCCTCAACTGAATTGAATGTAATGATGCACGCATTCCATACGTACCCCCATCTCGCAATCTGAACTTCCACCCCCTCCATCTCCAAAGCTTCCTTTAACGAAACGAGATCAAACAAACATTAGAAGGAAGAAAAGAGTACCTCATATTTCATTGAATAAAACACCCATTACATATGAAAACACGAAATACCCTCAAACGGGAATAAACACCATTACAAAAAAACATAATTACCTAAAACTCTCGCCTTCTCGACCACAAAGATCTAGAGGCAATCACCTTATACCTAAGATAAACCTCCAACAAAAGAAAAACAACCCAACAGTTAATGACATAACATACATGAAACCCCCCTAAGATTAATGTACGTGATAAGTTTGTAGATATTTATAATGGGGATCTTTATAATTTTTTTTATAAATGGCGAGACCTCATTAAAACCCCCCTTCATAACCACTGTTGTACAAAAGTACATCATCGAACATTGGAAGGAGGAAAAGAGTGCCTCAAATGTCATTCCAGAAAAGAGTACATTACACACAACAGTCGGCTATTACAACCACCACCCCCACACTCAAACGCTCACCTCTGTAACTCCCCACTGTCCTGAAAAACTACCCTATACCCGCCTTAGCCAAGCTGTTAGCCTCCCAATTCACGGACCTTTTAACAAACCTTAAGATGACACTATTCTTAATAACAACATTAACAATATCCTTTACTAGATGTGAAAACACTGAAGGGCACAATTCTGGGTTCTTAATCCAATTAACTGCATTTGTTGAATCGGACTCAACAATTAGCCTGCCCTTGCCACTCCACTATGAAGCCTCAAACAAAGCTAAACCAGCTTGGATGGCCTTCAATTCAGCTAAAACCGGGGGGCCAGAATTTTAGGTTATGTAATTGTAAGGTTGTAGGAATTATAGAAATGAGCTCTCAATCCCTTAAGAGATTCTGTAATTATTCTCTGTTTTTCAGTCCCATATTTCAAGGGATTACATCTCTTAGGATTAGTATCTTTCCTAACTTAGAGTTTCCTAGTTTAGAGGCATAATTTGTATATAAATATGTAATATGTTCTACTGAATGTATACATGAATAAAATAACAGAGACTTACTCTGTTTTCTACATGGTATCAGGTTAGAGCGATCAATCCGATTTTTGCTTCTCTTTAAATTAATTCCTGTTCAACTCTATTTTTTTCATGGCTAATCCGAATCCCTCAGCATCCGAAATCACTTCCCAGAGCAGCCCCTCTCAATCTGATTTTCAGAGCAGCAGAGGAAAAATCGCCTCTGGTGTGAACATTGTAAGAAACCAGGTCATATGATAGATCAATGTTGGAAGTTGCACGGAAAACCAGCCGATTAGCAGCCCACACAGTCCAAGTTTCAAAAGGAGGCCCATATTGCTTCTCAAGATGATTCCTCAAGCAGTTTTAGCAAGAAACATATAGAGGAGCTGCAACAGATTTTGAGCAGTATGACAGCCAAGCCTACCAATGTGACTTATACTACTACTGACGGAAATAATCCATATGCGTCCTCGGTACAATGGGTAATAGACTTGGGTGCATCAGATCATATGACAGGAAATATTGATCTCTTGGAGAAATATAGTGAAAGCAGCTTACCAGCTTCTATCAAAATAGCATATGGCTCTCTCACTACAGTCAAAGGGAGTGGTTATGTTACATTTAACAAAAATCTACTACTTCATATTGTCTTCTATGTTCCTAGACTTGCATGCAATCTGTTGTCAGTCAGCAAATTAATTAAAGATTCTGGTTGTACTGTTATGTTTGGTACTGGTGGTTGCATTTTTCAGACACAGGGCTCGAAGAGGGTGATTGGCAGTGCTAGGCTAGGCAAAGGATTGTACACCCTTGGAGGTAAAGCATCTCATAATCATGCCTTGTCCAGTGCTCTTAGGAAACCAATTTTATCTTCTGATCTCAATACAAATAAAATTATGTTATGGCACTCTAGATTAGGTCATCCTAATTTTTTCTATCTTTCCAAAATGTTACCGAACTTATTTATAAATAAAGATTCATCTTTGTTTTCCTGTGAAATTTGTCAAATAGCCAAACACACCAGAAAACCATATATTGCAGCCAAATTTGAACCAACAACACCTTTTTCCATCATCCATAGTGACATTTGGGGCCCTTCTCCTGTCAAAAGTATTTATGGGTACAAGTGGTTTGTGTCTTTTATAGATGATTACTCTAGGACAACATGAGTATTCTTAATGAGAGAAAAGTCTGAGGTTGAGTCTTTCTTTAACAGTTTTTATCAAAAAGTTGAAACCCAATTTGACACAAAAATCAAAATCCTAAGGAGTGACAATGGGAGTGAGTATTTGAATAAAATCCTTGGGTATTTCTTTAAGGAAAAAAGCATTGTTCACCTTACTTCTTGTGTTGTGTTAACACACCTCAACAAAACGGGGTAGCAGAAAGGAAAAATAGACATCTTCTAGAGGTTACTAGGTCTATTATGTTTGCTGCTAATGCTCCTAAGTATCTTTGGGGGGAAGCTCTTCTTACAACTACTTACCTCATCAATAGAGTGCTAAGTAAGACTTTAGATTTCCAAATTCCTACTAAGGTTCAGTTTCTGCTTTATCCCCATTTTAAACATTTAAACTCAAGTCTTTCTCCTCGGGTGTTTGGGTGTACAACCTTTGTTCATATCCACAACAGAGGGAAATTAGATCCTAGGTCCATAAAGTGTGTGTTCTTGGGCTATTCTTCGAGTCAGAAAGGTTACAAGTGTTACTCACCTTCCATAAAAAAGACCTATGTCTCCTTTGATGTTACATTTTTTGAAACCAACCTTATTTTTCAGGAACAGAAATTCAGGGGAGAGTTACAAGGAATTTCAGCCTGTTCAAACTGACGTTTCTT
This sequence comes from Hibiscus syriacus, assembly GCF_006381635.1. NCBI lineage: Eukaryota > Viridiplantae > Streptophyta > Magnoliopsida > Malvales > Malvaceae > Hibiscus > Hibiscus syriacus. The sequence continues at coordinate 2,500,096 of NW_024063513.1, forward strand.
TACAGCCTATCATTTCTTTACCTATTACTATCTCTCCAAAGCCGACTAGCACTGTCCCAGTTCCTAGTAAGGGTGATGGGAATAACCTAAATAACTCTGATGAATTACCTTCCTCCTTATCTCAGCACTCTAGTCCGTGCAAAACACCTTCCACCACTGCCAAAAATGCACCTAGCAATGACCCTGAAACCATAACTCCCCAACCGAAACAACTCAGTGATTACTCAAGAAAAAGGAAAGATGTTGCTGAAGAAATCAGTCAGCCTAGCATTTTCCAAGAACTAGATTCGGATCCTGTTGCAGCTGAAACAGAAGGTAATGATGGTTACCAATAGGCTATTACTGTTGATCTTGATGACTTTCCTATTGCTATTAAAAAGGGGGTAAGAAAACGAACTGTTCATCCCATAAATAAGTATGTTGCATATGGGAAATTACAGTTTAATTTAAGGGCCTTCACTGCCAGCATTAACAGTGTGAAAATCCTAAGAAATGTGACAGAAGCATTTCAATCTCCTGAGTGGAAAAAAGCTGTGGAAGAGGAGATAAAAGCGTTGCAAAAGAATAAGACATGGAGTTTGACAGATTTGCCAGAAGGGAAGAAAGTTGTTGAATGCAGGTGGATATTCACAGTCAAATATCATTTGGATGGGAGTGTGGAAAGATACAAGGCAAGGCTGGTTGCTAAAGGTTTTTCTCAGTCCTATGGCATCGACTACCAGGAGACTTTTGCACCGGTTGCAAAATTGAATACCATAAGAATATTGTTATCAGTAGCTGTTAACATGGACTGGAAATTGCATCAGCTAGACATAAATAATGCTTTTCTAAATGGGAACCTTGAAGAAGAGGTATACATGGAGGTTCCCCCCGGATTAGAAGGAAAGGTCACTAAGAAAACTGTGTGCAAGCTCAATAAATCCTTATATGGCTTAAAACAGTCTCCCAAGGCTTGGTTTGATCGATTTGCTAAGGCTATGACACAGAATGGTTTCAAACAAAGCCAAGCGGATCACACATTATTTAGAAAAATTACACCGAGTGGTAAGATAACCATCCTAATTGTCTATGTAGATGATATGATTATAACTGGCAGTGATATAGAAGAAATAGAAAAGCTAAAGATGAATCTTGCAAAGGAGTTTGAAATCAAGGATTTAAGGAGTATGAGGTATTTCCTGGGTATGGAAGTTGCAAGGTCCGAGTAAGGGATGGTCATAAACCAGCGTAAGTATGTTTTAGATCTTCTTGCAGAAATTAGGATGCTCGACTACAATCCAGTTGAAACTCCAATGGAGCCAGGCTTGAAATTTTGCAAGGAAAGGACTGGAAATCCAGTAAACAAGGAAACTTACCCAAGGTTAGTTGGAAGTTGATCTACCTTTCACTGACCAGGCCTGATATTGCATACTCAGTGAGCATTGTCAACCAACATATGAGTGATCCTCGATAAGAACATTTGGAAGCTGTTAACAAAATTCTAAGGTTCTTGAAATTTACCTCAGGAGCTGGACTTATATTTAGAAAAAATCAAGACAGGACAGTGAAGGTTTATACGGATGTAAGCTGGGGAGGTGAGTTAACTGATAGATGGTCAGTTAGTGGCTGCTGTACCTACGTTTGGGGTAATTTGGTGACTTGGAGAAGTAAGAAACAAGTCGTTGTCTCTTGAAGTAGTACTGAGTCAGAGTTTAGAGCAATGGCTCTCGGAATATGTGAAGGAATGTGGATTAAAAGACTGCTCACAGAACTGGACTTAGATGACAATAATAATTTTGAGATTTTTAGTGACAGTCAATCAATTATGAGTATAGCAAAAAACCCAGTGCAGCATGATAGAACGAAACACATTGAGATAGACGGACATTTTATTTACGAGAAGGTCAACAATGGAGTTGCAAAACTGCAGTACATTCCGGCGAAGAAACAGCTGACAGATATCTTCACCAAAGCCCTTGCACGAGTGACTTTTGATGAGCTGTCATTCAAACTGGGTATATACAACATATATACACCAGTTTGAGGGGGAGTGTAGGTTATGTAAGTGTAAGGTTATAGGAATTATAGAAATGAGCTGTCAATCCCTTAAGTTAAGAGATTCTGTAATTATTCTTTGTTTTTCAATCCCTTATTTCAAGGGATTACATCTTCTAGGATTAGTATATTTTCTAACTTAGAGTTTCCTAGTTTAGAGACATAATTTGTATATAAATGTGTAATATGTTCTACTGAATGTATACATGAATAAAATAACAGAGACTTACTCTGTTTTCTACAAGAACTAGCTGAAGCCGAGAATGAGCCCAAAACTTTGCCCTCTACATCTCGTAGTACACCCCCAATACCAATGCTTTCCCAATCTCTTTGAACTGCCCCATCCACATTAATTTTGAAGAAACCCATGGGAGGGGGACTCCACAAGACCGGTGATGGATTAGTTTTCATGGACGGGTTAAACGAATCAGCCAGCTTTGGGTCACTAACTAGGCAATCAAAGAGGACTGGACAATTAGGATATTTCGCCGAAAACCACTCCGCCACTCTATATCTCGATAAAAAGAACAAATGATTAAAATCACATATTCCCCTCTTGAAAATCAACTTGTTCATGCACTTCCAAACAGACTATAAAACGGCTCCCGGGATAAAATTCCAGATTATAGACTTTGGAGCAAGACTTTCCCAAGAAGATAAAAAGACGTTGGGATGTTCTGAAAGGATCGAAGATAAATTCCACAATCTTAAGAAACACCCCCAAAGTCCCCATGCAATCGAGCAAGAAAAGAATAGATGAGATACCGTCTCTTGATGCACACCACATAACGGGCATAGATCGTTCTCTGTCCCACTAACACCACGCTTTATAAGTTCCGATTTGACCTCCACATAATTGGGATCTTTATAAATTTTTTTTTGATAAGAATTTCAGGCCTCGTTAAAAACCCCCTTCTTGATTAATGGAGTTTATATGAACTCCTTAATCAGTGGAAGGAGGAAAAGAGTGCCTTAGGATTTTATTGAATCATAAAATTACATAATATACAACCATCATACACCCCACCAACCAAATTAGGGACAGCTGATGATCATTTATGAATTTGCGAAAAGCTGATGAAATAAAATCCCTGGGTCCCTATAAGTTCAAGTTTTATATCTGCCGCTCTATTTTGCTGCTTTGACATGTGGCAGAATGAAAAAAAAGGCTCTGATGCTTGTCAGGCATATAAAAAATAATTGTAGTTTGTACCTGTTTGCCTTGCTATTGGAGCATCTTTCCTGCTCCAAGAAGCTGAAGTGGCAAACCAGGTCTTTAATATGAAATTTTATATTTTGCAAATTGAATATGTGCTTCTAGAGGCTAAAGTTGAAATCACTAATTTTAGATTTCATGGGAAGCTGCAATGAGAAACTTATTGACAAATTCGTTAAGAGTTTTAATACCTCGGAAAAGTTGTATTTTCAGCTGGATTTTCTGATGAAACTCCTGCCAGGCCAAACTATATATACATACTTATTATTTGTCATGCAGAAACAGATTTCGGCTATTTAATATTTCTTATGTAGATTTTTTGATTGGCAGTACATTGGTGGTTCTGGAAGGGATTTGATTGGAGATATTTTGGATGACTTTCTGCATCAAAGATTTGGTGTAGCTTCCTATGAACGTGTTGATAATAGTGTTGTCCCTTCAAAAAAACAATCTGCTTTGAACAGATTCAATAATGAGAGGGAGAGATTTGTCTTTCTATTAGAATCCCGTGCTTGTCATTACAGCATCAAGCTATCTGCAGTTGGTACCGTGATAATATTTGGAAGTGACTGGAACCCAGTGAACGATATAAGATCACTGCAGAGGATAAACCTTGATTCTCAGTTTGAGCAAATAAAGGTATTTCGCTTATATTCATCGTTTACCATGGAGGAAAAACTTTTGATTCTTTCAAAACAAGTTAAGACAATCGATAGCAACATAGAGAACATAAGTCCCGGTACTAGTCACATGCTGCTTAAATGGGGGGCTTCATACCTGTTCAGTCAATTGGAAAATTTTCATGATATTTCAACACTGGATGCAAGTACCTTGTCTCAGCAATCTCATTTAAAAGATGTGATTCAAGAATTTATTACCATACTGCTTCAAACTGGGATAGACGATACAAGCAAGCTGTCCCTAATTTTACAAGCCAAACAAAATCAAGGAACGTATAGGACAGAAATGCCATTGTTTGGTGAGCAGGAAATTCAAGTGATGAATGAAGATTCAGCCCACACATTTTGGACAAAGCTTTTGGAGCGAAAGTGTCCTAGGTGGAAGTATTCTATTTCTACTTCTCAGAGGAATCGGAAAAGGGTTCAATATTTTGATGAATCACAAGGAACTCAAGCCGAAGGTGCTGAAGTTGGAAAGAGGCGTAAAAAGTGTGTTGGTGATGGCAATGATCATCCGCCTCCAAAAGCTGTGCTGCAAGAGAGGAAATTGGCCGCTGCAGACAAGGAAGGTAGTGAGCAATGTTAATGCAATGAACTACAGTATTGGTAGAACAGAGTTATGTTTCCCAACTGCTGTTTCCAAATCTTCTTCTCCTATTGTTTGCAGGAGACTCAGCTTCTGGGAGTGATAAAATTCACATCTGTAACTCACTTCATGAAGCCAATATTATCTCAGAAATGCCAGCTCTTAAAGTGGGTGAATGGGAGAGTAGAAGAAAACATCGTGACTCACAAAAGAATCTCCATGTTCTTTTGAGGCCACAAATAGTAGAACTTTGTGAAATTCTACATCTTACCGTATGTACCTTATTTAGTTCTATATCTTGTCAGCCTATAATGTCTATATTGTTTACTAGAATGAAAAAAAAAACCAAACAATGGGTTTTACAGGTGGGGATATTTAACTTAGTTATTTTCGAATTTGTTTTTCTGAGACCCTGTTCCCTTTCAGTGTAGAATGAAAGCTATGGGAGAACAATAATAGACAGCAAAAAACTGGTTACTGGATTTAGTTTTCAAAAATACCCTGTTTCTTGAACTGCAGTTGACGTTGTCTATTATTTTCTTCGAAAACATCCCTGGCTGTGTAAATTGGATATTCAAGTTTTGTTTTCTTCTTATTTATCTTAATATGAAAAAATGGGGGAAAGTTACTTCAATAGGGTTGTGCAATATGGGACAGTTTAACTTCACATTTTGTAGATAAGTTACCCTGTTTGTCAATTTCCCCTGGAGAAATTGTGGATCCTTGTCTATTTCTCTAATGCAAGGAGCTAGAAATTATGATTATTTTGTGTGTTTTATTTAACAGTGGACCTGCACTTCTCTTTCTCTGCCATGGTTTTACATCAGTGCCTTACTATTATGCGAAAACTGTATTTATATCAATCTGCTTTATGGTGCCTTTTCTTTATGTTGCAGGAGGATGTCAGGGACATGGCTGAAAGGTTTCTTGAATATGTCACAAATAATCATCTGGTCCATAGGGAACCAGCAACCATTTTGCAGGCATTTCAAATTTCTCTGGTTGGATATTCATTCTCTTATATTCTTAAGTTCATATTGCAATTTGGATAATGGCGTCTTTTACATGCTTGATTGATAGTATTTGACAGCCGTGTACTAGAGGATGATGTTATTCTTTCCTTTCACTTCAAGTTTCATGCAATTTGACTTCAAATTTGTCCATTCATCTTCCTTTAGACAGCTTCTGTAGTGTTTGTAATAATTTTTTTGTACTGTATGTAGATATGATGGAAGTCTTGTACAGAAGACCTTGCTTAGAACTCAGGATCATGCATCTTTTATGCCTAGATTTTTATGACAATGGAGCCAATTTTCCTTGTTTTGGTAATATGTTTGAATCTGCTGTTGATTTTGATAATGAAGATTTTCTGTTCATCTTGATAATGAAGATTTGGAAATAGAAGAAATTCTAATCGTATTATTGCTTGTAAGTCTCTGTAGGTGCAATCCTTTATACATTGTTTAGGAATAAAAGTTTGGTTAAAACTAAACTACCATGTAGTTATCTTTATCTATAAGGCTTATAAGAGTTAGTATTATATTAAACTACTAACATACACAATGTAAGAATTATCATATAACCTACACTTCCCCTCAAGCTGCGAAGTAGATGTTAAAAAGACCCAACTTGGATGTGATCTCTCAAAGGTAATTCTTGGAAGTGTCTTGGTGAGAATATTCACCAATTGATTTCTAGTAGGAATATAGTTGAGCCTTACCGATCCACCATTTACCTTTTCAGAGGTAAAATGTCTATCAATCTCTACATGCTTCGTTCGGTCATGATGAACAGGATTCTTTGCAATATTGATTGTAGATTTGCTGTCACTTTGAAGTTCAAAATATTTGTTGTCACATAACCCCAGCTCAATTAACTGTCTTTGTAAGCAAATTCCCTTGCAAATTCCAAGTGCCATTGCTCTAAACTCTACTTCCGCACTACTTCGAGAAACCATAGCTTGTTTTTTATTTCTCCACTTGAACATATCTTAGAATTCTCCTGCCCAACTTGAATCTGATAAAATTCTCACTGTTCTATCCTCAGTTTTCCTAGAAATTAACCCATGTCCTAGTGTCATTTTCAAGTATCTTAGAATTCGATTCACAGCCTCTAAATGTTCTTCCCTTAGATCATTCATATATTGACTCACTATGCTGACAGGATAAGCTATATTAGGTCTAGTAAGTGATAAATAAATTAGTTCACCTACTAGCCTTTGGTATTGTTTTTTGTTTATAGGATTTCCCAATTCTTCCCTTCTTAGCCTAAGATTGGCTTCCTTGGGTGTTTCTGCTGGCTTGCATCCCTTTATTCCTTTTTTTGATAGTAGATCTGGAATGTACTTCCTTTGATTAATAACTATTCCTTCTTTCGACCTTGCATTATCCATGCTTAAGCAATACCGCAAAGTACCCAAGTCTTTAGTCTCAAATTCCCTTGCCAAGAGCTTCTTCAATCTTTCAATCCCCATAACAGAATCATCACTCGTTAGAATGATATCATCTACATAGACAATCAAAACTGTCTTTTTCTTGTTTGAAGCCGTTTTGACAAACAAAGTATGATTCGATTGACATTTCTTGTAGCTATCCTAAATAATCACCTTTGTGAAGCTATCGAACCAGGCTCTTGGAGATTGCTTAGTCCATATATTGACTTTAGTAATCTGCACGCTTTCCTGTACCACTCTTCACACTTGATGGAATTCACATATATACCTCCAAATTCCTGTTTAGGAAGGCATTTTTTATATCCATCTGTTGAAGCACTTGGTTCTCATTGAGTGCTAATGACAATAACACTCTCACAGTGTTTAATTTTGCCACAAGAGCAAATGTTTCTTGATAATCAACTTCATAGGACTGAGTAAATCCTTTCGCCACTAGTCTCGCTTTGTATCTTTCGATTCTACCATCCGCCTTGTATTTAACAATAAATACCCATTTACAATTGACTGGTTTCTTGTCTTTCGAAAGATCAACTATAACCCAAGTGTTGTTTTCTAGTGCCACCAGTTCCTCTTATACTTTTTTTTTTCACTTAGGATCCTGCAATGCTTCTTACATCCTATCAGGAACAATAACAATGTCTACATTGGTTGTAAAATTCTTAAAACAAGGCATTAGCTTTCCATATGCAACAAATCTATTAATAAGATAATTTATGTGTCTCCTTACTCCCTTCTTTTTTTTTATAGGAATTGAAGGCCTCGTTAAAAACCTCCTTCATGATTAAAGGAGCTTATAGAGAAGCTCCTTAATCAGCGGAAGGAGGAAAAGAGTGCCTTAGGATTTTATTAACCATAGAAAGAGCACGATACAACCAGGAAGCCACCCCCAATATAAACAAAACACCAAAAACAGCCAAACAATCCTACCAGAACCAGCCTAATCCAACAAACAAACAACAACAGCCTAAAAAACATCTAAACGTGGCCCGATAGACTTCCAATCAAATAAAACAACCATACTAAAAGCCAAGGGTGACAGCTAACTAAAACCATATAAGCTAACTTCTAACTCAAAAGCCACGGAGCTATCACATGATAAGAATACAAAAAAACACGCACATAGCCGCCTTTCCACCACGTCAACTCGTCTGGTTGGCTAAGACCATCCGAACTTCCAGCTCCAAACAAAAAGCATGGTGCAGATCACCTAAAACTTCTACTCCTTCCCCCGCCAAAGTCTTCCGACAACAGATACACTACTGAGCCATTAAACTCAACCCAAATTTTTTCCAAAAGGCAAGGAATTGATCGAATCCTTCTGTAGAGACTGCCCCAATGCTGGAAAATCAGATTCATATATGAATCTGTCATCAATAACAGCCACCTCTTCCTCCCAATGCACCTTACTCTGATGGCTCTTGCTTCGGTAACCCCTATACTTTCTTTTGGGAGCTGTAAAATTCCCTTGAAAAAATTGTTTAGATCTATATTTGTTGCCAGAACCCACCTTAGGTCTCATGTACTGCCTTGCGTTACCCTTTGGATTTATGAATGCGCAGTTGTAAGAAAAGCCCTCGTGTATCCCATCCTCCACCTCCCTTGACTCAACCCGACCATCCAACATGGGGAAATCATTAAAATAATCCTTTGAGCCAACAAAAGCACATGCAGGCTCACTACTTTTCCTAAAGGCAACTTCTTTCTCCCTCTCCACGTGAACCAACAGATCCACTTTATCCTTTAGGCTCACATTTTCCAATTCTCTTGACACTAAGAGACCATCCAGGATAGGAGAATTAATTAAAAAATCCTTACTTCCCTCATAACCACGTGCATGCAAGCAAGTGTCCTTAGAGACATCCACTGCTTCTCTCTCCTCATGCACCAGCAAAGTCTCGTGTTCCCCCACTCCCTCCATTTGCGAAAGAACCATCCTCTGACCCACAACGGCACTCCTCGGACCCATCAGCAATGCCTCGCCTAAGTTCCTGTCCTCCACACCCTCACCCGACAAGAGGCTGCCTCTAGCACTAGTCCCCAAACAGCAGAGAAAATTGTCTTCATTCTCATAATACCTCTCGGCCGACTGCACCTCTGGAGAGTGCATGGATCTTCCTGCTTCTTCAGAACCCCCTTCCAGCTCTGGAAACTTAACTGGAGAGACACCAACGAGCTCCCTCACCTTGGATAACGGGGATGCAACTTCCTCATCAAAAGAAGACGACTCTACCCACTTAATAAAAATTCTGCACCATCTTACCAAGCTGTTTTTGAGAGTTGAGAGCTTACTGTCGTCAACAGAACCACCAATGGGAGCTTCCGAATTACTAACATCCTTCATTACACTATTTCCCTCGACTGAAAAAGGACCAGAGAACTTCTTCCTCCAGAAAACATCACGAGGATGATATCTCGCCATGAAGACTCTAATTTCGTTACCTTGAATCCAAGATCTATCAACACAGTTGATAGCCTTCCTCGCATCCTCCAGTCTGGTGAAACGAACAAAACCAAACCTACTTCCTCCCTTGCTTCTTTTATTAGGGATGAAAGAATCCACCACCTCGCCATATTTATCGAAAAATATCCAAAGACCTTGGTAAAGAAAACTCTCCGGAATGTTGAAAATGATCACTGTGACACAATTTTTCCCAACCTGAACTCTCACCTTGCTCGCCATCAAGAGAAATGAAAAGGAATGAAAACATAAAAACTTAACTAAAACACCTGATTTTTAGAGAGAAGGAGGAGTTAAGCAATCGACAAATCACCATTATCAATCAAAGCATTTAATTCATTGGAAAAATTTTGATTACCTCCTTCATTTTTCGAGGAATTCATACTCAGTTCTGGTTCATGGCAGTGTTCATGCTATATGGTAGGCTCGGGAATAAGCAATTTGGTGTTTTCAGGTTAAGGTATTTGAGGCGAAGCAGTGAGTTGATCATGCTGAGGTAGATGTGTTTCAGTTGGTTGGTTCGGTAAGTTTTCCGGCTCTGGTTGGTTCGACATTGCTGATTGTTCTGGCTGGTGTGTTTTGTTGGCGGGTTCGACCAGTTTGGTGGTGTTGTTGTTGGTCGGTCAAGATAGGATGGTTGTTGATCAATTAAAATTGGCTGTGATAATGACTGTAACAAAGAACTTAGATCGGGAAGGAACATTGTTATGGATAAAAACAATACAACCAAAGACTCGAAGGCTTAAAGATGAAGCCATAGGTTTAAAACTGGGAAAGAACTGAAGAAAAATCTCTCGCGGACATTGAAATTGTAATGGTGTACCAAACAAACGGTTTATAAAGTATGCGGCAGTTAAAAGAGCCTCCCCCGAAAACATCGAGGAACATTTGTGGAAAACAAGAGGGATCGAGTAACCTTAAGAAGATGCATGTTTTTTCGCTCAGCTACCTCATTTTGTTGAGGAGAGTTGACACGAAGTAAGATGAATAATCCTTTTTTTCCTGAAAGAAAGGACCCAAGATGTTGGTAAAATACTCACTGCCATTGTCAGAATGAGAAATCTGGATAGAACTTTGAAATTTGGTTTCAACCATATGATGGAACTGTTTAAATACATCCGTAGCCTCATATTTAGTTTTCATGAGAAAGGTCCAAGTAGTGCGAGTGTGATCATCAATGAAAGAAATAAATCATCGAAACCCATTTAAAGTTGCTACCCTGGATGGACCCCAAATATCACTATGGATCATGGCAAACGGTTTGGATGGTTTGTATGGAGAAGGTAGATAAACATTCTTCATTTGTTTAGCAAGAGGACAAATATCACAAGAAAGAGTTTTAGGACTTTTATTGATAAACAAATGTGGAAACAATTTTGCAAGATAAAAGAAAGTAGGATGTCCTAAACAAAAATGTAGTAACATAACATCGGTTGAAGGGTCTAACAAAGATGGTTTTGACAAAAAACTGGAGGAAGGGTGAGATTGGAAGGATAGGTTTGCCGGAAGTAGGTAAAGAGCATCACAAAGCTTAGCACTGCCAATCACCTTCCCCAAGCTCGAGTCCTGAAATTAAAAAAAAAATCAGAGTCAAATTTGGTAGTACAACATAAATCAGCAGACAACTTGCTAATGGAAAGTAGGTTGCAAGCGAGATTGGGAACATAGAGAACACGTTTAACAGTGTGTCTGGATTTATTCGAATAGACCCATGATCGACAACTCTAGAAAGAGAATTATCCACTGTTCAAATATGTAGATAGACGGCTCTGCTTGAAAAGTATGAAAGAGGCGACAATCACTTGTCATGTGATCATTGGCACCTGAGTCCACAATCCATGTAGGAGTGTCGGATTTGTTAGCCAAAGTAGAAAAGGGAACTCTACCTGCAAGAGTGGAAGATGCAGGTGTGGATGTGGAAGTAGCATTTAAACTAGCAAAAAACTGTTGCAATTCCTCCATTTGTTGTTTACTAAACGAGCTTCCCTGCAAACCGTTAGTCAAAGCACAGTTCCCTTGAACATCACGCTACTGATGCTGCTTTAAAGATTTTCCATCAACAGGCTTGTCAACAAAAATCCCTCACATGACCAACCTTCTTACAATAATCACACCAAGGTCTCCCCTTCTTTAGCCAAGAGGTGTTTTGGGAGTAAGTAGCGTAGATCCTTCAGCGGGCATGGAATTGAGAAGCATGATAGTGCGCCGACTTTCTTCTCTTCGAACTTCAGAAAACACCTCCCTAATCGAAGGAAGAGACTTAAGCCCCAACACTCTTCCCTGAATCTCGATGCAAACCAGACAAAAATTGAAATATCCTACGCTTTTCAACAATTTTCTTGAACAATTGAGTATCGTCTACACATCGCCATTCATGAGATTCAAACAAATCGAGTTGTTGCCACAACTGAGACAAGAAAGTAAAATATTGAGTGACAGTTATGTTGTCCTGTTTGAGATTAGCAAGTTGACACTCAATCCCAAACAGTGCAGCAAAATTTTCCAGATTCGAATATGTAGCCTTTGCAGTACTCCAGATTTCGGCAGCCATTTCGTATAGCATAAAGTTCTCCCCCACTTCAGGAATCATGGAGTTAATGAGCCATGACGTATCATTGTATTTGCATCGGCCAGTGATATAGAGTCAGACAAATTGGGACCAAGAAATATAATTGTCGCCATTCAAACGATGACAGGTGATAGAGGCAGAGGACACATCTGTTACGGTTGGATGGGAGGAAGGACCGGTAACCTCCGAGATAGCCTCAGAGGAATAAGAAGTCATGGTCGGCTAGGGTAAAAAGATCGCTCACCTAAACTGATACCATGTTGATAATGGAGATTTAGAAATAGAAGAAATTCCAATCGTATTATTGCTTGCAAGTCTCTGCTAGGTACAATCCTTTATACATTGTGTAGGAATAAGAACTTGGTTAAAACTAAACTACCCTATAAAAGTTAGTATTATATAAAAATACTAACATACACAACGTAAGAGTTGTCGTATAACCTACAATTCTGATGGCATACCTAGTTGATGACTTTCTACTTGGTGTATTTAAATATGTGAAAAAGTGTATTACATTTGCAACATTCTATGAATTTTTTCTTTTACTCTTGATGTCAAGTGGTGAGAACTCTCGATTAAGTAGATGAAACTTCTACCATGCATTCGAGAAAGTTGTTTTCTTATTATTTTGGGCTAGCACTAAAAATGTTCTATCAAGATTTTGCTGCTGAATTTCTAGTGATCCACACAATAAAGTATGATTACGTAGTATGTAATTTAGATGGAATGGCTTGATACTTTGAACTTCAATCTTTAGTAGTAGTTTAGAATTTAGATTTCTATCAAGTATTTTCAATGAAAAAACAGTTGAAAAAAAACAACTTTTTTCAAAAAGATGGGAGCGATAGGTAGAGAGAGTGTGAGAGTTTTCTCAAAAAATTCCAGAGATCTTGATGGGGAATGGACCGTGTTCATTGATAATCTTTGTAAGAGTGTGACAAGAGGGGTGTTAAGGAAGTATTTTAGTCCTTTTGGTCAGATTCTGAGGATTTTTATCCCCCGTTTTTTAGAAAAACCATATTATAAGTCCTCTACTTTTGCTTTTGTCCAATTTGCTGGTGAGGAAAGCAGAAACAAGGCAATCCAGTTCGTGAATGGGAAGTGGATCGATGGGAGAAGAGTCTCAGTAGGAATTGCTAAGTATCAAAAGGTGAAGAGGAGGGAAGCTGCGGACGGGAAAAGGAAGTTGGAGACCAAGTTGGGGGATAGGGCTAATTCAAGATCTGGGAGGATAGCTGAGTCGGTGAGAAGCATGAGAGATGGCAGATCTTATAAGGAGGTGGTGAATTCTGAATTTAAGGAGAGAGGTGAACCTGTTTCAGGGGCAATTCTGGAGGTCAATAAGAAGAACGCATCTGGTGTGAGGAACGTTTGGGAGATGCATATCCCATTAGCCAAAACAGAATGGGTTAAACGTTCACTAACAGGGATTATGAAATCTTCCTTTGACCATGACTTGTTGAAGGAAGCTTTGGAGTTAGCGGGCATGAAAGTTCAGGTGGTTAGATGGGGCTATGTTTGGAATGCTTGCATCATTACTTTCAATTCGGTAGAAGAGTTCTCTAAGGCATGGACAAATAAAAAGGAAGAGATGTTCATGTACTTAGACTGGTTGGCTCCAGTTTTGAACAAGGAGAGTGTTCCGACGGCCCTTTGCCAGGTAGAGCTATTTGGTTTGCCTCTATAGTGCTGGAATGTAGCATGCTTAAGTAAACTTACAGAGAAGTGGGGTTAGTTTTTATATTTTAACGAAGATCATGAGAGCAGTTCAGACCTATCGTCGGCAAACGTTTTGCTCAGGGTGGAAAGTCCTTATGATGTTCCCGAAATGGTCTCGATAGGCTCATATGGGAGATCGTTCAAGGTCAAGACCTTATTGGGGTCTGTTGTGAATAAACCAGAAGTAGAAGCGGGAAGGAAGAAGGTGGAGAAATTTTCAAAAATTAGAAACAGTGGTTATGTATTGTCTGACGAGGGAGATGGTAGTCGTCCTACTCTGGATGCAAATAGGGAAGAGTTCACAGAGGATGCTAGGCGTAAAGTTATTTATTGGCTTAACTATGGGCAGAATAGTGGAGTGAATGAAGTCAGTGGGGGACAAGTCCAATCGAGTAAGTCAACTAATGATAATTCTGATTGTGGGCTGTCAGGTTTCTTGGGAATGAGGACAAGTCAGAATGACAATCACTTGGGCCTGGGTCTGAGAGATAAAATTGAATCTGTTCATTCTGAGGACAATGAGGCTGCTGTAGTGTTGTCTAAAAAATTGGTTCCTAATGGGCCTGCTTTTAATTTAAAATGGGTTGGGGATAAGTTTATCTTACAGCCCAATGCTATTTTTGAAAATCAGTTTGCTGATGAGGAGGGGGAGGTTAGGGTGCTGGAAGATAATTTACAGGGGGAGAAGGAAGTTCGTCCAAGCACACTGGGAGCTGCAAAGAGTAAAGAAAAGTCAGGAGGCATGAAAAGTCTGGAAGGGGATAGCACTAATAATTTACAGATTCATAATGATGGAGAAAGGAGCATATTTTCAGTAAGTCAAGCGGAAGGTTCAAAGAAGAAGAAGAAGGTCAGGGAGGACAATCGGTGCAACCTCATTGAGGAAAGCTTCTCAAGTTCGAGAGGAAGGATTAGAAGTAAGGAATACCAAGAGGCTTGTATTGCAGATCCTGTGAGGGTTGATCAGATTTTAGCAAATGAGATTCATCTTCCTCATACTGAACATCAGGAACAGTCTATTCCTCGGCCTAAAAGTATGGTTAATCGAAGAAAGTTGAGAATTGCTCCACGTAATTCAGGAAGTGCTTGTTCGGATACTGAAGTGTCTATTAGCTTTAATGATAGAGTGTATAGAAGGGTTTGGAGAAGTTTGGTCAGAGATTCATTGGAACATGTTAGGGAGGTATCCCAGTCGTCCAATTCTTCAGTTAAAGCAAGGTATGAAGCAGCGGCTACTAGGGAGGTTTGTGAACTACTGGGGATCACATTTAAAGGGGGGCAACAATTATTAGAGGAAGAGATTTTTAAGATGGAGATGAAGGGGTCTTCAAGGAGATCATGAAGGTTTTTCGGGCTGCTATGGGTTTAGATTGTTTAGTTAAATGTCAAAGTTAAAAGTGATAACATGGAAAATTAGAGGTCTTGGGAGAAGAGAAAAAATCAGAGCAGTGGACAGACTTGTTAATAGAGAGAAGCCGTTCATCTTATTTCTACAGGAATCAAAACTGAGCGTCTGTAATAGTGGGCTTTGGAGGAGGTTAGGGGGTAATTTATTGAAAGGTCATGTCTTTACTCCAGCTGAGGGTTCGGCAGGTGGGTTGATAAGTTTGTGGAATGAGGATTTTTTTGAGGTTACTGTAGTATTTAATCAGAGCAGATTCATAGCAATAACAGGGAAGTTAAAGTTATACAACTTTGATTGTGTTCTAATTAATGTTTATGGTCCGGCAGTAGAGGAGGATAAAGAGGAATTCTTTAGGGAGTTATTGTGTTTTGTACAGAACTTGAGTATGCCAGTTTGCATAGGGGGGGATTTTAATGCTTATTTGGATACAGAGGAGAAGTGTGGAATGGCACAAAATTGGCATTCCTTGGATTTGTTTAGATCCTTTGTTCAACAATTGAATCTTATGGATTTATCGTTAGTTAGGGGAAGATATACTTGGTGCAATAATAGAGAGTCTCCAACTTGGGTAAGGCTGGATAGGTTTATCTTTGGAGGTGCATTCCTAAATCAGTTTCCTAACGTGGTTCAGAAAATGCTTCCCAAATCCCTTTCAGACCATAATCCCATAATGTTAGTAGAAGAATGTAACAATTAGGGACCTAAACCTTTTCGATTATTCAATTACTTGCTAGAGGAAGAAGGGTTTGTGGAGTTGGTTGAAAAGTCAATGTCTAATGTGAAGATTACTAATGGTCGAGGGGGGTTTATTTTCTTTACTTCGAGGAACAAAACAAAAATATCAGAAATAGGCCATATGCGACTCTCAAGGAGATTTCTGAAGATATTTCTCAGTTAGAAAAAGCAAGATAAATGGTCTGGAACTGAAGTTACAAGGAGGAGGGATTTCCATCCAAGAACGTGATTTGTTGTTTTTGTCTAGAATCGAGCTGTGGAAGTTGCATAGGAAGGAAGAGAGCATTTGGTTACAAAGATCAAGATTGAAGTGGAACTTGGAAGGGGATAGGAATACGAGGTATTTCCATTTAACAGCTATTAAGAGAAACAGAATGAAGGCAATTTCGGCTTTGAAAGTGGCTAATGAAGAGATTTCAGATCCGGATAGGCTGAAAAACTATGTATTTGAGTATTTTAAGCAAAATTACAGTTCACAATCTATGTTAGAGGTAGAGGACATTAATCTTAATTTTGCAAAATTATCAGAGGAGCAGAAGAGTGGTCTGGAGGTGAAGTTTTCAGAACAGGAAGTTTGGGAAGCAGTGTTTCATTCGGACAGTTCTAAAGCCCCGGGTCCTGACGGTTTAACGATGGTTTTTTTTAAGAAATTCTGGCCTATTTTGAAGGATCATCTTTTGAAGTTTGTGGATGACTTTCACAGAGGAAAGAGTTGGGAGCATGGGGTCAATCATGCTTTTATTACATTGATCCCTAAGAAACTAAATCCTGAAGGCATTGAGGATTACAGACCTATAAGTTTAGTTGGTAGCTTGTACAAAATCATCTCCAAAATCTTATCGAGAAGATTGGTTTCAGTGATGAGAAATGAGTGAGATAGGTAGAGAGAGAAGTGCAGAAAACTCGAAAAAGTCCATTGCCTCTACTGAGGAATGGACAGTGTTCATTGACAATCTTAGTAAGAGGGTTTCAAGACGAGTCCTTAGAGAGTTTTTTAGCCCTTATGGTCAGATTGTGAGAATATTCATTCCGCGGTATTTAGAGAAATCAAAGTACAAGTCCTCAACATTCGCTTTTGTCCAATTTATTGATGAGGAAAGTAGGGAAAAAGCTATCCAGTCTGTGAATGGGAGATGGTTCGATGGGAGGAGATTATCGGTAGGGGTTGCTAAGTATCAGAAGGGAACTAAGAAGGAGGTTGATGATGGGAAGAGTATGTTGAGGTTCAAGTCAAGAGAGCAGGAGTTGGTTTCAAATGGGCTAAAGGCAAAGTCGATGCAAAGCTTCAGGGATGGCAGAACGTATAAGGAAGTAGCGAGGTCTGATGTAAACAAGAGAAGAGAACAAGAGTCGGAGATGTTGGTGGAGGGCAGCAAACGAAATGCTACTGGTGTGAAGAACGTGTGGGAGATGCATATTGCGACAGACAATTTCAAGTGGGTGAAACGATCATTAACAGGAATAATGAAACCAACTTATGATTATGAGTCGGCAAAGGAAGCCATGGAGATAGAGGGATTGGGAATTCAGGTGTCGAGATGGGGTTATGCATGGAAGGCTTGTATCATCACTTTTAATTCTGTGGATGAATTTTCTTATGCTTGGGAAAACAAGAAGGAAGTGTTGTCCTTGTGTTTCGATTGGTTAGCTCCAACAGTTAATGAGAATGGTGTTCCTTTGGCTTTGTGCCAAATAGAACTGTGTGGTTTGCCCTTATTGTGCTGGAATGAGGCTTTCTTGGAGAAGCTCACTAAGGATTGGGGAAGGTTCATTTGTTTTAAGGAAGAATCAAAGATGAGATACGACCTTTCGTCTGCGAAGGTTTTGTTAAGGGTGGAGAGTCCCTTCGATGTTCCAGAAATGGTCATTGTAGGTTCTTATGGTAGATCTTTCAAAGTTAAGATTCTCATGGGGTCTGTGTTGATCCAGCCGAATGAACTGGGGAGGAAGATGGAAGAGAAATTTTCAAACAAGGTGAACAGGGATTCTGTCCTTTCCGAGTCAGAGGAGGACTGTGTTCCAGAAAGAGCAGTTGAAGGAGAAGATTTTGCAGAGATTTCTGTGCATAAAGTTACTTCTTGGCTGAATAATGGTCATAATAGTGGTATGAATGGAGGTACTGAGGGTCAGGCTACTTCAAGAAAGTCAAATGCAGGAAAGTCCAATTGTGGGCTGTCAGGTTTAGTGGAAAATAGGTCTGCCCAAGTGGAAGGTCACGTGGGACTAGGTCTGAGAGAAAGTTCTTCTCCCGATGAAAAAAACCAATCTGATGTTAATGAGTCTCCCCTAAACTCTACTATGAAAATCTGTCCTTCTGGGCCTGCATATAACGTAAAAAGGATTGGAGACAAACTAATTTTCCAGCCCAATAACATTTTAGTCAATCCTTTGGTCCCTGTAAAAGTTGATAATCCTAGGCAAGTGATTATAATTTCAGGGGGGAGAAGGAATTGGTACAAGCTGAGCAGGGCGTCGAATTGATCGAAGAGCAGGCTATTGAGCAGCGGAGTATAATTGAGGATAATGTGATAAATTCTCATAGACAAATGGACATGGATAGGAATAGTGTATCTGCTGACCATGAGGTGGAGGGTAGATTCTTAGATAAGGAGAGCAGTTTGGAGTCTACAAAAAATTCTGGTCAGGGCTTTTCTCGATCAACAAATCTAATGAACAGGAGAAGGTTCAGAATTGCTCCTTGTCATTCGGGTAGTGTATGTTCGGAAGGTGAAGTGGAAGTAAGATTTCATGATAGAATATATAGGAGGGTGACTGGTAGCACGGACAGGGAGTCAGTGGAATACGTTAGGGAGGTGTCTCAGCCATCTCAAGACTCTGTTCAAGCCAGGCAGGAAGCGGAACATACTAGGGAAGTCTGTGACATGCTGGGAATTTCCTTTATAGGGGGGAATCAAATTGTAGAGGATGAGATTTTCAAGATGGAATTGTTGGGGATTGGAAAGGCCTCCTGATCGTACCTTGTGGATTGTATTTGGTGTTGAATGTTATTAATTTAAATGTCAAAACTAAAAATTATTACATGGAATATTAGGGGGCTTGGGAAGTCTGAAAAAATCAGGGCAGTGTCGAGGTTGGTTCTTAGAGAAAAGCCGGCTATTTTACTACTTCAAGAATCAAAATTGAATGTCTGTAGAAGTGGATTAACAAGAAAGCTTGGGGGTAATCTGCTCAGAGGCAGCTGTTTTGTTCCAGCTGATGGTTCGGCAGGAGGTTTAATATGTTTATGGAATGAGAATGACTTTGAGGTTAGTGCACAGATTAACAGTGGTAGATTTATGGCATTATCAGGGAAGTTTAAGATGAGCAATTTTGAATGTGTCATTATCAATGTGTATGGTCCATCAGTAGAGGCTGATAAAGAGGAATTTTTTAGGGATTTTTTATGTGCTGTTCAAAGCATCAACTTGCCGGTCTGCTTGGGGGGGACTTTAATGCTTATCTAGACCCTGAGGAGAAATGTGGGTTTACTCAGAATTGGCACTCTATGGATTTGCTTAGGTCTTTTATTCAGTCTTCAAATTTGATGGATTTACCGCTAGTAGGGGGGCGATTTACATGGTCCAATAATAGAGAGTCAACTACATGGGTAAGGCTGGATAGATTTTTGATTAGTGGATCATTTTTAAATCAGTTCCCAAATGTGATCCAAAAAATGCTTCCCAAATCCCTTTCGGATCACAATCCAGTTTTGTTGGTAGAAGAATGCAATAATTGGGGCCCTAAGCCGTTTCGGTTCTATAATTACATGCTTCAGGAAGATGGGTTTGTTGGGGCGGTGGAATCGTCATTATCAAATCTAAGGAGGGGTATTGGTGGTAGGGGTCTGTTCTCACTGCTTAGAGGAACTAAGCAGGCTATTAGGAATTGGCCAAGGAATAATCACAGGGGACTTTCCGATGCTATTTCTGAATTAGAATCCAGAATTAATGGTCTGGAATTGAAGCTACAGGAAGAGGGGACTTCCTTTCAAGAACGGGACTTGATGATTGTTGCGAGGAAGGAGTTGTGGAATTTGCATAGGAAGGAGAGAGTATTTGGCTGCAGAGGTCACGAGTGAGATGGAGTATTGAGGGGGATAGAAACACAAAGTTTTTCCACATGTGTGCGTTGAATAGGAATAGGTTTAACACCATTTTTTCATTGAAGGTAGCTGAGGAAGTCATTTCAGAACCGGATCAGCTGAGAGGCTTTGTTTTTAATTATTTCAAGGACAATTTTAACTCGGTAACAACCCTAGAGGTGGACAAAATCAATTTGCCTTTTGCTAAATTGACAGATGATCAAAAGAAGCTACTTGAAGTTAGATTCTCAGAACAGGAGGTGTGGGAGGCAGTCTTCCACTCGGACAGTGCCAAAGCACCGGGGCCAGACGGTTTCACAATGGGTTTCTTTAAGAAATTTTGGCCATCTCTGAAGTCATACATTATGAAATTTGTCGAGGACTTTTATAATGGAAGGATTTGGGAGCACGGGGTCAATCATTCATTCCTAACGTTGATTCCAAAGACCAGAAATCCTGAAGGTATAGAAGATTACAGACCGATAAGCTTAGTTGGCAGTTTGTATAAAATAATTTCCAAAGTTCTAGCTAGAAGGCTTGCGGCTGTTATTAGTGTTCTGGTTAGTCCGTCACAGTTTGCCTTCATTCCCGGAAGGCAGCTACTGGACTGTGTCTTCTTGGCTAATGAAGTTATTGATGATTGGAGGAAAAAAGAGAGGAAAGGTGTTGTTTTCAAGGTGGACTTTCGAAGGGCTTATGATTCGGTGGAATGGCCGATATTGTTGAGACTCCTGAGAATTATGGGATTTGGAAATAGGTGGCTTTCTTGGATTGAGTTGTGTATCTCCTCCGCTTCAATTTCTGTTCTTGTCAATGGTTCTCCGACCAATGAATTCAAGATGGGGAAAGGGTTAAGACAAGGCTGCAGTTTATCTCCTATGCTGTTCAATATTGTTGGGGAATTATTGAATCTAATGTTGATTAAGGCTGCTGATTGTGCTCTGTTTGAAGGGTTCAGTGTTGGTAGGGCGGAAAATAAGTTTCATTTGACGCATCTACAATTCGCAGATGACTTAATACTTTTCTGCAGGGACTCTTCTGCTCAAATTATGAATATTAGGAGAGTTTTGAGGATTTTTGGCTTAATGACAGGCCTCCAACTTAATTTATCAAAGAGCAAGTTATTTGGTGTTAATATGGATGAGGAGGTTCTAAAGGAATGGGCTACGTTCGCAGGTTGTGGTGTTGGGGCTCTTCCTATGACATACCTTGGTATACCGATAGGCACTTACAGAAATTCGGATATGTTGTGGGAACCAGTTCTGCAGAAGTTCAATAGCAAATTAGAGGGCTGGAAAGCAAAAACATTATCGATGGCAGGAAGATTAGTATTAGTGAAGTCTGTTTTGTCGTCCTTGCCAATTTTCTTCCTCTCTATCTTCAAAATCCCCCTAAAGATTAATCAAAAGTTGAATTCTCTGATGGCTAAATTCCTTTGGGGGGACGATCCCTCGAAGAAGCGGATTCATTGGGTGAATTGGAAAATTGTGTGTCAACCGTACGAGGAGGGTGGTTTGGGTGTCCTGGATTTGTCGATGGCGAATAGAGTGCTTCTGGGGAAGTGGGTTTGGAAGTTTGCAAATGATAAACATTCTCAGTGGAAGGAGATGATCTGTTGCAAGCACAATATTACCAATTTGTCTCTTTCAATTAATAAGGCTGTTAACCCGCAAGATTCATGGATATGGAGAGGAATTGTGAATAATTATGAGAAAAATGACGATATTGGGGATTGTCTAAGGTCCAATTCCAAGATCCAAGTGGGGAATGGTAGATCAATCGAATTCTGGAATGACATTTGGGCTAATAATTCCACCTTAAAAGAACAATTCCCTAGGATTTATGCTTTATCGATAAACAAAACGGGGAAAGTTGTGGACTTTGGCTGTTATGATAATAATTGTTGGAGTTGGAATATTTGTCTAAGGAGGAATTTATGTGATTGGGAATTGGATCAATGGATATCGCTAATGACGTTGATTGATAATATTGTCTTGATTGATGCTGCTGATGACTTCCTAATTTGGTCAGGGAGTGGAGATGGTTTGTTCTCAGTTAAGGCCTGTAGATCAGCTCTTATTCGAAGCTCTGGAGGAAATTTTCAGTGGAAGAAATGGGTTTGGTCTGGATTGGCTCCCCCAAAAGTTGAAACATTTTTATGGCAATTATCTCACCAGAAATTAGCTGTTAGAGTGGAATTGAAGAAAAGAGGTATTCCTTTGGAAGAGTTATTATGTCCTTTATGCCAAAAGGAGGAAGAAACAATTCATCATTTATTTATGTTTTGTCCTGTAGCTTGGGAGTTGTGGAATTTGTTCATCAATTTATGGGAGGTTATTACTGTTCTGCCCAAAGATCCCCCGTCTCTACTTAGTTCATGGTCTGATTTGAAGGCTTCTTCTTCTATTTGGAATTTCATCCCGGGTGTTGTTATGTGGTCGATTTGGAAGGCTAGGAACCTAGTGGTGTTTGAAAAATGGAATTTTGAGAGATCTACACTGTTCTTCATTTGCAGATTCAGGCTGGCCAAATGGTTTCTAGCTAAATTTCCTGATGTTAACATCCAGGTAGATCTACTAATAGGAGATCCAAGGCTGGCAGATGGTTTAGCAGTCAATTTTCAGAAGAAGAAGAAGGATCTGTGCTGGTACTCACCTCCACCGGATTTTTATAAATTCAATGTGGATGGGGCAGTTAGAAGTGATGGTTTGCAGGGTGGAATCGGAGGTCTGTTGAGAGATTCGAATGGCTCTACCGTTATCTATTTCTCTAAGCCTGTCGGACCTGGTCCTCCTCTGTTTGCTGAGTTAAAAGCCATTAAAGAAGGAATTGATCTATTTCTACATTCGGACTGGGCGTCGAAGGGAAGACTTATTCTCGAAAGTGATTGTAAGACTGCAGTGGATTGGATTTTCAGGCCTACTGAGGCTCCTTCGTTCTTCAGTTCTTTGGTTCGGGAAATTGGGGATGTAATTTCGGGTAGGGATATTATGGTTAGGTTGATTCCTAGGGCTTGTAATTGGGAGGCGGACAAGTTAGCTAAGGAGGGGATAGGCTGAATGTCCTTACTGTTAGCGGTTATGTTTGGTATTTTAATTCGGGTGATTTTGTAAGTTATAGTTTTATGTAATTCGGGTTTACTAATATATTGAGGTACTCTTTTCCTCCTTCCGCTAGTTGCCTCTTATCAAGAGGCAACTATGAGGGAGGTTTTTAATGAGACCTCCTATTCCTATCAAAAAAAAATTAAAGATTTGATCAGTCCATCGCAGTTCGCTTTTATTCCAGGTCGACAGTTGTTGGATTGTGCTTTTATGGCCATGAATCTATTGATTATTGGCGAAAAAAAGGCAGGAAAGGAGTGGTTTTTAAAGTCTATTTTCAGAGAGCCTATGATTCAGTGGAATGGCCAATTATTCTGAGATTATTGAAGGTATTGGGCTTTGGGGATAAATGGATATCTTGGATGGATTATTGTATTTCTTCTGCTTCAATTTCGGTTCTAGTTAATGGATCTCCAACACCAGAATTTCATATGGGTAAGGGGTTGAGACAAGGGTGTAGTTTGTCCCCTCATTTGTTCAACATTGTTGGTGAGCTCTTAAATCTAATGTTGAGTAAGGCTGCTGTTCTTGGCCTTTTCGAAGGTTTCAGTATTGGTAAGGTCGGTAATCTTTTTAATTTGACGCATCTACAGTTTGCAGACGATCTAATCTTATTCTGCAGAGACTCCTCCACCCAAATTCTTAATATTAAGAGAGTTTTGAGGGTGTTCAGTTTAATTACAGGGCTTCATCTTAACTTGTCCAAGAGTAAATTGTTTGGGATTAATATGACAGAAGACAGTCTACAAGATTTTGCACTGGAAGCTGGTTGCGGGATTGGATCTTTTCCTATGATTTATCTAGGTTTACCTATTGGGGCGAATAAAAATTCTAAGTTGTTATGGGAGCCCATTTTACAGAAAGTTTACTCGAGATTAGCAGGCTGGAAAGCAGCTTCACTTTCGATGGCTGGAAGATTGCTGTTGGTAAAATCGGTGTTGTCATCCTTACCTATTTTTTACCTCTCTATTTTTAAGATTCCGGGGAAGGTAAATCAAAAACTAAATTCAGCAATGGCCAGATTTCTTTGGGGTGAAGTTTCAGACAAGAAAAAGGTTCATTGGGTGAATTGGAATACGATATGTCAACCATTTGAAGAAGGTGGCCTAGGAGTTTTGGATTTGAGTTTGGCTAATAGAGTTTTGCTTGGGAAATGGGTTTGGAAGTATGCAAATGAAAAAGACTCAATGGAAAAAATTAATTTGTTGTTTGCATAATATCAGTACGTTATCTTTGTCAATAGGCAAAGCTGTTTCTCTTCAAGATTCTTGGCTATGGAGAGGGATTCTGAGTAACTATGAGAAAAAAGACGTGATTGGAGAGTGTTTGAGGTCCAACTCGAAGTTACAAGTGGGGAATGGTAGGTCAATTGAGTTTTGGAATGATATTTGGGACCTTAGTTTCTGCTAGGGGTATTATTGTTAGATGGATTCCTAGGAGTTGCAATTCGGAGGCAGATAAGTTAGCTAAGGAGAGAATTGGTTGATGATTTAGCTTTATGATTGGTTTGGTTTGTATTTTATTTTGGAAGTTATGATGTAAGATGTAAGATTATGTAATTTTGGTTTATTAATAAGATGAGGTACTCTTTTCCTCATTCCGATGTTGCCTCTTCCACAAGAGCCAACTAAGAAGGAGGTTTTTAATGAGACCTATTCCTATACAAAAAAAAAAGTATTTTCAATGAGCTGGTATGTCTTTATCTATATTTCCCTCCCATCATCATTCTCTGATAAAAACCACTTTGTATGAATTTATCTATTAATATATTATGTATGTGCTTATTTTTGTCTTTATATGTGTTCACTTTGATGCATAAAAATATTCATGGAACCGTTGAGCATTCTATTGGGATGGTGTACCTATACCACTGCTGCATTGTTGTGTATGTGATATTTGATTTTCTTGATTTCTGAAACCTTTTATGTTGCTTGATGCACATATTTAAGCGTGCATTAATGGTATTCTGGTTCTTGTAACATCTCATTCTCTTGGTCTCTGTAAATTCAGTGTTGGAGTGCTGCTTCTCTGTCGAAGAAGAAACTTAACCACAAAGAATCACTTGCACTTGCTAATCAGCATCTAGGTTTTACCTGCAACAAAGAAGAGGCAGACTATGTTTATTCATTGCTGCGGTGGCCGAAGAGAATGTTTCTGTACCAAACTGGAAATTTGAAGGTCACAAACTCCCCTGAATCTTCTGGACAATCAAGTAAAGCTGTTGAAAGAGATTATTCTGATGCAACATCATACCAGCAAGACATGAAAAAAGTAAAGGCTGAAGATTTGTCGAGTTTTCGAGAGGGTTCTGATATACAAACCATTTCAGAGTCAACAGTTGCCCCAGAAGCTCAATTGGAACAGAAAGATCTTATAAAAAGCATAAAAAAATTTCAGAAAAAATGCAATAAGCGAATGAAAAAACAAATTGAGAAACATAAGCAGGAAATAGAAGAATTTAACCAGAAGTACCAGGAGGAAAAACAAGAGCTTGAGAATAAGAAAAGAACAGAAGCTGCAGTTATCCGTTTGCATAGTAATGTCTTGACAAGGAATGACAAGCTCATGAATTTGGATACTGAATATGCGAGGGAGTTTGATGAACTAGAACGGCGGAGGGATATACATCTTAAGGATCTTGAGACATTACAAGTGGCAGCAATAACCGATATGCTAGAAAGAAAGAATCACTTGGTTGAATTAGTGAAGTCCCGGGCTAGGGTAGAGTTAGTGAAGTCACCTGATGAATCCAATTTAAGCAAAGCTGATGGGCAGGTTCACCTGAGAGAAACTGTGGTTGCAAACTCTGGTGAAGGTCAGGAGAACCTTGTGTCAGCAGAAGCACTTTCATCTGATGAAATTTCTACTGGAGCAGCATTAAATAATTTTGATGGTGATGTTCATTTGGGGGCACCTGAGACACTCAGTTCCAGGGAAGGTTATGAGAGTTTGCCGTCATTGTTGGTACCTTCATCTGAAGAAGTTCCTGGTGGCACCACATTAAAAACTGCTGACAGTGAGCTTCCCTTGAGTAGACCTGAAGCTATCTGTTCTTATGAAGGTCAGGGGAATATCAGGTCTGCTAATTGTTCATTTGAGAAACAGATTCCCGGTGAAGCCACATTGAATGTGCCTGATGAAGAAATTCCAAAGAGTGTATCTGAGATTGCAACTTCCTGTGATGGAATGGATACTGTTGTCTGCACGAAATCCTCTGTGTCCAAAGAACAAATACCTGATACAGCTGCATGTTCTATGCCTGCTGAAGAGGTCCCTTTGGTAGAACCTGAAACTGCACCTAGTGAAGTCCTCGAGGGTTGTAATGTTCAAAGTGTGAATGATGGAACAAGTCCCAATGAAAATGACCAGCGGGATAGGGTACTATGCACTATGAACAAGGAATCTGAACCCCAAGAACATTCATCAGATCAGGTATGTAAGATATTTGTTTTTTTATTATGTCAAGTTCTGAGTACAGATCCTTTTTGGACCATGATATGGGGCTATTTCTATTGAAAGCAGTTTCTTATGTTGCCATCACTCCCCAAAAGCGAAGCAATATAACAACAGCAAAGAAATATACATTTACTTTGTTATGGCTGCCCTACATTGTGGTTAGTTTATTGTATAACTTTTGTTACCTTTGACATTGATCTGCAGTTTGGCGCCCCAACATTTTTTTGGGTGCAATTTGGTACCTAATAATTTTTTAATTACATATGTTCAATTTTGATTGGTTCATACTTCATAATTTTAATGCCATTTAGTTAAAGGGCTAATATGTGCTTCAAATTCCAAGTATGAACACGTGTAATTTTAAAAATGCCAGTGCCTAATTGCATCAAAAAATAAAAGTTGAGTGCCTAATTGCACCCAAAAAAAGTTGGGTACCAAATTGCACCATTAAAAGGTAGGTACCTAATTGCTCTGTTAAAAAGGTTAGGGCCTAATTGCACCAGAAAAAATTGGAAATTGCATATCAATTCTACCGTTAGGTAGCAAAAGTTATATTAACCCTAATTTAATCTATATGCTTGTGGTAAGGAAATTGTTTTGACATTTGAAGAGATCATACTTTCGATACCCTGTTACGGTGAGTTCCCATTCTAGTAATACTATCTTATCTGGGCAGGTATCCAGAGATTTTGATTCTCTGACATTTGCTTCCTCTGAAGTGCAAGCAAGGTGCCTTTCAAACAGTGAAATGCAAAATGCTTCCCAGGCAGCTGAAACTTCACCTTTTAGTGGTGCCATTGATGTGATTTGCAACGTGTCCAATCCTGATGCCACAGCTGTGGAACTTACAGAGCAAATGCAGCAGCTGAGGTCCTCGGAATCAACTTCTAACCTCTCTCCTTCTGATCTACCTTCTGTTAGTGCGATTGAACATCAATCGAACAATGAAGGCCAAACTGCCAACCAAAGTTCTCATGATCCAAGGCAACCAGTGGTAAACCATATTGAGCTCTCCAATCAAGATGTCTTGCAACCTCTGGATTCACCAATTGATGATGTTATTGATGGGCTAGTGAGGCAGGCTTCAGAAACAAGGACAGCTCCAATCCCTTTTGTTTCTAATGGCCTTCCCTTGCAGACTGCACCTGCTGTTTCATCTGGGATGCCCATAACTTTGTATCATGACCCACTTCAAATTGAAATGGAAAGAATAATTAAAGTCAAAGAGCAAACCACCAGGATTCATGAAGACACGGTTAGTGACCTGTTCACTTGTTCGCTTATCTACTAGAGTAATATATAGCTTACTTTCTGCTTAGAAATTCCTCTCTTTTGTGCAGAATCTGCAGCTGAAATTAGAATGTGACAAGGAGATTGAGGAGGCTGTAGCTCAGATTCATACAAAGTATGAAATTAAACTTAAGGAGAAGGAAGTAGAATTTCTTATCCAGAAAAAGCACCTTGATGTAAATTACAATAAAGTTCTCTTGAATAAGACCTTGGCTGAGGCTTTCAGGTCTAAATGTATGGATAATAGAGCATCTGGTTCAGCGGGTGAAAAGCAAGGTGAATCTTAACTTTACTTGGCAGTTTTAACAGATTTTATGGAAGAATGGAGAATTATTTGATGTCTGATTTTCTACTTGAAATTCCATGCACTGGTGCTTGGTCAGGTCAGGGTACCTGCTCAATCACAGATCTGTTGAGTGATCATGTTTGGGACATAGCATTGTTCTGTTCATTTGAGAAAATTTAGAGGCAGTTCTTGCCGATGCTTGTTGTATTGCATGTTTAAAGAGAACGCCTGTTAACTATGTGCCTTATATGCATGCAAGTAAAAAGATTTGCCTTTCTGCATTGTTTTATTATACAAACTAACTTGTTTTTTCCCCCTTCTGGCAGATGCAAATTCTATTTTATTGCAGCAGCTGCTTTCATCGCAACAGATGGTACAACCTTCCACTGCTTCTGGTCTCCCTTCAATTGGATCTGCTTTGGGTATGCCAACTTTCTCATCTGCTGCTGTCAATGCACAAACCACGAGTCCATCTTTGCAGCCTTCAACTGTTGCAGGGATCCCTTCAAATGGCCCAGCTAGTAGCATGGGAACTGTTTCTCATGCTGTAGTCAATGCACAAACCATGGGTCCACCATTGCATGTTGTTAACCATTCAGCTTTATGCTCAGGCGCTCCAACTAGACTTTCCCATATCAGTACCATCCCCTCTTCCACAGGAAACCTTCAAAGAGGCACTGAAGTTCGTGCTCCTGCCCCACATTTACAGCCATTTAGGACTTCATCATCCATTTCCCCAAGTAGTCTCCCATTGCATTCTCTAGGAATGTCAAGTCATAAGGCACATAATATCCACCCTGCTGATTCTATGTCATTGCACCAGTTGTATGTTAACCCCCTTGCACACAGGCAGGCATCAACTACAGGCCAATCTGGTAGGACCCAACATGAAATTGCGAGAGGGTTGACAACTTCACCCAACTCTCGTTTACCTTCATTGGATGTTTTAATGGGTGTAAACAATGCATCTGGTGCCAATGCAAATCCCCCAGGTTTTTTGTTACCAAATAGTTCAAGGTCGGCTACTAGGTTCCATCGGGAATCTCCCACGCCAAGCAGTCAGCCTAACTCAGCACAGAGAAGTGGGAGAGTAACTGACATTGTTTGCTTATCAGATGACCAATCTTAACCACTAGGAGGTTATATTTTTTAACATAGATCCAGTCACTATGTAGCATCGAATTCTATCAATTTTTTGAGTCGGGTTTTTTTTCTAAATTACTAGTAATTGAGGTGCGCGTTTACTGGGCCTAGCTGTATGTGGACGAATGTAGTTTGTGGTGAATATATGTAATTCTTTTTAAAATTCCAACCCATTGCTGCAATCAGAAGATCCCTCGACATTCCAAACACGAGAACATGTACAGGGGACCCGAGACATTGGGGTCCATATTATTATTACTATTATTTAACTCCTTTTGAGATCCCATTTATATTTCCAACTTGTTTCCCATGTCAATCATGAGTGGTTGAGTGGGAAAAAGAATCATCGATAATGAAAAGGAATCCTATTTTATAGGACTTTTGTAACCCTGAATTTGCTTTTAAAAAAAACCCAGAAAACGCAGGCTTTTCCCAAGGGAAAACAATCAAATACCCCCCTCTCCAGTATTGTAGATTTTATCCTAGGGTTGTGGATCTTATAAAAAGTTATGCTCCATTACTAAATGTTACCAGATTTGTCATCACTTTTTAAATCTATGGACTGATTTGCATGTGTTTTGCTAATAATTATATCAATATTAACCAAATTGAATATTGTTATAATCCATTTTAAAATTGTATGCCTTAATAATCATACATTCACACGCAATAGAGAAGAGATTAAAGGAAAATTTTAAGCATGTGATATTATTTAAAAAGCCTTAAAATATTGAGATTTAAGACTTAAATAATCAAATGACAAGAAATGATCGTGTAGCTTAATTAAGTTATGATACCAGACTTTCCAATATATAGAATGTGATTAGATGTAGAGGAAATCTATAAAGCTTTGAACATATATACAATACCATGGGATATTGATAAAAACTCTTGGCATTTGCATCCCATCACACTCATCAACTTGATGTCTTCACAGTGCAAATATAGAATAAAACACTTTGATTTGCCGTAGGGTTTAGGGTCCAATTGCCATGAGTGGACATTATTTGGAGACCACCCATTTTTTCCCTCAATCACCCTATCCCTTTTCCTCCATTAATCTCTTCATCAAGAGAAGATGTACTATAATAATAATTTCTTAATTTGTTTTCAATCTATGCTAACTTAATATAATTTAAATTTTAGAGCTGGTCCATGTAGTTATTATAAAGACATGGCATTCCACGCTGAAACTATTAATAGCACCGATATTTTTAAAGTCAACCATTAATGAATTCCCATGACACTAGTGACATTCACCACACTGGGTCTTATGATAGTATTAAATTAAATAGAGGCCTTTCACCACAAAGTTCTTAATCAAAATAATTAATTTTAAACAAGTGTTTGAAAGCCAAAACCTTTAACAAAATGAAAGAATAATAAGTGTGATGATTGAAATCTAACCTAAAACGCAACGAACAACTACATTATTATGCATTCAACAGCTGAGTGTAAATGACATAATGGCTCTAACCTAAAGTTTTGTTAATAATACGAAGCTTTTGTTCAACGTTGATGTATGCTCGTACATAGAGAGGACACAATATTTTATGTTAGGAGACGAAATTTTAAAATTTTAGAAAAAATATGAATTTATAAAATTTCAAAAGATAAAAACATATTTTTAATAAAAAATACATAAAAAAATATAAAATATAATATAATTTTAAATTTTCATGACAGTAAATCCTATTTATCCCTGCACCTAGAGTAATGAGCAGTTTTTCTATTTTAATTATTATAAAAATAAAGAGGGCAGGAAGTTGTGAGATAAGATGAATTTGTCTTTCTCAATAAATAGTTACTTAGGCAACCACCCAAGTTGGATGAGCAAACCCACTTCTTTAATTATTTGTATTTATTAGGGTAATTTATTAGGTAAGACTTTGGGTTGTTTAGTTGGCTTACGTATTTAGGTTGGGAGTTTTTGTTAGCCCATCTGTACATTATTTTCTTACTTTATAAACTCACATTGAATGTATTTTTTACCCCTTTAATTTAAAAAGTAAAAATAATATATTATTTCCATAGCATCAATATTGATGCTATTGTATTTGCATCAACAAAAAGTAAAAAAAAAAACAGATGGTTTTATAACTTTTAAATTTAATTAATTTGTTTTCTTTAAAAATTCATCAATTTATTTTTCTTTTACAAAAGTTGATTGTTAAATTTAACACTTATTTAATCAAAGATAAGTTTTTTCTGTTTTCAAAACTGTCCTAGTATACCTTAAGCCTGCAAAAGAATTGCACAAGAAAAATAATTATTGAACTTTCTTTTAGTTATTGAGTTGGCTGATCATAGTCTACGTAAACTAATTTGAATTAAGTTTACACAATTATTTTATTTTTAAAATATATTTGTAATGTCACATTTACGCACGAACAAAACGACTTCAGTGGTAAATAAATTATTGATATTTTTTATACGAACAACAAAAATACTGAAAATATGAGCATTAAATGTCAAGTAGTTAAATTATTTTTGAACAAATAATATATTATATTTGTTCCAAATGAATAAAAAAATGTTACATTTATTTAATGAATGTTCAAATTCAAATGCAAATTTGGATAGTGATATAATCGAGTTTTAAAGCATTAAAGATTCAAATATTTGAAGATATTCAATTATTGTATACAAAATCAAATTGGTTACATCTCCAAATCAGATAGAAAAAAGAAAGGGCTGCAAAATATCTGACCAATCTCCCAAAGCCAAAAGGTCAAAAGCTTCCCTAATCTTCTCTCTAATCTCCCTATTAAGTAATAATCTCACTTGTAATTCACGAAAAATATTTGTGATATTTACAGTTCAAATCCTCTAGTAAATGTTTGCCTTCTTACAACTGCTGCAACCCCCTTATTTATTTTTCAACCAAAATGCTATCTCCGCCTAGCAACTTCATCCGTCTCTGGTTTCCCATCTTCCTAATCGCAGGAAACTGAGAAGGGAAATATTTTTCTTCTTCTTCTTCTTTATTCCTTTTGCTAGCATGGGGAGTAAATGGAGGAAAGCAAAGTTGGCTCTCGGCTTGAACATGTGTTTGTATGTACCCCATCAAAAGCTTGAAGATTCATCTCCATCTCCATCGCCATCAGCATCAGCATCCATTAAGCATCATCTTGATACTGCTAACGTTTCTTCGAGGTTTTCTTCAGATGCAGTCCCTCTCTCTCCTGTTTCTCCTTCCGGCAACGAAAGCCGCCCCACAACTCCCACCCCTTCCTCTTCCGGTCTCCGGGTCTCCAAATCCGCTCCTAAATCTTCCAAGGTCTGTTTTTTCCCATTACCTTCATTGAAATATATATATATATATACATATATCGTAAAGTTGGTATATTTTTCTGTTTTTTTCATAAGTTCTTAAGTGGTTTTTGCTACTAATTTCTGCTGATATATATGTATATATTTAGTTTCATTTGCAGATGCAGTTATGGTTTTGTTATCTTATTGTTTATTTTCCCTAACTAGATCTTTAGAGTTTTGGGTTTTGCTGCGTTTTTTTTTTTGGTCTTTTGATCCATTTTTCATATTGAATAATGTGATTTTACTCCTGAACTAAGAATGTTGTACTGGTCTTAAAAACTATTGCTATGATTAATGCTGTTTAATTTGAATATGGAAGGCTTTCTTATCATGTGGGGTAGGGATGGATGGATGGATGGTGGTATGTAATAATGTGCTGATTCTGAAATTTCTGTAGAATGGGCATTTATTGTTGTGTTGTTTTCAACTCTCCAGTAGGTCAATATATGGGAGCCAATGTGGGGGATAAAGTGAAATAATCCCTTTAAGGACTAGTGTCTTTTGCCTTGGTAGAAAAGAAATACATTACATCACATATACCTACTGTACAATTTACTCTCTCTCTCTCTCTCTCTACCTTCACCCTCATGGAAAAGTGCTTTATCTGGTCAGCATAACTGCACTTTTGCACATACAAATATTTCTCTCTTCTTTTGATGATCATTTTTGTAAAAGCCTGTGAACCGTTGATAGGTGAGCTTTTGCTCTAGTAAGCTGTAAAGGAAAAAAAGACTAATGGGAAATAGAAATCAAAATTTTGGGGCAATTCCCCATCATTTCCACTTCTTTTGATGAACTTTACATTATTTTTTATTTATTTTTTGGGATTATTTTGTTTGAAAGGTTCGTCATTAGCTTGAGAGGGTTGGTTTGATTATTCTAGCTTTTTGAAGTCACCCCATTAGTTTTTTTGTTGAATTCCTGATATATCCTTTACAAGCTTTGACTATTTACCATTGACCTAACATTTATGGCTTATTTAGCTTTAGTTTCTTTGAAATTTCATTGCAGTTAATCATGTAGATAGGTTGCATTTTATTTCTTCTTTTCATGCACCACTCTTAATTATAGGGGCTCTATATACTTTGAAAATTTCACATTTTTCCAAACTACATTATTCTATTTACAAGTAATCTTTAGATGTTAGGTTTGAATTGAATTAGATAAGGATTTGATGCCCTTGAACTGCCACTTGCTCCCTTCTGTGTTTTTTTAATCTATGGCTCTTATGGGGATGAGAACTTTGTTAATGAGGACTATGTATCATATAAGGTTCTATCTTGGGAAATGTTCTTGTAATCCCAGCTTGGTATTAATATATGAGATATTTGATTGTCTAATATATTGCTCGATGCTCCTACAATTTATCCAAAGAGGAAGCACTAATTTCTCTGCTGTAATTGTATTTTATGTGATTGGATGTTATAAGTGATGATGACATTCCCTCCCAATTTGTTTGACTATTTGAGCTTTTTCAAGCAAATTGTTTTCTATAGGATCAGTTTTTGTCGCGTGTATGTAAGTTTATAAGTCATTTTGACATAACAAGTGCTTTAAATCTTTCATTTATACCTGCTTGTATTATTATCTTACCTGCTCGCCCTTTGAATATGCAGAGAACCTGTTCAATATGCCTGACATCATTGAAACTGGGTCAACGCCATGCCATTTTCACAGCAGAATGCTCCCATTCTTTCCACTTTCAATGTATAGCTTCTAATGTAAAACATGGAAATCAGATTTGCCCTGTTTGCAGAGCAAAATGGAAGGAAATCCCCTTCCAGGGCCCTGCTTCTGATGTTCCCGACGGAAGATCTAGAATCAACCCAGCAGATTGGCCCCGGGATGATACCTGGACTACTTCTGTACGACGCCTACCTTCCCCTCGGTTAGATTCAACTAGGCACATTTCTTCACTATTTCATGCCTCTGAACCAGGAACCTTTGATGATGACGAAGCCCTCGATCAGCAGCAAGAGAATCTTGAACTGAATGCCATTGTCAAGGATGCTTCCAAGAAAAATTCTATTGGAGCAATAGACGTGAAGACGTATCCTGAAGTTTCAGCCGTTCCAAGAGCTAACAGTCGTAATAATTTCGCCATATTAATCCATCTCAAGGCTCCCTATACAAGTGGAGGGCTAAATAGCAGAAACCAAACTATATTTACCCCCACAACTCAAAGTTCTCGTGCTCTGGTTGACCTTGTCACTGTTCTTGATGTTAGTGGCAGCATGGCTGGTACCAAGATTGCATTGCTAAAACGAGCTATGGGGTTTGTCATACAGCATCTTGGGCCCTCTGACCGGCTTTCCGTAATTGCTTTCTCTTCCACAGCCCGACGCCTCTTCCCTCTCCGACGGATGACTGAGACTGGACGGCAGGAAGCGTTGCAGGCTGTTAACTCCCTTACTTCAAATGGTGGGACAAATATTGCTGAAGGGCTTAGGAAAGGTGCAAAGTCGATAGTAGATCGGAAGTGGAAAAATCCGGTTGGAAGCATCATACTGTTATCAGATGGGCAAGACAGTTATACTGTCACAAGTCCTAGCGGGGCACATTCCCGAACTGATTATAAATCACTTCTTCCTCTCTCGATTCAGCGCAATGGTGGGACAGGTCTCCGTATCCCTGTCCATACCTTTGGGTTTGGTGCAGATCATGATGCTGCATCAATGCATTCCATTTCTGAGATATCAGGGGGTACATTTTCTTTCATAGAAGCTGAGGATGTGATCCAAGATGCTTTTGCTCAATGCATTGGAGGGCTTTTAAGTGTGGTAGTGCAGGAGGCATGTGTTAAACTTGAGTGTGCTCACCCAAATGTGCTAATTAATTCGATAAAGGCTGGGAGTTACCATACCAGCGTGATGGCTGATGCAAAAGCAGGTTCTATTGATGTAGGAGACTTGTATGCCGATGAAGAAAGAGATTTTTTGGTGACAGTCAATATTCCTGTTGATGAATCCTGTGATGAGATGTCATTGCTGAAGGTTAAATGTAATTACAGAGACCCCATATCAAAAGAAATGATGTCATTGAAAGAAAACAATGAAGTGAAGATCCGGAGGGCAACAGTAGTAGGACAACCAATAGTGTCAATGGAGGTAGACAGGCAGCGAAACAGGCTCCGTGCCGCAGAGGCTATGGCTGAGGCGAGAGCGGCTGCTGAACATGGTGATCTAACTGGTGCAGTCTCTCTGCTTGAGAGTTGTCGCAGGGCTTTATCTGAAACCATTTCTGCACGGGATGGTGACCGGTTATGTGTTGCACTGTGTGCTGAGCTGAAGGAGATGCAAGAAAGAATGGCAAACCGTCATGTGTATGAATCTTCTGGAAGGGCTTACGTTTTGTCAGGTTTGAGCTCACATTCCTGGCAGAGAGCAACGGCACGAGGCGATTCCACCGATAGTACAAGCCTTGTTCAAGCTTACCAGACCCCTACAATGACAGACATGGTGACTCGTTCTCAAACCATGCTCTTTGGGAGCCCTCCGCAACGAAAGCTCCGACAAGCTCAGTCATTCCCAGCACGTCCATGGCCAAGGTAATCATTTGTTTGGGGAAAGCAAGGTGTATAAACTGGGATAATAGAAACGAGGCTCGGTGTCTTTTTAAATGGTGGGTATAATTTTCTTGTTCTGATACGTGAAGTAATAAAGAAAATTGTGGACAGTTGAAATGACTGGTTTGAGATTGGGAGATCAATGGAGGAGAGAAAAACGAGAACCTGGGAGTTTAGTTGTTTACATTGACAGTGGAGCATTGTACAGAGGGAGCAATCGTATCGTTTTCCCCCCTGAAAACAAGGTATAGCCATGTAATTGTGAGATACTTGGGGTGATTTCTTCGATTAAATATATGGTATGGTATATATGTTTTGATTATTTTTCACCACTTTTATATATATTACTCTGAGAATGTGATTTCTACGTGACATGATCAGCCTCCTTCGTCTTCAATGCAATTAATTTGACCTTTACATGCAACGTTTCAAAACGAAATTGAGTTTTCATTAAAATTAATTTGATTACGATCTTAATTAAGATCTTAAACAGAAAATCAAGTGTGTTTTAATTAAGATAAAGTGTATCCCCAAAGTGTTTTATATTGCTTCGGCTGAATGATTTTTGTAGACTTTTTAGCTTTTGATTGTTTTTAGTAATTACAGTTTTTATTGACATTTAGATTAGCCATAAATAAATCCTCTTTTTAGAAGGATCAGTTCTAAACCACGAGATGATAATGATTGACATTATTTGATCCAACGGTTCATAAGCCCCAACAAATGACGCAAAATCCGGACAACGACACCCCACAAAAAGCGGGATCTCTAACAACGTTGAAGATTTAACTAGTAACATACAAACGTGTTTTCACAGTACCCAACAAACATATAAATGTAGCAAAGTTGTCAGTACATGTCTTCCAGGTTCGAAGCTAAGCCACGTTCTTCCTTACTTTTAGCCATTGAAAAAACTTGGCAAAGCTTAAAGATTACGAAAACACAAGTCCATTTTATCCTAAACCTGAACCTGAAGACTGAAATGGTGAGAAGCCATTTTAATGCGGTCAAACGGATTGTGTTCACAGAGGTGGTGGATGGATTTGTTCCGTTTCGATTCCCAGGTTGAACTCCAACATCCAAGCTTTTATTCTATTTTTTTTTCTTTTGTATTTGCTGATTCATTTTCTCTAGACCGATTTTTTTTTATAATCAAGCTGACTTTCCTAATGTGGATTCAAATATCATTTTGATTGTATGGTTTGGAAGTTCTGGAAAGTAATTTCCAGCTTGGCACTTGGCAGGTGTCTGTAGACCTTGTATTTTTTTTCTTCTAGTTGGAGTTGGACACTTGTGAAACGGAGGCCTTCTCATTACTTTCAGTCTACCAATACTGATTTCTGGCCAAAGATTTGAAGTACCTCAGCACTACCTTTACTGATTCCTGAAGGGCTAAAAGAGTCGGAAACATTTGTTTTCGTCTCCCTCTCAGGCTACAAGATTGTAAGTGTAAACACACAATTCCGTCCTTGCTTATAACAATATATTATACAATATCTATGTGTTACATTATTTTAGTGTGCACTACGTACATTGTATAATATACATGCATATGATATTATTTTATACAGCAATAAAAATGGCCCAAACGACCCAGGCCCAGCAGACTTGTGACCCAGCAAGCAAAGGTTTCCAAGAACCCTAGCAAGTTCCAGCCAACGCCGTAACTGTCCCCATGCGAGAGTCCCGTGTCCCACCGGCATTCATCCCCGGTTATCTCGGCGCCTTGAACTCCTCAATGTCAAACAACCGCCAACAAACGTAAGCACGTGAAACAAAAGCAAAGCAACGTGCATTAGTAGGACTCCAAACAACCAAACCGAGTCTTACTCGGATTCAATCTCTAAGGACAGTTTATTTCTTGTACTATAAATAAGATGTAACCCCATTGTATTTGGGGGGGATACACAAAAATACGGAAAAACCACGCATCTATAGCAAATATAGAGAAGCAAGCCGAATCCTTGTACAACGTTTGAAAGGAAATAAAGGTAGCATTTTTACCTTATTTTGTTCGTTCTTGGCTACTTGCATGCGTAGTTACTCGCGTTTTGTGCTTGAAATCACCAAAGAAAAACGTTTTGGCCGATGACAAAGGAGTGGATCTTTTGAACCTTCGATCTTAGATTTACACTCCGAGGCTTGTTTTCAAAAAAAAGTATTCGGATATTCTGAAAAAGGAGGCAAAGGGCTCTTAAAAAATCGAAACTTTTTTGTATTCTGTCGCCGACGAACGGCGGTCGGCGCCAACAACGGTGGCCGGAGTCTGGGAACTACGGCGGCGTTCATGTGTTCATCAAGAACACATGAACCAAGCAGAGAAAAAGAGAGAAATGGGGAAAGGGCTCGGCGAGAGAAGAAGAGAAATGTTTAAAAAAAAAACATTTATTTACATATATACAACCCGTGAAACCAACCCTGGAACCCGACCCAACCTCCTTTAAACCGGTGCGTTTTGATGAAAAGGGGGTGAATCGCGTTTTTGTTCACTTTCTTTCAAAACTTCCATTTTGATCCCAGAATTGAATTTGAACCCTGATTTTTCTTTTAATTTGGCCACTGGATTCGTCCTTCTTTTCAATTTAACCCCTGATTAAGATCAATTAACGTTTTAGTCTTTAATTTCATTTATCCATTTGCTTATTATTTAATATATTACGTTTATTTTTTTATTATTATGGTATATTATGTATATATGTATATATTTACATTTCCTTTCCGTTTTTACCTTTTTTATTATTATTATTATTATATTATATTTTTATTATTCTGTTTTTTCTACTATTATTAATATTTTTTCCCTAATATTTGATTA
Organism: Hibiscus syriacus; assembly: GCF_006381635.1. Lineage (NCBI taxonomy): Eukaryota > Viridiplantae > Streptophyta > Magnoliopsida > Malvales > Malvaceae > Hibiscus > Hibiscus syriacus. The sequence goes on from NW_024063513.1 coordinate 2,539,005, forward strand.
TTTAGTATTATTATTATTAAATATTTATATGCTCCTAGTTATTTGTTTTATCTAATACATGCTATTATTTTATGTATTTTATTTATTTATATGTGTATACATTTTGTATTTTATCTTATTATTTCTTTACTCTTTTCTTATTATATTTATCTTCATTATTTAGTTTTTCCATTACTATTATATAGATTTTTTTTTTCCTCATATTTAGTTATTATATATATATGGTATTAATATTATTATATGTTTTATTAACTTTATTTATTTTACTTTATACGCTATAATTATTATTTAATTTTTTCTATTATTATTATATATTTTTCCCTCTCTCCCATATTTAGCTATTATATATATGGAATTAATATTATATGTTTTTTATTAATTTTACCTTATACGCTATTATTTTACATTTTTTATATACATATGGACATTTTATTTAATTCTTATCACTTTAAATTTGTATGTTATTTTATTTCACCTTTATTATGTTTTATTTATTTATTTATTCCTTTTTATTTTATTTGCACATATTTGATTATAGTTATTTATTTATTTTAGTTTTTTTATTACTATTATATATATCTTTTTATTTTTTTTTATTTTTTTTATATCTTTATTATTATTACCATCATTTTTTATATTTCTATATTTTCCTCATCTTATTTGTTTTCCATTTTACCTTAGGTGTTTTATTTGCATTCCTTATCTAATATATGTCCTGATCTTTTAAGGGTACAATTTAAGCAATCTAAGGTAAGTAATTTGGATCGTCATTTTACATTTTAATTTAAATTTGTAATTTTCTTAATTAAAGACAACTGGAAATTACATAGTACCGAAAGGGCAGTTCAAGGGTGCTAATCCTTCCTTAGCTGTAACCGACTCCCGAATCCGACATATCTTTGGTAAGACGCAGATCAGGTAAGATAGAAGGTATCCGATTAACCTATTTATTTGTAAATAAATAATCGGTGGCGACTCCAATCCACATTTTTCAAGTCGAAGCCCAATTTCGGTGCTCAACCGAAAGACGGTTGCGACAGCTTGGCGACTCCGCTGGGGACACAGGTAAGTGAGTCAGGCTAAGGTAATTTCCAGTTGTCTTTTTAATGAAAAAGGTAAGTTTGAACTTTAAGGTAACATTTCGATCCTTATTACTTACTTTTGGTTATATTTTTTCGAGTAAATAGTTGGACTGACCGTTTTCTAATGATTTCAGTTTTCCAAACTTTTTCATCCAAAGGCTCTATACCCGAGCTCCGAACCCTTTAAGTGGGGGTGAAAGCGACGCATTCGTGTGAATTTATTCACCGCATATGCCTAGCAAGTAGCCTTCGGGATTCATACACCTTATGTCTTCGTGTGAATTTATTCTCCGCATAGACATAAGGGAATGTGTCCCCTCGAGTTTAACTTAGTCCACACAAGCCTGTGATGGGTTTAGGACTAAGGGTCTGGTAAGCCCAAGGGGGCACCAGCAAGGAGAACTCGGGTACCGTGTTTTAGAACCTAAACCAGGAGACTTCGAAGAAATAGAGCCTACCCCAAAACCACATTCCAAAACCTAGGACAATTGTTTCCTAACCATTTGTTTTTTCTGCCATTTATTTCTTGTTATTTTTATTTATTTCCATTTATTTTTATTTTACTAACCATTTGCCTTTGTGTTTGTTTTTAGCATTTGCATCATAACAAGAGGCCATTGATCCCTAAAAAGACGTTCATTACGCACAAAATAATCTGAATTAATGGATAAAGGTGTTGTAATACAAGAGATTAAAAACCCTGAGGTACGACTATGGTCCGAGAAGACTCAGAAGGAAAAGGGAGACAGTCTTCAAGACAGCTATGTGTCAGAGCTGGTTAGCTACGCCTCGATCAGCCTAAAGCAGAATGACGTACAAGAGCTCCGGGATATCTGGGACAGTTGGAAGAATGAGGTGAAACAGAAGTTCAGCCAACGGTACGGTGATGTTGCACTTTTGCTTCATGTTAAGATTGATGAGCCCTTAATTAGAGCCTTGGTTCAATTCTGGAATCCGGGATACAGTTGCTTCACCTTTAACCGGGAAGACATGGTGCCCACCATAGAAGAGTACACTACACTGCTGCATTGTGAAAACATCAAACTCGAACGGGCCTACCTTAAGCACATTAAAAGTCAACCTTTCAAAAATACACTAGCTAAGGTTGCCGGAGTTGATGAAAAATGGGTAACTGACCGAGCTCGATGTAAGGGTAGTGGAGAAGGAATCGCTTGGCTTCATATCAAACAACTAATGAAGCACCATCCTGATGAGTGGAAGACAATAGACCTGTTTGCATTAGGTCTGTATGGTCTAATTTTATTCCCAAAGACCTTGGGATACATCGATGCCACCGTAGTAGAGCTATTCGAACAACTCTCGAGAAGAGTCAATCCAGCACCAGCCATCTTGGCTGAGACCTTTCGATCTCTCAATCATTGCCGAAGAACTGGCGGAGGAAGATTCACCGGGTGCATTCAGCTCCTTCAAGTCTGGATTCACAGCCACTTCTGGAAGACTGACGGGGTTGCCTACCGCCGTTTCAGCACCACCTATTCACCTCTAGGTGAATTTATTACCTTAAAATGGCATGAAGGCGCCTCGAAAGAAAAATGGATGAAGGTCTTTACGCATCTTCAAGACCGAGATATTGTTTGGAGAGCCCCTTGGTTATTCCTCAGTGATGTTCTTTTTCGATGTGGTGACTTCGACACTGTGACCTTACTTGGACTTTGGGGAGCAGTCGGGTATGCTCCGCTATTAACACTTAGACAATATGGAGCACGTCAGTTTGTCCCAGCAACATGCGGGTTAGCTAGGTCAGAGTTTGAGTATCACGGCGACAGCTATAAGAAGATGATCAAAGAAGTAGCCGATTCGTGGAGGAAAATATTCCGGATGGATGTTGTAGCTGCCAGAAGTATGCTCACTCCGGATTATGTGGAGTGGCGAAGATTGAGAAAGAATGACAATATCCCTGTGCCAGACTGTGATGACACCCGGACCATGGAGGAACATCTCAGGCACGTCCCTTCTGAACTCGAGATAGCCAAGACCGAGTTTGAAGCCGTGAATAATGAGCTGAAGCAAAGGATAAAGGAACTTGAAGCTGAACGTTATCAGTGGAAGCTTGATGCTGACTCTCAGAAAGATCGGGCAGAAAAACTGGAAAAAGAACAAAAAAGAGTCCGTTTTGAGCTCGAAGACTTGAGAAAGGGGTATCAAGATAAGGTCAAGGATAACTCCAAGTTGAAGGTAACCTCTGAATACTGGAAAGACGAAGCTCATAGCCTGAAAACGAAGTTCGAGGGGCCTGATGAGAGAGCTTGGAAAGAACAAACAAAGACTGCCCAAAGACGCTTGGCAGATAGTCAATATCAGAACCAACGCTTGAGAGTTCGGGTAGCTGACTTAGAGAAACAACATGAGAAAGATGGCAAGACGATAGCTGAGTTAGAAGCTATTATAGATGGGTTCAACAGGCAAGCAAACGAGCTTCAGATGGTGCCCTTCGACGGAGGACTACAATGGCGTTTCCGTTGGGAACAAGCACAACGAAGGGTGAGGGCCCGAGACGCAACCATCCGAGATTTCCTGGATCAAGTGCAAAAAGCAGCCCGTCATCTTCACGGCCTAGCAAGGGAAGCTAGTGTGGTTCGACAAGGCATTCAACCAGTGACAGATGAAGGCAGAAGACTTGTCAACCTACTGGAAGCTGTTCGGGGTCTAGAGGATTTAGTCCGAATGTACCTTTAATTTGTTTTTATGTCTCTAAAAAGATAAAACATTTTTGTCTGAATAAGGATTATTTATAATAATGAACACTTTTCTGGATCAATACCTCCAATTGCATACATCATACATTGCATTTCTTGCATTTTATATTTCATGTTTGTTTATTTTATGTTTTCCATGTTTTTACATTCATATTAACTAACAGAACATGTCTCAGACACCGAGCTTACCACCGCAAGCATCAGATACACATCACCCGCACAATACTCGAGCAAAAAAGAGACAAATGGAAGCCAGAATGGAGAAGATCGAAGAACACATGGCAAGACTTCAAAAGGAGCTAGAAGATAAGATGGCTCAGAACAGTGAAAGTACTCTTGAGTCCATCAAGAAAAATCAGGAGTCCTTGGTCGACCAAATCGTAGCCAAGTTGTCAGGTCTACAGCAAGCTAGTGCATCAGGGGGCATCTCTTCCGAGGGGGTGGCCATACCACCAACCCCGCAAGTGGTTCTCTCACCCGGAATATTACCCGGGGACGCATCTGCTACTAAAGGGAAAGCAGCACTACCCGGGGACTCATTCGCTACCAAAGCGAAAGTTGCACCTGCTGTGAAGATACAAACTTCTACAATCATCCCTGATGATCATCCGGATGATTATAATGTCCCAGACTTTGACGAGGAAGATAAAGCCAAAAAGATGGAAGAAAAGATAAAAATATTAGAAGATCAAATAAAGATGGTCCAGGGAGACCATGATTATTATGGAGTAGACGCAATGGAGCTAAGCCTAGTTCCAGACTTGGTGCTTCCACCAAAATTTAAAATTCCTGAGTTTGAGAAGTTCGACGGGAACAGTTGCCCTTCAGCCCATATCACTATGTTCTGTCGAAAGATGACAGGATATGGAGGGAATGATCAACTCCTGATCCATTGTTTTCAGGAGAGCCTGTCCGGTTCAGCTATTCGGTGGTACAACCAGCTTAGCCGAACTCATATCAAGACGTGGAAAGACTTAGCCAAGTCTTTCTTGGAGCAGTATAAGCATATCAACGATATGAGACCAGACCGGGTCATGTTACAAAGCCTGGAGAAGAAACACAATGAGAGTTTCCGACAGTACGCACGGAGATGGAGGGATTTATCTGTGCAAGTTCATCCACCTTTGGATGAAAAGGAAACTAGAAAGCTGTTTGTACAGACCCTGAGGGCACCTTACTTCGGGCATTTGGTAGCAATCACGTCGGGGAGTTTTTCAGATTTAGTCATGGCCGGCGAAATGATCGAGTTGGCCATTAAACAAGGAAAGATTGAGGGAGGAGACTCCAGTAAAAAGCCTCCCACGAAAAACAAGGAGCGAGAGATCAACAATGTGAACACCTACAACGTCAACAAGGGGGTTACGATCTCAAGCTCAAATTCCACAGCAGCTGTACCATCCGGTACTTCTAGACAGAACCAGAGAGAACCAAGAAGAGAAAGGGAAAGGGAATAGTTTGACCCCATTCCCATGACGTATAAAGAATTATACCAACGGCTCTTCGACACTCATGCAGTGTCGCCTTACCCTATGAATCCAATAAATCCTCCTTACCCGAAATGGTATGACGAGCGCGCTCACTGTGAATACCATGGCGGTGTGCAGGGGCATTCGATTGAAAGTTGTCTCGCATTCAAGAGACTTGTGCAACGAATGAGAAACAAGAATTGGATCACTTTCAATTCCGGAGCACCAAACGTCGCCCAGAATCCCTTGCCCAATCATCAGGAGACAGGAATTAATGCCATTACTACTGAAGGGGGAAGGAGAATTAAATCAAGGGTTTCGGAAATTGAATCTCCTTTGGCTTGGGTATGGAGCCAAATGGTAAAAGCAGGATTTCTTGCACCATATTCAGATACGATAGAAAATGAAGATGGTAACCATTGTTGTTATCACAACACAGAAGGGCATAAAGTGCAAGATTGCCCAGAGTTCAGATTGTTAGTCCAGCTCATGATGGATCGAAAGGAGTTGGAATTCTACGAGGAAATTCAAGATTCTTGGGAAGCAGATGTTTGTGCCACCGGAGAATCATCAGATAGAAAATTTGGTAGGGGTAGTCCTTTGATAATTACCCCTAAGGCAAGCATGACAGTGACAACACCAGCCAAGGTGGTAATCTCCGCACCGCGGCCTTTTCAATATAAGGACAATCGGCAAGTGCCATGGAAGTACGAGTGTCAGATGAGCACTTCCGGAGGAGGTAATAGTAAAGTAGGGCAAAGACCACTGGAGCCATTCAAAGAAGATGTGCTAGTCGTCAATGAACCTATAAAGGAGGAAGAAGCTAAGGAGTTCCTCAAGATCTTGAAGCACAGCGAGTACAACATTATAGAACAGCTCCACAACTTACCTACACGTACCTCCATGCTAGCACTATTTTTAAGCTCGGAAGCACACCGAGAAGCGTTGTTGAATGTCCTTAATCAAACGTTCGTGCCACAAGACATACCAGTCAGCAAGATGGATCGACTGGAGAACAATATTCAAGCTGATAATCTCATCTCGTTTTCAGATGATGAGATTCCATCCGGAGGAAGAGGCCGAACAAAGGCGTTACATATTACTACCTACTGTAAGGGGCACGCTTTACCAAGTGTCTTAATCGATAATGGTTCAGCCCTGAACGTGATGCCTTCGATTACATTGAAGAGGCTACCAATAGATACCTCTCATATGAGGGCTTGTCAGAATGTGGTCCGAGCATTTGATGGGACCAAAAGAGAGGTAATTGGAAAGATTGAGGTACCATTGACCATCGGACCAGCCACCTATGATGTTGAGTTCCTTGTGATGGATATCATGCCGTCCTATAGCTGTCTCTTGGGAAGGCCGTGGATTCATCAAGCAGGTGCAGTACCCTCCACGTTGCACCAGAAAGTTAAATTTGTCATTGATGGGGCCTTAGTAATTGTCAACGCTGAGGAAGATATCGTAGCAAGCGTGACCACAGAGGCTCCATACATCGAAGTAGGCGAGGAAGCGGTAGAATGTTCGTTCTGTTCCCTGGAATTTGTGAATGCCACATTCGTGGCAGAAGGAAAAAGAATCCCAAGACCTCGACTCTCCAAATGCACAAGGATGGAGATCAAGCAAACCCTAGGCCGAGGCGCAAGAACCGGGAGAGGTTTTGGGAAATATTTGCAAGGAATGATCAACCCTGTCCGTCCTATCCCAAAATTAGACCAATTTGGGCTCGGTTTTCAGCCCTGTTATCATGAAAAGAGAAAGGAAATTCAAAAGAACCGGGAGAGAAGGATAGCCAGGTTGACTGGAAACGAACTCCAATGGAAGCCTATGACATTCCCGCCGCTCTTCAGAACATTCAAGTCAGGTGGTTATGTGTTTGAGACCACCACATCCGAGTTAGAAACGGCTCTGGAAGATCTGAACGTTAATGCCGTGACCACAGGAGATGTTGACAACAGAGATAGATCCGGGATATGCCTTCCGCCACATGGGTTCATGCCTAGCAGTTGGTCGGTGGAAGAACTACCTGTGGTTTACAAGAATCTTTCAGAGTAATATTCGAACTATCCCTATTTGCCTATACCCGGGGCAATAGGTGATCTTTTGTAAGGGTGAATAAATGTTTTGTTTAAGTTTAATAAAGGATGCATTTTTCTTTTCCATGGCAAACAAATTTTTCTTTTATTTATTATCTATCTCCCTCATTCCAGTACTTCATTTCCAGTTACTCTCAAAATTAGTTCTTGACCATTCCGTGTGGGATATTATCCTCTCACACATACACATCTTCCTCCTTTCAGGTTCCCAGATAACGATAATGTGGGCACTAATGACCCTGATCCGGAGGTGGATTTTGAATCAACCATTTGTCTTGGGGAATTGGAAGAATGCGATAATGAAGAAGAGTACAACTTGCCTACCGAATTGTTGAGAATGATGGAAAAAGAAGAAAAGCAAATACTGCCACATGAGGAGGCGATCGAAATCTTAAATTTGGGCACTGAGGAAGATCGAAAAGAGGTTAAAATCGGCACAACTCTTTCGACTGAAGCAAGAAAAAACCTGATAGCCTTACTTCAGGAGTACGAAGATGTGTTTGCTTGGTCGTATCAAGACATGCCGGGACTAGACACAGATATGGTAGTTCACAAACTGCCAATCAAACCAGAATTCAAACCAGTGCAGCAAAAACTGAGAAGAATGCGACCAGAAATGCTCCTTAAGATCAAGGAGGAAGTCAAGAAGCAATTTGATGCCGGTTTTCTTCAAGTAGCCAAATACCCTGAATGGGTGGCCAACATAGTGCCTGTGCCGAAGAAGGACGGGAAAGTACGCATGTGTGTCGATTACCGGGACCTTAATAAGGCCAGTCCCAAGGACAACTTTCCTCTGCCACACATAGACACTCTGGTGGACAATACGGCCGGGAACGCCTACTTTTCATTCATGGATGGATTTTCGGGGTACAATCAGATCAAGATGCATCCCGAAGACATGGAGAAGACCACTTTCGTCACAATGTGGGGAACTTTCTGTTACAAAGTGATGCCTTTCGGATTAAAGAATGCTGGGGCGACATATCAGAGAGCTATGGTGACCCTGTTCCACGACATGATGCACAGAGAAATCGAGGTTTATGTCGACGACATGATTGTCAAGGCACAAACCGAGAGTGAACATGTCAAGAATCTAAGGAAGCTCTTCCAGAGATTGAGAAAGTTCCAGCTGAGACTAAACCCTAGCAAGTGTACCTTCGGGGTAACATCTGGAAAACTACTAGGCTTTATAGTCAGCAGGAGAGGCATACAGGTCGATCCAGATAAGGTTAAGGCCATCCAGAATCTACCTTCACCACGAACCCAAAAAGAAGTTCGAGGTTTTCTGGGCAGACTAAACTACATAGCTCGGTTCATATCTCAATTAACCGACAAATGTGACCCCATCTTTCGCCTCCTCCGAAAGAATAGCCCTGGAGCATGGGATAAAAACTGTCAGATTGCATTTGAGAAGGTAAAAGAGTATTTGTCTCACACTCCTGTCCTGATGTCCCCTATCCCAGGAAAACCTCTGTTTTTGTATCTCTCCATATTCGAGAACTCCATGGGGTGTGTTCTGGGTCAACACGACGAATCTGGGAAGAAGGAAAGAGCCATCTACTACCTAAGCAAGAAGTTCACCGATTGCGAGGTTCGATATCCTCCTATTGAGAAGGTTTGTTGTGCCCTGGTATGGGCTACAAAAAGACTTCGACAATACATGTTGTATCACACCACTTGGCTGATTTCCAAGTTAGACCCACTAAAATACATGATGGGTGTACCTGCTCTATCCGGAAGGCTAGCCCGATGGCAGATGCTTTTGTCTGAATTTGACATCGAATACGTCAGCCAAAAAGCGGTAAAAGGCAGCGCCATATCCGATTTTTTGGCAAGCAGAACTGATGAGAGCTATGAGCCACTGGACTTTGATTTCCCAGACGAGGACTTAATGGCCATATCTTTAGAGGAAGCAAGCATTTCAACGGACGGTTCCTGGAGAATGCACTTCGATGGGGCATCAAATGCACTAGGACATGGCATCGGGGCAATTCTAGTCTCCCCAGAAGGGAGTCACTACCCATTTACCAGCAGACTGAACTTTGATTGTACCAATAACATGGCAGAATATGAAGCCTGTGTCTTGGGAATTCGGGCTGCACTGGGGAAAAATATAAAGACTTTGCGGGTGTATGGAGACTCGGCCTTAGTAATCTATCAACTCCGGGGAGAGTGGGAAACCAAGGATATAAAGCTGTTAGAGTACCGAAAACTAGTGTTGGATCTGCTCGAAGAGTTCGACGAAGTCACCTTCCACTACGTGCCTAGAGAAGAAAATCAAATGGCTGACGCTTTGGCTACCTTGGCAGCCACATTCAAGGCTGGCGGGGAGTCTGAAATGATGCCAATTAACATGCAGTCGTATGAGTATCCAGCTCATTGTTACCAAATTGAAGAAGTGAAAGACACTAAGCCTTGGTACTACGACATTCTGCAGTATATCAAGCATCGGAGTTATCCAGAAAAAACCACTGAAATCGAGAAGAGAACCCTTAGAAGGTTGGCAGCTGGATATGTCCTTGACAGAGAGGTTTTATACAAGAAAAGCCATAACCAAGTTCTGTTAAGGTGCGTCGATGCTGAAGAGGCAAAAATGATAGTGGAAGAAGTACATGATGGGGTTTGTGGAGCACATGCAAATGGGCATATGATGTCAAGACAAATAATGAGATGCGGATATTTTTGGTCCACACTGGAAAGTGATTGCATCAACTATGCTAGGAGATGTCATAAATGTCAGATTTATGGGGACAAGATAAATGTTCCGCCCCATCCACTTCATGTAATGACGTCACCATGGCCTTTTTCTGTGTGGGGCATGGACGTTATCGGGCAAATCCATCCGAAGGCTTCGAATGGTCACCGTTTCATTCTCGTAGCAATTGATTATTTCACGAAATGGGTAGAGGCTGCGTCATACGCCAGTGTCACTCAATCCACTATTTGCAAGTTTCTGAAGAAAGAAATTATATGTCGGTATGGTCTACCTGAAAGGATTATCACCGATAACGCAACAAACTTGAACAACAAGATGATGAGTGCTGCTTGCGAACAGTTCAACATAAAACATCACAATTCCACTGCTTACAGACCAAAGATGAACGGAGCAGTAGAAGCAGCAAACAAAAATATTAAGAAGATAGTGGAGAAAACAACTGAAACCTACAAAGACTGGCATGAGAAGTTGCATTTTGCTTTGTTCGCTTATCGAACCTCGGTACGTACATCGACTGGGGCAACTCCATTTTCACTAGCCTATGGAATGGAAGCAGTGCTACCCATTGAAGTCGAGATTCCGTCTCTCAGGGTCTTGTCAGAAGTCAAACTAGATGATGCAGAGTGGGCACAATCCAGATATGATCAGCTTAATCTGATAGATGAAAAAAGACTGAAAGCCATTCATCATGGTCAAATCTATCAGAAACGAATGATCCGAGCACACGACAAAAAGGTGCACCCGAGAATATTCCGTGAAGGGGATCTAGTGCTAAAAAGAATTTGGCCAGTCCAGAAAGATTTCCGAGGAAAATGGACGCCAAATTGGGAAGGACCTTATGTCGTGAAGAAGGCTTTCTCCGGAGGAGCCCTTATCCTGGCTGAAATGGACGGACCTGAGCTGCCACATCCCATTAACTCGGACGCCGTCAAGAAATACTTCGCTTAGAATGAAAACCCGAGAGGGCGTCCTAAGTTGAAAAAAAAAAAAAGCTTTTAGGGTGAAAACCCGAAAGGGCACCCTAAATTGAAAAAGAAAAAAGAGAAAAAAGAAGAGAAAATAAGGTGGGTTCAAGATGAAAACCCGCAAAGGGCGTCTTGCAACTAAGGATGGGTCCAAATTGAAAACCCGGAAAGGGCGATTTGGATATCAACAGTGGAAACATCCCGGCACATGAATCTTCTACGAACTCAACAAATCGGAGAAATGTTGCACCCTCCCAAACGTTGTCGCATTTTCAAAGATCATTTGGCAAAGGTTGCATTCAAAGTCACCAAACGGCTTTTCAACTCAGAAGTGCCCACGTTATCGAGATCTAAGACATTCATTTACACATCATTGTGTATTCATTTTCTAGAATGTTTGCCATGTATTATTTGTTCTTCCCCTCCCTTATGAATAAAGACCATATTTCCTCCAATTCCTTTTGAGCATCTTGAATTAGATTTAAACCTAATGGTTTATTTATTTTTATGAAAGATAATCGCATATTACTGTACAAAGATTCATTGAAAAGTACAGGTATCCAGAAGCCGATCAAGGCTCATGCACATGCTTGAGATGGTTGAGGAACATCTTCAAAAGAAAAAAAAATCATCAAACATTTGAAGAATTCAAGATCAGAGATCGGAACTTCAAGCTCAAGAGTCAACAACGACAGGCCACCGGAGATCGAGATTACTCTCCAGAGCCCAGAATAACATATGTTGCATATACATTTTAGGCATACCTAAGAGCATGACATCCATAACATCACATATATGCATATCTTTGCAGGTTTTACCCAGAGCCAATTTCAACTTCACAACGAAGGATATTGGACTACAGACAACGCAAGTTCAACTTCACGACGAAGGGACCGCTGGTTGTCAACAAACATTTCTCAAATTCAGAGCCAATTTCAACTTCACAACGAAGGATATTGGACTACAGACAACGCAAGTTCAACTTCACGACGAAGGGACCGCTGGTTGTCAACAAACATTTCTCAAATTCAGAGCCAATTTCAACTTCACAACGAAGGATATTGGACTACAGACAACGCAAGTTCAACTTCACGACGAAGGGACCGCTGGTTGTCAACAAACATTTCTCAAATTCAGAGCCAATTTCAACTTCACAACGAAGGATATTGGACTCCAGACAACGCAAGTTCAACTTCACGACGAAGGGACCACTGGTTGTCAACAAACATTTCTCAAATTCAGAGCCAATTTCAACTTCACAACGAAGGATATTGGACTCCAGACAACGCAAGTTCAACTTCACGACGAAGGGACCGCTGGTTGTCAACAAACATTTCTCAAATTCAGAGCCAATTTCAACTTCACAACGAAGGATATTAGACTCTGAACAATACTTGGATTTCAACTTCACGACGAAGGACTTCCAATTCTCAGGCTCAAATTCACGACGGAGGAGCCATATACAATTTTAACTCCACAAACGGATTGACTCAACTTCACGACGAGAGAGTCATCAGTGACACCACGACACCAAAGTCTTCAGGTCAAGTTTCACCTTCACGACGAAGTATCTTGAGCAAAAAGACGATTCAGAGGCCACTTGTCAAAAGCTTTGAGTTCGATTTTAACTTCACAACGAAGGGCATTAGGATATTCGATATGGACGTAATTTGTGTATTTTAATCTTTGCTATATTCTCGTTACACGATAATAAGCAAAGAGGGGCAGCTGTAAACACACAATTCCGTCCTTGCTTATAACAATATATTATACAATATCTATGTGTTACATTATTTTAGTGTGCACTACGTACATTGTATAATATACATGCATATGATATTATTTTATACAGCAATAAAAATGGCCCAAACGACCCAGGCCCAGCAGACTTGTGACCCAGCAAGCAAAGGTTTCCAAGAACCCTAGCAAGTTCCAGCCAACGCCGTAACTGTCCCCATGCGAGAGTCCCGTGTCCCACCGGCATTCATCCCCGGTTATCTCGGCGCCTTGAACTCCTCAATGTCAAACAACCGCCAACAAACGTAAGCACGTGAAACAAAAGCAAAGCAACGTGCATTAGTAGGACTCCAAACAACCAAACCGAGTCTTACTCGGATTCAATCTCTAAGGACAGTTTATTTCTTGTACTATAAATAAGATGTAACCCCATTGTATTTGGGGGGGATACAAAAAAATACAGAAAAACCACGCATCTATAGCAAATATAGAGAAGCAAGCCGAATCCTTGTACAACGTTTGAAAGGAAATAAAGGTAGCATTTTTACCTTATTTTGTTCGTTCTTGGCTACTTGCATGCGTAGTTACTCGCGTTTTGTGCTTGAAATCACCAAAGAAAAACGTTTTGGCCGATGACAAAGGAGTGGATCTTTTGAACCTTCGATCTTAGATTTACACTCCGAGGCTTGTTTTCAAAAAAAAGTATTCGGATATTCTGAAAAAGGAGGCAAAGGGCTCTTAAAAAATCGAAACTTTTTTGTATTCTGTCACCGACGAACGGCGGTCGGCGCCAACAACGGTGGACGGAGTCTGGGAACTACGGCGGCGTTCATGTGTTCATCAAGAACACATGAACCAAGCAGAGAAAAAGAGAGAAATGGGGAAAGGGCTCGGCGAGAGAAGAAGAGAAATGTTTTAAAAAAAACATTTATTTACATATATACAACCCGTGAAACCAACCCTGGAACCCGACCCAACCTCCTTTAAACCGGTGCGTTTTGATGAAAAGGGGGTGAATCGCGTTTTTGTTCGCTTTCTTTCAAAACTTCCATTTTGATCCCAGAATTGAATTTGAACCCTGATTTTTCTTTTAATTTGGCCACTGGATTCGTCCTTCTTTTCAATTTAACCCCTGATTAAGATCAATTAACGTTTTAGTCTTTAATTTCATTTATCCATTTGCTTCTTATTATTTAATATATTACGTTTATTTTTTTATTATTATGGTATATTATGTATATATGTATATATTTACATTTCCTTTCCGTTTTTACCTTTTTTATTATTATTATTATTATATTATATTTTTATTATTATGTTTTTTCTACTATTATTAATATTTTTCCCTAATATTTGATTATTTAGTATTATTATTATTATTAAATATATTTATATGCTCCTAGTTATTTGTTTTATCTAATACATGCTATTATTTTATGTATTTTTATTTATTTATATGTGTATACATTTTGTATTTTATCTTATTATTTCTTTACTCTTTTTCTTATTATATTTATCTTCATTATTTAGTTTTTCCATTACTATTATATAGATTTTTTTTCTCATATTTAGTTATTATATATATATGGTATTAATATTATTATATGTTTTATTAACTTTATTTATTTTACTTTATACGCTATAATTATTATTTAATTTTTTCTATTATTATTATATATTTTTCCCTCTCTCCCATATTTAGCTATTATATATATATGGAATTAATATTATTATATGTTTTTTATTAATTTTACCTTATACGCTATTATTTTACATTTTTTATATACATATGGACATTTTTTTTAATTCTTATCACTTTAAATTTGTATGTTATTTTATTTCACCTTTATTATGTTTTATTTATTTATTTATTCCTTTTTATTTTATTTGCACATATTTGATTATAGTTATTTATTTATTTTAGTTTTTTTATTACTATTATATATATCTTTTTATTTTTTTTATTTTTTTTATATCTTTATTATTATTACCATCATTTTTTATATTTCTATATTTTCCTCATCTTATTTGTTTTCCATTTTACCTTAGGTGTTTTATTTGCATTCCTTATCTAATATATGTCCTGATCTTTTAAGGGTACAATTTAAGCAATCTAAGGTAAGTAATTTGGATCGTCATTTTACATTTTAATTTAAATTTGTAATTTTCTTAATTAAAGACAACTGGAAATTACATAGTACCGAAAGGGCAGTTCAAGGGTGCTAATCCTTCCTTAGCTGTAACCGACTCTCGAATCCGACATATCTTTGGTAAGACGCAGATCAGGTAAGATAGAAGGTATCCGATTAACCTATTTATTTGTAAATAAATAATCGGTGGCGACTCCAATCCACATTTTTCAAGTCGAAGCCCAATTCCGGTGCTCAACCGAAAGACGGTTGCGACAGTAAGCCAGTGACCTCAGAGTAAATTGACCCTCGTTTTTGAAAGGCAAATTTCCAGAAGAAGAGGTGCAGGTAATGGCTTAACTAGCAAAGGAGTGCTTGTTGTTGGACCCTGATGCTCAATGAGTGAGGTGGTTACTTTAAATCCTCTCTTAACTATTGCTCCGGATAAATCTAAAACAAGAAATATTCATGTAAACTTTCTCCAGGTAATGTTTTGAAATCCGTTTAGAAGCTGCTGCCATGCGAATCGTTTGCCTTTTCTCTATGGAGGGCCTCCATGTCTGCTTACCTTTTAAATGAATCCAATAACACCACCATTTTTTTTGTTCACCCTGCAGATGTCATCTGCTCTTAACATGAAGAATGAAGCTCCTGCAGAAAGACATCAAAGCGTAATTCAAGCTTTATATGATACAGAGGAGCACATGCCAACCACATCACATCTACTTTTTCTACTGAGTGCATGGAGAGACTGATTCTTGTTAGATTTGTCTAGAAATTAAGTTGGCAAGTTAGAAATTTCATCTTGGTTGGTGGCCAACTTATTAGAAATTTCATCTTGGCTGGTGGCCAAACTTTGAACATGTGAATTTCATATTTGGTGGCTAACTTGTACATATTGAAAAATTCTTTGATAGGTGGCAAAACTTTGAACATATTGTTCTTGAAATTCAACTATAAATAGGCCTAAATATTTCCATTAGAAATCATCCCAAAAACAAGTCCTCTCTTCCTCTTGTATTCTTCATTCTCCCACTTTGGGAATTTCAAAGAATTCCATTTGTTGTAATATTGGCGATATAGTGAAGTTATCATCCAGTGTGGTGCCCAAGGAGTAGACGATATTCTCGTCGAACCTCGTAAATTTGATGTGTTCTCTCCTTTATTGTTTTTTATTCGATTCTTTTCCATTGTGTTTCAATATTCAATAGTTTGATAGGTTTATTCGTTGTGCAACCTTTGGTGGTTTTAATCTTGACATTTTAGGTCAATTTTAAAACTACGTTCATGTGGGAAATAACCCGTTTTCCCCAATAATTGGTATCAGAGCTTCGGTTGAGGTTATCCTGGTGGTTCCGTTGCTGAAAAGATACCGTTCATGATATTGAATATTGTTCGTTAGAATTAAAATGTCAAAATACGGATCAGTTAAGACATCAAGCTCTTCATCTGGACTGGTGAGGAGGGTGATGTCAAATGCAAATTTCTCGGTGGAGTTGTTCGATGGATCCGATCATTTTGGCATGTGGCAAGGCGAGGTGTTAGACGCTTTATTCCAACAAGGTCTAGACTTCGCCATTGAGGAAGAAAAGCTCGAATATATGGAGGAGAAAGAATGGGGAACAATCAATCATTTGGCGTGCAGCACGATTCGATCTTGTCTTTCCAGGGAGCAGAAGTATGGCTACAAGAACGAGACTTCTGCAAGTAAGATGTGGAAAGCTTTGGAGGAAAAATTCCTGAAGAAAAGCTCTCAGAATCTTCTTCACGTGAAGAAAAGATTGTTCAGATTTGATTATCAACCAGGCACCAGTATGAATGAATACATCACTGCGTTCAATGAGCTAGTGGAAGACTTATTGGGCATGGATGAAACCGTCAAAGATGAAGATTTGGCTTTGATATTGTTGTCATCTCTTCCAGATGAATTTGAGCACCTTGAGACAACGTTACTTCATGGTAAGGATAATGTTACCCTTAAAGATGTAACTGCTGCTTTGTATAGTTATGAACTCAGGAAGAAAACCAAGAAGGAGAGCAAGTACGAAGCAGCAGAGGCCATGGTGGAAAGAGGTCGCTCGAAAAGTTAAAAGCCAAAGTGGAGAGGGAGATCAAAGTCGAAGTCTAGACTGGGAAAATATGAATGTGCATTTTGTCATGAGAAAGGCCATTGGAAGAAAGATTGTCCGAAGCTGAAGAAGAAAGGAAAAGCTACTCCAGATGCATGTGTTGCAGAGCATGATGCACATGACTCTGACATATCATTGGTTGTTTCATCAACAACATTCCATTCCGATGAGTGGATATTAGATTCGGGTTGCACCTATCATATGTCCCCTAATCGGGAGTGGTTCTCCGATTTAGTGGAACTAAATGCAGGAGTTGTTTATATGGGCAATGACAATGCCTGTAAAACTGTTGGGATAGGTTCAATTCGATTGAAGAATCAAGATGGATCAACCAGAGTTCTGACGGATGTCCGATACGTGCCCAGTTTGAAGAAAAATCTCATCTCGTTAGGAGCCTTAGAATCCAAAGGCTCAGTAGTCACTATGAGAGATGGAGTTTTAAAAGTCACATATGGCGCACTTGTGATGATGAAGGGCATCAGGAAAAATAATTTGTATTACTACCAAGGTAGTACAATTATTGGAGTAGTTGCAGCAGCTTCCGGAGGTGATGATTTGGACGGAACCCAGTTGTGGCATATGCGGTTGGGACATGCTGGAGAGAAATCCTTGCAAATTCTGGCAAAGAAAGGATTGTTGAAATGTGCAAAGGCTTGCAAATTGAACTTTTGCGAGCATTGTGTTCTGGGAAAGCAGAAGAGAGTGAAGTTTGGCACCACTATACATAATACAAAAGGTATTGTAGATTATATTCACTCAGATGTATGGGGTCCTTCAAAGACATCGTCTTTGGGAGGAAACCATTATTTTGTAACTTTTGTATATGACTTTTCCAGAAGAGTTTGGATGTATCCAATGAAGTCTAAAGATGAATTGCTTCAAATTTTCCTGAAATGGAAAAATATGATCGAGAACCAGACTGGTAGAAAGATCAAACGTCTTAGGACGGACAATGGAGGGGAATATAAAAGTGACCCATTCTTTGACGTTTGCCATGAGTATGGTATTGTTCGACACTTCACTGTTAGACATACACCACAACAGAATGGGGTGGCAGAGCGTATGAATCGAACACTATTGGAGAAAGTTCGATGTATGTTGTCTAATACTGGGTTAGGCAAGGCATTTTGGGCTGAGGCTGTGACATATGCTGGTCATCTCATTAATCGTCTGCCGTCATCAGCGATAGGAGGAAAAACACCATTGGAGGTATGGTCTGGAAAACCTGCTACTGATTATGATTCCTTACATGTATTTGGATCCACTGCTTATTATCATGTGAAGGAATCCAAGCTTGATCCGAGAGCAAAGAAGGCTTTCTTTATGGGAATCACCCATGGAGTGAAGGGATTCCGCCTTTGGTTTTTAGACACCAAGAAGATAATTTGTAGCAGAGATGTTACCTTTGATGAATCTGCCCTAGTAAAGAAGGTAACAAGTGAAGCTGTCCAGACAAGTAGTACTCCGCAGCAGGTGGAGCATACTCCAAAACAGGTGGAGTTTCAGCAGATGATGATCCCATAAGTTGATGCATCTGATTCTTCAACTCCAATAGAAGAATTAGAAGATGAAGAGGTTCAAACCCAAGAACCATTTGAGACACCAGAAACACTTGCAGTTACAAGGCCAAGGAGAGAAATTCGTAGACCTGCTCGATTTGCTGATATGGTGGCTTATGCTCTTCCAGTTGTTGATGATGATATCCCTATCACTTACCAAGAAGCAATACAAAGCTTGGAAAGTGATAAGTGGAAAAGTGCCATGGATGAAGAAATGCAATCTCTCCAAAAGAACAACACTTGGAAACTGGCATAATTACCGAAAGGTAAAAGAGCCATTGGATGCAAATGGGTATTTGTAAAGAAAGATGGATCTCATAACAAGAAAGATGTTTGCTACAAGGCACAGTTAGTAGTTAAAGGCTACGCTCAAAAGGAGGGAATCGACTACAATGAAGTATTTTCCTCTGTTGTGAAGCATCCCTCCATTAGAATATTGTTGGCCTTGGTAGCACAGTTGAATTTGGAGCTAGCTCAACTTGATGTAAAGACGGCTTTCTTGCACGGTGATTTAGAAGAGGAGATCTATATGACACAGCCAGAAGGATACAAATATGGTGGTTGTGAGAAATGAGTTTGTAAGCTGAATAAATCGCTATATGGATTAAAGCAATCTCTGAGGCAGTGGTACAAGCGATTTAATAACTTTATGAGGAGGCAAAAGTATACTAGAAGCAAATATGATCATTGTGTGTATTTGCAAAAGCTCAAAGATGGATCTTTCATTTATCTTCTCTTGTACGTTGACGATATGTTGATCGCTTCGAAGAGTCAAAAGGAGATAGACAAATTAAAGGCTCAGTTAAATCAAGAGTTTTAGATGAAAGATCTAGGTGAGGCCAAGAAGATTCTTGGTATGGAGATAAGCAGAGATAGACAGAGAGGGAAACTTTGTTTAACACAGAAGCAGTATCTGAGAAAGGTATTACAATGTTTTGGCATGAATGAAAATACCAAACATGTAAGTATCCCATTGGGTTCTCATTTGAAACTTAGTTCTCAATTATCTCCTAAAACTAACGAAGAACGAGTGTATATGGCAAAAGTTCCATATGCTAATGCAGTTGGGAGCTTGATGTATGCAATGGTGTGTATGCGTCCTGACATTTCACAAGCAGTTGGAGTTGTGAGCAGGTACATGCATGATCCTGGAGAAGGACATTGGCAAGTTGTGAAATGGATTCTACGGTATCTCCAACAAACCGTGGATGTTGGTTTAGTTTTTGAACATGATGAAGCACTTGGTCAGTGTATAGTTGGATATGATGATTCCGATTATGCTGGTGATTTGGATAAGCGTCGATCAACTACTGGGTATTGTTTACTCTTGCTAAAGCCCCAGTAAGTTAGAAGTCTACATTGCAATCTACGGTGGCCTTGTCTACTACAGAGGAAGAATACATGGCAGTTTCAGAGGCTGTAAAGGAAGCAATTTGGCTTAACGGGTTGATGGAAGACTTGGGAGTTGTTCAAAGTCACATTAGTCTCTATTGTGACAGTCAGATTACTATTCACTTAGCGAAAAATCAAGTTTACCATTCAAGGACTAAGCATATCGACGTGAGGTATCACTTTGTGCGGGAGATCTTTGAAGAAGGAAAGATTCTACTTTAGAAAATTACGACATCAGAAAATCTTGCAGATATGATGACCAAGGTGGTAACAGTAATCAAGTTCAATCATTGTTTGAACTTGATTAACATCCTGAAAGTATGAACACCTTCGGGTGTGTTGCTCTTGTGAGCGCAATTAGAGGCACTACAAATTTGGGGAGTTGAAGAAGTTGAGTAGGCTTGGTAATTTCAAGCCAAGGTGGAGATTTGTTAGATTTGTCTAGAAATTAAGTTGGCAAGTTGGAAATTTCATCTTAGTTGGTGGCCAACTTATTAGAAATTTCATCTTGGTTGGTGGCCAAACTTTGAACATGTGAATTTCATATTTGGTGGCTAACTTGTACACATTGGAAAATTCTTTGGTAGGTGGCCAAACTTTGAACATATTGTTCTTGAAACTCAACTATAAATAGGCCTAAGTATTTCCATTAGAAATCATCCCAAAAACAAGTTCTCTATTCCTCTTGTATTCTTCATTCTCCCACTTTGGGAATTCCAAAGAATTCCATATGTTGTAATATTGGCGATATAGTGAAGTTATCATTCGGTGTGGTGCCCGAGGAGTAGACGATATTCTCATCGAACCTCGTAAATTTGGTGTGTTCTCTCCTTTATTGTTTTTTATTCGATTCTTTTCCATTGTGTTTCAATATTCAATAGTTTGACAGGTTTATCCGCTGTGCAACCTTTGGTGGTTTTAATCTTGACATTTTAGGTCAATTTTAAAACTACGTTCGTGTGGGAAATAACCCGTTTTCCCCAACAATTCTTTTGAGTTCCAATGCTAGGATTTGGTTTGTCCCTGAGGATGAAGCAGTGGACTTAACCGAACCATGATTTGAATCATTCCACGTGGAAAATATTAGCCCCCCCCAAACAACAAAAAAAACACCAAAGAGAAGAACTGTCTCACAGAGAGGATTAACATACATAACCTACAAGTTCCTCCCCCCTTTTTTCTGCCTTGTACTCTAAGAAAGGGAACTATAGAGGATGAGATGAGGGTTTTTGAGAAAACATTTATTTGATATTTTATTCATTTGTATAATTTATTTAGAATAGGCTAAATACTCGTTGTATTAGATATGGTTTCTCATATTTCTCCTTATTTTTGAGCTTTAACCAGATGTGTTGTCATCAAACATTAGTAAAATGTCCATATATTAGTTAGGTGTCTACTTTTCGCAAAGACTTGAAATCTTTCTTTGAATGGTAGTTGTCACTTGACTCTGAGAAAGGATGGTAAAATTCATCAACATATAGAATAAACTCACTGAGATTTCCAAGGTCTTATCTGCACAGTCAACATTCTCGAGCCAATAATGGATCCACCTCCGACTCCATCGCCTACTACACCGCTGCTATCTCCGGCGCCTCCGGGACGAGGGTTTTGGGAATCATGGTAAGATGTTATCCCCCATAGTCATTGCATTTTACTTGTGCATAAAGAAACAAAGAGGGTACCTTTTTCTGACATTTCAATGGTTGTTGGCTCCCTGTGTGTTTGCAGTTGGTCGTTTCTATTTTGTTGTGGTATATTCAGAAGCTGCTGCCCTCCACTGTTTGAACCAGGGCCACCTCCTTCTTAGATCTTCCATTTTTCCCTCTTTCTTTTGGAATGCATACTTTATTAAGGATTTGAACTTTTTGAACGGATCAGTTCTTGTTGTTTTTCATTCTCCTCATTGTTATGTATCTGCTAATGTATGTAGCAACTGAGATTGGAGTTGCAAAATGTAACCATTTTTTAGCTTTCTCTAAGTTATGTCTTGAGTGATATAGTTTTCTATCTTCCATTATTCTATCCAAATCCAGCCCAATGAAGTCATTGGATTGGATGTGTACTTTGCCTATGATAATATCCATTTAACGACACCGTTTTTACTTTGGCTAATATATTGAAATATCCCTTAAGGTACTTCGGTCAAATAAACACTTATGCTTTCTTTTAATTAAATAAGCTCTATTATTTGATTTTTATTCATGAAACCCTTTGGTTTTTAATTAAAAAAATATCAGTTTTTAATATATTAATCGATAAATTCATATCAAATACTATTAAGATCCATTATTAATGTGACCGGATAAAATTGTATTTTTTTAATTTGGACAAACACACAAAAATAAATATTCTTTTGTTAATTATAAAATATTTATTTAAAACTTATAATAAAATGATTAGAATTTTTAATGCCATTGATACTGTTGATGTTATTATACATACATGAAAATATATGTTTTTTCTGTTTATGGATATAAAGAGATATAAGTAGTTTATAAATTACTATTAATTAAAAATATTTTAATATTAAAAAATAAAAATGAAGCACATTGTTTGTACATTAGTATTTGGGTTTTTTCAAGAAAAATACTAATTAAGGATTTATTTAATTATAGAAATAAATTATAAGAATTTACTTGAACAAAACGTAATAAGTTTAAGTTTAATTTGTAGTATTATTTTTATATTAGCCTTTTATTATTATTTTTTCTCCTCTTCAAAACGCATCGTCTTGACTAGGGCTGTAAATGAGACGAGACAGATCGTGAGCAACTCGAAAAAATTTTATATTATAATTTTAGATTTTTTAAAATTACATTATAAAAAATTTATTAAAAATACTTATTGATAATTATAAAATTTTAAAAATATATTAAAAATTCTATAATACAACTACCCTCAAATTTTAATTTTAATTCAGCAACCCAAGTCCAATTGTTACATTGTATATTACTAAAAGAAAAATAAAAGCCCAATTAATTAAGCACATATTATATTGCACCCTAAACTTTAAATCATAAACCCTAAGTCCTAAGTCCTAAGTCCTAAATACTAAACCCTTAATCTAATTATGTGATAGGGTACTAAAAGAAAAATAAAAGCCCATTTAATTAATCACATTTTAGATTACACCCTAAGCTATAAACTATACACTACAAACCCTAAATCCCAAATCATAAATCCAAAGCCTTGAGCCCTAAGCCCTAAGTCCTAAGCCCTAAACCCTTAATTCGATTATATGATAGGGGTTAAGTTATGCACATGAAGGTAACATACAAATTATGTAAAATGAAATTAATGAAATTAACAAGGGTTTATATGTAAATAAACTAATAAATCACACTTGGTCAAATCAATAAATAGGTTCATTATCAAAACAAACGGTGATCAAAACATCAATTTTATTTGATTGTTACATCTTTAATTTCTCGAAAACAATTAATTTGATTAAACAATTCATTTATTCATTTGAAAAGGTCATGCATTTTTTAGTCTCAATTGTCAAGAGACCTAGAGATATCTCTCTTACAATAAGAAGGAAACATTTTATTTGAATTGATCATATCTCAATATATGATTCTCATTATATATGAATTTGATTTGTATCTTATACACATATTTATCTTTTGAATATCAATCAAACTTAATATTAAGTCCAATATATTATTGTGCCCATAATAATAATCAATTCGACTTTAGAATAATTAATAGTGTTATTTAAGGAGAATATTATATAATAAAATACAAATGATTATAATAATAAATTTAATTATCAAAATATTATGTCTATATAATATGCAGAAAATTATTACTAACCAGAGGATGTTATCAGAAATATTATGCCTTTGAATGAATACAGACCAGTTGCTTGCAATAAGCTTAGGCAAGAACTTTGTCATTCTAGCAACAAGATGCACTTGTTGATGACTGAACAACAATAAATTGAACGAAAATGTTTCATGCAACTAGGATTAGGAAAACCATAAGGGCTTGGTGCATTTCCTCCATCTTGAGAAAACATTGCATACTTGATTTACTGCTCACCAATAGATCTGTTTAGATCCACTTGATCTTCAGAACAAAGACTGCACTGCAAAAGCTCTTGTAACATCTCCATTGATGTAATGTAACATTAACTTCATGATCAGAGGAATATCGAACCATTCTACCGACCCCTACAAGATATGATGTGGATAATGAAAATCTTAACCTGAAACTAATGCCAAGAAAGAATGGGAAAAGGAAATGTATTTTCTTCCTTGATTTTGTTCTGTCTTTTTTAAATAGCTAAATTATAACTGCCAATGCAGGTGCGCAAGAGACCTTTGAACAAAAAGGAAATGGCAAAGAAAGAAGAAGATATCATTACTATACAGTCAAATTCCAATGCACTAACGGTTCATGAAAAAAAACTAAAGGTGATTAGTTGGCAGGGCTTCCTCTTTTTCCTGCAGTGCACTCACTAACTTGAGCTCCTAACCCACCAGTCATGTCATGCTATAGCATTTTCAAGAGATTACTTGTTTAAAATCAGAAACAAAGTTGATTGCTCTTTGCTTTGATTTTCATCGAAAACCCATACTAACTTTTTATATAAAAGTCTCAATCTCCACCATCCTTATACGATTTATTAATTTATTGATTGATCTTGAATGAACTCAAAGTTTATAAATCTAAATATTTACAGAGCATAAAGGATAGGAAGAAAGGAAAAGTAAAAGATGCTCCATGGTTGGGAAGACAAGGTGGCGCTATTGCGCGAGTCCAAAGCCTTTTGAATTTATATCCCACACCGGACGATAAAGAGAGTAAGAGAACTTATAAAAGGAGTAGACTAACGCCTGTGTTAGTATATCTTTCTACGCCTTTTGGCTAAGATGAAGTGTAGTATGTGTTTATTAGCTTAATATATGATACGTAGACTTAATGGCTCATACGATATTAAATTTATTTTTTGAGGGTGAGAAAGGGGAGGACCGAGCTTGAATCGAGCTCAAAAAGGAGTTTGAATCGAGCTTTTGTATTTTTTTATTTTATTTTTGAGTCTTTTCGAGTTCGAGTTTTAATATTATCTTTCATGTTCGAGTTAAGCTTGAAAATTTTAAAGTTATGAGTTCTCGAGTTGAGTTGAACTTACGTAGTTCTCGAGTTGAGTTGAACTCGTCAATACTCGAGCTCGATTCAGGTCGTTTATACTCCTAGTCTTGACCTGGCAGAGACGCAACAATAAAACCTGGAACAACTTGAAAGTTAGAAGAAGAGCAGCGACTGAAACGAAAATAGTAAATAGAGGAGAAAAACAAGAAGAAAAAGATGGCCGCAAAGCCCGGTTCAGCTCCGACAACGTATTCGCCAAATATTGGCCAAAAATCTCGGCCACCTATTTTCAAAGACAGTGATCTTGATTGGGTCCGACCTGATGGCCGCGGCTTCCACCAGTGCAGACCATCATGTAAAGCTTCTTCTTTATTTTCTTTTTCTTTAAACATTATTGTGTTCATTGCTAATTTGGTTATAATTTTACTTTTTATATTGCAAATAAATTTGAAAACTTTGATGTCTTTTAGATGTTAGTGAGATGTCTATTGATTCTTTGGTAACCATCCTTAAGAAAAAGAAAAGTTTCTTTTTATTTTGCGCTGTATGTCAGTGTTATTCATTACCTGGTTATAGAAATAGTCTGGTGTTCTCCATTGCTCTCTAGAATAGGGCCATTTTAATGAGTAGTTAAGTGATTTTGTGCCTTCGTGATTTGTTTTTACATGTGCCAGAATGTTATATCTTTGGTTTATATGACCCCTTGCTTATTTTCATATAAAATCTGAATGTTTAAGCGCTTGGTTGAGTGGAAAAGTTGAGAGGGAGGGAGGGAGGGGTTAGTTCAATACTCCTATGCATTTTTCGAAAGTTCCATTTTCTTTCTTCTGATTTTATAACTCTACCAAGCAATGAACGAAAGGAAGTTACTTTTTCTCTAAAAAAATTTAGAACAAGGTCATCTTGACGAGTAGTTAAGTGATTTTGCTGCTTCCAATTTGTTACTGCATGTACCAGTGTGTTATAAATCTTTGGTTCTTCTGACACCTTATTTTTATATTGATTTGCATGTTCATGCTTAAAAGGGAGCATAAGAAATCCATAGTGGTATAGTTGTCATGTTGTGGGATCATCTTACCTGTTATTACCACGATAATGGATTTTCAGTTAGTTTTTAGGCATCTAAAACTTAGAAAGATGGGATTCTTATAAAAAAAACTATGGATCATTCTTAAAATCTCTTGTAAATGGATTTTTCTTGGGTTCTCCTGTGCTGATTTGAAATGAATCCCCAAATGTTGGTGATCTGTAGTTTTCAGAACAGGTGCAGTAAACTCTGCTTCTGGATCTGCTTATGCAGAGCTTGGGAATACCAAGGTCATCATATCTGTGTGAGTATATCATCGGTGTGCTTATTCTTCTTCGTACTATTTTTTGGGATTTTATAACCCTTTGCTTTCTTTGGCAGAATTTTCTTTTAAATAATGATGTTTTCTGTGATTACTCTACATGTTCATGTGTTATTTGTATTGAACTATTTAGTTTTGGGCCAAGATAAAGTAAGAAGGCAATGATGTATAGCGATAGTGGGAGGTTAAATTGTAATGTCAGCTATACAACATTTGCCACTCTAGTTTGAGGGCAGGTATGTGAGATGATTGAAAGTGTGAATCTTTTCTGGTGCAGCATATATGTATTATATTTGATTAAGTCTCTTTGTCTGTCTTTTAATTATTTTCTTTAATTTAGTTAATTCTATTCCTTGATCTCCCTTTCCTTAGGGATCGGATCACAAAGAGTTTTCATCGATGCTTCATAAAGCTTTGGAAGGTGCAATAATGTTGGAAACATTCCCCGAAACCACTGTGGATGTTTTTGCATTGGTGTTGGAGTCTGGGGGCAGTAAGTCTTCTCATAAATCCTTGGTAATTAGGCCTGAAATTGGCCTCCTGTTGTTTATTCCATAGCCTGTCTTTTCTTTTGATCCTTCTTATGGCATCTCTCATAAAGTTGGTTCTCATTTTCTTACAAATAGTGTTTCACATAATGTTTGTTTTAGTAAACAAGTATTTGACAATGCTGTAGATGATTGTAAGAGTGTCAAAAAAATTCTATATCAATGAAAATTCTTATTGGCTATGGATATGCCCTAAACTCATATATTTCCATTTGTTGATAAGCTTCATAACATTGGTTGCAGGTGATCTTCCTGTGGTGATATCATGTGCTAGTCTTGCCCTTGCAGATGCAGTGATTATGATGTATGATCTTGTTGCTGCAGTTTCTGTGGTGAGTGTCTTTCTTTTTGCCTTGATCATTATGCAAGCATGAATTTGAGCACTGCCCTTACCTATGTTACTTCAGTTCTTCATTTTCCTTGAAGTGAATGTCCGACACTTACTCAAACATGGGAATCAGTCCTTTAAATATGGAACATTTAGGGGGCGGTAGAGAAGAAAAGAGAAGCATGTCAGGGTCAGACAGTCACACTCGTACCTGATACTCCCCAAGTCCAAAGAACATAGCCATTACTATCTCTACCAGTAAAATATTACAACTAACAGCTAGTGTAAGTATATCAGTTACGCGCAATGTACTTGATTTAATTGGTGTTCAGAACAATTAAAGTGGGATTGATGATAAATTGCTACAACCCGGAAAACAAAAAGGCACATTGATATTTAGAAGCTTGTTCTTTTCTGCATAGCATTTTACCATTATTCAAATCCCAATCTCTAGATCCATGATATAATGGTTTTCTCCATTCTATTCTAACCTTGAACAGTGAGTACTGTTTGAGTTCCACTTTGAATAACTTTTATCTTTTCTCACGTGTTTAGTGCATAATTTCGGCTTTTAGGCCTGTCTTGGGGAAAAACCTTGTAATTGATCCTATTCTTGAAGAGGAAAGCTACTAAGATGGAAGCTTAGTGCTTACATGTATGCCTTCTCGTTAGGAGGTCAGTAGGTCACTCAACTAACATTTACAGGAGAATGGTCAACCCCAGATATTAATGAGATATGTGTTTTGGTCTACTTTTCATGAAGATTTGCTTTAAATTTGGGCTACTGATTCCTGCTAATCAAAATGCTATAATAGATGTAACCAGGCCCTTTATTGTACCTTATGTACCTAATGGCACTCAGAATATTTGTTATGCACAGGCCATGCAGCTTTGCCTTGATGCTTGCAATAAGCTTGGTAAAGTGATGAGTACATGCTTGAAAGAAGCCGCATCTGCTTCACAAGAGTAGAAATATGATGTATACTTTATATTTTGTTTTCACCAGTCTTTTTTTTTCATGTTGACCTTTTTCATTTCACTTATAATTTTGTAGCTGAGTTTACTTTCCCTAATTTCAGATATTTATCTTTATTCCAAGTCCCACCCAATATGAGCTGAAGTTTTCCCGGATTTCACATGAATGGATTATGCAGTTACTTTCAATATTCACTATTGAAGAAGCTACAAGATGAAGCTTAATTAAACTTTTTAAATTTCAGTGACTCAAATTTAATATTAATATCTTTGTGGGACCATGATTTGGTCTCTTCCGAGATATGAATGGGCCATACCCTGCTGGTGTACCATCATCCAACGGTGAGCTGGCCTCATTCTGTTATTACATGGTGGGACACGGGACATGGGAGGAGAAAAAGAACTTCTGGCCCACTAGACTATTACGAGGAGTTCACCTTATTCTGTTAATTAAGTATCAATTACACTTACATGTATAATATAAAATAAAGTTGAATTATTATCACTCGTGTGGCTGGTTTAATTTGTACAATATATTATCTAAATTCAAATAATTTGTATTTATTAATTTAATGGTCTAAATAAAAATTTATATATATTGAATTAAGTAGGACAACTAAAGCGATAAAATCTTCTCATAAAATAATTGAATTAATTAATTATTATAAATATACAGTTTAATCATTGTTATATTGCAAAGATAACAAATGGATCATTGAATTTAAAAAGTTACAAACAAGCTGTTTAATTAATTAATTATTATAAATACACTGTTTTATCATTGAGTGTATAATAAACGTTAACAATTTAAGTAAAAAATAAGTGATTTGATTTTAAGTTTATAACAATCGATAAATTAAGTGAATTGATTGTTATAATTGATAAATAAAATGATATGATTGTAATTAAAAATATAATATTTATTTTATTTTTAATTGATAAATAAAATGATATGACTGTAATTAAAATTTTCAAATTTAATGCATTAGATTTTTTAAGTAAGGTCAGGGGTTTGAACTCTGGCGTTTGTGTATGAAGCAAATTGAATTGGGAGGGTCGCTCTGGTAATGGACTTCTGAAAACCTAATTTATATTAGTCGATCAATAGATCAGATACTAGTAATTAATTAAAAAAACCTATAAATGTAATTTAATTTGAATGGAAAAGGAAAAGAAATTCGTACCACTAATAAGGTTTAAGGTTCATAATTTTAAGGATTGAGATTTAAAGTTTATATTTAGCATTTAAGATCTAGAGTTTAAACTTTTTAGATTTTAAGTTCTAGGGTTCAAATAAGTAAGATTGTATAAATTTTAATTTATGAACCTTGCGAATCAAAGTGTTATTTTTTTTTAAAAAAAACTATTTGATATAAAGACGTATCATATCTAAAATTTAAAATTTAGACTCAAAATTTTAGATTTTAATATTTAGATAAATATATAAAATTTTGAATGATTTTTACTTAGGAGAGGGAGAAGGAAAATTTTACTCTTAGAGATTAGACTCACAACTTAAAAAAAAAGTTGTGAATTAAAAGCTTTTGACCACGTGATCTCAAAATTATTGAGATAAATAATAGATTTTTTTATTAAACTAAAGTGATTACAAAATAATATTTATTCTGAAAACTCTTAATCATTTGAGAATGAAAATTTAATTTGTTGTAGTTGTTTGTGTACAAACTCGTAATTTACGTGTATCTAAAAGTAATATATATTTATTACCACCATGTTGCAATTGTAAAGTAACCGTACATTACTGAACAAACACGTGCCAAGATTCCTTGGGCATTCGTTTCTAACGTAGTCAACTCTTCGGATCTTACAAGTCATAAATAATTTATAATTTAAAAATAAAATGATAAGTACATAAACAGAAGTACACTACGGAACAGTTTCCCTTCCGATTTTCATCCTTTTGTTTTAAAAGACAAACTCATATGATTTTGTCTCTCTGTCTTTATCTTCCCAGTTCCAATAAATAATTTTATATTAAAAATTTCCAGCAAAACATTAACTGTATTTTCCCACCAACTTTATGACAATAAATATTAAATATACAGGTTTTAATTACTTGGGATGAACTCTTTCTGTCACTTTCTCGGAATTCTTTGGTTTCTAAGTTTTCAAACTTGTTAATAATATACAAAATCCCATCAAATTAAGGCGTGTACATCGAGAAAGGTTCGTTCTTCTAACAATGGAAAGTGTTGTTTAAACTTTCCATTTCAGTTACGGTGAACGGATTTCGTGATGGAAAAAAATCGGGTGAATCTTTTCTTAAACATCATCATCAGATCAGATTGAAACTGAACGGAAGTGAATCCTCAGGATTTTACATGGTTTGGCCTTATGCTTGTTTGTAAGCTTTCTGTAGCAGTTTCTCAAGTCCCTGTTTGTTGGAATCGGTAAACAAGAATCGTATTTCTTTATAGTTTTTTTTTATTATTTTTGACTTGTTCTCTTCCAATTTGCTATGAATTCCTTTATGATCAATGAATTAAGAAAATGAAATCATGGTCAATATTCAATCTTCAATATTTCTCTTAGAATCAAGCTGACTAAAATTTCTAAGATGGTGTCAACAGTGAATGCATTACTTTTAAGCCATTTATTTGCTGCATTTTTTCCCCTGAGGGTATCATTTAAAAAATGGGTTTTTGATTTTTATTCCACGAAATCAGAAATTTTTTCTGTGGTGGTCTGAGAGGAAACCCTTTATGAAGCTTTGAATAAAGAAATGAGTCCCGTGTTTTGACCAGCTCTTTCCCCCCTGAAAGGGGGGGGGTCTTTAGAGCTGCTTCATTTTCAAGTTAAATCTTTTATGCCAGTGGTCACATGATTCTTGGTTCAAGTAGCCATACACAGGGCCTTTTTTGCACTTTGTGCCTTTGTGTTCTTCCCACTTACCTTACTTAAACATCAGTTGATTCACGGTATCAGATCCATGAACTGTTTGTTAATTGGGCGGCAACATTGTAACCTTCTCCCTTTCTCTCTCGTCCTCCTACAGATCACATCTAATAACTAAAACGGAGGCAACGACATCGGGAGGAAAGACATGGGGTATGGTAATTCAAGATCTGTAAGGTTTGTTCCATCTTTATTCTTTAATGATTTCAATCGGCTCTCATTTTACGTCCGTGTTATATGGAATAAACGACTGATGTTACTTGCTTATTGCATGTTTTCAGATTTCAAGATGATCTTGAATTGCCAAAGCTCCACAACACCATCAATGGGGAGGGTATGAATATGATAAAGCTGAAATACAACATTGATGGGACAAAAATACCAGAGCCTAGCACCAAGAAGGCTGAGGAGTTGCCTACTGGTAGGACGGGAAAATCCTTAAAAGCTAAAGTGCTGTCCAGGGTTTTCTCCGAGGATTTCGAAAGAGTGAAGAAGAAGATTTTGGATCCTCGTGGACCTGTTATTCATCGATGGAATAAGATTTTTCTAGTATCATGCATAGTCTCATTGTTTGTGGATCCTTTGTTCTTTTATTTGCCAGCAGTTTGGGAAGAAGTCTGCATTGATATTGGAATCCCACATGAAGTTATCCTCACAATAGTTAGATCAATGGCTGATGCGTTCTATATAATTCAGATTTTCATTCGGTTTCGGACAGCTTATGTCGCGCCTCCTTCTCGTGTATTTGGGAGAGGAGAGCTTGTCATTGATTCCAGGAAGATTGCTTCCAGGTACCTTCAGAAGAATTTCTGGATTGATTTAATAGCTGCCCTGCCCCTTCCTCAGGTATGTGTAAAACTAAGGCATCCATATTTTTTCCCTTTAGCTAAATACTAAGGCTTCAATTTTCTATATCTTTGCGTCCCAGGTTTTGATTTGGATGATCATTCCAAATCTCAAAGGTTCAACGATGAGAAACACGAAAAACGTGCTCCGGTTCATAATCATTTTTCAGTACCTTCCAAGACTTTTTCTAATATTTCCACTCTCATCACAAATTGTCAAGGCCACTGGTGTTGTTACAGAAACAGCATGGGCTGGAGCTGCTTATAACCTGATTCTCTACATGCTGGCTAGCCATGTAAGTGATTCTGAAACCTATAAACTATGATTCTACACATAAAAACGCCAATTCTAAACTGTTAGCTTAAGTAATAAAAAATTAGCTTATCTCAATATTTCTTAAAAAGGTTTTAGGAGCTAGCTGGTACCTTCTCGCAATCGAGCGCCAAGAAGCATGCTGGAGGAGTGCCTGTGATCTTGAGGAATCAACTTGTCAATATAAATACTTTGATTGCCACAGGATCAATGACCCAGGCAGGGATACCTGGTTCAGGTCCAGCAATATCACCGGCCTTTGCAGTCCGAATTCCGGCTTCTATCAGTTTGGTACATATAGTGATGCATTGACATTCGATGTTACAACGGCACCATTCTTCAACAAGTACTTTTATTGCCTTTGGTGGGGTTTAAGGAACTTGAGGTCAGTTGTTTCCCTCAGAAAGTTTTGTTTTCAGAACTGTTTAAGAAATCAATAACGGAACCTGATTTTTCAAGTGTATTTCCAGCTGCAGTGATGCTGAAGAAAACATTTGAAAGATGTATTTACTGCTTAACTCTAATGCTCGGTCTCTTATTACATGCAGTTCTTTGGGACAAAATCTTGACACAAGCACTTATGTGGGTGAAATAATTTTTGCCATTATTATTGCGACTCTTGGTCTGGTTCTCTTTGCACTGCTCATTGGGAATATGCAAGTAAGTCCTCCAATTGATTTCCACAGAACTTTTTCATGAAAAAAGTAAGAATGTAGCTTGTATTAGAAAAGTTTGAGTAATGGAATGTAGACACTTCTGAAAGTATCCTAGGTTATGTCTTTGACATGATCTTGGAATTCCCCATACCGTTTGATGTCATGAACTCGATTTCTTCCATTTTTGGCAACTTCTAACTTTGTGATTGTGACAATGTTTCACTGGCAGACATACCTTCAATCAACAACCGTTCGGTTGGAAGAGTGGAGAATCAAGAGAACTGATACTGAGCAATGGATGCGTCACAGGCAACTTCCTCCTGAGTTAAGGCATTCTGTGAGAAAATATGATCAGTATAAATGGCTAGCTACAAGAGGAGTTGATGAAGAAGCTTTACTCAAAGGCCTTCCCTTGGATCTACGTAGAGACATCAAACGCCACCTCTGTCTCGACCTTGTTCGACGAGTAAGTTATACAACCTGAAAACATTAGACCTCATGCAACAATTACAGCTTGATATGTAACTATGTTTAGGGGATCAACAGGTACCGCTGTTTGATCAAATGGATGAAAGGATGTTAGATGCAATCTGTGAGAGACTTAAACCCGCATTGTGCACCGAAGGCACTATCCTAGTTCGCGAAGGTGATCCAGTCAACGAGATGCTCTTCATAATCAGAGGCCACCTAGATTCGTACACTACAAACGGTGGCCGTACCGGATTCTTCAATTCATGCAAGATCGGCCCCGGAGACTTCTGTGGTGAGGAACTACTGACATGGGCGTTGGATCCTCGTCCTAGTGTCATTCTCCCATGTTCAACTCGCACGGTTAAAGCAATATCAGAAGTAGAGGCCTTTGCTCTCAGAGCCGAAGACCTCAAATTTGTGGCATCACAGTTCAGAAGACTGCATAGTAAACAGCTAAGACACAAATTCCGTTTTTACTCACACCAGTGGAGAACATGGGCTGCCTGTTTCATACAAGCAGCGTGGCGTCGGTTTAAAAAACGAAAGGAAGCGGCTGAACTACGAGCTAAGGAGAACCATATGATGGCTGCCGAAGCTGAAGCACTGGCACCGGCTTCAGGGTGGGCTATATGTGCAGCCAGGCTAGCAGAAAGCACAACTAGGAGGGGTGTTAATAATATGCATTCAGGGTCTGCTTCTGGGGTTGTCAGCTCCTTGCGGAAACCCGCAGAGCCAGATTTTTCTGTAGAAGAGGAATGAATTTGGTTACACTCCCAAACGGGGATCTAGTAGTGTGTAGCTAATCACTAAGAGATGCCTGTAAATTTTCTTTGTTTCTTCAGTGGCCTGTAAACAAAGGTGGAGTTGATTATTGTTTCAACATTTGCATCTATAAATACATTACAAGGTGGAAATTCTTCACAGCCTAACAATAACTTCCTTTTCCAGTCATATTAAAGCTGAGAAACAGGAGTGTCGAAACCGTCTTTCGGATGGACCGGATTCGACTTGAATGAATTGGGTTAGAGTCGCCACCGACCATTTTAAAACGAATTTAGGTGGATCGGACGCCATCTTACCTGATCTGTGTTTTACCATAAATGTATCGGGCTCGGGAGTCGGTTACGGCCAAGGAAGGATTAGCACCATTAAACCGCCCTTTCGGTGCCAATTAATTTGTCGGTTGTCTTTAATTACGAAAATTTGAAATTTAAATAAAAATTTTAAAAATTCGATTCGAACTACTTACCTTGAATGATTGGAATTTCTCTAAAAAAAAGAATCGAAAATATTAGAAAAAAATAATTAAATAAAAAAATAAAACTAACTAAAAAATCAATCAAAGGAGAGAAAGAAAAAAATAAAAATAAAAATTAAAGAAAAAAATAAAGGAAAAAATATTAAATAAATAAATAAACAAAAGTAAAAAAAATAATAATAAAACAAATTTAAGGGAAATAAAATAAAGTAAATAAATAATAATAATAATAATAATAATAATAATAATAAATGTGAAATAAAATAAAAAACAATATGAAGGAAAAAATTGAAAAAGAAAAAAGAAAAATGTTAAAATAGGAAGAAAAAAAGAAAAAGACGGAAATGAAATAAAAAGTTAAAAAAATAAAAATAAAAATAATAATAATAAATAAGGGTTGGGGATTAAATAATAATTAAACCTAAACAAAACAGTGACTAAAATGAAATACTAGCAAATGTAATATCCAAAGTCAAACTCTAATGAAAACAACAAAGCAATTCAGAGTCAGACTAAAATAAAATAATTGAAACATTGATGCTCAAAATAGAAGAAATCAAATGTAACACCCCCAACCCGTATTAAAAACAGAATACGAGTCAGAGGTGTCACATTGACTTTTCAAAACATTTACTTGTATAAAATAATGAGTAATTTAAAACTTTTATAACATATAATTTATTTAAAACGTTTACAAAACAATTCAGAGCTTATACAATATATTCTTTTGAATGCATGTCAACTAGAACTTTATATATTAAAATACATATTATTCACCTATCTTCTGATATGACTTTCAGTAAGGAGAACTGATATGTCTTGTTTCACATTGTTCTTCACTCTTCTTGAAACCTACGTGTAAATCACTTACACGCTAAGTCTATGACTTAGTGAGACAATAAATATATAATGTAAACTATAACTTGTAATCATGCATGAACAATTACTGATATCACATCATACCCAACATATATCTATTCATATATCAAATACACATATGCATATAATTATCTTCTTTCCTATCATTATCATATTATTATCATTCATATTTCTATTCTCTTGTTTATATGATCTATTATGTTCATATCGTATATCTTATAACATATACAATAATCATTAAGACACATATATCATATTATATAATTCATAGCACAAAACATATATATATATCATATACATTGTATTCAATGTTATCTCTTATTAGCCCATGTACACCTGTGAGAACTGTAGATATGTGAATCTATTGAGGTTGTGCACTATGCTGCCACCACAGCTCGTAAGGGATCCCACTAGGGGCTATGAAAATTTTGTCCCAGAGGACCTATGTACTGTATTTGTCCCGAAAGACCACTCCTTAAGAACCATATACATATTCCAGTGGATCAAATCTGTCTCAAAAGACCCTGTAAATGTTATAAAGGATACATATATGTCCCGAAGGACCACGTAGAACCCTCGACTCTTGGCATGCCAACTATACCTATAGCTCTCGTATCATATAACATGGGCATTTTCACTTATATCATTCCACATATACATTTTCATATCATATGTCATATAAGATCATAACTTCTTTCACATATACATGTAGTCACATAGCTTCTTTTTATATTATCACATAGTTCATATCTTATAATTTGTTTTCTCATGTTCACATATATCATGTCATATGGCTCATATCTTTCTCATGCAATCACATAGTTCAGTTTCACATATGTTCATATATATATATCACATAGCATATACTTCTTATATCATTACATACAAAAGCATGTTAACACATATAATCATGCAACATATACAATAATATGTCACCACATCGACTCATGCACACATATGAACCATAGCAAACACATACTTCTATCTAGGAATTCATGCATTTTACTATTGGAAATAGACTTGTCGCAAGTCTTATTTCCCATTAAACATCATATACTAAATAATATGCACTCACCTGGGCCTCACTAATTTCCAATCCACTTTTATGATTTCCTTTCTTTCGATCGAATCTTGACTTGATAATTGTTCCGGAACTTGTGCGTGCTCGATATCTATATAATCATACATTGATACATATCAGTATACAATTGATATATTCTCATCTATCATTTCTTAGACCAAAAGAAATGTCTATTTCAATTTCCCCTTGAAGTGCATCAATACATTCTACAGTTCATTGATGCATTCTTTAACATGTGCATCGATGCACTACCCATGCATTGATACGCCAATCACCTTCGATGTTTTCATTTTAAGGGGGTGCATCGATGCACTCCTTATGCATCGATGCGCTAATTACATTTGATGTTTCTTCTTTAAAGAGTGCATCGATACACATTGAATGTGCATCGATACACCTTGCCCAGAATTTGCATTTTAAGCCCGAAAACCATCAACTTTTCACTTAATTCTTCTATTTTAAGTCCCTATCATGTTATTAAACTCAATTACCATTACTTAAACCAACTTATATCCATATAAACCATCTTTATCTTCCATATCTCATCACGATTCTTAAAATTTAAGAATCTTGCTAAACTTTTAACTTTGTTATTAATCCTTTCTAACTTCATAAATCTCTTATTCTTTTTGATGACAAGTCAAATTTAACTTTCAATTCTTATTACACTCTATTTCAATATTTCACTCAAGAACTTCAAATCTTTAATCTTCCCTAACTCCTTTATCTTTTGATTTTAAGATAACTTAAGCTTTCCTTAAGCTTAGTTATCATCTACTGATCATAACCCAACCTTAAATTTATCCAGAAATTATCTAAATAGAAGACTCACCTTTGATTCAAGCCTTCACGTATGAAGAAGGAAAAAGAGAATAGAAGAGAACTCTGAAACCTTTTCTTTCTTCCCACGTGGTTTCCTTATCTTATAAGGAAAATAAAAATCTTCATTGTCAAATGACCCTTTTGCCCTTCAATTCATCTAATAATTACTAAGAACTTTTATGATTTATTTCCAAATAAATCATTGAACTAATCCATGGTTCTACTCTAGTCACCAAATTCTGAAACTTTACAATTTGATCACTAACCCGGTATTGAGGATGATACATCAAAAGTGTAACCCATGGCTAGAAAATAACATTACAAGGAATGAGGGACACATGCTGCGATTAGGCCCCATATCAAAATTACGCAAACAACCCCTAGGGAAAATGACGTCGTTTATCGTGAACTATAAAAAGCCTAAAGCTAGGCTTATTTCCCATTTTCACTTCATTTTACACTTTCATCAGAAATAATGAGAGAGAGAGAGAGAGTAGAGAGTTCTCTCAATTCTCCGTCGGAGAATAAGGTCGGTCTGCCGCGTCGGCCACCGGCGACGGTGACCGAAAAACCTATAACCCCCCAAAAATATCCTCCTCTACCTCCTCAACACTAATCCGTAAAAAATTCCCACATAAAGGCCCCCAAAAACGTAGATCTACGTTTTTAGTTTCGGTTTTTTACCTCACCGACGATGACTCTTCGGCTCCTGGTGTATTTGGCTTTGAATAGTTTATGGTTCATTATCGTTGTTTTTTATTGCTTGTGATGTTGGCTTAATGGTTTTTGGTTGTTTGATATGGGTTTGTGGTTCTATATAACGCCTCGATTTACTATTTTTTCTCGGGTTCTCTCGATGATGTATTGTTGTTGTTCAGTTTGCTCGGTTTCTGTTGTGTACTCTCGTGGGTTCTTTGTTGATGCTTGGTGTCCCCGCTCTCTGTTTGGTTCTGTTGATACCCCTTCGGTGTTGTGGGTTGTGGGGTATTTATACCCACTACCGATGTTCGCTATCTCATATTATCATGGTAACGTGCCCGCCGTTGGCAGGGGATTTCGGGATGGGGCAGCCCCGATTTCCCCGACCGAAAATCCCGGTGCTGACTGGTGCGTGGTTGTTGGCATTCAGTCTTCTGGAACTCTCTTTGACTTGATATTGACTGTTGGATTGGGTCAGATCCAAAGGTCCAGATCTGGCTGCGGCTTGATGATTTTTTTAGAGTTAAACAAACCCTAACTCCTTTGCGATGTTGGTCGTTGATCTCTCCTGATCTAACAGTCCCCTGTTGAGCGGCGTTGTTCCAAGCGTGAAAACCCTAGTTGTTTGGGCTGGTTCAGGCCTAACAGTTGGACCTGTACATTGGACTTGATTTTTTTGGACCCTGGACAGAAAAGAAAAAAAAGAAGAAATAAATAAATAAATAAATAAATAGGAAATAAAAACAATAATAATAATAAACAATAATAATATATAAAAAATTCAAAAACATATAATATATAAATTTTCAAAATGCTTTTTTTAAAAACTATATATTATACGTATTTTCAAAAACGTTTTAAAAAACTATATAATATATATATTTTCAAAAATGTTTTTTAAAAACTATATATTATATATATTTTCAAAATGTCTTTTAAAAAACTATATAATATATAAATGTTTTCAAAAATGTTTTCAAAACTATATACTATATAATTTTCAAAATGTTTTCAAAACTATATACTATATATAATTTTCAAAATGTTTTCAAAACTATATATTATATATAATTTTCAAAATGTTTTAAAAACTATACAAGATATATTTTTGAAAACCGTTTTCTAAAAATTATATATTATACTTTGTCAAAAAATGTTTTGAAAAAAAAACTATATTACTATATATATATATATAATAAAATAAATAAATAAAAAGAAAACAAAATAACTTCGAACGAAAATGAGTGTCTACGAGAAGAATTTAGCGATGTATTCTGGAAAACTCAGTTTACAAGTTTTATAATTGTCATAGACATTCGAATTTTATCATCTTATTCATAGTATGATAAACTTTGAGTTTGAAGACATATAAACGTATTCTCAAAGTTGGACTAGTTCCCAATTACATGCATCACAATTCCACACATCTTACACTTTTGATGACATAGGAGTTCTTAAAAGCAAAACCAGAAGACATAAATAAATGCCAAAGTATGAGTTCAATCATTATGATGTTAACTTTAGGTGCCCACTTTTCTTTGACTGGACTAACTAGCTTTCTTACCCTTTTAATGCTACCAATCTCTTTCCCTACCAAATGGGACATTAGCAAAAATATTTCATGTTTTTTTCTGGCCAATCCCCCTTTTTTAACATATAGCTATTGGTTAATCTTTGAGGGGGGGGAAAAGGGAAAAGCACACTCTTTGGACTCTATGCATTAAACTAAGGATATGGTTGTAATTATCTTATATCTATTTCTTGATAGTTGATAATACAAATTATCATTATGTTTTGGTGCTCCATTTCACATGCTTTAAAGATTTTAGGTTATCATTGCGGCTGGGCAATGTTGATATCATATAAAGCGCACATTTTCACAATACCAAGAAGAAAAAAAAGGGTTATTTACTCCACTTTTAGATTGAACAAAGACACATTTGATGACGTTAAAATTTTCCTGTAAAAAGAGGGACATTTGATGACATTAAAATACACAGAATTGGACCCCTAGAAGTTGATAATCAGACAGTATTCCTCCATTATATCCCAGCACCAACCGTCAAAAGCCATAAGGGTGTAAAATCATGGGCCCATTGTCCTTCGTCATGCCCAAAGCCATACCTTATTTCATGGGCTTAGTCATTAGAAATGGACCCACTTTGACTATTGGCCTCGGCTAGCCTGGCTTCAGTCTTAACTTGGTATACTGGCCAAAAATTTCAACCGAACAATTAATTGAATGTCACAGAAGACACTCCCAAGGAAAGATAATTATTTAATACGACGCTATACAAACGCCACTAAAGTAAAATTCTATCACGACATTTGTTAAAAAAAAGTCACTATAAATGAACCCTATTGTGACATTATACAAACGCCGCTAAAGTACTACTTTATCACGACGTTTGTTGAAAAAATGTCATTATGAATGAACCCTATTGCGGTGTTTATATAAAACACCGCTAAAATACTACTCTATCACAACGTTTTTTGAACTATTGTTGCGTTTGATATAAAAAAAAGCCACATATATACCAAACTATTGTGCGTTTGTAAATAACGCCACTAAAGTAGAACTCAATCACGGTGTTTATTAAAAAAATACCACTATAAATGAATTCTATTATGTCATTATACAAATGCCGCTAAAGTACTACTCTGTTGCGATATTTGTTGAAAATGGTCACTATGAGTGAACCCTATTACGGCGTTTGTATAAAAATACAACTAAAGTTATTATTTTGTAGCGTTTGGATTGTAAACGTCGCTATATATTTAAAATTAGTGACGTTTACTCTCAATACGCCGCTAAAAAACTGCTATAATTACAAAGAATGATAACGGCGGGTCTCTTGTCCCAATGAAAGACAAACAAACCAACTCAAGTGGTAATCCCCATAAGCATTTCTTTGGCAGCTGGGAAAAATAAACACTAAATCAATAAAATTTCGGCGTCTCGATTGCAGCCATCTCAACTTTTGCAGATGTTATTTGGAATCAACTCAAGAAAAAGAAAAAAGAAAAATGGTTGCAGGTCAGGCAGTTGCCCATAGGACTGCCTGGCCATTGGCCACTTCAACCACCATTCTAATTTCCCTATTTGATATTCACCAATATTTTCAAACAGACACTTTAGTTGTCTTAGCAAGCATGTCATGCAATGCAATCAACGCTGCAAATTTTTTTGCAGCCTAGCTATAGAATTATCCATTGTCTCAACTAAAACAAAATTTCAATCATTCAAATTATGATACTATAACAATATATTATGAAAAATATTTTCTTTGATTTTTTTTATTCATAATATAATATCATAATTTAAATGTATGTATCGGGATCGCTGACGGAGCCACATATAGTCTAGGGTGGGCACGTGCCTATCTTGGAATTCAAATTTTCTTCGGTTAATTTTATCATTTTACTAATAGTGTTCACCCTGAAATTTTATTTGTGTTCGTCACATTTAAAAATTAGTGTTGTTAGCATATATGTGCACACCTTCAAAAATATTTTTGGATTCACCATCTATTTGGGATCATACATCGTCTCGTATTCATACACCCATGTATAAATAATAAACGAAAAAGACACGCTTGTTTTGCTGCGACTTGTAATTCTTTTTATGGAATTTAAATTCTGAATGATACGACCGAAAAGAAATATATATATATATCGAAAGATCAAAGCTTTCTAATTTATCCGATTCTAGATGTCTTAATATATATATATATATATGTATATATATTTGAATTTGTGGGAAGTTTTGACCTTCATTTCCATGCATGCTTCAATCAAGTATCTCTGTAGCTTGTAATTGAAGTATCATGCAAAGGAACAGGGAATCAAGTCAAAAGCCATAAGATTGGTTCACTGTAATTATAACATTAAAGTTGAATATTTTGTCATTAGTCGCCGTCCAAGCCACTTTAATTTCCACTATTCATAGTTAGTATAATATAATATTCATTCTGTTAAAACTGTTAATTGTTGATTATTTTGTCAATTTTTTTTTTAACTTTGAATCATTATTTTTTTTTAAAAATTTATTGTTGATAAAAATATAAAAAATATATTTGAAAAACTTTAAATCAAATAGATTTTAGATATATATTTTAAAAAATTAATTATTTAAAATATTTAAAATAAAAATAAATAGTAGACACGTTTAGTATGACAGAATATGTTAAGCAGCTTGTGACATGCAAGCAAGGCTAATCGTCAAAATAATAACATTTTGATCTTTGTTGAGAGTCTTTCAAGTCCTATGAACAAGTGTGGAAAATATTGTAAGTCAATTTTATATTATTTTAAATCTAAAATTTGTTTATATATTTATTATCAAATAATTAAATAAATTTTTAAATTTTTTTAAAAAAACCAAATAAATTTATTTATCAGATAGCATGACATACATGTCAGGATTATAATGATAAAAGATAGATTACATTAATCAAATAACTTATTTGATGTATTATTAACGTACAAGGGTATGGTTGGATACATTTTTCAACGAAGAGATTGTTTTACTCCTTAAGTCTAGTTAATTTTTAAAGAAAAACTTATTTTAGTTAGTCTTGTATATCAAATAATCTCCTCTAATTGTATCAAAAAATTAAATGAATTTTCAATCCTAATAATAAATTGGGTCATAC
Source organism: Hibiscus syriacus (assembly GCF_006381635.1). Classification (NCBI taxonomy): domain Eukaryota; kingdom Viridiplantae; phylum Streptophyta; class Magnoliopsida; order Malvales; family Malvaceae; genus Hibiscus; species Hibiscus syriacus. The sequence continues at coordinate 2,581,894 of NW_024063513.1, forward strand.
TCTTAAAAATTATGATCAAATTAACTCTTTTCACCTCTTGAATTATGATCTTATTTTTTTTAAATAAAGATTAATCTAATTTATAATTTTTAAATAAAGATCATGGTAAGAACAAAATATATATTTTTAGTATAATTGTAAGAATTAATTTAAAAATTAAATATTTTAACTATTCTTTTAATTAATTAGCATTTGATTAATTAAACGGAGAATTGGTAATAAATATAGATAAATTTCCTTTCCCTTTATGGTAGGGAATTTAGCATATTAATAATTGGAGTATTTAATTATTAATTAAATCATATGGATATACACAGTTTCAACAATGATAGAATGATAAAGGACTTAATATTCATTATTAAATCTTCAATTGATATCTATCACAACTTTGATTTTTAAGTTGATTTTTTAAATAGTATAAGAATATAAATATTAAGTGTATGATATGTACATTCTTCACTTTTTAAAGATTATTCTTTTTTTTAATAATTTAAAAAGATGGTAAGGTAATATGTGTTTATAATATTTCTCAATCATTAATAATGCATAGGGCTGTAAATGAGACAAGACGGATCTCGAGCTACTCGAGATCGTCTCGTTCAAAGCTCGATAAATACTCAACTCTAATGGACTTGAATCGAGCTCGAACTCTACTCGAGTTCTTAACGAGCCTTTTCAAAATGTAATTTAAGGTTTTCACGTATTTAAGGTTCAGGTTCGAGTTTAAGTTTGAAGTTTTAATCGAGTTAAATTTAAGGGTTTTTTCCATTTGAGTCTTTTCGAGCTTTTACGAGCTTCAGTTTAAGGTTTTCACGTATTTAAGGTTCAGGTTCGAATTTGAAACTTCAATCGAGTTAAATTTAAGGGGGGTTTTATTTCAAGCATTTTTGAGCTTTTGTTCATGATTTCGAGTTCGAGTTGAGCTTGAAAATTTTAGACTCGCAAATTTTCTAATCGGGCTCAACCCTAATAATGCATATATACTCTACCGACATAATTGCTCAAATTCAATATTAAAGAGAAAATAACAAATCCTTTAACTAATCAACAAATAATTGCTTCGGTTACTGTTAACTGATTCGATGGTGCGTTTGCCGACAACTGTCCTACGTGGCCCCCAATAGAACCATGAACCTTTGATGTCATTTCCATTACTAAAACAAATAATGCATCATTAACGGATGACTACAATTAGATTAATTAACTAACCAAAGTGTGTATGCTCCATTAAATAAGAAACAATTGATGATTAGTATGATGTTTGAACCTCTCCCTAAGCAACTCTCTCTTGTTAATAAAAGTTGGCAAAATTTATGTTATTATTGTAATAATAATATTGTGAAAAGGACGTTTGCCTTATCCCCAAAGGGTAAAATGGCTACCCAATGTAAATGAAAAATAATAATGAATAAAAGCAAAGCTTTGTCCTTGCTCCCCAACGACAAGGGAATTAACAAGCTTCAAACTTCAGCCTTGGATTCTTCTTATATATTCCCTGCTTTATGGTTGGTAAGGGTAGGGACAAGAGGTGATCCCACTGGTTAGCATATGTTGCATTAGTGGAAAAGGCCATGACCATTTAACCAAAATTATATATATATATATATAAACGTTATTGGATGATGGAAAGTGGGACAGAGAAAAAGCAATGGAGATCAATCAGTTACCTCCGACTAAGAATTCCACCATTTATTTTCTTAGTATAACTCGTGAATTTTATTATTATATCTATTTAAAATAATTACTAACAAATGGGATACTTATTAAAATTTCGAAATAAAATTACATGGAAGTATTGTTAAAGCAACTCCATTTTTATGGATTAACAATTAGGTGATGATGGTGTTTGACTGTAATTCATTTCATTTAGTTTGTGCGAATAATCATTATATAAAAAATCATGTGGAAAATGACGATGACGGAATATATGAGTTTAAGTTTGATATCCTCTTCTTGAGAGGGAAATTAAGAAAAAAAAGAGTAAAAGGAAAAAAAAGGCAAAGAAAGAGAGTCCATTTATCTTCCTTCTCGTGACAAATAGCACTGACGGATCAAGAGATTTAAAAATAGAGATACGAAATTTAATATTATTTTTTAAAAAAATAATAGATATATAAATATTTTTATTTTTTTCACTTTTTCTTAACATATTAAATTAAATTTCACTTTTTTCCTTAAATAATGGATGCAATTGACCCCAAAGGGAACGGTCGACCCTGGGCCAAGGCAAGAGGGGTGCCCGCCCAGGGCCAACAAATTTAAAAAATTCTTAATATAATTTTTTTAATTTTTTGATAATAAATTTCAAAAATAATTGTAAAATAAAATAATGGAGTCTATGAGTTTATTAAACTTCAATTGTTATCATTATATATTATATTAACGTTAGTAAACTATTCAACTTTCCATAAAACTCTAATTCAATATTTATTTCGCAAAATTCAAAAAAAATCCAATTCAATATCTTTAATTTTGGTCTTTCTAATTTCTCATCATCAATTGACCAAATCTCTTTCTCCATTTTCCACATCAATGGAAATTTTTATTAACATTATTATTTTCTCTTTAAAACTCAATGAGAGAAAAAAATTAAGTATAATTAGCATGTTTCTTTTTTCTTCTATATTTCACAATTCCTCTTAAAATTGTCTCTCTCGCTTTTAATTTCTCCTATTTTGATTTTGCATCAATTGTTTATCATCAATTGTTGTGCTTGAATCATATTGAAGATTGTTCTTAAAATTCTAGGTAGATCATGTTTTAAAATTCTTTCTTTTGATTTTTATATATTTTCAAATTCTAGATAAGATTGTTCTTTTATTTCCAAATGTTGTGTTATGTATTAAGAAATATGTTGAAATGCATTGATGTTGACATTATCATTATTGATTTTGCATCAAGAAATGCTCAAAGGTAATATTTTTTTGTAAGTATTTATATGCGTAAATATTTTTTTTGACCTTTTTGATATTGTAATGAATTACTATTTGTTTAGTTAATAAAAATGTTAATATAAAATATTTTTTTATTGTTTTTAAAATTAGGAACCCATTTTTTTATTTTCACCCAAGCCAAAAAAAAAGTCAAGACCGACCCTGCCTAGGAGGCTTAATGCATCCACCCCTGATAAAGAGTCTTTTTATACATTTTGTGAAAAGTCATGTGGTGACCTCATATGGATAGAGTATGACTCTCAGAGACGGATGCATGATTTTAAGTTAGGGTGTCATGCCAAGCTTATAAGCTACACTTATTTATAACCCTTGTCAAACTTGGTCCTCTAAATCATCTCTTTAATTCCTTATGTCTTTATTTCCTTCTAGAGTGAAAATATTTTCTTATTTCTTTACTACCTCAAACATATCCTATAATCCTCAAATTCATTCTCGTTTTCCTATTCTATTCTTAACATGTACTTTTATATTCTTCATTTGTTCTAACAGAATAAACTTTAACTTTACCCTGCCTTCATTATGCTATCTTCTTCTTCAATTAATAATTAAAAATTGACAACTTTCAATACAAAAAAGAATTTTCAGTGTAACATATCAACTTCTACAACTCACTTATAATCCTTAGAAAGTCATATTCTTTTTCTTTATTTTAATTTCCACTTCTTATTTTGGCCAACACTTCTATCTTTCCCTTTTTTATTGTAAATGTAGTTGGTCCATCATTTCTTACATTTCCATTGTGCCACTATCTTCAAGCAAACACAAATATTTATTAACTTTTACTCATAACTAAGAAAATTTTCCTTCTTAAATCAAAACCTTTCTTGTTATATAGGTCATTTTCTTTTCTTCGTACACCAATAATTTTCTCATACCGTATGAGAGGCGACATCATAAAACTAGTAATCCCTACTGATTGCAGAATTTATTGCACCTTTTTAACTTTAATAGTCTATGCTATTTGCAAAAAAAACAATATTTGGTATTATTCCTTATACTGAAAATTTCTTCACTTGATCCATCAGAAATTGGATTCAGATACGTATCTAACCTTATAAAGTACTTCTTCCCATTCAACTTATACAATTTCTGACGAATTTTCCAATCCAATTCCTAACTTATTATCAATAAAAAATTTCTTATCTCCTCATACACATTTCCAAATCAATTTTCTCTTACGTCAAATGGAAACTCAATTGATTTATCTACTTCACCACATGAGAATCATCTTCAAATATCCTCTAGAAAATCTGTAATGACTTCTCCAACTTACCTTCCAAACTATCAATTTCCAATTGATCTTACCATTCCATGCCTTTCATTTCCTTATTTCTTACCAATTTAAATAAATATTGCTTCCTTTCCTAATAACTTAGTTAGTGGGAGGGATTCATCAAGAGTTTTTTTTATAAATCTTTTGAATAATCAGCGAATTCCAAAAGAATTCGAGTTCAGAACTTTTCGAAATTCTACTCAATCACAACCTGTACATATATTATATTTTTTACCATTCTACCTTTATTTCATTTGGAAAAGTTTGAGCCATCATTCAAACTTCTACTTCGTATTCTTCCTTTATCTTAATTAAATTGAATTATCATTATAAAAAATACAATTATTTGACTTTCACGTACAATTGGGAATTTGATTAAATATTAATAAAAATCTAGTTTGGCTTGAATTTTTTTCGTTAAACTTGCATTAATCGCATTGAATTCTAATATCCAATAAAAATTAAATTTAAAAAGAAATACTAATATACTTTTAACTACAAAGCTCATCAATCCGCATTAAGCGACCTTTATGGATACGATTTGTTTTCACATTCTAATCGTGGAGGTTAATTGTTTACTACTTTTAAGATAATGAAATTTTGAACAAACATAATAAGTAACTATTTTAAAAGAATGAAAATCGAAAGATTTTATAAATTTAATATTTAAAAATAATCTATCATTGAAAGATTAGACTCAATGCTTAATAAGTATTTAATTTTATTTAATGTATAAATAATACTTTATAATTAATTTTCACCTATTCGTTTAAGGATCTAAACAAAATTCAATCTTCTCTAAAGGAAAAACGATTATTAAAAACTCAAAAATATAATTAGATTACCCATTTAATTGGCTGATTAAAATATATTTCCAGAGTGAATATTACAATCAGAACATAAAAAAACATCTTTATAATTCACATCCAACATGGTGGTTAAAAACCTTGTAAAATTCTATCACTTACAAGTTAGGGACGGAGATATAATTTTAGTTTAATAGTATTTTGATCTATGTAAAAGCAAATCTTTAAATTTAAAAAAATATAAAAATTTATTAAATATTTAATCAAGTAGTGGTCGAACTAAAGAATGATAAGTATGTGTTCTCAAGTTTTTAGTCTAATTACAATTTAGGTCATTGTAAGTTTAAATATTAGACAAATTAAAAGTTGTCTTGTGAATTTTTATTATAAATTTAAGGTGAATACATGTTAGTATATGTACAAAGACTTTCAATTATTTGACAGTAAACACTCATACCCCTACATATGTAGTGCTTCAACTCGGGACCTCAAAGATAACAACAATCCCCTTAATCACTAAAGTCGCTTATTCATACTGAATTTCGAGTTTAAATACCTTATAATTCTTAATATTTTTCTTAAATAGTCTAATATTTCGAGCCCTGTCAATATTTAATTTTAGCTCCATACATTCTTACAAGTACGAAGTCCATCGAAAAGTTTTGATAAATTTTATACAATAATGCTAAAGTACATGCCCCAAAAATTGGATAAAGATGTTGGAAAAAGAGTACTAGAAGATGAAGATGAACTCAAGGAGTGGGGTTGAAATAGCGGCGGATCCAATAAAATATTTGAGGCTGACACATATATATTAACGATACATTTTTTTTAATAATGTTAACATAAATAAAATTTCAGAATAGAAACTATCCATAAATAGGTTATTAATTGAAAAAAATATTAGATTTTATAGTGGGTACTATCAATAACTAGGTGACTAATATAAGAAAATATGAATTTCAGGGCAAGTGTCCACCTTCAACCATGAGTGCATCTGCCACTGGGTTGGTACGACATGCATATGTTTGGTCCAACAAAGTGTAATGAGAGAATGTGGTGGAATTAAGAGACTTTGTCAAGTAGTATCCAGGCTTTAATAGAGTGAAGTTTAGTTCAATTATATATAAATATTATTATCTAAATTTAAACTTTTATTTTTAAAAATCAAATCATTTGAGTCTGACCAAATTTATCATGTACGTTTAAAATATCAATAATTTGAATTTAAAGTTTAAGTCAACAAAATTTCTTGTTATTTATAAAGGACTTGAATAGTTGAATTCAAGCAATTATCCTGCCTTATGGTTTGTTATACTAATATTTTAGATAGAGTAGTAATTTAATACAAAATATTAAAATTACATTCATAAATATATAAATTCAAATGAATTTATGAATTAACCCGTAGTAAATTAGAACTCGACTTATTCAACATTTCACTATTAACTCAAGAATAATGAAATTTAATTTTGTTCAAATCAAACTTTTAAATCTCATTTCCACCCTCATATAAAAGTGTTTCCTTTGCGAAGAACATTGACGATGAGTGGGGACTGGGGGTGGTGAAGGGTACAAATAAAATGCGTCATTGGCTCATTGGCTGCTCTCATTATCCATCTCCACTCAATGTCTTTATATTTGTAGACCCTATACTCTCCAAATTTTAGCATCAGACACTTCTTTTGCTTCCGTTTTTCAGTTTCATTCATTATGTGAACCATCATCTTCTTTCCTCTATCTCTTACCATACACCATAGTTTTTTTTTCAAAAGAATAACGGTAGTTAGTAGTTAGTACACTTAATTTCATGTAGGGGGGATGGACAAATACTTGGCAGACTAGGTCCAACAACGTATCTAGATTTGATTGGTAACTTGATACTGAAGTAAAAAATAATAATCTCTTGGGATAAACTTCAAATGAGAAAACAAGAGCAGGAAGATGTGAGGTTTTTACTCCAATTAATAAGCATCTCAAAGTGAATGATTTTGCGAGGTATTAAGTGGACTATTAAAAGCCTGAAGTCTCCTTTTCCACAGACCACTCATGTTCATACCTATATAAATTCTTCCAACAAGTTCATTCAAATTATAATTCAGTGAAATTGATAAAATGGGATCCAGGTGTTATTTGGTCGACATGTCTTTTGGAGATACGGTCAATTGTCTCTTAGCTTTCCAACATTACTTGAAAATCGTCAATCCGATATCGGAAACTCAAGATATGTCCATTTTAGTGAAGACAACGTACGCAGAAATTCCAATACGGGATTTTGTAAATATTATGAATTATCAATATTTGTATTTATTATTTATATAATTTAATATAGGATGATGCATTATATTTTAGGATTAGATTTATTATTTTATTAGAAATTAAGATAGAGCTAAAATATTATTTTTCAGTTTATTATTATTTTATTAAGAATTAGGATAGAATCGAAATATTAACTTTAGTTTATTATTATTTTATTCAGTAGTTACTTAAATTTATAGAACTCCTCACCCTATATAAATGAAGCTCCATTCACCATTGTAAAACATATTTCTTTGATTAATAATACAATGAGAGTTCGTTTTTACAAGAGTTGATTGTCTTATGCCTTCGAAGCATTCTTCATCATTAAGTTCTTCCTAAGGGAGATATTCACACTCCAATTTGCCTTCTTATTACAATTAGAAGGGCTAGTTAAAGTCAGTTATCGAGTTTGCCTAATCAATTGTGATTATGAGGGTTCGTAGGAAAAATATCTATCAATCACTATTACTATCATTATCATCGTCATCGTCATCATCCAAATAGCAAACTCGCCCACCACCATCCAAGAATAATTTTGCAGAAACCTTAATTTTGTCTAAGTCATCCTATCTTTATCGTCTTTATCTTTGTTTACCTTATTATCGCAATGTTCACTATCTTCATATTAATCTCTTGTTATTTTACTTTTCTAGTAACTTTCTTTCACATTCAAAACCTTAGATTGTAACAACAATTTAATCCATCTTCCATCTCGTTCTTTGATTGAGTCTAGACTCCTAGGCTTGATTCTTCAACTATGAGAATCATCACTCCGCCGTCATCCCCTATCATAAATACCTTTTAAAGTTCTTAAACTAATCTTGAATGTATCAATTTGGATAGTACTTTACCTTGTTTAAAAATATAAACAATATTGAATTTGGTTTTAAAAATAAAATATTAAACTTATTTTAAATTGTTTTAAAAATATAAAAATATTAAAAGTTAATATCATTTGAATATTTTTTATTTCTTAATTTTTATACAACTAATAATATTTTAAGATAATAAATGTTGTTGTAATAACTAACTCAAATGGAGCAGTTGACTTAGCGTTTTGGGCACCTCATTTCCATCCTAGAGAACCTGTGTTCAAACCCTCCCCAAAATGCAAGTTATCATCTATTTATTTTCTTTCCAATTAAAGGTGACACGTGTCACCGTATAGTTGGATAGAAAATAAATTTAATTAAATAAATTAAAATTAATAAAAAAAAATTCATGTCACTAGTGTCACGTGTCACCTCATGATTAAAGGATTAATTTATAAAATTAAACTTAAACTAGGACTAAATTAATAGAATATACAAGTATTGAATATTAAATGTGTAATTATACAATTTTTTTAGCTTCCACGTCACTCCTCTGTTAGATTTTAACGACAGATGACTTAAATGATACCCACTTAAATAGTTCAATTGTCATATTGACACAAATTTGAAAATGGTGGACATTTTCATACCAACCCCATAGTTGGATAGTCATTCAAGTAGTTTACCCTATATTTTATTATTAGTTTAGGTTCAAATACTCGTTTGAATGATTTTGTTTCTTTGTTTTTTAATCATTAACAATATTATAAGAAAAATTTAGTTTGTTGTAATACTTAACCAAATGAAGCTTTTGGCCTAGTGACTTGGGCGTTCTTCTTTTAATCAAGTGACCCAAGTTTAAACCCCCTAAATGCAAGTTATCTTTGATTTATTTTATATTCAATTAGGAGATGACATGTATCACTATTTGATTAAATAAAAAAAATAAATTAAAACTTATAAAAAACATCTAATCAGGAGTTGACACGTGTATATGTGATATGTGTCATGATCATATGTTGACACATGCCACTTTATGATTGAATGATTAATTTATTAAATAAAATTAAAATCAAGACCAAATTGATTGAATGTACAAGTATTGATGATCAAATACGTAATTATACCAATTTTGTTAACCACTATGTAAGCACTTACATATGGTTGTATTGGAACCAATTAAATAGTTAAGTGATCAGACTGACTCAATTTTGAAAATAGTGGTCACATTGACACTAAACCCATAATTGGGTGGTCATTCATATAGTTTACCCATAAGATAAAAACAAGGGTGAAAAAATTATTAAATGAACCCAACTCATCACGTCATTGTTGATCCAACCAATAACATTTTTCTATCTCATTTTCTTTGTAAATATACATCTTCACCTATTTCCTACATACAAATAAAAAATGAACAATTATGTGAAATTTATTTTTAAAATTGACGAGTGTGATCATGGAAGATGCGGTGAGTTTAACTATAAAAAAATTTCTACAAGGAGTGATGTAACCATTTCCCTTTTGTTTGTCAAGGGGGCAATGAACCATTAGAGCATGGATTTACGCATGCTACTCTACAACTAACACCTTTCTGCCCTCCCGCGTTATATATGCACACCAAGTCACACCCGCAAATTGTCTCTCTTTTACTTTCTCCATTTCTCTTTGTTCATTGAAGCAGAGGATATTTGCTTTGTTCCTTTCAAAAAAATGGAGGGAGATATGGAAATCAAACAATCAAAGTTCAAGAGAATCTGCGTGTTCTGTGGGAGTAGCCCTGGAAAGAGAAGCAGTTATAAAGAAGCTGCTATTGAGCTCGGCAGGGAATTGGTACTTGCCCTCTGCCCTCTTTAATCCCGCATCTCTCTGTTTTTTAATGTATTTTTCTTAAACAAGCTTTCAAATTGTTCTTGAATTGCTTTCTTCTTCACTTTTCTATCTTTTTTCACTTCTTTTTAAAAATTTACGTCCTTACCCTGTTTTGGTCATGCTTGCATGCCTTTTCCATTTGCTACTTTCTACTTCTTCACTGATAATATTTACAGTGATTTCCTTGGAGTATTATTTTCAGCTCCATCTCTTCATCAAATTGTTTGCTCCTCTGCCTATTCTTTAAACTTCGTCTAAGAGTTGAAGTTGTTAATCAATGTGAACAGTGATTACCTTGGAGTAATTTTAGCTTAGTTTGATTGGGGATTAACATAAACAAAATTCATTTCACGAAGTAAACTAAAGCGTACGTTGATGAAAATACCAGGTGTTGCAGATCTTATTTTGTTCATTCCAAAGAACATATTGAAATGTTAGCTTTTCCCTTTTACTTTTCCAAATGAAGGTTTCAAGAAACATCGATCTGGTTTATGGAGGAGGAAGTATTGGACTAATGGGTTTGATTTCGCAAGCAGTTTTTGATGGTGGCCGCCATGTCATTGGGTAGGCATTTCTTCCTTTTCTGATATTCAAAGAATCAAAACATATAGCATAAAAATGGATTGATTGAGTTCTAATGTTGTTCTTCGTGTTTAATATCTGCAGAGTGATTCCCAAGACACTTATGCCAAGAGAGGTACGTCTTCCATTTGCATTCCATGTTTTGAATTAATATTACCTTCAATAAACAGTAGTCTAAAGAAGAAGAAGAATATCATCAGCCACTCTTTTTTTGAAAATGAAAATAGGTATTAATTCTCTTTCTAGTGGTAGCTCCCATGACATGAATCTCTACCTCACTTTTGTAATCTTTTAAGAATGGATTTTTACACTTTCTCCCATTTGACACTCATGCAGATATGCAGGTTTCAATATAGACTTTTTGGCTGGTCTTGAAATTATATGTTCCCCTGTTTTTTCACCCTTTTTTACTTTCTTTCAAATGAAACCTCGTCAATGAATTCCATTCCATTTGAGTGCATGGACGAATGGAAAATTTTAAGTTAAGAGGTTGCAAAATTATTTTATCAATAGAAAATATAAATAAAATATTTAAATTATATGAAAATTTGAAATGTCCAGTACCTACTCTCGGTCCATCTCTGCTTGAGTGTGCACGTGGGTTTTCACCATTTCTATTGTCCCCTCTCCAATGGTGTTTATTAGCCGCCCACCACCAAGATTCTCGTTCTTAGTATAAAATCAGGTTTAAATGGTGCTTGCATTATCTTCTCTTTGCTTTTTTCCTTTTCCTTTGTTGTTTGCTGTGAAATGGGTGTTGATTTGCCAAGCAAACCCCCAAGTAACAGTATGATGATTTAGGATTGAGCTCACCACTTGTGCTACTCTCATCATTGCTTTTCCAGTGAAGAAAAGCTTTTTTATTTATCTCTCACTGAAAGTTGGTATTATATTGACTTTGCTTTGTATTGTCTTTGATCAAACATTTGCAGATCACTGGAGAAACAGTAGGGGAAGTTAAGGCAGTAGCAGACATGCACCAAAGAAAAGCTGAGATGGCTAGACAATCTGATGGCTTCATTGCCTTACCCGGTCGGTATACAAACCTCAACCACTTTTCTTAATTTAATTATTTTCCGTATTATATTCTGATTTCGTGTCGAATCCGAAATCATCTAAATTACTGTACTTTAAACCTTCATGTGGTGAGAATGCAATGATCTATCCTTTCTACTAGATATTATGAACTGAAAAATTGTGAAACACTTGTTTTATCTTTATCAAAAAATGGTTCTTCCTCTATCCATGTCAGAATTGTGTACCATGCCCTTAAACAATCATTGTTTCTATCTGACAGTGTCCCTTGGAGGTCCTTTTCCTGGACCACAACATCTGGGTCACTCCCCTACTTTTAAAGCCCTTGCCTCTGCCTCTCTTTGTCATAAATCTTGGACTTGGGTTAATATGAAAACCCATTAATTTAGGCCGATGTGTTGTATTTTGTGAAGGTGGATATGGAACTCTTGAAGAACTTCTTGAAGTCATAACCTGGGCCCAACTTGGAATCCACGATAAACCGGTATTTTTTTATCCCATTTTTCTATTGGAAAATTGGTATTTATAGTTGGAAATGTAGATTAACGTAAATGATGTGTTGAAATTGAAGGTGGGATTGTTGAATGTGGACGGGTACTACAACTCGTTGTTGTCATTTATTGACAAAGCAGTGGAAGAAGGTTTCATCAGCCCAAATGCTCGCCATATCATAGTCTCGGCTCCCACTGCAAAAGAGCTGGTCCAGAATATGCAGGTTTTGTTTTTGATTCTTTACCCATTAATTTTCCATTAGTTTTTGCAAACCCCCCCTTTTTTAAAAAAAAAAAAACTAACATTTTTTTTAATGTTTAGGAGTATGAAGCACGACACGAGATAGTTGCTTCCAAGTTAAACTGGGAGACGGAACAATTAAATTATCCAACAAAATATGAAATTTTGTGATGAACAAAATTATTTTTAATAAGCGACAGAAAAAACTAATTTTAGGAGATGAAGATTTTTCCTAGAATATATGTATAGATAGGAATTGGAAGTGTATTTACTCATTTCCCGACAAACTTATGAATACCCCAATTAATACCTTTTATGGTTTTGAAGTTGAGCTTTGATTTATGTAATTGTCACGGACCACGAGCCCACAACCGAGGTTAGCCCATGAAGAGCAGCCCAAGTGGTGTTTTGGACCTTCTAGAAGCCACAAAGACTTAGGTGGCATTTAAATATGTATAGATAATGCCCACTTGTTTTTGGTAGGTAAAGATTAATCTCAACCGTCGATGTAATTAGATCTTAGCCGTTCATTGAGGGGAGCTTTAGCTATAAATAGAGGCCTCCCCTCCTCATTTGTACTCACTCCTTCACTTTGAGAAATCATAAGAGCATTCTTCTCTCAAAGCTTTCTTATCTTTCTTCTTGTGCTAGTTCTCTTGTCTAGCTTCCGTCGAGGTTCTAAGCATCCTTGCTTAGGATATTTTCAGGCTTACTTAGCCGCAATCACTAAGAAAGCGACTAAGGCCGCACGTTCCGAGGCGTCGAAGTTCTAAGGGCGTGACAAGTGGTATCAGAGCCTGTTTTACAAGAGATGGCACAACACAACCAAGACGAGGTCCCCACAAGCGAAGTGATGGAGACTCGCGCTGCAGTGGCAAAGAAACGAGGGAGCTCGAAGGATATCGTGGCCTCGTTTGAGCAAAGGGTCGGTAGATTAGAAGACCGATATAATGAAGTCCAAGAGACTCAAGACTCAGTTGAATCTCGCTTAGAGAAGGTGGAGTCCGTAGAGGATATACTCCGTGAAGAAACTCAAGCACTCATCAGCGAGTTGACGGATAACGTAGACGACCGTACCAGAGGCCTCGAGAGCATGTATTTGGCCATGAGGGCCGAAATAATGCAGGAGGTAAAGGAGCTCAAGAGCGAGCTGCTCGTCTACAAGGCTGCCGTGCTGAATGGAGTGACTGGGGAGGCGCAAGCACAAGACCCAGGTCGACATCCCTAAGCCGAAGGAGTTCAAAGGGAGTCGGACTGCCCAAGATGTGGAGAATTTCTCTGGGGCATGGAGCAATTCTTCCGAGGCATGGTATCGGGGATGATACCACCAAGGTAAATGTTGCTTCCAATTATCTTACCGATGTTGCTATGTTATGGTGGCGTCGTAGGTGTTCCGAGATACAAAACCAATCGGGACGTGGGAGGAGTTCGTGGGAGAACTCAAGGAGCATTTCTATCGAAGAATGCTGTGCTCGAGGCTCGAGCAAAATTGAAACAATTAAAGCATGACCGATCCATCTTGGAGTATGTCAAAAACTTCACAGAGATCAAGATCAAATCCCGGACTTGGCGAGTCCGAAGGTTACTTTGCATTTATGGATGACTACAACGTTGGGCCAACATGGAGATCCAAAGGAGGGGAGTGACCGAACTCTCCAAGGCATTAGATGCAGCCGAGGCTATGCCCCGTTTGAAGTAAAAAGGACGACTCTCTCCAATCCAGGTCGAAACCCAAAGGTAATAGTGGGGAGAAAAGGCCAAAGGAAACTTTCACAAGCCAACGGGAAATCATGGGAAGCCGAATGATCGACCAAAAGCTCTTCAATCCTTGGGAAAAAAGGGGAATTATCATGCTTTTCTTGTGGAGGAAATCATATGAAACGAGACTGTCCTCAACTTGTGAAAGTTGCTGCCATCAAGGAGAATGACGGGGTGGGAGAGTGAGACTCTCAAACTTGGCTCCATCCTTAGCACCATGGAGGTCAAGAAAGGCCGCAGAAGAAGGGATTGATGTACGTAGACATCACCGTCGCAGGCCAAAAGATGAGCGCACTAGTGGACACAGGTGCCTCAGAATTGTTCATGTCCGAACAAATTGCCAAGAGACTTGGCCTTCATGTGGAGAAGGCAACGGGATCCATCAAAACCGTGAATGCCGAGGAAGTTCCAATTGCGGGGGTCGCAAGGGAATCGAGCTAACCGTCGGAGGTTGGTCCGGAAAGGAAGCCATCAAGGTAATTCCTCTCGACGACTTCGATTTTGTTCTTGGGTTAAGTTTTTTTGGACCGAATAAATGCTTTCCCAGTACCTTTTGCCGATTGCTGTGCATCCTGGATCCAAGCAACAATGCATTGTTCCAGTAAGCGAGGGCCTGGAATCGAGGCAAGATGTTATCCGCAATCCAATTCTCAAAGGGGGTGGCAAGGAGGAACCCACCTTTGTGGCTTCATTGGTGGAAACCGAACCCACAATGACCGAGGAAGTCCCCAGAGAAGTGGACAAGTATTGGCGGAATTCAAAGATGTGATGCCTGCTAAGTTACCCAAGAAGTTACCTCCAAAGAGAGGTGGATCACAAGATTGAATTGGTGGAGAATGCAAAGCCACCCGCTCGGGCCCCTTACCGAATGGCTCCACCCGAGTTAGAGGAGATGCGTAAACAATTGAAGGATCTCCTCGATGTCGGATACATCCGACCATCCAAGTCCCCCTATGGTGCACCGGTGCTATTTCAAAAGAAGCACGATGGTTCTCTACGGATGTGCATAGATTACCGAGCTTTAAACAAGCTCACAGTAAAGAACAAGTATCCCATTCCCCTCATTGCGGACTTGTTCGATCAACTTGGTGGTGCAAGATGGTTCACCAAGCTAGATTTACGATCAGGCTATTACCAAGTCAGGATAGCCGAAGGAGATGAACCGAAGACAGCTTGTGTGACTAGGTACGGTTCTTATGAATACCTTGTGATGCCATTTGGCCTCACGAATGCTCCGGCCACCTTCTGCACATTGATGAACAAGGTACTACAACCCTTTCTAGATCATTCGTTGTAGTTTACCTTGACGATATTGTGGTGTACAGTAAGACCTTAGAGGAACACATCGAACATTTGAGAAGAGTGTTCCAAGTCTTACGAGATAACGAGCTCTATGTTAAAGAGGAAAAGTGCTCGTTCTCAAAAGGAGGTTCCATTCCTAGGCCATGTCGTTGGAGGAGGCAAGCTCCAGATGGACAAAGACAAGATCCGAGCGATTGATGAGTGGAAGCCACCCACCAAGGTAACTGAATTACGAGCATTCTTGGGGTTAGCCAATACTACCGACGGTTCGTGAAGGGCTATTCCAAGATCGCAACACCTTTGACTGAGCTACTCAAAAGGACAAGGTGTGGGAATGGAGCCCGAAATGTCAAGACGCTTTTAAAAAGCTCAAGGAGGCCATGGTGAATGAGCCCGTGTTGGTGTTGCCAGACTACACCAAGCCTTTTGTAGTCTTCACTGATGCATCCGATGTTGCCATTGGTGGAGTCCTCATGCAAGAGGGACATCCGGTTGCATACGAGAGCCGAAGCTCAACGAGACCGAGAAGGTACTCGGTTCATGAGAAGGAGATGACGGCAGTTATACACTGCTTACGCACATGGCGACATACTTGCTTGGGTCCAAGTTCGTGGTATTCACGGCAATGTTGCCAACAGTTACTTCCTCACCCAGAAGAAGCTTTCTCCAAGCAAGCTCGTTGGCAAGAGTTTCTTGCCGAGTTCGACTTTTCCTTGGAGTACAAGCCCGGGAAGGTGAACTGTGTTGCAGATGGCTTAAGCCGGAGGTATGCCATCGAGACTGTGGAAGGTACTCTTCTCGAGAGAATCAAGGAAGGATTACCCCATGATCCTGTGGCTGAACGAATCATCGAGGGAGCCAAGGAGGGGCGAACCCGAGAGTTTTGGCTCGAAGAAGAATTGTTGTACCACCGAGGCCATCGTCTCTTTGTGCCTCGATATGGGAAGTTACGCAAGGAGCTCATAAAGGAATGCCATGATTCAAGTGGGCGGGACACCCGGGAGTTGATCGGACTATGGCCCTACTTTCGGAGAAATACTATTGGCCGCACATGGCTGAAGATGTGCAGGCCTATGTGAAGACTTGTCTTGTATGCCAACAAGACAAGATCGAGGCAAAGAAACCGGCGGGACTGCTACAACCGTTGCCCATTCCCGAGCGCCCATGGAGAGTATTTCCATGGATTTTATAATTGGTTTGCCCAAAACTGATGGACTTTCAAGTATCATGGTTGTGGTTGACAGGTTTTCGAAGTATGCGACGTTCATACCCGCATCTAAGGTGTGTCCAGCTGTAGAGGCCGCTCGACTTTTCCTTAAGCACGTGGTGAAGTACGGGAATGCGAAAACCATCATTATGACCGGGACACACGATTCACTGGGAGGTTCTGACGGAGTTGTTCAAACTGATGGGATCGAGCTTGAACTTTCCACCGCAGTTCATCCACAAACCGATGGGCAAACTGAGCGAGTGAATGCTCTGTTAGAGATTTATTTGAGGCACTACGTGAGTGCCAACCAACGAGACTGGCCAAAGCTATTGGATGTGGCCCAATTTTCCTACAACTTGCAACGGAGCGAGGCGACAAACCAAGTCCGTTCGAGATCGTGACCGGGCAACAACCATTGACCCCAACACGGTTGTTACCAAATATGAGGGGCCCAATCCATCATCACACAACGTTGCCAAGGAGTGGCACGAGCAACACGACTTAGCCCGAGCTTGTTTGAACAAGGCAGGAAAACGGACCAAGAAGTGGGCTGACCGAAAACGGAGGGATGTAAACTTTGAAGTGGCGACCTTGTCCTTGCAAATTGGCCAACGTTTTGCGCCATGCGGACGTGCACAAGGCGCTTGTTCGAAGATACGAGGGTCCCTTTCGAGTCGTGAAGCGAGTAGGCACCATGGCCTACAAATTGGAGTTGCCTCCAACCATTCGAGCGTATCCCGTCATCCATGTTAGCCTGCTCAAACATACCATCAGGATACCGAGGATCCAGATCGAGGCAAGTCACACCGAGCGCCAGTCGGAGTAGCGATCTCCTATGACAAGGAGATCCAAGATATCAGGCGGAGAGAGTTATTAGACGACCAGGACACCGCCCAAGGCATGAGTACTTCGTTTTGTGGAAGGACAACCCGAGTGCGAAGGGAGTTGGGAGCATGCCGAGGACTCTGGCAATTCAAAACCCGAATATCAATTTCATGCCAGACGAGTGACGAGGGGCGTCACCAGAACGAGTGGGGAGAATGTCACGGACCACGAGCCCACACCGAGGTTAGCCCATGAGCAGCCCAAGTGGTGTTTTGGACCTTCTAGAAGCCACAAAGACTTAGGTGGCATTTAATATGTATAGATAATGCCCATTCTTGTGCTAGTTCTCTTGTCTAGCTTCCGTCGAGGTTCTAAGCATCCTTGCTTAGGATATTTTCAGGCTTACTTAGCCGCAATCACTAAGAAAGCGACTAAGGCCGCACGTTCCGAGGCGTCGAAGTTCTAAGGGCGTGACATAATGCTCAACCTTTTTGTGACGAAGGTTGCTGTTGAAATGACAAAAAATTTGCCCCATGGGCTGGGCTTCTTCTTCTTCTTCATGGGTCTACTTTTACCATTAACTTTCACTGTTTTATTTAATCTTGCATATTGGTTCTACAACTTAATTGTGAAATCATGGATTAAATTAAGCAATAGCTAACAAATGACCATAATAATTAAAAACATACATGGATGCATGTAAATGAAGTGCTGGATAAACAGGGTGATTTTTTACAATAATGCCATTAGCAATTGAATCAAATTTGGTCAAAAGTTTGGCGACAAGCCATTAGCAAAGAGGTCGAGAACTTGCCGCAATCTCCATTTAGGACGTATTTACACGCAAAGCCAACCCTTTTTCTCTTTCTATATATACCAAAATTATTTCATTTATATATTAATCTTATTACACTCAACCTTCCGTCTCCCTAAGCCTAATACGCATCCCATGTCTGTCGGCATCTCTACGCGGTATCTTTTTAGCCATTGAAAACAGTTTTTTTGTTCGATTCGAGTTTTTTTTTAAATGATTCTCTTGCATCATTTGCTCAAGAAGAAAAGGCTCCGTATGAGCAAGGCAAAAATAAGGTAAATCATGTATTTAGTCACTTAACTATTCATATGGTTCTGTTTTGATCACTCAACTATTTTTTCTTAAAATCATCACTATCGTTACATTTTGATTTCATGTTAATCACCCTACATTAAAAAATTAATGATGATGTTGACGTTTCACCGTAAAAAATGTATTGCCAGGGATGGACTAATGGGGTGCCTATCGTTGAAAAATAAAAAAATGTCACATCAATAATTATGTTAATTTTTTAACGATAAGTAATTAAAATAAAACTAAACGTAAAGTTAGTGATGATTTTAAAAAATAATTAAGTGACCAAAATAGAACCAAAGTCAAAGTGATACTAAAAACGTGGTTTATCTTAAAAATAAAGACTAAAGACTTCTATATGTTGTATTTAATTTTTTTTCATATATTTTAAAAAATGATATTTTCATGTTGTGTCATGTATTTAAAAAAAAATTGTGATTTTACTTGAATCTCGTGAGTGTAAGTGTGGGTTGTGCCAAAAACGCAGGGGTAGCCCTTTTCTACGCCATTGAAACTGGTTTGTCTTGAGTACGACTATGAAACAAAGAGATGTAGTGAAAATAACGCTTCAAATTCAACAAAATATTGTTAACTAACTCTAAACGTTTAGCCCCATGTGACCTTGCTGTATTTCTCATGGGGCACTTCACTTTCACTTTTTTAGTATATATATAACTTTCCAATTCATATATATATATATATATATGTATATATATATATATATACACACACATACAATAGCACAGTCTCCACCACCTTCTTCAATACCTTCATTTTCTTCCATTTCCCAGATCTCCAAACTTGAAGTCTTCTAAGCATTTATGTTTACGACACACCCACAGCGACCAATTATTGATATATGGCGATATTGATTTTGTTTTGGTGAGTGTCGAGCTTAATGCTGAGTTAATGTTTGTACTTTGGTTAGACTGATATATATTTTCTTTTCTTTTTGTAGGTAGAATTTTCTTGACATATGAATTTGTGAAATAAGATTTTCCCGGAATCCAAATAGTAGAAGTGGGGATTTCTTGGAAGGAATGCTTGGTGATTATGTTGGAGGAAAGGCTAAGGTTAAGGCTACTAAAAACGGTTGTGCTTGGCTTGTGACGGCTCTCATTTGCTTGCAACTTGGCTGTGCAGTTTATGCAACGATCCTTTTGTATTACATGAGCCCATCGATAGATTTAAGAACTAAACCAGAGATTACTTGGGTGACAAGAATTGCGAGAAACATGAAGTAGTTGATCATCCCACCACATGTTCATGGTCGTTTCCAGGAGGCTGCTTCTTTCATCACAGCCGAAACCATCCCTCCGATTACCCCATCACAAGTTTGCGAGCAAGAGAAGATCGATTTCGTGCAGAAGAAGTCGAATGATGCTTAAATGATCAAGTTGAAGAGAGAGCTGTATGATGAGATACTGGGTTTTCAAAGCAAGACCATTGGTACAGAAACTCTAGCAGAGCTAATTGCAATGAAATCCCGATGGGATATGCGCGGTCCAAGCCGACCGAAAGTAACAGTTCTCTTGAACCATTTCAAGAGAAAAACACTTTGTTCCCAGCTCGATTCTTTGCTTCAACAGTCGCTTCCATTCCATCATTAGGTTCTTTCATTCGGGAGTCCAAACAAGCACTCTCTAAAGAGAATTGTAGAGAGCTGCAACGATTCGAGGATCAACTTCATTAGTTCAAGATATGATTTCAAGTACTATGACAGGTTTCAAATGGCTTTATAAGCAGAAGTCAATTTTGTGTACATCGTGGACGATGACATGATTCCTGGAAAGAAAATGTTACAGATTTTATCTCATGTATCAGGAATTGAGAAGTATAAGAACTCTGTTTTGGGCAACATTGGAAGGATCTTGCCTTTCAGACAGAAGGATTTTTCCTTCCCGAGCTACAGGAAGTTCCTATCCAATGAGGCAGGGCTTTACTTGCCTGACCCTGCATATGATATTACAGTCCATAAAATGGTGCAGGTGGATTTCCTCTCCAGTTCATGGTTCTTGTCGGCTGAGCTTGTCAAGGCACTTTTCATTGAGACACCATTCTCATTCACGACCAGCGAAGATCTTCATCTTAGGTATGTTTACAAAAGTTTCATGGCACATAAAAATTATCAACAACAAAAAAGAGTTGGTATAGTAATAGTCCAAAAGTTTTTTTTTCTATCGCTGATTGGTTTTGGTTGGGTACAAAAATAGAATATTTTTTCATGGTTCAGTCACCTGTTGAGTAATATACATATGCATTATCTAAAGTTAGCGGTGATAAACAATGATGTGTGACTGCTAAATATGATTTAATTATATCTTGAGGAAACTGATTGTACCAAAGGGATCTCTACATATTTGATGAATTGTGTTAGAATAAGAGGGATCAATGCTGAAAGTTGACTCGCAAAGCATTTAAAAAACTAATTTTCTACTTAATTCTATGAAAGAATCTTCTTAACTCATGCTACAATTTATTAATACTGGGTTGATCAACTTTTTCTTAATATTCTATTCTCTTGAGGAAAATGATGGATATTTTATACATTAGTTCCGGTTAAGGGTGGATACTCTGTATCCTATTTCCACTACAGATAATTTCTGCATTATTGATTTTTTTTTATTCTGAATAATTTACTTGCAGATTATTCAGTATTCGTTTTTAAGATTGTAGCACCTTTAGGTTAAAACTGTGTTTTACGTGTGATAATGCTTTTGTATCGCATGCAAAAACAAAGTTTTAAGTATTGGATGATTGTTTTTGTTCTAAAGTTGCAATTTCCAAGGCTCTAAAGGTTATAAACATATTTTTTCCTTTTTGTGCAGCTATCAGCTTCATAAGTATAGAAATGCAGGCTCTTTTGTTCTTCCAGTTGACTCTACAGACAAAGAAACATGGGGTGATAGTGAACACAGGCTTGCTTATGTCTCAAAAACCACTGTGATCTTCAAGGACATAGTTCAAGTCAGAGATGAGCAATGGTGGAGGGCACAAACTACTGGTTATGTAACTCAGTGGGCTGCAATGTACCCTCAAAAGATTGACGCTTTCTTGTATGCTCACAGTGTCGATGAGGTCAGGGCACTTGCCCCACTGCTAGAGAATTTCAAATCTTTTGTCGGAAAGAAGACTTATATTGTAGTTTTCGGAGGTAATTTTTGCCCCTGTGATGATGTTGCAATTGCTCTAAACTGGCCAAAGTCGGTTTGCAAAGAGCGAAGATTTAAGATTTTCGATTTGCAAATAGGAGCACTTTCAGGAACATGGAACTCTGAGGTCCCAATTCTGCAGGCAGTATACTCTAGTTTGAAAGGATTGATCAAAATTCATAACCCCGGTGTGATTATCACAGTGACAGACATTGATCCCAATGTGAAAAAAGCTTTGAAGATGGCATCAGAGATGAATCCGAATGGTACTGCACTCGTACTTTTACCAAGGCCTTCTGTCTCAAAGGTTCTATGGATGGCAGATCTAAGATCAACAGCATTGCAAAGTAAGAATGTCAACATGTTGATTTTTTATAATAAAAAACATTGTTAAATTAAATCATCTAAATTATCATTTTGTGTTGCATATTGGAACCGGATGCGGAGCTCTATCAATATAATTACTCAAAATCGTACACCTTCTTTAACAAGGCTTCTTAAGTCTCTGAGTGATGCATACTATATGGGAGATGAGATACCTATCAGCTTCAACATGGACAGTAAAGTGGATGAGGCAACTATTAAACTTATAGATTCATTTCAATGGCCTCGTGGCCCTAAAACCTTCAGAAGGAGAATCATTCAAGGAGGTCTCATTCGAGCTGTAAGTGAGAGTTGGTATCCAACATCAAATGATGACTACGGTCTACTACTTGAGGACGATATCGAAGTCTCTCCTTACTACTGTTTATGGATTAAATACGCTCTCTTAGCCTACCACTATGACCCTCAAGTATCCCTTCCTTATCTCTCATCGATCTCTCTTTACACTCCTCGATTAGTTGAAGTTGTGAAAGAGAGGCCGAGATGGAACGCAACCGAGTTCTTCAAACGGATTCACCCGAATTCTCCTTACCTTCACCAACTACCTTGTAGTTGGGGTGCAGTATTCTTTCCCAAGCATTGGAGAGAATTCTATGTTTACATGAACATGAGATTCACCAAAGGCGCACAAGCGAATCCAGTTCAAATCCCGAATTCGAGAACAAACGGATGGCAAGCTTCATGGAAGAAGTTCCTCATTGACATGATGTACATCAGAGGATACATTAGCCTTTATCCCAACTTCCCGAACCAAGCTAGCTTTTCAACCAACCATATGGAACCAGGGGCCCATATCAGTGCCAAGGACAATGTCGTTCAGCACGATAAAGCAAATTTTGAAGTCCCATTGTTAGTGGAAGATTTTAGAACCTTGTTGCCTAATCGGAAGTTACCGTCGGCCTCGAAGCTGTCATCACTTAACCTTTTCAACCAACCTGTGTCACTCAAAGGGCTCAAGGCCGCTGGTGCCAAGTTGGGACAAGATGTATTGCGATGCAACAATGCTACAGAGATTGTGACAGTGGACCATATAACAGGTCTGCCACTCCGATGCTCAAAATTCACATGATTTTGCGTCTGTTATTCTTTATTTCGTTCAATCTAAAAGGAAAAATCACCCCAAATATAATATTTTTGTCTATCTTCTTCTTTTTGTACTTTTTTATATGAACCCAGAACTGGCTCTGCTGTAAACTGTAATTAATTGTCTTCAAAAACTGAAACCAAACCAGGATTTTCTTTCTATAAAATGCATACATCTGCAATAACTAGAACATCCAACTACTGTAAATAGCTTGAAAATCAAGATTTTGGTGAGGATTGTGTCGGTTGACAGTAAACATCATACACACTTAATTGTTTTGATCTCTTTATGAAATTTGATTGATCACCAAAATCACATGGGAATGCGAATGCCAGCTTCCCTGATAAGGCCATTGTGGTTGGTGGTGAGCCAAGAAAAATTTCATGGATTAAAGTGAACATTACATTTATATTGGCCCCTAAATTTTGCATTTTTGTTTTCAAATTTTGGATTTTCTTAAAGTAACAAAATTTAATAAATTAAACCCACCAGGAAACTTGCCTCTGTTACTATTAACCCAATCTCCTAGATAAGTTTTGCTTATCTGATAGTAAATATTATATAAAAAATTAATGGGGAAAACAAAATATCCAACCAAAATCCGAGTCATAATAATGTCAAATCAGTAGTCGTATGTCCCCAAAACATTAGTTTAAAATCTGACAGCTGTTAAGTGTTAACTGATTAAAGCATAATTAAATATAAGTACACAACAAAACAGATTTTAAAGTGTTAACTGATTATATAAAAATAATATTTCGGTATCTCTTTTCAATTAAAATATAACTAATAACAGTATTTTTTTTATTTTTTTAATAAAAATAAAGTTCTAAGCTTTTTATTAAAATTAATTAATAAAATTAAAAACTTACGTTTTTAATATTAATGTTCGACTTGTATGTTAGATAAACCATATAATTTAATATTTATAATAATTAATTATAATTATATAATTTAAAAAATTAAGCCACCGCAGAGACAACAAATACCAGATCGTATACTGTTTTTCTCTCCTCGTCTCTGCTAGTCTTCAAACAAAATTTTATTAGAAAAAACACTGTTTGCTGTCTGTTTTAGTTTGGTATAAGATCAAGATCAACTGATCTTCAATCAACAAAGAACGAGGTATGCTTCTAACCCTAGTTTTTTCTTCTCGAGATTTGAATTTTCTTCAATCAATAAAAATCATACAAAACTGCATAGAGTTTGTTTCACTTCGCTAAGCAAGCCTCTCCGCGTAGGAGAGTACAATAGCCTGAGATTTTTTCATTTATGACCTTTGCAATACTGAAATTTTGGCAATATATCACTTCAGCTTGGCATCGACATTGGGTCAGTGACGGTGGCAAGAGACGTGGTCAGTCTCGTGCTTGGTTACCTTAACAATCTGGTTATCGAAATGGCCTTTTTTATTCAGGTAAAAATGAAAACCAGGATTTGGCAGCCCAGAAAAAAAAAAGTGAAATTGCAAGTGTAATTTAAGTTGATAAAAGGATCTTGAGATTTATATATACTAATATACATATAAATACAGAGGAGGAGCTGCCGGAGCATCTTCTTGGGACGTGCCGGCTGAACCATCTAGACGCAGCAAAATCTGTTACAGTAAAAGTATGAATAGTAATTTATTCTAAATTTAATGCCTGATTACTAGGGTAGATTGGTTGAGAAGCTTGGGCAATGATTGATACAGAATAGCAAAAATCATGTAATTGGTTATGGCATTGCTGCTGCTACTGCTACTTCCACATTGTTGTATTATAGTAAATGCCATCCTAAATGTGTGTTTATTCAAAACTTCAGGGTTTTTTTGGGATTAATTGCCGACGTACATACTTCTTTCTGCATGTATGATGTGTCTACCAAAAACGAAGTACAAAGCACATGAGTATGGAGATCAAATCATAATTTAATAAATTAATTAAGTATAATTGATTTTACATTTTTTGGTCCATAATTGAATTTGTTAATACGAAAATTCATGGGCAATCTAATAATTCAAAATGCAAGTGAGAAAGGTCCAAGTCCCAAGTGTATGGGGACCACAGCAGCATGTGGGCAGAAGGTGGAACTAAATAATTTGGTATGGGGCCCAAATTACAATAACAAATCAAATCAATCAATCAATCGTCCATCTCGTATTCAATCTTTTCTGTTTAACATAATTTAGATCTACCTTGTCGCCTCCAAATCATTTTTAGTTAACTTAATTTGAACCCCATCGGCCCCTCAAATTCACAATTCAATATTTCATTTACCCTCTAGTCCCTACCCTTTAACTTTTTTTCTGTAAAGGGTCGATATTTATTTAAGGTTTAATTCAACGATCTTTATATATATCTCTAAAATTTTATTCATTTTATTACATAGTATTCTCTGATAATATTATATTATAAACAATAAAATAATAATAATAGAACCAGAAATGAATATGGATTATAGTAATTTATATGTTAAAAATATAAATTAAATATTTAATTTAATAGAATAATAATTTAAATATTTAACTCAAAATATAATCTTTAAGCTTTTTTTTTGAAAAAAGGGAAATTTTCCCGAAATTTTAAAACATTTGACTCAGAAAAAAAGAGATGAATGAGGTGTGTCCTGTGTGTGATAAACTCAAAAAATGATTGTCCCTTGTTCTCATATGTAATAGGGTAAGGAGGAGGTAAGATAGTAGGCTGCCCCCAACACTAAAGAGCAGCTTCCGTATGAAACCTCCAAATTATGAAATGCCCTCCATGAGACTCGATCCTACGACCTTAAGGTTAAAAATCTTATGCTCTACCAACTGAGCTGGATGGTATAGGGAAAAACGGAGGTGCACCATCTCCATGTGCGCCTTCTCACATGAACATTTACCGTCTTTCACTAAATCCCTACAAGTAGCTCAGTTTCAAACGAATCATATCCCTTCATTCTTATTTCTCTCTCTCGTTTTTCCTCTGATCCGAACAAGAAAACGGCGACCTCTGCTTCAATCTTCTCATTCAAACCAGGTCCCCTCTCTCCCCCTCATTTTTATTCTTTTTAATGTTTCCAGTTTTCGGTTTCTCTTCTGCATTTTAGATTACTTTCTTTTTGTTTACTCAGAGAAATGAAGGAAATTACCAACCTTCTCTCTTTGATATCGTTTACAAACTTTCAACTTTCCTTTTGCTGCATTTCATTTTCCATGTATCCAGACAAGCTTTTGTAATAAGAATTCTTTTACAATATTTTAGAGCTGTTATTACTGGTGTTTTCTTTCTTTCTGTTCTGTTAATAGTCATGCTGAAATGACGGCCTAACCGATTCTCCAAACCTAGAAAAGAACTTCCCCTAAACAGAGAACTTTAATAAAAATAATAATGATGATGATGTTATTATTATTATTGCCTAAATTTTTTTTGTGTCCTTAATTGCTCCAAAATTTTAGAAATTTTACACGATGAAGATGGTACCGCTGAAGATATTGCTCTGCTTTGTAAAGAAAATATTGATAAATAAAACCCCATAATTGTAGGATGATAAGCTAATTTCCATATGAGATCATAACTCTTTACTTAAATATGAACGTGATTACAACATTTAATGAATCAGTGATTAACGTTTCCCTTCTATTTTCTGAACAGAGAATTTGAGAAAGAACGGGAAAAGTTCTGAAAAATGAATAATTCCTGGTTTGACAAAGGCTTCAACGGGGTTGGGGTCAACGACGATTTCTTTGATGACGTAATAAAGTATTTGGATATACCATTCGAAGACGCTGAAGTGGCTGATTGTCACGGTAGTAGAGGAGATGTAAAAAAAATTCATTTGCCTGTAGAAGAGAACAACGAAGGTGATGAAGAGTGGGATTGCAACTTCGAAAACTTAGAGCCTCCACCCGCCAATGTTTTTGCCGGCTTGTCTTCTGGGTTTTATGGTGATTTCTTCGGTGATAGTTTGGAGAAAAGCCATACAATTTCAGTGAGTTCCACTTGTTTTCCATTCCATACTTTTTTTTATTAGTGCGGTTGTTAATTTAGCATTGGCTTGAATGCAAATAATAACACATTGTTTTTTTCTTTCAAAAATCTGATGTACGAGTTTATCATGCGTCTCTATGAATTACTATTGAATTAATGACCTTTCTAGTGGTAGTTGGAGCTTGTTTACTATTAAGACAGACAAAATATCTTTCATGACATGGACTGAACTTTGTCTTGTTAGTTTTATAGAGTTGTCTACAGTGTACAATCTACTTTCTGCATGTTGTCATTGCATGTGCACTTTCAGAAGCAACCACCATATTAATATGGTGATATTTCATTCATACTTCATGAAAAAGCAATGTTAGGTTGGAAGCAACGTTGTTCTTAAGACATGCAGTGCTTATAAACTCCTGAGAGTAATTTCATATTTTGTGAAATATGCTCTGCGAGAGCTTGATGGTTCAAGTGCTTGAAGCAATAATTAGATGTTGTACTTTGCAAGAAGTTTTTATTTCATCCAAAAAGAAGAAGAAGAAAAAGTTTGCTGCAGATGAAATAAGAACATGGCACATATCATGCGCACTGGTGCACCACATATTATTACACTGGTACATATGTATGTTCTAAGCAAGCAAGCAGGCCCAGGCAGTGCCAGTTTTCCCTTGCCAATAAATGGATGGGACCACCTTATAATGCTTTTGATTGTGATATGATTGATGTTCAAAATCAGAGTGGCACTTTTTTCTGATAAATTTCATAAGAGATTTATGCAATTGTATCTGATAATTATTCTGACATTGATCAGGATTGTGGCCATTTTGTAACCACTCTCAATTGAATCCTCTTGCAACTGCAATAAAGATGAATAGCCAATCTTTGAGAGGCCTTTTCTTTCTCTTCCATATTTTTTCTTATTGTATGGAAGATAGGCTAAATCTTCCTTAACCTCATATTTGACTCTTCATCTTTGTAGTGTGATGGATCTACTCAGTTAAACCAACAGTTGAGCACTACCAAAGCAGCCTCCAGCACCAGCAGAAGCATTACCTTGCACAGCGAGTCTACTGATGTGAAAGGTTCAACCTGGTTCCAGACTTCCAGTCCAGTATCCGTGCTTGAAAGCAGCAACTCTTGCCCAGGTACAAATCCCACACCTATTAACCCTAAACTAGGTTTCCCGGTGAAACGAGGTCGAAGCAAAAGCAAGTGCAGACGAGCCTCTATCCTTAACCTGCAGTTCACGTTTCGTTCCGCATTCCTCTACCTCCAGGGGATCTGATTATCTGGCTGGTTCTGAATCAGAATCAGAAAGCCATCATACGGAGAAACCTGCCAAAAAGAGACAGAAGAAGAAGAAGAAGAACCTGGCATTGCTTTCAGTTTCCAGTGAGATCAAGAAATCCTCCTCGCAACAGCCTACTGTTGTTATGGCATGTATGCACTGTGAAGTTACAGAAACACCGCAATGGAGAGAAGGGCCAATGGGACCAAAGACCCTTTGCAATGCATGTGGGGTTCGCTACAGATCCGGACGTCTCTTTCCGGAGTATCGTCCTGCTGCAAGTCCGACATTCGTTCCGTCGATGCATTCAAACTCTCATAAGAAGGTGGTAGAAATGAGAAAAAGGGCCAAGCAGCCGTTGTCAAACCCTTCCCGCGAACGCCATTCCGATAGCAGTAGACGCATTGATAACTATTAGTGGAGAACAGTGAGCTTCTCCATTGTTGTGTTATACTTGCATTTATTTACTTGTTTCTCAGTGTGTACATCGATGGAACAAGTAGGAGGTTAGATAATTGAGACATGTTTGGCAGACAGGAAATATCTAAGTGAAGTAGAAGAGAAAATGAAGGCTTCATTTTTCAGATTTTAGGTTTAACAAATTTCCAGTTTGACAGTATACTCATTTATTCTTCTAACAGTTAAATGTAATTTTTTTCATTGTTTTTCTTTTTTTTTCATTTATTTATTTTTTATTCAGAATAAATATAATTTAGGCCAACTGGGCCAAAACCCAAATCAATTTAGAATCATATGGAACTGATTAGGAAAGGAAATTAGCAATAAATTTAATTATTTATTTGTTTTGGTTTGTTTTGTTTTAAGTGCGAGTGACTGAGTGATATGCTTAAAAGATTGTCTACTAAATTTCACTTGCAAGCCAATACAGCATATTGTACCCAATTTGGTTGGATACAAAAATTTATTTATTTTATTAAAAATATTTATCAATACACAGCAAATACGCATATAAAAAAATATATTTTTTGTTTTATTTTTAAAATAAAAATTAAAAGAATTGTTTCCTTTGTTTCATGAATTAATTTTGATCACAAAATATTTTTAATATAAAAAACCTCTTCTAATTATGACTTGTTTCATTTGTAAAATTAAACCATCTCATTACATATCTCGTACCTTTTTTTTCACCTCTATAATACAATCATTAAACCTTACAGGATCAACTATATGTGATTGATCTAAATATGAGAATTTAGTATGAGAATCAGAAATTAATTTCCTGTTCAGGTAATCATTCATAATACTTGTTTCTTTCGTTTAATAAAACTTGCGTAACTATATGTTTTTTTTTGGTTACTTTTATATGTTATTCTTGCAGATTTGCCCTCAAATGAAACATGCTCCAAACTTCCACCAACCAGTAGGAATTTAACATTTTTTTTCGTAGGCGTTCCTTTTATCATCTTCTCTCGCATCACCATTTTCACAGGTCTCAATAATATTTTTCACAAGTTGACCCCGAGTAGACAGAGAATTTGATGATAATGTTATCTTCGAATTGACACGACTCACTGGTCAAGTCTTTGTATCTTACCAACCTATAATTATAATTATCAAGTAAAGGCCGGTCATAAAAGCAAAGAATTGTGCCAGAAAAACAATGACACCCAAGAGAGAGTAAAATTGTCTAACCTGCACTTCTATATTAGAAGAACACAACAGCGTATCAAGGATGAATTGTATGCCTGTACGCATTCTCTTAACCTGACTCACAATGTTAGAACCACAAAATGCTTTAAAGTAACACTTATCAAGATACAAATAAATATATAAGTATATAATTCAAACAGTTAATAAAGCAGCAACAATAAAAAAATGAAATTTGTGCAATACTATCATTGACATTAAGTAGAAATGCCTTTAACATACCCCGTTAAAGTCCTCAATGTTGGAGATCGGAACCCATCCTAGATCATCCATCAAGGAAATCAGGTAATGATCATTTTGAAGATTTTCATCACTGGAAAAGAAAGGTCTACGGTCAACAAGTAATACACAAATAAAACATTATATATATCATTACAAAAGCAAATAAAGTTATGATATTTAATCAGTATAAACATTCAAAAGTTCATATTTTGGCTTCCCAAATGATAAAACGCATTCCAAAAGGCTGGAAACAAATGACTTTCTATCAAAACTCACAATAGCATGTAATCAATGATTGCGTAAGGGATGGAACAATCGTTTTCACCAACCAAGAAATAAATCAACCCATCAATAGAAATTGTAGTAGGATAGGAAAGGAACAACATAGAATTTAGAAGTGATTCTAGATAGTGGCATCCAGCAGTAAAGCAGCAAACAGTAAACCACATAAAAACCTACGTAAAAAAATATTAAATAAATAAGAATAAAAAGAATCTATTATATTACCTGAAATAATACTCAACTTGTTTCACTATATTATCCCTCAAAGTTACAATCTCCGGAGGGAACATGGCAGTTCCTAGATTCATAGGGCATGAAACAAGTATGGAGAATGTGGTCGCCTTACAGAGCCTGGAGGAGCGACATGCACGTTGTATACATCCGCGGAAGGTATACATGTAGCGACGGAGTCAGCCAGGATTGGACTATGAAGGGATCAATTATTTAATTCTGAAACAAATAAAATATTTAAAATGAATAAATCATAAAATTTAAATAAGTTATAATTTAATTTCACTAATTTTAAAATTAAAGGTATTAAAGAGTAATTAAACCATAAAATTAATTAATTATTTTGTTTTGTTTTAAGTGTGAGTGACCGAGTGATTTGCTTAAAAGATTGTCCACTAAATTTCACTTGCAAGCCAATACAGCATATTATACCCAATTTTTTTGGATACAAAAAAATATTTTTTATTTAAAATATTTATCAATACACTGCAAATATGCATCGAAAATTATCTTTTAGTTTTATATTTTAAATAAAAATTAAAAGAATTGTTTCCTTTGTTAACTCACTAGTCGGCTCTTTACTAAAACATCTAAAACAATTCAGTTTTCCATTTTTCCTAACCCTACACCGCCTCTAAAGTCCTTGACACACGTAAACATATACGCAGACTATATATACACCTCTTCTACCGTTTGTTCTTTTATCGTATTAATTTGAGAATAATTTATTAATAATCTCAAAAATCATGACTAAAAAAATTCGTTGTAATCTCGTGGAATCTATTTCAGATGAATTGTTATCGAAAATTTTTATGCATTTAGCCCCTAATTTTATCGTCTATTTCGTCAATACTCAATTAAGTTGTAAGACTTTTTATGAATTTTTCAAGTACAACAACAATTACCAAAACGTTTCAATGAAGAATATCAACATCATTCCATGGTTTAAAAACGAGATTTTTTTTTTCAAAAAAGATGTAAAGCTTCTAATAATCCTGAAGCGTTATACAGAGAAGGCATATATGATTGTTTTAGTGGAATAAAACCAGAGTTTGGTCGGCATTGTTTGAAGAAAGTTGCCGAAAAAGTTAATATCAAAGTTATATATGTCTATGGCATTATTCTAATTTGTTGTGGGGTGAATTAAGAGAAGAATGACTTCGAATCGTGAAAGCTCTTAATCTCGTCAATTCTAAGAACAAATTTAGAAGTATTCGTTCGGAGATGAAAAGTTATAGACTTAATGCGTGGAGGCGCAGCAAGCTAATAGGTCCAAAACGAATCGACTGCAACTATGATACGACAAAGTTATATATGTCTATGGCATTATTCTAATTTGTTGTGGGGTGAATTAAGAGAAGAATGACTTCGAATCGTGAAAGCTCTTAATCTCGTCAATTCTAAGAACAAATTTAGAAGTTATTCGTTCGGAGATTGAAAAGTTTATAGACTTAATGCGTTGGGGGCGCAGCAAGCTAATAGGTCCAAAACGAATCGACTGCAACTATGATACGAACCGTTGGCGTACTTCAGTCGCACAAGTTTGAGAACGAAGGAACAACCTTTGCACTTGTTATATTTCTTGTTTTTAGGACCATGAAGAAACTTTGTTTTGTTATAGAATATTTAGTTAGTAAAACCGTGTATTGCTCGGTTGGCCTAGCACAAAGATTGTAGCTACTTCGTCAATATAATCATTAAGACTAAAGCTTTTAACAACTTCGTCTTTTGCATAACCATCAAAATAAATAAAACAAAATCATCGTATTTCTTTTGCTAAAGTTGATCCATGCATTAGTTTCTGTATATATTGTTCTAAAGATATTACATATTATATACAATGAGTT
Source organism: Hibiscus syriacus (assembly GCF_006381635.1). NCBI lineage: Eukaryota > Viridiplantae > Streptophyta > Magnoliopsida > Malvales > Malvaceae > Hibiscus > Hibiscus syriacus. The sequence continues at coordinate 2,614,575 of NW_024063513.1, forward strand.
TTACTTTGAATTATTATTATTATAATGCCTAAACAGAAGTGATGTCGCATATGATTAATGTCTAAATAGGCATCTTTCGGAGATTCATCACATTAATGTAAAACATGTATATTCTTAAATGCTAGATGGTTTGTTTGCTCTTCAAATTTGTTACTACTGAGCTTCTCTTACTGGAGATCATATTTACCAATTCCGGGGGAAATCCCAACATTTCCTGATGAATTAATTATCAGACGGTTAAACCAAATTATGATGCACTAAAATATTTAATTAAATGAATCAAATGCAAACCTGAACCGGGTGCCTTCCATATTACAAAGCTTTGTACCTGTTCTTCATTGCATTTTTTTTCCTGATTTATTCATCATTTCCGTTTTCCATGGACAGGTAGGGGGAAAGCTTGGTTTTCGGACAAAATAAATTACAGTGAGATGCATTTCACACAAAAGACCAGTTAACAAAGGATAAGGCGAGGCAATGGACAGTGGTCTCGTCGGCTTCAAGGACTTTCCAGGCAAAAGCTTGTTCGTATGAAACATGGCGTCCCATTGTTGACATGCAGATTCCAGCCGACAAGGAAGCAAATCCCTGTTGTTAAAGTTGAAATCTTTAGGGCCAATTATATATGTATTTACCAGACAAATTACAGCAACCCTTTTCTTAGCTCGGCCAAATATTTAACTCGGGTTGACTCACCTGCTGCATTAACTTGGCAAAATCAGAGCACAATGCCTTGCGTCCAGACTCATCAAACAATTTGTCCAAAGTTACGTCTTGTAGAGCCACTAGAGTTGTCTCGAGCATGTCCAGTCCAGCTTGATTTGCAAATATGAAAACTGTTGAGACTGCAAACCCAAAACAGAAAAAGATTACTCGATTTGAACATTCATGAAGAGTGCATCAAAAGGACCTGATATACACAGCTCAAAGATAAGCTCTCGCTTTTTCAAATTTTGACTATACCTTCAATGAACAGCACAATATTGCATCCCGGTGTTGCCAGAGATTCTTCAATAGATAGTCACCGCCAAGTGATTCAGACCTCAACAACTCCGTCCCTAAATAGAAACTGAGTAAAGACAAATGAAAATGACACATCAGCAACAAGGGGTGAAAAGGATAAAAGAGCTGATTCCATAAACCAACAGCACTTATAGTTTCCAGAGTGGCATGTTAGCAAAAACTACAATATACACAAACAATAAAGCAACTCACCTGTAGCTCCGGCAAATCCATTGAGCCAGTGTAAGTGCTTCTGGAGAGCCTGGAGATAGCTTTGGTCCGGTAGCTGGGTTCAATCCAGCTGGTGATATGGCCATGGCAACCCTCTGGACAGAAGAAATGACACTATGGACATATTGACGTGCCATGTTTGCAATGTTATTCTGAAGATTGCTTTCAAATGGAAACTGGAAGGCAATTGTCAACACTGATCTTGTGCTCTGACACAATGGAGCATCTCCTGCAGCATGATTTGTTGCTGGTCCTACTTCGAGACTAGAAGCCAGATCCAAAGTCCGATTTGCAATGAATGGATCTTGTGGATCAGACTGCATGAAAACACCATCAGTATCTTGTTTTGCCTTAAAGACCGAAGAAACGATGAATAATGTTGATGGAAAAAACTGTCAAAAGTTCAGGTGAAAGACAGGAAACTTAACTGGTTTTGAATCCAAAGGAATAACACGGAACCCTGAAGGTAGCAAGGGAGCATCATCTGGAAACATCTCATCAATTGGGCCAAATACAAGCTCTGAACAGGCACCCACAGCATTCTCATCAATTCCACTACATATCTGCAAAGATGATAATACAGAAGATGTTAAAAGAAAGATCAACATGTTTAATTTTCTTTTACTGCAAATGCAGTTCCAAATGGTTTCAAGTAATAAAAACGTATTGGTTTCAACTTTCATATTAAACATGTAGAAAAAAGAGTAAAATCACCTGCAATAGATGAATGTCCCTTGATACGAAGGCATCTTCTTGCACAAAAGACTGGCCTTCAAGTCTTATTACTTCGAGCATCTGACACATGATAAATGCAGCATGAGCAAAGCTTCTTGGACAGGTGAGAATCGATGACACTTTCAATTGAAAACAAGAGAATAGAACAGAGGAACCGTATGACCACATAGAAGATATACCTCCTCATGTTCAATGGTGTGTCCAAGTGGCATGATGATCTGGCTCCCCGTAAACCTTGTAGGTCTCATTCCAGGATAGGCATTTGTTCCAGCCTTCAACGATGCAGCACAATAAGCATCAACATTGAAATCAGCCCACTCCGAGCGATGCTCCCTCAGGAAACGTACAAGCACAGCAGGACTAACATTCTGAAAAAATAATAACAGTAGTAATAAGGTAGGTAGTCCCACTGTCTCGAAGTCAAAGACATGGTATGGAGAAGGCTTAAACTTGTGTGTGGAAACAAAGTCTCTCTTTTCAACTAAAACCTAACTGCCAGTTGCAATGAAAACAGAAATGCTATAAGTGATAGCGAATATGGAAACTTTCTTATAGAATAAGAAAACATTTTTCTGTTTTTAAAGGTTTTCTAGAACTTACTTGAATCAACATGGATGCCTTCGCACATAGAACACCCGCAAGGAACGAAAAGGCAGCAGCAGGATGAGAAGTGCTGCCAAAGCTCTTGCTTGAATTGATTGCAATTATCACATCCTCAGTTCCATCACAATTTAGTATGGACCATCCATCATCGTTGAATCCATTTATTGCATCGTTGAATCCTCTACAAGTAAATATAAACACAAATATATCATCGAAATTAAGGAGCATAACGCACAAACACAGATGCCGCACAATTCTTTTGCACATTCGAACTCGTAATCCTAATTAACAAGGATTTAAAATAGACCTTTTAGCTACCTGCTTAATCTTTGGCTAAATGTTCTTAGTACGGCTGGTTGCCGGCCAAGACTGTAAACCACCTCACCACTTGTCTCTTGAGCAATCTGCCTGATGTAGCGCAGTGCCTTTGCAGAGATCAAATAGTCAGTACCTTTAGAAATGCCTTTTGTGGCAATACAAAAGAAAATCAAAAGAAACTCTCAATGTTTGGTAATTTTAGGGTTAAGAGGACGTCAAACCCAATAGGATTCATAAAACATGAATCAGCCATGTTAAGCAATTTGTTATGCACATTTACTTGCAAAATTTTTTTATCACCGTAGTGAAGAATCTACTCACCGCAATCGTCATTTTATGAGCAACTATTTTAGATGATTCATAAAGTGGGCGCAGCACCTCCGGCACACTCCATGCCTGCCATAAGGTGATTACAGATCAAGTCTGCTACAATAAAGGCGTCTATTCCGTGAAAGTACCTACTATTAAGAAGTTGTACCTCAAGATTCAGGTGGTCGACGATATGGATGATTGACCCTCCACCCTCACAAGGCCTAATTAAATAACCACTAGGAAGCACTTCAGCTCTCACAAATTGAGCAGCAGCTGCTGCACTCGGTCCAGCACCCGAACCAGAAAGTGATCTCTCACAGACCTTGGAAAATAGAGGGGGAAAACATTAAATGAAAAGCAAAACTCCTCAAATCATATAATCAAAGGGACAGTCAAATAAGCAATGGAGATGCTCAGCAAGTACAATACCAATACTTCAACCTCAACTTTCTTAATACCCATACATAGTAATGCTTTATGCTATTTAAATAAATAACAAGTGCAAGATATTCATACCACAAGACTGCCATTTTCTAAAGTTGTAGTGTATCTTAGAGTCCAAAAATCCCTTGCAGGAGCCAGCGTAGTCGGAGCGAATGTCTAAAACAGTTCTCAATTTAGTTATCCATCGTGAAAAGGGAGTAAACATTCACTCTTATATAAATAAATATATAGTAAAATCCTTCTTATTCACCTGTGTGTATACAAGCTCAATTGTTCCGCCATTGCCAGCTGGAAACATTGTAAAAACTTCAAGGTTCCGGCAGTCCCGAGACCAAGATGGACGATCTTTAAGAATCTCCACAATCTATAAACAACAGTTTAATGGTGTTGTTCAGACTTCAATCAAATAAGTCTCAAACAATAACAAAATGTCTAAATTCTTTATAATGACATTGGAATCCATACCTTTATAGGTTCTAAACTTACAAGACCACAGGCTCGAGCTGCCACTCCACTACAACTTTGGGAAATGGCAAATATCCCAACCGAATCTGGACCAGGCTGACAACGTTTTGAACAAATAGGATCAGAGACACTCTGATTTTTTTAAGAAACACAAACAATACCACTAGATGCATATAAAAAATTGACGACCAAATAAAGGAAAACATCATTGGTAAAAGGCACTGACCTTCATCCCAGGCATCTGGACCCAATCGACAGCAGTTCCCGTAGCCTTGGAAAGGAACTCTGCCAAGGTCTCCTCTGCAATGGAGAGTAGTCTGCCAAGATCATGACAAAATTCACAGAATTTATTTGAATATATATATATATAGATGTGTGGCAGCCCGTGCACATCGAGATAGAGAGATAAAGAACTGGTTCATATAGTTAACACTGAACTTACCCAGCGGGGCTATTGGCATCTCGCAGTGAATGCTGAGGAGTGGTGACCAAGGAATTACCACTTGCATCAGGTGCTGAAACCTGTTAAAAATCCAAAATAAACAACAATAATGTCAAAACACATACAACGGGACCACGGAAAATGCATAATATTTGTTTATAGAAATTGCTCAAAACAGGTCTGTATCACAGAGTAAGCAGGAAATGTTTTAATCACATAAGTGTGGACAAATATGCACACACACACACACACATATTGAAAATAAGAGGCAAACAACGCATAGGGAGTATAAGACACAGTAAATGCTTTAATTAGTATGCAATAAAGATCTATATATAATGTCTAACCCCAAAAGAAAGCATAAGATCTATATATAATGTCTAACACCAAAAGAAGGCATAAGATCTATATATAATGCCACGGCTAAAATTTTCAACTTAAAATGCAAATTAAGGGTATGTGTTTTCACAACAATTACCATATGGATACAGTTCTGCAATGGGAATTGAAGAGAAACAAACAAAGAGAGAGCAGAAGAAAATACATTTACAGTATGCAGTTGTTGCTTCATATACCCATTCTCGCAGACCAGCTGAGACACCTGTTTTTGCAACCGATCATTCTCCTCCATCAACAGCTTGTTCATTGCTGTTAATTTTCTATTCACAGTCTGCAGCCTCGATGACTCCTTTTTTTGCTTCTCTCTGCACCTGCACTCCTCAATGGCAACCCCATAAATTTTCCATCTCCAAAAAGGGGGAAAGGGACCCCATTTTATATAGATAACAACTATAATGGAAAACAAAATCAAGATCAAGTTTGCATACCTCCGATTCTGAAACCAAACTTTGATCTGTTTAGGTTCAATGTTAGAAAGAATGGGGCATTCCCGTATTAACTGTTGCCTGCGCAAGGAATTAGGCTTAGGGCACTCAGCATAGACTCGTTCCAAGGCTTCGACTTGCTCAGCCGTGTACCTAACATACTTGCCAGCATCAAGATGTTTGTCGATGCTACTTCCACTGCTGCTCTCCCTATGTTGGGCCACCGCCATAGCCATTTCTAGTTAAGACCAACACTGAAAGAAACAATCTCTCTTTGTATTATATATGAGAATTTATCAGACAAAGAACTCGGTGAGAGTGAGTGAAGGAAAGCTGTGAGAGCTTGTTTGGGAGGATTTAGCTTCACAACTAATATCACTTTGTTTCTTAGTCAATAACGTCCTTTTTCTGTGATATATATATGAGAGAGATAGAGAGAGAGTAAGCTAAAATGAGGAGTTTTGATTTGAGTCAGCCTCAAATAAAAGCCAAGCGGATGTTTTTTGTGGGTTTCTTCCTTCTACTTTCTTTGGTGGTGATGAACAAGCTAGTGAAACGAAAGAAGAAAAAAAAGGGTTAAAATCTGCTTCAAAGATCCAACTTTCAAAAGGGGTTTAGAAAGCACAAAGCCAATAAATATTGATCCTAATGCTAAGGAACAAGCAGGATATCGCTGATGAAAGGCTCTCTCGGGAAAGAGAGCCCGGGAACAGTAGCATAGGCGAAAAGCTGGTTCTTTTTTCAAGAATCAACCACGGAAACGTGAAGAACAACTAAAATGTTACCATATCTGAGGATGAAGATTTTTAAAAACAATACAGATCTTTAACTCTTCTCAAATGATATTACAAAGAAAGATAAAAAATCTTCAAAAAGAAAAACACACGAAATATAAAAGAAAATTATATGAAAGGAGGTTGAAGAGAGAGAAATGGAAAAAAAGTTGGAGACAGTGAGTGATCTGATAGAGAGCTTGAAGGAGCTGGGGAAAATCAAATGGAATAAATGAGACCAAAAAAAATTGAGTTTCATTTGCTCGCAAACCGACAAATTTACATGAGATATCTTTTAATATTAATTAAAATATTTCAACAGCCACCCTCCTCATTTGCTTCCCTATTGCCTGATTAATATAAATTCCAGCATAGCAAAAATTAAATTAATAGTACTGACTTTTATGATTGAAATTATGAACACGATTAATATTATTAAACCAACAATTGTTATGTATTTTGTCTTTAATAACAAAACCAAATTCAATTTAACATTATGAATTTGTCCTTGTTTTCCTCCTTTGCGAGTTAGGTGTTTGATTATCAGTATTAACAAACTGATTAACCTAAATATTCATTGGCTTCAATTATTATCGTTCATGTACCTCTCTCATTTTCTATTTGAATGGCAGTGCCAACAACAATCTCTATAGATATATTAAAAAAAGGACCATTGGTTTTAAATAGTGCTTGTATATATATAGGTGATTTTTCTGATATATCACCGTCCATCGTTTTTTTTTCGATCAAGTACCGTTCAAATTATGTTTTCCGATCTAACACCCTTCGCAGAAAGTCTCGCCCCTGCAGCGCGCTTAACGCTTATTTGACACCAAGTGGGATAAGGCGCGTCTTATGCTGACATGGGGTATATGTGTGTATAGCGCGGCCACTGGGCGCGCCTGCGGCTATGTAGGGTATAGCGAGGGGCAGAGACCGCGCCTTACCTGTGAATCTGTCACGAGTTAGTAAGGCGCGCTCCCTGCAGCGCGCCTTAGGTATAATTACCCACCTTCTCCGACGTTTCACACACCAATCCTTCCCTATAAATACCCTCATCATCAATCACTTTCATCGCACCAAATTCTCTCAAATACTCTTATAATCTCTGTCTAAGATATATTTTATTATATTTTTATTATTTTGTATTTAATTTATTTAAGTATTTAACTTATTTAATATTTTACTTAATTATTTTTTTGCAGAAATAAAATGGAAGACGATCTACTTCGCTTGGATGGAAATCATATATCTCGACACTTTGCTAATACGGTAACATTTTAACGTTTAAATTTAATTAAAATTATTAGTACTAATTTGTTGATTTATGTAATGAATATTTATTAGAATAAGAATCAATTTTTGTAATTATTTAATTTTAGGAGAATGACCGTGTATTAGATCCTTTTATTATGAACCTTAAGCTAGTGATACATAGCTGTGTCTTGCCGTATTTAGTAGAGGCTGGATTTGGTTACATAGGTAGATATCAGGGTCATTGTAAGATAGAACCATACCTTATTTCTGCCTTAGTAGAGCGGTGGAGGCCGGAGACCCACACACTCCATCTTCCGTGCTGAGAGTGCACGATTACACTTGAGGATGTTTATATCCACATGAGGCTTCCGGTGGATGGAGATGTGATATAGGGGATCGCGCATGGTTCCTGGACTGCTTTGTGTCGGGATAATCTAGGATGTGTCCCGAAAAGTTTTAACGGTGGTCGGATACCGTTAAATTGGTTAGATGCCAATTTTCGAGAGTTGAGCGAGGACGCGTCAAATGATGAAGTTAAAATATATGCACGGGCATGCACACTGCAGCTGATAGGAGGGTTGTTGATGCCGGACAAATCGCGCAACCAACTTCACTGTATGTGGTTGCGACATCTTGTCGACTTTCGTCTAGCCGGATCACTCAGTTGGGGCTCGGTAGTTTTGGCTTTCCTGTACAGGGAGATGTGTCGAGCCACTGACTACAGGCGTAATGCTATCGACGGATGTCTCATGCTGCTGCAGTCTTGGGCGTGGTGTCGATTGCCCATTTCGTATATTAATCATTTTATACAATGTGTAATAATTTTTTTCCTTGAATAGGTGGTATACTGACAGGACAAATCATCAGGAGCTACCTGATGATTTAGAAAAAATTAGGGTGCAAATCGATCAGAAAGCTGGTACACAGGTATGAATTTTAATGTTTAAAAATCGATTTTAGATTATAGTTATATAATTAGATTATTATTTTGATAAAAATTATATATATTTGTTTTAGTTTGAATGAGTGTCATATTCTAATAATGATGTGAGGACGGTGATCCCACCTGAGTTGAGGGGCTCATCAGATGTTTGGATGGCGATTGTCCCTTTGATCTGTTATGCGACCATCGAGTGGCACTCCATTGATCGTGTGCTACGACAATTTGATTTTTTCAACCAATTCCGGAAGCACCTCGCAATATGGACGAGTTGCATATCACATATAGACGCAGCAAGACTGATACAGATTGGTTGGTTAGGCATCATGAGTGGGTCGTGTTGTGGGAGGATCGACATCGGCGTCTTCCCCGTAGAGAGCCCATTTATGTTGATGACTTGACGGTTGGTGATGATTATTATGAGTGGTTCAACAGAAACAATAAACCATTTCTGCTTCCCGAGGATGCACGAAGGCAGACCTTTCCACGACGTCGACAGAGATGTTCACCGACACAGCACCATCGTCCCCTGACTCGTGGACGGAGAGCATGTGCTTCCGGTTCATCCCGAATTACACCAACAGGACCTTCATAGCAGCCATTGTCTGCAGCGACTTACATACCGCAGCCATATATGACCGCCTTGCATCTAGGTTTGAGTTTGTCCCCCGAACTTCGCAAAAAGCGCTCCCAAATGAAAATATGTAGTATTTACCAAAGTCGCTACAAGTAAGTGACATACACCCTTTAAGGTTGAATTGATTGCCTCTGCCAAGTTGGTTCTCATGTGTCAATATCGATATCCACCATCATATGCATTCATCCACATTTCTTTATCGATGAGGTTGATGTAATTGTATTCTTCCTCGTTCTTCGCCCGCAAATCTTGAAGCATTGATTCAACCGATCGAGGAAGAAGTTCGTAGCTGATCAAAAAATGTATAATTTACTAACCATATCGAAAGAAAACAAATTACATCAATTTCACTTACCCATGCGCACAAGTAATTGACGCTCATCATTTTTCTCGTATCTTTCATGGTAGTTCGCAGTAATGTATCGGAGACAATATCTATGTTGGACAAAGGGTGGTTGCCACATTAGACCCAAAGACTCCATTGCCGGTTTGATCCTAGCTCTGCGATCTGAAATAACACAAATTTTTTCTCTCGTGATAACATGTGCACATAAATTTCAGAGGAAAAAAACCCAAGAACATGTATATTCTCATTCGACAAGAGCAAAAGAACCTAGAAGAATGTTGCGATTGTCATCTTGGACAACTGCCAATAATAAAACTTGCTTGTATTTTCCATACAAGAAAATCCTGTCGATCTGGACCACAGGTTTACAGTATTTGACAGCATTAACGCACTGTGGGTAAGTCCAAAAAACTCGGTAGAATTGGCGTCGATCGTGGAGAACTCGATCATTATGGTATGCATAGGAGGGTTCGAAGTCCACAATTGTCTCAGGATTCAACCTTCGTACCAGCCTTGAAGTTCGTTGTAAGATGCATCCCATTTGCCATGAAGTTTAACAATGGCATTTTGTTTTGCCAACCAAGCTTTTTTATAGGAGACAATGTACTAATACTGCGATTGTATAGCTGAAACCAATACAGCAACAACTATATGAGAGCTTGCTTTTACCATGGGCATGATGGCTTGACATATCACTTCCGAGTCCAAGTTAGGATGATCTTGGTTGACCCCTCCAGCACAACATGTGTGAGAACCGTTGTATATTGTTAGTTCACATCTGTTGTTTTTCCTCTTCGATACGTTAACCATCCAAGTACATCAATTTTCGCGTCAGGCACAGTAGCATACATATTTTTCTGTCGTGGAGCGGTCGACTCTCGATTGAACAAAATTACGGATATTGTAATTTTTTATAGCCATCATCGGTTATTCTTTGCTTGAAAACTCTATGTCTAAATATAACTCATCATTATTTATTGATGAGTAATATCCATAGTCACCGAGACGAGGCATATCCATAAATTCTGGCGCATTCATTACACCATAATCAGCTTCATACATGTGTGCTGGATGGTCAGTTTGTGCCACATTTGCTGGAACTTCATCCACATCATCATCGAAGTTGAATTGCGGTGATTTTGGGTGAATGAATAGTCAAGTCTCAGCACCATCCGCACCAGGATCACGAAGCGGTTCTTCTGGTGGAGATGATAGTTCATCCATGTTCTCCACATTTAGGTCGAAGAACCTACTACTTGCACGCCTTCCCCTTGAACTAGAAGACATGTCGACATTTAGATCGAAAAAACTCGAAGTCGAATGCCTCCCCTGGAGCTTGAAGCCATCGTGTCAAATGGAAACTGCACAGATTGTTGCGTCGATGGCATCTCCATATTAAGGTCAAAGGGATTTGCAGATGAATGTTTTTCCCTTGAACTGGACGTTATGTTACCATACGGATTGTTCGTCGACCCACCTCGGTACATATCGTAAGGAGTTGCATATGAATGTCTCCCTATTATGACATTAAAATCATTACACATTACTGTCGTCGAGCTGTCACCTTGATCAACTTGTTCAACCAACTCAAAATGAGAGCTTAATGATTGACCTCGAACAGCACGCACTTGAACAAACTTTGCATACATCTCAATATTCCCGTCTGAATAATTAATTTGAGAATCAGTCATCATTTCAACATCATTACTGTTCGATAGTTCGAACGCTGTATAAGTTAATGCCAACAATGATGTTGAAATTCTGTACTGCAATGACGACATTCTTATACTATTTCCAACATGAATCTTCCTCGAAATCTTCCTTATCAGTTCCTCAAGAGTTATGTTTCTATTCAAAGATATTTTAACACGCTCATTTGATACAAAAACAACGCCGGTTTTATCTTCTCGAATTTCACCATCATAATAAACAATAGCTGAAAGTCGCACCATTCTTTGAGTTTAAAAGTGCAGCAATATTATATCTACAAAAAAACAACTGAAACAAAGCTGATTAAATAAATAATATATGAACGAAAATATAACACAATAGAATTTTTACACATAAATGTAAATAATTTAAATAATATAATTTTATATTATTACCTATACCGCAAAACTATTTCGACGTATGCTCCCGCTTTCTAATTTTACAAATACATAAATTAATTGACAACAATTAGTATAATATTTTTTCAAATAATCATAATAAACAATAAGTATAATAAAAAATTTATCACAAAATTACCTAATAACGAAAAATCGCACGAACATCTGAATCAAATATGAAAATATTGTCGGATTATTGTATTAATTTTTTTATAATCGAGAGGAGATGTGAGGAGTTAGGGGAAAGAGAATTTATAGTCGGAAAAAACTACAAGACGCGATATCGGCAACGCGCATTACATAATTATTTCAGATAAAGCTAAAACGCGGCCCCTGGTCTACGCCTAACATAATTGTGTTAAAGGTAAGGGGCGGTCCCTACCCCGCACTATAACCTACGTGGCTGAAGGCGCCCCAAGGGGCCGCGCTATACACACGCGTATCACATGTTAGCATAAGGTGCGCCTCAAGGGATGCGCTTTACCCCACGTGGCGCCAAAGCAGTGTTAAGCGCGCTGTATGAGTGCATCTTTCTGTAAAGAGTGTTAGATTAAAAAATATAATCTGAACGATGCCTGATCGAGAAAAAATGATGGACGATGATATATTGGGAAAATCGCTGTATATATACATGTGTGTGTTTCTTAATTCCAGACAAACAATTTTATAAAGTGAAACTGCGCATTTGAACCCAAAGCGAAGTGAATTTGCTAATCTTACATGAAATGTGATATAAAAGTAAAATTAATATGGATGTAATATATTTTTATAAGTTATTTATTTATTTTTTTCTTCTGACAGGCAGTTAGACATTATTTTTCTGTTCATATAAATTTAAGATTTTATTTAAATATATTAAAGGCCTTTTATAATTTAGTATATGTAGATGATCGTTATATTTTAAGTTATTATTGATTTCATTATCTTCTTAATTGGAACTTGTTTTTGTTTGGTCGGTCTTGTTTTTTGTTCTCCGAGGTAATTCTTTGTAAGAAGACACTTCAGTTCCCTTCATCGTTTCCTTGTTTTTTGGTGAACAAAAAAAATGTTAGGGGTAAGATTCCAAAAATATTTCAGATTTGAAGCTGATGGTTAAGTCTAAATTTATTATTTTGGGGTGAGATTTTGAATTTAAGTTTACCCGTCATATAATACTCGTAATAATTCAAATTATTAGTCTATTTTAAAAGTTGTTATCTATTTGAGATTAATATTAATTTTTATTAATATTAAAATTTAATTGACTAATAATTTCAATACAATAAATATTAAATAATAATGATCATTTAATATATCGTCCTAGTATATCATTTTTTGTTAAAATTATAATAACAGCAGAATTTAATCAACTATCAATTTGTAAAAAAATTAATCATCATAATTATCACTATAACAATGATTTAGTAAAATTTGTTATAATTATTTATAATAATGATATCGTATAAAAATTATTTTATAGTAGTGTATGCAAACAGAATTTATTAAGATACTTATGGACTGAGTAGGGCTGTTCATTCGGTTAGAATTGAATTGAATTAACCGAATTTTTTTTCTTTAACCGTTAATCGAATTGAGTTTTTTTCGAAAATATTAACTAAATCAAATAAATTTCGGTTAATTCGATTAATTTTCGAATTGACTGATTTTTTTTTTAAATTTTTTAATTTATATAAAAATTAAATGTTTTTAATTAATTTTTTTTTATAATTAATTTAAATAATATATAATTATAAAATAAAAATTTCAGATAATTTTTTTAATTAATTAATATTGATTTAGGTTTAAAAGTTATTGGATCTTAAATTATTAATTAGGTTTTAAATGATTTGGGCTTAGCCCATATGTTATATATAATATTTTTAATTAAAAAAACAGTTTACAATTAATTTAAATAATATATAATTAATTAAAAAAATTATATAATTTTTTAATTAATTAATATTGATTTAGGTTTAAAAGTTATTGGATCTTAAATATTAATTTAGTTTTAATTTTGGGCTGAGCCGAATTTGAACCGAATTAATTGTTAATCGAATTTTAAAAATTTTATTAATCGTTAACCGAACTAAATTAACCGAACTAATTCGATTCAATCAATTAACCGAATTAATTTGATTATTTGAACACTCCTAGACTCAGTTCAAAAGAAAGTAGAAACGGATTAAAAAAAAAAGTTGAAGTAATAATGTGACTTTGCAGGGGATAAAGAAAGTAAAATTGAGGCCGACCAGACAAGATTGAAAACAAATATTTGTTTGGATATGATAATGGAAAAGAGTAGGATTCTAACCCTAGAGCCGGTCCAATCTTTAATTCTAATATACGATAACCTTAATATATGATTAAAAATATATTATTAGTTTGTTATTATTTTATTTAATAAATTAGATAAAAAATTATTATTTTTATCGATTTTATTATTGTTAGGTCTTTTACTGAGTTTGATAATATATCCGATAAAATGTTATTTAAAATATTTTTCTTACCGAATATATTACCAAACCCAATAAATCACTTAATAATAACAAAATAAGTAAAAATAATAATATTTCTAATAATTTTTTACCTATTTTATTAAAAATAATAATAAAATCAATAACACCTTTTTTTTAATTATATATTAAGCTGCATAAGTGAGTATCACCTTATTATGTATTTCCTTTGGCTATTGCTATTGCTATTGCTATTGCTATTGCTATTGCTTTGCTGTGATCCTCTCTCTCTCTCTCTTGCTGTTGTTGTCTGATGGCTGTTGCGTCCCATAAACAAAGCAAACCGCATTAACGCTTCCCATTGCCAATGCCTTGGCTCCATCTGTACATTACTGTATGTTTGCAGTAAAACAAAAGCTATGCAATTTTGACTCTTAAAAGCCACCTCGATCTTTGGTTGTGTCGGTAGGTTTTCCTGTGAACAGAATCACCAAAGGCAACCTCTTTTCTCTTTCAAAAACAATATGACCATTCCATTTCTTACTATTAAAATGGATCTCGAAATGCTTTTTTTAAGGCATTATTACTTGTTAAATCTCGTGTTTTCACCATTTCTTAATCGTTTATAATCAGGACATACGTTTCACATTAACAGAAAAGCCGAGAAGCAATAAGCTTCACGATTCAATCATATCTTCTCCTTTGTCAAAGCCCTTCCTTTTTGCTTTCTCACTGTCGGCCTATGTCTCGTCTTTCGTATGACTGTCCAATGTTCATCTTCACAACCCGTCCTTTTTGGTACTAATTTTCAGTCAAAAGTTGGATCGCTTACATCCTACGAATGCCCAAAGTTTTATATATTCATACTTAAAAAAACCAAATATTTTAAAACTAAAATCTCGTCATATATTATTTTTATGCATTACCATTGAACCGAGCGAGTAGAGGTTAAAATAAAATCTTAAAATTCTAAATGATTAAAATAAAAAATTTTATTTCAAAATAACTCAAGCAAATAATTAATATTTTTTAGGATCAAGACTATTGTTTATTATTTAATAAAAGAGTAAAAAATTATATTTTATCATTAATGCGTGGGAGGTACTAAAAATAAATTTTATTTCTTTAACAAATGGAGTCGAAGTCCTCATCTTTTAATATCTTAATATATTATGAAATCGAGTTACGACGTAAACTTTTAAAATTTATTTTTTAACATAATTTTAATAATTATATATATCTTGTAATTTATTTTTGTGATTATTGGTGATGCATGTTTTGATAGTTGCAATTAGAGGGGGAAGAAGAGAGAGGCATGAAAGTATATTTATTACATGATCCTATCCCACACACAGATCTAAAGTACGATCAATGGCATATGATGAAGCCAAAGTCAAAATGGGTATTTATATATATATATATTTCTTCTTTTGTCAACTTTAGGTGATGGGATTAACATTCTTCCAATTTGTCCCCCTCCTCCCACAATTTAATTATTATTTTTGTATTTACTTTTAGAAGAACAGAAAATTATTGCAGTATTTTGGTGGAGGGCTCTCATGTCCTTTCGGCATGAGCCACTGCTTTACTTTTATCTTAGCTGACACCCTTTTAACCGATTATCTCTTATTATAACACCCTTTCACTTATATTTTCCAAAATAGCATCCTTTGTGTTGAGGTGGCGGAAGACGCATTCCCGGGAACGCGCTTTCCATGAATTTATGATGACTCAGGTGACACGTGTGAAAGGCGCATCCCCGGGGACGCGTCTTCACGGGATTTTGCTGACTCAGGTGACACGGTGATATGTTTTTAATAATAAAATTTTTATTTTTATTGTTATTATAAATTAGTAATATATTATGTAAATTGTTTCGGCTATAATTTAATAATTATCGAATGAATTTTTTTAATGTGTATTAAAGGTGGAGTGTATTATCCACATTAATTGGATAAAACAATAAATGAAAACTAATTTTTATTTTATTGTAGTTATATGAAAAATGTATAAAATTATTATATTACACGTATGGTTATATTATTATTTTTTATTTTGATTATCAATCTATTAATTTTATCACTTAATTATTTAAATATTATCAATCTAGTCATCTGTTATTATTATTTAACCAAAATATTGATGCATAAGTTAATAAAATTAGTATAATTACACATTTAATCTGTTATTATCATTATAAATTGAGAAATTATAGTAAATAATTATTGATGATAATATCGCTAAAATGTCTGGAGATATGGTCAGCATCCAATCGCAGCAGCATTTCACTTTTCATTATAACTGTAGACAAAAAAAAATTAGCACAAAAAAATAAATAATTAATAAATTTAAATAAATAATAATTTATATAAATATTATTTTAATAAAAAATAATATTTATATAATTATATTAATATAAAATATAATAACTATGTAAAAAAATACTATCTTAAAAATAAATTTCTTACCATTAATAAGAAATTTAAGATTTAGAGAATTTGAATTATATAAGAGAGAATAAGATGATTTTGGTGTGAAGAATGAGGGGGTTTATATAGAGGGAGGAGGAGGGGTAGTTGGGTAAATCGGATGGGCATTAAAGTCATTTAATGAAAGACGCGTCTTCGGGAATACGTCTTTCACACGTGTGACATGTCAGCATAAATTCATGGAAGTCGCATCACCACAAAGGGTGCTATTTCGGGAAATATAGGTGAAAGGGTGCTATAATGGGAGATAATCGGTTAAAGGTGTTGGTAAAATCACCTCCTTAACTCCTTTGGGCCCCATCCCAGTCCAATCACGTGGGCCCAGCCTGTCTGCTCCCATCTCTCTCTTGCTTTTCTTGTTTGGCAAGCTTATGATCATTTGAAATTTTCTGAACCACAAATAGATAAAGATGACAATGCCATGCTTGGGTGGTTTGGTGGTAATACTTGGTACCGGGTTCGAATTTTATCTGGTTATTAGCGTGATTTTAGATAATAACATTTGAGTCAATAACTTAAATTAACTTGTAAAATAATTATGTAAAATTCAAACTCACTCAAATAATGAGCACGAGAGATATAGAATAAATGTTTGATTATTACTCAAAAGTGATTGATTTTTTTTTTCAAGTTTTAATGGTTTGTTCGTTGTTTTAGTGAACTTAAGTCCTCACAAAATAGTTTTGTAAACTGACTTAAAAATTTTAACTCAAAATGTATTGTCTTAGATTACACGAATCATTAGATGAAACTCTGGATCATCGATGTAATGCTCCGGCAATAAACATACTCGATGTCCCCTCCCTATATCTATGTATTGGACTTTATAGGTTAAAAACATGAAAAGTGTAGTGTATATATATAAACAATGTGACGATTGACAAACCATTTCTTCGGAGTGGTGATTTCTTTGTTAAAGTTCCCCTTTATTTATTAACCAATTGATGTAAAAGTAGCATTATTGAACTTTCACCAAGGATAGTGTCAGTGTGTGGTATGGAATTTTTTTCAGCCAAAAATCAATATGTATATTTTCCCGCGAATCGATGATATTGTTTGTAGGTGCCATTGGGATCATATCGTGTACGATCTTTTGAATATTCAAACGACAAAGTACCTCAATGATGGTCAGAACGACTTGTATTTCGTGCATTGGATCATACCCATGTTTTTAGCTAAAGGTGTCAACTTTGTAAAAACCCAAGCTGACAATTATTCAGAGGGCAGCCATCGTGAGTGGTACACAGTGCTGCAGCTTTCTGAAACCGTAGAAAAAAAAAATAGGGATTCCCGTTTACGAAATTGTCATATAGTCACCAAAAGCTGTTTGCTGAGAGTTTGTCGTTGCCAAATTGTCTGTCGTTTTACTCATGAAAGAAAAGCAACGCCGAGTGAAAATACTGATGCCTGGCTCATGAACAAACTCTGCCTAGGTAATCAAATAAATTACAATTAGAGTTGGCCTTCTAACATCACTCTTTTTATAGTTTAACTTTAATTTGCATTGTTGTCTGACTGAAAATACTAACATAAACTTCAAAATTTGTAAAGTCAGAAAAAAATATGGTAAAAGCACTCATTTGATGAACTGACAAAAATGTAACAAAACAAGCTTGATGCCAACACAAAAGACAAAACCATAGCTCTTGTCCTGTTGTTGCAATTTGCACTTTCACTACCATCAGATTTTGAGTTCTAAAATCTGTACTGCCTCAGCTTCTTTAAGGTTCTTTGTGTTTTTGCTTGCAGCTTCCTCTACTTCATCGTCTGATTTGTTGGGCAGAGCAGAAGGATTAGCAGTTGGAAGATTGTTTCGCACTGAAGCGGTGGCCAATACTGTACTTACTTGCCTAATGGTGACAGGTGGAGCAATACATATGGATGGAGCTCGTGTCACTTGGGTTCGGAGTATAGATGCCGATTGCTGCGAAGGAACATGCAATACTGGTGGTTGAAGGGATGCTGCAGATGAAGGTGGTTGTGGAGTCGCAGAGAAAACAGGAACTGCAGTTCTTATTGTCACGGGCGGAGCAATGCCATAGCAAGGTGTCCTAAACTGTCGGATGGGGACATAGGTAGCTGCTTCAGCTGCAGGGAGTTTTTGTGGACGAACCAGACTTTCCGGTGCAGGTACTTGCAATGATGGAAGGTCATTCGGTGTTACTGGCATGAAATGACTTCGCGGAACAACCTTATTATTGCAGATTAAGGAAAGGATTTTAGAAGAAGGTTGTTGACTTGTTGGTCTAAGATTCTGTATAGGAAAATTCTTTGTAAATGGTACTGAGGCACTGGAGGAGTTTCCAATATCCATCTTTTCCTTTGCTCGGTAATTTAACAATGCCCGAGTTAATATGAACTGTTCAAGCTCATCATAGTTCTCTGGCTCCGAAGAACTTGCGGTTTCTTTGGCCACTGGAAATAAATATATTATTCAGTTTAGGCACAAAGATCCCTTCTAATCACACAAGAAACTGCGTATTGCCTATTTAACCATTCCGACATATCCCAAAAAAAAAAAAAATTGAAACATCGACTCACATTGTTTCAGAGATGTCCAAGCTGACATGGCAGCATTCTTTTCCGCTTGTTTCTTGTTCTTAGCAGGTTCCCCTGTGAAAGCGATTCCAGCCAATTCAACTGTTCCCGTAAAGACGGGTTGGTGCCCAAGGCCTGATCTAAATGTCGTATACTGTGGCAATGGAGCTCCAACTCTTTGAGAAATTTCCTGCAAGAGGATTTTATAAATCTCTGTCTCATCCTAACATAATGACGCCAGATCAATATCAACGCCAACAAAGCTACAGACAACTACAAAGGACATATTCAAGAAGTTTTCAGATATAAATACAACAAAAAATCATTCAGAACCTCTCAATCCCTTAAATTTGAAAGCTTCTTATGAAGCAGGAATTACATCATCGTGCTTGATTAGCAATTTAAGGAAGGTGTATTAATCTGCACAAGTTCACCCATAGGTTTGACAGTGTAAATATGCAAGCTGGATACACAATTCTTTATAAACTACAACTATCGGGATGTGAGAATCGAACATCCTAACTCAGAAGGAAACAAGAAACGTTTAAGCAACCTAAAAAGTCATAACACGAGCAAAAAGGGCTGCGGATTGTAGACAAAAGTATCTCAACCCACAGTTACAAATATTGCATGAGACGACTATCTAAAACGTATATCATACTTGTCGATATGCATAATCAGATAGAAGTCCGAGCCATCATTCTAACTGCCTTACTCGTATTCACATACATTTTCACTCTCAAGGAGGTTGAGTCTGATATTACAAGTAAAAGGCGGTGAGGTTAACTTCAACCACTGCAGTATGTTAATCCCTCGTAGCCATACTTGCTAAGATCAAGTCTACAAGTAATTCTAAAGGTGATACCTTTGGTTATTCATTTACCAAAGAAAAATGATCCGTTTCTCTTACTATGACAAGCAAACGAGTCTCTTAAAAGGAAACCTTGACAATCCAAAATAACTGAACCGTGACAGCAGGGGAAAAAACGTTTTATATGACCGGATTATCCATGATTAAGCATTAATTATACAAAAACCAGGTAATCAAAGTACATTTGTTTCTCAAAATATGATAACAAAATTAAAATTCGCTTTCGCCCAGCTAAACAAACAATTCATAAAATGGTATACTACTTTTATTAGTTCATTAACCGTTAAAGGGCATTCCAGTGATTTCCACTCCTTTCTTTCCTGCAACGACCTGAATTCAAGCTCCAGCGATCGTGTTTTACTCCCGACCACTCCCCATAGCCCAAAACCTCCCCTCCCTCAAATTTGAGCCTTAAACATATGAGGTGCACGTTAAATAAAATAAAATAAAATAAGCTGGGTAGAACTTACTAGGACCCTGGCAGCGAGAGAGATAGAAGGTCCACGAATAGAGAGGGATTGGAGGCCGACTTCGGCAGTGGAGTGTTCGGCTTGACAGAGAGTAGAACAGTAGTAAGGACTCTCAAAGGTTTCACGGTTAAAGTTAACGGTGCCTTTAACCTCGGAGCGTGGTCTGGACCCTCCCGGATGCTGGCGTAGGAAGGAAGTTTAAAGCAGCTCCTCTGCGCCAGCTCTTGCAGGTGGTTCTTGTACATCACTCTCTTTACAGTACTTATTTTCTTCCACACCGCTTTTCTTTTATGCTTCTTAATTTTTCTTATCAGAGTTTAAATCCTTTTCAGGTTGAAGTTGAGCAGGATGGCGAAATGAGACAGTACACAGATTGAAATAGAAAATGGGGCCGTAAAGATCGAGGTTTTCAGGGGTTCTGCATTGGATGAACAAATATATGAAGAGGAAAAAGACGGGGTAAAATCTGTAATAAGGTGGGGACTGGGAAAGATGTTTTTTGAAATTTGGCCAGACGTGCATTTTAATGGGAAATTGTTTATTTAATTTTTTCTTTAAATTTTTTAATCACTCAACTTATCTGAAAGTCTGAAACGATGTGATATTTTTAAACAAAATTTTAATTTTAAACATTATTTTAATAAACAAATATATTTGATCAATTAATTAAGTTATTTATTTTTCCTTAAAATGACACTCTTTTCCCTTCCTCTACAATTTTCATCCCTCTTAAAAAGATTAGGATTAGATTCGAAATTCATCAAAAAAAAATTATCACTTTACTAATATTAAGTAAGATTGATTAATATATATTTTAATTACAGTTTATGTTATTACTTGTTTTGAGGTGAATAAATTTTGGAATTAGGAAAATACCAAAAAAAAAAAGAATACATTAATAGTGTTTATATAAATATCACATTAATTATTATCGTTAATCACGTATTCTTTAATTAAAATTTAAAGGTCACTTGCAAAGTTGCATTCGTCGAGTGAATTAAAATATTCCTGAACTTTCCTTGGTGGCCTCCACAATATTTCATTTGGGTGGAAGGTGATTCCTTTAAATACAAGTGGATCATGTGGCATGATATAAACTTACACATGAAATGTTAAGTATAGATGATTAAATTTGTGTTACCTTGTCATAATTACATTATATGGTTAAACTTCTATGCTACATTTGGTACACATAATAATATGAGGAAAAATTTTAGCACTTGAGTTTGAGAACAATTTGTTAAAATATAGAGATAAACAACAATAAAGATTCTACCAAACAGAACACTAAAATTTTATCATCGAACTTGCTCGTCTACAAGTGGACTCTTAACCTTTAGTAATTGACTTTCTTGAAGTCACAATCTCCTTTAAATAAAATAAGATAAAAATCAAGTGTTGACTAATTCAATTATGAAATCACAGCACCTACATTAATCAGAGAATCCTATCCGAGTATGCAAGTATAATGAGGGAATTAATGCTTCCCACCAGATATAATGTGGTAGCACCAATGCAAGTGGGGAACAAACTTTAATTAACAAAGCAGTAATAATCTCCGAAATTGATGAAGTTTGACTAATACAAATGCCACCTAAGTGTTCTAAGGATGAACTTTTTTTTAAAAAAAAAAGAAAAAACTTTTTAGAGAGAAATACAACGGGCACTCTTTTGGTAAAATAAAGGTCATTTTGTTTGTTTGAAGAAGTCTGGGTTTTAATTATTTTTTTTTGCAATAAATGAAGCACCAAACACGGTCTTCTACTTAAGAGACAGTTCAAATGGTATCGTACGTTGTCAAAAGATACTATTATTCTAGATATGTGATTTAGTGTAATGATGAGTATTAAAATTGTCAGAGTCTGAATCTACATTTCTAGAACTTCAACACTACAAATAAATCACATCATCCAACCAGATCCAATCAAGTTATTATTATTATTATTATAGCAAGTAAAAATAAAAACAAAAAATAGAGGGTTTTGATAATCATAGCAAAACCCATTAGGGAAACAGAAGGGCACAATTTAGAGGTAAAATAAAGTGTGGTGTTTTTTTCTCAAATAAAAAGACGTATAGATGTTTATTGTTTAAACAGGTCCTACGGATTTTTCTTTATAAAATGAAGAAGCAAAACGGGGAAGCAAAGCCAAAACCAAACTTATAATAAATGCAATGCAAAGCATGGAATTAATTTATTCTCGTTTTTCGTAAGGCAAGGTCAATAGATAAAATATTAAATAAATAATTCGGCAATACTGAATCGTAGCAGAAAGTGGGCATTTTGTTTACCGACCTTCATTTGCCCCATTAAAAACGTCTATGGTTTTAGCTCCTTCACTGCTTCCATGAAGGAACCTTTTGCAGCTCTCTTTATTACCTGCTGGTACAAGGCGTAGTGCCTGTAAAACCAACTCCAGAAATTGATTGCAGTTACTCCCTACATTCGAAACTGCAAGTCAAACTCACTTAAGAAATAGATAACTAGCAGGAAAACCATTGATAGTTTTACATACCCCTGTAAGAAGATGGATTCTTGGAAGACACGCCTCATCAAAACCCGTGCATTCGGTTCATATTCTCACAAGCTCGCATCAACAATAATGAAGCAATAACTGCGATGCTGAGGATATCAGTTGAAGCATTCTTAAATTTACATCACTTCAGATGGCACTCTCTAGATGATTTCCATGGGAAAAATGCAGAGAAAAAATTACAGAAAGGTATAGAAAATAAAAAATGGCTCAAACATGACAAAGAAACAAAAGAACAAAGTAATCCTACAACAATGGGCATGAAAAAAACTACTTTTGTCACCTTTATTTGTCATCCATACCATACTAATACAAAATACTCCTCAGTTCAAACAAAACGGAGTACTCATAGTTCAGCATCTTCCTAACAAAAAAAGAACCTTTAAAGGCGAATCATACATTTGGTAGCTAACGATAGATATCATGAACATAGGAGGCAAAAAAGTGTTGGTCACGAAGAAGTTGCTATGAGTGTGCAAACAACCAAAACTACAATACATTTTGTTTTACATGGTTAACTTGTCACCATGAAAAGGGGATTGCTCCCTGCAAAAAGATCTCATTTTCCACATCTTTTACCCATTGACACACCCGGCTGCAAGTCTTTATGGCTATAGCGTGGACGTAATATAAATGAAGCTTTAAAGTTCTTTACAGAAAGTACTCGGTGTGTATTTAAGACGAGTTGAACTCTGAACACAACAAATGATTACGATATATATATATATGCCGAAACAAACCTTGTCTGCAAGCGGATCGAATGCTGCATAGAATTCAAAATCTTGTGTGACCCAGCAGAGTAAAACTGACAGAAAAAATGTTATCATATTATTTCTATTAAGGCTATAAAACAAAAACCTTTTGATCATAACTCATGAGCAACTGTTGTCCACAAACAGAACATTAAGAACGCAACAGTATCAACTGCAAAAAAAGACATCCAGACAGCAAAATGAAAACAAAAATGTTAACTTTTCACTAAATAATTAAATAGTTAACGTTAATATTAGAGAGAGGAAGAGAAAGTTACCATAGTTTTCATCTCTTCTAAACTGAGTTTTATGTGGCCCAATTCCTTTATCGTGCATGGAAGCATACAGTCTTTGATAAGCTCTATATAATCTGCACGAAAGAACCAGTTATTATAATAACCACGGCAAAGAAATATATGACATGCACTCAGCATGAAAGAAGTTTCAATTGAATTAATACAAGATTCAGAGTTTTACCTTTTCTGTTGCCTGAGACTGTTAAGTGGTGGTGATCAGAACTCAGAGGACACATATTGATCCAGGTATATACTACGATAAATGAAATGCCAAAGTCCAGCAGGACCACCTATGCCAACAAATCGTTCCCTAGGCCTCTCAGGAGAATCTGATGTAAGTCTTTGCTTTCCCGGATGAGGAGATGATCCAGATCGAAGCAATGAATCAACTGGAAGCAAATCCACAACATGCATTCCACCATCTATCATTGACCTTTGAACTTCACTAAGAACGTTGGACTTCAAAAGAACCACTTCTATGTGAATCCTATAAAATTTCAGTCAAACTTCTCAATGGTCTAGAACAGAAGAAAATGAACATTAATATTTTTAAATACAGAGATAATATCTACTTCCAAGGTAAGGCATGGGTATTTTTACTTAATATGGCCGCATTTCTGATTTGTATGATGGATATGGTTAAGCCTAAAATGTGCGCAGTTAATTGATGTAGACATTAGGAATTTCATACCAGAAGTCCACTATATCATAAGGATCAAATTAGGAAACAATAGCTTACCTGCATTCTTTAAGGTGATAGAAGGCATCTGAACTGGTAGTAAACAATATCAAGTATGTATTGTCCTGTCACAAGAAATAAGATTTATCACTCGCTGCTATAGGCATGATCAATATAGAGCAAAAATATGACATCACTGTATGTCATTAACGATGCATAAAGTTAATATATTCTGAAACAGGTTTCACTCACATCAAGAAAATGCACATAAGCATACAAAAATGCCATAGGATTATATCTTGGTAAACAAATTGGCAAGAACGATTCTGATGTCCTGCATAAACCATTAAATAAACAGCATAAATACAAATCTAACTCCGAAACATCATAATAGAAGAGGAGAAAAACGAGAATAAAAGAAGTGAAGTGTCTCCGAGAGAACTGCTCAAAGAATTATCACTCAGTTAGCACAG
The DNA here is from genome assembly GCF_006381635.1 of Hibiscus syriacus. Lineage (NCBI taxonomy): Eukaryota > Viridiplantae > Streptophyta > Magnoliopsida > Malvales > Malvaceae > Hibiscus > Hibiscus syriacus. The sequence goes on from NW_024063513.1 coordinate 2,639,546, forward strand.
AATTATCGATATATTCATTTCTACCTATCAGTTGTGTAATATTGAGCTGTTAAGAACCTTTAACATGGTCGCGAAACAACAAAAGAACACGTAAACATATTGATCACTTATAGGATGTAACAAGTTTCTGAACTGGAACTTCAATCAGTATTTTAGGGATTCCAAGAAACGGTACAAAGGGAATGGGGTAGTTCATATGCCAAACAAAACAATATTTAGCTAGAAATCTGTATAAACCAATTGACCATTCAAGCAAATGCCATTACTTCTTCCAACTACCCTAGTAACGATTACTAAGGGAAGGTATTGTAACAGAACAATGATGTCCCATGTGCTTCAAGGCATATACATTCCGATGCTCTAGAGTCTAGAGTTGACCAAATATACAGGGATTAAAGACCTACTAATATTTATTCTACTTACCTAAATGACTCTGACGATAGCACAAAGTTTGAAAGTAGCAACATATCGTCAGGATAAAGGGAGGCTTTCTGTGCACCAAAAAGACTGATAACCTGACATTGACCTTCAGGTTATTAAAATACTCCGAACAGGAAAATTATTATTTTATGGTATTAAACCAGAGTAGCAATGACAAAAACATTTTTTTGTACTTTCAGAGAAAACGAGTGAAAAGGGGAGGAAGTTTCACCTTGTGTTTACACATTAATATTGCAAATAAAACACCAGAATCAGCAACATCTTGCAATATAGCGCCTGCAGCTTGCCTTGTTGCATAAGCAAGTGGAAGATAAGTGTATGCATGAAGAAATGTAGCTGGGTTCCTGAAAGAAGAGAGAAAATATTTAGGAGGTACCCTTCAGGTAGAATATGAAAGAGGATGAATATAGTGTTGTAATTCCCATCTCATCAATAGAAGTAACAAAAATGTTTAAAAAAACAAACAAACAAACAAACGCATGTTATCATTTTTCTGAATGTAGAACCAATATTTTCAAACAGGGATAAATGTGACAAACTGCTGAATAACCAAAAATAAAAAATCTCACAATTTACTGCAAATAAGTAAAAAAAAACTCGGCAGTTTTATTTTCAACCACAAACAAGAAAGCAGAAACAGGGAGTTACAGGGGAGTGTGAGTAGAAGAGAGATCCAACATCATTAGACATGCAAGAGAACTCCTCGACTGATAGAGTGAATGAGGGAATGGAAAACAAGAGCAGGATGAAGTGAGAACAAAACCAGCACTATTGGGACATGCAAGGAAAAACCCAATAAAACGCACCAACTGAACAAGTGGAAGAGGGAAGAAAAGACGACATCTGTTCCTCCAAGCAAAGGTGTCATATCAAACTTAGGATTCTTCTCAAAGCACCTATTTATTGACTTTGTTAAGATAAGTATCAGCTGCCACCATTTCATAACCAAGAAAAGGGTCAGTAAGAGAAGTACTTTTGGGTGACTTCATAAGCAAAAAATGTATATAGTGGCCGAATAAAATGATCAAGGGAAATTTGCAAGGCTTGAACAGGCAGTAGCAACCAAATTCATCTATCCAGTAGAGATTTGCAAGGGAGACGAGATACCTGACCGTAAATAAGTTCTGTCCTTTTAATGATTCAAAGGGTTCTTCTTTGCAACTGATGCAAACCAAATAGCGTCCCTTCACAAGAAAAACCACCTAAACAAACAAATATGTAATATCTTATTCAATTGGTCAAAATATAAGATGGGTCCTATAAGAAATAAAAGTAATAAGAAACAGTGGCGATTTATGAAAATTTGAGCATATAAGTTTATGTTGTCGATTGGTTAAGAAAATTCTTAATAAATATTATCATCTAATCAACTTTAAGATTTAAATTTTGGATTATTAATTTAATTTAATAATATATGTTATAGAGACTCACAATCATTTGACAATAAATATTTAAATACTCTACATTAGTTGGTGCTCGAACCCGAGAGCTCTGGAGATAATAATCGTTCTTTTAACCATTGAGATAACTTGATTTTTTTATACTATAAAGTTTAGGTAAAGGGTGGCTCCCCCAGTCCAGGGTCATGATATACCTAAGACTCAATTGGGATTTACATAGAAATTTACAGATTACACATCTAGAGTGACGGTGGTAGGATTCGAACTTAACCTTACAAACTCAAAATCATGAATTACAACCATTAGTTGGCCTGAGACAACCTGATTTATGCACTAATCAACCAAATCCTTTTTCATACAATATATTACTCAAAAAACTTTTACATACAATTTAATATATATATATATATATATTAACATTTAAATCTTCTGATATATTATAACAATAATAATATCAATAACTCAACTATAAACCAGCCCCATTTGTTGCCATTTCTCAGGTTCATGATTTGTATGAAGGTTAAATTGGTCATTGAACAGGAAAACCCTAGCTATATTATCCCAAGTTTCACGCTTCCATCTCTGAAAACCCTAGCCAACCTTTTCCCATACATCAAAGAACAAGCCCAACAATGCCGCCTAAGTTCGACCCAACCCAAGTCGTCGACGTCTTCGTCCGCGTCACCGGTGGCGAGGTTGGAGCAGCCAGTTCTCTCGCTCCAAAGATCGGTCCACTCGGTCTCTCTCCCAAAAAGATCGGTGAAGACATCGCCAAAGAAACCGCCAAGGACTGGAAGGGTCTCCGCGTAACTGTCAAGCTCACCGTCCAGAACCGTCAGGCTAAAGTAACAGTAGTTCCGTCAGCGGCGGCTCTTGTAATCAAGGCCTTGAAGGAGCCGGAGAGAGATAGGAAGAAGACCAAGAACATCAAGCATAACGGGAACATCAGCCTGGATGACGTGGTCGAAATTGCGAAGGTAATGAGACCGAGGTCTATGGCTAAGGATTTGAGGGGGACAGTGAAGGAGATTCTGGGCACCTGCGTTTCCGTTGGGTGTACGGTTGATGGGAAAGACCCAAAGGATTTGCAGCAGGAGATCGATGATGGAGATGTTGATGTTCCTTTGGAGTGAAAAAGTTCGTTCTTTCGTTTTTATGATTTACGACTATTCTCGTGTTCGTCTTTTCTTAAAAAAATGTTATATTTTAAGATTTTGAACTACTCGCGAATATTTTGAAGTTTTATTTAGATGATATCGAGTATCATCGATACATGATTTTATTTTTTATTTTTGTTCCCTTTGCTTATATTGTCTTTTAAAAATGCTAGTATTGTGCTTGGTAAATAAGAGTGAAAAAAAACTGTGCTTTGATAGTGTTTCAACTCGATAATTAAGAAATGAATCGAAAATGCAAGTTTTGGTAGTATTTTTGTTTGGGAAATGTCCCATAATTGTTGAGTATTGGTTGTTGAATGTTGAAGGAAATCAATCACATTAGTCTTCACGTTATCAATGTGCCATATTTTCTAACTCTCTTTTTTAATATTGAGATGTCTTAAGTCGTTGTTTTCGGATGTTGTGGCTAACAGATATTGGTTTCTTGATGAATGGTCAATTATTGGATTCTGTTGGCTAGGTTTGATTGTAGAAATAGAACAAGTATGTTGTGACAATGGTGTCTCTGAATTGCATTCTTTTCCCGGTCTAGCATAAAGTCTCGGTTTCTTTATAAAAGTTCTGGACTAGCCTATTCTTTTCTGCTTTTGTGCGCGGGAATATGCACTCGATTTGTCTGGCCCTTGTTTTATTTGTTTGGTGAAAACTTCGCTTCATTGTTAGGCATTGATATTTCTTTAAATTTTCATGTGCAAAATGGTGTTTTCTTTGTTCATGTTGCATCCAGAATCTATGGTGAACAGAGACGGAGGCACATACTTTTTTTTTGTTCTAATGGCATTTTAGGTCCTATGGCTATCGGTTTAAATTTAAGTTAAATTAGACTTTTCCCCCACCATTTTTTATATTCGATACTTAATGAGGCCCTATTGTTTTGTGCCAAGTCAATTTGTCCCTCGAAACATTTGATACTAGATCCGATCCGTCCCTGGTTAGAAGTTTAATATTTATTCAGTTGTTTTTGAATGACAATTGGGCACCGTGCAAAAGGTGTTTGGGCCTTAAACTCTCATGTAACGGTGAGAAGTTTGTTCTTAACATTGTAAAGTGTGTATATTTTGATGGATTTTTAGCTGATTACGTGTCGGCTTATTCAGTCTTCCCCCTTCCCCTTCCCCTTCCCCATTCTGTAGGTAGCATCTAATTGTCAATGCTTTAAATGTCAAAAGACAAAGTTCACTTTTAGAGGAAAGGGATGGGATGTGTCTTTTACCTATTTAGAGTTTTGATTCTGCCACCTGTTGCGGGGCTATGGCTTCTTGTTTTGTTGCACCTTTTCACCCTATTGTACCATCATTTTAGGTTTGATATTTCTCTGGCGCAGATTCTGTTGGAGGTGCCATTTATATTCCCATAACTCCAACATTGAATATCTTCGTTGCTTGTATTAGATTGGTCTTTAGATTTTGAGGATCTTGTTGAACAATTATGCTTCTAATAATAGACTTTTCCCAACAAATTTGAAGAAAAATAAATATCTCGTTCCTTTCCTTTTTCCGTCAAAACTTAGGTTGTCACCCCACTTTAGCATCGTCCACGTGGGTTAGCTACTTGCCGACCATTAAACAGTTTCGTTATCATCTCCGAAATGTTTTTTCTGTATATAAACACAAACATTTTCAACAAGTCATTTGCGCAAAACCAAAATCTGCATTTGCCATTGTGAGTAGCGTTGTCAAGCCTTAGCTAGGTAGCTCCATCTCTCTTTCTCGGTTGATTGCCATCGGAGGAAGAGAATAGAGGGAATCTCGACTTCCAATCTCCCAAATTTCCTTTTTGGGTTTTGAATATTTGGATTGGTCAACGATGGGTAGGGAGTTGAGGTACATGATGAAGCCTTGGATCGAGGCTGCCCCTCCATTTCTCATTGGTTTCCCGTCAAGGCCTTCCAGTATTCCAAAACTAGAGACTATCAGAGAAGAGCAAGCTGAGGAAGAGTACGAGGAGGATGACGATGACGACAAAAACGATGGAGATGATGGATTGACGAAGAGTGATTAGCTTTTTGGTTAAGGCTAGGTTGGGGTTGGCGTCCTGGTTCTGGAAATGAACTTTTAAGAGACGTAAAATGAAGCACTCAAATGTTGATAATCATGTATTATCATTATAGTTTATGTAATCACTTTTGCTTTGTGTAATAAATTATTGTTTGAATGATTTATAAATCAACCAATCAAATGTGAAAAGAAAAGGTTCATCTAGAATGATAGAAAAATATAATTTTTCACAATTTTATGAATATTAAAATTTTAATTAACTTAGTATTAGTAGTTAGTTAATGATATACCATGTTAGTTTGACAACAATTAAATAAATTAATTTTTTTTCAGACCTTCCAATATTTGATTCATTAAGATAAATATTATAATAGTAAATTATAAAATCTTTTCTAAATTTATTTTATTTTATTTGTAATATTAATATTTAAACTCTAAAAATTTATATAAATATTTTACTGTTATGAATGATATTTATTGAAGTGGATTTAATATTTCTTAACTTACATTACTAAGGTATAATAGCATTAGCCTTTAATTAGTTTCTTGTAAAATATACTTTTGATATATATAAAAAGGTTGTACGGGCTTATGATATATATATATATATACAATAAAAGATTATTATCCATTCTTACATTGTGTTCTATATCTGGGTATAATTTCATAACACGTTGTCAACACGAATTTGTTCAATTTTTTTATTAAATATCAAGTATCATCTTTATTTAATCTTTAGTAAATTATCCTTCTTTAATTGATTTTTATTTTTCTTAAAATTTCATATGATTGAATGAAAAAACTGTGACATTTTTGCTTCTAAACTAAAAGTTTCAATCCTTAAATAAAAGTTGCAAGAGTCATTTTTAAAAGTTCTTATCATTTAATGCTAAATTTAAATAGATTTGATCGTTTTATTAAAATCAATAATTTTTTTATCAAGTTTATGCCATTGAGTAGCTTTAAATAATAAATAAAGTTTAAACGATTTATGTCATTTAACTTGCTTTCTTTAATATTCAAATTGCTGAATATTTATTATGATTTTTTATCAATTTATCTATTGTTACGTTATTAGTTTTCTATCGTATTTAAGTTTACATAGATATATAGTTATTAATAATATTTTCTTATTTATTTTTATTATTTTATTTGTTATATGATAGTTTATCAATTATAAATCTTTGAAAACTAGAATTCTTGGCAATAGACATTTTCGGAAAGAACTATTTGTCCCAAATTTTAGATATCGAAATACACCTAGATGCAAATGGTCTAGGTGACACTATTAAAAAAGGGAATAAAAAATATGCTCAAAATAAGACTAAAGTCATGATATTTCTTTGTCGTCACCTCTATGAGGGGTAATTTATACCAATATTGCATTTCTTTTTATTTTGCCAAAAGATTACATTGTCGTTTTTATTTTCCAAAATATAGCAAAAGCTACAGTGAATTTAACGACGGATTGAAAACATGGTGTCTTCACTGTTTAAAATATTATTTTTGAATTAAAAAATTGATGATGGCAGGACTACATGGCATCTTCACTGTTTACGAATTAATTTGAATTAAAAAAATTTGGACGCCATACTCACATGACGTCTTCACTATTCAATATTTTTTAATTAAAAAACTTTAGACGCCATACTTACACAGCGTCTTCACTATTTATTTTTTTTTTTTGGGGGGGGGGGGGGATTGAGACGCCTTGTACTATTCACATAATTTTCAAATTGTTGCACATTGCAGCATGGCAAAGGCATGGGGAGCTTTTTTTTTTTGTTGATTTGAATTGAGCTCCATCTTCGCTATCCATTTTTAAAATTTTAAACTTCCATATACAATGAAGGCGGTATGCCCATAATCCAACATCACTATTCACATTTTCATTTTTTATTATTGCTACAATTAAGTAGGTATATCTATATAGGGAATTGGAATCAGGTAACCGTTCAAAATTTAGGTCGGATTATGTCAAGTCAGGTTAAATTAGATATAGGTTATGTCAGGTCAATTTAATAGTTTGAATCAGATCAGGTCGAATCTGAGTCGACTCAAGTTCGAGTCATTTCCAGGTTGATTTGAAATCAGATTCAGTTTAGGTTTGGGTCGAGTTAATTTTAGTTCGGATCAATATCAGTTAAGATCAAAACAGTTCGAGTTTGAATCAGTTCAATATCATGTTAATTCATGCCATATCTCGTTAAGATTAGGTCACGTCATTGGCGGATAAAATTCAGGTCATATCTTATCGATACGGATATACTTCAGGTCGAGTCATTTTCGGGTGAATTATTTTTTGACTTTCATAAATGTCAAATTGTAATTTGAAATTGTATAGAATTTGTAGTAAAATTAAAATAAAATAGAAATATTTATGGTCAAATTCATATAAAAAATAATGTTAAGGACTAAATTGAACAAACATAAAATTACAAAGTGAAATTTAAATAAATTAAACAAAATGCAAGGATTAAATTGAAATAATTGTAAAATGTAAAACTAAAATTAATATCAAATTGGACTAAATTGAATTCATTTAAAAAGTTGGTGACTATGATATAATTTCTATGATTTGAAATTAATTTTATGTTGTGATTTATAGGTTTGGAGCAAAATAAAAAGAATAGAAATAATTATGACCTCTTTTCAAATAAAAATATAACTTTAAGGAATAAATTGAAAAAAACATGAAATTATAAAGTGAAATTTAAATAAATTAAACAACATGTAGGGGTCAAACTGAAATAATTGTAAAATATAAATCTAAAGTTAATATCAAATTAGACTAAATTGCATTTATTTTAAAAGTTGGCGAAAAAATGTATAAGATTTGGAGATTATGATATAATTTATATGGTTTCAAATGAAGTTTATGATGTGGTTTTATAAGGTTTGAAGTAAATTAAAAAAATAGAAATAGTTAAATGTCAATTTTGGATAAAATATACTTTTTAAGGACTAAATTGAAAAAAAATATACAAAGTGAAATTTAAATAAATTAAACAACGCATAGGGATCAAATTGAAACAATTGTAAAATTTAAAGATGAATTTAATATTAAATTGGACCGTCAACGGCTATAAACAACTAGTTTTTTCAAAATTTCGGTCGAACTTGTCATCTTAAAGTGGTGAGTTCTAAATAACTGTATTCCATGTGATTGTTACTTCTACCCGTTGACCAACGACTAATTTTTTTGAATTTAAAAATTTTTAGTTTTATTCTATAATTTTTTTAAAAAATTAATAAACTCGTTGCGTGATGAGTCATATTAATTCAATAAAATAATGGTCCATATGGGGCATATTACTCGGAGACCATGTAAAAATAATATCTGAAAAAACTCATCACTTAAAGATAAGTAATTTTATGTGTACCGTGACGTTTATCGTATTTTTTAAAATAAAAATTGAATTGACGTAATATTATAATAAATTAACCTGCTTGGGGGTAGTGGGACAAAAAGACCTAGTAACATTATGTTTGGATCAATGGGAATAAAAAGACGGCAGCGCCCGGCTTACGTGTGTCACCGTTAACTGCCAGCCCTTCAATCCGAGAGAGAGAGAGAAACGAGGGAGGTTAGTTTCACAGTTGACAATTCCATGATTGAAAATGATAACACGTGGCGTAACTATAGCCATAAGTACTAGACCACCAGAAAGACCAGAGGCAACGGAAAATAAATAAAAGAATAAATAGTACTAATTTTTAAAGGGATAATTCATATACGATACAGATGATGAAGTTATGAGGTTGAATGTTCGAGAAAATGCAAACCGATGGCTTGGTCGGTCCATTATTTATACAAAAGAAAAGATATATAACACTAACAATCTTGGTCAGAATTGCAATTAGAAACATTGGTTGCCATTGCTAATTTGGTTATTTATAAAAATTTATATAAAAATTTGTCATTTAGTAATTTTTTCATACTGAAAAACTATAGGTTTTTTTTGCTTATTTTGTACCATTAAATGACCATTCGATTTTCTTCAAGGTTTTCCCGTGTATATTTGAAAACTCATGATGGATGCAATATTCCTTCATCTAGCTGGTCATGAAATTTTATACGCTTCTGATTATGATCACATCGATCCTCGTGATTGAAGAAAACGAAGAAAAAAAATCAATTTTTTCTAATATCCCCTTTCTGACATCGTTCGACCAATATTTTCCGAAGTAACATTCTTTCTGCTAAACTGGCGAAAGGCGCTTCTTTGGGGACGCGCTTTACCCTTGTTTTCGCTGAGTTAGATGTTACGTGTGGAAGGCGCATCCTCGGGGACGCGCCTTTCGCCAGCTCGACTGCCACGTATTTTGTTTAATAATAAATATTTTATTTTTATTTTTATTATAAATTAATAATATATTATGTAAAGTGTTTCAATTATAATGTAAGAATTATCAAATGTATTTTGTTAATGTGTGTTAAAGGTGGAGTGTATTATCTACATTAATATGATATAACAATATATGAAAATCAGTTTTGACTTTATTGTAGTTATAGGAAAAATGTATGAAATTATAATATTACACATATGGTTATATTATTATTTTTGATTTTGATTATCGATCTATTAATTTTATCAGTTAATTATTTAAATGTTATCAATTTAGTCATCTCATATCAATATTTAACGAAAATATTGATGCATAAGTTAATAAATTAGTATAATTACATATTTAATCTTCAAGACTTACATATTTTATGAAAGTAGTCTTATTGAAAATTTAATTTAATAAATTTAATCCTCCAATCAGAACATGAAATGTGTCATCGTATACATAAATTTTTTAATAACTTTTAATTTGTTTAATTTAATATTTTTCTCTACTTAGAAGGTGGAATTATTATTATATTTTAAAAAATATATAACTAATAATATTAATTATTATATTAAATAAATATATTAAAAATATTTATGTATTTAAAAGTTAAAAAAAATTATTTAGGTGTACATACATTGACAAATTATATAAATGCAATAACATTAAATTATTAGAAACAAAAACATTCATTTAAATACAATATTAATTACATAAGAGTTAACGGTTATATGATGATAGCAGAGCTGGACATTTTTTTCTATTGTGCCCGATGTTTATATATTGCCCACATCGTTTTTGTTGTGTTGACTTCTCCCGAATATCCATATCACAATGTATTCTAGTATATTTTGGACGACCTGAGTCCCTCAATAGCAATGGATCTGGTACAATTGTAAGCCAAGTTTGAATCTCATTTGGGTCTCTTTTGTTTCCTATGGGCGGAAACTCAAATTCATATACCTTGAATACTTGTGAAAGTTGGTATACGGGATCAACATAATTTTTGTAGTCCAAATGCGAATGTGATCAAGCAGCAATGACATGAGAGCATGGATATTTGAGTGCTTGAAAGAAACCACAATCGCACCACCTCTCTTGCAGATTAACTCTGAAAGAGTTAGCTCCAATCCCTTGCAGCGGACGTGGCATTTCGGTTACACGAAACAATTCACGGGTACGAGAAAAATTTGTAACTAACATCCCATTTGATGCAGCCATTTTTTTCTGTAAATCAACTACTAGTCTTGGGTGGTAAATATGTCCGTTTTGCATCCAAGTAAGAGCTTGTCCACCGAGCTTTGCAAAGAGTTGACCCAAACGAAAATAAGTCATTTTAACCAACGTCGTGACTGGTAAATGACGCGCCCCCTTTAAGGTTGAATTTATTGCTTCAGCCAAGTTTGTTGTCATATGACCATAGCGATACCCCCCGTCATATGCATTTGTCCACATTTCTTTGCTGATGTCCATAATGTACTCACACCCCTTCTTATTTTTGCCAAACAGCTCTTGTAGCATCGACTCAAACCTTTGAGGTAAGAGTTCGTAACCTAAGCCATTAGGAATATGTAATAGTTAATATGAAGTATAAATAAGTAATAAGAAATAGATAGAAAAATTGGGAAAAAGTAACATACCCATCCGCACGACTAACTGACGTTCATCGTTCTTCTTGTATTTTCCGTAATAGTTTGCAGCAATATGACAGACACAATAACGATGTTGAACATGTGGAGGTCTATACATTGTACCCAAAGAGTCCATTGCTACTTTTATCCCGGCTCCTCGGTATGAAATAATGCATACTCGTTCCCTAGTGACAACATGTAAACGTAAATTTTTAAGGAAATGATGTATACATGAGCGGAAAAAGTTCAGTAGGAAATCTGTACTGAAGTGAAGATAGTCTTCTCTGGCCTGCTACACGAATCTTTAACGAAATTTTGGTGATTAACTCCTCAATTGTGATGTTTCTCTTCAAGGTTAAGGGGATATAATGATCTGACACAAAAACAACCCCCTCTTCAGCTTCCTTAATTTCTCCATCATACAAAACAATAGCAGAAAGACGACTCATTTTTAGAGAATTTGAGAATTTAGAGTTTGGGAATTTGAGAATTTGAAAGCTTGTGAACTGAAGTTTGTTTTGAAAGTTTATAATATGTTGCATATAATAGTGTCTATAATCGGAGTACTATTCACATGAAGGCGCGTTCCCGGGGGCGCGCCTTCCATTATTTTGTCAAGAATATATTATAATTACCCTATTATGTCACTCATGTCCCTCGGGGACACTAGATATATCAGTACCTACTATTTCACTATTCACATGAAGGCGCGTTCCCGGGGGCGCGCCTTCCATTATTTTGTCAGAGAATATGTTATCATTGTCCTATTATGTCACTCATGTCCCTCGGGGACACTAGATATATCAGTACATATTATTTCACTATTCACATGAATGCGCGTTCCCGGGGGCGCGCCTTCCATTATTTTGTCAGAGAATATGTTATAATTGCCCTATTATGTCACTCATGTCCCTCGGGGACACTAGATATATCAGTAAATCAGCTAAATTATAACCAAAATTTAACTTCTTTTGAAAGTTCAGCAAGTTAAGAATAACTTAAATTAAAACGTTATGTGAAGTTTGAATAAATTAGATAAAATGTTATGGATAAATTGAATAAATGTGAAGTGATAAGTTGATTGTGACATTGAAATTGTATGGAATGAGCATCGAGATGTTTTTACGAATAAATGTGAAGTCATCAGTTGTTGAAAACATTTTGATATTTCGATATAACAAATTAAGTTAAATGAATTTTAAGATTTTCCAAATGATTTTCTAAGTATATTCGATATAATTATTCGAATATCAAAACATTACTCCAAATATTTCAAAAATCATTTTTAATCCTTACTTAAGTGTAAAATTAAGTTTTAATCTTAAAACAATTTCAAAATAATCTTTCAAAGTATTTCGAACCATTTCAAAGCCAAAAATTCCAGATTGCTCAGAGGGAACCGATTCCCCCCAAGGGGGTACTGATTCCCCCCTGAATGGTTTGGCTCCGAGATTTCCAGAATGCTCGGAGGGAACCGATTCCCCTATAGGGGTACCGATTCCCCCTATTCAACGGTGGAAATATTTGAATTTTACACTTAGGGAATCGATTCCTTATGAGAGGGTACCAATTCCCCCCACGCTCCAAGCATTTTTATTAAATGTTTTCACACTTAAACAACTATATTATCTTCATTAATCATCCGTAACGTTCAGAAGTGATTCAAGGTGTATTTAAGCAAGCTTAAACCCCCCTCTTGGCCGATTCCGTCGATCGATTAACTCAACATAAGTTGATTTTAATGTATACGTTTTAATATATATGTTAATGATAAAATCATATGTATGGATAAATTTAATTTCAATTTAAGTATTGTGAACTATAATTGGAATATAACTTTTAATTTCGAATACAATTGGAATATTAAGTTGAAATTTAATGTTAAATTTTGAATGCTATAATTTATACTTTAAATTTAAATTTCGAATAATATTATTTTTATTTTTATTTTAAATTTCGAATAATATAATTTGTATTTTAAAAACATTTATCAAACATTTAATGTTAAATGTGAATAAAAAATAACATTACAAATATGTATGTAACAACCATGAAACATTTAAATAACATAACCAAATTACATAAAATTCTGAAATATAACTATTTAAATAACATTAAATACAACTGGATCACCGATGTCGTCTTCTCGAATGAGTTCTACATGGCGGTGGTTGTCTATTTCGTGGAGGATTTCTTCGTGGAACTTGTTCTTCAGTCTCCTCATCTTCACTATCATCATCAGTAGCATTTTCTTCATTTGGTGTAGATGATGCTGAAGGGGCTGAAGGGCCTGTATAAAATAACGACCCTGGAGGAGTGCTAGTAACAATCCCACCGCTCTCCGGGAACTGTGAAAACTGTGGAAACATTGGCATCGATGTCTGTGATCCAGATGGAGATTGAGGTGTCTGCGGAGAAGCACCACCAGCCAAATAAGATGCATATGAACCATATGCTGGATCATTAAACATAGTCGTATATGCACCTTCATATGGTATAAAACCCTGCGGGCTAGGCATGTAACCTGGCGGGCTAGGAATGTAACCCTGCGGGCTCGGAATGTAACCCTGCGGAGATGGCATATAAACTGGTGGGCTTGGCATATGAAGTGGAGGGCTGGGCATGTACCCCTGCGGCATCGACGGATAAGGATGTTGTGGTGGGACTGATGCAGAACCGGTAGCGCCTTCTCTCCGTCCACGCATCGGGGGACAATGATATTGAGACGGTTGACGTCTTTCTCGGCGCCTAGGAATGTTAACCCCTCATGCTTCCGCCGAAAGTAGAAACAGCTTCCCATTTTCATTAAACCAGTCCATATAGTTATCCGTAACCATATGACTAGTTTCAGCGTAATATTGTCGAGGGGCCAACAGTGTATATCGGTTCTCCCAAAGCGCAATCCAATCTCTGTGTCTCACCACCCAGTTAATATCTTTCTTTCCTCGTCTATCTATGTTATGCACATCGTCTAAATTCCTAGGTGCTCTAGGAATATATTGCGTACAACCATACTGACGGAGCACGCGATCAACTGGATGCCACTCAATAATAGCATAACATATAAGAGGTATAACCGATATCCATACCTCTAATGACCCACTAAGGTGGGGTGGGATGCAAGCTTTCACTTCATCGCTCGCATAAGGTATCCACTGAAACTGAAATATAAATAAACAATTCAAATAAATAAAATATTCTAATTATATCTAGCATTTTAAATTAAAATATTAATAATTAAACAAATTTAAAAACATACCTCAGACCCAGCTTTCGTATCAATAAGTAAACGAATTTCCTCTAACCCAGTAGGTATACTTTTATGGTCCTTTCTTTTCATCGACCACCTATGAATTATAATATAAACTAAATATAACCCTATTTAATTGAAAATATTTAAATCAAAATTTAGTTCGAAAATTACCTCAACAATAAGGGGAATACGTATGGTTTATTCACGATCGGGCATAAGAAAGGCATGCGGAACCACACCCATGATTGTAGAAGCTGAAGACATCCACCAATAGCAGTTTTCTTATAATTCGTCGCCCGACACATTTCTCTAAAGAGAAATGCCAAAACTGCAGCACCCCAACTATATCTTCCAACTTCATCAAAATCGATCAGATGCTGCAACCACATACAATGCACCTGGTTGCGAGATTTGTCGGGCATCAATATTCCTCCAATTATTCGTAGAATATATGCCCAAGCACATGTCTTTGCTTGATCCTCTGAAGCATTTTCATTTAAAACCTCAAAATTAGCTTTCAACCAAGATAAAGCTATTTTACCTCCATTAAACTCTGGCGGAGCAGCTCCAAGATAATCAATGCACATTGATTGCCAATCACCATCCGCCATACCACACATCATATTTCCGTCGACGGGAAGCCCCAGATGCATAGAGACATCCTCCAATGTAATTGTGGACTCTCCACATGGAAGGTGAAAAGTGTGTGTCTCGGGCCTCCACCTCTCAATCAGTGCAGAAATTAGGACAGATTCGAGTTTGCAACCGCCTATAATTGTTACAATATACCCGAACCCGGCAGAAGGCAAATATGGCAAAATACGTTCCGGTGTCGGTATACGTGGATTTTTAATAAAAGTCTCTAAAATACGATCAGTATCCTAAATAATATATATTATAAAAAATAAAAATTAATATAAATTCATAATAACTTTAAAATAAAAATAAATTTAAATATTAACATTAATTATAAAAAATATTACCATATCGCTAAAATATCTGGAGATATGATCAATATCCAATCGCAACAACATTTCGTTTTCCATTATAACTATAGACAAAACAATATAATTAGCAAAACAAATTAATAATTCTAAATAAATAATAATTATATAAATATTATTTTAATAAAAAAAATAATATTTACATAAATATATTAATATAAAATATAATAACTATTTAAAAAAATACTAACATAAAAATAAATTTATTACCACTAATAACAAATTTAAAACTTAAATAGTTGGAGAATTTGAGTTATATAAGAGAGGAGATATGATTTTGGTGTGAAGAATGAGGGAGGGTTGAGGGGGTTTATATAGGGGAGGAGAGGGGTAGTTAGGGAAAACGGATGGGGACATTTATGGCATTTAATGGAAGGCGCGTCCCCGGGGATGCGCTTTCCACACGTGGCAGTCGAGTCAGTGAATGCGCGTCTCCGGGGATGCGCCTTCCACACGTAGCATCCAACTCAGCGAAAACAATGGTAAAGCGCGTCCCCGGGGACGCGCCTTTCGTCAGCTCAGCAGAAAGGGTGCTACTTCGAAAAATATTGATTAAACGGTGTCAGAAAAGGAATATTAGAGAAAATTAGTGTCAATTATGTCAAATAACCTCCAGATCACATGTAGATGACATCATTCTCGAAACTAATACATACTTATTAAATTGATATCGGTATAATATCAAATGCATTCATCTCATATGTAATTAGATAGGTTAAAGAATTATTTAATCTGGTTGAAATATATTAAATTTATTATTTAATTGAAAATAAAATTAATTAAATATTATAATCTAAGATCGAGGAGTTAAAAATTAAAAAAAAAATTGTGACATTAAATTTTACAATATCAATACCGTTTAGGATATCCTTTTTTTTCTTTGATATCTGTATCATCGCAAATCTTATTTGATATCGCTTGATCTCTTAAACTTTTATGTAATAAAGGATCTAATAGAGTTGTATGTCCAATATATTACTCTCATTCTATTTTCTTCCATTTTTAATTTAAAACAGCCTTACACTTCTGTACCTTAAAGATCTAAAAAAACATGTATACGTCATTTGGATATCTCCTGAAATTAATGTTAACGTATAACATGTGATTATAACGTGAGAGTATAGATACTTGAAATAATTTACAATCACACCATTAGTTTTACAGATTTATCTGGTATACTATAGGTCGTGGTACCTTACAATGGGTGGTCATCTTCGTAACACATTTATATGCTAAAATTGTTTAATCAATATCAAATTTAATTTTATAATATTAACTTCTGATTTTTTCGTGAATTTTAAATTAAAAGCAAATTTGATCAACATAGTAGCATTTACATCTCTCCATAGGCACTTGAATATATTTTATTAAAATTGATTTTAATTTTGAATAAATTGGTTATTTTTGTCATAGTCAATTTTAGTATTATTTAATTTATTGGTGAAATTTTAAAGTATATACCTATCGATATATTAAAAAGGCGTAGGCAGGATCTTCTAATTTTATCGGAATAATGAAAACGTTGGGCATGGCAGCTGTAATGGATGGAGGGGGTGTGTTAGGGTGCGTAACACACCTTAAAATTTTTAATTTTATTTTTATAATTTTTATAAATTATTTAATTTTATATTTTTAAAAATTTTATAACTTCACATCCTTAATATTTTAATAATTTCTTAAATTCACACCTATTAATATAAATTTCTGCATCTCTCTAGTTGCCATGGTGAAAAATTGAAAAGAAAAAGAAACGCCATGTGATTTGTATGACAAATGGTTGGTCAACGCAAACGAAGAAACTGGAGACAGGGCCGGCTCTGGGCAGGGACAAGAGGGGCACCCGTCCAAGGGCCATAATTTTAATTTGTATTAATTTATTATATTTTAATAGACTAAATTAAAAATAAGACTCATAAATATTAATATATAATTTTTTTATATTAATACAAGAGGACCCATAAATTTATTTCTTATTAATTTATTATTCTCATCATAAAGTTAAAAACTATATTAATATCCTAAATTAAAAGCATGGCCCATAAATATTAATAAACTAAATTAAAAGCAAGGCCCATAAACTTATTTCTTATTGACTTATTAAAAAAATGTTATAATAATTTTAAGATTATTTTTTCTCATAATAATTTGTCGGATGTTGATGCAGATGATTTTTTTCTGAAAATAAAGTGTTGCAATTGACTTTGCCAAATGTATTCATGTCAGCGCTTAAAGTTCTTGAGTTTGTTAAAGCTAGAGATTGTTATCATAATGTTTCAATTGCTTATCGAATTTTATTAACAGTGCTGGTAACGATAGTATCCGCGGAAAGAAGTTTTTCAAAGTTGAAATTATTGAAGAATTACTCGAAGTCAACAATGTCACAAGAAAGATTGAATGGGTTAGCTATGTTATATATTGAGAAAAATATGTTGGAAAACATTGATGTTGACACTATCATCAATGATTTTGCATCAAGAAATGCTCGAAGACAATGTTTTTTTATAAGTATTTATATGCTTAAATATGTTTTTGTCATTTTTGATATTGTAATGAATTAATATTTATTTAATTTAATAAAAAATTAATTAAAATTTTATATTGCATATTTTTTAATATTCTTTTAAATTATGACCCAATTTTTTAAATTTTATCCCGGGTCAAGAAAAAGTCAGAACCGGCCCTGACTGGAGATCAAGGTGGATTGGACGGCTGAAATTAAATGATTAATAATGTAATCACATAAATCAATTCCTTTAATCATTATTATCACTCCTTCCCTCTCGCTCCCTTATAAACCCTCATCTCATTTAGCTTTCTTCATCCACAGCTTAATAATTAAGTACAAACCCAAAACTCCCAAGTCCCAACCCATTTCCGTTTTTTAGGAAAGCAAGAAAATGGCCAAGGATATCGAGACTGCAGCTGAGCAACGTGGAAGGGCAAAGGACTACCATGATCCACCACCGGCACCATTGATTGATCCTGAAGAGTTAACAAAATGGTCGTTTTATAGAGCAGTGATTGCCGAGTTCATCGCTACACTTCTTGTATGTCACCGTATTGACAGTGATTGGCTACAAGGTCCAAACTGATCCTGCTAAGAACACCGTTGACGCTGATTGCGGCGGCGTCGGTATCCTTGGTATTGCCTGGGACTTCGGTGGAACGATCTTTATTCTTGTTTACTGCACTGCTGGTATCTCACGTGAGTAGCTCTTCCTTTTTTTCTTCTTCTTGGTAACTAAACAAAAGTTACAGCAACACGATGAAATTTTTTTTGATTGAACTGTGTGATATACAGGAGGACATATCAACCCGGCTGTGACGTTTGGGCTATTTTTGGCACGCAAGGTGTCATTGATCCTAGCGTTGATGTACATGGTGGTAGGTTTCAAATCGCGGTCGCGTTTTCGGTTATTTCGGATTTACCGTGATTGCGGTCGTCGCGGATGCTATTACGGCCGTCGCGGGTAACTCGAATGACGGTGAAACTGTTATATCGTGGTCGAAATCACGGTCACAGACCGTTTTTTAAACCCTGTGGCTCAGTGCTTGGGTGCCATCTGTGGGTGTGGGTTGGTCAAGGCTTTCCAGAAGACTTACTACAACAGCTACGGCGGTGGTGCGAACGAGGTCGCAGATGGGTTCAACAAAGGCACTGGATTGGGTGCAGAGATCATCGGCACCTTTGTTCTTGTCTACACCGTCTTCGCCGCCACTGATCCCAAGAGGAATGCAAGAGATTCCCATGTCCCTGTATGTATATTATATCTCCATTACTATTACTTTTTCAACTCACTTTCCAAAATCACGAGTGATGAATTTCGTCTGCATGTAAAATTTAAAAGGTTTTGGCACCGCTCCCTATTGGATTTGCTGTGTTCATGGTTCACCTTGCCACGATTCCGGTCACCGGAACTGGTATCAACCCTGCTAGGAGCTTTGGAGCCGCTGTCATTTATAACAAAGAGAAGGCCTGGGATGACCAAGTAAATTACTCCCTCCCCTCCCCTATGTATTATATGGTTTCCATTTAATGTTATAATTGTTGCTGATCATGTTTCATTGTTATTCAGTGTATATTCTGGGTTGGACCGTTCATTGGAGCTGCCATCGCTGCATTCTACCACCAATACATCCTCAGAGCAGCAGCCGTCAAAGCCCTTGGATCTTTCAAGAGCAATGCTTGATTTAACTCCAAAAATAAATGGAGAACCATGAGACATCCATTGAACTGTAAATAGGAGTATATTTGTGAACAAGGCTGGCTTTCTGGTTCCTGTTTGTTCTTTCTTTTCTTTGCTTTCGCTTTGAATGTATTTAATCTGTGTCTTCTCTTCTTTTCTACGAGAGTCTTCTTACCTGTGGGGCATATTTCTAAATGTTTTGAAATAAAGGTTTGGTATTAGCATCCTTATCCTCAACATCTCTTAAACTACACATCGTCTATATTTATATTTTGCACCAGAATAATTAATAGCTCTTTTAGACGATGATGTCACAAAAGAGGTTAGATGAGTTTAATTTTGTTGTGGTGCTGAATATTGGAAATGAGAGATTGAGGTGATGTATTTGATCTTTTATATATTAAGTATATACTGGCTAAGGATAAAAATGCATTATAGAGAAAAAAGTATATTAATTAATCGTTTCCTTTACATTTTTTAAAGGTTTAGTAATCAAAACAATCATCTTAATATACTTTATTTGAAATTATAAAAAAATAATAAAAATTGAAATGTGTTAGGTCGATGAAGGTCTAGAATGGTTCAAGTATAAATAGTATTTATCTGTTCTGCCACCGTAAGAGGGGTTGATTGGAATTGTTTAAGCAACTCACGTAATCGTTGACCTCTTACCAATTGATTATGAGTAACTTTATCGAGATGAAGCGAATTGCGTAATGGCTTCTAATTCGGCCAATTGGGCCAATTCTAATTTTGATTTACCCGTGACTTGTTTCATAGTTTTAATTTGGATCGCGAATTTTAATCTAGAGACGGAAATCCCCACATTAATAACAGGTCTGATTCCGACATTGAATAGATCGACGGATAAAAATATTTGTCCATCTGTAATCGAAATTACATTAATAGGAATATAAGCCGAAACGTCTCCGAACAGGGTCTCAACTATTAGTAAAGCAATCATACTTCTTTCACCCAACTGAGAATTTGATTTAGCGGCTCTTTCTAAAAGTCCTTTTACTTTTTGTTTTGTTAAAAAAAAAAAGGGGGAATCGGACGTTTCTCATCCTCCACGTATAATTATACTTAATTAGTGAATTAGTTAAGCTTATCGTGTCCTTATTCTGTGATACTTTCTTTATAGGGCAAAGAAGGTGAGATATTGGAATTAACTTTGCATTAATTATTGCCTCCCCGGAGTATTCTACACTCATCAGAGCTCTCGCAAGACCCAAAAACTTAATACGCAAACCCTAATTTTCAATCATATTTTAATTAATAAAATGTCACTCAATCATCGAAGGTACGGTCTTTTACGTAGGGATTTGAATGGGTCTGATTGGGTTGAATTTTCAATCTATTCGACCCTATCCGATAATTGTAAATATTTCATCTGACTCAAATTCAATTCGAAAAATATACACGTTTCACTTAACCCGAATTTGATCTAGCTTTTGAGATAAAATCTGAAAATGATTTAATCTGACCGGACTCGAAATAATATATTTATTAAAAAAATTATTTCTATTCAATAAAAATAAGAATTTAATTGGAAGAAAATAATATATAAAGATATATTATTGCAATTATTCATAAATAGAGGTAAAAATATATATTTTTTGGTTAGGTCGGATAGTGTATTTTTTACTCTAAACTCGAATCCGATCCGACCTGAACATAATCTTAAAAAACCAACCCGAACCTTAAATATTTTTTAAAAAATAAGACCCGATTGAATTAGATCAGTTCAAAACTCGTCGATTTCGGATCCCACGCCCATCCCTATTTTTGTGGATGGTCGATTATAAAGGAAATTTATTTCATACATTCAGAGTTATATTTACACAGGCCTTATAGGTCCAGAACAAATAGGACGGGCTTTTGTTTCTCAGCCTCGATGATCCAACCCAATTATAATGATTGAATAAATAATAGGATAAATTATATATTTGATATTTATTTATCATCGTCGTCGGTAATTTATATATTATTATTTTTAAATAATTTTATTTTAATTAGTATTTTTTTTAAATAATTGAGAAGAAAGAAACATATTGGTCTTGAATCTATGTCACTTGCGAAAGGGGTGTTGCTCTTAATTATTAAGTTTAGCTCATATATTACTATTTTATTAAAATTTATATTTAAATTTATTATAAAAAACAACATAAGATAAAGTTTATAGATAGAATGATATGGGATTCAATTCCAGGATCCCTTACATAAGGATTATCAAAACAACAATCACATTAGTATCATTGTTTACTTTTTATTGACATAATATCAAAATAAGAATAAAATGTAATATTATATATAATTAAAAAAAATTAAATAATCAAAACAAAAATATTAAAATATATAAAATATCAAATAATCCATTTACCCTCAAATAATATATACCCTCGAATTTTCCAAAGGGAATGTTCAATACATGTGGATAAATCATGTGACTTTAGAGGTGCAATGCTTAAAACATGTGAAGCCTTAAAAGCCCACTGACTAACAAGAATCGCGGGGATATGTTGAAGGGGCCACTGCAAAACCAGACTAAAACAGACCAATGTAAGATACATCAATACTGCATGAAAACTCCAATGATTTAAATATTACTGCCATAGGAAGACACTATTTTTTTCCTCTTGTTTCAAATATTCACCTTGATTAATCCGAATCGACTAACGTCGCACATTTAACTCTTGTGGGTGAGTCTTTTAGCGGGGATTTCTACATACATAAGGACCGAACCCGAGACCTTACTTAAGCGATATCAAATTGTTTATCACTTGAATCAAAACCATTGATAGAAAGACACACTATTGGTTCGTTGGAATTTTGTAGGTTATAAAGTATTCAATGTGATATGAAGATAATTAGCGGGTTGATTCAAGCGATAAACAATTTGATATTGTTTAAGTCAATTTCAAATTCGTGTCTTTGTGTATATATGAAATCTTCATTGGAAAATTTATCCGTCAAAATAAGATGTGTAACATGAATTGGTCTGGATTAGTCAAGACAAAACTCTAAGAAGGCAGGAGGGTAAACAAAAAAATATAATAAAAAGAAAAAACTAAGGAAATTATTTATATTTATGAAAGATAATATTTAATGTGATTTATTTATTTTAATTACTTTTATAATTTTAAATGATAAAAATGTTATTATTGTAATTTTGTTTATTTTTACATTGATAAAATTAAAAATCCATTTTAAATTTTAGATTAAATATCTCAACATTAATTTATTTTTCTATGCAATAATAAAAATTTATAACATTTTAAATGTTTTTATGAAAAAAATAATATGAATAAATGGATTACTAATTACTAGATGTAGCTTTTGGGTTTGCATGCTTACCCCTCTTGCAATAATGGTGAATATAAAATATGCTTTTAAAGGCCCTTTGCTGTTCTTTAAAGCTAAGTTAATCCCCTATGCTTCCCATCACTCCATATTTTCATGATAAAACAAAATATGATAACAAAATCATCACAGCATTGTTAACCGAGCCTGTTTGTATTATTTTTATACGATGTAATAATTTCCAGTTAATATTGAGATAAGCCTATGATTTTCTTCTCATTTGAGTGCATAATGGATAATGTGATCGAGTTATTATAATTGCTTTTGTTCTCAATCAAGGGTGTTTGAGAAGCCAACCCTGACAGGTAGAAAGCTTGGCTTCAGGGGCAAGTATATGAAATAAAGGCACAATGATGATGTTAGTCAATGAAGATTAAGATAGATAAAGAAGTCCTCTCTGTATATATATATATAGCTGAAAATGAATTACTAGTTTTTTAACTTAAAAACTGTTTTTCAATGAATGGCTTGCACTTTTGAAAGCATGATTTATCTTCTCAATATTAAATGCCAAGCAACATCGACAGCAACCACTTTAAAAGGTCCTTATAAAAGCCATTGTAAAGGCACCTAGAGTTGAACTCAAAGGCAACTCGATTTTTTTTTTTAAATGAGTTCATTTGTTTCATTCTTGCTTCTCTCATCTTCTTTGGCTCTTTTGACTATTGCTAATGGTGAAGGCAGAGCTCCCCATGGCATTGCCTACGAGAATCCCGCGGCCTTCTCGCCCTCGGCATATGAATTCTTCCATCCCAAAACCCAAGTGCCAGACACCAAGAACCCTTGTGCAGGTTCCAATTGCTCGCCATTGCCTATTGCTGCTAAAATGGACGGTAAAATGGGCGTTTATTACGTGCTTAACGTTCGTCGAACCAATGCTAATTGAGCAAGCTATGTTCAATCTGCTTAAATCATTCGATCTTCAGTATTTTCCATTGTATAATGTAGGCCAAGGTTAGGGCAGTTCAGAATTAAGCCTTTCTTTTACGTTTTTAACCATCTTATTTGTTATTGTTCTTGGTTTTCGTTATCTTATTTTACGGTCCAATTTGTTGCATAATTGCGTGATAGAGTTTTCCCCACTGTTTGAGATTTTGTGATCATCACAATCGTACGAGGCAATGGCAGACACATACAAATTTAGGCCTTGAAAATCAAGAAAGATAACCGAGATAATGCCCATAATCATTAACAATAGAGGGAAAAGGATAAAAACAGGGTACTGTAGTTCTCTCATTTTATACCCCAACTTGCATGGCTTTAAGAGTTGATCAAGTAGCCATGTGAGATAACTGCTCCACTACCCACAAATACTTGATGCCAACAACTTTTACATTCATTTTTAACGTTTGCATCACCGCTCAATATTCTGATGTTATGAACTGGTCAACTAAACCATAATGCATTGGGGGTAGATTTAGACGCTTGACAAAACCATTAAGTTGCACTTGACATACCAAAAAAGAAAAAATTCAGTAATAAGCTTACCTTCATTCGCATCAGGGAAAAATACATTTATGAATTTCTTGCTAATATTAAAAGTTTAAATTATTAAAAATAAAATATGTTACAATGATAATATGATAAAATTTACTTTTAAATAATCTTATATTTTCAACCAAATACTGTAATTTTACACTCCGATAAAATAAATCAAACAAAACAATGTGAAATTCTCTAAATACTATATTCCGAGAATCCTATTCTCAAATGTAATCTTATGATATAGGAATCAAATACATTCTCAAAGATTATATTTGATGATTCAGGTTGGGGTAAGTAGATCATTTTAACCAAAAATGACGAGTTTCAAGAAAAACGACCAGGAGTCTTAGCAGATTGGAACCAAGTAGAACCAGGTGAAAGATCAAAAACAAGTTGAGGGAAGTCCGAATAATTTTGCAGTTCAAATTTACTGCATAAAAGCAAATAGTATACTCAACAAGTTGCTAAAGATTCATATCTCAAAGTGCAAGATGAATACATATTTCATTCCGTTTATGTTATCTCAGGTTAAGCATCTCATACCATATGGTACTGTTTCATTTAATCTTAAAAACCGGAAGATGCTGACTGCTATAGTCGGTATCGATAACCCTGATTTAAAACCCTAAAGCCTCTTTCTCAAACTCAAGTTTCCATAATCCAACCCAAGGGAAAGAACTAATTGGTAAAGAATACAGCCTGCTCCAAAGGCAATATTCATGATCCAATGTAGATTAGACAAAACAATCTACTTCTAAGACATTCAAGCCTAAACGAAAAGGAAAAGAAACTGAATATATAAATAATTTTTTAAAAGCATGGCCCCAGGATGTATGCAGTAATAGACACATCAACAGTTGTTACTCCAAATTTCTACCAACGACGTGAACTAATGGACTCAATCACTGGCACAAATATCTGGTCCACAGCTTTGTTCCATAGAAGAGCGAACTCTGAGCGAGATTTCTTTCCAAAGATCGTCTCTTTCATCTGGAATAAAAATAAAGAAAAACTATGGGAATTTAGTACCATGCAATGCAAATGATAAACAATGTTTTACTTGTAAATGCCGAATATAATTGTATAGCAATTTTTTTCTTTTTTGATAAAATCTGCAGGCTTGTATTGGCCTAAAACTGATAATAACAGGTTCATCATTTCAGTGACATTAACGGTTTCTTTCAAATTCATATCTTCCTATTTCCTATAGTTCCACATGAGATATACTCCAAAACCACATGCATAAGTCTCATATCTAAGGTTTTATACTTTCTTCATTAGAGGTCACATAAATATTGGTGTCAAATGTCAATAGGGTGACAGTATCGCTGAAGATATTTGATTGTTAATAACAATTAACCTAATGTTAACTACAAAGGTTTAAAGACTGCAGAAGAAACCAAAATGTATCCAGAAATTACTTTCTCATTTTTAAACAATTAAAAAGAATGTTAATAACATCTTAGAAGAGCCTACTCTGCTTTCTCTTCTTAAGATACAACTCTGTAACACTAGAAACTTAAGCACTTAAACCTGTTAATAATTATATCCAGACAGTTTAGGTTTTTTCATTTCTTATGCAAAGCTAGGGAGTAAGATCAACGAGTTCAATCATTAATTTTTGAACATCGACGGATACTAAGAAGAAGAGTTTGAATTTCAAACATTGAAGAATGTGACAATATGCCAAACTTCAAATGTTACAGGGTGTCATAATATGCCTCAATCTCTCTACATGTAACCCTAGAAAATTTATACCAGAACACAAGATTTCTCATGATCAACCTCAATTCTTAGGAAGAACAATGTAAAGGAGAAAGCTAAAAGAAGTTTATAAGAAATTCAGAAAATGAAGGGGGAAGGAAGCCGTTATCTCCTAGTTCCTTCCAAGAAACAAATACAAAACTAAGAACCTAGTTTCCTCATTACACATTTGATTTTTGCACTTCTACCAATCAAATTCCCATCTTCTATACTTTGCACTCACATTTACTGTGACATAGTTGCTTGTTCTATAAAAACCGTTAGGCATCAGTTTAATCAGTTATCATGCCAGATGATATTGGGGCAGGCATTAACAATGACTTCCAGTTGCAGGATAATTTCTATAGCAATAGAAGTAACAAAATTATGGCAATGGAATTATCCCAATAATTT
This sequence comes from Hibiscus syriacus, assembly GCF_006381635.1. Classification (NCBI taxonomy): domain Eukaryota; kingdom Viridiplantae; phylum Streptophyta; class Magnoliopsida; order Malvales; family Malvaceae; genus Hibiscus; species Hibiscus syriacus. The sequence goes on from NW_024063513.1 coordinate 2,665,977, forward strand.
CAAAGGTTATAAATTCATCAGAAGTTCCTAATATTCTTCGAATACAAAAGCACTTTTTCCTTTCATCAGAATCAGAAAAAAAAAACAGAATCAACGACATCACAAATTAATAAGAAATATGTTTTTCCTTGGAACTAATTTAAGAAAAGAAGCTTAAATCTTGATTTTTTAAATAAAATAACTATAAGCACTTCAATATGCTACTTTTCAGGGGTTTCAGATAGCAAATATAAAAGAAAGCACCAGAAATCAAATAAAAAGAAGGACCTGAGATTGGGAAGGGAGTTGAGACTGGTGATCCGAAATCGATTCATAGATGCGTTTCCGTTGCTCAAATACTATGATCCCTGTCAACGCGGTTCCGAGTGCGGCGCCAAGCAAACGCTCCTGCATTTTCATCAAATATCACAAAATTTCAACAAATAAAAAAAAATAAGAATTACGCAGAGACTCCTTTTTCTTGGATTGGGGACCTGAGCGAGAACGCTGATTATTGTGAGAAATTTGGCGTCGGAATTTTGCTTCTGATAAAATTTTCTGCACTTTCTTAATTCAACTTAAAAAAATCGGTCTTTTTTCCAATGTCTAAATTCATGAGATGCACAGCCCACAGTTAAATTGAAGAGAGATCCTTTTAGGTTCATCGTGTTTTGAAGCCCCAATCACTTGAGAGTTCTGACATTTTAAGGCTCACTACAATTAATTAAGGTATCCGCCGTACACCTTTCAATATTTTGATTGTGAAATTGTAAGAAGGTTTGTGTGCTGTTTATTTTTGGTTAATTTAATTTTACTGCCTCTGATATTTTTCAAAAAAAAAAATTATTTAAAATTTCAAAAAATTTAAATAAACTTTTCAAATTATTTCGTCGAAAATCCATCGTTACCTATTTGATCCTTCCCTCGGCAATGATGATTCCAATGGGATGAGCACGGGTCGAGTTTGAGTCAGGTTTCGGCTAAATCGACTCGACCCAAAAGTTGTACCCCCGTCACCCAACATGTCTCGAAAAATTTACACCATCCACTCAACCCGATTTTATAAGATAAAATTATAATCCGACCTGACCTGACTCGAAATAATAATAAAAATATTATTTTTATTCAATAAAAATATAGATTTAATTGAAAAATAATATATATAGAGGAGTATTATTATAATTATCCTTAAATATATAAGGTAAAATTATATTTTTTGGGTCGGGTGGCGCCAAATATTTTCTACACTAAACCGAAATCAGACCCGAACCCGAATTTCTTTAAAAGTCGAAATCCTTCAAGTTCGAGTCTCATGCCCATCCCTAATGTCCATATTTGGAAGGGTAAGCTACAACATTCTTTATTAAACTTTATTCTATCTCTTATAATATTCATTGTATTTTTAATGTTTTTTTCAATTTATATAATGAACTTTTAAATTATTCTTGTTTTGGTCACTTTAAACTATTTTGCTATTATTTTGGTATGATGTGATTTTTATTATTATTTAATATAAACATAATTTAAATTAAATAATAATAATAATAAAATGTCATATCACACCAAAATATAATTTAGATTGACCAAAACATGAGTAATTTAAAAGTTTAATATATAAATTAAAAAATTAAAAATACAATAAATAAAATAAGAAAATGAATAAAATTTAACGAGGAAAGGTGTATTTTACCTGTTTGGAAATATAAAAGTAGTGGAATTCATATGAAAAATGGACCCCCCAAAACCATAAATGAAAGAAACGTAACGGGTGTGGTTGCATTGCATTGCATGTGAGCGGCTGTCTTCACATTTTTCCTCACGTGATTGTCTGCCTCAGCTACTATATCCAAAAACAATGGTCCCTCGCTCATTGCCTGCTCATTACAATTCTGCCACCAAATCCCCTTCCTGATTAGGACCCATCATCCAAGACCCTGAATGAGGGAAAAAATTTCTTTTTTCCCCCTCCCTTCTCCATACGTACCTCTACGGCTCTACCCTACCCTTCCAAGACGAGACCAGTTTTACACCATCTTTCAAGTGTTAAAAAGGAGTTTAAATGCTATGGGGTTATCCATTGATTGAGAATAACTGTTGTTTTGCCTAAAAAGGAAACATCGGGTCCTACTTGGGAAGATTTTGTGCGAGAGAATTTAATTATATGGCCTTCTTCTGTCCTTTGCTGCTTATTGGAAGTCTTCCATTCTTCAATGCCTAGTTGCTTACCTACAAAAGAAGCCCTCTGGGAACTGTAAAAAGTTGGGAAGAAATAAAAGCTGTTTTTTTTGTTGACTTGATAACTCTGCCTGCAGGACGAGCAGCTTTAATGGTACGTATTCTATAATTGTTTTTTGTTTCTGGTGTTTGCTGGCCACTTTGCTTATTAGTATATAGGCACTCTGTCAATGGCGACTTCACCTTCGAACAGTTCCCTGCAAAAAATAGTTTCCAGAGACAATGTTATGTCGCTGTGATTCATCACTTTTTGTTTACTTGCTCTTGCTTAGCCTTGAATATATGTTTCTGTCTGGTTGTATACTTTAACCAAATGCTATTGTTTTCTTCAGATAAAACCTATGAATTATTTGAAGATTTTGGTTAGATTATGTTTGGTAGAGAGATTATATCATTTCTGTGGATGGTCTCCGGCGAGCATTGTTCTTGGCTGACAGTTGACCACTTTCTTAGATTCTTTCAGGGAATCTTTTAAGCTTTTTGGCATGCCAAATGGAGATTTACAGACATGAACATCGTTGGCTAGCAGGTTAAGAAGAAGATTAAAAAAAACAGAGATAACTGTATCTGTCCACTTCCATAAAGACAACCAATTTAACTCTTCTTTTACTAGCTTAGCTGGAATTTTCAGTAAAGAGAAGCATTATCGTTCAATTCAGTCCGACATTTTTTTATGCAAATTTCTCAGTAAAGAGAAGCATTATTGTTCAATCCAGCTCACAATATTCTTAAGTTTGAATTACTAGAAAGTAACATAGAAATATGTGCTTGTCACCATGCAGATAGGTTCTTGTTTTAATTTGCTCTTGCCGAAGCTTTCTCCATTCCTTTATTCATGTGAATGGCCTCAATCTATTTGGTTACTTTTTTATGGAGTTTTACCCCCTTTTTTCTGTTTTACAAATTTGTGATTACAGAAAGGTCCTCTCTTGAAGGTTACTTTTACTCTGATATGATATAACTGTAAATTCATAACAATAACCGATAGATTTTGGTGTGAATCTCGTTTTAGAGTGGCTAGAAAATGGTTGGTCACCGGAGACATCAATGGAGTGAGGTATATTGACAATGCTTTTGTTCTGGTGGCAGCGGCTGCCACTGCTTTTGCTGATTCAACTGTCCCAACCCAACTGTTTATGTCACAACCTCTTCAGTGAGCTTTCTTTCTTTTCTTTCAGAGTAAGCAATTTTCACTTACTAGCTCTTTGATATAGTAATTTGATTCATATCCATGAGTTCATTGATTCATTCTTCTCTTTGATATTAAGACCGAGATTCGTCGAAGCTCTACTTATTTACAAGAACACAGTTTGCACTCCTCAACAAACTAGCGGTAGATTTGGGAAGTTCCCCTGCTTGAGGCAATGGGCATATGTAAATTGTTATCGACTAGAAGATGTCGGTGTTGTTTCCTTGTAAGCTCCCTTTTTAAAAACACACTTGAATTGTTGTCTGAGATATCTCTTCCAAGTAGATTATCTGAATTGTTGTCTTTTGCTCCGATTCAATATCGAGAGAAGTCCTTTAAATCTAGACATGGAACAGTAGCAGCGGCTTCCATTGATGGGGAAAATGGTGTTCCTACACTCACACCTTTGCAAACAGGCGATAAGAAACCGAGAAAACAGACTCTTGCCGCCATAATTGGCAGCACCAGTGCAGCTCTTCTTGTCGTGATCATTCTGGTGCTTGTGTATATCTGCTTGATGCGTGTAAAAAGATTCATGAGGAGAACATCTGGGGCTGCGTCTTCTATGCCATCTTCTACCGGTACGCCGGTCTTCATAACTTTGATGCAGAATTTTACGAGGCTCTAAAGTTTTCTGATTCCAGTAAATCTCGTTTCATATAATTGTAGCACCTCAATTATTACATTGACATCTTTACAATAATTGCATCATAGAACAATCTCTGTGTCTGAGCAGTTGAGTTGGAAAGAGTTCACACTTCCCACAATGCCGGTGTGCCGTCTCCCATCCATACACAAAATCTAAGGCAACTAACAATGTCAGAGCTGGAACAAGCTACACGCAACTTCAGTCAAAGTAATATAATTGGTGAAGGTCGATTCGGTTTAGTCCATAAAGGATTGCTTCAAGATGGAACTATTGTGGCAATCAAAAGATACTTAAACACCCCAATTCCCGTGTTCCTTCACGAGGTAAAACATCTATTCCATACTGATGCTAGAGACAACTTAAAGAAGTTCGGTTTCAGGCATTCATGATCATGGAAACAGCATAGGTGAAAGGGTAGGGCAATAGGGATGATTTTAAGATTTGTTTTTCACTTGATTTGAATCTTTGTTTGCATTACTGCAACTTTGCATTCAAGAACAGAGAAGATAAATGGAACCATTTTCAACAACTTAGAACCAAGAAAACATCAAATTGAAACCGTTTAGAAAACCCTAGAAGTGACATTTCTTAGCATCTAAGGAACAAGATTTGTGTTACAGTAGTTATAGTTATGTTCTGTTTTGATTCAACGCAGGTTAAGCAAATAGCTCAAGTGAGACACAAGCATCTTGTCAGGCTCGTTGGTTATTGTGAAGATAACTACCAGCAGTTTCTTGTCTATGATTATATCCCTAATGGAAACGTTGGACATCACCTCTATGGTAATAATTTATTTTACATATACTTTCAAATTATAATTGTCCCTCTGCAAATTAACCGAAGTTTTGTCACTTATTTTCCCAGATAATGAAGGTTCACCAACTGGAGAACTAAACATTAGGCAAAGGTTATCGATTGCTCTAGGTGCGGCCAAAGGTATATTCATCAATCTATAAATGTAAATCTATATATCTAAATAGCAATCCACACCATTAGCTTTCTCAACTGTACCTTTTAATTTGGATCAGGACTTGAATACCTTCACAGTTTAGCTCCTCCTCTTCTGCACATGCATTTCAGAAGTAGCAACGTTCTCCTAGATGAAAACTTTACTGCCAAGGTTTCTGACTATGGATTGTCCAAATTGTTGTCTGAGAATCAGTTTTATGCATCATCTTCAGCCATCGATTGCTTTCTTGACCCAGAGTATGCAAATCAGTCCTCCTTAGAAACCCATTGTTTAGCTTCATTACTTGTATCTAATTCATCCTTTCTTTCTGAAGATTGTATGCATCAAAGAAATTTTCAGTGCAAAGCGATGTATATAGCTATGGAGTCTTCCTCCTCGAGTTGATTAGTGGATGTGAAGCAGCTTGTCGAGATCTGTCAAACTTGGAAACAACGTTAATAATGCAGGTTTTGCGGTGTTCTTATTGTTATCCGATACAGTTTTTCCCAAGTACTTGTGTAAGCAATCTTCTGTTCTAACGAAAACATCATTCGTTTTTGAAGGCCAAGTATTCGGACAATATCGTTGATAGAACCTTAGGGAGAGAATCAATGCGCGGTGCAAAACAAATAGTGGATTTGGCACTGCAATGTGTGGATATTAGACCGAAAAGACCATCTATGAGGAGCATCGTTGAAGAGCTTGAACGAATTCAAGAGACAGAAATTGGACGTTTACAATTTGAAGCAGGAGAGGAGATTGAAGCTGTAACACTGGGGAGCGAGCTCTTTAAATAAGCTCTGCCCAGCAATTGTAGTAATCACTCTTTTTTATTGAATTTATTGACTGTAATTACCAATCTGATTCTAAACAAATTGATTTTGTAAAAGAATTGTGAAAAGCAGTTAAGCAAACCAAAGTAATTTACATTTGATTTTTATCTTATATTTGGAACTCTTTGAAACCTTTCTTACTTCAATTTAAAGATTTATTTGATTCAGGGTTTTGAATAAAAAAAGAACAAACTATATAGTAGTCTCTCTTCTTCTTCTTTTTACCTTCTTTCTTCTTGTGTATCCTTTTTTTCTTCGGGTTTCTTCTTCTTCATCTTTTTCTTCTTTCATTCTCTCTCAAGCAAATCTTGCTCCATTTGTCTCAAGAGAAGCTCTAAAATCCCAGTGGTCGTCCGCCTCTCACCGTCGGCGTTAGGCGCCGCCGACAGCCATCCGCCACCACCCTCTACGTGCTCTTCTTCTTCTTCACATTAAACCACACATAACCATTCCACCGCCTTCCACCCACGCTCTCCATCACCACATCCATCGAACGACGTACCGTCAGTCACCTCGTGGCTAACCGAACAACCGATGAAGATACCTTCGCCGAGCTTGGTGACTTGGAAGACCATGATTGGTTTAAAATGGGAAAATCATGAGAAAAGCATGATTTTTGAAACCAAAGCACTTGAAAAGCATATAAGAAAGCGATTGAAACGCGAGGGTCTGTTTTTTTACCTTGATTTTATTGGACTTTATTTGTGATAGTGCACCGACATCGAGCACCGGCGTCTTTTGATGCCATTCTTGAGCTCAATCGGACCCGTTTTCTGCATCCGAAGACCCATTTGATCCGTGTTGCCCAAGGTGAAGTTGGATAACAGCAAAAGCAACTTATCCACTAGCTTTAAAGGGAACCATTTGAGAAGTGCCATGGCTATACCAAATGTCGAGAATTTGAACATCTCCCTCGGCAATACATGCATCTGAAAATCAACCGGATAATAACATGAGCAACACCGAAAACAATCTGAAATGTATAAGTTGGAGAATGAAATGAACTTACTGTGTTTCGAACAACCATATGAGGGATTGCATTGTATTGACAAAGGTCCAACGGATAAGCTGTTATCAGAAACTGAAACCTTGAGATCTTCAAGGCTTGATTTTTGTTCTGGGAAAATCATGGGTTTTGAAACCAAAATCACTGATATAGCTGAAGAATAAGAAGAAGATTGCATGGTTTTTTTGGAAGACCAAGTCATATAGTGAGGGGTGAATCGAGTGTACCCTTTCTGCTCCAGTATTTGAGTAGTTAAACTTGAAACAAAGTGAATCACTGTCGGTGGGTTTTCGGTGAGAGTTGCTGCCGAAGAAATGAAGGGGAGAGAGAGAGGTAAACAAAAAGAGTGAGAAGAATAAGAAGAAGTGGATATTTGTTAAAGTAGTTGTTAAAAACTATATATTTGCGTGTGTGATTAAATGCAACTTCATGAGACAAGAGTTATAGCATAATCGATGAAGCAAGTTTATGGAAGAAGGAGAAGAAACACCTAGGTTGGGTTTTTATTTTTTAATTGTCAACTTAGACTTCCGTTAATGAATTAACGAAAACTTAGACTTCCGTTAATGGGTTAACTTCCCAACGGAAGTTAACGACTGAGGAACCTAAACATGATAGACTAACGTTAGGGATCAAGCACACTCAATTAGAGAATCGGTGACTAAATTCGATCAAACCGGAAACATAAGGGACTAATGACATAATTTACCCATAAAAAATAGCAAACCAAAAAAACGTAAAGGCGTTCGAAAAAGGTTGAGAAATACCCATTTCCTCAAACATGAAGTGTTGAAGTGTCAACTTCCAAAGTTTCTAATTCAAATGAGGTTTAATGTCCTCAAACATACTGAGACAGCTTAAGTTAGAGTAACCACAAAACATACGCCAAGAAAACCTTATCTATATTCCTTTGGAAAATTATAGCCGGTAAGGACGATTTTGTCAGCAAACATCTTTCCGGTCTTAGGCATGACATGCCAATGCAATGCCAAGTTGAATTCTTTGCCACGGAGATTGTTTCCCTGTACAAGGAAAAATTAAACAAAAGAGAATATAATTCTCAATAGCTGGAAAGCCCTACTAACCTTGTTCTATATGCATAATAAGCAAGCTCCTTCGTGACATAGGCTTGTGGGAAAAATTATGAGTTTTCGTATAGAACTATTGAAGTAGAAACAAGGCTTGTGGTTGCCTTACGCAGTGTTTTGAACTTCAAATGACGGGATTGATGGCGGAAGGAGTTTACAAGGAGGATCTCCAATTTGTCATTAATAAATAGGTGAACGAATTATCCGAGAAATTTATGTAGAAGCTGAAGACCATAGATGGCTGAATACGTGACATATTTTTACAACCGGGTCTTTCAAATTACTTTTAAATAATGAAATATTTTTATTTCAAATTAATAACACATTTTATGAAACAAATAACAAAAAAAAATAAACTAAGCAGTCATAGAAAAGAAGAAACTGCATTAAAAAAAAGCAACTTAAATTGCACACATGTATTCATTATATACCGTTTGGCAAAGCACACTATAACCTAGTTCACGGAAGTGTCTCTTGGGAGATCAAAACATAAATTCGAGGTGCATGTTCGTTTCCAGTCTCTGAACCAATCTCTTTCATGTATGAGAGAGCCTATTTGATTTACATTACAGAAGCAAGTATCGTCTAAATAACATAATATAGCGCTAGAGCCTCCACTGTCGGGTTTCCGAGTAATCAACCAATTCAGCTCCCCGTGGAAGCTTCTGCATTTTGCTGATTTACTGTAGGACCTCGTTGAGTCTGAGGTGCATTAACACCTCCAGGGGATTGGGATTGGGATTGGACCTGCGGTTGAGTCATAGTTTGCGGACTATTTTGCTGTTGCGACCAAGCCTGCCATCTTATTCTCCATCGACGGATCTCGACAATCATAGAAGTCCCGCTCATTGCAATACCGAATCCAGTAAATGTTGACAGGAGAACTGATAGAATCGCTTGTACTTTCACCTGCAGGTAACAAACATTGAAGACGAATGGATATGAGCCAACTCTGTTCTTTCAAACATATTTTACTTTCGGAATGTTCATAACCGGTTTCGGTACAAGGATGAACATTGAATTTACCTATGGAATTATCATAACATATTTGTATATAATATCTAGGACTGAAAAATTCTGCCTCAACCATTCACAATCTTACAGTCAAGTTGTTTCAAATCCAAGAAAATCGGTGCTAAAATATGTAGACAACCACTTACCAAATTATAAAATATATGAGCAAAGAAAACCACCAAAGAAAATTGAACTGATGCGTAAACCCACACAAATCTCCGCTGCACTGAATACGAATGATCAAGAAGTTTAAGTCAGAATATTGAGAATAATTTGCAGGATTTTCCCATAAAATTTCACAGTTCTGACGGCTTTTTGGAGCCTAATCAACTATGGTTTCTCCTTGATCCATTGCAAGTGCCTGCTATATATGCAAGCATGTGGATGCATGAAACTAGAGTCCAGCTCGGCTTCTAACCTAAAACAGAAAATGGCGAAACCGAAACGGTGCATCCAAATATAAAATCTAAAACAATTGCTGCTGACCAAGTTCCAACTTAAGATGACGAAGGATGTTTCCGAGCTTACCCATTGTTGATGAAGTCATGGATGAAAGGAGGCCTAGCATACATGAAAATGGAAGAGAGATAGCAATTGCTCCAGTTCCCATTTTTCCAACCTGCAGGTAAACAAATATAAATATATGTAAAGGATATCAAGTAGTAAAACGGGGCAAATCAGACAAAAGAAACAACTTATCCTACCAGAAGCTGCTCAAGAAAACAAAAATATGCAAGCATGCTGACAATAACAAGAACAGGGGCCTCCTGCCAAACCCTGTAAACATCAAACTAGTAAGTTCAGCAATCATATTTTTATCAGCATCCTAGGAGTTTTAGCAATCATAGGTAAATAAGTTCATCCATTAACAAATGGTTTGTTACCTATACCTGGGAGCGTCAGCCTGAAGACCTCCACCATGAATACTTTGGATTCGTAAAAGTGTGACAGGTAGGTTCTGAACCTCTTGCTTGCACACATCACAGGTCTTGTTGCCTTTGATGCTGAACCATTTCACAACACAGTCTTTGTGTGCCAAAGCAAGCTCGCCTTTGCAGCTGCATTCCATCTTCAGTGTTTCACCTCCATCGCATAATTCAACCAGACAAATTCTACAAACAGCATCTTCTTCAGGTATGTCTTCACCATCAGGATCACTGTTATCTGAATAATAAGTTTTCATTAAGACCTTGACTTGTGATGATAGTTAATAGATCCCAAAAGTACAGTGTAATTATCTAGAAATTTATTACTGACAGAAGTTCAAGGCTGAGCATTTTATGTCTTTATTTTCTTGCTAAATGATATAAAGAGTTCATCCAACGGTTTAAGATTCCATTTCTGATGCCATTGGCATCTTCGAAACCGAAAGAACTTTTTAGGGGAAAAAGGTTCACATTTCTTGACAACAAACTTACAGATGCTAACAAGTCTCTATGGATTAAAATAGAGCAACTAGACTTTAAAAAATGAACATAAACATAAAAATCAAGATAAAGGCAACGGTGGAATACCAGCATCAGGCCCCGTAGAAACATTTGAACTTATTTCTCCTTCCTTTACTCGTGGAGTTGAGTGGATCACCCGAAAAAATGAACCCATTCTCCTTAATTTTCCTTCTTTGCCATCTACAGGAACAGAAAATGAGCGAGATATCTGCAACACATTCCCTTTTTTCTGCAAAGGAACTAATAACATCAACAAGTACGCAGTAATTGACTAACTTTAGAAAGGAGAAACACAGAAAATATTTATAGACAGGTATGTTCCACTTCACATTAACACAGTTTCAGATGGCCCTCATTGAACATTAAGCCCATCACTTGGTCAGGTCAATAGATTATAGAGATGTTACATTATGCAATGACTAGCAATTAAATACTATGACTTGTGCATTAAAGTGAGAATTGCACACCCAACTAGGCATGATGATGTCCGTTTTCTCATAGGGAGTAAATAGAACAAAACGTACATTAGGGTTTACAGAGCCACTGAGGCTTCCAGTGCTCGTAGGCTCCAGGTTCGAATTAGTAATATGAGTTACAGGCAACGATGACGTCCTTTTTATCCTAGGAGTAAATATCTTTGAAATTGACAATGTCCTTGAGATGGAGGGCTTCTCCCTTTGTAAAGTAGAAGAAGATGCTAGAGCAATGGCTGCAGCCTTTTCAATATCTAAATTAGCATTTCTCTGCTTGAAGCTTAGTTTTGGTAGGAGATTTTTCAAGGACGATTTGCCTCTAGATGAGAAGGGACCTGGGGAGCCACTAGTTATTGCATCAGATGGATTTGGTGTCAAGAGAAAGTTCACTTTCCTAGGAGTCGGACTAGGTGTTGGGGGAATCTTTACTACGACGGATTCTTGGATAGTTCTTGAGGGTATCTCTAGAGAGAGATTGTTTCGCCTCCAATGACGAGAACGAGCTGTATCTTCAGCTATTCTTGTTGAATCTTCAACCTGAAAAGCAACCAATAACAATTTATCATCATGCAAGAAAAACATACAAAGATACACTGCCCTTGGCAGTTTGTAACTAAGACAAGCCAACCGTCTTTCGTCAAAGTATTCCAATACAAGAAATGTTAAAAATACTTTGCAATTGTAACATGGACAAGCTCTGTGGTATAGACTCTCGGACTCACGGAAGTAAAACATAGAATTCGTCAAAAATAGTTCATATTTTCTGGGTAAATGAACCTAAAATCTCAATAGAAACCTTTATCCAGGTATGATATAAGGGGCTAATGTCCCGAGAGAAACTACTTCCATAACAGAAGACGATATGGCGGAGTGATTCGGCTCATGTTTAACTTCTTTTCTCAGATTAGTTGTGCAATTTCAAATACAGCAGTGCAAGCATTCCTCTTAAACATTAGAAGATCAATAACACAGCTCAGTTGGCCAGTCTAAAGCTAACAAAGTTATGCAGAAACAATATTTAGATCAAGTAGACATGCATGATGTGCACCTTTTCAAAGCAGTACCACTTGCAGCAGGTACTAAGCTTACTTTGTTATAAAATTAGACTGTATAAGATTAAGAAAGAGCTAAAACTTCACCCCCCAAAAAAACTAAATCAAAAGTTGTCAGAAGCCACGCAGAGCACAAAAAGGGCTAAACAATCATTTGTTCAAAAAGAAGATAATCCAAAAATAAAAAACAATCATTTGGTAGCATTAAAAAACCATGGAAATTTTCTTCAATTCTCCAGAACAGCATTCTTACTGGATCCAAAAAAAAATGAAATGAAAACTTTGAAACAAAGAAGCTGGAAAAAGATACCTGTTGAACTGGAAAAGTTCCTTGGCTTGGACCACCACCAAAACCAGCTTCCTCAGTCACATGTTTCTCCTGACTCCCCATTTTATTCACCATAAAAAAATCCCACAAAGAACCAATAGCCCAAATTAACCAGACTTTCAAACAAATTTCTTTGCACAACTTTTAAAAGGATACAAACAAAGGAAAGGGGCGATAACTGATAAGGAAGGGAGTTGTAGGCTTGTGGGTTTATCTTTAAAAGTGTGTAACACGAAGTAAAATGAGGAAGGAGTTGAGAAGAACGTTTCCCATTTAAGGCAGCAAAACAAAAAGATTGTGGGCTAGCTAAACAATGGATTGCTTACTCTCTCTCTTTCCCCACCACAACAACATCAACAAATGTCACAAATTAACACACTTTTCACTCCATCAACTTGTCTAATTTATTGTATCCACTGTGCTTATGGGCAAAATCACAAAAAACCAAAATTTTCCCAATTCTTGGCTCAACCAAAAGAGACCTTTTTTATACATCTACAAGACTGCTTGTAACCATTGCTCCACATTTTTCTTCTTCTGTTAAAAGCAGCTGAAGATCAGTGTGCCTTAGTAAAGTTGCGTATTATTCTTGGGTTTTACAGGTATTTTCATATCTCGAATCTCTCCTTGAGCATCAACTTTCTTTTTCCTTTTGCGTGAGAATTTTCAATTTTGACCTATACATAGAAATTCTCATATTCCATACATCTATCTGGAAATAGAAACATGTTGTCTCCTTTTTAATACTGACCATTCGTTGGAAACTTGGAGGTTTTATAATTAATGCAATTTGTTAGCTTATTGGTTTCATGCACGCCTCATTACAAATTATTATTTTCTTAAGCAAAACTTTTATATATCGAATTTCGGTGACAATTTTATTCCTATGATAATCTAAAAATTACACTGAGTAGAACTCATCCCATAGTGATAAAAGATGAAATTATTTTCCTCGAAGATTTTAAATTCTAACAATTATATTTATATGACGAACATGTGTTGTCAGTAATATTATTCTCCTTTTAGGTCATCAATTTGAACAATCTATATGACCATCTCACATAGATTCTAAACTTTCATCTCACTATACTCTTAATCTTTTTTTTTCCACCAAATTAATTTCACTACTAACTATTTCCCTTTTAAAAAGAGATCGAAAAAGGAAGTCAGTTTGAATAAGGCAAGCGAAGCATCAAAATAACAGTGAAAACCAGTCACTGTGTCCTTGTTCAAAAAAGAAGAAGAAAGAAAGATGTCTGGTTTATTTTCAAAGTGGTGTGTCACTATTGTTTCATACTTATCCCTTAAACTTTAGCCTTAGCCTAATCTAATCAGACATCAATCAATCCACGTAGGTTTTAACGTTAAAAATAAAAACATGTCAGAATTGGCAATTTGAAAGATTTGCTGAAGGCTGAGTTCGTGTAATTAGATGTACATGGATTGAACTTTGAATCATCAGTTACACCCTTATTCGAAAATTTCAGTTGATCAGTATACCGTGATATCCAGCTAATCTAAAAACCGAATATTAACATTAAATTTTCTTTATTGACCGAAAGTAAAACCTTTGCAGCAGTGACAGAGTGGAGGAGCATTGACTCCCTCTAAATGTTATAACTTCAATTTACTCCTTTCAAAAATTATAAAATTAACTTTAGTATAATACTAAAATGATACTCTGGCCCTTCCAGAAATGAACAATTCAACTTTGATCCCTAAACACAATTTCCTCCTTTCCCTTGCTTCCCAGAACTGATTTTGATGTTTAACTGAACACACTATAGATTTTATCGAGTATTCTGTTTTGGGGAGCCTAGATAAGATTGAATTGTCTTGGACCAAAACTAAAAATGAGTGTTAGAATACCCTAAATTTAATTATTGATTTACTGGGAACTAAACTATTGTTTCCTTGTTCCGTCAAGGGGTTGATAGTGATTAACATGAATTATTAAAAAAATTAATGGATTAAAAATGAAATTATACCATTAGCTGAGGATCCTCTTAGGCTCTTGGCCCTCAGCCAAGCGTGGTGAGTGGGGAGATCGGTTCAGAGTTAAATGATTGAAGCTGCAACTAAGGCATGAGAATCCAAAGGGCAGGAATGAAGGGAAGGGACCCTAAAAAGGGTGAAGTTGACATTACCTTTGTAAGGCTTTTAATGGACCGTTTGAAAGGGGAAGGAAACGCCACATCCACTAGCTACGGTTTTGCAATTATTTATTCCTTGATAGTATTATGCATTATTGCAGGGTGACGATGAAAACATGAAAGTGACATCATCATTCCTCTCTTTTATATATATATATATATATGATTCATTGAATTAAATCCATGATGTTATGGTTTAGCTGCATGATTGATTTCTATGTTAACATAAACCTAACAAAACGAGCGAGTTCACCAAAATGACTCAAAGGACATAAAACTAAGCCCCTAGAGGGATGGGATTTTTGGTGTCGATGTGTTGAGGGTAAAAATAATCAAACAAAAGCAATTAACAGGATGGAGAAACAATAAAGTGTTGAATAAAGCTAAAGGTGAGAACAGGTTTTAGGTTCGCTGAGTAGGACAGGATGGGACAGTCAGGTGCGAACAGGGAATCCGGAAATGGAAAGAAAGATGAGAAAAAGACCAAGCCAATTAGCCTTGGGCGTCTGTATCAAAACTATATTACACCCATCGTTTTCAGAACCGAACCGGTTAGCGAACCGGTCATGCTACCGATTCACTAGTTTAACTGGTCGAATCGATCTGATCGATCGGAAGAACCGAATGACGTCATAATTATTTAAAAAATTAAATAAAAATACCAAAAATATTTAATAAAATATAATTTTTTATATTACAATTCATATTCAAAGCAAGTCATAACATATATAAGTTAAAAACCATAAAATCTAAGTGAAACAAAATGATTCAAATTAACTACAACATAATATTTATGGTAAAACATATTAAATAATAAATATAATTATATAACTATAATTAAAAAATAAATTTGGGGCTAAAAAATCATAACAAAATGATATTGTTTGGTTTAATTTTTTTTTTTAAAAACAATCTCACATGACTAAGAAACATAGAAGAT
Organism: Hibiscus syriacus; assembly: GCF_006381635.1. NCBI lineage: Eukaryota > Viridiplantae > Streptophyta > Magnoliopsida > Malvales > Malvaceae > Hibiscus > Hibiscus syriacus. The sequence goes on from NW_024063513.1 coordinate 2,681,313, forward strand.
CATCCCAACTAACTTCTATAAATAATAGAGGTAATTTGACATTCAAAATCATAGAGCCTTTTGGTGAGCATTGAGTGAACTATTCTTTCACTTCAATCAAGCTCGAATTTTAGGCTTCAATCGAGTTTCTAAATTTTTTTTTGAGTTCAAGCCTTTTCGAGTTCAATTTTCAATATTATATTTCGAGTTCGAGTTGAACTTGATAATTTTTAGCTCGTGAGTTTGAGTCGAGTTGAGCTTACTTTTAAATTTTTCAAGTTCGAGTCGAGCTCAGTAATACTCAAGTTCGACTTGGCTCGTTTAGAAAATGACGTCGTTTGGTTTAATTTTTTTTAAAAAAAAAAAACAAAATTGGCGGCTTTTCCCAGCTTTTTTCGGTTTTTAGCAGGTCCGATTTGAACGATTCAACGATTTCGGCCGGTTCACTAGTAGCGATTCAACCGGTCTAGATTGAACCGGACTAATCAACGGTTCCTGGTTAAACCGGTCGATCCGGTCCGATTTTTAAAACACTAATTACACCAAATCCATCGTCCATTCAACTATTGGGTGTTTTTACCAAAAAAATCATCAAAATATTATAATATTATTTAACATGTATCGTTTGTCTAAATTTTATCGATCTAGCACCCTGTTAGGGACCGAAGGCATGTCCCCTGGAGAGCGCTTTCTAAGGGTTATCTTGCCACATCAAATTTCCTAAAAGCATATTTAAAAAATAAAAAATAAAATTATAGAGATCATCAATATAATTTAATACATATTAGTTCCATGAATTGAAGAGTCTAATGATATTAGTTTATATAGGCATATTGGAGTATTTATGTAATGTTTCTTGACAACGTGAGATAAAAGCTAAAATGAGTATTCCTTAATTTTTTTTTTATATTATCTCTATATATAATGAATCTACTTATACACTCATGTTAAATTTCATTATGTTAATATTTATTATTAAGATTTTTATTAAGGTTTATTAATTAAGATTAGATATTTTTATATATTAATATATTTAAATATTTATTTTTAATTATGTGTTCAAACAATTTATGTAATAAAAATTAAAAATATTTCATTGACATGTAAATGCATTATTTATTGAATATGGTTAAGAACAAAATTTATGTATATAAATGATAACACCATTAGTTGTTACTACTAAAATGATAATATATTAGTTAAAAAACGATAATATAAATATATTTATAATTTATATAATCATACAAGATCACATAACAATCTAATTAATCATATTTAATAAGTAATACATTTTATATCTCAATGAAATATTTTTAATTTGTGTTACTTAAATTTTTTTGAACTTATAATTAAAAAAAAAGTATTTAAATATATTAACATATGAAAAATATATAATATTAATTAATATAATTCTTAGAAATAAATATTAACCTAATGTAATTTAAAAATAATGTATAAGTAAATTCATTAGATATAGAGATAAAAATATATACTTTTTTAAAATATTTTTAGGGAATCTAATGTGGTAAGAAAACCCTAGAGGACATGGTCCTTGAAGTGTGTATTCTCATGTAGTGTCATGTCAATATTTTTCTTGAAAAACGCATCTTAAGTGATACGAAGGGATCGCTAGGAGATATGGTTACTTAAAATTAGGTAAAATTATCATTAATTTTTTTATAACATTATTTAATTTTTAAAAAATACTTATACTAATTTTTTAGATATTTTAAAAACCTCTTTTATATTTTTTGGTAATATAGATCAGCAATAAAAGCTAACTATTAAAAGTTTGGTAGGTTGCCCCCTGGCTAGACTCGACAGTTTACAGGTCACCTTGTTTCCGTCTCGTCTAATATGATTAATTTTCGTTTCCCGCTCCTTATTTAAAAGTCTTAGAATTAATTCAACTATCGTGCATCCACAGCCACTGCTTGAACAATTTTAAAAACCTCTTTTATTGAAGATCATTATTTTCTTAATATAAAATAATTTTAACTTAAAAATTAAAAGAAAACAAATTTTACTTGACTAATATTCAGGCATAAATATAACAGATAAATATTTTACATTTATAAACTCAAAAATTAAAGATATTGCCATATTGTACACATATATTTTATATATTAGATATATAGCCCAATTCGATATTCATTTCTGAAAATAACTCAATTTCTCACAAATTTCCAAGTTTTGCGGAAGGGCCAACCAAGAATTATTGAAAAGTTGGGTCATGGGCTTAAACTTTCCAACTTTTGCAGAAAGATCAACCAAGAATTATTGTAGCAAATCCAAAGGAGCACAAAGCCTTACTAATCCAAAAAAGCCAGAATTATTATAAAATACAATCAAGACAGACTTTCGTTTTATTCTTTCTGGTTTATTAAAGCTTTAGAAGAGCCAGACGAAGCAAAAATAGTATATCAGTTGCTCAACTTTCAAGCGCTAATAAAATGGGTGGGGGGGGGGGGGGGAATAGCACACTTTACAAACCAAGTTAATGTTGTTCACGTTAAAAAGTGTAGAAGCACGGTCTATAAAACAAAGTACTTTCTTCACCAACAAATGTGAAAGTTACTTTGGTTTCTTTACAGAGTCGGGCATGGGGATGTACATATTACCCTTTGAGTGGCTTGTAGAGTACAACAGTCACGTATTTGGACTCGAACCTATGGGTCAATCCAAGGGCAGCAACAGACTGTGATGTCCATCCTTTCTCTATGAAAAGGTGGTTAAGTACCACATGTTGAGGCTTCGAGGATGATGCTCCGTCTTGGCTATCTGAACCGAGGACGGTTACATGTAGCTGGGATGGAACTACAGCAGGCTCCTTTGCAAAATCTTCTTCAGTTGGAAGTGCCTGGCCATAACTCGAATTTGGAGATGCTGGAGCCTCAAACTCAGTTACACTATCTAGGAACGAGAGGAGTAATACAATTATTATTGATATGTTTTAGACAAGATAGAACCTAAATACAGTAACATACATATTTGATATTACTCCTTGTGTGCTCAAAACTATATACCTTAAACCTCTCTTTTCAGTTTTTAAGCAACAACATATGTTAAATTTGTAAATGCACAGTTTTGAATGCCAATCATCCATGCAAAGCTGCCCAAGAAGCACCATTAAAAGAAGTAAAATAAACGTACATGATTCAAAAGTGAGCAAGAGGGCATATATGGAGATATGATACATACATGAACATCAAGAAGATTACAAACGTTGCCCATATCATCAGACACAAAAGGCAGATCAGGTGTATATCTCCAATCACCATCAACAATGAACTTGTAATGGTATATGCCAGATGGAAGGACCAAAAGAATAGAGTGGTCCTTACCTGCCCTCTGTACTGTCTTCCTGCAGAAGAACAACAATACTCTCTATTATATGATGTCCATGGTTGGGTTTTGGATGAAAAAAGGAACAGCAGATTTCTCATGCATGAAAATGTGACTATAGACCTACCTTGATCTCCAATTGTCCCAAGAACCTTCCACGGCCACATCATTACCACCATAATTCCATGTAATAATGACAGGGATTCCTTTCTCGGATGGACTATCAGGAACCACAAGAGACTCATGCTGCCGTGTTTGGTTGAAAAAGGAATGACCATCAGCTCTTGGTAAGGGAGCTACAGGAACCTGAAAATGCACCAAAATTAACCAACCTATCAGTTGAAAGGCCACAACTCTGACAAAACTCTCTACTCAATAGGTGAACCATCAGATCAGCATACTTCTCCCTCGCCTCACTTGGCAATCCAAAAACAGACCACGGCATAAGCTGATGAATATGCGCCAATAAATTATGGCCAAGGCCCCAAATAACTTTTAAGAAATAAAAATGACCATCTGACCGGGACAGAAGACTAACAAGTTAAAAGAAACATATAGAAATAACAATTTACACAATCAGTAACTTGCAAGCAATGCAGATTATCAACCCCTAAAATATTTAAGTGTCTAAAGCTCCACAAGAATATAAGAAGGAATTAAAAACACACACGTCAAAGGGCAACCATTCTCATGGGCAGAAACCAATGTAAACGCAAATGAGATTGGATATTCCAACAGCAAAGAAGATTCTGTCCAAAAGTTTAATACTTTAGGGTATCAGCATTGGTTAGTCTTATCATTCACAATTCCTCCTTACCATTTGTCACAAAAGTTTTCAGATTAGTTCGAACCAATCATCAGCTCAAACGATGATCATAAAGACTTAGTAACCCCTCTTAAGCTTTACAACATGTGCAAACACAGCAACTTTCTCAAACAAAATTTTTAAAAAGCAATGAACTGAACCAAATCAGAGCATGTTATGCTAAAAGGATCCTACATAAGTATTAACTTTTAGTTCCATTTTTAAGTCCAAATCACTTTTCTTCTCAATCTTTTAATAATTTCTCAAAAAGCAACAAGCTTAAACAGCTTTTAAAAAAATATCAACACCCTCATTGACCAAAATCTGCAGAATTGCCCAAATATTGACCAAAATACACGCTCAAACGCCGCCTACCATATCTCATTCAATGAAAGTGGAACTATTCACAACTTTTAATTTGTTCTTCAGTAAGTTATTTCCAATTTACAACGAAAGCTCAAATCTTCCCAATTCAAATATCTTTATGTTACTTTCAGATATTTGACTGCTTTAAATTACTGAAAAATACAATAAGTTCAAAGTCCTGAAAAGATCATTAAAAACTGAAGATGCCAACCTGAGGAGCGAACAAAAGAGGAGACTGAGACCGGTGAGGACTCTGCGGCGGCCTATTCACCATTGAATCAGACGATGGCACGCGAACTCCAACTGCAGCGGCTCCTAGAACTACGGGCTCGCCGCCATTGGATCTTCTGGATAGATCGTCGACACCACCGTTGGCTCCGTCTTCTCTTCCGTTTGCATTCCCCATATCTTCAACTTTTTAAATATGTAAATTGACTAAGATATCCAAAGAGAAGACGAAATTAGATTAAAAAGAGAATAAAGGGAGAGAAAAACTTGTTCTGGTAATGAAGACAGGAATTAAAAGAACACTGGTTTTAGGTTTATTTACGGAGATTGACACTAAGAACGTGTTTGAATGCAAATCTGCAAGTTGCTGGTAAACGGTAGTTAGTGTGAAGTTCTAATATACACAGTCTAATATAAGATTAAAGAAATATTATATAGAAATTATTAATATTTTTTAATATTTCTAGTAGAATGTTATCTTAAATATTATTTTTTCTATTAAAAATATTAATTTTGTTATCTAAAATAAATATTTCTAATATTAATATTTTTTATAAAAAATAATATTTTAAATTATATCTAATATTAATATTTTTGATAATACTCAATCAAAATTATTAAAAAATATTAATATTTTTAATAACATCTTTTATTAATTTTATATTTCACTATATTTTCTAGAATCCCGTAGTTAATGAACAAAACCTTGTTCTCTCCCCATTTTACTTTCTTTATTTGTCTTCCTTAGCAGACAGACTATTGGGATAAAATAAACGGGGAAATACTAAAATAAAACCATTCCTATTTCTGTCTCGTGCTCTCTCTTATATACACATATTTAACGATAAAAACGACCGACGGATCAGATCAAGGAGTTTTTTCGTTGAAAAAATTAATCTAATTTCTTTTTCTAAATCACTAAAAATAATAATAAATTCAATGAATATAAAATTTAAAGTGAAAATAAATGGATATGATTTCTTAGGATAAGATATGTTTCTATATTAAAAAGCATTCAACATATTTTTTAAAAATATTTATGAATAATCTTTTAATTAATTAATTAATTTTTTTAAATCACCGACGAATCTGTCTTAGTTTAGATTTGGATGTATAGAATAATGGGTAATTTTGTTCTACGACAGTATAATGTAAGTTAAAGAAAATACACAATAGAAAATATTAATATTTTTTAATATTTTTGATAGAATACTATTTAAAATATTATTTTTTATATCAAAAAATTTAATTTTACTATTTAAAATAAATATTTTTAATATTAATATTTTTGATATAAAAGATAATATATTAAGTAAGATTCTATCGAAAATATTAAAAAATTATTAACATCTCAAATAATATTTTTCATTAATTTTATATTAGATTGTTTTACTTAGACAATATTATATAATAATAATAGGATAATGTTGAATATGCATTTTGTCAGATGATCGTGACATGATGTGTTGAACTTATCATCTTTTTTCACTTTTGGCTTTTTATTCTTATCTTCTCCCTATCCATAACTAAAGCTAATAACAATGAACTGTTGGCCTCGGGATTAAACTATTTTTCTTATTAAAATAAAATGATTATAAAATAATATTTATTTTAAATATTTAATATTTAATTATTTTATTGTAATCATTAATATTCAAAATCATAATTTTTAATAATATCAATTCATTTTAATAGTTTGTACCTCATAATTAAACTAGATTACATTAAATGCGATCAAATCTTCAGTGATTATTCAATCCTAAGGAATAAATACTAACTTTTTTATTAAAAAAAACTTGATTTAATCATTTAAAATTTTTTATTATTATTTAAAAATAAATAATATTTATATTAAAAGTTGTAATTTTTATTTATATAATTATAAAATTTGATCGCAATCTGAATATTTAAATGTCAAAATAAGATCGTTTATAAAAGGTATTTTTTTAAAAAAAATCACACTGAGAATTTTTTTTACCTGTTAGACATCCTTTCATCTTTAATTATCGATCTACCACCCTTTATAGAAAAGCTCACGCCTTACTATAATATCCCAAATAACGGGTTAGTGACTAAATTGTAAAAATTCAGAATTTGATGATTAAAGTAGAATAATTAAATAGTTTATAAATAATTGTTAGTAAATATGAAATGAATTAAAGGAAAAACTGGTCATTTGCAAAGAAAATTTATAATTGAGAATTTTGAAGGGTTATATTATAACTCACGTGGGGCTTGAGTAGGAAACAAATGTTTCCAGATTTCTCTCATCTCTTCTTCCTTCTTTCTTATCTTCTTCACTCTTCTCTTCTTCCAAACGTGAAGACCCAAGCTTAAGGTAAGAATCAGAACCTTGGTCGTTTCTTTGATTTTTAGCTTGGAAATTGAAGTTTGGATGTTATATAAGCTAAATGAAAGCTTATATGACATTAAGACAACAAGATAAGTGTTTTAGAGATATATTTGGAAAATGGGTTTTTAGATGAAATTTTGATATGAATGAGTTTTTGAAGTTAGAATAAGATTTTTGACTTGTCAAGAAGTTAATTAAGGAATATGGAGTGTTAGAATTGGATTTAAAACATGTTGAAAATTGGGTATGATTTTTAGCTTTGAGAATTTGAATGAAGCATGGGAGATTTTAAAGTATTGGAATTGATAGAAGTTAATTAAAATGGTTGTAGTTAAGTTTGGTGGTATGAAAGGAACCTTGTCTGAGAAATTTAGTGAAGAGTTGATGATATTCGGGTTTGAACAGTAAAATTTCAGATTATGCAGAGGGAATCGATACCCCTTGGGGGGAATCGATTCCCCCTAAAAGAAAATGTTGAAGTTTGGTTTATTAAATTAGTTTAAGTTGTTAGTATCAAATTACAAGGTTTAGACTTCTGATAAATATCTTGAAAATTATGTTTATGCAGATATAAAACGTAATTCTTCCGGACAATCAAAGAGTTAGGATTGAAACAACGAAGCGAGGCCAAGGTGAGTGCCTATTTTAAGGGTAGTACAATGGAATAAGACTTGTGATAAGTCTAATCCTATGTTGATTTTTATAGAACAATAGTTATGAACATGCATACATGATAATTATTATGATACATGCATAAGGTATATATGCTCATATGATTTGATAAATGAGATATGTGAATAAATTCAAATGTATATGTGATATGATAAGTGACATGAGCACATGAACATATGAAATATAAGAATGATGCCCATAGTATACGATATGAGAGCTATAGGTATAGTTGGCATGCCAAGAGTCGAGGGTTTCATAGGTCCTTCGGGACAACTCATAGGTCCTTCGGGACTATTCACAGGTCCTTCGGGACAAATTTCATATGCCACTCAGTGGGACTATACGAGCTGTGGTGACAGCAATAGTGCACAACCTCAATGTACTCGAATACCTTGAGTTCTCAGTAATGTACATGGGCTTATAGAATGTTATCAAAGGTAATTGCATTATTATTGTTATATGTTAGATCATTGAATGGATAGATCACATGTTCATATTTATAAGGAATATATCATCATTATATTTATATGCCTCACTAAGTCTATGACTTAGCGTGTAAGTGATTTACACGTAGGTACAGAAAAGTAAAAAGATCGATCTTAAGAGCAGCAACGCAGCATACCATCATTAGGGGATCAAATCAGAAGTAAACAACAAAGTATGTATTTTAGTTGTATAAAGTATGTTGGCATGTAATAAGTTGTTAGTTACAAACACTCTAATCGCCTTTTCTAATGTTTTAAATGTAATTATGTAAGTGTATAGTAATGAACAGATGAATTTTTACGAATTTTATGTACATTTTTACGGAAGTACTGTAGCAGTACTGTAGCAGGGGAATCGGTTCCCTGTAGCAGGGGGATCGATTCCCTATTTGTAAACTGGAAAATTTAACATTTCGGATACTGTAACAGGTTACTGTTCACGGTACTGTAGCAGATTATTGTTTATACGTATTTTATTGTTCGCAAATATATTTTTTTACCTCAAAATTTTATACTGAATATAATTTAATAATATATTATCTTATTTTCCTAAAATAAGTTCAAATATTTTGTTATTTTATAAGGAAATTATTTTAAAAAGGTAATGTCACATATCAGACTCGTACTCGGGTCGGGTACAGGTTAGGGGTGTTACACTTACTCTACGTAGGTAAGGCGCACCTTGTGAAACGAGTAAAAAATTTAGGTGTTAATTTTGTAAATATTTTTAACATGGTGCCTAATATGTAATTAATTTATATTATGGTGATATTTGTATAGAAACGTCAATTTTAATTATTTATTTTGTGTGTGAAAAAAATCTACATTAAAATCTTTAAATATTCTTTTACAAATTATTTTATAACTTGACAAATTTTGATTTTTGTATGAAATTACACAATATTTATAATTTAGTATAGGAAAACTTTGAGAGTAATTATTTTAAAAAATATGAATAATTTTATAAAAGTTTTATAGTTAGTATTTTTTTTTTCAAAATGATGTTGATATTGATAATAATAAATATTTTATAATTTAAAAATTATAAATTTTATATATTTTTGAAAATTTTATTGACTTTTAAAATTAACTGTTTAGAAATATAAAAAATATTAAAATAAACTTTTTAAAAAATTTAACAACGGTTAATAATGTTTATTCATTTTTAATAAAATTAAAATTAAAATTTAATATTTATTTAATATTTTTTAAATTAATATTATAAAGAATATTTTAAATAAAGAGGTGATATTTTTTTAGCTTTATATTCTTTTTTATTGAATTTTAATTTTTTATTGAATTTTTATTGATTTTTTAAAAAATGAATATTATTAATATTTTATCAACTGTAATTAAAAGTTTATTTTAATATTTTTATTTTTTAAATAATTAATATTAAAATTCAATAAACATTATTAATTGTTTAAAAATATAAAAAAATATTAAAATACTCTTTTAATTTTTTTAATAACAATTAATAATGTTTAATCATTTTTAATAAAATTAGAATTTAATATTTTTTTAAATTAATATTATAAAGAATATTTTAAATAAAGATATGATATTTTTTTATTTTATATTCTTTTTTATTGAATTTTAATTTATATTACATTTTTATTGATTTTAAAAAAATGAATAATATTTCATTTGATCTATCAATTGTAATTAAAATTTTATTTTAATATTTTTGAACAATTAATATTAAAAATCAATAAACATTATTAACTTTTGTTAAAAATTAATATCACAAAAAAAAAAAATAAAGTTGACGTTTTTACACAAATATCACTTTAATAAAAATTAATTACATATTAGATATCATCTTAAAAATATTTATAAAACTAGCACTCGATCGAGTTTTTTACACATTTCACAAGACACGCTTCAGGACTCCTTACCCTACGTGACGCCAAAAACACGCCTACTGTAAAAGATATTATATCAATAAATAAAGATGAAATGGTATTTGACAGGAAAAAAATTGTCATGAAAAATCACCTTTATAAAAAGTGTTTTAATAAAATAAGATAAATATGCACGTTTATTTCAAGTATTTGAAACCTTCCACTTTTTTTTAGAAAAAAATAATCAACGAGGCATTCCACTTTTTTTAATTTAATTTGGCCTCCAGTTTAGAAAAAATATTCAATTTAGTTTTTGAATAACGTTTTTTGTCGTTAATCGATGGGGTTGTTACTTTGTACTGACGTGGTACATTAAGTATACCAACATCATATTTTTCTCTCAATCTGACCCTCTAATTCAAGAAAATAATTTAATGTGGCCCTCCTATTTTTTCTCTTCTAGTTTGATCACTAAACTTTAAAAAATTTTAATTTAATCACTAAATTTTTAGATTGCTCATATTTTAATCACCATAATTTATTTTATTAATATTTATGTATGATGTGATATTTATGTATGATGCGACATCTTTTATTTTCAGCAAAAGATTTATTTTTTTCTTTCAATACAAGATACAGTGAACACATTTTAAACTTGTAAAAAAAACAAAAAAACAAATTGGGGATGAACTACTTGATAATGTAATGAAAGAAAAAAGACAATTTTTTGGTTGAAAATGAAGAAAAATGAAATGAGAGGATAAAGGAGGAGAGTGAGGATTTCGAAATATATATAAAGCATAGTGTATATTTTTTAATTTAATTATAATTTTGGATTTTTTTATTTCAATATAATTTTAAAATTTTAATTTAGTAATATTATTTTAATTATTTATTAATAAAATAAGAATAATAAATACTACATCATACATAAATATTAATAAAATAAATCATGATGATCAAAATAAGAGTAATTCAAAAGTTGAGTGATTAATTTTTTTTAAAAGTTTAGTTAATAAAATAGAAGAGAAAAGATAGTTGAGTGATAAATGATATAATTTTCTCATTTATAACAGTATTAATCATATGGTCAAGCGTCACATTTAGTTATTTCTTGAATTAAAGATCAAATTAAGAGAAAAAATAAGGTAATGGTCTGTTTAACGTGCTAAATTAGCATAAAGTAATAACTTTATCGATTAACGATAAAAAAATATTGATAAAATGATCGCAATAAATTTTTTCCCCCTAAATTAGAAGACCACAAAGAAAAAGATGGAAGACCGCATTAGTTTTTTGAAAAGTGGAGGGTCTCTTGTACCTGTTTGCCTTTATTTAAACTTATTAATTGCTTCTTGTTGTCTACGTATACATTTTATGTTTAGAAAACTGTTTAATAATAGATTTTCTTTTAAATTAATATTTTAATTTAAATTTATTAAACAATTTTAATAGTAAAAGAGAATATTGTTTTTTTTAGAAATTTTGGTTTTAATTTGTGTATATTGTCAATTTGATTTTTTATTAATATTGAGTAAGTATAAAGCATAATTTATTTAAAGATATCTCTCAATCATTTGATATTTAATATTTACACTTTTGATATTTCTAATACTTGAACTTGTAGACAACTTATTATTTCAATTGAAAAGACACTTTTTGATGGGAAAATTAAATTAAAACATGTTATAAAAACATTAAAAAAATAATTTTTATTAAAAAATATAAAAATATTATTTTTATTTAGAAAAACAAATATACAAAACAAATCCTTATCAGACAAGAAAGAGAGAAATGATCAACACTGGTCCATGCAGAACAATAGTGGGCTTTTTACAGATTGATAATAAACCAAAGCTGAGTCAAAATTGAGCGAAAAATCCATTTGAACGGTTTAATTACGTCAAATTTTATTATAACAGTGCCATCTGCTATCTTCAAATAGAAGTGTTCATAGACGATTAATTGTATTATTTTGTCTAAATAATCGATTCACCTATAAGATTTTTCTAATCATAATTTAATTGTTAAAAATGATTAACAGCTAACAAATAATTTTTATTAACGGTTCGTTTACATGTTAACTATAAGTTAATCTATTATAATTATTTATAAAAAATATAATTCATATTTTAAAAAATATATAATACTTAACACATACGTACACTCGTGTAAGTGAATAAAATAAAAAATATATAGCACTTAAAACATACTTATACCGGTGTAAATCTTTTAATATCTTAGTACCTAATAATAAACACATGATTATATTGGTGTAAGTATGTTTTTATATTTAAAAAAATAAAAAATAAAAAAATATATTAAGTTAGGTGTATACCAATTTTATTAAAAATATATAATTATAAATAACAAGAAATTATATTAAGTTATTTGTGTACAATATAATAAATTAGAAATATAATTATAAATTTAATTTATTAACAGTTAACCGTTTATCAAAACTTGTAATCATGACTTTAACTGTTAAACATCACTTTTAACATTTCGATTAATTAAAATCGTTTGGTATTAATAATTCAATTAATTAACCTATTAATGTATATGTTATATCAATTAACAGCTACGATTAACAGTTACAATTTTTTAAACCCCTAACTTTAGCCTTTTAACCTCTTAAAAACACGAAAAGGAATATGTTAGACTCAAATTAAAATGTAATTTTTTAATAGTTTTTATTGATAATAAAAAATCAACATTTAAAATTGAATTTAGCCATGGGTTCTTTGTTTGCAAGAAGAAGTTGAGGGTTTTATCATCCAAGTCTTGGTCGGGGATGATTTCTATCTAAATGAGCTCAATTTTGAGATTCAATCATCAAGGTAGTGTATTTCTAATCCTTTGGAGTATTTAGATTCCATAAATTACAAGTTTTTGCTAAGATTTAAGTAGTTGAGTATTTTAGGGTTCATTTTTTATTTATCAGTTAAATCACGTTTTAGGTTTTAAAAATATGTTTTTAGGACACCTAAGGACCCTCAATAACTTACTAGAACCCCATAATCAGTTTAGAACTCGAACAAAGTTATTTTGGGTTAATTTCAAATGTTTCTCGAACCTAAAATACCTATTTCAGGCAAATAGTATCGATACTTTACCTCAGAGTATCGATACTTTCAGCAACAGAATCCATTTTAGTATCGATGTTTTCCAAGAGTATCGAAACTTGCCCTAGAGTATCGATACTACAGTTAGATTATTGATACTACACACTCAAAATGATCAGATTCGAATCGATTAAAGTCCGTAAGAGCTTGGGGTGGTCCATAAGGATAATACTTTGTCAGTGGGGGACATAAAAGGCCAAAGGTGCCTAGAGACACTCGTAAGAGTAGATCACACCAAGAGTAACCACAATAAGTATAATGTGCCCAAACATCTTCAGTGATCACGTATCAGATAGATATGGTTGAAGGATCAATGCGCAGGCTATACCGACGAGAGGTACGAATAGGTAATAAGACTGTGAGACAATAGTGTCGTATACCGTAAGAGTGATCGAGATTCTTTAATTCGAGGGCAAATTAAGGGGAAACGTATGATTAGCGATTAGAGCATCACTGCCAAAACACAAACTCGAGTCAGATATCGGGTCAATAGAACCCTAGCCAATAAGTAGTAGAAGCAGTAATCATCTTAGATTCTCGAATCGCGTAGTGGCTTCCCTAGAGTAAGAGAATGACTAAAATATCCTCTACTAGTGTATAACCATGCATTGTGTAAAGCCTTTGGAAAAAGGTTAAGCCCGATTTAGTTGGTCTAGATAATCTGAGGCATATATCTAGACTCCCGTGGGCTGTACGTGCCATCCAGATTCAATACCCAATAACATCGAATCTTACTTCATGTAGAGATTCCATTTCATTTTGTATCCTCTCTAACTTATTACCATTAGGTGGAATTATTCAAACGATACAAAATTTAGTATTATTATTACTTACCAAGTGCCCAAGAATACCCACGTGTGTATATACATATATTTATTAATCGTCGCTTATAAATTAATACTGTTTACTAAATCATGTGTTAATTTGATGCAAGTCCAATCATTTTATTTCATTTTTACATTATATTATTTTAGTTTTGAGTGCAAACAAATACAAATGTCCCCAACTTTGTTTCGATACAACTGTTTATTGGATTAAAAAATTACAAAATATTCCCTCCACCTCCTAAAGTGGAGAGAGCAGTGGGCAAGTTATTATATATTGGTATACTTTATATTTTTATCATAATTATATATCCAACCATTTTCCAGGTTCATGCTTTCACCGAGTTTCGTTTCTTTCCAAAACTTTCGAACTATATTTTCGTATTAAATCATAGAAAGAAATGTTATATGTTTAATAATTAATTCATAGCATATGATATTTTTTGGATCATATGTGATATTTCATGAGAGTTGAAAAGGAAAGGAGTTACGCTCGATTACTATTTCCCACACAGGCTTTCAATAACGATTTTATTTATTAATTATAATTGGGACAAAACATATTTCAATGAAAATATAAATATATAAAGGACTATAATTTGTATTAAGTATTTAAAATTAAAAGACTAAAAAAATCGTTAAATTCATAAAAAAATATTATTACATGACAAGTATATTAAAACGTATTAAGACACTCGTAATTGAAATCCTATGATGGACGAAAGGAACACGGTCGAGCCTCTGCAATTTTGCTCTTTTTATCTTTCGTAATTAATAGATTCACACGAAAATTTATTAGGAAAGAAAAGAAACGATTATCCCAAGAATCATATGAGATTAACCTGACCTGAACTTCATTTAATTTCCCTCCTTTTTTCGCTTTGCTTTTCATCTTCTTTACTATTTAATCCGAAGTCCCACTTCCCCATACCTTGATTTTGTTACACCTTTTTGTTTGTAAAATATACATTTTGCTTTTGCGAATCTCAAACAGTTCCTCCCACTACCTCTCTCTCTCTCTCTATATGCTATCGCAATCACCAAACAGGGAGACAGGCAGCCGCCCCCTTCACCTCTTCCCCTCCAATAATTTCCTCGTTTGGGGTACCAGAAAAGTTCTACCTTACACTTCTTGGAAAAGGTAAATGTTCCTATCCTTTCCTCCCATTCTTCTCTTCCCTAAACATCTCTTTCTTCCTCCTCCTCCTCCTCTCAGTTGCACTATTGACTTCTTTGAGCTTTGTGGAATAAGCCAAAATCTGTGTTTTCTTTCTCTTTTTCCTGGTAAGTCTTTTTTGGACTTGGTTTTGAGTGGATCTCTACGTGTCTTTCTTCATCTTAGTACTTTCTGTGGCGTTTTCCTCCGATAATTTATCCAGACGGGGTTTTCAATATTGATTGATAGGCTGAAGTTTCATTTTCCGGGTTGGTCTTTTTCTCTTCTCTTCTTTTTCTGATTTGGGTTTTGCTTACTGCTTGGTAAAGTTTATTTTTTTTTTATAAAAAAACTTTGCTACTTTTTTATATATTTTAAATTTTGTTATCGATTGGATAGATTGAAGTTTTGATCTCGTTTGGGGTTCTGATTGTTCCCCAATATAAGATTCATGGATCAGATTTTGTTTAATTTGGTCTCTTTTATGTAATGATAACTTGAAGGGTATGGAGCTGGTATTGCTTGTAGGATAGTTTGATGTGTTGAATTTACTTAAAATGTTTGGTTTCGAGAAATTTATGTTTTTGGACTACTTAATAATCTATGCAATTCAGCATCTTCGTTTGTGCTTTTCTGGGTTTGGCTTGGTCAGTTAACTTTTCCAATGCTGCTATTTTATCAGGGATATTTATAGCGTTTGCATGGTTTGTCATAACCAATTTATTTATTTTTATGTTCAGGTTAAGTTAGGCGGGTTATGTGTAGAAGCAGATACTAGCTGAAAGGGTAGTTGGAGAAATTTGACTCTGAGGTTCCTCAAGTTTCAGACTTATCTTTGGGGGCGATCTGATCTTGGAATATGATGATGTTTGATGAGATGAGTATTTGTGGAGATATGGATTTCTTATGTGCTTCCCTTGGGGGAAAAGATGTGGCGGTAGGACATACGGAAGCGGAGGTTGCAGTAGAGGACGATTATACTGATGAAGAGGTTGATGTTGATGAACTTGAGAGGAGGTTGTGGAGGGACAAAATGCGACTCAAACAGCTTAAGGAACAGCATAAGGGCAAGGAGGGGATCGATATCGCCAGACAGCGTCAGTCCCAAGAACAAGCGAGGAGAAAGAAGATGTCGAGGGCACAGGATGGGATATTAAAGTACATGTTGAAGATGATGGAGGTTTGCAAGGCTCAAGGTTTTGTTTATGGGATTATTCCTGAAAAGGGAAAGCCGGTTACTGGAGCATCTGACAATCTTCGAGAATGGTGGAAGGATAAAGTCCGGTTTGATCGTAATGGTCCTGCTGCTATTGCGAAGTACCAGGCAGATAATTCGATTCCTGGCAAGAATGATGGCTGTAACTCCATCGGCCCGATGCCGCACTCCTTACTAGAACTTCAAGATACAACGCTTGGTTCTCTTTTGTCTGCACTGATGCAACATTGTGATCCCCCTCAGAGACGATTTCCTTTAGAGAAAGGTGTTCCCCCACCATGGTGGCCTACTGGCAATGAGGAATGGTGGCCACAGCTTGGATTGTCCAATGATCAAGGGCCTCCTCCTTATAAGAAACCTCATGACTTGAAGAAAGTTTGGAAAGTTGGGGTTCTCACAGCAGTAATCAAGCATATGTCTCCTGATATTACCAAGATTCACAAGCTTGTAAGGCAGTCTAAGTGCTTGCAGGACAAGATGACGGCAAAGGAGAGTGCAACATGGCTTGCTATCATTAACCAGGAGGAGGCTTTGGCTCGGGAGCTTTACCCTGATTCCTACCTACCTCTGTCCTCAGGTGGCGGAAGTGGCACCATTTTTATAAATGACTGCAGTGAGTATGATGTTGCAGGGGCTGAAGTTGTGCCAAACTTTGACGTGCAAGAGCTTAAACCCGGGAATCTCAATGCATCTAATTTGGGTATGGATACAATGAGCACCGTTCAACAACAGTCATATCCTATCAAGGGAGCCGTCAATAATTTGGATTTCATGCGAAAGAGGAAACCATCCAATGATTTTAACATGGTGGAACACAAGATCTACACTTGTGAATTCCTACAGTGCCCTTATAGTGAACTTCGCTTGGGCTTTCATGACAGGATTGCCAGGGACAACCATCAATTAACTTGTACACACAGAAACGCTTCTGCACATTTTGGTGGTTCAAATTTTAACGTCAATGAAGTGAAACCGGTGATTTTCCCTCAACCTTTAGCACCGTCCAAGCCAACTGCACCATCCAAGCCAACTGTTACAACACCCTATGGCCTATCAGGACTTGGAGTTCCGGAAGATGGGCAGAAAATGATAACTGAGCTCATGTCAATGTATGATAACAACATTCAGGGTAACAAGAACATGAATCCAGGAAACAATCCAGTTACTGAAGGTCAAAATCTCCATCACCCGAAAATGCAACAACAACAGGGTGAATTCTTCGGCGGTCGAGGAGTCATGATGGATGGAAATTTCTTTGAGGAGTCCAGCATGCCAAGTAACCACCAGATATTTTCGCAAGGGGAAGGCCAATTTGACCGTTTTAAGGCGATGAATTCTCCGTTTGAGGCCAACCACAATAACAGCAGCTTCCAGTTGATGTTTGGTTCTCCATTCGATTTGGCTTCTTTCGATTACAAGGAAGATCTACAAGCAGTTGGGGTGGATATCATGCCAAAGCAGGATGTTCCGATCTGGTTTTGAGCACTAGCTAAAACCCTTCTATTTTTACTTGGTTATTGTATTTTTCTTCATGCTTGTAGCTGGTATAAACTATAGCAAGTTTAGCAGGTCTTCATATGGGCTTTCAATAAAAACAAAAAGTCCCATAATCCCGCTACTGATTTAATAGAATGTTACTGTCTCATAAATAAGTTTTATGTATTGTCCCAATGCTTCCGTTTTCACTTTTTGTTTGAACTTGTTATCAGTTTCTACCATTATCATGTTTTGTGGGAATCTGTGTGTGTTTTTATCCTGTAATGGGAACATAGTCGACAGATTGCGTTGAATGGAAGCTGTTGTCCTTTAATGCAATCTTATCCTGTTGTTGTGCATCCCATGTGAACTTCAGATCCCACACTAGTTAATGCAATGAAGATGGTTTAAGATTCACTCGGATCCTGTCCTTGGTGGGAGATGGGAATGGAACTAGTCTGGTTTTGTGCCAAGTGTGCGAGTGTTTGGTAGTGTGGTCACCTTTCTTTGTCACCTTTCAAAGTTTGGAACTTATCATTTCGATGGTCCCCATTTATGAAAAAAATAAATAATAAAAGCCAGGCAATAAAGTAGTTCATTTCCACCCAAAGGATAAAAAGAAATAAAGGGAAAAGGATAATGATTTAAACCTTGTTGGCACCAGTGTTGTGTTACTTTCATTGTTGGGTTTATATATATATATATATATATATATATATATATATATAATGCAGATGAGGTTTTATCTGCAAAATTCATCTCCCCTTTCTATGTTTTGGGTCCTTCCTTGCGTGCAAAGAAAATACATAACTAGATCACATGGGCAGGGTATTTGGCTAAGGTATAATTTTATTTACTCAATCCAGAAAGCAGTTTCATTTTAATATAACTTTGAGAGAGAGATGTAAAGACTTCATCTTTCATATAAATATACAATAATTAACTTCTTTACAATATAAATTGCAGGATTATAAGTGGATTGTGCTGGAGGAGACTTCCGCTTTAAGTATTTAATTTGACATATCTGTAGATAAATCAACGCTGAGCATGAAAATAAAGAAGGTGAATTGCAGGTGAAAACAAAATTCGAACGAG
The DNA here is from genome assembly GCF_006381635.1 of Hibiscus syriacus. Taxonomy (NCBI): domain Eukaryota; kingdom Viridiplantae; phylum Streptophyta; class Magnoliopsida; order Malvales; family Malvaceae; genus Hibiscus; species Hibiscus syriacus. Next base: position 2,700,282 of record NW_024063513.1, read on the forward strand.
GTTGATAATTCGTTGAAGAAAAACAAGGAAAGAAGGGGATTCCAATTTTAGTAGTGAATGTTGTCAGATATTATACATTTTGTCTTAAATTATAATTAGTTTACCAAATGGTTATCTAGGTTTTTTTGTGCATTCAAGATAAGATTGCAGTTCAAATATTGAACTTTTTACCTTAGATATTGAACATTCAAGATAAAATTGCAATTATAGGGAAATTATACATGATGCATTGATTCTTTTTGTTGACTAATAGTTTTTTTTTATTAAGCTAAGTTGATTACAAAGTAATATATGTTTTAAATATTCTCAACTACTTAGACAATAAACGCTCAATCACCTTGGTGCAGTCACTGGTGCTCGAACCCGCGATCTCTAAGAACACAAACGATTCCTTTAATCACTAAAGTAAGTTAATTCGTACAAATCCAATAATTCTAAAAGCCGAGGAAACATGATAACTGCGATTTTTTTATTGAAAGAAAATCACAAATAATTTAAAAGTAAAATTACTATATTCATATTATCAGCTAAGTTTTCAGTCTTTTTGATTGAGGCAAGATAATGAGATTTTGTTGTAACTGCAAAATGCCAATTTGCCAATAATAGAAAAAGGCATGGAAAAAACTAAAGCGTTTCAATGTATTTTTCACGGGGTCTGATTATTATAAGCTGACAGATTTGTACTGTGATTGGTTATTCATATGTAACACGTTTTAAAAATTGTTGTTATATATTAATCAATCTAACTTTTTCTTATTTAATTTTATTTAATCGATATCGACACCGATTTTAATGTAGGCACTCGCTAGTTATATTTTTTTTAATTTTAGTAAGAATAATTATACATTTATAACATGTTATTTATCTTTATAATATGTTTATCTCTGTCTTTTGGTAGCTTATAGTTTTTTGCCATTGTTTACGATTTTTGACCGTTGTTTTTGTTTATCTTTTTTCTCAGGGTTTGATTTGACATTGTCACAACTGATCAAGATGACGCTTATTTATTATCATAATGATCTTCCCTGCTTTGGACCCCCGGATTGATATGGATACGTGTTTTACGTTCGTGGATAATTTTCTCACGTCGCTCGACTCTGATTTACGATTTATCGGTAATCTTTCAGTAGCTTCATCCATTTTTATGGTTTGTTTACCGATGCAGTCAAATTTATTCCTATTTTTATTTTATTCGAGTTTTTTTGTTAGATTTTTTAACATTTTCTTTATTTGGTCTTTATGTGATCTAGATGACTAATTTTTGTCTTAATGGTAATAGAAAAATGTCATAACTATACTTTAAGTTTATGATTATAAATATTCATTGTAATTTTGAATATTTTTTATTTTTAATAAAACTAACGACTTTATATAAAAAAATATTGTTATATGATATACTTCATTTATCCCATTAAATTTGTCTTTTTTATTTTAAAATTGTTATATTTAAAATTTTCATTTGAAAAAAATCAACAAATTCTACTAAACACGTTTCCTTTTGTATCTTTTTTTCGATAATACTGAGAAAGCAGGTACAGGTTATATAAGCCTATTCATTATCCATCAAAGCAGCCACCTCCATAGGAGGCTCGTTGAACAATTACACGCTAATTGGATTCCTTTTCACCATTTTAGCAAGATTATCAGCTACCATGTTAGCCTCCCAGTAAATATGTCGCAGCCGAACGTCCCGTATCTGTCCATTAATTCACGGATCCTCAAAACAATTGCACTAGCTATCATATCTTGCTTATTACCTGTGATCGCTTCAATCGCCAAGTTGCAGTCCCACTCCATTTCAATCTTTCTCACGCCAAGATTCTAAGCTAACTCCATGGTGTCGTGGATAACTCAAAACTCTGCATTTAGGACGGAGCACACTCCTAAGCTTCGGGAAAATCCGACAATCCATCCAACATCCGATCCTCTTAGAGCCCACCTGCAGTAGCCATTTTGGACAAGCAATCCATGGCTCCATCAGAATTTCCTTTAACCCACCCGACAGGAGGCTTCTGCCACCAGGTTACTTGCCTTTGTAGTCTATGATGCCCATCTTCATTACCTCGAGAAGCAATGATCTCATTTTTGAGCTGAAAACATTCCAGCAGCAGGTTTACCTTGTCCACGTTGTTTGGTTGGAGAAGAATACTACACCGTCTCTTCCAAATCTTCCAACAAATTACAGCAAAAAGAACTTCCCAATGTCTATATTTATGGGGAAGTTTCCTTGGCCCCTCAAATTCGCAAGAATCCAATCACGAACCGGCATGTGATAAAGGCTTGGAACCTATCCATAGTAATCAGTCGGCGCCATATATTCCGAGCGCGCGTGCAGCAACGGAGCACGTCACTTACATCTTCAACCTCGTTGTGACAAAGCTCGCAACTATTAGATGTAGCCATATGCCTCATGAATCTTTCATCATTCGTTAATAGTCTTCCATGAACAACTAACCACAAGAATGTTCGAATTCGCTGCAGAACATTCAGCGACCAAACATTGCTCCAATGTACCCCATTATCGTTTGGCATCGACGAAAGCAGTACCTTATACACCGATCTAATCGTAAAGTTGTGATTCAGCTCCCATCTCCAACCTGGTTTTTCTTCGCCAAATGCCGAATTGGGAGGGCAGACATCAGCAATTTTATAACAAATATGTTCCGGAACAAGCTGTTCTATTCGGTTCAAGTCCCGATTACCTGAATCCGTGACCAAGGAGCTGATCGGCATAACCGGCGGACTAGCACTAATTATGCTATGATGAATCAATGCTCTGTATAATCCAACCATATATCATTCCAAAAGTCAATGCGATTTCCGTTTCTAACTGTCCAAAAAATGCTTTGTTGGATATCCCCCCAAACACATTTCAATCCGTTCCAGAGTCGGGAGCATCACCTTCGTCTAGTCATCATAAGGCCATCATTCGTAAGATAGAATGCCAAACATCGTGCATTTATGTAATTTGATATGATCAACTTCTCGTGCTCCTTGGGACCCCAATAATAACCCTGAAGAGAAACTAAATTTGGGTGTTTGATGTAGCCGAGTTTCTTCACTTCCCTTGCGAATTCCTTTTTACCTTTTGCTATCCCTTCCTTCAACCATTTGGTAGCCAATACATTACCAGAGTCAAGTGTAGCTTTATACAATGTCCCGTGGCAACTCCTTCCAATAATTTCAGCTGGAACACGTGAAAGTCCCTCTGCAGACAATGCCAGAGATCCGTCAAAGAGATGCAGATTCCTAGTTAGTTTAACAGGGGAACGAATATTTAGTGAACTCGAACCCTCAAATGGAAATTGGTCTTTTGAAGGAGATGCATTTGAAGATGACAAGATAGACAAGGGTGAAGCCAATCCTTTATCTCATCTCACGTACTCGAGGTGACCGAGATATTTACGGTCATTTAAGACGAATGAACTATTTCCATGATCATGTGAAGAACCCTTTTTGGTTGATGACAAAAGCTCTTGACGGAAACTAAATGAAGACGACGATGAACCATTGCTTGTGGAAGGAGCTGATGTATAAGAATGGGAATACTCTCCTTGAGGTACGGCTTTTTTGCAGTTGTTTCCTTTCATAGCCTCGCTCGTAGTTTCCTGCCAGTTGTTCCTATAATAAATCATTACACACACAAGAGCTGCTACAGCAGCAGCACAACCAAGCCTACAATCAAGGCAACTCTGGTGACAGGTTTCAGCTGAGATCTGTGAGCATTCAAATTCAGGTTGGAAGAACCTATTGGTGACAGTGGAAAGGAACCAAATTTCAATAGAGTTTCCAGGATGGAATGATGAATTGGGAAATCCCCTCAAGTTGTCCGGTACAGTACCGGAGAAATTATTAAAAGACACATTGAATCCTTTCAGTTCAATAGGAAGACTATCAGGGATGCTGCCCTCGAGTTTGTTGTTGGATGGGTTAAAAACCTCCAAGCTATGGAACTTGGCGATTTCTGGGGACAAGCTGCCTGTTAACGGGTTATTAGACAGATCAAGAGTCACCAGGCTCAAATTTTTGGCAGAACTTACCAAAGGCATGTTCTTTATTTCCTGAAGAGGCATTGAACCAGTAAAGTTATTGCCTGAGAGATTGAGATCAGTCAATTTAGTTGACATGAAGAAGCTCGGAAGGAGAGATCCATTAAGACGGTTGAGGCTAAGATCAACGACCTTTAATTCTGGGCATGTACCTAAAATTTCAGGGAGAACACCCTGCAATGTGTTGTTTGATACCTTGAATGTATTCAGCCTAAAAAACTGAGAAGTTTGGTTCGGCAAGGTCCCGTTCAGTGAGTTTGAACTCAATTCAATAACTTCTACATAATTCCCCCAACCTTGGATTCTAGACAAGTCCCCTGAAAGCTTGTTATTACTGAACCAAAAGTAATCGGAGTATGGAATCTCAAAGAACCAACAGTGAACTACACATCCTACATCGATAAGAAGGACCTACTAACTGGAGTACTGGACATACCATACATGTAAAATAATTTTGGATAAGGGAAACAGTGTAAAAGGAAAACATCCAAGATTGCTTAACAGCATATTTTAAACTATTAGATAAATAATATGAAATATGCTTATTGTCATGTTGCAGAGCTACCATGTTTCTCTCATGATCCAATTTGGGAAGCCAGAAAAACAACAACATATTTTCTACCTCGTGTTAGTTCAAGATATGGATACTACGATACTTCCCAAAAGCTGGAAGAAAAGAAAAGGGAGCATCTTATATTGTCAAAGGAGCAAATGCTATAGGTAAAGAGGCATCATGCGACGCTCCAAGAATGTGCACTTAACTTAATTAGCAAGGCAGGGTAAAATTTATAATATAAAGCAAACCAGGATTGAATAGCACCATACACATTGACAGATACAATTGCTCACTGAAGTAATGGAATAAAGAGAAAATAAACGAACATGACATAGGCTGTTAAAAAGGGGATACCTTCAAGTTGATTAAGGCTGAGATCGAGTTCGGATAAGATCATGGAGCTTTCTTGCAAAAGAGCTTAGTGTAGTGATCCCGACAACTAAATTGTTCCCCAACCAAAGAATACTCAAAGAGACTATAAAACTGAAAGAAGGTATAGTTCCCACTAACTGATTATTACTAGCATTCAAAACTTCTAAACTGTCGAAAGATGGCATTCCATCATGAGCAAAGAGCTCTCCAGCCACCAAATTCCTTCTTATAATTAAATACCGAATCGAGGAAATAAAACTGGAGCTTCCAAGTCCCAAGTCCAGTGAACCAGATAACTGATTGCTGCTCAAGTCCACATGCAATGCACTTTCCAATTGGGATAAAAGGTTCATGATATCCCCAGAAAACCCATTAGATCTAAAATCTAAATATTTCAACCTCTTAATGTAGCTAAATCCAGGAGGAAATGTGCCTTCAAAACTATTTGAAGAAAGATTCAGCAGAACCAAGTCTTTTAAATTGGCAATGCCTGATGGTATAGCCCCATGAAAGGCATTAACCGAGAGGTCCAAAAACTCGAGAGACTGAATCAAGCCGATGTTCAAGATGGTTCCCATCAACTGGTTGTTTGAAATGGATAAATTTCTAAGCAACTTAAGACCAACAATGATATGGAAACTGAAGTTTCCAACCAAACCCAAGTCATTTAGAGTGATTGAAGTCACATGGCCTTCATTACAGGTGATGTCAAACCAATTCTTGGGACACCCATCAGATGTCAAGGACTTAGAGTCCCATGAATCAAAAACTTTACCAGAAGGCAGGCGACCGTGATTTCGGCCGCGATATAGCGGTTTCGCCGCCGTCCGAGTTACCCGCGACGACTACAATCACGGTAAATCCGAAATAACCGAAAACGCGACCACGATTTGAAACCCTGCCAGAAGGGTCTTTCTCTATGCCTTTCTTGAGCTCTAAAAGTGCTTCAAATCAGACTGTGCTAATGCAGTCACTAATAGGAACAATAAATATACAAAATTGAATCTCTGCATTCCTTCAAACAAAGTCCCCAAGCTCCTACCTCCACAAACCTCAGTGAATATATCAGAATGGAACAAGAGAAATAGAGAGCTTCTACAGCAAGTTGCAATGCTGGAATGAGCTTAAAGACTACACATATATGTAGTTTCAGACTGTGAAAGAATTCGACTACATTAACAATGGGATACTTACAAAAGCCATAGATGCTTCCTTTTGAAACTAATCTAAGGGGCCAATTAATGAACTTCATAACCCATGTCCATTGAGATAAACTGAAACCCAAACCAAGTGTAACAAGCTCCAAAACACCAGAAATATATTAAAAAAAAGACTTACATCACACAAAGTAGCTGAGCCTGAGAGTGAGAAGGGAAACGATAATGCCTGGCAACAAGGGAAGAAGAGACAAACCGTGGAAAAGGGGTAGCTAAAAGCCTAAAAGTAAGAATCTTGAACCTTAAATGACTTAGGAAGTTGCAAGGGAAGTACACCAAAATGTAGTGAAATGGGAAGTTATATTAAGTAAAGAGAAGGCTAAAGATGCAGGGAAAGATCAGTGAGCTAGGGGAGAAAAGCCATGTTAAAGAGTGAGATAAAGGAGGGGAGATAAGGGAGCGTGTGTGCGTGTGGGAACAAAATGTGTTAGGTGGTCTGGTTTTCAATGTGGTCGTAAATTGCAGACACATTTAATGAACACTAAAGAAGTAAGAAAGAACAATGATTTGTGCTTCTGGCTGTTGAATAGTTTTTAAAATCAGATAATTGATTAATTGAATTTCTTTTATCATAAATTTATTGAAATGAAACATGCAATGAATTGATGAACTAAATAGCCGGTCGAGTTGGTGGTGCCTTGTTGTTTGATTTTGACCTAGGAAAGTTTTTTTGATTAATCCCAGACATTTTTTCTTTGGTTTTTTATGCAGGTGAAATATTTTACCACTAGCTTTTCTAGCTTAGCTTTCACCAAAGAATCTTCCATTTAATTTTGATCCCCCATTAATGATCCGTATATTTATCACTACTTTTTTCGGATTTTATCCATTAATTTATCAAAAACCCATTCAAGTTTTTCCAAAAACCGAATCACTTTAAAGAAATTTAAGGCCCAAATAAAGAAATGATGTGAACCTAACACAACTATAGAGAGTTAATATAAAACCAAATATTTTATTATTAAAGTGATAATTGTCCAGTCTGGGGCAAAACAAGTAGAAAATGGCAAACAAAGTTAGGAAACATAAAAAAAATGCCAAGTTATAAGACAAACATCACACTTTCTTAGTTACTTAGATAACTAGCTGTTGAACTTCAAGACAAAAGTGATGGGCAGAAGAAACCGTGTCCCTTTAGATGGATCTGATTTATACAATAGCTTAGGGATAACATAGATAATTTGAGAACCAGTGGCCAAGCTTCGGGATCAAATTCCCTTCCCCGGCCTTGACCAAAAAACAATAAGGGTAAAAAAGGAATAACAACAATTCATTGTATCTCCAGATCATTCAATTCAGATTACCATTGCCGGCAAAGTGGCCATACTATAAACATAGACAAGACTTGCTAGCAAGAAGAGAACATTCTTGTAATCCACTTGAGGCACAATGATGGTTTAAATTGGATGATGCCATACTCTAACCAAAAACATAAGCTTGCAGGATGTTGCCGTCAAAGACCAATGATTTTCCTGTGCACGTGATGTCCATGCAAGCCTTCGCCTCCATCATGATCGTGAAAAATGAGTGTTAAGATCCCTACCAAGCATAGAACTGAACCCACAAGAACTTTGTCGTATCGCTCCACCCAATGGAACTTGAGTTGGCTAGCACCGTAGAAGGATAAAGCCACCAGGGAGGTCATCACTGCTATGGTGCTGCAAAGGCAACGCCAACATCAGTTAGCCATGTGAGTAAAACCTAGCTTATAGCAGACCATGCCATCTATACATTATCTTGTCTGATTAACCAAAACCTAATTATACCCGTAGATTATCGACATTCAATATATCTCTGGTGAAACACAGACAAGGGCTAGTGAATTCTTACATGAAAACCATTTTTATTTGACCCAACTTAAATCAGCTCCTCATAATATTAAAATCTTATGCAAAAAACGCTATATAGTTACCAATTAATGTTAAGAATTTCAATGTAGATTATATAGGTTGAAACTAGAGTCAGTTGTAGAAAATTATTGCAGAAAGAGTAAAGTATAATGTGAACATCTCAGGTCCACGAAAAATGGTGGATGCTACTGAAAAATACAAAAATCATTCAAACTGTTTTCAAGAAACAAAGTAACCGTTTTAGATATCTTCCACGAATTCTTTAAATAGCACAGATCAGCCTCTATCCCCGTGCCCTTATGTATTCTAAGTTTCTGCTAAACATATTAATATGATCAAAACTATCTTCATTTGCTAATTTACCTTAAAAAAGATTAAAATTAATATGCATGATGAAGATATACATCAAAACTAACCAGACGGTACTAACACCAGTTTATGGATAACTGACAATGCTATATAAGCATTGGAAACACACGAAAACAAGCTCTCTTTAGATTACCACCATTACCAAATGCAAACTAAATTTATATACAAAAATCAAATTTAATAAACAATTCAAAAAATAAAAAGAAAAAATTAGAATCCTTTGTCATGTATACCTGAATAGCAGCACTATGATGGCAAGTATCATCATCGAAGACGAATTTCCGACAGCTAGAAACACAGGGAGGGTGGTTGCACAAGGAGACAACGCCGGAACAAGGACAAGGCCAGCTACGGCCATTTTCTCCATGGGTTGGTTATGAGAATGACTATGTCCACCCTTACCAGACAAAAACAACAGTATATAGCTACCACCAAGAACTATGAGCAAAATTGAAGCAAGTTTATGCACTGTTTCTTCACCAGCGATTGTGTTTGCCATAGTTATGGCTGCTATACCTAGAATCGAAGTGGATATTACATGCAGAACTGCTCCAAATGCGGCTGCGCATAAACAATAATACAAAGATAAAGAAGAACGATCAAAGCAATGCCAAGAGATTAAACGTCCAACTGGATTTGGTTCCCTTATGTCTAACTATCTGCAACAAAATATCTTAGTTTTGCTCAAATTAAAGAAACCCAGAGCAAATCCACTACAAATCAACATATTAGAATCAATTGTGATATTTAAGCATGGTAAAATTATGATCACAAGAACTAAAGAAATGACAAATTTCCCACCGTAAATAAAGTGTGTGGGTGTGTTTTAAATCTGGGTACAAGCATATCCAAATTAGAGATCTAAAAGCAAATACAGTGAGATGAAGGGAGCTTACTGACGAAAAGGGTACGAGAAAGGGTCCATTTTTGGGCACGGCCGACGATAGAGAATGGAAGCCAATGGGTAGGAATGAAAGAATGAAGAAGAGACACAGTCGCTATGCCGCCTATGGTTGACAGATCTTCAGCGCTGAAACTCTCCATGAATGATTTTGTATCAGCGTGAACGGAGATTAAGAATTTGGGATTCCCTGGGGATAAATTTGATTCAAAGAATACTTTTATATATTACCTTGGTAGTTGTGTATTATTTTTCTTTTTTGGGTGGAAAAACGATGGAGGGATAAATGGGTTGTTTTGGTGTTAGCTGAACCTTATGAGAAAGAGATCTGAAAATGAAATGAAATTAGGTAATACAATACCAGAAGAACGAACGATAGGTTTTGCAACAGTTTCTTCAAATTTTCCATTAAAATATAATCGATTTTTCATTTTACAGTAAAAAAAGGGAGTTTTTTTAGTAATCATGTTAAATATGATATATATATATATGTTTAAATATAATTTTTAATTATTTAATATTAAACGTTTATACTGTATTATTCTTGATACCCATACCAAAATCAAAATAATTACCGTTCTTTTATCATCAAAATTATTTGGTTTGTGTTAATGAAAAATGATTTTTTTATTAATAGTAAAAAAAAAGGAACTTGTTTTCACGTTAAGGGGGAAGACGAACACGTGAGATTGTTTACAAAGATATTTTCATATTATTTTTATTTTCAAACAAAATTTTCAGTATTTACTTTTAAAAAAGATTAAGGAAATATATGTTTATTAAATAAAAATATATTTCAGCAACAATATTTAATTATAAATATTCTTATAACAAATAAAATAAAATAAAATACTTTTTTATATGTATGTAAAATTGAACTAAGATAAAAAATGTATATTTAAATTTTTTTATAAGAATAAAATTATCGAAAGATTCGATTTATTAAAATCCGGTCTAAGAACAAGAATTTGTAGTGAAAATAAAAATCTCAGAAGATATAAAAAATATTTTATTATAAAGATTTAAATTTAAATCAGTTCATTAGGCTAAAACTTGAAAGTCATTTTAAAATGTCCTCTATTCCTTTAAACTCCATTCCCTTTCATTGTGTTTGATGTAATTTCTGAATTCGTTTAAAGTCAGTCAATTATAGTTAGAAAGCATTCCGATGTGATACCTCCGTCCCGTATCTTTACTGTATTAAGAATCTACTCCAAAAAAAAAAAAAATCATATGAGATGATTTTAAAAGAAATCCATCAAAAAAAATACTAACACATGGGAGCTGTCCCACATCGAACACTACAATGAAAGGAATTTCAGAATAACTTCTCTTTAACATCAACAATGTTTCCAGATACTCAAAAATAGAAACTATCAGAACAAAGCCTGTGAAGATGAGTTCTTCCCCCTACAGCTTAGTGATCACCGCTCACCAGGCATGCTCTTAATGATATCAGAGTCACCTGAAAAACACAATCGATATTTACCACGATCGGAACTTTAGACGGATGCAAAGTAGGGAAATCCAAAATGTTAAAAAGCGTCGTTATATATACCAGGGTCGACAATGCTAAGGAAGCACACTCTGAAATATTTGCCACAAGCAGTGCCCAAGTCTACGTTATCTGCGAAAAAAGAAAAAGAAAAAAGAGCACACGCATTTACTCATATTGTTGAATACTCTTTAGAATTTGAAGCAACAAAATCATCACTTCATGAGACATGAACGGATGAATAAGGTATGTAAGATACTACGAAGATAAGGAACACAAGAAATGGATCACGCCGGTTTGGTCCCTTCTTTAAAGGGCTTTGGCATGAAGATTTTTTGTTAGTTGCTCATCTTAAAATTATCAGAAATATCTTCAAATGCAAGACTTAAGAGAATAACTAAAGAATAGAATGATACACAGTGAACGAGCTTTAAGTTATTCAATATATTTAGGAGGTGCTTGTCGAATATTGGTTGTACTGATGCCGGAGCAAGATATAGCTGAACTAATTAGCTGATCTTATCGAAAATCTGCTTTGTTTAATGTTGATACAGAAATCACTCCCATATACAAGTATTCAAATCATGACACAAATAAGTATTCAAGTATGTAGCTGCAAGAGCGAGATAGGTTAAGGAACATACTTCCATTGTAGTGGTGAACTCCAACCTTGCACAACATTGCATAATACTCGATCTCCGACTTTCTAAGAGGAGGGCAATTGTTGGCAATGATAATCAACTTACCTAAAAAGCATTATAATTTATATATGAATATCCATCTTCCAAAGCTAAATCGATCAACATCAGAAATGCAGCAATCAAATAATAAAAATAATCTTAAAAAATCTCTCATGCCATCCATGTTATACACTAATTTAACCAAGATGAAATCCATTCAACTTCACTTCACCATGAAAAAATAAAAATCCCATCATTTGGAGTTGTTCGATACTGTCAATCAGAAAGCTCCATGGTTTAGAAACCGTAAATCACTGTGCAGCGCTGTCCAATACCTTGGAGTTTCTGAGAGATTTGAGGACGGTTTTGTAACCCAATGTGTATTTTCCACTCTTCATAACGAGAGTCAATCTGTTGTTGATGCTCTCATGAGTCTTCTTCTGCATTTCATCAAACACCGCAATAAATCTACTGGTTAGCATGTTTTCAAAAAATTACTCATAAGAGTAGAAAATTAAAACGAAAAAAAATAGAGATGGGATTTTACGGTCTTCTTGGTGGCAACCATTTTCGACGACGGAAGAGCTTCGGTGAGACGGGGGCGGGGAGTGAATGCGGCAGCCACAAATGGCTCACCACAACATGGTAAGAAACCCTAAAACCTAAACAAATTTATCGATGCCCGACTTTAGGTTTTTAGGGTTAGGCCAACCCAAAGTTACCATTTATGGCCCAAAATAAATTTCAATTAAAATATATAACAATTTATAAAAATTTGCTACGTATAATTTTACTGTAATATTTTTGAAAATATTATTCTACTTTTTTGTAATTTATTGTACTTTCAATTAGATTTTATAGTGAAAATAAAAAATACAATCAAACTAAAATCATAGAAAATTAATTCTGATATTATCAATTAAAAAGGAATGAAATTAAAGATATAATATGATTAATAAATAATTTTTTTAAATTAAACAGACGATATTATTTTTTTTCATTTAGATCTCTAAATTTTATTTTTTTATACTTATATTTTAAATATCAATATAATTTAAATATATTCCTTAATTAATCAAAAAAATATTCCTTATACTCATCAGTTTATTTTATTTTATTATATAATTAAATTTTAAAACATTTTATTTTAGTTCAGATAATTTCCTTTAATTTTACCTTAAAAATATAAAATAAAATTATCCACTATCTAATAATAATTTTACCAAAATCCATTTTTATTAAAAACCACTTCAATATCTACTGTAATATTCATATAAACATTTTTATAAACGCAATATTTCACCTTAATTAAAACCAATATAATGGAATAATAGAGACCAAACTCAGTTCCAATAAGCTAAGGCGGTTATAACTGCTTTTTGCTACTCCTCCGTGACTCCGCTCGGCGCTCGGTGCTCGATCTTCACTATCCGAAGAAGTCATTTTAACAAAACCTTTTCCATTTCCTTTATCTATCTTTCTAGGGTTTTGTTTTACCTCCCGTCATGACGGAAGTCATAAATATGCCGGGAGATTCATTTGACCGCCGTCGCAGTGGCAACCGTAAGGACAGCAATAGTAACAACAAACAGCCCCCATCATCTGATGATCCCAACTCCTCTGCTGCATCGCCGCCTCCACCAGGAAGGCGCGACCGAGACTCGCGTGAGCAACGGGAACGCGACTACTTCGATCGCAATCGCAATCGCTCTCCTCCACCTCCACCTCCACCTCCACCTCCCAGGGAGAGAAACTACAGGCGGCGCAGCAGCATTAGCCCTCCGCCATCACCATTGAGTTATCGGGATAGGAGGCACTCGCCTCCTCCGCGGAGGTCACCGCCTCATAAGAGGTCTAGGCGTGAGGATGGAGGATATGAAGGGAGAAGAAGGAGCCCTAGAGGAAGATTTGGACCTGGAGATAGAAAGTAATCTTTCATTTTAATTTTAGATTTAGCCTCGATTTGACTGTAAAATAATAGAGCTTAATTTAGCTTAGCTATAAAGCATTTGAACTATTGCTTTTAACAGTCTTTGGTATTTTCTTGTGCTTAATGTTATGAAGTCTTATGAACTTATTTCTGACACAGACTTTTCATTTTCTATAATGTTATCTGAGAGGGATCATCAGTTCAGTTTCTTTGTGTAGCTTTGTATGCAGTAGTATATCTTACGTATATGACTATACAATTCAATATTTTGACTCTGGAATTCTGCCCATGTCCGTATACTAGTTGCCATCAGTTAGGAGGAATTCATAAATGATAATTTACACTTGGCAGTTTTAGTTATATTCAGATTTTGCTCATGCTGTAAAACAATTCTTATGGTGTAGGTTTGGGTATGACTACGGTGGTGGATATGATAGTGAGATGACGGGAAGACCTCGTGGTTGGTACTCAGGTCGCTCTTCCGGTGGCTATCAAGGTGATTCTTTCTTGAAATTGCTTAAAAATTTTAAAGTTTCCTCTAACTTAAATTATTGCACTTGCAGCACTTTTGATATGACCATTTTGTATTTTATGCCTCCCTCATGTTATGTTATTATTATAATTTAAAAGGTTACATGACAATTATTGACTGTCATCTTGTACTTAATTTTTCAGTTTCAGTTGTTAATATAAAATCTTGATTGATTATTATTAGTATTAATAATGGGGATAATTAACTTTTAAATATAATTCTTTTTTGAAGCTAGCAAATGCTTCTTGTATGGAAAGCTTGTTTTCATGTGGTGAGTTATGAATTTACTATAATTGTAGATTGAGAATGGGCAAAACTAAAAACTGGTCTTTTGCATTCAGGTTTGCTTTATTGCTTTTCTTGGATTGCAGTGTCGGTTTGGAATGTATTGAAATACATATCATCAAAGTAATGTTGGGCATCTATGAAATGATGCATACATGCAGTTAATGATGACTCTATGATGAGTACATTGTTCTTTATGACGTTCTGATGTTGCATCATTGTATAATACAGCGGCAACAAACCTTTTACCCATCTTTTCTATTTGTGCCGATTTCTTTTAGTTTGTCAAATGATATTGCTTCTGCAGATTGGGAAGCTGGCCTTGGTGGTTCTGGTAACACTTTCGGTTCGAGGAGTACTCAAAGGTTAGCTTTCCATCTTTACGAACTCTCTACTTTTTATTTCATTGCATTGTAATATTCAAATTCTCTTTTATTGAGGAGAAGATCGAAAAGTTCTTATCATTTTATACAATAATATGACAAGTAATTTTTCAGAGAAGGATTAATGTCATAAAAGCAATTCATTCAAGAGCTTGAGGATGATATACTACCAGCAGAAGCTGAGAGGAGGTACAAATGAGAAATAACATTATCTGTTAGGTTTATCTTGTTTGAGACTTGCGGCGTAAACAAATTGGAATATTAACTATGACTTATTACTGTGAAGGCACCAAGAATACAAGTCAGAGTATATATCAACCCAAAAACGAGCATTTTTTTATGCTCACAAGGATGAGGAATGGTACATCCCATTGTTAACTAATTTCCTGCTTATCTGTTCAGCTCATTGTTCCAAGTAAAATTGCTTATGTATTTAGGTTGAAAGACAAATATCATCCAACAAACTTGGTCACTGTTATTGAAAGGTTAGTTGTACTTGTATATTTCATGATGTATCAGTTAAGGAATTTGTTTGTAAGCCAAAGGATGCCATCTGTCATGCTTTTGTTGTGTGATGTTGTTGATGGTTTTGGTGTCAATTTATCATGCTATTGTTCGATTATTTATTTATTTATGTTTTCTTTTTGGTTTTCCTTTTTAGGAGGGATGAACTTGCACGTAAAGTTGCAAAGGAGTTTTTGCTTGATCTGCACAATGGAACCTTGGACTTGTAAGATGGAACTTCATGTTCACTTACTTTAGTTTTGAATATTCAACCAGGCTCTCTGCCACTTATTTTCCAGCTGCTGACCAATACTTTATATTTGTGATGCAGAAGTCCTGGTTTCAATCCCTTGTTATCAATTAAGCCAGGCCAGGACGGTGATCCTAATTCTGAAGACGAAGCTGACATTGGTGGAAAAAGAAGGCGGCATGGTAAAGGATCTACAAAAGAGATTGATATCCTTTCCTCAGCTCCAAAGGCTCACCCAATCAGCTCTGATCCCAGAAGAATTCAGATTGACATCGAACAAGCACAGGACCTTGTATATAAACTGGATTCTGAAAAAGGAATTGAGGGAAATATATTATGGGGGTCTGATAATGACAATACAAATAGAGATAAATCTCATGGTAGTTTGACTGGTCCGGTGGTTATTATACGTGGTTCGACTTCTTTGAAAGGCCTGGAGAGTGTTGAGCTTCTTGATACTCTTATAACATACTTGTGGCATGTCCATGGCTTGGATTATTATGGAATGATTGAAACAAGTGAAGCTAAAGGTCTCAGGCACGTGAGAACAGAGGGAAAGAGTTCTGATGTTACTAATAACGAATCTGAGTGGAAAAAGAAACTTGACTCATGCTGGCAAGAGAGATTGAGGGGTCAAGATCCTTTGGAATTGATGACTGCTAAGGACAAAATAGATGCTGCGTCAGTTGAAGTTTTGGATCCTTTTGTCCGGAAGATTAGGGATGAAAAGTATGGTTGGAAGTATGGTTGTGGTGCTAAGGGTTGCACAAAGCTCTTTCATACTGCAGAGTTTGTGCACAAGCATCTTAAACTTAAGCATCCAGGGCTTGTGATGGAGCTAACGTCTAAAGTTCGTGAAGAGCTTTATTACCAGAATTACATGAAGTAAGTTGTCTTACATGCTGCTTATATTTGTTTTTCATCTTAACGATTGTGTATAAGATATGCATTGTTTCCATTCACAGTGATTCAGATGCACCTGGGGGGACACCTGTTATGCTGCAATCTCTACCTGTATGCTATAGCTGGTTTTGTTTTGATATGTGTTTCTGCTTCTATCTAACCTCATTTTCCCCTCCTTTTTATGATTTTTTTTTGGTGAAGGACAAGCCTCCAAGACGAAAAATGCTAGAAAATGGCTTAAAAGATGAACGTGGGTTACGTAGAGCGCGAGATAATCGAGAAAATATTAGTGATAGGTATGATGGGTCTGAGAATCCTCAATCGAGCAATTTTCCATCCAACAATGATGGTGCTGATGAGGGCAATCGTGATGATTCAATGTTTGATGCTTTTGGTGGTCAAGGGATGCATGTTGGAGCTCCATTTTCTTCAGATACTGCGCCTCCGCCAGTATTGATGCCTGTTCCTGGTGCTGGGTAGGTATAGTGTTGTTCTACACGTAGCTGTAATTAGCTTATTATTTTCTTGTAGTCTTATACGTGTGTAATTGCAGTCCTTTGGGGCCCTTCGTTCCAGCTCCACCTGAACTTGCAATTCAGGTGTTCAGAGAGCGAGGTGGTCCTCCTTTTGAAGGCCATTGTAGTGGTGGACGTCCTGGATCTAATGTAAGTGGACCAACCCCCTTTCTTTTGCCTCCTGGCTTCCAGCAGGATCCTCGTCACTTAAGAAGGTAAGTTCTCTTGAGACTGTTCTAAAACCATTGGAATGTATGGCAGCTATTTTACTTGTAGTGGTTAACCTTAATACTGTCTATTTGAATGCAGAATTAGACAGTTCAGTTCATGTTTCTAAAGTTTGTGATTTCATTAGTTTAAAATATATTTTAATTGTTTAGTGTTGGGATCTATCATCTGTGCTGTTCCTCCAATGGATTTTAGAAATGTGGTGGGGAACTTGCCAATTACAAATCACAAAGTGACTCCAGTTTCTGTGTAATGTGATATCAAATGCTGTTCCTCACCTTCTGAAATCTATATCGACATTGAAATATGCTCGCAGATCATCACATTCCTTCCTTGACCGCTTTTCCCATCGAACTCACTGTATCTGAGCAGTTTCCCTCATATAGTTTTGGAAGAGAGAGAACATATATGCTATTTTTCTGTAATTTGGATTATATAGACGTCGTCTCTTCGCATATAGTGGTGTGACGATCTCAACTCCCCAACTGTGGCGACACCACAGTTGGATGAAGTTTTATTACATTTTTTTAGTATTTTATGCTGTCAGATTTGTAAAGCTTCTCCTGATTTTTTTCATGCAGTTATCAAGATCTAGATGCACCTGAGGATGAAGTCACTGTTATAGACTATAGGAGCCTGTAGGTATTAGAAATGGAGGTTTGGCAAGAGCAAGACTAAAACTTATGCAACTGAGGTAGAAAGCTGTTCATCAAACGGTCCAAAGTCAAGCGCTGTTGTTAGTTTATGATCGTCTGACGTGTCGACCGTATACCCTTTTGTTGGAACATGCAAAATCCTTAAATCTTGCCATTGCGCATGCTAGTTTCCAGTCTTTGCAAGTAGGAGTATTCTCATGTTGTGATTTCACCAAGTAGTGTGTAGTTGCTGGGGGCCGTCTTCTCTACCCCTTTTTTTTCCTTCTGTCCGACTTCTCCAAATTGAAGAGACTTTCATGAACATGCTGTAAAATGGTCTTAGTAGTGAATAGATTTCAGACAGCTGCTTTTTGCGTGTGGAAAAGTTATGGATCTCCGGTACCTTTTTCTTTACATGATCGATGAAAGATAGCACAAAAGAAAGCATTTGCCAAAAATGAACTTAGGGCAACCCATTTTTAATCATTAATAATAGTACACTGCATCAGAATGCATTAAGAAGGTGAACCAACACAACACTTTCCAGATTTTTAATGCAAAATACATGATTGATATGCAAAACTCGTACAAATCATCAACTTTCTTTCAAATTAGGAAAATGTCTCTCTTTCAAATTTTTTTTATTTGATAGAAAAAGACAAACTATATACCAATTGAACAAATGATTATTCACCTTTTTCGTTTAGGAAGAATAAAAGTGAATTTTGCTCCACATATCTCTTCTGCAACATCATGTATCAGATCTGGAATTAGCATCCTCTTCCTTTTCAATAAATTGATAAACAGCTTGGCACGCAACAAATAGTAGATAAAACTCGGTAACCCTGCTGTAACTAAGATCCAACACAAATTATTTACCCTCCCATTGTTTATGTCTGGAGGCAACCATCCTGTAGATTGATGAAATTAGTCACGATCGAAGACGGCTACGAAGATTGATGAAGATACTTGATCCACGAAATAATTGAAGTTGTAGGCATCTTGAAATTGGGACCAACTTGACGATCTATTGATAGAGCTTGGAAAACTGTTATGGTGGATTGAATTGCCGTTGGGGTTTGAAGAAAGACACCACTTGGCCATAGTGGCCAAAGTCCATTTTAACCTCAAACATCACCCTCAATTCATTTCCCATCAACCCCACCAACAATTTCCTCCCCATTTTGCCCTCCACAATCACTCTCAATTTCCTTTCCACAACCTCAACCTTCCTCAATTTCTCTTTTATTCTCTGTTTGTTCGAATGGGGGAAAAAAGGAACTTTTGAGTTATGGGTCAAAATGGAATCTTTGAAGCTTTGATTGGGCGGTTTATGGCAGCTTGATTGGGACGATGGTGGTTCTAAAAGGGACGATTAAGATGGTGGTCGGAGAGGGTGGGGTGGAGAGGGAGAGGGAAAGGGAAAGGGAGGGTGGGGGTGATTAATTTTTTTATTTAAATATTATACACCATGTTTTAATATTAATAAAATATATATAATTATTATATATTAATAAAAAAAAAGTTACATCATCCTGCTGTTACCGAATAAACGGACGAATGATTAAAAAAATTTAATATTTAAAGTTTAATAAATAAAATTAAAAATTAAAATTATGATAAGTGAAATAGGAAAGAAAATAAAGGTAAGTAAATAAGTGTATAATTTATCCAACGTTTAAGAAAGCAAAAGAGGAAACAAAAGTATAACCTATGGAAGCGAATATCAAGGCTGAAAATTGCATCACGTGTCGACATTGTGTTGGTTGAATAAAGAGGAAAATCAGCTGCAGCTTTCAGCTTTATTATGTTAGACAAACGAGAAGATTGTGGTTGCGTGTGTGTCCCTAAAAACTCAAGTGACTTCATTCTTTTTTTCTTTTAGGTGGCCATGGATTTGTAGTGTAAACTAGGAGCAACATTTAAATTATATTTATATTTTATTAATATTAAATATTTGAAAGATATTAATTTAAACTATAATAAAAATATAAAAATGTTTTATGATAATTCATTTTTAAAAATATTTTATTAATGAAAAATATAGGCTCAAAATCATTATGAAATAATAATTTAGATATTTATTTTGATTAAAAGATATAGATAAGTAAAACAACAACAACAAAACACATAATTAGGGAGCTAATTTTAATTTTAAGCTAACATATTTGAAACAAATTGGATAGTACCATCTATATTTTAAATGAATGTTAACTTTGTAATTTCATTCAAATAGAGCCTTTCAACCTTACAATTCCAGCTTTTGGATTTAAGCTGAAAATCTCGTGTGCAAGTAAAATTTTATTTGTTTAAATAAATATCTCTTAATAGTCAAAGGCAATTGCAAACAGTGCCATTTCAAACGAAAGAAATAAAATGTTTTCTTCCAGCGATTCGAAAGTTGGAAAAATCAGGGAGTACAAAACCTCTCTCTGGACTTTTCAAGCTAATTCAAAATTAGAAGCCATAGAAGAACGAGAGAGATAATTGAAAGCTAAACATGTACATTTATAGTTATTAAATTTATCAAAAACAATAGAATATTATGTTGTAAATCAATATATAATAAATATGTATTCAATTTTGACTAAAAAAGATATATAATTATACGTGATCATATCATTGAGTAATACTTACAATGCTCCTCAGATTGGAGCCAATGATTTGGTGCAGAGTTTAAGAGTTGAGAGAATTAGGAGGATGGAAAACGCGCGAGGAACTGAGCGACTCGTTTGACATAGGGATGAGATTGTAGCCGCCTCTAGATCTACGGTTGAAATTCGACGGAGTAATCATGCGGAATTTTTTGTAAAACCTTCTGATTGAGTCCGCTGAAATTTTATTTTTAATTTTAAATACGTACGTGTATGTAGGAATAATTTGGATTTGATATATTTTGAAAAAGAAATATAAGTTTCTATAGCTATTATTGATATTAACTTTTTTTAACACATAATCAAAGTTGTTCATACAATGGATATATAATTGAAAACATAAAGAATCTGGAATTTTTCACTGCATCATGTAAGAATGAGAACATCCATTGAAAACTCAAAACACTCAAGCCGTCAGTCTAGAAGAACTCTGTAAACAAATCAGATGGTCAACCTTTACGTTTCTGGTTATCAGTGGAAAGGAAGAAATTTGAAAACGGTTTATTGACATCAAAGAATACACGAAAGTGTTCCAGAGTGGGGGTCTAAATTAGACGTGTATCACAAAACAAAAATAATCACTAGCTGCTATACGGTCATAATGGGTAAGTGTCGTTGTTTGCCGTACAAGGAGTACAGAAGAGATGAATAAGTTGAAAACTACCGGAGGAAAACAATATGATGGACAGGGTAACGAATAGAAGGCTTTGAGTAATAACATTAAGAAGCATGTGAAAAATACAAAAGGAGAGCTATCTTCAGTAGGAACTGAATAAGTCAAAAACTATAAGTCATGGAAACTAAAACCCAAACCTTATCTGACCGATGGATCTCATCCATTGTAATGTAAACTAAAGCATCATTACCAGCCCATTGAACATCTGATGTTGCCCCTACGAAAAAAGAGCGAAGGATAACACGGTTAGTTTTTATTTCTGCGAGAGGAGGAGAGGAAGAAGAAGAAGATGGGGATTAACGGGAGTTAAGTATCACGTCAACAAAAACACATGAGGTAATGGCAGGACCTTATTGAAAAACGAACTAAAAGTTCGTTACTATATTACAAGTTTCAAAAGTTGGATGACCAAAATGCAAGCACCCTAAAAGCTGAGAGCTATTTATATACTTTGCCTGAAAATTAATATTTGTTTGCCCTAACGGAGTAGTAATTGATAATGACAAGTATATTTTATATTAGTTAAATATATATATTTAAAATGTTTAAATAGGAAATGTTTAAGTTTATTCTTATTAAGCTGTTAAATACAGTTTATACGTGTGTTATCAATATTTGATTTGATTTATATTCACACATACATTTGATAAGTATCATGTTTCTTTGTGGGTATTCCGTCATTTGCATCAGATATTTTTCAGACCAATTCAAAATTTTCAAATAACAAAATTAGTTTTTAAATGATTTGTTCGAAATTTTATGAAGTGATATTATTTCTTTTATGGTTATGTCCCAACGTTACTCCTGTAAAAGACAACCCTATCTTTACACACTGCATCTTCCTCTATTTCTATTTTTTTCTTTGTTCTTTCGGTTATTTTGACTTTTCAAAAATTTATTTTTTTAAAAAAGTAATTCATATTTTTTTTTGGTATAACAGTCTATATCTGAATTATTAATCGACCAATTGAGATCGACTACGGCAAAGGTGGGTGTATCCTTCCAACCCAATTTATTTTATTCGCACCCGTCAGGATTTAAATCTCTAACCGATATTGTTATCTTCCCACTATACCATAATTCTTATTTTTTATATTGATGTATAAATTTAATTTGTCTTTTAATTTATTTATCTATTATCTAATCGATGCAAGAATGTTCATTTTACAATAGTATATTTACCAACACTGCATACTTTACATTTTGTTCAAATTCAAACTAATACAAACGGTCAGATTCAAAATAATACAAACAGTTACTAGTATTTGTATTACTTCTTGATCACGCCTTCTTGCCTTAATTGTAAATGAAACAAACCCATTTCCCAAAATTTTATACCGTCATGCCAAAAGAATATAGGGTCCTCTAATAGATGCGAGAAAAGGGCCCCATCAAAGTTAACGTCAAGCTCTGGAGTTATTATCCCAAAAGGCCCAATCCTAATATTGGAAGTGCAATCGGGGACTAAATATTTGCAAAGCAAGGTCAAACCAACTGCCATAAACTATGAATGGGAAATGCAAATGATTAACAGAGTTTCTTTAAAGTAGAGCATTCAAACATAAAAGATGACAGGCAGAGCGGAATTATCAAGAAGGAAGAGAATCTGTAACAGCATGCTGAGATATCACGAAGCTACAGTGCAGTATCGAATCATACATCAGCATTATCCAACAAGAAGTCGAAATTAAAAAGTGAAATGAGTGCGCCAATTGCTAGAAATTGTATATTATTTATCGAGCCATATATCTCCACAATGTTCAACAAAATACAAATACCAAGAGTTTTCAAGCAACAACTGCCTATTCACTAACTTCTTTCAGATCACAAAACCCAATACATTGCGGGGAGGCAAATGTTGTTGGCTTCATCCTATTCCACAACCACAAGCTTATGCATCAGCAAATCTGCAAAATGAAAATGAAACCATCAGTAAAGAGAGGGAGAAAAAAAAGGCGTGTGAAACCATGCATAAAATCATTCAAATAACAAGAAATTAAAGCGAAGGTTACCCTAGCTCAGAGAGCTTCAAGTGAGCTTCAGCATAGTCAGTAAAGAAGGCATCCTCATCCTGCAAATAGGGAAAATCCATCAAAATAAATAAACAAAATTGAGCTTCTCAACGACAGATTGTATGAAACTATTGAGCCATTGATAATGAAGGGAAGTGTTGGCATACGGCGGCATATTTATCAACCAATGGACGGAAAACTGGGTCAGACAAGAGAACTTTGTCAGTTGGCAACTGCAGAAGGCCTTCCTTCTCTCCTGACAAGAGCTCCCTGAAAAATATAACCAGATTAGCATCAACTCAACATATTATTATTAGCATCGATAAAGGGAAAATGAATTACTCAAAAGAAAGAAAGAAAAAAAAGAATCTCACTTGAAGTAAGAGTTGTCAAAGATGAGAGGGTTAGCAGTCCATGGTCCCTCAAATCCAGACCTCTCCTTGTGGCACCGTCCCTATATCAAAAACAAAGAAGCGTATACATCATTAAAAGGATGCACACGAATAACATTTCAAACTAAAAGGAAACATGGGAATTTGAAGTTTTTTTAACAGACCAGGGTGTGACCACCAGAAAGTGCAACAATATCCTGGTCGCTGAGACCCATTTGAGCACCAAAGACCTGCCTCAAGTGATCAGCTCCTGCAAGATATTAGCCACAAGATTAAATCAAGATAATCGTCAAAATCAAAGACGTCAAACAAAGAAATTCCAGAATAAACTGTACACACTAACCCTTGGTAGCATCAGGAAGACGGCCCTCAGGTGGTGGGTGAGGCTTGTCCTGGAATTTGGTCGTAAAAAACTTATAAGTAAATTGAGTAATAGTATTGATTGCTTCAAGAAATAAAATTTGCTACATTTGCTAAAAACATCACAAACAAACTATTGTTTTTATACATCTAATCGTTATAAAAAGTTAAAAGCGATCTAGTAGTACACCATATATAGAGGCAAAATAGACATTACTCTGTTGAATAATATTTCCTTGAATTTACATTCAAGAATCAAGTCAGAAACCATGATCCAAACCGATAACATCCAAAATTGAATTAACATTTCAAAAAAAAAACTGTTGCAGAAATGAGGGCATAGTTTAAGTTGGCTAACCTCTCTTCCAGGATGGAAGGGAATTTCAGGCCCACCGGTAATCTCAACGGCGACAACACCAGCAAGCTGCAAGTTATCCAAACAAGCAACGAAAAAAACAGTCAATATCAGTTAAATAAAAAATAAAACAAAAAATCAGAAAGAAAAGACAGATCAATTCAAACTAAAACCTGATAGAAGTCAGCGTAGGAAAGGATGGGGAACTGCTCTTTGATCGGCTCGAGAAGTCTGACGGCGATATCAAGGCCGTTGTTAGCACCGTGTGCAAGCTCAGCAGGCTGCTTCATGGTTCCGAATGGACCTCCGGTCTTGGTCTTAACATCGAAAGTCCCAGCTGAGTGCCACCTGCAATCCACGATCACCGTCCGATCCATCAATATCATCATTCTCACGTCCAAAACTGTAGATCAGACGACCAAATAAAAAAGAGGAGAAGCTTACGCCAGACGGAGCATGAGCGGAGCACAGTTCTTCTCAGCGATTAGACCTCTGAGCTTCCTCTTAGCCTTTTCAACTGCCTTCTGGTATTCCTCGCTCACAGTTGGGTAACACTTCGTCATTTTCTGTTTTTTAACGAAAACAAAATCATATTAACAAAATAATAAAATTCAAATCAAACCAAAAAATCCCAAACTTCAGATCAGAACTCAAATCGGGAATAACCTTTTCGTGAAGTAACCGAGAGTGTAATGAATTGAATAAAAAAAACCCTAAAACAACGTAATGGACACGAGCTGAGCACAAGCACACTTACATGGGAGGGGGAAGATATAAAGGAGAGTGGAGAGGGGGAAGGTTCTAGTAGATTATTATCAGCCGTTTGATTGGGTTATGATCCTGTGGTTGGTGTTTGTTTTAGGAGTTGACGACTTTGATTATCTTTTAAAATTCACGATGTGCAGCTGTGCCTGTGCTTGTGAGATAGGTGGCTGATTAAAAGCAAATAATTTTGCTTGTTTATTCTTATTTTGGAGAAAATAAATAATAGTCAAAATATTTTCCGAACGCCGGGGTGAGAAAAATAACATGCGGTATTTTGAAATGACAGATGTGTCCCTATAATAATAATAATAAGATAGCATTTAATTTGCTGCGTTGGGAAACACATAAGCTCTCCTTAAATGAGTCATCGCCTTCGTATTTTTTCCACGGTATTTCGTTATTCCATTTCCAACATTAAAGTTTCATTTTATCAAAATCTGTGTTTTTTTATATAAATATTAGACACAATGAGAAAATATTAATGTATTTTTAAAAATTTATTTTTAAATTTATAAATATATTAGTAAAAATAATTGTAGAATTTTTTATTAATTATATAATAAATACGAAAATTGATTTATTTATTAAAAAACAATGGATATATTTACTACTGATAAATGATTTTTTTAGTAGACATAGTTTAATAGTGTCATTTAACACTTAACATCTATTGCGTGGACAATTATTACCAACAATTTATATTTAATTAGAATGAGAAAATTCAGTATTCTCCTAATAACTATTACTATTATTTACTAATATTATAACATTTTTATTTACGTTTTTACGAGAAATGATTTCAAGAAAGGGTGACACTATAGCGGCCGCATGGGATTGGAACGGCAAGCAGGGGTATTTTCGTTTTTTTCATTTATTATCGAGTAAATTTAGGGAAGTTCAAAAATTTTAATACCGTTGAAAATACTTGTAATACAGTGTGAACACGGCCGAGGGAGAGAAGATTCCATCGAAACAATGATAACAACACCGGGCGTTTCACAGAAGTATTGATCACCCGCCTATTTCCTATTGGTCAAACAGAAGTCACACTTTTTGTAGCGGACCAATAGCTGCAAAAATCCAATTAACTACGTAGGCTCGAGCACCAACAATCGGTATCCGCCACGTAGATTAATTAATTATTACCTCCTTTTTCTTTGAGGTGTCCTCAGACTCTCCACCCACGTTACACAAAAGCAATTGGCGCCCGTTTATTATCCCTTTCCACTCTAATATTTTTTTATAATTTAAAATGATTAAAGAATAGTATTTATTTATTAATTACATATGTGTTTTGATGTGTACTAAGTTGTTTAAGGGCGTCTAAGCATGTTCGTAGTCTCTAAGATCAATTGTATAATCAATTGGATGTATGTTCATGTACATTAGAATGCATTTTCTACCTTTTTCATAAAAATAATCGATCCCTTCATGCAACGGATAGATCTTCATGAAAAATAATCGATCACTTCGTTATTTGCTCGATACAAATAGGCAAAATTACATTCATTAAAGACCTAAAGTACTCTCTAATTCCTCAATTGGTCCTTAAACTTTAAAATATATTCAATTTGGTCCAAAAACATGATTTTGCAATTAAAGTTTGGTTTCAACTCGGATTTCATTGAAATTTGTTCTATGACTCTTTAATGATAATAATTTCATATTGTAACCTTCAATTTCATATTTTTGGTTTATTTTCATATTTTGAAAAGTTTACGTTTTTGTCCCTAAATTGAGCACATTCAATTGGGTCCCTGTTTGACATTAGATTAATCTAAAAATTTGCATGCCATTAATTAATGAGTAATAATGAATATTGGTAACTTTAAAATGAGAATTTTACTTAACAAGCATGTGTTGTGAAATGTCCAAATTATCCATGCATTGTGAATACGTTTATATTGCGATATTCTATCGTGTAAATATTGTGATTGATATTCTTGTTGGTTACTGCAGCGTGTTGAGTGATGTATGTTTTAAATTTAAATTGTTTCGGCTTATCACACATGTTTAAGTTTTTTGTTCTGTCCAACATGATTGAAATCTAATGTACGCTCAGTTATTCGGGTTAATCTTAGTAACCGGGTAGGGGTGTTACACTCATTTTTAGCCTCGAGTTGATTAGGAACAAACTGATTGACTTTATAATTGGCTCGTATAATACGATCCCACATCGATTTCGACCTCATCAAAAGATCGTACCCCAACTTCATCAGAAAAGATTCATTTTGTGCATGGAGTGGACAGATTGCAATACCTCATGCTCGTAAGACTGACAACAAGTTTCCTATTTTACATGGTCTACTCTCGAGGACTTCTACGATATGCCATAGATAAACCGACATACAATTTGTTCAATCTAATCAAAGATCCCATTAGGAATGGGCACCGTTTGTATAAAGTAATTGGATATGGCTAGGAGAGTAGATCTGGTAAGTGCGACATGTCCTGCCATGGAGAGTTTATTCACTAAAAAATTACTCGGCTTCTTATGGACATTATCAATAACAAACTGAAAAGTACTTTTGGTTACTCTGATTTGAAAAAGAGACATGCTTAAGTACTTGCATAAGTCCTTAGACAACTGAAAACCTAAGGTGCTGCAAAAACGTAGGATATCCTCATCCATTGTATTCACCGAGAACACCCTAGTTTATTTAAAATTTACTTGATGTCTTGAAAACCTTCTGACCTAGCCCAAAATTACCCCAAGAATATTAGTTTGCTTTGAATCCATTTTGCAAAATAAGATTAAATCATCAGCGAAAAACATATGATACAAATTGGGCCTCGCGAGAGAGACATTGGTTCCCACAGACCGACATCCATAGCGTACTGCACATTGTAACCAAGTCTCTCCATACGGAGGACGAAAAGATAAGGGGAGAGCAGACATCCTTGTCGAATTCCTCTCGTTGGTTTGAATATTTCAATAAGAGACTCATTCCAAAGAATATGCATGGAAGATGAAGAGATCGACTCCATGATGATACAACGAATGTTTTCTGGACAACCCATATCCATAAGAGAATCTGAAAGAAAGTCTCAACCGACCCAATCATAGGCCTTCTCTAAATCCACTTCCATGACCATCCATTGAGTCGTGCCTCTTTTCTGTTTCACTGAGTGGATCGCTTCTTAAGCCATGAGTATATTATTGGTGATTCTACGTCCTGCAATAAAACTTGATTGGTTCGAAGTAATAATTTTGAAATAATTACTTTGAAACTGTTGGAAATAATTTTCATAACAAGTTTATATAGTACGGAACTCAGGCTAATCAACCAAAAATCAATAAAAGTAAAAAGATTGTCAAACTTTAGGAATAATAACAAGTAATTTTTATTAAGATTAGGTTTGATACAGTTATCATTGAAGATACCTTTGATCCAAGTACAAATCGAGCTTTCCATTGTCTCCCATTGACTTTGGAGTAAGGGCATAGAGACCATCTTTACCTGGTGCTTTGAGTGGGTTCGTATTAAAAAGAACACGCTTAATCCATCATCTATAACCGTGTCTTGAGACTTCACATCACCAATTTCGAGCTTAGGAAACATGCCTATGACGAGAAATCTACATTTCTCTCATATTCTCTCATCTCAAGACTTTGAACTCCACAACATAACATTTATGTCTTGATACTATGACGATGCCAATATTATTTAAGGTAAACTATATAGGTGATTTGTTTTATTTTTGATTTATCTTAATTTTGTTATTGGTTTTAAAAAAATAATAATTTAATTATTTGCATTGTCGATTTATCTTATTTTGATCACCGAATCTCTAAATCTCATAATTTTAATGAGACATGTTAGTAAAAAAATATTTTTTAATTTAATCCTTAAATTAATAAAAACTTTATTTAAACAAAAAATCTTTAAAAAAACCCTTTCTCTCTCAAAATCTCTCTCTTTAATCCTAACCCTAACTAACTATCGTCCTTGATATCGCAGTTATCGTCACTGTTGTCAATCATCACACGCTCTTTGTCAAAATACCAATACTCTCATTACTGTCGTTGTGCATTGTGTTAGTAATCACACCTTTATACTAAACTCCTCACCTCTTATCTTAATCGTTAGTCTAAATCCCAATAGTCCGAAACCCCTCGACCCCCTCTAGTGGTTAGATTTATTGTCATGTAACATAGTTTTTGTTGTGGCATAGGAGGTTGGAGCACGTATTTTCTGCTAAAATGAGTACGATTTTGAATAAAAATATAGTTGTACTTGCAGTTTGTTGGATTGACCAGATAGACAAAAACCACTTGTTACTTACAATAACTTATAGCAAGCCTTTCGAATTAGTCATAGTTGGTGTAAGAGATCTTAAACTCATTTTGTCTAATGAATATTGCTATTACATTTCTTTTGTTGATTTGTATAGGATGAATTGTTGGTTATACCTACTTAAAAATAAATCAGAAGCCTCTGTTGCATTTTAATTGTTTTCTGCATCTGTTCAAATTCAGTTTTATTCATTATTTTAGTTGTTCGGTACTGTGATAGTGTATGGATGCTATATAGTGATCGATTTTATGTATATCAGAATATGGTGTCGAATGAGCATATTTTTTCATATGCTAATAAATTATTGGTATCTACATCTGCATCTAATGATCACCAGTTTACATTGTTACCTGTATGTTCAATATGTTCACCATCGTTCATGGTTGAACGTTTACCTTGCGTGTCTGATGAAAATGAGTAACAAGTTATCTTCTAATGCTCATTAATTATCTTTTGGTGCTTCTATTTTTTTATGGTTATGCTAATGCTGAATCTTTAAGATATTTAACAACAGTTTCTAATACTGCTTTATCCTCTTGTGATGCTCATATAAAACTTGTGCCATCATCCTTGAAATTCTGAAGTTGTTATCTCAAGAAATCATCATTCAATTGTCACTATAAGCAAGACTGGCATCTTCAAGCCTAAGGTATATTAGGTGCAATATAATGTTTTCCCTCTATCATTCACAAAACACTTATTCATATCGAGTGAAAGACAGTCGTCTTTCCAACAGGTCGAAAGGGTATTTAGTTTATTCTTTTTTATCTTACATTTGTTTACCCTGTTGGCAGATGTATTACTTACCCAAAAGAAGAAGCAATTCGTTGTATCCAGTCTATACATGGATTTGTCTTGGAGGATAGACCATTAAAATATGACTGTATGACACTGCTATGGAATGTTTTCTTTTGTTAAATGTTGGTGCATACTTGGTCCAGTTTTACTGTCTCTAATGCTTGAAAATTGAAATATTAATTTCAGGGCACGTTTTGGTACAACAAAATATTGTCATGCATGGCTGAGAAATTTAGTATGTGAAGAGATTTTTGTTTGATTTGCCTTTTAAGTTGAAGAAATTTATTTATTTAATGCTGATAGGTTTAGAAAATAGTACATAAAATGTAATTTGAAGTTTTTTGGGGGGAGTTTCAGCCTTGCAGTAATCCTGATTGTCTATATTTGCATGAGATTGGCTCTCAAGAGGATAGTTTCACAAAAGATGAGATTATATCAACACATACAAGGTATATTCATTTTGATTTTGCCACTCTAATTATAGTTGTCTTTCTCATTTCTTTTTTTGTCTTCTTATCTTTTCTTTTGTCAAGTTCAACTTTTTTTCCTTAGACAAAGTTAGCCACTTTTGGTTGCTTTCTGGTTCAAATGAAGCATGTATTCACATCGTACAATGTATCGATGTTGCTGTTACAGTAGCCTGTGACGAAGAGCTACATTATTTGTTCACAGAGCACTTTTGCTGAACTTTACTTGGACAGAAAGATGATAGAATTGGAAAGCTAATTTTAAAAACAAGTTATAAATCAAATACAATGTAACCCAAGTTTTTGAATTTTGAGTAATGCCTTCTCTTAATTAGTAGCCTGACTTGGTTATTTAAAGGAGTAGGGTTCAACAAATAACTAGTGCAATAAACAACATGCAATTACGTGCTGGGAATATTTTACCTCCTCATCTGGATGATTATTGCCCCACCGCCACCAGTTCTGCTTCTGCAGTGAAATCCATTGCTAAAAATGCTCCAAATGTAAGTTCATTTATTTTCATCTTCCAAAGAAAAACATAAAAAGTTGGGAAATGATAAAGTTCTTTACCTGCAAGAGAGCTCCATGCTTCTTAATAGGTTGTTTTTATATTTTTGGTCATTAAAGAGTTCTTTTTAACCTGGCTCTGTTTTGATTTTGTTGTTGAACAGAATAAGACTGTGCATGCCTAAAAGCTCTCCCCCAAATGGAAGCACTGGAAAAAATGTTGCTCTTCCTGCTGAAGCATCATGGTATACCATTTAATTTTCTTTTCTTTTGTTATGTTTATTTCTGTTGCTCAGATTCTGAATGTTCTGCCAGGGGAATTCGTGCTTTAAACCAGCCACAATCCATTGGTTTAGCATGTTCAAATGGATATTCTAAGCAGAAATCCGATATGCTTAGTAGGACATTACCATTTTCTTCTGCATAAACAATCACAAATCAGGATTACATGATACATGGCCATGTTATAATTAGGTCGTATGATGAGATTCACGATATGCAAATGAAGGATAAATCTAATTTGTTAAAGCCTTCAAAACGAAATGCTGGCTTAGATAGTCAAACTACACTAGATAAAACTACTACACCTGGCGAAGTTTCTGCTTCTAAATCATTGAGCAGCATATTCTCTTCACCACCGGTATCCTACTATAATGAACAGAACTCTAATATGCCATCAACTTTTACAAGCTCCATCTTTGACCATGCTGAGCAGTCACTTATTGCCAGTAGTCAAACACCAGGGAATACGTTATCTACTGATGGGAAGGTACAGAGCTTGTGCTATGATATGTCAATGTTGACAGCAGATAAAAAGGTCTTAAGTGTACAATCCGAAGTACTTGGACCAAGCAATTCAGCTTCTGATCATGGATTGAGCAGCTCTCCTCGTAGTAGAGGCTTACAAGAATTCTATGTCGAGGATTGTCCTTTAAGCTCACCAGCCACTGGGAGAACTGTGATGTCTCACAATGGATCGCGTATTTCTAAAGAATAGTCTGATTGGAGAACTGAGAGACAAACTCCAGCGGTAACAAATACGAGTTCTGAAGTAGATCCAGAAGTCTTTTGCCATCGAAGTTATGTTCCAAATTCAACTATTTCACTCCATTTATCAAATCAATCTAGGTTCCGTTTGTTTCCACAAGGTGCAGTTAATTTGAATTCAGATTCATTATTTGTAGACAATAAAGTTGATGACAGTTTACGCCTTCATGGATCTAGTGTTTCTTCTTTATCAAATGGATCACTGATATGTACATAAGCAGTAGTAGTGGTTCTGATAGTAACACAGAAGCTTCATTTATGCTTCCGAATGAAGGGATGGGGAAACAGATTGGAAGATTCCTTGGTAATGTTGAGAGCAATGATGTTATACAAACAGGGGAAAGCAGCATAATTTCAAAAATATTCTCTATGGATTTCGGTACTTGGGATCAGTCCCTAGCTTCACCTCATAACTTGGCTAAATTGTTGGGTGACACTGACAGGCAGCCCAACAATCTCAAATTATCTACTTCCTGGAAAGCACAAATAATGGTCAGTCTTGATTTTCATTTGCAAGGTAGGAGGATTCCAGGTATCATCCATTTGATATTGAGTCCTCGTTTAGTCTTTTCAGGCAAATGTCACATAATCTCCCGTCTAGCCAGAATTTTGCAGAAGATAGGGATCTCTCTCTTAGTAAGTTTGGCATTTCTAATGGTTTTTCTTCTTATCACTTGAATCAGACAATTATACCAGCGGTCATTCAGTTTTCTCTTCTTTCAAGTCTCCTGGTGAGGATTTGAATTTACTCTGCGCCTGCTGATTATATCCATGATTAATAATAAAATGGGGATTCTGATAATGTCATTTTTAACACCATTATTGATGTGTTTCTCGTAAATATTTTACTTATGTGCACTGTTCCATCTATGCCTGAAATTTCTTCTAATTTGGATTCTGTGTAACACTAGGTGACCACCAAACATTCTTGCCTATTTGTTGTCTTGTTTTATAAGATTTTTGGCAAAGCTTTATTTTGATTTAGTTCATACTGATAGTTTGTTCAATGTTGTTGAGCAGTATCAAGATCTCAAATTTCAGCCCCTCCTGGTTTCTCTGTTCCTAGCAGCAGAGCAACACCTCCAGGCTTTTCTTCTCATGGGAGAATTGACCATGCCTTTGACACCACATCTGGTAAGTGTTTTCTTTTTTATCTTTTGACCCATTATCTTTGGTGTTTTTTTTTTTTGTTGTTGCAAATTATTGTTTTTATGTTCGGGAAATCGTTTATGGACACTTCTTCCCCTGATAAGAAATTCTTATCAGGCTCCAGCAAGTGGAGGTATGGGTGGCTGAGGATATAGAATTTATGGATCCAACTATCTTGGCTGTAGGAATGGGTAAACATCAGGGAGGGCTTAACAATTCAGGGTTAGACATGAGATTAAATTTTCTACCACAGTTAGATCCCTATGAGAATGAGGCCAGATTTCAACTATTAATGCAAAGATCTCTCTCCAAATCAAACAGTCGGATATGATGTCTTTGCTTGTCATGATGGAATTACTTGTAGGCGATTGGATCAATCACAGTTGTCTCTCCAACAGTCAAGAAATATGCATTTCCAATGGTGTCATTGGGATGGATGGATATAATAAGGTCCAAGGTGGAAACAGTCTTGGTGTTGCAGAGCTCCTCTGAAATGAGAGTTTGGGACTAAACGAGTATTCCAGCTATGAAGATTCAAAGTACATGTTGCTGCCCCCTCCGGTACTTGAACATTTTGGATGTGATCATCGCTGAGCATTGGAACGAAGTTGTTGGCATTTCTTTGCTAATGAGTAACAAAATTCTATGCATGCATGCTGGGTCTTCTTGGGCAACCTCATGAAGGATCAAGCCACCGGTAACTCGGTCAGGACAACCAATAACTATTGTCTTAAACTTGCAGGTATTGATGAAATGTTCCAAGCTAATTATTATTGAAATGCTCTTTCGTCGTGCCTGCAAGTGAATCTATGAGGGTCTAGATCTGATTTGGAGTTTTTCTTGACTATTACCAGGTGAAGCGAGCTTCTGCTATAAATATAATCTAGTAATATATATGTATAATTTGATTGTACCGCGGAAGTGATATATATAAAAGAGATGTGAAATCAATTGGGAGGCTGGTTGATCCTCTCCTGATGTTTTGCTATTACCTCCTCGACATCCTCATATGTTAGTGATGCAATTATTCAATTAATAGGGAGTTTTCCGAATGAATTAGCAAAAACATGTGGGTGCCCGAAAGCCCAACTCTCTCTACTTTATCCATTTCTTTTATAAAATAATCCACCCTTCTTATTTTTAATGTCTACCAAGTCGGTATGTAGGTCTTATTCGATATTCAAAATAAAATATCTGATCTAATCCGTCCAATCTCACCCTTCTACAGCCTACATAATAAACAAACACTGCTACTACCACAAGTAATGTCTTCTTTTGTATATTATTGTGGTATAAATCAAAAAAAATTGGGTTGGTATCAAAATGATCACCATTTTTAAATTTGTATCAATATGACCACTAAACTATTTAAGTGGTATCACTTAAGTCACATGTCGTTAAAATCTAACGAGGAGTAACATGGCAGTTAACAAAAATTTGTATAATTACACATTTGATCTTCAAAACATGTATATTATATTAATTTATTTCTAATTTAAATTTAATTTTATAAATTAACCTTTTAATCAGGAGATGACATGTGTTAATACATGATCATGATAAATGTCATTAATTCATGAGTCATCACCTAATTGGAGAGTTTTTTTTTATTTTTAATTTATTTAATTAAATTTATTTTCTATCCAATCATAGAGCGA
Organism: Hibiscus syriacus; assembly: GCF_006381635.1. Classification (NCBI taxonomy): domain Eukaryota; kingdom Viridiplantae; phylum Streptophyta; class Magnoliopsida; order Malvales; family Malvaceae; genus Hibiscus; species Hibiscus syriacus. Next base: position 2,735,074 of record NW_024063513.1, read on the forward strand.
CATAACCTTTGATTGGAAAGGAAATAAATATATGATATTTGCATTTAGGGGATTGAACTTGGGTTCTAGAAATAAGATGCCCCATTAAGCCAATTATTCCATTTGATTTGGATATTACACCGACATTTATTTATCTCATAATATTATTAGTGATATAAAAATAAAGAAAAAAATATTCAAATGATATTTAATTTTCAAAAAAAATTATTTTTTAAAACAAATCAAAATAAGTTTACTATTTTATTTTTAAAACCAAATTCAATATTTTATGTTTTTAAACAAAATTTATGGAATAAATCATGTAATATAAAAATAAAAATTTTTTTATAAATTTAAGAAAAATAAATTTTATAATTCTAAGTAATTGAACTTAATGTAAAATTTAGAATTAAAAAGAAAATTAATTTCCTCTTTTTATTTTAAAAAAAATAAAAAATAATTTTAGACAAAATTTATGAAGAAGTCATGTAATATAATACTTTTTTATATTTTTATATTTAATACAAAATTTAAAATTAAACATTAATTTTACTTTTTAATTTTAAATCTTGCACTAAATTTAATTATTTAAAAATATAAAAATATAAAATTTATTTTTTAATTTAAAAAAATATTTTTATTTTTATATTACACGACTTCTTCCATATATTTTAATTAAAAATATAAAAAAAATTGAATTTAGTTTTTAAATAAAATATTAAATTTATTTTAATTCGTTTTAATAAATAAATGTAACGTAATTATCCCGTGTTCATCTTATGGAACCCAAGTTCAAATCCTCCCAAATGCAAGTTATCATCTATTTGTTTTATTTTCAATCAAATGTGACATGTGTCGATGTATGATTGGATAGAAAATAAATTTAATTAAATAAATTAAAATTAATAAAAAAATCCTCCAATTAGGTAATGACACACGACACTAATAACATGTGCCAAGACCATGTATTAACACACGTCACCTCCTGATTGAAGTGTTAGTTTATAAAATTAAATTTAAATTATGACTAAATTAATAAAATACACAAGTATATGAGGATCAGATGAGTAATTATACAAATTTTTATTAACTACCACATCATCCCTTCATTAGATTTTAATGATAGATGGCTTAAATGATACCACTTGAATAATAGTGACGTAAATTTGAAAATGATGGTTATTTTGATACCAACCTCATAGTTAGTTGATCATTCAAGTAGTTTACCCAAAAAATTGTTGAAGAAAAGGTGATTGTTTCCTTTTCTATATTAAAAACGCTTCCATCTCTTCACTATTACTAGTCATCAAATTATTATTACTTTTATTTTGGTCACTTTTACATAAAGATGATTATTATTATGTATTTTTATTTTGGTCACTTTTTTATAAAATTATTAGTGGTATTATCTATTTTTATTTTAACCACCAACTGTTTAAAGATTAACATGATATTTTTCTCCTCATCAGCAGTTTACATTTTATTGTTTTAATAAAATGAGAGAAAACGGGGTAGCTGTGATTTGAATCAAGGACTCTTTGGTGTTTGAACTGTCCAATGTTTAGCCACTACCTTAAATAAAATAATTATTATATTTCTATCATAATTAATATTTACATTAAATTATATCAGCACTTTAAATTCATTTAAAACCTATATGAACTTAATAAAATATTAAAGATATTTATAACAATCCTCATAATTCAATATTCATTTGAATTATTAGTTTATAACAAAATTATATGTGTAGACATGTATATATATCAATTATAAGGTATTTATGTTCAACTTTAAATTTAGATAAATTTACGTACATTTATAACTTAAATTGTCCAAACCTATGTTATTCAGGGAGAAACATATAACCCTTTACCTCTAGAATTATTCTTGGAATTTTGATTTATTTGTATATTTTCATATGTATTCAGAGTTTAATATATGATATAAATAAACAAAAAAGAAGAGTTTAATATATTATATCAATTATAAGGGTGTTTGCATTTTGGTCACTCAACTGTGAAACTTACAATATAATCATTAAACTTTTAATTCATTTTCATTTTGATCCATGTCATTAACTCCCGTAATATTTTGCTAACGTGACATTTAACCCGTTAACTTTCTGACATGGTAGCAACAGTAGCTTCTTCTTCCTCCTCTTCCTTCTTCCTTCTTTTCCTTCTTCCTTCTTCCTTCTTCCTTCTTCCTTCTTCTTCTTCTTTCACACAGTCTCTCAATAAAATCTCAATCCAAAACCTTGACATTTTTTAATTCTTTTTCTCTCTCTATTTTCCCAAGATAATTCAGCTATCTCCCAACCCCCCATGTTTCAGCCATCATTTATTCACCTTTACTTCTATCAGAATTCATTTTCACTTCAAATGGCCAAAAGGCTAGAAGGATTGTTTGAATACATAACAATTTTCTTTTGCGCATAGTAAGTAACAAATATTTAAAATTTTAAATATTAATAAAAAATTTAGGATAATTATGTTATGAGCTGGTGATGCATATTAATCAATCATAATGTTTCATATAATTTCCTTTCGCTTTTCGAATAAGCAAGGAAGCCAGTGAAACAATCATAACATTGCTCTGAAATTCAAGGCAGGGGAGACCCATCAATATTTGCTTGAGCAGGAACGGAAAAGACCAAATTAAAATTTCCGAAGATAAAGAGAAAGGAAGATACAGGAAAGGAACAAAAATTATAATAATTCAGGGGTAGATTAAAAAAATTAGAAAAATAGCAGTTCAGTGTCCTCTTGATTCATTTGGAGAAGCTGAATTTTCTTGAAAAAATAGAGAAAGAAAAAGAATTTTGGAGAACCGGATGACGTCATAATTATTAAAAAATTAAATAAAAATACCAAAAATATTTAATAAAAAATAATTTTTTATATCACAAGTCATATTCAAAGCAAGTCATAACATATATAAGTTAAAAACCATAAAATCAAGTGAAACAAAATGATTCAAATTAACTACAACATAATATTTAAGGTAAAACATATTAAATAATAAATATAATTATATAACTATAATTAAAAAATAAATTTGTGGCTAAAAAAAATCATAACAAAATGATATTAGTTGGTTTAATTTTTTTTTTTTAAAACAATCCCACATGACTAAGAAACATGGAAAAGCATCACAACTAACTTCTATAAATAATAGAGATAATTTGGCATTCAAAATCATGAATCCTTTTGGTGAGCATTGAGTGAACTATTCTTTCACTTCAATCAAGCTCGAATTTTAGGCTTCAATCGAGCTTCTAAATTTTTTTTGAGTTCAAGCCTTTTTGAGTTCAAGTTTCAATATTATATTTCGAGTTTGAGTTGAACTTGATAATTTTTAGCTCGTGAGTTTGAGTCGAGTTGAGCTTACTTTTAAAGTTTTCATGTTTGAGTCGAGCTTAGCAATACTCGAGTTCGACTTGGCTCGTTTAACAAACGACGTCGTTTGGTTTAATTTAAAAAAAAACAAAATTAGCGGTTTTTTCTGATTTTTTTCCGGTTTTCAGCCGGTCCGGTTCGAACGGTTCAACTGTTCTGGTCGGTTCACTAGTAGCGGTTCAACCGGTGTAGATTGAATCGGATTAGACAACGATTCCCGGTTGAACCGGTTGAATCGACCGGTCCGATTTTCAAAACACTGAGAAAGAGTGTAAGAAGAAGGAAGCAGCTGCTGCCATGTTAGAAAGTTAATGGTGTTAGTGTCACGTCAACAACAAGTAACGGGAGGTAATGCTAGGGATCAAAAATAAAAATGAATTAAAAGTTCGATTATTGTATTGTAAATTTCAAAAGTTAGGTGAAAAAAATGCAAACTTCCTTAAAGCTTAGGGAATATTTATACACTTTACCAAAAAAAAAGAGAAAAACAGATTACAACATGTCTCACCAATAATTGAAGTGTACACTCACTGTGGTTAACTATTCACTTGGCCAAGATATGGGACACATTTTAAACGCATCATCCCCCATGGTACAAGTTACAGACGACAAAAATAAACCAATGTTGTACATATCTTGTCCAGCCCATGTCTTCAAAGTAAATTTGTCCGTTGGTGGGGAAGGAATTTTTCTATCTTTGAATGTTTATTTTACTGTTGGTGCTGGATCTTTTATCCTTAATATTTTTCATTAATGTAAAGATGTAATACTAAAATATATTTTAGACATTTTTGTATAACGTTGAAACTAGTCAGTTTATATCATATAATGACTATATATGGGAAAATTTAAAAATTCAACTAAAAGATTTCGAATAAAAAATATATATACAAACAGAACTGACTGCATCTGCAAACAAACCACAAAAGATAAATTAAGTTATTGAAAGACCATCGAAAATCGTAAATCAAAGCTGAACGTCGCGAGAAACTATCCACGAACATAAAATAACGCATCAAAATTCAATCGAGGGTTCATAACAGAGAAGATTTACAAATAAACGTTGTCTCGATCAGTTGTGTCGTCTTCAAATCCAACATTTTGAAAAAGTTAATAAAAGAACAGTCAAACGACCGATAAAAAAAACATGTCACAAAAGTATAATTTTTCTCATTAAAAAATTAAAAAAAAAAAACCGACGATCAATAACCAACATAAAAACCAATGTCGCTGTCACCATAACCAAACTGGATAAGAAAAATATAATATATAGAAAATCAATTTATTTCCTAAATATTTATGGATTTCACCATAGATTTTAAAAGTCTTTATTCAATTGGTATAACTTAATAACAAAACTTCCTTTAATCTAAGATTAAATCATTCTTCATGATAGATTCTTCAACCCCTATGAGTAAATTTCATTTAAATATTTTTAAATGTGTAGTTTAATTGCACTTTTTTTTAGAGAAAATAACTTTAGTGGCCGAAAAAACCTTATAATATACGATTTTAATCAAAAAAATTTAGATTTGCCAAAATGACCAATAAAATCGTAACGCGAACTCTAATTTTTCAACTCAGTTTCCAAATTCGCAACGCGAATATCCAGATTCGCAATGCGATTGTAAGATTCGCAACGCGATTTTGAAAGATGTGTTGCGATAGTTAAAATGTGTTGCGATAGTTAAAATGTGTTGCGAGAGTTTGAAAAACGTGTTATTGCGATAGTGAAAAGTGTTGCGATAGTGAAAAATCCAAAATAAGTTTACATTTTAACTATTCCAAATTCACGTGGAGTTTGAAACAATAAAGAATGTGTTGCGATAGTGTAAAAGATTCCCAAGCTATTTGTAAGATCTTAGTTTGAAACAATAAATAATGTGTTGCGATAGTGTAAAAGATTCCCAAGTCTTTGCAATGCTCAATCCCACATAGTATTGGAAACATTATTGGGAATGGGTATTTAAGGCTTGGATTTCCCACTTCCTTGTTGAGTGGAAGAGAACAAGGGGGACTCTCGTGCACTGCCGCCGCCGCCGCCGCCGCCGTCCCGTCTCGGGTCGGGTCGGGTCGTGGTCGTGGTCGTGGTCGTGGTCGTGGTAATACGTGTATCCGACACGTCCGTGCGGATACTATCTTTTTAGAGAAAATTCTTAAGAAATCGCAATGTGAAGAAACTGATTTGCGATACTGGAGATCGCGTTGCGATTTACATATTCGCATTGCGATTTTCTAAAATCACAACGAGAATTTGAAAAATCGCAATGCGATAGAAATTTAAAAATCGTATATTATAAGATATTTTCGGTCATTGAGGTTATTTTCTCTTCTTTTTTTTTTTAACATCATTGTCACTAATATCCCTGATTTTTTTTAAACATGACAAATTAATTTCAAAATTTAGTTGAAATGTATAAAAATCCTTAAAAGTTCATTGTATAAATGAAAGGAAAAATATAAAAACGAAGGTTTGGCGAAAGAAACACACAACTCTAAATTGAATTCAATATAATAAAATTATTTTTAAAAAAAAAAACTTAAACGCTCAAAATATGCCAACTAAAAACTCAAAAATGAAAATAAATTTGATAGAAGCAACATATAACTAGCACACTTCTGATACAATTTTTTTTTATTAATCTAAGATAATGATAAAGGATAATATATATTTTAAATATTCTCAACTATTAATATAACTTTTAAAAAAACATTTGAATTTTTTTAATGAAATAAGAAATAAGCAAAAGAGCTAGTTGTTTGTATTATGCATTGGAGCTTCACGCATCTCCTCCTGGACTATTTTGAACGCTTCCATTGGAGCTGTTCAAAAAATATGTAATCTTACCGATTGTGATCATGTTAGTCTTGTCATGTTATTCGCTACCTTATTCCTTTTCCTAGGTACAAAGACGAATTTCAAACTCCAACATTTGTTACTCAAGTCTCTAATAAAGGGAGTCATTGAAGATGTATTCCTCGATCCCGATCTAACTGTAATTTCACTAAGAGCTTCCTTGCTATCTGTTTCCATAATGATGAAGTTCAATCCCAAATTCCAAGCAATCAATAATCCTTCAAAAACATTTGATAAACATGACCATTTTACATCCAAGTTTGAGTTTGTTCACCGTGCTTGGCAAAAAGTGCTCCCAAACAAAAATACAACGTTTTAACCAACGTTGTAGCTGGTAAATGGCGCACCCTTTTGAATTGATAGCGCCAGCCAAGTAAGTTTGCACTAATATGCATCATAATATCCATATCCATCATAATATGTATTTGTCCACATTTCTTTGTTGATGAGGTTGATATAATTGTATCCTTACTCATTTTCCCTCATAATTCTTGAAGCATAGACTCAAACGTCTGAGGTAATAGCTCGTAACCTGAGTGATTTATGTAATACTTACTGTTAAGTTCCTATAAAAAAAAATTCTACAAAAATAAAATTAAGATATGTGACATACTCATGCACACAAGTAATTGGCGTTCATTATTCTTCTTGAACTTTCCATGATAGTTCACGACAATATATCAGACACAATACCAATGTTGGACATAGGATGGGTGCCACATTATACCCATAGAGTCTATTGCTGCTTTGATCTCAACTTCGCGATATGAAATGACATAGTTTTTTCCCTCGTGACAACATATAAGCGTAAGTTTTTGAGGAAATAAGGCCAAAAATCTGTATATTCTCATTCAACAAGGGATAAAACAACTGGAATAATATTGTGATTGTCATCTTGAACAACTGCCACTAGTAAAACTAGCTTGTATTTTCCATATAAGAGTGTCCCATCAATATGGACCACGGACTTGAAGTATTTCACAGCATGAATACACTGTTGGTAAGTCCAAAACATCCGATAGAATTGGCATCGATCGCAAAGCACTCGATCATTGTTGTATTCATGGTAAGTTTCAAAGTCCACTATTGTCTCAGGATTCAGAGTGCGTATTACCTTAAACCAACTTGGTAGTTCGTTGTAGGATGAATCTCACTCAACATGTAGTTTTTTAATGGCATTCTGTTTTGCCTTATATCCTTTCCTGTAAGAGACGGTGTACACATGATGAGTGTGTATAGCTGAAATCAGCACAACAATAGCTATATGAGAGCTTGCTTTGACCAAGGACATGATGACTTGGCGGATAATATCAGAGTCCAAGTAAGGATGATCTTGGTTGATCTCTCTAGCACAATATGTATGAGGACTTTGTATATTGTTAGTTCTCATGGGTTATTTTTCCTCTCCCTCTTTGATACACGAACCATCCAGTTACATCCGTTATCACGTTGGATATAGTAGCATACATATATTTTTCAGTAGTGGGTCAATCGACTTTGAACTGAACAAAATTACGAATGTTGTAATTCTTAATAACAATCAATGCTTCCTTTTTCAATGAAAACTCCATTCCGGTATATAACTCACTATAATTGACTGATGAGTTAAATCCATAGTCACCAACATTAGGCATATCCATAAATTTTGGCATGTACATTGCATCATAGTCAGCTTCATACATGTGTGCTGGAGGTTCAGTGTGTATCATAGTTGTGGGAACTTCATATATATATATATATATATATATATATATATATATATCATCAGAGTTCATATTGAACTTTGATGATTCTGGCTCAACAAATAGTCCAATCCCAACACCTGGCTCACGAAGAGGTTATTCTGGTGGAGATGAATGTTCTTCTGCAATGTCAATATTTAGGTCGAACAAGATGGTAGTTGAATGCTTTCCCCTTGAACTTGAAGAGTCGTGTCATACGGGTTTTAGACTGGAAGTGACGTTGCCATACTGATTGTTCGTGGATCCACCTTGATAGGCATCGTAATAAGTTGTTGATGAATGTCTCCCCATTTAACTTGATGGGATGATACCATGATTTGGATTTCCTAATATGGCGTTAAAATCATTACACATTACTGTAATTGGATTGTCAACTTGATCAGCTTGTTGAGCCATCTCATAGTGGGAGCATAATGACATATCACGAATCACAAACACTTCAACAAATGTCACATACATTTGTGTATCAACATCTAAAATTTGATTCTAAGAATCAACCATCATAGAAACATCGTTATCGTTGGAGACTTTGAACGCTGTATAAGTTAACGGAAATAATGCTGTTGGAAATATGTACTGAAGTGAGGACAGTCTTCTAGTATTTTCAGCATGAACCTTCCTTGAAATTTTAGTGATCAACTCCTTAAGAGTGATGTTTCTCTTTAAGGATATTTTGATTGAATGATTTGATAAGAAGATAACGCCTACTTCATTTTCCCTAATTTTTCCAACATAGTAAACAATACTTGAAATACGCCACATTTTTAGAGTTTGAACGTTTAAAAGATTGAGAGTTTTATATATGAAAAAGTAATAGATTAAATATGCTTAATTAAATAAATAATATATGAACTTAAAAATAAACTAATGCTAAAACATTTAAAAAATACAGTAATTTTAATAACATAATTTAACATTGTTACCTAATCAGAAAAATGTATCGAGATTTGATTCCGCCTCCCCTTTTATATTTGTACAAAATAAAACAAAATCATTGGTACAAAAAATTTCGGTCAAATAATTAAATATAAAATAAATATATTATAATAATATATAATTTTATCTTATAAGAACTGTAATAAAATCTACTTAACTTGATAAAAGGAATAATGTGAAAGTAATTTTAGTGTAGTTTAATGTTTGCATTCGAGATTATTTATAGGGGAGGGGTGAGTCACCAAGCTTTAAAGTTTGGGTAATAATATAGCACTCAATAATTCAAGATGAATAATAGATGGCGCGAATCACCATCTACGCTTTGTCCGCATGGCATTAGCTCGAACGAAAAATCAGGAAAGGTACAGATTAACCTAATGCCAACAAATAATTATTAAATCGATAAAATTTAGTCAATATGTATGATAAATAATTATTTATTGTTTAGGTGATTTCTAGATAAAAACGCTTAAATGTAAAGCAGCAAGTGGGAATTGAAAGACGGGAGATTTGACCATAACAAATAAAGGATGATTGATGTAATGTATTTGGGAAATGATTTTAAATACTATGAATACGTGGCTCTTCTCTAACCATTCCATTCTTTCATAATGCTATCCAACCAGGTCTCATACTTCACCTTTTTATCTCACCAATAATTATAAAACTTATAATTAAACATCTGAATGTTAACGTTTTTGCTAGGTCCACACTTTTTATATATAATAAAAACAGCTCATTTTATTGAAAATATAAAATATTAAATTTATAATAAAAATTATAATTATAATTATAATTATAAATTAAATATATAATTGTACTTTTTCAAAACAATCCAAACAAAAGATTAATAAATTGAGATTATATAAGGATTATATAAGGAAAAATATGAAAATTTCATTAAAAAAACCCCAAAGAAAAGATAGATGTGAGTGAGTATATATAACTGCATCAATAAATAAATCATAATAAGGTATAAAACTACTGAAAAATTATCGATAAAAAGTAAATTAGAGTCAATCATCGTGGAAATTTTATGTACAAATGCAAATCATGTATCCAACTAATCCGAAGGTCAATGCAGGAAAGATCAACGAGATAAACAATAAGCATTATCTTAATCAGTCGCGCTACGTCAAATCTAACTATGAGAAAAACAAATGAAAATAACGGTTAAACGATCAATAAAAAACTGAAATCATGTTAAAAGACAAAAAAACACATGTATTAAAGACATAATTATTGAAGGATAAAAAAACAAAGTTACAACATTCTTCTATTATAAAAAGGTATTAGTTGATCCTTTATAATTAATATAAAATTTAATTTATTGCATATTTAATTGACAAAATAGAGATGTAAATAATTTAATAAGATTTATTATATGCTTTAATTATATTTAATTCAAAAAATTAATTATAATAATTATATAGACTTCTATATTTATATAATTATAGTATTTACTTGATGAATTTGTGTATAGGTGTGTGGTCTAGTCTTTTTCCCAAATTCCTCTCTAATCGATTACAGTTTTTTATATTTAATGTAATACTTTTACACAACACAATATATATTAATTTAAAATTCTCCCCGAACTAAATTTAAAAGAAATGTTCTAATAACACCTTTAATCCAACTTTAAGAGACAAATGAGAAAGCACACGTAAATATGGGCGAGTAAAATTCAGACTTGATTAAAAAAACTCACAAGTTTTTGGATTTTGTATGATATATGTATATCACATATGAAAAAAATATATATTTATATTGTATATATGGTTATAGAAATTTATTTAAATTAAAATAAAATAATATTATAATATTTACAATTAAATTTAAACAGAAATTTAAAAAATCGATTCGACTCGAATTTTTTTTAAATCAAGTCTGAATTGTAAAATATAACTCATTAATTCGTATAGCTTAATTTTTTTTTACTTGATTCGATCAAAGAATGGCCTAAAGGCATCAACCTTTCCAACAATAGGGTGGTGGCTTTTGTACTTTTTCTTTTGCCTTTAGCACAAGTTTGCTAATGTTACGAGGAATATCACCAACACGTTCTTATTTGGGTGGGTGGGTCCACTAATCCTCAAGAGATCTTCCCCTTAATCATTTTAAATCAACAATTTGTCCTGATTTTACCCCACTGTAAGTTAATTATTTACAGATTAATTCATATTATATAAATAGATTTTTTCAAGGTATATTTAAATTATTATTTCGATTATATTTTATAAAAAATAAAATGTAATTTTATTTTATTTGATTATATAGCGTTTGTAATTACGATTGTATCATGTAAATGTAACTTGCTTAATTTTTAACCAAAATCAATTTTGTTGTTTTTTTTAAATAAAAATTAAATTTTAAATCCCATTTTCCTAAAAAGAGGATAGAAAATAGAACAGTTTGTTGCATGTTATGCAGGAAGCAAAATTTATAAAACCTAAAAGAGAGGCTTTTCTGTTTAAGCTTCTTCACCTAAAGAATCAGGATTCAAAATGGAATTGCAGTTTCTAAATAAGGGAGAATCTGACAAAATCACTAAACAAGGTTCATTAGACCTTAATGCTACACAAATACGAATCCAATTAGCAGTTTCTTGATATTTATATCCAACAGAGTATGCTTGTTTACTTCATCAGAACATGTTAGAAACCATCGAGTCTGAAGGCGTAATGAATCAGCACTTGAATCCTGTCATCTATGCACGTTTATGCTGCAATTGTTGAGAGATGAGGGTTATGGCGGTCTCTGTGGTGGCTTCATCGGAAAATGGATTTGCAGGGTGTTGGTGGCAGTCTCCGAGGTGAAACAGAGATTGCGGGTCATTTGGTTGAGAGGTTCTAAAGGAAGAATGGCAGCAGGAGGAGAGGTAGACAAGTATGAGAATCCTGATGATGCTGCAGTCGAGAACAGTGGCATTGGCGTAGCACCGACTTGACTTTGCATTGACTAACATCTCACTCACCAAAAACAAAGAACATGTACAGTCTAAATACTTAATAATAAATTCCAATCAATGACTAAAAACCCTTCGAATAGATACCATGGTTTGAAAAAAAGCATTAAGTTAACAACAAGACCAAATTTAGGCAGGATACACGAAATTGAACAATACAGGGTTGGTTTAGGAAGTATTAAAAATTGATTGGGATGAGGAGATTTTCTGTTTTCAAGCAAAAGTCCAGATGGACTGAACAAAGGTTTAAAGCCACAGAAGTAGTGCAATAAAGTTTTTACCTCACTAGGAATGTATGAAGGAAATACATTATTCCAAAAAAATGGCTTATCTGAAGTCCCCGCTAGCCCTTTGTGAGCTGGACCCACTGTTGCCACAGTAGCGTTTGCCGCCTGCAAAAGTAAATCAATGAGAATAATAGTGATCAATACACCATCAATCTACAACAGGGTGAGGTCAAGGTACTCGACTGTCGTCCAAAAACAAGCAGTGTATGTTTACTAGAACTAGCAAAAATCATTCCGACCCAATGCTTGCAACAGACATCGTTATTTACTAGTAGGTTGAACAACAATCCTCTCAATGTGGTAAAACCAAAACATACAAGAAAATTTGATTAGTTCAATTAAGAAGTTACCCTCAAACTCTTCCTGCCATTTATGTCAATAGAGCCAGAACAAAAATTGGAATGCCCCTCATTTTCTATGGACTCGTTCCCAACAGGTGGAGATATCCCCAGGTTCAAATCAAGGTTGTGAGTATTGCCTGAGTAAAAACAGAATTTAAACACAAGTTAAAAGAGCACCAGCCAAAAAAAGAATCTTATCAAGCAAACAACCTTTGATTAAGATTATTTGAAACTTTGTAGTCACAGAATTAGACGCAAGCAGCAAAAAAATGATACCTTCCTTACTGGTATCAAAGATCATATCCCCTTCATATGAACTCGGCTCAAAGTTGGTGACTGCTTCCCTTCCATTACATTTGATAGCTGCCATGTCATAGGCCCTGATTTCCAGAAAACATCAAAACGTAGACATATGTTGGATGGAACCCAATTGAGGATAATAAATCGAGTACAAGGTAGAGTGTAATTCATGATCATTAGGACCTTGCAGCTTCTACTTCACTGTTGAATAGCCCAAGATAAATATACCTGCAAGCAAGCATCGTAATCCCCACTATAAATCACTATCCCGATTGTTTTTCCTCCAATTTAGTCATCTTAGAATTGCTTTTCCATTTATAGAGAACCAAAAAAACAACCCGAGAATTAATTCCACAAAAAATTAAATTAATTGCCGCCTACTTTAGTACTGAACCATAGTATGTTTGATACAAAATTGAAAATTTCAAAAACAATTGTGCTCACTTTTTGCCAAGGAATTGCCCCATCCGAGCTTCCCACCGGCCACATTTGTGCAGAGTCACTCCTCGATATTTTGAGCTCCCCCTCGAAAAGCCAGTACTCTGCCGCCTAAGTATGTGCACAAATTCTTCCTTTGTCAAATTCTTCGTCTGTCCATCAACAAAAGAAAGAAGGCCACAACTTAACTATCATTCACAGTTCAAACCATTTAGCTTTTATAGTGAGTTTCATTAATCAATATTTTCTAGAGAAGTAATCAAATTCCAACCTGTTTCAAATCGTCTTCATAATCACCAAGGTTGAAATTTATATCAGCATCAACCCCTCGGAATTTAATAGCCGCCCGATCATAGGCTCTGAATCAAACATACCCAGATTTTTGAAAAAAAAAATAGGATAAGCCTAAGTTCATAAACTAAATTAACAGATTATTTTCAAGTAATTTACCTAGCTGCAGCATGAGCAGTGTCAAATCCACCTAGAAAAATCAAAATCAAACCGAAAAAGGGAAAATTTGATCAAAACATTGCGAAATGAAGAAGAAAAACACCTTAATAACAAAGTTATCAACAAAAACAAAGCAAAATTAACTCATTATATCCATCATACCCAAATATACTTGTTTCCCGCAATCCCTGAAAATAAATAAATAAAACTGAGCAAATTTTCAAAAGAAAATTTAATTAAACCTACTTAACAAACCAGAGGTCAAAATTCAGTTACAGTTAGTAGCCAATCAGAAAATTCTTTTAAAAATAGTTCAAAAGGAACGAAAAAATTACCAGATATGAGATTCCCATCTTCCAGTTCTTCTGTAGAAAGTAACTCCTCGATACTGTGAACTACGAGAGCGAGGTCCTCTACGGCTTTTCTTCACCGTCGTCTGTGACGGTTGTTGTTGCTGTTGTTGTATCACCTGCGGGTGACCAACTTCTTTTCCCTCGAACGACAGATCGGCCCAATTTTTGTAGTTACTACCGTTTCCCGAACTTTGCCCTTCGAGACTTCGGAAACCAGCTCCATCTCCCTTCACCGGAAATAGCTCCTTAGTAACCACCAGCGGTGCGCCGTCGTTTTCGTACTCGCTTCCTCCACTCCCGACTTTGAGTATGTCGAAGCTTAGAGTGAACGCGTCTCCCTTGCAGCGTGTGGAACAAGACTCATTATCATCGTTTACGATGGACGAATTCGAGGTATCGGATTCGTCCATTTGGTTTCCAGGACATTCATTGAGCTTATCAGTAAAGAAAAGCACAGAGTAGGATTCTTGAGTCGACTCAGTCGACGCGACATTGAGATCTAGCATTTCGTCTCAACTTCTTGTCGAATTGAGCTTTTAGTCGCAAAATTCTATAATAAAATTAAAAAAAATTAGCTTTGATCTTCAAAAACAAATAATCAGTCACCGTTTCTTTTTCTTTCTATTTTGGCTTTGAAAATAATCAGAACTTACGGCAGTAACCGATTCGATCACAAATCTAACTCCGAGCTCCCAGAAAAAAAAGGAGTTTTGAATATTAAAATATATATATATAAACAAAAAACTTGGGTTCGCTTCCGATTGACCGAGGAAAAGGAGGAGATGGAAGAAGGGAAAACGGCAGCGTAAGGAAGCAAAGGAAGTTCAAAATGATGCTGCCATTATTGAATTACTCGGCAATCAGTTTATAACAGAAATAGATTATCGCCGACTAACTGCATCCACAAGAAAGAATAGAGAGAGAATGCGATGGAACGTATGAAAGAAACATTACAGAGTACAGACTATGAGACTACATTTTTATCAAGCTGCAGCGGAATATATAAACATTTTCTCTTTTCCGGACACCGTATTCTCCGGTTTCCAGTTTCCCTGATGTTAAAATTTAAACAAATACATATTTTGTTTTTTCTTATCACTAGCATAGTAGCATCTATGATTTAAAGTATTACTAGAGATTTTATAATTTGTGTTTGAAATTGAGCGATTTTTTTGATATATCGATGTTAAACGGTATATTTTTCGATCAGATATCGTTTAGACTATATTTCTAGATATAACACTTTTTGAAAAAAGACACGGCCCCTGTAACACATTTTACGTTGATTTGGTGTCACGGGTGGTAAGACGCGCCTCCTGACATGGTATACACATGTGTAAAACGCACCCCCGAGGGCGCGCATTAGGCCACTTAAGAATATAGCACAGAGCAGGGGTCGCGACTTACTTTTAACACAATTATTAGGCGCGGAACGAGGTTGCGCCTTAGCATTATCTGATATAATTATGTAAGATGCGGTGCATGTACCGCGTCTTGTAGCTTTTCCCGGATATAAATACCCTTTCCCCGGGATAACTCCTCACATCTCCTCTCGATTAGAAAAAAATTAATACAACAATCCAACAATCTTCTCATATTTAATTCAGAAGTTCGTGCGAGTTTTCGTTATAAGGTAATTTTGTGATAAATTTTTTATTATACTTATTGTTTATTATGATTATTTGAAAAAAAATATTATACTAATTGTTTTCAATTAATTTATCTGTTTGTAAAATTAGAAAGCGGAAATATACGGCGAAATAGTTTTGCGGTACATGTAATAATATAAAATTATATTATTTAAATTATTTACGTTTATGTGTAAAAATTTATTGTGTTATAATTTCGTTCATATATTATTTATTTAATTAACATTGTTTCAGTTGTTTTTTTTACAGATATAATATTGTCGTATTTTTAAACTCAAAGAATGACTCGACTTTCAACTATTGTTTATTATGATGGAGAAATTCGAGAAGATGAAACCGACATTGGTTTCATATCAAATAAACGTGCTAAAATATCATTGAAGAGAAACATAACTCTTGAGGAGCTGATAACGAAGATTTCGAGGAAGATTAATGTTAGAAATAGTAGAAGAATGCCGTTGTTGCAGTACAGATTTCCAACATCATTGTTGTCATTAACTTATACATCGTTCTAACTTTTGAACAATGATGATGTTGAAATGATGGTTGAAGCTCAAAGTAATTATTCAGTCGCCGATATTGAGATGTATGCAAATTTTATTTAAGTGCGTGTTGTTCGGGGTCTGGCTGAACAAGTTGATCAAGTTGACAGCCCGACAACAGTAATGTGTAATGATTTTAATGTCATAATGGGGAGACTTTCATCCGCATCTCCTTACGATATGTACCGAGGTGGGTCGACGAATAATTTGTATGGCAATATCGCGTTCAATTCAAGGGGAAGGCATTCATCTGTAAATCCCTTTGACCTTAATATGGAGATGCCATCGACGCAACAATCTATGCAGTTTCCATTTGACAAGATGACTTCAAGCTCCAAGGAGAGGCATTCGACTGCGAGCTTTTTCGATCTGAATGTCGATATGTCTTCCAGTTCAAGGGGAAGACGTGCAAGTAGTAGGTTCCTCGACCTAAGAGTGGAGAGCATGGAGGAACCATCATCTCCATAAGAAGAACCGCTTCGTGAGCTTGGTGCGGATGGTGCTGAGACTGGACTATTCATTCACACAGAATCACCGCAATTCAACTCCGATGATGATGATGATCTGGATGAAGTTCCAGCAAATGTGGCACAAAATGAAAATCCAACACACATGTATGAAGTTGATTATGGTGCAATATATGGGCCAAAATTTGCGGATATGCCTCATCTCGGTGACTGTGGATATTACTCATCAATAAATAATGGTGAGTTATATTTAGGCATGGAGTTATCAAGTAAAGAAGAAGCGTTGATGGCTATAAAAAAATTACAATATCTGTAATTGGTTTAAAACAACCAAATTGTCGGAGCACACGATCAGTGGAGTGCCACTCGACGGTCGCATAACATATCGAAGGGACCATCGCCATCCAAATATCTGATGGGCCCCTCAACTCAGGTGGGATCACCGTCCTCACATCATCATTAGAATATGACACCCATTCAAACTAAAATAAATATATATAATTTTTATCAAAATTATAATCTAATTATATAACTATAATCTAAAATCGATTTTTAAACATTTAAATTCATACGTGTGTGTTAGCATTCTGATCGATGAGCACCCTAATTTTTTCTAAATCATCAGGTAGCTACTGATGATTTTTCCTATCAATAGACCACCTATTCAAAAAAAAATTAGTATACGCTATATAAAATGATTAATATACGAAATCAGTTTTATAATTACCTCAAGAGTAGCGGAAATACGAATGTGTTCTTCACAACGGGACATAAAAAGGGCAATCGATACCATGCCTAAGACTGCAGCAGAAGGAGACATCCGCCGATAGCATTTCTCCTGTAGTCAGTGGCTCGACGCATCTCCCT